>NC_079500.1:26032322-27282322 GCF_030052815.1 Hevea brasiliensis
CAAGAGAATTTGGGACCGCTGACATAAGGAGAAAGGACAAATATTCTGAAAGGGATCCGAACCATTCGTTCTGATTCTCTTTAATTCCTGAGCCTCAGATTATGTCCTTTAAAATCTCGACCCTCCATCTCCCTCAAAACAAATCCTGACCCTTCATGGAGAGCACCCGGTTCCTATAAATACCTGCATGAGAACTGTTCAAAAAAAAAGAGGAAAAAAGGAGGAAAAATACTGAAATATAGCGGAAGGACTCTGAAACTTAATTCAGTTCGTCACTCTGTTATTTTGAACTTTCATAAGAAAAACTTTGGAAACCAGTTTTCTGAAGTATTTTCTTGCAAAGGGATTTTGAATACTGAAACTCTCCATTTTCAGTTCGTTCATTATTCTGTGACACTCTTACTTTCTGTCTTCATTTCCACTCCCGCTGTTCAAACTTAAATTCATTCAAACTCGGTTATTTTAACCTGATGATATTTCGGCAAAGTGTCCTTCATCTCAAAGCGAACCTTAGTCCTCCGGCTATCAACTTGCAGTCCTATCACATTTTGTGATTCCGTAGTTATTTTAGTAGATTTGGCTCCTTACAGGTGAGTGTTTATATTGCTGCTCTATCAAGTGCTCATTTTATTTCCTTTATTTCTGTGTTTGTGATTTTCACCAAGTTAAAAAACGCGAAGAAGGTCATTCTCGAGTTTATTTCTTTGTTAATCAGTTCATCCTTTTGTTAACCTTTATTACTTCTTAATACAGGAGTTTCGGTCCCGAATAGCGTAGAAGTAGTTAGACAAAATGTAGGTAACTGTGTTTTAAGCGTTTCTTTGAAATAATAGAAGGTCTGGATAACAAGTCAGGAAAATAGTAAAGTATTAGGCCAACATAGAAAGCGATTGGGAAAATGTCACAAAGCGAAATAAAACTAAATATTAGCTAAATGAATAGAACAGATCGGGTATCAAAAGGGTATTGGCTAGGCGACCACTCAGGAGGTCGGTAAAATTCAGTTCAGTATCCCCTGTCTAGTCACGCGGTATCAAGGAGTTAAAAGAAGTCTTATTCCGATCCCTGGCACCCGTGAATATCAGAACCCTTGGTCTTAAGCTCTTATAATGTGTAGCTGTAATCAAACTTCAATCGGTCGGAAAAGTCCTTATCCGACCCCCATTAAAATATGAGAGATCGGAGGAGAGTTCTTATCCGATCCTCAAGCTAAAAATTTTAATAAATATTAAAGAGATCGGAGGAGAGTTCTTATCTGATTCTCACCTAAAATTTTAACAAATAATTTAAAAGAGGTCGGAGAAGAGTTCTTATCCGATCCTCAAGCTTAAAAATTTTAATAAATATTAAAGAGATCGGAGGAGAGTTCTTATCCGATTCTCACCTAAAGTTTTAACAAATAATTTAAAAGAGGTCGGAGGAGAGTTCTTATCCGATTCTCAATCCAAATTATAACAAATATTTAAGAAGTGATCGGAGGAGAGTTCTTATCCGATTCTCAAATTGAATTCTAATAAAATAGCCCTTCAAACAAAACTAATATACAACAGTAACTCACTAAGGTTGTCTCATTTACTTATGTATCTGGGTAATCCAAATTAGTGAAAAATCAAATATTCATTTTGTCAAAAGGATTAACATTTCCATTCAAGCCCTCATAACTATTAATTCTAATTTATAAAGAACGCGAAGTTAAATCTGCTTACCCTTATTGAGGGACGAGGTGGGGTGCCTAACACCTTCCCCACCCGTTTACGGATCCCGAACCTAGAATCTCTGTTTTGAAGTGGTTTCATTTTAATTTATTCCCGCAAATGGTTTTCTTTAATTTCCCTCAAAATTAAAGTGGCGACTCCTCACTCTTTCCCACTTCGGTGAGTGATCGTCCAGGCGACCGCAAAACACCTTGCGATATCATTAGCATGATGGTTTTTAATCTTGTGAAAATTTTATTGAAATCCATTACTTAAAAAAACATTGCCTTTATAAGAGTAGAATCATTTAAGTATAAGAGTCATCTAGCTAATAGAAAAAGAAAAATGATAACACTAATTGAAAATAAATTGAACAGCTTATAATGGAACTTGGAAGTTCTAGTAATATATATTTTTGAATTTGTGATTGAAGTTAAAACTTTTCATTGAATTTGGAATGAAGCATATTGACCTTCTTGTTTTGCCCAAATAAAATGGCCCAGTGACAAACTCTACATATATTCTATCTTTGGGCGCCTTTTTTTTTTTTTCATTTCATGTTTCTATATTGGATATTTTTTTTTCATCCCTTAGTTGGAGACCGCCAAGTATGCTTCTAAATTTAGTTCATTACTATAATAGAATAGACCAAAAGGAAACATTTAACTCTAGATTCCCAATATCTTGTCATTATTGAAATAATGGCTATGAAATTGGCTTAATAAAATTTCATTAAAAAAAAAAGGAATCATGTCCCAAAATGATGATCATCATGATTCAAAACAAAAGTACTTAATATTAGGGGAAAAAAATAATGTAATGAAATCTTTAACACTAAAAATAAATACAAAGTAGAAACTGTGAAACACCAAAACCAGAAAAATTCCACCATTACCACTAAAACCATATCATTGCCACCAATTCAAGACAAAATAAAGGGAAAAAAAGTAATAAATTAATAGCCAGTTGTCCAATTTCCTAGAATTTCCAATGAAAAAAAAAAAAGATAAACCATTGTTTTACAAAATCCATAAAGTATAATGGGTTAATATCATAGAAAAATTAATAAAAAAAGGCTTTCATATTAAAATCTAACAAGAACCCATCATATTTACCATGAATGAAAAATTGTTTTCAACTTATCTTATCACCATAGGATGACGAAGGGGCTTAATTACTTTTGTGAAGTTGGTATTAAAACTAGCTTTGCCTATCGTTACTTTAAAACTCAACTAACTATACAACTGGTTCTCTTCCTCGACAAACTATACACTTGGTTAGTTTTATTATCTATTCTTCTCACCCATACATAAGTGCTTGTTGTTCTAATGTTCTTTCAATGCTGCTTTTCATTGGTCTTAGATTGCAATGCAAACACTTAGTTTCAGGTCTTCAAATCCTTGTAGCATGGCATGCATCAATCTGTTTGCCCCTAATTTCTTGTATGCATCTTCAGTTAGTATGTACCATACCTTTTTTAGAAAGCACACAATCTCTTAAGAATTGAATGGGGCACTTAGATGCATAACAATATAACCTTTTCATTTGAAGGCAATTCAGGTGAAAGCAGGGGTTATGATTGGTTGCTTCACATCGAGAGGCATGTTATAGAACATATAGCAATTTATTTTAGCTTAAGCATTTGATTGTTGAGTAGAAACAATAAACTAGTATAATGAATCAATCTTAATAGTTGTTTGAGCAGTGGATTAGAGGGTCCTCTTTGCCTTCTCATTAGTTATCCTCAACCTCATAAGAGCTCTTGGATTTCCACTAATGTTTTTCTTATTCTTCCTCTTAAATTCCTGAACAAAGTGGTGAACCATTCCATTATCAAAATCCTTACTTCTAAGGTGGGTGTCTCCAATAGTGGACTTCACCTCAAAGATACACTCCTTAATTGTGAGCAATGACACATTAAAGGTGCCACCGCCCAAGTAAAAAATAATATAATCTTCTCACCTACGTTGAATGCCTTCTTATCAAGATTATAACCAATGGCAGCAGCAATGGGCTCATTAATGATATGCATGACATTGAGACCAGTAACAACACTAGCATCCTTAGTAGCCTGCCCCTAAGAGTCATTTAAGAGCACTGATCATCTAATGATAGCAATAAAAATTCAATTGCAAAAGTTAACATCAAATTATTAAAATCCTATATATAAGCATCAAGATACTAAGCTACCTTAAAAAAATCCTATCACTGAATTAAAGATTCAGACATGTAAATTTATAAAGAAAATTTAAAATCAAAATAAAATAAAAATTAGAGGTGGCATGTGGAAAACCTAAGGAACATGGATTAACTAAGTCAATTCCAAGTTCTTCAAAGTCAAAGGAGAATATCTAAAAGTAATCTTAAAGGGAAAGTGATTTGGAAGACTACTTTTAATTAAGAAGTTTTGACTTTTCAAATATACTTTACTAACTTTTATTCCAATTTAATCTTAGCTATTTTCGTACTTAGTGTTGCTTATATTTTCCTCTTTACTTTATGTTTATTTCTTCCTTATTACTAGATAAAAAAATGCTCATAAATAGGCCTAATTTGCAATGCTTATTTACAAGTTTGAAGAGTTATTAAGAAATTGGTACCAAAATTATTTCTTATCAATCTATCATGATTATGGCAAAATACATTAACTTATCTCCCTTGGGAGTGGCGTCTACCTTGGATTTAGGACAATCTTATGGTGTTTTCAACTTATCAAGGACTACTAATTCCAAATCTTACTTTGTTTCTTTTGTGGTGTGTTCTTCACTTATCAAAGGAGACCTTGCAAATTGATCTTTTCTAGTTTCTATTTTTCTTTATTTTTGTGCTGGTATTCTTAAATCATAAAAACCATAAAAGAAGTGTTTCTTATTTTAGTATTGTTTTTAGTTTCATTCCCTTTAAAACACTGAAAGACCAAAAGATCTATCTTAGGCATGTGTTTGTTCTTTTGTTTAAGTCTTATTTGTTTATATTTATTCTTGTTTTCACTCATCCATTCATACCTTAATGTTTTAGTTTCATTCATATCCAATTTTTCCTTTTGTTTTTAGCTTTCAAAATGATTGTCTTATTTCTTTATGTTTTTTTGGCACATTAGTTTGATATAAGATCTTTGAGATTTTGGTAGCACCATAACTAAGAGTGTTATACACATGAAGGAGTGATCCTACCTAAATCAGATCAAGTAAAACACATAAGGGAGTGTTTGTTGCAAGAAGGCATGGCTACTGATAAGGATGAGCAACCAACTATGAATTTGGATAGAGAACATCTTTTAAGGCTTGATTGGTAAGCCAAGGAGATCCAAGACAGTTGTCGCAAATCACTCAGGCTTTAGCAAGGCTTAATGCACCCCAACATCAAGGGAGGCAAGCAAGGACAGTTGTTTTGCATGAAGAGGATAATGATGAGGATCTTATAATTGATGATGACATAGATGGACTACTTAGGCAAAAGAGGCAACCATGGAATAGTGGGGTAACATTAAGATGAAAATTCCCACTTTTAAAGGTACTAGCTCACTGAAGGAATACTTGGAGTGGGTGTAACATATTAATAAGATCTTTGAGTGCCAAGAATTATAGTGATGCCAAGAAGTGCAAGTTAGGTGCCATTGAGTTTGTTGATTATGCCAACCTTTTATGGGAGAATATTTGAGCTCTAAGAACGAGAGATGGCTTAGGGACATTACTATATAGAGAGAGACAAAAAGAGTAATGGAGAGGAGGTTCATACTTGAATATTATAAGCAAGAGCTGTACATCAAACTTTAAGGTTTGAGACACAAAGGAATGTGTGTGGAAGATTATGTGAAGGATTTTGAGATGTTAATGATTAGATGTAATCTTAGGGAACCTTAGGAAGAAACAATTACACATTTTCTTAGCAGTTTAAATTATAGGATTGCTAACATTTTTAAATTACAGCCTCATTTTTTCTTTCAGAATGTGATCAAGCTTGCCATCAAAGCAAAAAGGTAGTGCATGAGAGAAAGGTATAAGATTTACACATTCACCAAGTGACAAAACCACTAATCTATTAAATTTATCACCTATTCATACAATAAAGATTGATGCTAAGCAAGTAAAAAAGGATGAAAGCTTCAACAAAGCTAGTGATGGCACATGCAAGTACAAAGAGAAAATGGACAAAGATAATGCTCCAAAGCGCACAAGAGACATCAAGTGCTTTTAGTGTATTTGAATGCCCTAACAAAGGGGTGATGGTTTTAAAGGAAGGCCATTTTGAAGTGGAAAGTAAAGATAAGCAAGAAGAGAAAGAGAAAGTGTAAGAAATTGGGGAAGAATGTGTGGACCATGATTATGAAGGAGGGTTACTTGTTATTCACCAATTTTTAAGGGTGTAAGCTAAGGAAGGTGATGAGTAATGTGAAAACTTGTTTCATTCTAAATGCACCATCTAAGGGAAGGTTTGTGGGGTGATCATTGATGGAAAAAGTTGTACTAATGCTATATCTACAGCCTTGGTGGAGAAATTAAACTTAGCTACTTTGAAGCATTCTAAGCCTTAGAGGCTGTAATGGTTTAATGACAAAAAAAGGCAAATCAAGGTAATTAAGCAAGTTGTAGTTGTTTTCTCTGTAACACCCCTATTTGTATAGCCTGGTATATTTCACTGTTCCGGTGACCGGTGTCGGTTCGGATAATTAAGGGGATTAGAACCACACTTAAGACAACTAGAGAAACCATAAACACAAATAATTAGTAATGTTCAATTAGTTAAGTATAAATAAGAAAAACAAAACATAAGAAGTTAAACGAGTCGAGAGTCACAGCGTTGGGTGACCTCATCGGGAACGACTGCGAAGTCGTTTTAAACTCAAATTTTGAACCATAAAATGTGACGCTGTGGTCCTTAGGACCCTTATGAACACAGTGGAAAAGAGAAAATCACGAAAAAGAACTGTTAAGCCAGTCAAATAATTAGGTCAGGGAGAAGGAAGAAATATTGGATTATTTGCAAACCGGGATGAACCGGCGAGGGGCAATTTGGTCAAAGAGCTGACTCCTGACCTAACTGTCAAATAAAATCAGAGAAAAGAAAATTTTGAAATCGAGAATTAAATTAAAGAACTAATAGAAAAATAGAAAAAAAAGAGAAAAAAAAATGAAAAAGTAAAAAGGGTGATGACATCATGCATGACATCATGCATGATGCCAAAAAAAAAAGGTATAATTAATAAATTTATTAAATTAGATTTTGTAGTCTTCCATAACCCAAAATAGATAAAAGAAAATAAAAGAAAAAAAAATTCATTTGTCATCTTCTCCCTCCATTGTGCCGCCCCACTTTCTTCCCAAAAACCTCCATGAATTCTCTTCATCTAAGCTTACATCTAAGCTTAAATTTCTCCACTTAGTCTTAATAACTCCCTTAAATACCTCACTAGAACTTGTAATCTCAACTTGAGAAGAAGAATTACAAGAAGAAAGAAGAGTTAAAGATAGGGTTTGGAGGATTTAAGAAAGGTTAGTGTGCTAACTTACCATTTTACTCCTTTAAATGCATAATTAGTTGTGAAAGTGAGCTTAGAACTTGATTTAATGAAACAAATATGGGGGTAGGACCATTGCTAAAATTTCGGCCTGGTTGAAGGGAGTATGAATTGCATGAATTTAATGAGTTTGAATGAGTTTAAAAGCTTTGATTAGTTGAATGATTAAGGTTAAGTGCACTAATTGTGATTAAATGCATGAGATGGATAAGTTAGGGTTTGAATGTTAGGGTTTGTGAACCAAATTTTGGAGAAATGCTTAAATGATGACTTTGGTCTATTGTGAGATGAAAAATGGTCAATAATGACCAAAAGAGATGTGTGGAAATTGTGAGAATAAAAGTTAAATTCGTAGGGCAAATGGTCATGCTACTGGCAGCATGACCAAGCCAACTTTGAAGGACCAAAACGGAAATTTTACAAGTCCAATTGATATGCCACCAATTGGGGATGAAAATAGACATAAAATAGCACAATTTTCATTAAGGAACCATGGCCAAAAACTGACTAAAACTTAGTGAACCAATTGACCAAAGTGAAATGAGAGTAGGCTGCCACTGCACAAATTGACCAAATGAACAGTGTTTGTTCATTTGGTCATAACTCGAGCTAGACAAGTAAAATTGACCTGAACTTTTACCAGTGATTAGATGAGATATAGACCTAAAACTTTCATGAAGAATACAAACCCAAATTATGCCATTAACCCATTCAAATTATTGAGCAAAGTTGAGTTACTGTACCTGCAAAACTGCAGAATTTCCATTTGAGCAATAATGTTTGAATGGCTATAACTCTCTCTAGAAAACTCAGATTTAGGTGATTATTGAACCGATGGAAACCTAAGACATAGTAGAACATTTCATATGAAGAAAGTTAGACCAAATTATGGACTTAACTTGATTAAATTACTGAACAAAGTTGGATTAAAAATCTGCCAGAACTAAAATACTAGTATGAGCAGTGCACGTGAACAGTAATTGTATTTTGGCTATAACTTGAGCTACAAAACTCTGATTGAGGTGATCCAAAAATGAGAATATACTTAAGACAATAAGGAACATTTTCTATGAAGGAAGGTTTGCCAAATTCTAACAGTAGATTGACCAATGGAATAGTGCAACTAAGAGCACAAAAACTAAAATTTGACAATTTTGCCAAAATGACTTAAACTTTGAGAAAATGACCAAAACCAACAAGTTTGGTGACCAAAATGTGGTATGTGGGTGAAGTTGGAGTTCCCATACCTATTAAGCCTTAAAAAGTCAACAATTTGACTTGAATAGTGTAATGAATAGTAACCCAAAACACAAAAACTTCGAGAACGTCAAATTTAACGCAATAAAGCTAGATAAAAATGAAGTTAAGTTTATTTTTGGATTTATGCTAAGTTATGGTACTGAAACACTGTGAAACTGTGTGTTTCAGCTGAAAAAGACTTGGAAACTCAAAGAGACTGAGTCAAGGCTTCAAGGCGACTCCAGTCAGGTTTGTGCACAATAATAATTGTTTAAATATTTTAATCTCAAAAATTTGACTTCTTTGATTAATTATGTATTGTGTTGCCATTTTATAATCGTAAATGTGACTTTGGAAAGTGATCAGATTTCTCATAAATTGTTTGCATAAATTGTTTTGAATGGATTTTATGTTCACACTTAGCATGTGATACCACATTATTCCTCCTCCATTTATGGGGTTGAGATCGTTATTTTCCTCCCTCTGCGGCTTGCGATTGAGGTTGTAGATCGGATGAGTACTCATTAGCTAGCTAGCCAACTCCCTCATTGATTTCGATTAATGGGGTTGAGATTGCTTTGTCGTGGTGTACAACGCGGCATTGATCGGAAATTTTGTGTCATGGCTTAAATTGTGTATGACTTTGGCAACACTGTGTTTATGAAATTGTTTGACTAAACTGTGTTTAATAGATTATTTGACAAAATGGTGTTACTATGAACTTTGATATTTGTGAAAGGTGATTGAGAAACATTTAAATTGTGTTTGGCAATGAATGATTTATTTATTGCATTTTAAATTTTTATTGTGCACCACTGAGTATTTTTATACTCAACGATAGCTTATTTTGCTGTCGCAGATAAGAGCAAGGAGAAAGCAGAGTGAGTCATTAAATCGAGGACTACTCTGACCATTTTGTACGGGTATTATTTTATACCCTTGTAGATAATCTTGATGTAAATATAAAAAAATGTTGTATGTATCAATGTAGTTGAGCAGTTGTAAATAAATTGTAATAATATTATTTTGGATTTTCTTCTGTAAAATTAATATTTGTACTTATGAATTTCTTACTTTATGCTTTGTGATTGGAGATATTAAATATTTTCAGATGATAAGTCTTGAATTGTATTGTGAAATTATTTTGAAGTGTGTTGAACTGAGTTGATTGAGTTATTGAAGGTTGGGAGTTGTGAAATGTGTTTGGAAGTGTTTTTTTTTTAGGTATTTGAAGAACTGTTTTCTCCAGTTTCAAATGGAACTTTGTCAAAATTTTTATAAAATTTGCAGTAAGATTTAAAATGGACAAAATTTTTACTAGTATTTAAGCTTTGAATAAATGGTTTTTAATTCTCACTAAAATGCTCACCACTTCTAAAATGTAAGAAAATCGTTTCAAAATCCCTTGTAGGGTACTTAATGGGTTATCGGTAGGTGAAGTTCGGTAGTTCATTAAGTATTCTACGGGATCATGTCATGCCTTACGGAGGGGTAAGGTGTGACATGTTTTAGTGGTATCAGAGTATGGTTTTGCAATAAATTTTGACAATGCATATGAATATCTTATTGATAAGTACAACTGCTCAAGTGTCTTTAATTGATACATATGACATATTTACATCATGAATATGTACTAACGGAGGTCAACCTCCTTGTGTTTGATCTCAGGAAGTAGAAAATTGTGAAAAACGGAATGGAAGGAGGAGATCATTCCGAAGAACAATCTGTTGAGGCTGAGGTTCAAGGGGAAGCCCCAGCACTCCAGAATGTGAGTGGGTCAGCCACTCCAGCTCCTGCTCCAGCACCACAGTTCCCTGCTCAATTTGTACAGCAGATGGCTGCGTTCCTCCAGCAAATGGCGGGTAATGTGCCACCCCAAGCTTAGATGCCAGTACCTGTAGCACAACCACAGCCCTCAGCTCGGCAATATGAAAAGTTGATGAAATTTGGGGCCACCGAGTTTAAAGGCACTGTGGATCCACTGGAGGCAGAACAGTGGTTGGAAAGAATGGAACGAGTTTTTAGGAAGCTGCAGTGTACGGAAGAGCTGAAGTTCGAGTATTCAGTATCTCTTCTCCAAGGGGATGCATATGAATGGTGGAAGACCATCCCTCACAGCCTGGTTGAACCACCTGTGCTGACATGGACAGATTTTCTGAGGGAGTTTCGACAGAAATGGGTCCCCGATGTGTATGTAGATATGAAATTACAAGAATTCTTGAGTTTTAAACAAGGGGACAGAACCATAGCAGAGTATGAGAGAGACTTCTCAAGGCTAAGCCACTATGCTGGAAACTTAGTCTCCACCCCCAGAGATAGATGCAAGAGGTTTGAGTCTGGGTTAAGGCAGAATTTGAGAATGCAAGTCGTGGGTTTTCGACATCAGAATTTTGCTGAATTGATCTCACAGGCCTTGGAATTAGAAAGGATAGAATCTGAAGGGGCAGTGAAGAAGGGTTCACAAGAGAAAGAGAAGGCTGAAAAGACTACTGGACAAGCATCTGAAAGTGGTTCTGGCAAGAGGAAACAGTTTGGGGGATCTAGCTCCCGTAGAGGCAGAGGCAGAGGCAGATTTTCTGGCCAAAGACCACCCCAGTCTGGTCAGCCGACCCAACAAGCTTCTCGAGGATCCCTATTAGTACGACAGTGTGAAACTTGTGGTAGAACTCATGGTGGGGTTTGTTTCAAGGCCACCGGTGCATGTTTTAATTGTGGAGGGAGCGGACATTTTGCTAAAGATTGCACTAGTCCGCGCTAGTCTGGACCTCCTGCTACATCTGAGGGATCAGCCCAAGTCTCTGCACCTAGAGGGTCACAGTCAGCTGCTAGAGGTAGAGGCAGAGGTAGGGGCCCTGGTAACACTCCTGGAAGTCAAAGCAACATTAACGATCGGTATCGATGGCGCACCGGTCAGTGTATACCATGCGTCAGAGGGAAGAAGCTGAAACATCAGATGTTGTAGCTGGTAATTTCTCCATCCTTGACCAAGATGTGCATGTGTTATTTGATCCTGGCTCCACACATTCGTATGTTAGTGCTAGTGTGATGTGTTCTACTGCTATTCAGTGTGTACCAATGGACTATGATGTGTTAGTAACTAGTCCATTAGGCCAGGAGGTCAGGGTAAATAGGCTATATAAAGATTGTCCTTTGGTGATCCAAGGACATATTTTCCTGTCAGACTTAATTGAAATGCCCTTCAGAGATTATGACATTATCTTGGGCATGGATTGGTTAGCCAAGCATCACGCCATGATTGACTGTAGACTGAAGACAGTCACTTTTGGTCTCCCTCAGTATGGTGATGTAGTAATACATGGGAAGAGACAGTTATTACCTTCAAACATTATTTCAGCTGCACTGGCCAGAAAAATGATTAGAAAAGGGTGTGAGGCGTACTTGGCACATGTGATAGACACCCAAGTGGGGAGTCCAGCACTGAGGGACATTCCTACTGTATGTGACTTTCCGGATGTATTTCCTGAAGAATTGCCAGGATTTCCTCCAGAAAGAGAAGTGCAGTTTGAAATTGATGTTATGCCTAGTGTGGACCCAATCTCCATAACACCATACAGAATGGCACCTACAGAACTAAAAGAATTGAAAGTGCAGTTGCAAGAGCTGCTTGATAAGGGCTTTATCCGCCCTAGTGTGTCACCTTGGGGAGCGCCAGTATTGTTTGTTAAGAAGAAGGATGGCACTCTTCGGTTATGCATTGACTATCGGCAGTTGAATAAGGTGACAATAAAGAACAGATACCCATTGCCCCGCATTGATGACTTATTTGATCAGTTGAGGGGTGCAGCTGTGTTCTCCAAAATTGACCTGAGATCAGGTTATTATCAGCTGAAAGTTCAAGAGCAGAGTATTTCAAAAACTGCCTTCAGAACCCGCTATGGTCATTATGAGTTCTTGGTCATGCCATTCGGGTTAACTAATGCTCCGGCTGCTTTCATGGATCTGATGAACACTATCTTCAGACCATACCTCGACCAGTTTGTTGTGGTATTTATTGATAATATATTGGTCTATTCGAGGAATGCAGAAGAGCATGATAGACATCTGCGGATTGTACTGCAGACTTTGAGGGAGAAACAGCTATATGCCAAACTGTCAAACTGTGAATTTTGGCTGAAGGAGATATCCTTTTTGGGGCACATAGTATCAGTAGAGGGTATTAAGGTAGATCCTAGCAACATAGAAGCTGTCCTTAATTGAAAGCCACCCAGAAATGTCACAGAGATTCACAGTTTTCTGGGGTTAGCTGGATACTACCGTCGATTTGTGAAGGGATTCTCCATGTTGGCATCTCCATTGACCAAGCTACTTAGAAAGGATGTGAAATTTCAGTGGACGGATAAATGCCAGCAAAGTTTTGATGAATTGAAAAGATGTTTGACAGAGGCTCCAATCCTGACTTTACCTACACCGGGTAAAGAATATACAGTTTACAGCGATGCTTCTCATAATGGGTTAGGTTGTGTGTTGATGCAAGATCGAAATGTCATTGCCTATGCATCACGCCAGCTAAAACCGCATGAGAGGAATTATCCGACACATGATTTGGAGCTTGCAGCCATTGTGTTTGCTCTTAAGATCTGGAGACATTATTTGTATGGGGAGAAGTGCTACATCTACACAGATCATAAGAGTTTGAAGTATTTAGGCACCCAAAAAGAGCTTAATTTGAGACAGAGGAGATGGTTAGAGTTGATAAAAGACTATGATTGTCTAATAGACTATCAGCCAGGGAAAGCTAATGTTGTGGCTGACGCCCTAAGTCGCAAGACTATGGCGAGTCTACAGGTTACTCCTTTGTCTTTGGTACATGAGTTGAGATCATTACATGCCAGTTTAGAGATTAATTATGAGGGGCAGACAGCAGTTGCATGGCATGTACAGCCAGTGTTGATTGATCAGATCAGAATGGCTACTCAGAATGATGAAAAGGATCAGAAGCTGTTGGAAGAAGTCAAACAGGGCAAGAAACCAGAGTTCTCAATAAGAGATGATAGTCTATTGCTACACCAGGGTAGAATGTGTGTTCCTAATGATGTTGATTTGAGGCAGATCATTTTGAAGGAAGCACATGAGTCTCCTTTTGCCATGCACCCTGGTGGTACAAAAATGTATAGAGGGCTAAAGGAGCATTACTGGTTGTCGCAAGGAGTTTTGCGGTCGCCTGAACGAACCCTCACCGAAGTGGGAAAGAGTGAGGAGTCGCCACTTTAGTTTTGAGGGAAACTAAAGAAAACCATTTGTGAAGATAAATTGAAATGAAACCACTTCAAGACAGAGATTCTAGGTTCGGGGTCCGTAAACGGGTGGGGAAGGTGTTAGGCACCCCACCTCGTCCCTTAATAAGGGTAAGTAGATTTAACTTCGCATTCTTTATAAATTAGTTAGGAGGGCTTGAATGGAAATGTTAATCCTTTTAACAAAAGGAATATTTGATTTTTCACTAAATTCGGATTACCCAGATACATAAGTAAATGAGACAACCTTAGTGAGTTACTGTTGTATGTTAATTTTGTTTGAAGGGGCTATTTGGTTAAAATTCAATTTGAGAATCGGATAAGAACTCTCCTCCGATCTCTTTTAGATTAAAATTCGAATTTTGGATCGAATAAGAACTCTTCTCCGATCACTTTTTAAAATTTTGGATTGAGAATCGGATAAGAACTCTCCTCCGATCTCTTAAAATTTTGGATTGAGAATCGAATAAGAACTCTCCTCCGATCTCTTTTAATATTTATTAAAATTTTTGGGTTGAGAATCAGATAAGAACTCTCCTCCGATCTCTTTTAATAATTGTTAAAATTTTTGAGTTGAGAATCGGATAAGAACTCTCCTCCGACCTCTTTTAAATTATTTGCTGAAATTCTGGTTGAGGATCGGATAAGGACTCCTTTCCGCTCTCTTTCATTTAAACGGTAGTCGGATGAGGATTTTTCCGATCTCTCTAAATTTTACCTATCGAGAGGACCTAAGGCTAAGGGTTCTGACGTTCAAAGGTATCAGGGGGTCTGAGCAAGACTTCTTTGGCTTGTTGGTATCTTAGGACTGGGCAGGGGATACCAAACCGAATCCTCCGACCTCCTTACATGATCACCTCACCCGCATTTTTCGATAGCCGATCTATTTCATTTAGTTATCCAGGGTTTGGTTTTACTCTGTCTTATGACGTCTTGCCCAATGACCTATTGAGTTATTCTAGTGACTCGGCTTCACCATCTTCCTGTCTTATTATTTAGACCTTTCATTATTTCAAAGGGACTCTTAAGTGGCCGTTACCTACATTTCCTCCAACCATTTATACATTACTCGGGACTAGATGATTAACAAAAATATGGATTGGCCGACACGGAAGCAAACTAGAGCACAACCTTTCTTTGTATTTTTCTAGCGTGATATGAACTTAAAGAAATTAACATGCATAAAAAAGGAAATACGTAAAACAAGAACTAAACTTAATAAAATGGCAATATGAACACTGACCTGTAAGGAGTCGAATATAGTGAACTAACTACAGAATCACAAAACGTAATAAGAATGCAAGTTGATAGCCGGGAGGCTAAGGTTCGCCTTGGAACAAAGAGTGCTTCTCTAAATGCGATTGAGTCAGAATTGTACCCGAGTTTAAATGAGATTGAGCATGGACGATGGAAGAAAAAAATGAAGATAATCAAGGAAATGAAAATGTGAGCGTTACGGGATAATGAACGAGCCGAAAATGGAGAGTTTCGGTGTTCAAAATCTTTTTAAGAAGACACTTCAGAAAACTGGTTCCAAAAGTTCTTCTTATGAAAGCAGAGTAACGATCTGAATTAAATTTCAGAGTTCTTCCGCTATAGTAACAACCTTCTTTTTTCTTTTTCTCTCCTCCCCCTTTGAACAGTTTTGATGCAGGTATTTATAGGAACCGGGTGCTCTCCATGAAGGGTCAAGATCTATTTTGAGGGAGATGGAGGGTCAGGATTTCAAAGGACATGATTGGATGCTTGAGAATTAAAGCGAATCAAAATGAACGATCGAGATCATTCTCAGGATACTTGTCCTTTTCTTCTTCTAATCTGATGGTTCGAAACTTCGTTGACCTGGGCGATCTAAGGGCTGGGAATAAAAGGCACCGGTCTTGTCGTCTTCTCCTTTGATCTAAAGGCTCTGGACTCGTCCTTGCAAGTGAGACCAACGGTGGAGATTGGGATGTACAGGACTGTCATGACATACTCTGGCACTTGTCAGCATTGTGGGCGATTCTCAGGCGTGCGGTAGAGATTTCGTCTGCAACGCTTTAACTACCTTGGTTCTGATTCTGACGACGGTTATTGGGATTTGTCTTATTCTCTTTGCCTTCCGATCTCCCCTCTTTCTGATCTTCTTGACATGCGCCCTTTTCCATCTTTCATACCGGTCTCCCCTCTTCCGATCTCTATCATTCCGATCCTTTCCTTAGTCAGGCCCGGTCCGGTCAAAGCATTAATTTCCCCTCGATTCCCGAAGCGTCCGCTTAGTTTTCTGCTTAGCAATAAATGCCTGATTTCTCCCTATATATACCCCTGACAGAAGAGACTTCCCTCATTCGATTTTCCTCTCTCCCTTCTTACTTTCCTATTCTAGCTGCTCCGGCAGTAGTTCCGGCTACGACTGTGGCTTTTGATCCCTTTTCGATGGACTTCTTTATTCCCCAACTGAAAATTTACGATCCCGGTGATCGAATAATCGCGATAACCTTATCTGATGATGGTGAGAGAACTGGACCAATTAACCGATCTGGATTGCGGACCTTGATCGTGCCGATCTTGAGTCGTTAGACCGGTATAATCGGCGAACCGATTTCGGCCGAGAAAACTGCTAATGTTCCGCCGACCCTTAGCGGTTGCTCTTCCCAGTTTATTCGGCTTCTCACCACATTGGGTGTTCTGACAGCGGCTTTCCTCCACATTGGGTGTTCCGACAGCGACTCGGTTCTGGCCGATGACACCCTTTGGATCAGTCACAATCTAGGCTTTGACATAGGCCCTTTAGATAGGATGTTCCGCTGATCTTTAAAGATCGACCTTTTGATCAGATCTTTAATGTAATCCGATCTTGAGATCACCCAAATGATGTAATCTGACTTTTTGGAAATGTAATCCGATCCCTAGAGATCGCCCAAATGATGTAATCCGATCTTTTGGAAATAAAAATCTTATTTTGCCAATTATCATCTTATTGATTATTTTCCGATCTCTGATGTATTTGTCCGATCTGGTTCCTAACTAAACAACCCTTAACTGATCCTTTATTCAAAATATTTTTCTTAATATACCGATCTCCAGTTAACCGATCTCTTTATGTAATTTTGGAATATTCGAGAGACGTGTCAGAACAGCTGGCGAGTCCCGATAACCGATGCATTGCCTGGAACATCGTGAGCATTAAATGCTCGGACGAGTATAAATAGGGGTGGGGGTTAGCCAGTTGCTCTCTTATGCCATTTTCGGTCTCTCGCAAACAATTCCAAAATTCTCTCGATTTTTCAAGCTCTTCCGACACCGATCAAGCTCCGGTAAGGGTTTTGATCCTTCTTTTACTTTAAGTTCTTTATTTCTTTTGAAAATGAGCGGCGCCGAAGGTCAGAGAGCAGCAAGCCCACTTTCCGTCCACGTTTCATGGTCATCGGATGAAGTAGAGGTGGTTGGGCCAAGCGTGCGACCCGAACCTCCTAGGGTCTCGGTTCCAGTTCAGGGGCAAGCATCATCATCAAGGCACGCGCCTTCTTCAGGGAGAGAGAACCTTCCTATGGATGAGTTGCCGTCAATCTTACAAGAAACCGACCTGCAGTCATTTAGCCAGGAGTATAACATCCGGCCCGATTCATACGAACTTATCCGGTGTCACGGCGATCACCGAGCCGATCACTTCTTCGAAGAGAACGATATGATCATGATATACGAGGAACAACTAAAAGCCGAACTGCGGTTCCCTCTCGATGACTTCTTCAAAGAAGTTCTAAAATTTTTCCAAGTGTGCATCGCCCAAGTTCATCCGAACTAGTGGCGGATCTTAGTAGCCTTCCGAGGCCTCTGCCAAGCTAAAGGATTCCGTCCTATGCCTAAAGTATTTTCCGAGCTGCATAGATTAACCCGTCGAAAAGACGACGAGTACTGGTTCTTCCAGGCGAAGCCACATTGTGGGCTTTTCACCAATCTGCCTTCCTCCCTGAAAAATTGGAAGAACCGCTTCTTCATTCTAAGAAGCAAAATTCCGAACGGCTTTGAGGGTTTCCCTCGTAGCTGGCTACACCAAGGCCCCTTAATTCCGAAGCGTCTAGTATTGAATAGGGAGGAAGGCCTGATGGTGATGGAGCTGAAAGAATAGGCGAGCAGGGAGAAGTTCTCTTGCCTGGATGCAATGACTGCCGAACTTCATCACTAGACAATGGAGTTGATCACCGGCCAAGATCGTGAGCTTCAGCTCTCTGACCTCGGCATCGGTATTTTCTACATCTCAGATCTCAGGATCTTAGCGATCTCATTGACCTCTTCTTTGTGCAGGTATGGCAAGAGACGAAGCCTCCAAGGAGAACCAGAAGCGAAAGAGGGAGATCTCCCGGAAAGTACGGGAGATGAAGCGAGCCGAGGAAATGCAGACACCTAGGCATGAGCCCGGGGAAATACAAGAAGGCCCGCCTCAACCTTCGGGACTGCTGATCGTAGAAGCTGTTCGATCTCCTCCTCGCTGAGAAGAGCCGCCTCCACCTCCTCCAGTTGCTCCAAGCACAGAAGGGGGTCCTTCTCAACCTTCTGTGAGGCCCCTTTCTCGTGGCGCTCAAGTGCTGGTCGCTTCCCTGGAGAAGAACTGGACGGTTCGAGAAAATCCAGGCTTCGCTAAGGTCCTGGGGTCATCCATCTGCCTTCGAGAAGACCGGGATAGGCTGTCTCCGGATACTCTTGATAACATTTTGACCAGATCCATGAGCCTGAACGTGGAGTGCTTAGTGAACCAGCACATTGTTCGGGAGAAAGCTCATCACCTGGGCAAAGAAGTCGAGAAGATGAGTCAGGATATGTCTTCTCTCCGCTCCCAACTCTCATCCGCTCGGGATTACATATGTGAAATTGAGGGGCGGATGAAGTTCTATGAAGACAAGCTGGCCGAACAGTCTCGTGTTCTGGCCGAGCGAACCCGTGTTCTGGAAGAAGTTCAAGCACTTCGGACCGATGAAGCTGCTCACATCGCTCACCTTACTGAGGAACTCAAGGCGAAAGAAGAAGAGATGGTGACTGGAGTGGCCGGCGCTTATGTGAATGCCCACAGAGATCTCCTGGCTGAGCTCAAGAAGCGTTACCCTGAGGAGGACTTCTCCTGGATGGCCAACCTGGCTCCCGAGGATGAAGGTGAGGAGAGTGAGGAGGAGGTTGAGGGTGAGAGGGGAGACGGACAAAATGTAGATCAGGCTGGGGGCGATCCTCCAGCTGAATGACTTGTACAAATTCTTGGAATGAAATGAAATGAAATGCCTCTTTTGTTCGACGAATAGTTGTGATCGGAAAATTTCTAAATTATTTGAACACTTGATTGTCTGAGTATGTTGAAATAACTGAAAGTGATTATTAACCTAAGTGTGAGAGATCGGAAAACACAATGAGCATGAGATCGGTAGAGAACCAACGCTAAACGGGACTTGATTAAAATTGGAAATTTGGCTTGAACATTTAAGATCGGAATCATCATTAAACCGGAACGGAACCTTTGATTATTCTTAAACTTTTGAAAGGGAGATCGGCAATAAAACTGGTAACAAAGATCTAGTGTCAGTTCAATTTCTTTTGTGAAAAGAGATCAGGAATATACTTGACTGGTCAGGAGATTCGACAATGGGTTTGAGAGATCGGTAAGTGACTTAATAGACCGGTGAGGCTTTAACTGATATGAGGACTTAGCATTGATTCAATTCCTTGTGAGGAGAGATCGGAAATGTAGTTATCTAGCAAAGAGAGATCGGGAATGTAATTGGCTGTCAAAGGGAGACTTAGTACTGGGATCGGTTTCAAAGTTTATTGATTCTGGGGATCGGTTTCAAATTTTATTGATTCTGGGGATTGGCCAAAATATGGTGTCGACAGCTGCCCCTCTTTAGATAATTTCTAGTAAAGGGAAAAATTTTTCCATGTAGGAATTATGTAAAGATTCAGACCCATATTTTGGACGATTAGGTGTTCGAAGTTAGGGAACTAAAGCATACCTAAGTTAGTGACCTAGAGATTGGCAACAGGAGTTAAAATACTAGAAAATTAAAATCAACTTGGATCAAGGAACCAGGGGTTGATATCAGGGAATTTAAATTGTAGGAAATCAAAATCAACTTAGATCAAGGAACCAGAGGTTGATAACCGGAAATGTAAATTGCAGGTAATTAAAATCAACTTAGATCAAGGAACCAGAGGTTGATAACAGGAAATTTAAATTGCAGGTAATTAAAATCAACTTAGATCAAGGAATCAGAGGTTGATAACAGGAAATTTAAATTGCAGGAAAATAAAGTCAACTTAGATCAAGGAACCAGAGGTTGATGACAGGAAATTTAAATTGCAGGAAATTAAAATCAACTTAGATCAAGGAACCAGAGGTTGATGACGGCAAATGTAAATTGTTGAAAATTAAAATCAACTTAGATCAAGGAACCAGAGGTTGATGACGGGAAATGTAAATTGCTGGAAATTAAAATCAACTTAGATCAAGGAACCAGAGGTTGATAACGGGAAATGTAAATTGCTGGAAATTAAAATCAACTTAGATCAAGGAACCAGAGGTTGATAATGAGAAATGTAAATTGCTGGAAATTAAAATCAACTTAGATCAAGGAACCAGAGGTTGATAACGGGAAATGTAAATTGCTGGAAATTAAAATCAACTTAGATCAAGAAACCAGAGGTTGATAACGGGAAATGTAAATTGCTGGAAATTAAAATCAACTTAGATCAAGGAACCAGAGGTTGATAACGGGAAATTTAAATTGCGGGAAATTAAAATCAACTTAGATCAAGGAACCAGAGGTTGATAAAGGGAAATGTAAATTGCTGGAAATTAAAATCAACTTAGATCAAGGAACCAGAGGTTGATAACAGGAAATGTAAATTACTGTAAATTAAAATCAACTTAGATCAAGGAACCAGAGGTTGATGACGGGAAATGTAAATTGCTGGAAATTAAAATCAACTTAGATCAAGGAACCAGAGGTTGATGACGGGAAATGTAAATTGCTGGAAATTAAAATCAACTTAGATCAAGGAACCAGAGGTTGATAACGGGAAATGTAAATTGCTGGAAATTAAAATCAACTTAGATCAAGGAACCAGAGGTTGATAACAGGAAATGTAAATTGCAGGAAATTAAAATCAACTTAGATCAAGGAACCAAAGGTTGATAACAGGAAATGTAAATTGCTGGAAATTAAAATCAACTTAGATCAAGGAACCAGAGGTTGATAACAGGAAATGTAAATTGCTGGAAATTAAAATCAACTTAGATCAAGGAACCAGAGGTTGATAACAGAGGTTGATAACGGGAAATGTAAATTGCTGGAAATTAAAATCAACTTAGATCAAGGAACCAGAGGTTGATGACGGGAAATGTAAATTGCTGGAAATTAAAATCAACTTAGATCAAGGAACCAGAGGTTGATGACAGGAAATGTAAATTGCTGGAAATTAAAATCAACTTAGATCAAGGAACTAGAGGTTGATGACGGGAAATGTAAATTGCTGGAAATTAAAATCAACTTAGATCAAGGAACCAGAGGTTGATAACGGAAAATGTAAATTGCAGGAAATTAAAATCAACTTAGATCAAGGAACCAGAGGTTGATAACAGGAAATTTAAATTGCACTTACAAAGCAATCCTAATCCAGACACAAGAAGTTCTTCCCCAATGAAGTGTACTTAACAGAATCCCGAAGGCCAATGATGAATGGAGGATGAGTTGCAAGACTTGACCTATGACCTCATTTCTTCAAATGCCCCATTTCTGTTTTTTGACTTTCTCCCGAAAAGCGCCCTTGCGGGTTTTCACTTCCTGTTTTTTTTTTTTTTTTTTTTTTTTTTTTTTTGCTCGCTCTTTTAAGGATGCCCTTTCGGGTTTTCATCCTTCACTCATTTTACAGAAAGCGCCCCTTCGGGGTTTTCGCCTTCTTTCACACATTTTGCTAGGAGCGCCCTTTCGGGTTTTCACTCCTTTTTTTTTTTTTTTTTTTTTTTTTTTTTTTCCAGGTCATTCCCTGCAAATCTCATAGTAAAGTACATGAGGTTATCAATTGTCAAATCTTAATCTTATGGCAAAAATTTTTAACTGATCAATAACGCATTAAATAACGAGATTGCAAAAAGATAATGTTAAAGAGTGAGTATAAAGGGAAGATAAAAACATAGGGAACGAAGTATGACTTTATTATAGCTTTAATAAAAATAAAGATAGAGTTTCAAAGGAAAAGGGTACAAGGATAGATCTCACATATTCCTTGTGGTGTTTTGAAATCCCTTAACTGCCATTATTTCAAGTTTTCTGAAGCCTCATGCCGTGACGGTTTCCTCTCCATCCTCGGTTTCATGCCCCATTCTTTATTTCTCCATTTTGGTTCTTGGGACGCCCTTTCGGGTTTTCACCCCTAGCCCCTCTTCTTTTTTCCGCGCTCTTTTCAGGACGCCCTTTCGGGTTTTCATCCTTCACTCATTTTACAGAAAGCGCCCCTTCGGGGTTTTCGCCTTCTTTCACACATTTTGCTAGGAGCGCCCTTTCAGGTTTTCACTCCTACCTTTTTTTTTTTTTAGGCATAGTATCTCTTGACAGTGTCAGCATTCACAGGTCTTGGAAATTCTTCACCATCCATGTGGGTCAAGATCAAGGCTCCTCCAGAAAATGCCTTTTTAACCACATAGGGTCCCTCGTAGGTTGGTGACCATTTGCCCCGGGGATCGTTTTGATTCGACAGCACTTTCTTCAGAACTAGGTCCCCGGGTTGGAATTCGCGTGGGCGAACGCTTTTGTCAAATGCCCTAGCCATTCTCCTTTGGTATAATTGCCCATGACATGCCGCTGTTAACCTTTTCTCATCCAGCAAGTTTAACTAATCCAACCTTGACTGAATCCATTCTGATTCATCAATCCCTGATTCCTTCAGAATCCTTAGGGAAGGAATTTCAACTTCAATAGGTAATACTGCTTCCATCCCGTAAACCAGTGAGTATGGAGTTGCCCCGGTTGAGGTTCTTACAGAAGTCCGGTATGCGTGAAGAGCGTAGGGAAGCATATCATGCCAATCCCTATATGTGACCGTCATTTTCCGGATTATCCTCTTTAGATTTTTGTTTGCGGCTTCCACCGCTCCATTCATTTGGGGACGATATGGGGAGGAATTGAGATGTCAGATTTTGTATTGATCACACAATTTTTGAATCTTTGGACCATTGAGATTCTTAGCGTTGTCAGTGACGATTTCATTGGGGAGACCATGCCGGCAGATGATATTGCTTCTGAGGAATTTGAGAAACGTGTTCTGTGTAATATGGGCGTATGACGTGGCTTCGACCCATTTAGAAAAATAGTCGATTGCTACCAGGATAAACCTGTGCCCATTGGATGCCTTAGGGTTGATGGGACCAATCGCATTGATGCCCCACATTGCGAAAGGCCACGGTGAGACAAGGTTGAACAACTTGTGAGGTGGCACATTTATCGGATCCGCATAAATCTGACACTTATGGCACTTTCGGAAATACTCGATGCAATCCTTTTCCATTATGGTCCAAAAATACCCAAGTCGCATGATTTGCTTAGCTATCATGTGCCCATTGGCATGGGTTGCACAATTTCCCTCATGAATCTCAAAAAGGATTCTCTTCGCCTCTTTTGCATCCACACATCTCAACAATTCGCCATTGGAGCTCCTCTTGTATAGGGTTTCTCCACTGGGGAAGTATCCCAGTGCTAATCTCCGAATCATCCTCTTTTCGTTTTTGCTTGCCCCCGAAGGGAATTCTCTGGTTCTGCAGTAGACCAGGATGTCATGATACCAAGGCTTACCATCGGGCTCTTCTTCAATCATGAAGCAATAAGCTGGCTCATTCCTTGCCTTAATCTTCAATATCTGAGTCATCTGCCCTTCTTCGATTTGAGCCATAACAGCTAGAGTAGCTAAGGCATCAGCAAATTGATTCTTGTCTCTACTAAGATGAGTGAAAGAGATTTCTTCGAATTTCTTAATCAGCTCCAACAAGTACTTCTGATACGGGATCAGCTTTGGATCCTTAGTTTGCCATTCCCCTTTGACTTGATAAATGATCAGGGCTGAGTCTCCGTATACCTCCAACTTCCTGATTTTCATTTCGATGGCAGCCTGTAAACCCATTACACAAGCTTCGTATTCCGCGACGTTGTTGGTGCAGTCAAATCTCAACTTAATAGCTATCGAAAAGTGTTTTCCATCCGGGGATATCAATACAACTCCAATCCCATTACCGGACAAATTGATAGCTCCGTCGAAATACATTTCCCATACATCGGCTGGCCCCTCTTCTTCGCAGTCTACTTCATTAATATGCTCATCAGGGAACTCAAAATCCAGAGCTTCATAATCCTGGATAGGATTTTCTGCTAGGAGGTCAGCGATCACGCTACCTTTCACCGCTTTCCAGGTCATATAGACTATGTCATATTGGGAGAGTATAACCTGCCACTTGGCTATCACAAATGGGCTTTTGAATACATATTTGATAGGATCCATCCTGGAGATGAGCCATGTCTTGTGATTCAATATGTAGTGTTTGAGGCAATTTGCTGTCCAAGCTAACGCGCAGCAAGTCTTTTCTAAGAAAGAGTACCTTGACTCACAATCATTGAACTTTTTGCTCAGGTAATAAATAGCCCTCTCCTTTCGGCCGGTATCATCATGTTGTCCCAAAACACATCCCTCTCCTTTCCTCAAGGTTTCTCCTTGGAAGAGGATTATGAGATTCGATAGAAAGGGGAAACTAAGTCCTCGTTTTATTGGGCCCTATGAGGTATTGGAAAGAGTGGGTCCTTTGGCTTATCGTTTGGCACTACCTCCAGAGTTGGAGAAGATACATAATGTCTTCCATGTGTCTATGTTGAGGAGATATCGATCAGACCCATCTCATATACTACCAGTAGAAGAAATTGAAGTAAATCCAGACCTCACATATGGAGAAGAACCCATAGAGATTCTGGCTTATGAGGTGAAGCAGCTACGGAACAAGCAGATACCATTAGTAAAAGTGCTGTGGAACCATCATTCGGGCCAAGAAGCTACTTGGGAACGAGAGTAGGACATGAGAAGACAACACCCATAGCTATTCAGAGATTGATACCAGGTAAAATTTCGAGACGAAATTTATTTTAGGGGGGGGGGGGAGAGAATTGTAACACCCCTATTTGTATAGCCTGGTATATTTCACTGTTTCGGTGACCGGTGTCGGTCCGGACAATTAAGGGGATTAGAATCACACTTAAGACAATTAGAGAAACCATAAACACAAATAATTAGTAATGTTCAATTAGTTAAGTATAAATAAGAAAAACAAAACATAAGAAGTTAAACGAGCTGAGAGTCACAGCGTTGGGTGACCTCTGAACGAGCATCGCAAGTCGTTTTAAACTCAAATTTTGAACTGTAAAATGTGACGCTGCGGTCCTTAGGACCCTTATGAACACAGTGGAAAAGAGAAAATCACGAAAAAGAACTGTTAAGCCAGTCAAATAATTAGGTCAGGGAGCCAGAAGAAATATTGGATTATTTGCAAATCGGGATGAACCGGCGAGGGGCAATTTGGTCAAAGAGCTGACTCCTGACCTAACTGTCAAATAAAATCGGAGAAAAGAAAATTTCGAAATCGAGAATTAAATTAAAGAACTAATAGAAAAATAGAAAAAAAAAGAGAAAAAAATGAAAAAGTAAAAAGGGTGATGACATCATGCATGACATCATGCATGATGCCAAAAAAAAAAAAGGTATAATTAATAAATTTATTAAATTAGATTTTGTAGTCTTCCATAACCCAAAATAGATAAAAGAAAATAAAAGAAAAAAAAAATTCATTTGTCATCTTCTCCCTCCATTGTGCCGCCCCACTTTCTTCCCAAAAACCTCCATGAATTCTCTTCATCTAAGCTTACATCTAAGCTTAAATTTCTCCACTTAGTCTTAATAACTCCCTTAAATACCTCACTAGAACTTTTAATCTCAACTTGAGAAGAAGAATTACAAGAAGAAAGAAGAGTTAAAGATAGGGTTTTGAGGATTTAAGAAAGGTTAGTGTGCTAACTTACCATTTTACTCTTTTAAATGCATAATTAGTTGTGAAAGTGAGCTTAGAACTTGATTTAATGAAACAAATATGGGGGTAGGACCATTGCTGAAATTTCAGCCTGGTTGAAGGGAGTATGAATTGCATGAATTTAATGAGTTTGAATGAGTTTAAAAGCTTTGATTAGTTGAATGATTAAGGTTAAGTGCACTAATTGTGATTAAATGCATGAGATGGATAAGTTAGGGTTTGAATGTTAGGGTTTGTGAACCAAATTTTGGAGAAATGCTTAAATGATGACTTTGGTCTATTGTGAGATGAAAAATGGTCAATAATGACCAAAAGAGATGTGTGGAAATTGTGAGAATAAAAGTTAAATTCGTAGGGCAAATGGTCATGCTGCTGGCAGCATGACCAAGCCAACTTTGAAGGACCAAAATGGAAATTTTACAAGTCCAATTGATATGCCACCAATTGGGGATGAAAATAGACATAAAATAGCACAATTTTCATTAAGGAACCATGGCCAAAAACTGACTAAAACTTAGTGAACCAATTGACCAAAGTGAAATGAGAGTAGGCTGCCACTGCACAAATTGACCAAACGAACAGTGTTTGTTCATTTGGTCATAAATCGAGCTAGACAGGTAAAATTGACCTGAACTTTTACCAGTGATTAGATGAGATATAGACCTAAAACTTTCATGAAGAACACAAACCCAAATTATGCCATTAACCCATTCAAATTATTGAGCAAAGTTGAGTTACTGTACCTGCAAAACTGCAGAATTTCCATTTGAGCAGTAATGTTTGAATAGCTATAACTCTCTCTAGAAAACTTAGATTTAGGTGATTCTTGAACCGATGGAAACCTAAGACATAGTATAACATTTCATATGAAGAAAGTTAGACCAAATTATGGACTTAACTTGATCAAATTACTGAACAAAGTTGGATCAAAAATCTGCCAGAACCAAAATACTAGTATGAGCAGTGCACGTGAACAGTAATTGTATTTTGGCTATAACTTGAGCTACAAAACTCCGATTGAGGTGATCCAAAAATGAGAATACACTTAAGACAATAAGGAACATTTTCTATGAAGGAACATTTGCCAAATTCTAACAGTAGATTGACCAATGGAATAGTGCAACTAAGAGCACCAAAACTAAAATTTGACAATTTTGCCAAAATGACTTAAACTTTGAGAAAATGACCAAAACCAACAAGTTTGGTGACCAAAATGTGGTATGTGGGTGAATTTGGAGTTCCCATACCTATTAAGCCTTAAAAAGTCAACAATTTGACTTCAATAGTGTAATGAATAGTAACCCGAAACACAAAAACTTCGAGAATGTCAAATTTAACGCAATAAAGCTAGATAAAAATGAAGTTAAGTTTATTTTTGGATTTATGCTAAGTTATGGTATTAAAACACTATGAAACTGTGTGTTTCAGCTGAAAAAGACTTGGAAACTCAAAGAGACTGAGTCAAGGCTTCAAGGCGACTCCAGTCAGGTTTGTGCACAATAATAATTGTTTAAATATTTTAATCTCAAAAATTTGACTTCTTTGATTAATTATGTATTGTGTTGCCATTTTATAATCGTAAATGTGACTTTGGAAAGTGATCAGATTTCTCATAAATTGTTTGCATAAATTGTTTTGAATGGATTTTATGTTCACACTTAGCATGACAGTACCACATTATTCCTCCTCCATTTATGGGGTTGAGATCGTTTATTTTCCTCCCTCTCTAGCTTGCCAGTTGAGGTTGTAGATCGGATGAGTACTCATTAGCTAGCTAGCCACCTCCCTCATTGATTTCAATTAATGGGGTTGAGATTGCTTTGTCGTGGTGTACAATGCGGCATTGATCGGAAATTTTGTGTCATGGCTTAAGTTGTGTATGACTTTGGCAACACTGTGTTTATGAAATTGTTTGACTAAACTGTGTTTAATAGATTATTTGACAAAATGGTGTTATTATGAACTTTGATATTTGTGAAAGGTGATTGAGAAACATTTAAATTGTGTTTGGCAATGAATGATTTATTTATTGCATTTTAAATTTTTATTGTGCACCACTGAGTATTTTTATACTCAGCGATAGCTTATTTTGCTGTCGCAGATAAGAGAGCAGGAGAAAGCGCAGAGTGAGTCATTGTTAAATCGAGGACTACTCTGACCATTTTGTACGGGTATTATTTTATACCCTTGTAGATAATCTTGATGTAAATATAAAAAAATGTTGTATGTATCAATGTAGTTGAGCAGTTGTAAATAAATTGTAATAATATTATTTTGGATTTTCTTCTGTAAAATTAATATTTGTACTTATGAATTTCTTACTTTATGCTTTGTGATTGGAGATATTAAATATTTTCAGATAATAAGTCTTGAATTGTATTGTGAAATTATTTTGAAGTGTGTTGAACTGAGTTGATTGAGTTATTGAAGGTTGGGAGTTGTGAAATGTGTTTGGAAGTGTTTTTTTTTTAGGTATTTGAAGAACTGTTTTCTCCAGTTTCAAACGGAACTCTGTCAAAATTTTTATAAAATTTGCGGCAAGATTTAAAATGGACAAAATTTTTACTAGTATTTAAGCTTTGAATAAATGGTTTTTAATTCTCACTAAAATGCTCACCACTTCCAAAATGTAAGAAAATCATTTTAAAATCCCTTGTAGGGTACTTAATGGGTTATCGGTAGGTGAAGTTCGGTAGTTCATTAAGTATTCTACGGGATCATGTTATGCCTTACGGAGGGGTAAGGTGTGACATTCTCAATTGGTGGGAATTATAAAGATGAGGTTGTATGTGATTTAGTTCTCACAGATGCAAGTCATTTATTGTTAGGGAGACCTTGGCAATATGATAGAAGAGTGGAGCGTGATGGAAACTTGTCTTCATTTGTTAAGGATGGTAAGAAGATTGTGTTAGCACCCTTAAGTCCCCAAAAAGTGCAAAGGGATCAATTAGCTTTTGAGAAGATAAAAATGCATAATTTTTTGATGAACAAGGAGTTAAGAAGGGGGATCTTTTAGATTCATATGCTGTTGTTTTCTATTGTAAGGCATTGGGCTTAAGGATAAATCCTTTTCCCAAAAGTGGTAGGGGTATGATGTGCCATATCATGGGGCATGTCTAAATGTCTCACATGGGACTTCTAAACATCATGATCATGATCTTGACAACATAAGGGTGCATGGTGTATGCATGGCATGTAAGAGTGTGGGCCAATTTAATGAAGAAGAATTAAACCTATTTAAGGTTAAGAAGACTATGTCTAAATACGGTTAACACATATGGTGTGTAATGGGCTTGTGGTATAGGCCTAAAGAGAATTTTTAATTCCTTGAAGGTAAGACTTTTTGGGCATGTATGGAGAAGAAGGAATGTTGAAAAGTCAAATCCAAGAGCTAAATGGAGAGAGGTGGCATGTGGAAGACCTAAGCAACTTGGATTAACTATGTTAAATCTAAGTCCTTCAAGGAGTCCCAAAGTGATGTCAATCAAGGGAGGTTTTCCTAGACTTGCAAGGTTTGATAAGTCAAAGAAGAATCTCTAAAAGTAATCTAAATTGAAGGGATTTGGAAGACTACTTTTAATTATGAAGTTTTAACTTTCAAAGATACTTTAATAACTTTAATTCCTATTTAGTTTTAGCTATTTACCTACTTAGTATTGCTTATATTTTCTTTTTTGATTTATGTTTTTTTTTCTTATTAGTAAATAAAAAATGCCTATAATATGAATAGGTTGTAATGCTTATTTACAAGTTTTGAGAGTTATGAGGAAATTGCTACCAAAATTATTTCTTATCAATCTATCATGATTGTGGCAAAATACCTTAACTTATCTCCCTTGGAAGTGGCATCTGCCTTGTATTTAGGACATTTTTATTATGTTTTCAACTTTTTGCTTTGTTTCTTTTTGTGGCATGTTCTTCACATATCAAATAAGACATTGCAAGTTTATCTTTTCTTATTTCTACATTTCTTTATTTTCATGTTGGTGTCATAAAAACCATAAAAAGCAGTTGTGTTTCTTGTTTTAGTCTTCTTTTCTTTTATTCATTTTAAAGCATTAAAACACCAAAATATATACCTTAAGCATGTGTCTATTCTTTTGTTTAAGTGTTTGTTAATGTTTAATCATGTTTTTCTTTATCCATTCTTACCTTAAAGTTCTAGTTTCATTCATATTCAATTCTTCCCCTAGTACTTAGCCACAAAAATGATCTTAGTTCTTTATGTTCTTTGGCACATTAGTTTGGATCAAAGCTTTGGGATTTTGGTAGGACCATAATCAATAGTGTTAAACATGAGTGAGTGATCCTACCTTTGTCAAACCAAGTGAAACATGTGAGGGAGTGTCTGTCGCAAGAAGGCGTGGCTAGTGATGATGAAGAGCATCCATTTATGAATTTGGAAAGGGATTATCTTTTGAGGCTTAATTGACAAATCGGGGAGATCCAACAATAATTAACCCAAATCACTCAAGCTTTAACAAGGCTCAATGCTCTACAGTAATAAGAGAGGCAACCAAAAAGAGTTGTTTTGCATGAATAGGATGATGATGAAAATCCTAGAGTTGATGATGACATAGATGAACTACCTAGGAAAAGAAGGCAACCATAATAGTAGGTCTAACATTAAGATGAAAATTCCCACTTTAAGAGGTATAAGCTCATCAGAGGAATACTTAGAGTGGGTGCAGTGTGTTGATAAGATCTTTGAGTGTTAAGAATATAGTAAGGCCAAGAAGTGCAATTTAGTTGCCATTGAGTTTATTGATTATGCCAACTTTGGTGGGAGGACTTTCCAACTTAATGAAGAAGGGATGGTGGTGCAACATTACTACATGGAGATAGATGAAAAGAGTAATGGAAAGGAGCTTTGTATTTGAATATTGCAAGCAAGAGTTATATGTCAAACCCCAAGGTTTTGAGGGAAGCTCAATCTAAAGTGGAAAAATGAAGATGAGCAGGAAGAGAAAGAGAAGGTGCAAGAAATTAAGGAAGAATGCATGGAGCATGCTAATAAACGAGAGTTGCTTGTTATTCACTGTTCTTTAAGTGCATAAGCTAAGGAAGGTGATGAGCAACACGAAAACTTTTTTTATTCGAGATGCACCATTTAAGGGAAGGTTTATTGGGTGATGATTGATGGGGGGAAGTTGCACTAATATTGCTTCTACAACCTTGGTGGAGAAATTAAACTTGGTTACTTTGAGGCATCTTAAGCCTTACAAACTCTAATGGTTTAGTGATAAAGAGGCAATTAAGGTAACCATGCAAGTTTTAATTCCTTTCTCAATTAGTAGGAATTATAAAGATGAGGTTGTATATGATGTAGTTCCCATGGATTCAAGTCATTTGTTATTAGGGAGACCTTGGCAATGTGATAGAAGAGTAGAGCATGTTGGGTTCAAAAATAATTCTTCATTTGTCAAAGATGGTAAGAAGATTGTGTTAGCACCCTTAAGCATGTCTAAACTTCTAAACACCATAATCATGAGCATGACAACATAAGGGTGCATGGCGTATAGATGGTGTGTAAGAGAGGGGGCCACTGTAATGCAGAAGAACTAAGCTTATTTGAGGTTAAGAAGACTAGGCCTAAATGGAGTCAACACATAAGGCATGCAATGGGCTTCATATGTGGGCCTAAAAGAGACAAGTCCAAGTCCATGAAGTTAATACTCCTTGGGTGTGTATGGAGTAGAAGGAAGGTCAAGAGTTCAAATCCAAGAGCTAAAGGAAGAGAGGTGGCATGTAGAAGGCCTAAGCAACTTAGAATGAGCAAGTTAAGAGGTGGCCTGTGGAAGACCTGAAAAACTTAAACTAAGCAAGTTAACTCTAAGTCCTTCAAGGAGTCCCATTGTGGCATCAATCAAGGAGGGTTTTCCTAGTCTTGCATGGTAGCTATTTTCCTACTTCGTATAACTTATATTTTCCCTTATAATATATGTTTATTTATTCCTTATTGGTAGATGGACAATGCCTATAAATAGGCTTAAGTTATAATGCTTATTTATAAGTTTTTAGAGCAGTCAATTGCTACAAAAAATTATTTCTTATTAATTTACTGTGATTGTGGCGAAATACCTTGAATTATCTCCCTTGGAAGTGGCATCAACCTTGGATTTGGGACATTTTTGTGGTGTTTTCAACTTATCAAGGACTACCAATTCAAAGTAATGCTTTGTTTCTTTTGTGCTGTGTTCTTTACTTATCAAAGGAGACCTTAAAAGTTTATCTTTTCTCTTTTCTACGTTTCTTTATTTTTGTGTTAGTGTTCATAAATCACAAAAACCATAAAAAGAAGTTTATGTTTCTTGTTTAACTTTAAAACACTAAAAGACCAAAAGATATACCTTGGGCATGTGTCTGTTCTTTTGTTTAAGTCTTGATTTTTTAGGTTTAGTCTTGTTTTGTTTAACCATTCCTACCTTAAAGTTCTACTTTCATTCATATTCATTTTTTCCCTTAGTGTTTAGCTACCAAAACAATCATCTTATTTCTTTGTGTTCTTTCGGCTCATCACTAAGTTGACTTATAGCAAAGTAAAAGAGTAAATGAAATACTAACTAAAATGATAATTAATTAATTAATTAGGAAGATCAAGAGTATTCGATGGAAAAATACCTTTGACTAACAAAAAATTTAACATCAATTACTGAATATAGGAGGACAGGAATACATAAAGAGAAAAGTCTTAGATACTTTCTATAAATTTCCTTCTTCTATATTCTCTTCCTTTCTCTAAAACCTTACATATAAAAGAAACCTAAATATATCTCAGCCTTAATAACATTGGAAAGAGCAGGAGAGGAAAATCTAAAGCTAAAGGAAAGAATGTTGGAAGGGAAACCCTAGAAATATAACATGTAAGTGCTCTTTATGTTTATGTTCTTTTAAATAGAGATTGAAATGGTAGTAAAAGTAGATAGGATTATCTAAAAATAGTGTGAGATGTTAGGGTTGAACGAATAACTAATGAAGGAAAAATGGCTAAATAATATAAAACAATGAAAAATGAATAGTGCTAATGTAAAACCCTAAGTTGAAGGAATGGTGTGAATAAGCTCATGAATATACATTAGAGTAATTAAATAAGCAAAATCAAGGGATAAAATAAAATAGTTATTTTGAAAATACTTGTTCGATAGCCAAAACATCAAGCTTTGGCAATGTAAATGGTATCATAAATGGTAAGGAACACCATGCATGTAGCTTTGGGAGCCTAAGGTTCCAAGTTTGGCTGTTAAAAGTTGTCTGCCAGCAAAGATGAAGTGTAACCCAATCGTAATGAAACTGTTAATTGAACATACTTTTATATATCCTTTTCTTGTAGATTAGGAATAGAATTGTGATGACTGGAGTCGAAGGGAATACACTAATTAGAAGTAAGTGTCAAGTCAAAGGGACTACTGTCAAGGTAAGTAAAAATTACAAAATACTTTCTTAAACCTTATTTTACTTCACATGTGCATTCATACACCATTTATTCTTTTTAATTATACATATTGCATGTAGGATTTAGATGTATAATTATGTATGCATTTAACTCACCAAGGTGTTGCATTATGTATATGTATTTGTGTTGTGAGGCGGCAATGGATGACCCAATGATTCCTAATGGGAAAGAAAAAGGAAAGCAAATAAAAGGCATGCATGCATTATAAGCTCACATGTTATGAAGGGTGTCTGGATAAGACAATTATGTATCTTCGGCATATGCTTGTATGAAATGAATATTAAGAGGAAGTAATAAGGAACTCCTATAATGGGCTAGGCATATTGGAATTATCAAGTAAAAGGGAAGGGGGAACCTTTGGTGATATAACTGCCTTGTTGTGAATTGTTTGTATTATTGAAACATTCATTTGAATGATGCAAGCATATGCTTAAATTGTATTCAAATAAAACATTTTATTTCCCTATGTAATTCTCTATTAACTGGGTTTATGTGCTCACTTCTGTTCTTCTGTCTATTTCTTTCAGGGACGTGAGTAAGGGAAGCAATCAACAAATTTTGGATAGATAAGCTCTAAGGTATGATATAATCAAGTTTGTATATCTTATACCATTTTGTGGAGCTATTTTGAGACATGTATATATATATATATATATATATATATATATATATATATATATATATATATATATATATATATATTATTTTGGCACTATATATGCTTGCTAATATACATTTTGTAATGAAAATACTTTATAGAGCTTTTGTCTCTTTATGAGATAGTATATATTTTTCAAAATAATTATGAAGATATTAGGAAATAAAAGTCCTCATTTACGCAGATTCGTCTTCAAATGAAAGAATATGATTGATTATGATGAATGGCTTTACCTAGGCCCTATGAAATGAGCTCCATGAAATAGAAGTGCAATCTATTAGTAAATTAGAAGAATATAAATGAAATAATACCTTATGATCAGTATATCAATGGGTCCTTCCCAAATATTTATAAAGATATGTGATAACAAGATGAAGGAAAGGTCAGTGTTAGACTTGCTACTGATTCTAATATCCTTATGCCTCATTGTACTCTAGTATTGGTAACAATTCAAATTTGGGTCGTTAAAGCAACGTTAATATATGTCAAGTTTAATATTTTCATTTCCTGTGAAATGTAATGATTTTCTCATTGGCATACCAACTGAACATAAAGTTTTCTTGTATGAAATCTATTAGTGTTCATAATAAAAAAAAATTTAATTTTTAGGGCCACTAAATTAATTTAGTCCAATAATTTATTTTTCGATTAAAGTCTATTTTATTGATTAAATTAAGAGGCTTTGGTAATAAAATAATGAATGGGTAGTTATTCAAGAGATAAGATAGATGTGGTTAAAATGAAGTGGAAAGTTATGGAGCAGAGACAAGAAAACATAATCTTTGCCACATATAGAACGTGAAAAGTGGGAAAGTGGAAGATTCAGAGCCTTCACAACCAATCAACATCAATAATACAACTCAAGCCAATCAATTTATCCTTTCAATTATTATGTTATTTTAAATTCCAAAACCTTATTAGTATTTTTTAACACTCTATTATAATTTCTAGCCTTATATTTTCTTTTCAATAATTAAATTTCAGTTTCATTCTGCATATAATTTCATTAATTTCAGTTAACATTGATTTTGAGTTAAATAGAGCATTCATGGCAAATCTGCATTTAATGCAAACAGTTCTCATTTCATCTAATTTAGAAATTAGAGAGAGCATTAGCTTGCCAACAATTTCCAAACTGTTAACTAGGCAAATTGTTTTCACAACAACAATAAGGTTGAAGAAAAATTAAAACTCATGGTTTTTAAACCATAACCATGCATAAACTCTAGAATCACCAATTTGTATTACTAGTCTCTAATATAATCACATGAAATCATTAACTATATTAAAGATTTCACAGTTTAGATGTGTGTCTTGTTTGTAGAAACAATAAATTCTCTACCAATTTATTGAATGAGAGTTCTAAAGACTAAGGGCTAAGCAAGAAATTGCACCAACTTGCACACACTTGTACACGCAATGAACACTCAAAAGAAACCTCCTTTTTAGGTTCAATACGCAACATCCCTCCATCAATTTTATTACATTTTTTTTCCTCTAAACATATAAGAGAAATTCGGCCTTATTTATATATTTTCAAGCGAGTCACCTTTTGGCTTAAAGGTGATGGCAAATTATACAGTGCACTCATCACTTACAAAAAAATATTTATTCATTAAATTTAAGAATATAAGACTTATATTTTTGTGAGTGAGGGTACATTTACACTGGAAATATATGATAATTTACCAAATGTTATACCTCTTAATGCAATTATCTTTTATTTTATTACTTTCGCCAAAAAGTCGATGCATATAAAGGTAATTAACTTGCCAGACAATGGCCAACCAATTTTTTCTTTCTTGTATCTTTATGATAACATTTTTTTCCCTTTTTTTTTCATGGTAGCAATAGCAGCTTCCTTCATTTCAAGCAAGGAATCTTCTAAGCATTTAGCAAGAAATTGAGGGTCAGGGATGATGTCTTTGGCCACTACAAGTTGCATGTCAGCTTTCCCTGCATAGCTCACCATGTGCATTGCCACTGCCTATATGTATCACCAACCAACAACTCTTAGTAAAATTGGAAATATCATCAACAGTTACCATATTTTATTTTCAAAAGATGTAATACTTTTTTTACTAATTATTTTATGTTTTTAATTTATTAGTGTGAATAAAAAGTTACCAATTTTATGGATGTATGTCAATATTGATGAATATGATTGCGGGTCTTCTATTTAATTTATCAGTTACAATTAGTTATTGATAGTCAACAGTCAATAATTAAATTTCGACTATTAGTATTAGCAATTGGGGAGTTAAAAAGCTGACAACTGAAAATTTTAGGGTCTGTTATAAATTGTGAAAAAATGAGATAATATTTTAAAAAATGTTATAAGAAGGTTGGAAAACAAAGTTTTGTATTAAGCATGTCAGTTTTTTATATAGAGAATTAGAAAATTAATTTTTTAAAATTTAATTAAAATTTGGAAAATAATTTTAAATTGTTTTTTTATTGTTTTCCAAATAAAAAACAATAACTTTTTCATAATCAAAATTATACATAACTTTTTGATAATTAAAATTAAATAATTATTTATTTATAATGATTAAAAAATCATATTATTATAAAATAAATGAATAATACATATTAAAAAATTTTAAAATTAGAGTAAGTTTTCAAATATATTTTAAATGATTTATTTTTTAATTATAATAAATTTTCATTTTTTAAATTAAAAATTCATTTTATTTTTCATAAAAAATAATTTTTTTTTCAAAAATAAAAAGTGAAAAAAATTAATTTTCACAAGTAAACAGGCTCTCAATATTTAGTGATACAATTATAATTTTAAATTTTTTATTTTTAAAAATTAATTTAAAAGTTATGATTACTAAATACTCAAAATTAGCCACTAAAAACTTAAAAGTTAGATGTTGATTTAATTTCTAACCACACAATCAGTCATTAAGATCAAACAAAACAAAACTATTAATTTATAAACCAAAATAATTAAATGAAAAAAGGTGTGTAATTTAATTAAAAAAAATGTGAAAACTGAAGAGACTATTACTATATATTAGCCATTGGATTAAAATATATATATATATATATATAAGAAATTTTAGAGTTTAGAGGGCATACTTGGGGCACGCCAGTGATGTTAGCCTTTATATATGTTATAGGATTGCCTGCTAAAGTAACCTGATCTTTTGGTCCAGCCATATTGGAGATGGTAAAGCTACTATGACAAAGAATCCTGTACATGAAATAGGAAACAAACTACAAATCCACCAGCAGAAATATTATCCATCAGAATGTATGCAAATCATGATTAATAAACTTGAAAGTTAAATTTCTGTATATGTTGTTTCACCTTAGATCCGAACAAGTAGTTTGATAAATTTGAAATTCCATATGAGATAAAAGCCTCCAAGGACTGTTTCTTCCTGTCAACTGTTCTCTTAGCTATCTTCACATACTGCAGAGGTGCGATACCTTTATTATAAAAAATGGGTATGAGAATAATCCCAAATTTGTTGCCCTTACGAGACCTTGGAGTGCTTTCTATCATTTTGTTCAGATCCATATCCTGAATAATCAAGTCAGGCATTTTTATCCAATTCTAGATGTAATTGAAAAGAAAAATAAATATAATGTAATTGAAATAAGTTTCAATTCACACCAACAAATTGATAGAGTTAAGAGGTAAAGTTGATACTATTTAGTCGTTTGGACGTGGAGAGTTCAACAGTGAGTGGCACTCTCCCTAACTAAAAGTAGTTCATTGTAATGAGGAGGGAAGATGGTGGTGGTTGGCTGCAAATGAAAACTAATGGGGTGAATATCATTGTGGTATATGTTACTCTCCCTAACTCACAGTGTTTTCACATTGATTAAAGAAGGTCATTAAAATGTTTTCACATTTTTTTACAACTTTTGATCCTCAAAATTAAGCATTTAACTATTTTTTGTTATTTCAAAATTTTATATTTTAACTAATTACCTGCAATGTTATCGGCTCTTTTAAATTAACCATGGCTACTCCTGTGAGTCGCTGATTCTTCTTCAAAGCTAACAAAGATATTGAACCCAAGTTAAGTTAGGGAATATTTTATTATAATTCAAAAGTATAATATAAATTAATCAAAGGGTGTTAAAAATATATGACTTACAATTTGGCGATCGATGATCCAAGTACCTTGAAAATCCAGCTGATATCATTCCCAAAAGAACATCATTAATGGTCTGCATCAACACATAAAATTAACCAGGGTTAACGATTGAATTTATCACTTAACTAAATTTTGATAACATGACTTCAAATTGTGTGTATATCCCATAATTTTAATTTTGTTCTACTACTCATCTAATTAATTTCAAGCAAAACATAATTAGAGAAATTTGATAAGCTTTAATTTTGGTATTGTTAATTAATATGCTAGGTTAAATTCCATTTAAATCTTAGTATGGACCCTTTTTTATTAAAATAACTAATCTAATTAAAGAACTAATTAGAGTCATTTTGCCTTTTAAATTCTCAACCGTCGATTTTATGGTGTTTGGTTTTATATATATGGATGGGCGGTAGCCAAGATTATAGGAAGACTTATCTTTCCCCTAACCCAATATGTGGTTTTCCTCTCCAACCGCTAGGCTGGATTGTCTAGCGATTAATGGAAGAGGGCCTCTTGTGGCTGCTATGGATTCTATTTTTCTTGTGTTTCAATTTTTACATTTTATTTGGCATTAAGTTTGGGGGATTTAAATTATTTTTTAATAAAAATATTATTTTAAATATTATAAAAAATAATTTAAAAAAATTATTTTATTATTTTAATATTTTTATAATTAAAATTTATTAAATTTAATTTTAAATTATTTTTTAATACTCTTTAATTAATATATTTAAAAAAAAATAATTTTTCTAATTGTAGTTCCAACAGTAAGTTGCATGCAAGTGGCTTCCTTAGGTTTTCTGGGGCTACAAGTTGTTATGGTCTGCTCCCTGTGATTGTTGCTCTGCGTCGGCCAGAGCCTAAGTGTGTTTAGCTTGGTTGTTTCTCTGAGTTAGCTCTACAAGGAGAGTGCCTTAAGATGTGTGACGATAGATATCATAGGGTCATATAGCCGACATGCTTCCGAAGGCTGCCCGACCACTGAAGGCAAAGTCACTGTTAAGCTCTATCTATCGGCTTTTCTTACAAATCATTAAGCTTGTATCTATATTTGTTGTTTTGAGGCCTTAGTACTATTCTTTCTGGAAGATAGTACTTATGGGTGGTGATAGCCTTTGGAAATTTGCTGGTTTTTCTTTTTGATCGGAAAGTTTTTCACTCTTCCAGACGGTGAAAGAAGCTAGGCGACGCTACTATTCCTCCCCAACTTCTTTGTGTTAGCCCTAAGGTTGTGATAGGTTGGGCTTTATGGTTTTGAGTTTCTTGTTATTTTTGTTTAGCTTGTGATCTAAACTTTGTATTTGGACCTTTTGTGAAATGTTGGACTTCATACTTAACTCTTATTATTAATGAATCTCCTATCTTAAAAAAAATAATAAGAAAAATAAACTACTCATTTATTTGGCAAGAAATGAGCTTAGCCTGAAGAAGTTTTACTTTTATTTTTTTAGATAAATATCAAATTAATTATCATATTTGGTTGTTAAATTACATGTATTTTATATTTTTAATAAAATTACATATATTTATATGTTGTTGTGATATTAAAAATTTAATATTGTTTTTACTATTTTAAAATGAATATAGGAATGTTGTAATTTTAAATGTTATAAGTTGAAATTTGAATAAAAAAAATCAAAATAAAATAAAAAATAGAACTAGAATTGTACCAAAGTTTGGTTCTTAATAAAAATAAAAATAAAAATCAAATATTTGGTTTCAATTCTAATTCTTAGAATCATATTGAACTGAAGTCTGTAAAAAAAATTATAAATAAAAAATAGAGGCACATTTGTTAAAAATTAGCAAAAAATTAAAGAATATAATTGCAAATAAATTGAGCCAAATTAAGTTTCAGCTAGTTCATACTCTATATTAAAGACATTTTAGATTGGGGAACTTATAAATAAATATTTAATTTAAATAAAGGTTAAAATATTTACTTTGAAAATCTTAAATATATCTTTCTAAATAATTGAATATTAAAAATGAACTTGTAGTGTTTAGAAAAAGAAAGAAGAAAAAGGAGAAGGGATAAAGACAGTGGCACAAACTTTACCGCATTAGCAACAGCCTTTTTCACCATTTTCATGTCCTCAATCAAGAAATGGGCAGTAGCCACTTTCCTCGGCCATAGCTCCACCCCATCACCGCCGGAGATAACTGTCTTCGAGTCACCAACCCAGAAGCACCTCAACACAAACTCCACGTAGAAAAGCAAAGTATAAAAAACCACCTTCAAGAACCCCATCAAAAAATTCAAGGCATACAAAACCATCTTCAAGAACCACATCAAAAGACCTCTACGACCCTTCAATTTCCCTCCGCTTCCCCTCCAATTCCTGCGGATACGACCACTATCCAAGGTGGGCACAGCCTCTGGATCCTCCAACTTCCTGCAACTTCCGAGGAACATCGACATCAGTTCGATCCCATCCCCAAGTGCGTGATGACACCTGAAAACAGCGCACCGCGGCTCCGGTAATATATGAATTTCCCACAAAGGCTTGTCCAAGCTAAGCGGGCTACTTACTGATAAATCTGCTATATAATCGTTCACCATTTTCTCGGCATCAATGCCGGCGTTGTTGTCTGCTGTGCCGTTGACCTTAGGGATCTCAGCATATATGATGTGTTTGTTGACGTCGACCTCTGTTCTTCTCCAATGCTCCATTCCGTTCTTGTCGTGTACAAGGAGACTGCTAAATCTCGGGTGCTTCGTCATGATGGAGTTCTTTAAGGCGGATTTTATAGCTTCCGTGTCCATGTCGTTTTTGCCCCCGACTGCGCAGTTGATAATGGTGTTCATCTCCGGCTGGAGAAACAGCTGGCCGGAGGGAGTCAGTGGCACGTCGGAGACTTTTACCAGAGAAGTCATTGGAGAGAGTGGAATTTATTTTGTTTTGTTGCACAAGGCCTGTAAAGTTTCGTTACTAAAATTGGGAGAAAGGGAAGAGAGAATGAGAATCGAGAAGGAAGCCAATGGTTTTTAAACTCGAACGGCAGACTAAAATAGACGTTGTCATCAGGTATACTGTTTAATAAAATATTAATTTTATATTATAAATTATCTAATAAATATTAAATTTATGGTCTATAATTAATTTTTTTTTATAAATTAATTTTAATATATTATCTTTTATATATATATATATATATATATATATATATATATATATATATATATATATATATTTATTTATTTATTTATCATGCAGAGGTTATTATGTATCACTAGCTAATGACTTTCATGAGTACAAAACAATATCATTTTATTAAAAAAAAGGTTTGAGAGCCTCTTCACTCGTGTAACCCGCAATCGGACCAACCCACTTTGAATGAGTTTTCTGAGTTTTAACAAGATTGTACAATTTTCTATTTTTGTAAGTAATTTGAACAGACACAAGTTCAATTCTTGAATTTTGTGATTAAATCAACCAGGCGGTTCAAGTTTCACAATCATGGTGCTTAGCATTTATGTATGAAATCAAAATAATTAAATATAATATGAAAAAAAAAATCTTACATATTAAAATCTTTATTTACTTGAGTTATCCATTTAAATTTAAAAAAATTAAATTTTCAGAATATTCTAGTTTCACCATCATAATTCACATTGAATGCACAATAAATCATAATTTAATTTAATAATTAAAAGTATATCATTTATATCACAAACTCAAATTTAAATTTGAGCTTTGCTATTTGTAGTGTTTCTTCTTTTATAAATTTAGAAGACATGAGAAAAACAAATTTAAGAAAAAGCTTATATTAAAAGATAATGAAGTAAATGTTGATGCAAAAATAATGTTATAAACGGCTTTAGCTCTCTTTTTCCTCTCTCTCTCTCTCTCTTGATAAAATTTTTAGTTGCTTATGGCTCAAAGATTTTTATTTAAATATTAAATTTATGTTCTTTTATGAATGCCCTTACGGCGCCATGCGTAAAAGGTGATTAAATTATTTTAATCGTTTATATTGTTATATGGTTTTACTCATCATAATAATATTTTATTGTAAAAAAATATGAATTTTAATTAAATGTGATTTTTTGTGAAATTCATAAATTGTTGCATATAATTAATTTTGTGAAATACATATTGTTGCATATTTTTTTCACAACCAAACGATAATTTTTAAACAAATCCATGAAAAAAAAAATTTAGTGCTAAAAAAGTTGAAGAAATTTTTAATAAATGTGAATATTATATTAAATAATAATCACAAAAAATTAAAATATCTAAAAATATTTTAATAAATTTTATAATGAAAATGTATTATCATCAATTTTAAAGATAAAATACCTTTATCTAGTGATGTAAATAAACCAAGTAGCTCGCAAGCTACTCGAGACTCATTTATTAGACAAGCTTGAGACTAATAATATTCTATTCAAGCTCGACTTGCTTATAAACTCGTGAGTTAGCTCATTGAACAAGCTTATGAGCTCTCTGGTTAAATAGACTCATGAGTTAGCTCATTGAATAATCATTTGGTCTGACTCATTAAACTGACTCATAAATAAGCTCGTGAGTAGGTTCGATTTCAAGCTTATATATAAGAATATTTATATTTATTATTCTAATTTGTAATGTTGTAAATATATTTATTTTTATTTATATTATTTGAAAAGTAATATATTATTTTAAAAAATGATATAATTAATATATAATTTATAAATTTTAGTTATTTGTAATTTAAATAAAATTTTTTTTATAAAAATTAAATTAATTTCTATATGAGAAATAAAATTAGTTTATCATATATAAACTAAATATATGCTCTCAATATAAAATAATATATTATTAAATATTATATTTTTATTTTAACACTAAGTATTTTGTTCATCTATTATTATTACTTTTTATCCCTCTTCCAGTCTCTGTTTCTTTAAGTGCACACTCTCTCTTAAACCTTTTAAAATATCTCTCTCTGATGAACTTTTAAAGCTCTTCTTATCTTTCTCTCCTTATTTGAACCATGTATCTTTAAGAGGTTAAAGTTAAAGTTTACAATTAGGCTTTCTTACTTAATATTGTTCACTTATTTTTTAAAATTATATTGTTCATGAGTTTAAATATGAACCATAATACTATTGAGTTAATGAAATCAGATTATGTGTGTGTGTAATTGAGTTGATTATATTTATATTAACATGTATTCTGTAGTAAAGAGTTATGGAATTAGATATTAAATGCGTTTATATATATATATATATATATATATATATATATATATATATATATATATATATATATATATATATATATATATATATATATATATGTTTTTTTTATAAACTAATAAATTTTATTAAAAGAAGAAAATGAAAACAAAGGTGAATAGGGACATCAGGATCCATAAAGTTTACAAAACAAAAAGTAGAAAAAATGATGACGCAGTAACCTCTAAAAGACACGAAAAAAAACCAAAACCAAAAAATGACCAAGAAGAGAATTTGCTAATCCTGCATAGAAATAAAAAGCCAAAAGGAGATACCGCACTCTATCGAGTTGAATGACTTCCCAGCATCTCAAGTTAAGTGACTGCCCAGCTTCATTCAAACTAAGCAACAAATAGAAGGTGGATGATGCAACCTTAAGAATAGAAAATGCCAATAACCACCCAAGCTGCAACGTTGAGAATAAATTACAACCAAAACATGTCCTGGATATCTAGAGAAAATTCCACCTCTCGAAACTGACAACAAAAGATAAGGAACTTTGTCACTTGCATCCATAACAAACCAACCATGGCAGACCCAACAAAAATAAAACTAACACTCTCTTAATAGCCAATAAATTTAACAAAGCAACAACACAACAAATTGGCCCAAATCAAACTAAAGATGAATAACTATGGAGCCATTGCAAGCATAATTGAAAACCAATGCCAAAGCACTCAAAAATTCCATATGGGAACAAATCAAAGCAAAGGGCTTTCCCACACATAAGCAAAGTAAAGATTATCAGCTGAATATACCTGCTTCCAATTATCAGTCAAGGAAGCATTTTCGAAAGCCAAAACTCACGGGCCAAATAATAAACTGAATTCTCATCCCCTGCGCATTATGGAGCTGTGTATTCAAAAATTAAAAGAAACCCACAAAAGCACTATAATAACTAATTTTCAAAGATCAATTTTAGAGAACAAAATACTTCCCTTGTGCATTTCGGATACTATAAAAATTGTTATAACAAGCACACAAATCTAAGACACACACACAAATTGCACAATCACACAGTATTAAAAAGAGAAGAAGAATAACACATGATTTAACGTGGTTCAACCGTAAGGTCTACGTCTATGGGCAAGAGAAGAGAAAAAAGTTATACTTTGATCAATCAGAACTCTCAAACCCTAACCCAAGTGTGTTTCTCAAATATCTCACAACTCTACCGCAAAGGGTAGAATATTACAATATTTATACTGGTCCATACCGTAGGGGCATTACCCCCACACCCCCAAGAAGATCAGTGGTGGGCTTCGGGCCCAGACTTATTGGCCCGTGCCCTTCGCTACCACCACAGATCTCACTTTTTATCCCAATCGGATCACAGCGTGAAACTTTCGGGTCACAGCTTGAAACTTTCGGGTTGGGTCACAATTTGGGCCCATGAAAACATATCTAAAATATCAAGCCACAAAAAATAACAAAAACCATAATTACATGGTTACAGCAAAGAAGAATTGATGGATATCCTAGTAAAACTGATGAACCCTGACCTCCATCTTACCCAAATAGTGAGAATTAGTGCTAATATTTGGAGAAAAATGGAGTCGCAGTAATTGGTAGAGCAAAACCACAATAATCCACAGGAAAAAAAAAAGGAAAATTTAACACTTTCCCTTATTGAACAGATCTAGGTCTAATTTGATTTGATTTACTATAAAATCCATTATAGCTTCATTTGGTTCAGAGAATACAAGGCCTAGTTTTTTTCCCTAGGATAACAGTTTGTATGGCTTCTTCTTTAGAGTCAAGCTTTGAGAATGAATTCCCATCCCTCAGTGGAGATTTTATATGCAAAGAGTTCATTCTACTGATCCCAATATCTATCGGTTCCACCAACTTGTCCCTATTTGACTCCTCAATAATGGGTTTTTTCCCACTTAATTTGCATCCCATTAGGTTTCTTATGTTTCCCTCTTCTGCCTATTTTTGGATTCATCTCAAGAATAACAGAAATAAGTTTACTCTTCCTGCTTCTCCTACATCTCTACTTTAAAAGTCTTGAAAGTTTAAGGCATTTTGGGAGATAAGAAATAAAAGACTGGGCCAGATTAAAGGCATTTAAAGGGACAATAGCCCATGGGTTTAGGCTAGATGAGAAGATGGGATTGAGGTTTGATTCATTGGATTGATAAGGCTTAGTGCCGAAGGGTTCAATGAGAGGGCTAGGTGAGGCATAATTAAATTCAAAAGCCTCCAAATTAATTGGAGAAGGAATAGAGTTAGAGTTCGCAGGTTCCTTAGCATAAAGGGTGATATCATTTTTGATACCCATGCATGCAGCTGCTCCTAGGGCAGTCATGATTACATCAATTAATGCACTCTCAGTAGCAATACTTTCACAGAGTGCAGCAAGTGTACCACTATTAAGTAGATCGAAAGGCTCAATAAAAAAGCCATGCATGTTAAGAGTGTTGTCAAATGCATGGTTATTTTCGCTGGAACAAAAAGAGCCACATAGCGGCAGAGGTGTCTCAAATGTTTTGGCCAACCCGTTGTACACACTATCACTTGAAGAAACACTATCCATGTCATCAATATCTTCCTCATTTTGCTCTTTCTACTTTGATCGAGCATGGTAGCGAAGGAAACCTGTTGCACATAATAGCCCATTAAACTACTCTTCTAAGGTTAAGATGTTGTATTGAGTATCATTAATATCCACCTTAATAATTTTATTAACACTACAAGGAAAATCAGTGCATATAAGCATTGCAACTGAATTAAAACAAGCTTTAGATTGTGTGGTGTTATCTAGAGAAATGAAAGCTTCGCATTTGTTACAAATCGAAAAGTGGAAGTCGATTGTCCAAACACTCAATGGCATTCCATAGAGCCTGAGCCATACAAAACATTTCCTTAGAATGAAGTAATCTGACCATGGATGGGTATTAGAGAACCATTGATTGAGCCAGTCTGAACTATTTCCTAAGAAACCATGCATATGTTCAGTTGAATCAAATATAACCAATGCCATGTCCCCACCCAAGGGAGAAACTTTTATTGATAGAATGCCTTCTGCTATCATGTTAGTTTGAATATTAGAGAGGGAATGTACATCTCTTACAGTTGCAATGGCCGACCTTTGCAGCCATTCCAAATTTTCACCAAGAACATCCTTAGAAGCTAAGAAACAACCTAAAAACAAATAGGAATTTGCATATTTTATGAGTAGAGGTTGCTTAGGGCATATGTCAAATCCACTTCTTTTGGCTCTGGTCACTTGTTTTTTACTAGTGCTTATTCCAATACCCGAAGGTTGAGGAGATGATAATTATGGCTTTCGCAATTCCCGAAATGACTCTTGGTGAACGTAGAGAGGAAAACACGTAGCTTGAAACTTTTGGTCCATATGTTATTAATGGATTTTAGAACATCTTCAAGTTGTATCATGGAAGGAACACATATAAAACCATAACGCCTTCCCCTACGATTCAACTTGCTCAATATGTATATCTCCACAATATTACCAAACTTATAAAACACTGTCCAAAGGGATTTAGCATTTCAATTGTTTGGAAAATTTTCAAAATAAATAGAGGATAGATTTCGAGTATTGGTGTTGGATTGGTGAAGATTGGGTGATGTGGTAAAAGGATGAGAGTGATGGCTTTATGGAATAGACGGTTTAGTGTTTGTGAGATCTAGTTAAGGAATGGTAACAGATACACAGTTATGATGGGCAGTACAGGGTGGGTTTGGTGTGGGGGGAGGAGGATAGAAGGAAGCCATTTGCTATGTTTTTTTGTAGTTTTTTTTTATTAATTGGTGTATGTATGTATGTATAATATAATATAATCGAGTTGTAATTAATAAATTAATATATTAACTATATAAATTATTTAATAATATAAAAATTACTTTACATGTTATTATAATAAAATCAATCAAAATAAAATAAAAAGTTATAATAGTAATTGTTAATTAAATAAAATCCATATCACAATTACAAAACTACTTAGTTTCATTCAAAACAACGTAGTTTAAAGACCTATAAATAATTTAAGTTCAATATTGAGCTGTCTGTTATTATTAGTTTCTCTTCCTCTTCTGATATCCTAAACTTTTAACTATTATTAGTCTCTCTCTCTCTCTCTCTCTCTCTCTCTCTCTCTCTCTCTCTCTCTCTCTCTCTCTCTCTTTTGTGCTTATCTAGCACTTCATTTAGGTAAATGTATGTGTTGATTATATCTTTGGTTTGGTTAGTGCATTTTTGGTGGTGCTCAATTTTGTGGGTTTAAATGGTGGTTTATTACAATACCAATATTTATTTTTCAAATCTATTCAAAATATTGAATCCACAATTTCTCTTTAAAATAATCTCTACTTATTAATTTGATTCAAACATATATGAAGTAGAGAATTTTTTTTTTTTTTTAAATGTGGGATATCAAAATGTCTCACCGCACAAGACCACAAATTTCTTCTGCTATTTGTTAGGTTTGTCATTATATGCATTGTCTAAGGAATAAGAGCATATTCAAGCTGGGTGTGTTGAGGGCACACAATTAGATATGGTCTTCTAATTTAAAATATAGCCAAAATTTGATAATTTAGTTGCCTACCATCTTATCATATTTATTTTTAAAATGATTTGAAAATGTAGGTTTTGAATATTATCATTTTCAAAATTGCATCTAAACTGTAGTAGAATCCTTTATAAATTTTAGATAATATTACCACTATCACCCATAAGTACTTCAACAATAGAAGAACCTTAAAAGGGAGAATTCATTTTTCATAATAAATATAATGCTCTACTTATTTAATGCAACATCCTTTACTATTTAAAATATAACAACAACAACTTGAAGAAAAAGTTTTAGCAAAGGTAGAATATGTTGTGATTTGTGCCTTTGTCTATTATCTTTTCTTTTCTGAATTCTCTGCTCTATTTCTTGGCTTAATGGTTTAAATCTAATGAGTGTATTGTCAAAACTTCTAGTACTATCCTATTGCTATTAATTGAAAATGTGTATTTGCTTTTGAATTTGCACCCATGGAAAGGCATATCTTTTTCAATATTTTTGGACTAGCTGAAAAATAAATGTATATTTGCTGCTTTTGTTTTGTCCTTTTAGTAATGTAAAAGTTTGAATTCCTATTAATTTTTGAAGATGGCTTGCATTTGTCATTATTCTATTTGAAATTAAATTTTTCTAGTCTTTCATTCATGAATTTCCCCTAATTATAAGAGAGAGAGTTGCCTTGAAATGATTAAAATGTATCTATGAGTAACAATAACCTTCGCTTAGGCTATAAGTATCTCAATAAATTGTTAAGTGTAGTTCTTAGGAGTTTAGGATGAGAAGGCAGCAAATAAGATGTTAAAACTATTTAAATTACCTAGAAAGTTAGATCTATTTAATTTTCTGCCTCTATATATGACTATCATTAACATGATGAGAGTATTATTGTTTTAACTTAATATTATTCTATTCTATATATCTTTAATCGTGGTGAGCATATATTATTATATTATATTATGGAAGTTAGATACTGTTAAAGTTTTAACTTATGGATTTGATTGGTTACAAGTTTTTTATGAGACAAAAAGAAAAAGAAAAGCAAATATGATAATATATTATATTTAAGTCTTCAATAGGACTTGGTAGCATGCAATTAACTTTTATAATTTGTTTGTTATTATGAAAGGATATGGAGGAACTCAAGAGGTCATACTACCTTAGTGGTTTGAAACATTTCTTCAAATTTCAGGTATTATTTGATATACTTTTCTTTTTTGTTTAAATTTTGTATTTTGCTAATTTACTATAATATTTTATTTTGATGTTGCTAATATTGATGCTTTTCTGTGGTAAATCTTGAAAGTTGCATAGACGCAAAAGTCTATATTGTTCTCATTGCTTCAAATTTCAAGCAATAAGTAAGAACTATCTAATAATTTTAGTGATTTAATCCTATAATTTGTTATTTTATTGAACTATTTATTTTTATTTGAATTATGGTATTGTTGTAATTTTTGTTATTTTAAAATTAGTTGTAATGTGTTATAAACTGTTTTTTTTTCTTGTTATTTTGTATTATCAATGACTATAGACTCATGTAGTAATGTATTTTAAAATAATTGTGATTTAAAATAGTTGTTATAAAATTTGAGATCTACCTTATAGAATTAAAACTCTAGCTTATAGAATTCAAGCTCAAACTTGAACTTATTGAGCTCGAGTTTGTTTAATGAGCTTATTAAGCATGATACAAATAAGCTGGAGCTTGGTTCATTAATGTAATGAGTGAATTTGAAATGAACTGACTCAAATCAAACTCAAATTTAACTCATTTCAAATGAGTCAAGCTTGAGCTACAAACATATATTTATAAATCAAGCTTGAATAAGCCAAAACTTCACTTGGCTTGGCTTGATTACACCCTAACCTATACATAAAAATGATTATTTTATTTTGATTATAACACATCAAATATTTAAAAATGAACTCCTAATATGAAGAAACTATTAAGGAGGTAAAATATGTTATGTTTTCTTGAACTCTACTAATGTAGGATAAGTTTTGCCTTATAAAGAAATGAAGTAAAATCTAAATTTAGTTATAAAAAATTAAGTGCTATGATATTAATGTGAAGTTAAATGTGAGTAATAATCCTATGAAATAAATAAGTTTGTTAGTGTAAATGTGTGAACAATGATCTAAGGTGTTGAAGGATAAGAAAAGAAAAAGTAAAATTCTATATAAAAATGAGTAAGGGTTGAATGTTGGCTAAGGACTACAACGCTTAGTATTTACTTGAACACGATTAAGACCTAAGAATTTCTACATCTAGATTCGAGTGCTTGCAGGAGTTCGAACAAATCTAAAAGGATGTTAATATGAAAAAAATATACGATAGATAAGGGATTGGTAAACTAGATGGAAACTAAAAATGTCAAGCCTTAGATGTACCTGTTCTTAAGTAATTTAAATTTAGTTGTATCTTATGTTCATCTAAAGACCTAACAAAATGGATAAATATGATAAAAATAGTTAAAGAATCCTAAGACTAATTCTGAAATTTTGTCTTAATTGTTGTATGTTGTTTTAAGGTAAATTCTAAATATATAAGTTAATTAAATTGTGATGTGTTTACATGTATATCGATAATGTAGATAAGATGAAATTCACTTTTGAAAATAATATTCCTTGATATTGTTAATTGAATGGTAAGGCCATCACGTAGTAATTATAAATATATTATTCCTGGTTCAAAGTAAAGTTTTTTTTTATGTTATAAATTACTTAAGATTATTTCTTTTAGGTAATGATTCATACAGAGCTTAGTGTTGGTATGACATTTTCATAAGGTGTATTATGAAAAAAGAGATGTCTTAGGTGATGATTTTAAATTATAAACCTTGACTGTATAAATATGATATGATAAGACGGCCATGTGTATAAATTCAAAAAGGGTACAGTAGTTATTGTGCAAAATCCCATAAGTGTGCGGATTGTTAATAAGTAATAAAGTAGTGAGTAGAATATTATTCCCACAAGGATCGTATTAAATACCAAACTATAATAATTTTAATTATTTAGACGATCGAATTGTGGAGAAATAATAATTAAATCTAAATTAAATGAAACAAAATCTAAAGCAATTAACTAAACTTAAATATCAATTAATAAAAACATTCCAAAACTAGGGGTTCACACTTTAATCAATTGTAGATCTAATCCAATTCATTCAATAAATGGGAATTTGTTACTTTGAAGGAAATTAATCATAAGTTATCTTAAGTTTTTCTCAAGGCACTCAAGTTGTATTTCAATTAACTTGAACCCTACTTTCATGGCGATTAAATTAATTAAAACCCATTTTGTTCCTTGATTAATTGTTAGATCCATATAGGATTTCATCCTATCTCTAGATCAAGAATCCTAAGCTCAAAATCCTATTATTCCAATATTAATCTTCACCTTTCAGTCCTTCAATTAATATCTAAAATCAATACTAAGTGCGTAACAACACATAGCATGCATTAAGAACACAAAAAATTGAATCAAAGAACTGAAGGAGTGGAAGCATGGATTAAAGGGCATTAGAACCTTGAATTTCAAAAATTATTTTTAGGGTTACATGCACCATACCAAGTGTCTTATGATCCTAATCAATTTCCAATGCCCAATTGCATACCAAAACACATTTTAGCATGCATTAAAATTTCATTTGCCATTAAAGATTGTGAATTAACATTTAATTCAAATAAACCCTAACTAAAAGAGGAATTTTTAGGCACTAAACTCTTGATGCACAATTGATGCAATTTTGACTCTTAGGATGTTCTTTGGATCCCAAATGTTGTCCCTCTAGTTTGTCCATCACAAGCACACACCAAAGTTGCAATGGCAGCCCCTAGATTGGCTTATTAAGCCTTGTCAACCAATTTTGAGATAGGCTTTATGCTTTGTGAAGGTTGTATGAATGTATTGGGAGTTAGAAACACTAAAAGTGGAAATCAAAGTTTTTCCCTTGAATCAATTGAGAAATTGAAGAGGAGAGGGAGACACCATGTTGCCGTCCAACTTGAGAGAAAAGAGAGAGGGGTGATTTTTTCTTTATAACTTTTCTTTACATACTTAGGTCAAACCCTCACTAACTCCCTTGCCATATGTCATCACAAGATCCCATCTTGTTATTGTTTGATTTAATTCTATGAAGCCAAGTGTCAAGCTCCATTTAAATCATTACATGTGGTCTTCCATCATAGGAAGACAAGTGGCAAGATCATATGGTGCCATGTGCCACCATCTCATGGTTCCACATGTCATCATGTGAAAAGACCAATTTGCCCTTACTTTTTAATTTGAGTTCTCAACCCAAAGTTATAATTTCTCCTCTTTAAATCAATTTATATCAAATATAAATTAATTAATTAATTAATCTCCATTAATTAATTTCTCATAATTAAATTCATATTTAATCAAATTAAATATAAATTTAATTTATACTATACATCCAATAACCTAAATTTGGTTTCAAGTCATGCTAGGGACTTTACAATCTTATTGTAAACCAAACCTCGTTAATTAATCAATTAAATCACACTTTAAATGGTGATTAGCTTTTGTAGATGTGTGACTTACTAGGCTCATTACTTATTGGCAATGAGAAATGATATTAACTCTTAATATAATTAGAACTCTTTCTTACCGTAAATAATTTCTCTAAATCATTTCAGGCATCTCATAGACCATGGTTGACACCTAGCATAATATGCCATGGCCACCCAATCAGTAATAAGGAATACCTTAAATGAACCTTTAATCATATGTTACCATATACTAGAATCTCTACGTTACAAAATCCCAATTCGAGCTGGAGTCATGGTTAATGTCAAGCCCCATTTGCTATGAACATTATATTCTCTTTTAATTCAAGTTCTTGATTAATTAGATTTTCTTATCAGAAACTCTTTTCTGACTAAATCTGTCTGTCCTGGTAAGGAACTTGAAACATCAAGAACAATTAAATGAACATAGGATTTTATCCCCATTTACTTAGGGTAACGGATTCCATCTTGATCAACACCTATCTCCATATATAACTAGTAGGAGCCAACACATGCTCATATACCCATACACAGTACAAGTATGAAAGCAGTATCAAACTCAAACCACCTATATACAAGATAACTGTGTTATCTCAAGTCTAAAGATTATATGCACTGATATGATTTATGACAATGTATTAACAAGAGTAAACTCTATGTGGTTGTCATAAGCGTCATTGGTTTTACATACTTATCATGTATAAGTGCCTAGCATGTTTGTTATGTGGCATAAGAGTCACCACTCCATCTTATTTATATCTCATTTAAATACCTTGGGAACAAACATGATTACAATCTTTCTGGATTAGTCATATCCTTTGTGAAGTATCCTCGATTGTGAACCAATTTATGATACTTTGTTCTAGAAATACTATCACTCATATTCTTAACAACTTAAGAATAGAATTTCTAACAAAATATCAATGGACATTTTTAATTACACATAAATATATTATGTAAACGGAAAAGTGAAATAGCCTTTTTTATTAATAAAATATGTACAAGATACATACAAAATAATATGCTCTAGGGCATACTACTAACAATCTCCCACTAGCACTAGAGCCATTCATTACAATATCTTAGACCTATCTTCTCAAGATGTCGGTCTAACTGAGTTTGTGACATAGGCTTTTTGAATGGATCAGCTGGATTTTCGGCTGATGCTATTTTCTGCATGGCTACATTGCCTTGCCCAACTATCTCTCTGATAATGTGGTAGCTTCTTTCTATGTGTTTGGATTTCTTGTGAGACCGGGTTCCTTAGCCTGTATGACCACTCCATTGTTGTCACAGTAGAGTGGAACTACTGGCTCAATGGAAGGAACTACTGTAAGTTCTGTCACGAACTTTTTTATCCAAATAGCCTCTTCTGTAGCATCTGATGCAGCAATGTACTTAGCCTTTATAGCAAAATCAGTAGCCGTACTCTGTTTGGAACTCTTCCAACTGACTGCACCTCCATTACAAATGAACACAAATCCAGAGGTAGACTTTCTATCATCGATATATGATTGAAAATCAAAATCAGTATAACCATCTAATTGTAAGTCACCGCCTCCATAAATCAAGAAAAAAATCCTTAGTTCTTCTTAAGTACTTAAGGATATTGTTGACAGTTATCCAGTGTTCCAAACCTGGATTGGATTGGAACCTGCTAGTCAAACTAACAACATATGCGATATCTGGCCTAGTGCACAACTTTGCATACATTAAACTTCCAATAGTTGAAGCATATGGAATCCTGGCCATTTTATCTCTTTCTTCTGGTGTCTTTGGAGACATCTCTTTAGAAAGGTGGATACCATGTCTTACTGGTAACAATCATCTCTTGGAATCAAGTATGTTAAACCTCTTTAACACCTTTTCCAAGTATAGACTTTGGGATAAATCAATTATTCTTTTCGCTCTATTTCTATAGATGCAAATTCCAAGAATATAGGTTGCCTCCCCTAAGTCTTTCATGGAAAATGTATTTGACAACCATATCTTGATAGTTGTCAATATACCTATGTCATTACCTATCAATAAAATGTCATCTATATATAAAACAAGGAAAGTGACAGCACTCTCACTAACCTTCTTATATAAATATGACTCATTCATATTTTTGATAAAACCAAATGATTTAATAACTTCATCAAAACGGATGTTCCAACTCCTCGAAGCTTGTTTCAACCCATAAATAGATCGTTTTAGCTTGCATAGCTTGGAACCATCTTCGGATTCAAAACCCCTAGGTTGTTTTATGAAAATGTTTTCATCAATGTTTCTATTGAGAAAAGCTATTTTGACATCCATTTGCCAAATCTCATAATCATAGTATGCAGCTATTGCTAATAAAATCCTAATTGATTTAAGCATGGCAACAGGCGAGAAAGTCTCCTCATAGTCGATTCCTTGCCTTTTACGAAACCCTTTCGCTACTAGCCTTGCTTTATAGGTCTCTACCTTTCCATCAGAACCAATTTTCTTCTTGAAAACCCATTTATTCCCTATAGGTACAATACCTTCAGGTGGCTCAACAAGGTGCCAAATTTGGTTCTTATGCATGGAATCAATTTCGAATTTCATAGCTTCAATCCATTTTGAAGAATCAATATCTGATGTAGCTTCTTCATAGGTAAGAGGATCATCTCCATAATCTACTTCTTCATGAGTAAACAACTCTTGTTCATCTTCATGAAGAAAATCATATCTCACTAGTGAGTGAGATATCCTGATTGATCTGTGAGGAATTACTGTAGATATTTCATCAATAGGTGTAGGTTGACTAGATGGATCTATATCCATTTGATATTTCATCAATAGGTGTAGGTTGACTAGATGGATCTATATTACTGTAGATATTTCATCACTATGTATCAATTCCAAAATATTTTCAGCTCTTAACCCTTGTCCAACAAAAGGTGATCTAGTCATTTTGCCTTGAAGGCAGAATTCACAAGTTGGAGTAGGTGCAGAACCCAATGAGGATAAAATTCTCATTTTCTCCAGCTTTGCAATCCTATCTTTTGCAACATGACCTAATCTTAAGTGCCAAATATATTTTAAACTTAAGTTGATTTTCATCATGGCATTACATTCATTTAGATTGATTGCATTAGATTTGTATTTAACATTATTATCTAAATGATAAAGTCCATCATGCATATAACCCGAGCCAATATATTTATTTCTAAAATAAATATTGCAAACATCATTTGTGAAATGAAATTCATAACTATTTCTAGTTAAACTAGATATGGAAATGATGTTTTTAAAAGCATCAGGTACATGCAAAACATTATTTAAATCCAAAACATATCCATACATGTATAAAGATTTAGATCCTATGGCTAAAGCTTCAACAGTTAAGCCATTGCCAGCCCGGAGTCTAATATCTCGTGACTGCAAGCTGCTACTACTTGCTAGTTCCTGCATATCATAAGTAATGTGAGAACTAGCACCAGTATCTAAAACCCAAGCTATAGATGAACTATGAGTATCATCAGAATCTAAATAACAAGACACAGACATATCTTCTGAAGGTCTATCCTTCTTGTCCTTCAGAGAAGCAAGATACTCTGGACAGTTCCTTTTTAGTGCCCATCCTTCTGGCAGTGGAAATACTTTTCCTTGCCTTTGTCAGCTTCGGTCTTGCCCTTCTATTTGGCTATCTTCTTGGAAGGTCCAAGAATTTGAGGTTTCTTATTCTTATTGCCCTTTTTCTTTTTGGACTTTCCAGCAAAAGAAGAAGATGCAATCAAAGCCACCTATTTTCCTTTATTGCTCGGCATATTCTTTTGGGCAATAATCAGCATGTTAAGCAACCCAGCCAAAGTACACTCTTGCTTTGTCATATGGAAATTTGTCACAAAATTCCCAAATGACTTAGGTAGGGACTGAAGGATCAAATCCGTTTGTAGTTGGAAATCCATGTGAAAGTCAAGATGTTCCAGCTGCTCAATAAGCCGAATTATCTTGTGGACATGATCTCCTATATTTTGTCCCTTAGACATCCTCATGCGGAATAGCTGTCTAGATATCTCATACCTAGCATTTCTGCTATGCTTGCCATACAACTCTTGCAGGTGAAGGAGGATCTCACCTGCATTCTGCATATTTTCATGCTGCTTCTGTAACTCATTACTCATAGAAGCTAGCATGTAACATTTGGCTCTCATATCATGCTCCTTCCACTTATCCAAAGTGTCATGTTCCTCTTGAGTGGCCTCTAGAGGCAAGGGACCAGGAACCTTTGAGTCTAGAACATATCCAATACGTTCTAGGTTTAGGATAAGTTTTAAATTTCTGAGCCAATCGGAAAGATTAGGTCCTGTCAACCTATTGTGATCAAGTATGCTCGCAAGGATATTGGATGGTGGTGGTTGTTGTGTGCTCCTTATTATTAGAAAATTAACTGCAGAAAATAACTAGATTAATTAGTAAATGTATCAAGTACTTAACCAAAATGATTATGGTCTTTTAATCAAATTGGTCCTCCCACTAACTTGGCAGATCCTACACTTCCAAAGTAGGAAACAGAAATCCTAATTGGATGGATTTCTAGTGGGTGATTGAATTCTTATAGTTTTATTGATCATCCTCAGGTACATCCATTATTGGAATTATAATAAACTATAAGTGAGCAACTCCTTGCCCATCACATCTCATGTGAGGTTCAATCATTTATCTAGCCCCTAATGCTCAAAATCTCAGGCACATCCATTATTGATTTATCTTGCATTAGTTAAGTTGATCCCATTGAGCCAGTAAACATGCAAATAATTTTAATGTCCTCAGGCACATCCATTATTGGCCATCAACTATTTACATATTTACAACATCTCATACTTAACAATTATTCTTAGAAAAATGTCTTAAATTAAATGTATCACATGCAAGTATTTAAAATTTCTTAAAATAATTGCCTCAATGGAGGGCCCATGATATAATTACTTTAATTATACCATTTCCAACTTAATCATTTGTTTGAAAGATTTAGTGGTCGGCTTAATTAATATCATGGTCTCACTTTGCACATTATCCAATTGGCCTGCATATATCATATACTTGCATATATTCCCATACATTTCATGCATATATGGATAAACAAATAATATGGTATGATCATGGACTTTCTAAGGGATTCAATTCTGAGCCACCAAGAATTGAATCAGGGCATTCCTAGGTGTATTTCATTCATTCATTTTACAAGAGTTGCTGAAGGAGTACATAATCAACACTTGATCTTGATTTCCTTCCACTGGTCCCACCAATGCTCTTGACCTCCCTGATCTTCTTGCAATCCAATTACATTATAATCCTTTGCATACCAAGGCAAATTTACAAGAATATGGACTTTAAAGTCCTCAAATAAATGAAATTACAACCCAAATTATTACAACATTTATAATACATGCTACTAAAATAAAATTAATTATTTTACAATCCAAAGAAAAATAAAAGAAATAAATCCAATCACATTGGTCTTTTATTGTCCATGATCATCCATCATGTATATTAAAATTTAACAATTAAATAAAATATAATTCAACCAAAAAATTCAGATTTTAATCTCATTCAAACAAATTTAAATTTAGAAACTCTTTTCAAATTTAATACCTTAAAAACATTTTTCAAACATTAATTGTGTGATTAAAATTCCTAATTAAAAAATTTAATTAGGTATGGGCCTAATTATGTGCCTTAAGATATACAACAATTATATAAAGAAGCCTAAAGCCCAAGGCCAAAACAAATCGTACCATTGGGGTGTGCATCTCAAACATGCCGCCACCCATGAGCACCATCATCAATCATGCCGCCATGCATGAGCACCCAAACAGCTTTAGATCAATCCAAATATGATCCAATCACACAATTAACCTCATATTCAATCCTAATGACAAATATTGTGGCTCTGATACTAATTGAAGGAGCGGAAGCATGGTATTGGTGCATTGGAGCATTGAATTTTAAAATTTTTTTTCTAGGGTTTCATGCATCATGCCACATCTCTTATGTGTCTAATTAATTTCAATGCTCAATTGCATATTAAAACACTTTTAATATGTATTAGGATCTTCATTTGCCATTCAAGATTGTGAATCAATAAATTAATTCAATTAAACCCTAATTTGAAAGAGGAATTTGGGCACTAACCTCTTTGATGCACTATGGATGCAATTGACTCCTTTAGGAAGCTCCTAGGACCCCAAGTGTTGTCCCTCTAGATTGTCCACACCAAGATCACCAATGGGCAGCCCCCAATTTTGCTTCTCAAGCCTTGCCAACCAATTATAATTTGGGATTTTGCTTTTAGAGAGGTTATATGTGTATATAGGATACTAGAAATAATTTCTGACAATTTTAATTCAAAGGGAATAGAGTGATTCTCTTTGAATTGATGAGAAAGCAAGAAGAGGAGAGGGAGAGAATGGGCTATCGCCACTTTTAGAGAAGGAAGAAGAATATATTTATTTCTTCTTTCTTTCCCTTTTATAATTAACTTAAATAATCACTTAATCCTTCTGCCACATGTCACCATTAGATTGCATCTTATTTTTAATTGACACAATCTCATTAAGCCAAGTGTCAAAGCTAGACTTAATCTTGACTTTGATAATCTTGCATGATAGGAAGACAAATGGCAAGCTTATATGGTGCCATGTGTCACCATCTCATGGTGCCACATGTCACCATGTGAAATTACCAAATTACCCTTATGTTTTAATTTTGAGTTCTCAACCTAAAATAATTATTTCTCCTCTTTCAATCAATTTATATGAAATATAAATTAATTAATTAATCTATATTAATTAATTTCTCACAATTAAATTCATATTTAAACACTTTAAATATAAATTTAACTTATATTATACATCCAATAACCTAGATTTGGTTTCAAGCCATGCTAGGGACTTTGCAATCTCATTGCAAACCAAACCTATTTAATTAATCAATTAAACTCTTTAATTAATCAATTAAATCACATTTTACTTGGTGATTAACTTGTGTATGTGTATCACTCACTAGGCTCATCACTAATTGGCAATGAGATATGATATTAACTCTTAATATCATAAAAACTTTTTCTTATCATGAAAGATTTCTCTAAATCATTTTAGGCATCTCATAGACCATGGTTGACACCTAGCATAGCGTGCCATGGCCATCCAATCAGTAATAACGAATACCTTAAATGAACTTATAATCATACGTTACCGTGCACTAGAATCTCTCTGTTACAAAATTCCAATTCAAGCTGGAGTCATGGTTAATGTTAAACCCCATTTGCTATGAACATTATGTTATCTTTTAATTCCAGTTCTTGATTAATTAGATTTTCTTGTCAGAAACTCTTTTCTGACTAAATCTGTCTATCCTGGCCAGGAACTTGAAACATCAATAATAATTAAATGAACATAGGATTTTATCCCTATTTACTTAGTGTAACATATTTCATCTTGATCAACACCTATTTCCATATATAACTAGTAGGAGCCAACACATGCCCATATACCCATACATAGTACAAGTATGAAAGTAGTATTAAACTCAAACCACCTATATACAAGATAACTGTGTTATCTCAGGTTTAAAGATTACATATACTGATATGATATATGAAAATACATTGACAAGAGTAAACTCCATGTGTTTGTCATAAGCGTCACTGGTTCGGCCTACTTATCATGTATAAGTGCGTATCATGTTTGTTATGTGGCATGAGACTCACAACTCCATCTTATTTATATCTCATATAAATACCTTGGGAACAAACATGATTACAATCTTTCTAGATAAGTCATGTCCTGTGTGAAGTATCATCGATTGTGAACCAATTTATGATACTTTGTACTGGAAATACTATCACTCATATTCTTAAGAACTTAAGAATAGAATTTCTAATAAAATATCAATGGACCTTTTTTATTACACATAAATACATTATATAAATGGAAAAGTGAAATCGCCTTTTTATTAATAAAATATGTACAAGATACATATAAAATGATATGCTCTAGGGTATACTACTAACAATGCCCTCTTGAGCACCCAAACCAGCTTCAAATCAATCCAAATTTGACCCACTCACACAATTAAGTCTCATAAACAATCTTAATGGCAAATATAGTGGCTTTGATACCAATTGAAGGAGTGGAAACATGGATTAAAGGGCATTAGAACCTTGAATTTCAAAAATTATTTCTAGGGTTACATGCACCATACCAAGTGTCTTATGATCCTAATCAATTTCCAATGCCCAATTGCATACCAAAGCACATTTTAGCATGCATTAAAATTTTATTTGCCATTAAAGATTGTGAATTAACATTTAATTCAATTAAACCCTAACTAAAAGAGGGATTTTTAGGTACTAACCTCTTAATGCACAATTGATGCAATTCCGATTCTTAGGATGTTCTTAAGACCCCAAATGTTGTCCTTTTAGTTTGTCCACCACTAGCACACACCAAAGTTGCAATGGCAGCCCCTAGATTGGCTTCTCAAGCCTTGTCAACCAATTTTGAGATGGGGTTTATGCTTTGTAAAAGTTGTATGAATGTATTGGGAGTTAGAAACACTTTCTAATAATTTTAATTCAAGAGGAAATCAAAGTTTTTCCCTTGAATCAATTGAGAAATTGAAGAGGAGAGGGACACCATGTTGCCGTCCAACTTGAGAGAAAATGTTGCCGTCCAACTTGAGAGAAAAGAGAGAGGGGTGATTTTTTCTTTATAACTTTTCTTTATATACTTAGGTTAAACCCTCACTAACTCCCTTGCCATATGTCATCACAAGATCTCATCTTGTTGTTATTTGATTTAATCCTATGGAGCCAAGTGTCAAACTCTATTTAAATCATGACATGTGGTCTTCCATCATAGGAAGATAAGTGGCAAGATCATAAGGTGCCATGTGTCACCATCTCATGTACTCAGTCAACTCTAGAACTACTAGGTCAGTTGGAAGGTATTTGCCCTCCACCATGATTGGACAAGAGTAACATATTATCTTTGTCGTCGAAAGGTCACATTTAGATCCACTAATTAACAAAGGACACTCTAGCCTTGAAACCATCAATCTTAACCTTTGGATTGTATCAGTGATAACAAAAGAATGTGAATCACCTGGATCAATCAAAACATCCACACTGAAGCTTCCTACCTGAATTTTACGTGATACTATCGTGCTGGAGGTATTTGCTTTCTAATATGTCATGGTGAAGATCCAAACTGGTGTTATAGAATCCCTTCCTTAAGAACCTGCTATAGAGGATGACACCCCCTTTCCTCTTTCTTATCCTCTACCCTAAAAGGAAACCATGGAAGTTTGTCTTATAGTTGGTTAAGCCACACTGCTTGACATTGCCTATTGCTGGGAGGTAACCCTTTCCATGTTATGTAACATCCCTATTTGTATAGCCTGGTATATTTCACTGTTCCGATGACCGATGTCGGTCTAGACAATTAAGGGGATTAGAACCGTACCTAAGACAACTAGATAAGCCATAAACATAAATAATTAATAATTGTCAATTAGTTAACTATAAATGAAAAAAACAGAACAGAAGAAGTTAAACGAGCCGAGAGTCATAGCGATGGGTGACCTTCTCGGGTAGGACTGTGAAGTCATTTTAAACTCAAATTTCGAACCGTAAAATGTGACGCCACGGTCCTTAGGACCCTTATGAACACAGTGGAAAAGAGAAAATCACAAAAAAGAACTGTTAAGCCAGTCAAATAATTAGGTCAGGGAGCCGGAAGAAATATTGGATTATTTGCAAACCGGGATGAACAGGCGAGGGGCAATTTGGTCAATTGACCCCGAGAGCTGACTCCTGACCTAACTGTCAAATAAAATAGGAGAAAAGAAAATTTCAGAGTTGGGAATTAAATTAAAGAACTAATAGAAAAAAAAAAGGAAAAGAAAAGAAAAAGCTAATTACATCACTTTATGACATCAAAATAATGTCAAAATTAATTATTTTAATTCCCACAATTTTTGACCCATTCAAATGCATAAAGTAAGACTTAAAAGACATAAAAATTAAAAAAGAAAATGGTCTTCTCCTACCTCAAAAAAAGGCAGCCATGGCTCTCCCAAATTCCACCATTGACTCTTCCATGAAAGCTTGAATACAAGCTTTTAAACACCCATTTGACCCTAACTTACCCCAAATTCTCCCATAAAAACTTGATTTAATCACTTGAGAAGAAGATTGGTCATCAAAGAAAGAAGGAAAGAAGAAAGAAAATTGGAAAAAATGGGAGTTAGAAGTTGCTACACAAAGGTTAGTGATTTAAGTTGCAAATAAGTTTATTACTTGTGTTTATAACTTAGTTAACTTAGAAAAATGCTTAAAATGAAATAAAAATTTGTTGAGGGACCATGAATGATTTTCAGCCAGCATGTATATGGGAGTATATTTGCATGGTTTGATGGATTTAATTGGGTATATAAACCTTAGTTAGTTGAATGACTATGGTTAGAGGCATGGAATCAAGTAAATGCATGAGGTTAGTGAATTAGGGTTTGGACATTAGGGTTTAGAGACAAAAAATGTGAAAAACTTGTTAATTGTGTCTTTGACCTAATGTGAAGTGAAAAATGGTCATTTGTGACCAAATGAGGTGTGTTAGAAGTATTGGAATTAAAAGCCAATTCGGATTGGATAAGGTCATGTGCTGGTAGCATGACCAAAATCTCCTTTGAGGGATCAAAAATGAAATTTTACAAGTCCAATGGATATGGGACCGATTGGGGATGAAAATAGGCACTAAATGACACAATTTTCATTTAGGAAGCATGCCCAAAAAGTGACTAAAACCTAGTGAACAAAGTGACCAAAGTTGAAAAATTGCAGGCTGCCCTGCACAAACTGACCAAATGAACAGTATTTGTTCATTTGGTCATAACTCGAGCTAGGCAGGTCAACATGACCTGAAATTTTACCAGTAGTTAGATGAGATATAGATATAAAACTTTCATGAAGAACACAAACTCAAATTATGCCATTAACCCAATCAAATTACTGAGCCAAGTTGGATCACTGAATCTGCAGACTGCAGATTTGCCATTTGAACAGTAAAGTTTCAATGGCTATAACTCTCTCTAGAAAACTCCGATTTAGGTGATTCTTGAACCGATGGAAACCTAAGGCATAGTAGAACATTTCATATGAAGAAAGTTAGACCAAATTATGGACCTAACTTGATCAAATTGCTGAACGAAGTTGGAATTAATAATCTGCCAGAACAAAATTCTGCAGCATGAACAGTAAACGTAATTTGCTTATAACTTGAGCTACAAAACTCCAATTGGGGTGATTCAAAAAGGAGAATAAACTTAAGACAATAGGGAACATTTTCTATGAAGAAAGTTTTGCCAAATTCCAACAGTAAACTGACCAATGAAACAGTACAATTAGGGACACCAAAACTGAAAATTTGGCAATTTTGCCTAAAAGACCTAAGTTTTGAGAAAATGACCAAAACTAACAAGTTTAGTGACCAAAATGTGGTATGTGGGTGAAGTTAGAGTTCCCATTCCTATTAAGCCTTAGAAAGTCAACAATTTGACTTGAATAGTATAGTGAATAGTAACCTAAAACACAAAATTTCGAGGACGTCAAGTTTAGCACGTTAGAGCTAGGTAAAAATAAGGCTAAATTTATTTTTGGATTTATATTAAATTATAGTACTGAAACATTATAAAATTGTGTGTTTCAGTTGAAAAGAATACCGGAAAGGAACCCGAGGAACCGAGTCAAGGCCAAGAGGCGACTTGCTTGAGGTTTGTGCACAACATCACTATGTTTTAAAATTCATTGATAAAGTGAATGAAATATGCATTTTTCTTTTGCTTTGAATCGTTGAAAGTTTATTGTGACCTTATTTATGATGTTTTGATTTAAATTATGAAAGTTATTGTGTATATTTGAAATGATAATGTTTAGCAAATTGTTAAGATAAGTTTTGAAACCACAGTGTCATGACCATATATTTGAACACCTCACTAGCACGACTAGTGGGGGTAATTAGTTTCGAATTTTGATTTCTTCTCTGGAGAAGTGTTGAGGTGTGCCAGTAGAAGAGGATGTGAATGGATATCCATATATTTGAGCTAGCCAGCCTTGTGATGTGATTTCTCTTTAGCCTCTGGCTACTGAGATTCTATTTGTTTCGAATGGCATGATCTAACTGTGGATTTTATGAAATGTGATTTGATATTTCAAAATGAAATTGTTTGGGATTAAAATCTCATAATGCATGATTTGTATTTAATTCTCATGTTCAGTTAAATTTTCGAATAAATGTGATTTAAGTCTTGCATAAAGATTATTTTTGTATGTTGTGCACTACTGAGTCCTAGTACTCAGCGATAGCTTTTATTGCTATCGCAGATTTAGAGACTAGTGGAGCAGTAGACTGAGCTGCTGAGGATTGAGGATCTATCAGCTTGGAGTTATCGGGTATAATTTATACCCTGATTGTTAATATTTCTTTTGATGTATGTATTGCATATAAATGTATGGACATGAAAATGGGTCTTGAGCAGCTTGTACAAAATTCGTATGAAGTCTGTAATAAAGTTTAGTTTGTAATTCTTTTGATGTAAATTTTGTAAGGATGTATATAAATTGTTTTGTCTCTAATGAATTATGAATGGAACTATTTTATTTATTTTGAATTGAATGAAATTTATTATTAGCATTTGATGATTGTTGGATATTGAAAATGGTGGATTTGATTTTTTTTTTTTTTTTTTTGGAAATTGATAAATGAGTTGAAATTGATTGAGATTGATTGTAAAATTGAAGTAGTTGTTGAGAAAAATTTTTAGAAGTGTTTTTTACAGGTAATTGAAGAACTGGTTTCTCAAAATACAGATAGAACTCTGTCAAAATTTTTATAAAATTTGCGGAAAACTAAAGTGGACCAAAAATATTAACTAGTTTTAATTTTAACTAAGTGTTTTAAATACCTATTAGAAAATGCTCACCACTTATCAAAAGTAAGAAAATTGTTTAAAATCCCTTGTAGGGTACTTAATGAGTTATCGGTAGGTGAAGTTTGGTAGTTCATTAGGTATTCTACGGGATCATTTTATGCCTTACAGAGCGGTAAGGTGTGACATGTTTTAGTGGTATCATAGCAAAATTTTTGAAGTATGTTTTAACATGAGCATTTGTGTCTTTTCCTTGTTAAGTACAACTGCTCAATGTCCATATTTGTTACATACAGTGCATTACATCATAAATATAAACTAACGGAGGGAATGTCCATGTGTTACTTGTTCAGGAGATACCCTAACTTCAGCCTGAAATGGAAGAAGGGGATCGCTCAGTTGAGCAGTCTATTGAAGCTGAGGCACAAGAGGAAGCCCCAGCTTTACCGAATGTCAGTGGGTCAGTAGCACCAGCCCCGCAAATGCCGCAGTTTCCTGCATAGTTCGCACAGCAGATGGCTGCGATGTTTCAACAAATGGCTGGGGGTATGCCTATTCAAGCTCCACCTCAGACACCTGTGGTACAACCACTGCCTCCAGCCAGATAGTATGATAAATTACTAAAGTATGGGGCTGCAGAATTTAAGGGTACAGTGGACCCTTTAGAGGCAGAGCAATGGCTTGAAAGAATGGACAGAGTATTTAAGAAGCTGCTTATTATTATATTATTAACGTTTTCATATTATTAACGTTTTCATATTATTAACGTTTTCATATTATTATATTATTTAAGAAGCTGCATGTTTTTATATTATTAACGTTTTCAAGATACTTATTATTAGTGAATATAATAATTTTATTGATTTTAATATAATTTTTTTATAAATTTTATTTTATAATTTTCAATTAAAAAAATTATTTTCATATTACTTATTTATCATTAATAAGTGTCACATTCACCATTATGATAAAGACATCAATTTTTATTTTTTATATTAGTTAGCAAGTATTTCATTTAGATATTTCATATTATTTATAATATTTAATTATCATTATATTTTGTATTAAATAAAGATTTCAAAAGAGAAATCTTTTAAATTTCAATTAATTTTATCCTTAGTCTGTGTGAAATTGTATAAGGAGAAATTTTTAATATCAAATTTTATTTTTTTTACAATTGTAACCATAACTTTTTTTTTTTTGGTTTTTTAAAATTGCACCTTATATATTTTTTTAAATGGTTACACCCTAAACTATTGGAAACTAATTAATTGCACCCTATTGTTAATGGGCAGTTAATGGTAGAGTGTAAAATTCGTTCCCAAAAGATTAGTGCATAATTGTTTAAAAAAAATATAAGGTAGTTATAAAAATTGTTAGAGATTGAGATTTTTTTGAACATTTTTCCTATAATTTAATTTAATAAAAGAAATAATTTTATATAGTAATCTAATTGATGTAATTTTGTTTGTGTGCGCGTAATGGTAGAGGAATTGAAAAGTATTGTCGTGGTTCACATGGTCGTTGGCACGTAAAAAAGCCTCCTTGGTCTCATGATCAAGTCTTGTCGTGCCCCATTGCAATTTTTTTTTTTTATTAAGTGATCTAAATGCTTATTTAAATCTAGATAGGTTCATATCAGATTAGTAAATTTTTGAGTTTAACAGTTAAATTAAATCAAATCAAATTCTAATTTTCAATTAAATCAATTCGATACGAGTTTAATAACCAAACTTAAGGTGATTACTAAAGATTGCCGCCGCAAAATGCTAGAGTTGGGAGGTGAAATTGATACTACTTTACTCATTTGGGTGTTGAGAGTTCAACAGTGGGTGGTACTCTCTGAAGGAGTGGAAGCGTGGATTAAAGGGCATTAGAACCTTGAATTTCAAAAATTATTTCTAAGGTTACATGCACCATACCAAGTGTCTTATGATCCTAATCAATTTTCAATGCTCAATTGCATACTAAAACATATTTTAGCATGCATTAAAATTCATTTCCCATTAAAGATTGTGAATTAGCATTTAATTCAATTAAACCCTAACTAAAAGAGGGATTATTAGGTACTAACATCTTGATGCACAATTGATGCAAATCCAAGATGTTCTTAGGACCCCAAATGTTGTCCCTCTAGTTTGTCCACCGCAAGCACACACCAAAGTTACAATGGCAGCCCCTAGATTGGCTTCTCAAGCCTTGTTAACCAATTTTGAGATGGGATTTATACTTTGTGAATGTTGTATGAATGTATTGAGAGTTAGAAACACTGAGAAAATCAAAATTTTTTCCCTTGAATCAATTGAGAAATTGAAGAGGAGAGGAAGAGAGCATGTTGCCGTCCAACATAAGAGAAAAGAGAGAGGTGGCCGATTTTTCTTTTTAACTTTTCTTTATATACTTAGGTCAAACCCTAACTCCCTTGCCACATATCATCACAAGATCTCATCTTGTTATTATTTGATTTAATCCTATAAAGCCAAGTGTCAAGCTCCATTTAAATCATGACATGTGGTCTTCCATCATAGAAAGACAAGTGGCAAGATCATATGGTGCCATGTGTTACCATCTCATGGTACCACATGTCACCATGTGAAAAGACCAATTTACTTAGGGTAACGGATTTCATCTTGATCAACACCTATCTCCATATATAACTAGTAGGAGCCAACACATGCCCATATACTCATACACAGTATAAGTATAAAAGCAGTATCAAACTCAAACCACCTGTATACAAGATAACTGTGTTATCTCAAGTCTAAAGATTATATGCACTGATGTGATATATGACAATGCATTGACAAGAGTAAACTTCATGTGTTTGTCATAAGCATCATTGGTTCGGCCTACTTATCATGTATAAGTGCATATCATGTTTGTTATGTGGCATGAGACTCACCACTCTATCTTATTTATATCTCATATAAATACCTTCGGAACAAACATGATTACAATCTTTCTGGATAAGTCATGTCCTTTGTGAAGTATCCTCGATTGTGAACCAATTTATGATACTTTGTGTTAGAAATACTGTCACTTATTTTCATAATAACTTAAGAATAGAATTTCTAATAAAACATCAATGGAACTTTTCTATTACACATAAATATATTATGTAAACGGAAAAGTGAAATTGCCTTTTATTAATAAGATATGTACAAGATACATACAAAAACCACCTATATACAAGATAACTATGTTATACCAAGTCTAAAGATTATATGCACTAATATGATATATGACAATGCATTGACAAGAGTAAACTCCATGTGTTTGTCATAAGCATCATTGGTTCGGCCTACTTATCATGTATAAGTGCATATCATGTTTGTTGTGTGGCATGAGACTCACCACTCTATCTTATTTATATCTCATATAAATACCTTCGGAACAAACATGATTACAATCTTTCTAGATAAGTCATGTCCTTTGTGAAGTATCATCGATTGTGAACCAATTTATGATACTTTGTGCTAGAAATACTGTCACTTATATTCATAATAACTTAAGAATAGAATTTCTAATAAAACATCAATGGACCTTTTCTATTACACATAAATATATTATGTAAACGGAAAAGTGAAATTGCCTTTTATTAATAAGATATGTACAAGATACATACAAAATGATATGCTCTAGGGCATACTACTAACACTCTCCTCAATTTATAGTGGGTTCACTGTAGATCTCCCCACTCTAGCTACCAAAATAGTTTAGTTTGTTGCAAATGAAAGCTTGTGATTGGCATTTACATTAAGCCTCAAAACTTAAAGCAATAGTAATTTCATAGTTATGAAAATATATCATATTAAGTAAAATTCATCTTCATCTTGTAGTTTTCAAATTTTATTTATTAAGCCTTAAAACTTCGATTTGGCATGTCAAGTTATTTCCATTTTTTAATTCTTATTATTCCTCTTAGCTCCAAGTCCTAGAAATGGAGCACAATATAATTTAACTAGCTCAATTACTATACTTGCGTACATCACATAATATTCCTTAATTTTTAGTAAATAATTTTTCTCAAAATTAATTTATCTAAAAATATTGCACAAATACTTTAAATGCATAAAATCGAGAGAAGAACTTCACTGTTGTGTTTAGGGAATTGAAAAATACCATAAATCACCTTTTTCTGAAAACGAATTGTCAAGTAATATTCAAAAATGATGATTGATAGTAATGTAATAGTGCAGATTTAATAAAAAAAATTTAAAGTAATTAATGACATTTAAAAAGAAAGTGAAAATATTTCATTTATTTTTTTGTTAAGCCTCCCACTTTCAACATGATAATATTACATTAAGCCCTTGCTAGTTAATTATTATTTTTAATTCACCTGAAATAGGCTTTTATATATGCAATGCTATATTAGTAATGTGATAGCATGTATCATGAACTAATTTAGTGGGTCATGAATGACATTAGGACATGGGCTGGTAAAAAGCTCATGAAGCTCATAGTAAGTGTAATTTATACACAAACCCAACTTGCGATAATATATAACAGAATAGTAAACTAGTGATGTTTAGGGAGCCTAGCCCAACTCTCATATAATCATCCATAAAATATGTTGTAGCCCCATAAAAAATAGATACAGTCAATGTGGAGTTCAATGAGATGACAACATTAATAAATAAAAGATGCAAAATGAGACAATAAATCCCTGAAGAAGAAAAGCAAGAGTAACTCAAAATAAAAGAACTCTTCTTGCCACCTAGGAAAAATAATTGAAAAAAAATGAACATTGTACTCATAGCGGTTAGATATTAAATATAATTATAATTTTTATAACTAAATAGAACTAATGCAGTTCTAATATGGAATGCACACACCAAGTAAAGATTTACACAAAACACCCAATATTTGTGCCAAAGGATACTTAGAGCCATAGATGCACCCTGCATAATCATCAAATATACATATATGGGAGTTAATCCCTAACTTAACTACTTAGTCTATAAACTAGACTAAAGAGGAAATGCTACCGTCAATGGCCTATATATAGTTCTTTATGTTAGGTACATCCTAATGTTGCATCTCAAGCTCACAACACTCCACTCATAGCCCGTTTGAGGCCTGCTAAGTCTCTATCTTTGTCAATATATATCGGCCCGAGTCCAAAAATTATTTATTATGCTTAGAGAGATTAAAAAATATTCTTGGGTGGTCTTTATTATAGCTATCTTATTATTCTAATTTATTTCACTTAATTATACTAAGTTAGGAATATTTAATTAGGAACCTTAAACCTTAGCATATAAGTAAAAACAATAACTTTGAGTTTGGATTTACCTTTGCATTGGAACATGTCTAGAGCTTTTAAAAACAAAGGGATCAAATATAACATAGACCGCTTCCAAGATGGTTAACAATCTCACGCATCTAGATAGAAAATGTAGTATTGACTAACAGTAGAATCTCCTCACAATGAAGGTATCAACATGAAGGCCACAACGCCACAAGATACAATACACTAAAATTTATTAGTAATAGTGATAAAAAAAGGCCTAAGAACTCACCTCAAACTTCATGTGTTGTTTTACTTTTTCAATAACAAAAATCAGTCTAGTTGGTGCCAAATCAGAACTCTGAAAGCGTAAAGTCCGAAATTGGTTGAAATATCACTAGAAAGGAATGGATGCCAAGTTTTTCTCTCTCCTTAATTTGACAACTTGCCAATGTCATTTGCTGGTAGAAAGCTTGCAACTAGACTAGCAAAGGTTGGATGAAGAGAATGGCAGCATTGGTAGGCTAATTAGATGTAATGCCCCAAATCCAGACCATTATCGGCACTAAAGCACTGAAGGCATAAGGCCACTAGGACCCGTAGGAAGCCTAACTTAAATCAAAATCCTCATTTAAGCCTAAAACTAGTAATATAAATACTTTATTAAATTTAAATAGTAATTTACAATTCTTTTATATTACAAATTATTAAATGGCAAAGCACAATATCAAAATAACAAAATTTATGTCATTACATAATAGAGTTCCACAAAATGTATCTACCTTTAATTAAATTTGAGGTGAAAACCTCTGGAACTCAGCTAACTAAAGTTCTTAACTGTATCTTCTATACTTGTCCCACATGGGGAAAACAGAGAAAGGGGGTGAGATATAGCTCATTGAGTAAAAGCCTACTTTTAGGGAATAAAACATATATTAAAACAATTAAGTCAAGAATATGGATATGCAACATTCAAATGATGTTCCATAGTACAAATAATTCAATCAAGATAGTCCACGTCACTAGTGGGTCCCCTAGCCTCATCATAATTATAATCATATGTCCAAGATACCTAGCCCATTATAAGATATCCTCAGAACTTTCTCTTATTATATCATATCAAATAAATGGGGCCGAAGACATAAAATTTCTTTACTTGAACACCCTTGAGTCGAAGGCATAGAACTGCTTTACCTAGGCATCCTATATCATAACATGTAGTTAGCTCATAAATGCATGCATGCCATAGCTTGTACTTTCCTTTCCTAATAGGAAAGCCTTACTTGATGTAACCCTTATTTGTGTAACTTTGTAGGCATGTGCATTGAAGTCGTGAGGAACTCGATGATGAAAAAATTGTATGATTGTGAGGTATATTTAGAGGCATTAAAAATAAATAATCATATGTACAGCATGTTTTTTGGAGAAAATAATTTTGAAAAACAAAAAAATGTTTAATTAAATTTAAATGAAGTTTATTTTTGTTTAAATTTTATTTTGAGAATTTTTTTTATTAAAAAAAAACTAATTGGACCTAATTGGGCTCTCTAAGGCCAATAAGGCTTAGTAAGGAATTTTGATTAAATAAATAAAAGCCCACCATTCTTTTTTATTTTTAAAGAAAAATAAAAATTAAATAGAAAGTTTTCCTTTTAAAGACTCCTTATATCTTCTTATTTAGGAATTACATTTACTTCTCATATAATTTTTTTAACCTAAACTCTATAAATTCCTCATAGAAAAGAAGAAAAAAGAGAAAAGAAGAAGGGATATAAGAGAGAACAACACAACCAAGAAAAAAAGCTCTCACTCCATCTCTCTAATTCAGCAAGCTTCCCCTATCTCCCTTATTCTTTCTTCTTCTTCTTCTTCCTTTTTTCCTTTTTCTTCTTGAAACATTCAAGAATTCTTCAAGGTATGTGTTGTAAGTTATGAATATTCAAGAAACATGTCATATATTTGTTCTTTCATGTTTATATGCCTTTACATGATCTCATATGTTCATAACATTCATATTCATGTGATAAATTTGAGAAAAATTTACAACTCAGTACATGTTGATTTTCTGTTTCCATGTTATTTATTATTTTTTTTATGTATTTTTGTTTCTTTAAAAATTGTATAAAAATTGTATTTGTATTCTTCATTAAAATCTAATGATTTTATCCTCAATGATCATGCAAAAAGCTTCTAAATTGAGAGAGTTATAGCTATTTAAAGTTAAGGTGTCTTCTTTCTGTGATTTGCAAAATAGCCAAATTTTGGGGTTAATATCTCCCTCAATTCTTCATTTTATTACAAAAATAATTTCAAGATCTTGTCTAACTTGTCCCGTTAGTTTCATGTAACTATCTTTTATGGTTTGTGAGATACATTAATTTTAAACAAGTAGCGCATATGTCTTTGATGCACAACAGTGGTGAACCACTATTTTTGTAAATTATTTGGTAGAAATTTTAGACTAACTAATAATTTTCTAATTTGACATGATGTCTTGCCATACTTCTGGAATTTTTGTATATGTTTAACTAATTTTAGAATTTCAAATACAAAAACACTGAGAATATGTCAAAATCTAGAATTAACATGTATATTTGTAATTTGATGTTCTTCATAGAAAATTGTATTTGAATGTTAATTTAATGTTTTATATGATGTAATAGGATATTATAAAGTGTTAGATTTAGGTTTGATGGACCTATGACTATTGTATAGTTTTGGCCCATTAGAAGCCTATATTGTAAGTGATTAAATTTTTATTTGTAATGCTTTATTTTATTTTAGAAATAAATTGTTAAGTAGCCCTAAAGTGATGAGGAGCCACTAGAACCACATCCATTATTTAGAGGCCCCGTTACTAGAACAAGGGTAAGAGAACTTCAAAATTTGGTCATTGAGCATTGGAGGCACTAAGAGACTTATGCCAATCACATTGGACTACCATGCTTATTATTAAAGACCAAGTGGATCATTCTCACCTAAATAAGCAATGCAGATATGCTACACAACACTACATCATCACCCAAGTGTGCCACGTCATCACCCAAGGGGTGACATGGCACTCACAGCATTCAGCCAGCCTGGCATTTGGAAGTTACTTAGCTGCCGTCTCACCAGTACACATGGCTTTAGGTGATTTGGCCACTTGAATTGAAGGAGCAAAATGCGCCATTTGTCCCATGGAGATTGAGGCTTTTCCTTGTGGTCCCAAATCTGGATGGTCACCCCCCCCCCCCCCCCCCCATACCAACGGCCACCTTTTAAGGAGAAATATTTGCATTTTTTTCTGTCTTGTAGTTCCATGTAGGCAGTATTCTGTTGTGCCCCATTTATTTATACTTATCTTCTTCATTTTTTAGGGTAACTTGAAGAGTCATTTTGAGTGGAGAAAACTTCAGACTATTTTAGCCACCATTATTGAATGAGTGAGCTTGTATTTTCTTCTTTGTTTCTTGTAAGAACTTGGATTCAAGCAATTTGATCACATTACTTATCTTATTTTGATGATCAAGGTGCTCTTGTTAGTAGTATGCCCTAGAGCATATCATTTTATATGTATCTTGTATATATTTCATTAATAAAAGGCAATTACACTTTTCTGTTTACAGAGTTTATTTATATGTAATTGAAAAGGTCCATTAATATTTTGTTAGAAATTCTATTCTTAAGTTATTAAGAATATGAGTGATAGTATTTCTAGCACAAAGTATTATAAATTGGTTCACAATCGAGGATACTTCACAAAAGGACTTGATTTATCCAAAAACATTGTAATCATGTTTGTTCCCAAAGTATTAATATTAGATATAAATAAGTTGGAGTGGTGAGTCTCATGCCACATAACAAACATGATAGGCACTTATAGATGATAAGTAGGCCGAACCAGTAACGCTTATAATAAGCATATGGAGTTTACTCTTATCAATGCATTGTCATATATCATATCGGTGCATATAATCTTTAGATCTGAGATAACACAGTTATCTTGTATATAGATGGTTTGAGTTTGATACTGCTTTCATACTCGTACCGTGTATGGGTATACGGGCATGTGTTGGCTCCTACTAGTTATATATGGAGATAGGTGTTGATCAAGATAGGATCCGTTACCCTAAGTAAATAGGGTTAAAATCCTATGTTCATTTAATTATTTTTGATAATTCAAGTTCCTGTCCAGGATAGATAAACTTAGCCAGAAAGGTGTTTCTGATAGGAAAGTCTAATTAATAAAGAATTAGAATTAAAAGAGAACATAAGATTCATAGCAAATGGAGTTTGGCATTAACCATGACTCCAGCTATAATTGAGATTTTGTAAGGAAAAGATTTTAGTGCATGGTAACATATAATTAAAAGTTCATTTAAGGTATTTCTTATTATTGATTGGGTGGCCATGGCACGCTATGCTAGGTGTTAATCGTGGTCTATGAGATGCCTAAAATGATTTTGAGAAATCATTTATGGTAAGAAAGAATTCTAATGATATTAAGAGTTGATATCATTTCTCATTGCCAATTAGTAATGAGCCTAGTAAGTCACACACATACACAAGTTAATCACCAAGTAAAATGTCATTTAATTGATTAATTAAAGAGTTCAATTAATTAATTAATTAGGTTTGGTTTGCAATAAGATTGCAAAGTTCCTAGCATAACTTGAAACCAAATCTAGGTTATTAAATGTATAATATAAATTAAATTTATATTTAAAGAGTTTGAATATGAATTTAATTATGAGATTAATTAAAGGAGATTAATTAATTAATTAATTTATATAAGACATAAATTAATTTGAAAAAGAGAAAATATAATTTTGAGTTGAGAACTTAAAATTACATAAAAGGGCAAAATGGTAATTTCACATGGTGACACGTGGCACCATAAAATGATGACATGTGGCACCCATATGATTGAGCCACTTGTCTGTCCATGATGGAAGACCACCTTTTGATGATTTATTCTTGGCTTGACACCTGTCTTAATATGATTAAGACAATAAGAAAGCAAGATTAAATTTGAAATTGACATGTGGCACCAATTAATTAGTTTTGTCTCTTATATATAAATGCAAGACAAAAGGAAGAAGCAATCTTCTTTTTCCTCTTTTTGTTGGCACGCACACTAGCTTTTTCTCTTTCTTCTATTTTTCTTCAATTGATAAGTAAGAGAAAGCTTTGTTTCTCTTTGAATCAAAACTCTAGAAATTGTTTCTAGTTCTTAATACATCCATATACCTTCACCAAAGCATAAACCCTAAAGTATTAGTGGTTGGTAGGCTTCAAAGAGAGGATTTGGGGTAACCATTGGTGATCCTTGGTGAAGCTTGTGGTGGACAAGCTAGAGGGGCAACACTTAGAGCCCTAGGAGCACCAAAAGGGAGTAAGAAAGATTGATTCAGTGCCTTAGAGGTTAGTTGACTTCAATCCTTTCTTTGGTTAGGATTTGATGAGATTAAATGCTAAATACCAATCTATAATGGCAAATGAATTTCTAATGTATGCTAAAAGTGTGTTTTAGCATGCCCATGGACACTAGAGGTTGGCTAGGTGCATAATTAATTTTGTATGCAAGTATGTAACCCTAGATAAAATTTTGAATACCAACCTTCTAAGGCCCTTAATCCACGCTTCCCTGCCTTCAATTGGTATCAGAACCACTATATTTGCCATTTAGATTGATTTGGGACTCAATTTTATGGTTGGATAAGGTTTGGGTGCAATTTGAATTTGGTTTAGATTGAAAAATTATTGCTGCAAGAAACACAGCCTGGGTGTGTCCTAGGCCATGGGCCATGTTTTTCTAAGATTACTGGCAAGGCACGAGCGTGTAGTGGTACACGACTTGTACTTTTTCGTGCCTCGACCTATGTTTCTCTCTGCCTGGCAGAAAAGCAAAACACGGCTCGTGTGAACTTCGCCCCCCAGCTCATGTGGTTTCACGTTAACACGGTCCAGGCCGTGTTGCTTCGTGCCTTAGGCCTGTAAGGTGTTACATGGGCCATGTGTTCATGCAGGGGTGTGTTTTTCATAATGGGGCTTGTTTTGGCTAAATTTTGGGCTTTTTGTGTAATTTTTGTATAATTAAGGACCCAAAATTAAGCCTAGACCTAATTAAATAGTTTAATTAGGATTTCCAATCATACAAATAATTTTTGAAAATTGTTTTCATGAAATTAAATTTGGGAAAAGTTCCTAAATTAAAAAATGATTTGAATGAGATTCAAATTGAAAACCAATTAAGTATGTGATATTCAAATTGGTTTAACATGTATATTTATATTTAATTGTTAAATGTCAATATGCATGATGGATGATTATGGACAATAAAATACCAATATGATTGGATTTATTTCTCTTATTTTTCTTTTGGATGTAAAATAATTAATTTTATTTTAGTGGCATGTATCATAAATGTTGTGATAACTTAGGATGTATTTTCATTTATTTAAGGACTTTAAAGTCCAAATTCTTGTATATGCATTTTACAAGGTATGCCAAGGGTTATAATGTAATTGAATAGCAAGAAGAACAAGGAGGTCAAGAGCATTGGTGGGACTAGTGGGAGGAGATCAAGATCAAGATGTTGATTATGTACTCCTTTAGCAAATCTTGTAAAATGAATGAATGAAATACACCTAGGAATGCCCTAATTCAATTCTTGGTGGCTCATAATTGAATCCCTTCGAAAGTCCATGATGATACCATGTTATTTGTTTACCCATTTATGCATGAGATGTGTATGAATGTATGCAAATATATGATATATGCATACCAACTGGATAATGTGCAAATTGAGACCATAATAGTAATTAAGCCGACCACAAAATCTTCCAAACTAATGATAATGGTATAATTATGGTAATTATATCATAGCCCTCCATTAAGATAATTATTTTAAGAAATTTTAAACCCTTGCATTATTAGCTATGGAAACATGGGAATGATGCATTTGTTTAAGAGATTTTCTTAAGAGTAATTGTTAAACATGAGATGTTGTAAGTTCGTGAACGCTTAATGGCCAATAATGGATGTGCCTGAGGTCATTGAGTTAATTTGCATGCTTGTTGGCTCAATGGGATCAGCTTAACTAATGCAAAATATTCCAATAATAGATGTGCCTGAGGATGATCAATAAGACTATAAGAATTCAATCACCCACTAGAAATTTATCCAACTAGGATTTATGTTTCCTACTATGGAAGTGTAGGATTCGCCAAGTTAGTGGGAGGACCAAATTGATTAAAAGCCCATAATCATTTTGGCTAATTACTTGATACATATACTAATTGATCTTGTTATTTTCTGTAGTTTATATTCTGATAATAATGAGCACACAACAACCACCACCATCCAATGTCCTTACGGGCATACTTGATCATAATAGGTTGACAGGATCTAATCTTTCTAATTGGCTTAGAAATTTGAAACTTATCTTGAATTTAGAGCATATTGGATATGTTCTACATTCAAAGATTCCTGGTCCCTTACCTTCAGGGGCCACTCCAGAGGAATTAGAGACTTTGAACAAGTGGAAGGAGCATGATATGAGAGCCAGATATTATATGCTTGCTTCTATGACTAATGAGTTACAGAAGCAACATGAAAACATGCAAAGTGCAAATGAGATCCTTCTTCACCTGCAAGAGTTATATGGTGAACATAGTAGGAATGCTAGGTATGAGATATCTAGATAGCTATTCTGAATGAGGATGTTAGAGGGACAGAATGTAGGAGATCATGTCAACAAGATGATTCGGCTTATAGAGCAGCTGGAACATCTTGATTTTCACATGGATTTCCAACTGCAAACGAATTTGATCCTTCAGTCCCTACTAGAGTCATTTGAGAATTTTGTGACAAATTTCCATAAGACTAAGCAAGAATGCACTCTAGCTGGCTTGCTTAACATGCTGGTTATTGCCCAAAAGAATATACTGGGCAATAAAGGAAAAGAGGTAGCTTTGGTTGCATCTTCTTCTTCTGTTAAAAAGTCCAAGAAAAAGAAGAGCAATAAGAAAAAGAAACCTCAAGTTCTTGGACCTTCTAAGAAAATAGCCAAACAGAAAGGCAAGACCAAAGCTAACAATGGCAAAGGAAAGTGTTTCCACTGCCAGAAGGATGGGCACTAGAAGAGGAACTACCCAGAGTATCTTGCATCTTTGAAGGACAAGAAAGATAAAGCTTCAGAAGGTATGTTTATATCTTGTTATTGAAATTCTGATGATTCTTATAATTCATCTATAGCTTGGGTTTTAGATATTGGTGCCAGTTCTCACATTTCTTTTGATATGTAGGAACTAGCAAGCAGTAGTAGCTTGCAAGCATGAGATGTTAGACTCCGAATTGGCAATGGCTCAACTGTTGAAGCTTTAGCTATAGAATCTAAATCTTTGTACATGTATGGACATGTATTGTATTTAAATAACATTTTGTATATACCTGATGCTTTTAAAAATATCATTTCTGTATCTAGTTTGACAAGAAATGGTTATGAATTTCAGTTCACAAATAATGTTTGTAATATTTATTTTGGAAATGAATATGTTGGCTTGGGTTATATGCATGATGGACTTTATTATTTGGATAATAATGATAAATACAAATTGAATGCAAGCAATCTGAATGAATATAATGCCATAATGAAAATCAACTCCAGTCCAAACCATCTTTGGCACTTAAGATTAGGTCACATTGTAGAAGATAGGATTGCAAAGTTGGAGAAAATGGAAATTTTATCTTCATTGGGTTCTGAACCTACTCCAACTTGTTAATCTTGCCTTTAAGGCAAAATGACTAGATCACCTTTTGTTGGACAAGGATTAAGAGCTGAAAATATTTTGGAATTGATACATAGTGATGTATGTGGTCCATTTAAGGAAATGGCTAGAGACAGTTTTTATTACTTTATTACCTTTACTGATGATAAATCAAGGTTTGCGTATTTGTATTCGATGAAATACAAACATAAGTCCTTTGAAAAGTTCAAAGAATTTAAATCTGAAGTAGAAAATCAAATGGGAAAAAGTATTAAAATTCTTCGATCAGATCGTGGAGGTGAATACTTAAGTACTGAATTTGATGAATACTTGAAAGAGCATGGCATTATTTCCCAGTTGACTCCTCTAGGAACGCCACAATTAAATAGTGTATTTGAAAGGAGAAACCACACCTTATTAGATATGGTATGTAGCATGATGAGTTATACTGACATGCCAATCTCCTTTCGGGGATTTGCATTAGAATTGGCTTTGCATATTTTGAATAGGATTCCATCGAAGTCAGTCTCTTTCACACCTTATGAGATATGGCTTGGAAGAAAACTAATTCTTAAGCATGTTAAGATTTGGGATTGTCCAGGTTATATTAAAAAGCTAAAAATTGACAAATTGAAAACCAAATCAGAAAAAGGTCGATTTGTTGGATATCCAAAAGAAAGTTTGGATATTATTTTTTTTTTGCCTTCATCACAAAAGGTTATGGTAAGCAGAGATGCCATATTTATTGAACAGTAGTTTATTCAAGAAAGTGGCAACGGAAGGCAAATAGAGTTAGAATTAGAGAATTCTGACCAACCAACAAATCAGATGGATATAGATCCATCTAGCCAACTTGTGCCTGTTGATGAAACATCTACAATAATTCCTCGCATATCAACCACAATATCTCACCCACCAGAGAGATATGTTCTTCTTCATGAAGATGAACAAGAGTTGTTTGATCATGAAGAAACAGATCATGAAGATGATTCTTTAACCTATAAAGAAGCTATATCGTATATAGATCCTTCTAAATGGATTGAAGCTATGAGATTTGAAATGGATTCCATGTATAAGAATCAAGTTTGGGATCTTATTGATCCACCTGAAGGTATTGTACCTATAGGTAATAAATGGATTTTCAAGAAGAAAATTGGTTCTGATGGAAAGGTAGAGACCTATAAAGCAAGGTTAGTTGGGAATGGGTTTCGACAAAGGCAAGGAATCGACTATGAGGAGACTTTCTCGCCTGTTGCCATGCTTAAATCTATTAGGATTTTATTAGTAATAGCTACATACTATGATTATGAAATTTGGCAGATGGATGTCAAAACAGCTTATCTCAATGGAAACATTAAGGAAAACATTTTCGTGGAAAAACCTAGGGGTTTTGAATCCCAAGATCATTTCAAAGTGTGCAAGCTAAAATAATCTATTTATGGGTTAAAACAAGCTTTGAGGAGTTGGAACATCCATTTTGAGGAATCCATTAAATCATTTGGTTTTATAAAAAATGTGGATGAGCCATGTGTATATAAGAAAGTTAGTGCGGGTGCTATCACTTTCCTTTTCTTATAGGTAGATGACATTTTGTTGATAGGCAATGACATAGGTATGTTAACAACTGTCAAGGTATGGTTGTCAAATACATTCTTCATGAAAGACTTAGGAGAAACAACCTATATTCTTAGAATTCGCATCTATAGAGATAGAGTAAAAAGAATAATTGGTTTATCCCAAAGTCTATATTTGGAAAAGGTGTTAAAAAAGTTTAACATGCTTGATTCCAAGAGAGGATTGTTGTTAGTAAGACATGGTATCCATCTTTCTAAGGAGATGTCTCTAAAGACACTTGAAGAAAGAGAAAAAATGGTCAGGATTCCATATGCTTTGGCTATTGGAAGTTTAATGTATGTAATGTTGTGTACTAAGCCGGATATCTCATATGCTGTTAGTTTGACTAGTAGGTTTCAATCCAGCTGAGGTTTGGAATATTGGATAGCTATCAAGAATATCCTTAAGTACTTGAGAAGAACTGATGATTTATTCTTGATCTATGGAGGAGGCAACCTATAGTTGGATGGGATTTATTCTTGATCTATGGAGGAGGCGACCTACAATTGGATGGTTATATTGATCCTGATTTTCAATCAGATATTGATGATAGAAAGTCTATCTCTGGCTTTGTGTTTATTTGTAATGAAGGTGCAGTTAGTTGGAAGAGTTCCAAACATAGTACAACTGCCGACTCCACTACAGAGGCCGAGTATGTTGCTGCATCAGATGCTGCAAAAGAGGCTTTTTGGATAAAGAAATTCGTGACAGAACTTGCAGTAGTTCCTTCCATTGAGTCAACAGTTCCTCTCTACTATGACAACAATGGAGCGGTCATTCAGGTGAAGGAACCATGGTCTCACCAGAAATCCAAAAAACATAGAAAGGCACTATCACATTATCAGAGAGATAGTTGGGCGAGGAGATATAGCCATGTAGAAAATAACATCAGTCGAAAATCCAGCCGATCTGTTCATGAAGGCTATGTCACAAACTCAGTTAGACCAACATCTTGAGAAGATGGATCTAAGATACTGTAATGAATGGCTCTAGTGCTAGTGGGAGATTGTTAGTAGTACGCCCTAGAGCATATCATTTTGTATGTATCTTGTATATATTTCATTAATAAAAAGGCAATTACACTTTTCTGTTTACAAAACCTGTTTATGTGTAATTGAAAAGGTCCATTAATATTTTGTTAAAAATTCTATTCTTAAGTTGTTAAAAATATGAGTGACAGTATTTCTAGTACAAAGTATTATAAATTGGTTCACAATCCAGGATACTTCACAAAGGACATGACTTATCCAGAAAGATTATAATCATGTTTGTTCCTAAAGTATTAATATGAGATATAAATAAGTTGGAGTGGTGAGTCTCATGCCACATAACAAACATGATAGGCACTTATAGATGATAAGTAGGCCGAACCAGTGACGCTTATGACAAGCATGTGGAGTTTACTCTTGTCAATGCATTGTTACATATCATATCAATGCATATAATCTTTAGACCTAAGATAACACAGTTATCTTGTATATATGTGGTTTGAGTTTGATACTACTTTTATACTCATACAGTGTATGGGTATACGAGCATGTGTTGGCTCCTACTAGTTATATATGGAGATAGGTATTGATCAAGATGGGATCCATTACCCTAAGTAAATAGGGATAAAATCCTGTATTCATTTAATTATTCTTGATAATTCAAGTTCCTGGCCAGGACAGATAGACTTAGCTAGAAAGGTGTTTCTGATAGGAAAGTCTAATTAATCAAGAATTAGAATTAAAAGAGAACATAAGATTCATAGCAAATGGAGTTTGACATTAACCATGACTCCAGCTATAATTGGGATTTTGTAACAGAAAGATTTTAGTGCATGGTAACATATGATTAAAGGTTCATTTAAGGTATTCCTTATTATTGATTGGGTGGCCATGGCACGCTATGCTAGGTGTTAACCATGGTCTATGAGATGCCTAAAATGATTTTGAGAAATCATTTACCGTAAGAAAGAATTCTAATGATATTAAGAGTTGATATCATTTCTCATTGCTAATTAGTAATGAGCCTAGTAAGTCACACATATACACAAGTTAATCACCAAGTAAATTGTGATTTAATTAATTAATTTAAGAGTTCAATTAATTAATTAATTAGGTTTGATTTGCAATAAGATTGCAAAGTTCCTAGCATGACTTGAAGCCAAATCTAGGTTATTGGATGTATAATGTAAATTAAATTTATATTTAAATAGTTTGAATATGAATTTAATTGTGAGATTAATTAATGAAGATTAATTAATTAATTAATTTATATATGATATAAATTAATTTGAAAAAAATAAAATATAATTTTGAGTTGAGAACTCAAAATTACATACAAGAGTAAAATGGTAATTTCACATAGTGACACGTGGCACCATAAGATGATGACACATGGCACCCATATGATTGAGCCGCTTATTTTCCCATGATGGAAGACCACCTTATGATGATTTATTCTTGGCTTGACACTAGTCTTAATGTGATTAAGACAATAAGAAAGCAAGATTAAATGAGAAATTAACATGTGGCACCAATTAATTAGTTTTGTCTCTTGTATATAAATGCAAGACAAAAGAAAGAAGCAATCTTCTTCTTCCTCTTCTTATTGGCCAGCACACTAGCTCTCTCTCTCTCTTCTATTTTTCTTCAATTGATAAGTAAGAAAAAACTTTATTTCTCTTTGAATCAAAACACTAGAAATTGTTTCTAGTGCTTAATACATCCATATACCTTCACCAAAGCATAAACCCTAAAGTATTAGTGGTTGGTAGGCTTCAAAGAGAGGATTTGGTGCAACCATTGGTGATCCTTGGTGAAGCTTGCGATGGACAAGCTAGAGGGACAACACTTGGAGCCCTTGGAGCACCCAAAGGGAGTAAGAAAGATTGATTTAGCGCCTTGGAGGTTAGTTGACTTCAATCCTTTCTTTAGTTAGGATTTGATGAGATTAAATGCTAAATACCAATATATAATGGCAAATGAATTCCTAATGTATGCTAAAAGTGTGTTTTAGCATGCCCATGGGCACTAGAGGTTGGTTAGGTGCATAATTAATTTTGTATGCAAGCATGTATCCCTAGATAAAATTTTGAATACCATCCTTCTAAGGCCCTAAATCCATGCTTCCCTGCCTTCAGCTCTTTAGATAAGTTTTAATTGTATCTTGACACTTGATTAATACATTTTCTTTTGCATTTCTTCTTAGTGCCTTATCATATTGGTTGATATTGTGTTGAGTGGATGCAAAGTCTACCTTATTGGATGGATGAACTTGGGTTCTATTTATGAGTGCTTATCATCTTGGTATCAGAGCATAATTTCGTATAGTAAAATCCTTCTGACTTTCAATTAGTGATTTTTCAGTTAGAAAATGATGTGAATGGCTCCCGCATGAGACTTAGTCAATATTTCTCTCTCCTCTCTTATGAAAAGTGTAAAATTATTCTCTTTACGCATAAAAAATTATTCTATCTATAGAGAAAAAAATGATTCAATTTATACATGGTTTGAGAAAGAAAAAAGAAATATTGACTAAACTCCATGCTGGAACTGTCCAGGTCAACGTCTAACTAAAAAACTGATAATTAGAGATTAGAGGGGTTTTATGTGTAAAATTTGAAAGTTGATGGGGTTTTATATTACATTTTTAAGTTAAGGACTGTAATGTTACAACTAGATAAGTTTAGAGACAGTTATTAAAATTTATACCCTTGGCTGTATGATAGAAGTGTTATGCATAATGGGAGGAAGAATAAAAACACCTTGGTGAAAGATGGATGCCGATATCATTTGACTCCATTGGTGCCTTCTTAAATTCATGAAGACCAAATGAGTATTATGAAATCGATGGAAGAAAAAAAAAAAAAAGAGTATGAGAGAAAAATCAAGAGAGGCCGAGCTTGGTAAGGGGAAAAATGAGAGGAGTGTGAAAGCAAAAGAAGTAACAGAAAAGAAAAAGAGTGAGGGCTCGGGGCAAAAGGAGAGCCAAAAGAAAAGAATGAGCTTAATTTTGAAAGGAAAGGAAGTAAGATAGGCAACGGCGCCAAAAACTTGTTTGCTAGTTTTGCAACCACCGCAAGTGCACGAATCGCTAATAAGTAATAAAGTGATGAGTAGAGTATCGTTCCCACGAGGACCGTGTTGAGTACTAAACTATAGTGATTTTAATTATCTAGACGATTGAATTGTAGAGAATTAATAATTATATCTAAATTAAAAGAAATAAAATATAAATAATTAACTAAACCAAAATACAAATGGACAGGAACATTCTAGAGCTAGGGGTTCACACTTCAATCAATTATAGAATCAATCTGACTCATTTAATAAATGGGAGATTACTACTTTGATGGAAATTAATCCTCAGTTATCTAAAGTCCTCTCTCAAGGCACTCAATGTGTATTTTAATTAACATAAACCCTACTTTCATGGTGATTAAATTAATTAAAACTCTTTAAGATCTTTGATTAATTTTGAAACTCCATAAAGGTCATCATCAGCCTATCTCTAGGTCAGATTTCCTAGGTTCAAAATCCTGATTTTCTAATATTAATCTTCACCTTTCAGTCCTTCAATTAGTATCTATAATCAATACTAAGTGGGCGCCAACACATAGCAAGCATTAAGATCACAAGAGATTGAATCAAAGAATAAAATACCCAATGTATTAAATAAAATCAAATCAGATCCATAATGAAATTGAGTGCTACACCCTAACCCTAGAATAAAGAACCTACTTACCCATGGCGAGCTTTACAATCAAGTTTATAAAATGATAAAGAGAAGACATGAGAAGAAAATAGAGTGAAAGAACCCAGAAAGAGAGTTGCAGCCTTGGACTTTTGAAACTTCAGCTGAAAATCCCTTAGCAAAATCTTGCAGATCTTGTTTTCTCCCTTGCCTCCCTTGAAGTTGGTGTGCATCCTTAAATGTAAATCGGCTCCTCTTGAATGTAAATTCTATTCTTCGATGTAAATTCTCTCCTTTTCTTAATTCCTGACTTGTTCTATTTATATCTGGTGTAAAAACCCTAATTTCAGAGTCCTAGAAGCATTCGGAGTCCATCCAGGTCGGGTTAGAGCGAAGAAAAGTCGCATCAGAATTGCTGTCAGGGGACTTTACACGGCCCGTGTAGTGTTACACGGCCCTGCCCTATGCAACTTTCTGCCACTTCATTTTTCACGTTTTCTTTAGTCTAGAGAGTTACACGGGGTCCAGGAAGTTACTCGGGGCAAGTTACATGGCCCATGTACTTATGTTTCTCCATTGGCTATCCGGCTTTCTTCTGGCAAAAAGTTACACAGGTCTGGGGCTTGATTTACACAACCCGTGTACTTTGTATCAACAACAATACTCAGTCCCTTGACCTCTTCAAGCTCCCTTTTGCACTCCTATACTGTGGGGCTTTACCCAAACACCTATTCTGAAGGAAACGATGCTCTGATCAAGACCAATTAATCTGTAAGATTTATTGGCCCCACCCTTTTGAGGCCAAATTCGATTGTTTGCTAAGGTTTTGAGGCATTTTTCTGTATTCTTCATGTTTTGACCTCCAAATCTCTTCCAAACTCGTCTTTAATTCTAGAACCATATACAAACACCTGATAAAATATAAAATCAATGAATTGAGTCAGATTAACATGCTTTCTAAAATAATAATGAAAACATATAAAAATAAGCATAAAAGAATACTGAATGCTAACAAAATGCAATGCATGTTAACCTTAAATGTCTATATAATTTGATGCAATTAGTAACTTGGTAAATGAATAAAATAGGTTAATTAGAAACTTAAGATTGTTTGCAAATTTAACTTGTGTGAAAATCAAATTGCCAATAATAGATTAATTTTAGTCATTTGATAAATTTCACTTAATTTCATTTAGCAACCCCATAGATAGTGAGTACTTGTATATGAAAATTATTTGTAAACAATAATCTCTATTTGAATTACTTATGTGTGTAAGCTTATAAATTACATTTTTAGGAAAGAAGTTTGATAAAGGAATAATAGACAAGACTTTCAAAAACATTAGTAGAGGACTGTCACTCAAATTAATGAGATTAGACCAGGTGTAAGGGGTGCCTAACACCTTCCCCTTACTTACCCACTATCCCAAACCTAGACATTGGGCTATAGTAATGACAGTTGTAGAACCTATGCAAGGAGTAAGTTGTTCTCCATGACCCTTTCGAAAAATTAAGTGCATCAATCAAATCCTTTCAATTGTCCCTTCAAAAATTGATACCTCAATCAGATGCCCTTAGAAGAAATAATGAATATGTCTCGATTATTACCCAGGTGTTAACTCCTATCTATCTATGCCTTTGTGGTATAAATCTTTACTACTATAGTAGTGTTATGGGAAGACGGTACTTACTATTGGACTTGATTTTATTAAGATTATATAAATTGCATGTTTAGAATATATTGTCTAAGGAGGTGGTATTTAAGTGAGACCGATGTGACTCCACCATCTTTCCTAGGTATTATTTGGTGCACTTTATGCAATCCCAATAGATGATCTTTCGCCTCATGCCACACAACCCTCACAACCGAACAACTAGGAGTTGGAGACACATAATTGCCTTACCCATGCATCCCATATCATAACATGTAGTGAGCTCATAAATGCATGCATGTCATAACCTGTACTTTGCTTTCCTTTTCCAATGGGAACTAGTGGACTGTCCATGAACTACTAATAAATCACGAGTAATAATTGCAATGCAACATCTTCGTGATATGCATTATTAACCTATATATTTATATAGAAAATAACTAACATGATGCATGTACATGCCAGATATGCTATAAAGATTTATTTAAAGAAATACATTTAAAACAATTTAAGTAGGTTCTACTCACAATTGGGCTTGTTAGGAGTACTGATACTATTGACTGGATTGACCTATACAAATATACTAACATTTTATTAGACATTAATCATAAACTAACTGTATTTACAAAATTAACTTAACTTAATTATCTTAATTATCCTACTAAAAATTTAGTAGACTCTCCCCTATAACTAAACCTATCCTCCCTAAAAAGTAACAAAACATAAGGCCTCAAGCCCATAGCAACATCACAATGCCCATCTGGAGCCTATAGAAACCTAATTCTATGTCCAGTATGTCACTTTTCTAATTAGGATTCCTAACTCCTTCTATGGTCCAATCAATTAGGTTTTGTGTTTTGAAAATTATATATTTATTCATAGAGGTCCTTTACAATGTTATTAAGTTATTATATTTCAGTTTACTCGGTTATCTCATGGTAGTAATATTTTATGAATTAATTACAAAATCCTAGTTATAGGTAAAAATTACCCAAGTTGAGATCTAGCTTACCAATGTTGATTCTGCTACATGAAACATGTCTAGAACGCCTGAAAACCCTAGGATTAATCGCAAACACGACAAGGTTCTAGGTTAGCCCATCGCATGCTTGAATTGAGCCAAAAAGAAGTCCCCAGTGCTAGAAAGCTATCATCAATCTGATTGCACCTATACAAAGCCCATAATATGTCAATATTTATTATATAATTATATTTAATAAACAATGATTGAAAGAGCTCAAAAATCTCACTAAGCGATTTGGACCATCTAATGATTGACTTTCTTAAATAGTGTCCGATCAAAGCAAGGTCAGTGCCATCTCAAAGGTTTCATCGAGTTAGATTCATTGGTGGTCTTAAATTGTCAATCTAACAATGAGAATGACTAGAATCCTCACCAAAAGCTATACCTTTCTCTCTCTCTCTCTCTCTCTCTCTCTCTCTCTCTCTCATCGACTTTTCCATTAAATCTAGTCAGTCTTATTTGGAAGGGGAGGTACAAGCTACCATGGACCTAGTTGCTATCAAGGAGGGGTCCTCTCATTATTAGAAATGGCCATAAATGGTCAGAGAAGTTCATGAGCATATGGGTTACATGCTTTGAGATTTGCCCCTTATGTGATGCCTACTATCATTCATGAATAGCTGATGGTCGCCTGCTACTGCCAGAGTAAGGTTGGTCAATTGGGGTTATCGTCAGTTGGTTGGATGGTTAGTAACTAGAGGGACGAAGAGGAAGGGAAGGTAACTGGTTTCGTGCAGCATGGGAAGGAAGGTAGGTAGGTGACACAATTCTTTCACTTTTTATGATTGGCTTATTTAAATATATATATATATATATATATATATATATATATATATATATATATATAACCTAAAAGTATCTTGTGCTTTTTATGCCATATATTCAATCTCTTTTTTTCGTTAAAACTCTTATATAGTAAAATAGATAGATTACATTACTAATAGCACTAATTCTAATAGTAATTATAATACTAATAACAATTATAGTAAATTAAATAATAAACTTTAACACACTAAATTGAATAATATAACTTTATAAATTTTAAGTTAGATTAATCTATTTATTATGTTATTAATTCATATTAGTTGGAGTGGGTGAATATTCATTCTTCAAATGGATATTTTGAGAAAGCTAGGCTGAGAAGGTTAACATTCCGCCAAGTCATGCCACGAGTTGCAATCCGATTTGTCGAGATCTCCCTTATATGGCATCAGTTCAAGGAATGATTATTGACAACAACTTCATGCAACAGAGATGAAGCAAACAGTGCAAGGTCCTACGATAATGGAGGTTAGACAATGGCAATAAGGGAAAGATAGTTCTTGGTAGAAAAGCGGAAGGGAGGAGAGAGAAAGAGGAAAGGAAGGGAGAGAGAGAGAGAAAGGAGGAGAGAAAAGGTGCCTCTATGCCTTTAAAAACCTAGGTATCTATTGCATTTCCACATGCTTGTTTAATTTTTTTTTAATATATATTTTCTTCCCTAAGTAGGCTTTAGTCATTGAGCCCTAAGCTCAAACCCCTTCTTTTATATTTCCCTTTAAGGGACAAATATTAAGGGTGCAATTAGCATAACTCGGGTTATGCTTTTTGAATATTATTACCTCATTATTATTTATATCATTTGTTGGATTCATTTGATCAATTGTAGTATTTGGAGTTGGTTTAGAATTAATGTAGAAGTAAAAGGTTCTCCATGCACAATCCACCTAGTATATGCCCCAACAAATCCATTTTGTAAAGGTGACAGGTGATATCACCTCTATTTAGGAATTTCCTTTTCTGAAATTTAGAACATGGACAATGAATCATGTCTCTAGAGACAATCAAAAGACAAAATTTGATTGTGCATAAGAAAATTTGAAAAATTCCTCTACTCCAAATTCAAACTTAGGATTAAAGAAGCCATTTATGTCTAGTTGTCGACACATCCAACTATGATCAATAGACATGATGAACTTTCTATGAAATTCAAACATTTGAGTTACAAAAATTAGTAATGGCTTATTTTGCAAAACTTGTACTTCCAAGAAATGGAGAGAGAGAGAGAGAGAGAGAGAGAGAGAGAGAGAGAGAGAGAATTTTTTTATTATAATATCTTGTTAAAAAAATTAAATCTAATTAGACATAATATAATATATTTATTATTATTATATATTATATTATGTACTATTAAAAAATTGATGAAAATATATTATCTAAAATATTTAACTGATGAAAATAAAAAAAAATGCATAACAAACAAACAACTCACAATTCAGTGCTCATTTCCAACGCATAGAAAAGACTCATTTTGTTTATTTAAAATTAATAGGATTTTTCAAATTTAATTTAAACTTATTTTTTGGCCTAATCATACTAAAAAGGCCAAACATATTTGCTCTTTTACGATTTAATCTAATCATTTCAATTTTGGCACAAAAATGCAAATCTTCAAAGATTGAAAAAATTTTCTCCAATTATAAAATTGCATTTAGGAGAAGTTAATGTGGCATGCTATGTAGCATTTTTATTATTAAATAGTGGATCTCACATGCCACATCACTTAAAATTAAAGCCCAAATGGCAAAATAAATCCAAACCTTTACGTACATTGCTCATTTTATCCAAAATTCTGATTTTAGATAATTTAATCATAACTTTCAAAATTGAAGAAATTTTATCCAAATCCTATAATCTAATTTAGGGATTTTAACTTTTGCCATATGGGATGCTAAGTGGCTTGACAAGTCATAATTTTTAATTTTTTTTATTTAATTCATCTCTCTCTCCTTTATTCTCTCTCTCTCTCTCTCTCTCTCTCTCTCTCTCTCTCTCTCACTAAATAAAAAATTTGGAGTAGTACAATTCTCTCACAAACAAACAAACAGATTGTTGGGAAAGCTTTTGTAACAAACAAAGAGTGTTTTGCAAGTGCTATAAAATACTTAAACATATTTTTTTTTTCAACAATTTTTTATTGAATGAACCGACTTCCATACTGCTCAGCACTACTTACAAAAGATGTCAAGACCATGGAGAAAAATTTTAGGATTATTAAATAATGATTGAGTGTAAATAACTTTTGAGCAAGAATTACTTGAACTCAACAACATGGCCAACAATTTTTGAAAGTTCAAGACATTTAGTTTTATTACTTTTAAACTCTTCTAGAAGACAAGATGCAAAGTTTTCCATCCATGTTAAATCTTGAGTCTAAATGCCATGATCTACCATTGCCCTTAGCTAAGTTCCTCATCTCAAAAGCAATACGCATATTTAGCTCAGTGTCTTATTGGACTATAAGGTTTTTACAGCTCAATCTAACTATCAGCTGCCAAGGATGAGCTATTCAGGTCTCATAAACAAACTCTAGAATTTTATTTTATTTTTATGTGTGTGTGTGTGTGTGTGTGTGAGAGAGAGAGAGAGAGAGAGAGAGAGAGAGAGAGAGAGAGAGAGAAGGAAAGAGATAGATGAATCAAATAAAAAAAAAATTAAACATTGTGACTTATTTGACATCCCATATAGCAAAAGTCAAAATCCCTAAATTAGATTATGGGTTTTGGATAATTTTTTTTTTTAATTTTGAAACTTATGATTAAATTGTCCAAATAAAAGTTTTGGATAAAATGAGTAATACACATAAAGATTTGGATTTATTCTGCCATTTGGCCTTTAATTTTAAGCGATATGGCATGTGAGCTCCATTATTTAATAATAAAAAATGTCACATGGTATGCCACAACAGCTTCCTCCAAATTCAATTTCACAAATGGATAAAATTTTTTCGGTTTTTTAAAGTTTGTATTTTGTATCAAAATTGAAATGAATTGGATTAAATTACAAAGGAGTAAAAAGGTTTAGCTTTTTCATATGATTAGGCCTAATTTTAATAATTTGTAATTAATATATTAATATCAAATAGGTAATGTACTCATATACATTATGGTGAGTTATCAATTGGAAGATCATCAACCAAAAGAAATAATATCAATTACTTATATATATATATATATATATATATATATATATATATATACAACAATTATATTGATGAGTAATTAGTTTATGTTAAATATTAAAATATTACAATAATTTAAAACCCTTGACTTCTTTTTCAGCATAATGACAAATTGACAAATCTAGTCATTGTCTTTGTCATATCCTTGGATAGTAGCAAATCAGACAAATTGCTACACATAACTTGAGCAAAGTTTTAGATATGTACACATGCCTATAGTACCTCTTTTCTCTAACTAACTCTTTAAATTCTCTTCTCAACATAATACTTACCTTAGTGTCAGGTATAATTCTAGCTAAGCAAATCTCAAATTTTAACAAAAAGTAAAAGTTCTATAGTATACAACTTCTAGAAGTATAATTCAATTGGTATGGTTTAGAAGCACAAAACTTCATTTTTGTTGCTCAGGATTGGCATTTACTCTATAAGAACACTCCTTTGGGCAAAAGGACAAGCAAATGTAATGAACCGTAATAAGAAATTCCTAACTAATTATACAAGCAATGCAAGCACCTGAATTTCATGAGGATTCTACTAATCAAACTTTACTAAAATCAGCTGATCCAAGAAGATCCTCCTTAACACCCTAATTTTTCTAAACTACCATTTTCCATTTTGTGGTAGTCTGTACAGTATATAAAATGCAATGCGTATTATCCAACCAGACTCTAAAGTGAAGGATGAACATATTAACAAGATATCATCAAGTTATTGTTTGACTTTCTTTTTATTTTAATATAACATTACTATTTGACTATTTACTTCTTCATTAAGCTTATAAACTAATGAAATGTTAGTGATCTAACACTCAACTTACTAATAAAACCTTGCAAGCCTATTATATATTGTAGGATTATTTTCCACCTAATTTGCAAGAATATCCTTAAGTTATTTTTAACTCATAGCAAATATTTTTTTTTTATAAGAAGGAATATTATTAATATATTATAATTAGGAAACATAATAAGGATTTAAAAACCAAAACATATAAGCCCAAAACACCAAATATGAGACAAAGTTCAAAACCAAACAAAGCTATAATCACAACTTGCAAAAACAAAAATAGAGGAAGACCAAAACTAACAAAACTAATACTACCAGCAAAGCAAAACAAGACAACCAAGAAAGTTGAATTTCCATTATCAACTTGAATAAGGTTGTTGAAAATTGCCAAATAACGCACTAAGCTAGAATGCTAGCCCCAAAATAACTTGAATAGAAATAATAGCCTCCAAACCATTTATTTATGTTTCAAGTTGCAATTTCTTGTGCACATATAGTCAATAACTTACTATTTACATAACACAACCATGCAACTTATTGTATTATTTGCAAAGTATGACATAATTTTTTAATTTTATATAATTAAATTAGACATAATATATTATATTTATTATTTTCAATAATAAGACACAATTCTTAACAATAATTTCAATGTCTAACAAAACAATACATCAAGTTAACAAGCAAATAAAATACAACACTAAGCCTCCCATAGCCAACTGAACAAGATTCATCATCTCAAAAATTCAAGCAAGCAAACTTTTTGAACTTATGAAGCATAATCAGGAAGATAACAAATTACTACCACAAGCATTCTAACACAACAACCCAAAATAAAGAATTAAATTAGGCAAGGCAGAATTCTTCTTTCAAAAATGAATTGATATCTACTAAATGGAACCTTGCAATTTCAACAAGCATTACTTCTAATTCTCTAAAGAGAATAATAACATCCACCTAGCAATAATAAAAATCTATCAAAATAACTCATCAAATTAGCATTTAGAAATATTAAATATACTACCAAAACCCAAAACCTAGCTTAAGATATGAATTTAAAAGAAGATAAAATAATGAGTCAAACTATACCCACTCCTTAAAACAAATGATTTGAACAAAATGCAGGGCAGAGCAAAATGGGTATGGAACCACTAATGTCAAAATAGAACCATGGAAAGGGATTACCTTTTGAAGGTCTAGAGGTGGGGTTATGTTCTTGTGTTGCTTGGAGCTAGATGGAGCTGTGATGTCTTCGACTAGAGCTAGGTTAAGCATAAATACCAGAAACGAGTCTCTGTTGGCATCAATGGAATGGTGGAAGTGAATGGGTCTTCAACTGGAGAATGTGTCTTCAGTGGGATGGCTTTTAATTGATAATGGATCTGTGGGTCTTTGTATAGATGGATAGAGGAACTTGGCAATAAAGAGGAAAGCTTGTATGTGGGCATGCGGGCGAGAAAGGAAGTTGTGTACGCTAGCAGAGTGTCAAGAAGAGGGAGAATAAGATTGTGGGGGGGCATTTTATATTTTTATTTAAATGGAAAATTAGAGATTTTAAGGTTTAAATTGTAATTTTCTGATGGATTTCTAACTAAAAATTTGTCAGAAATTTGGTCAGAAAATCTATCAACTCATGGTTTAAATTTATCCAATTTAATTGAACTAATTATCTGTCAGGAGTCTACCACAAGGACCATCACTATTTGAAATAATTTCTGACAGATATAAATCATTCAAAAATTCCATTGCTATTTTTTTTTTTCGTAGTGTTAAAGGTATATATGTAAATTTATAAAACTCTCTTTTATGACATGTGATTTTTATAAAGGTTTACCATGCCTTCACCTTACTTTTACGATGTAAATAAATTATTTTCTTGATTATATTAATTAAAATGTTTTATGACTTTATGAACCCTATGAATGTTTAAGAAAGTAAACTTCAGGCTTTTTATGAGTTCTAGTAACTCCTTGCCTACCCATTCACATTCCCAAATTTGAGTTGTTACACGTATGTACATTCAACTACCATTAGTAAATCCGCCTCATTTTCTTTTTGTAAAGAAATAAAGTTTTTACAATTCAATCAATAATAGAAGAATATCAGCTAAGACCAAAGAGACAAAATTATGAGAATATCTTCCAACCCAATGTTCTTTTCTCCTATCTCATGAAAAGACTTAGCAAGATGATATGCTAACATTTTTGTAGTACTAGGATTGGAAAAAAAAAAAAAAAAAAAAAAAAAAAACCAACAATGAGATTTTTCATATATCTTTAACACCTTGTGATCACAATGGTTAAAGGATTACTTTAGCTACACATGAGATACACGAATCCTAACACCTTGTGATGACAATTGTCAAAAGTTTTTGGCAAGATTCCTTTCCTAGAGTTTTTGCTACTATACAATTACAACACACTTAAGTAATAGGTTAAAGATGTGTAATCGAGATGTTTTTAGAAACATGATATATAATCTTTGATTATTTAGGACAACATTCATTTTAAAAGAAAAAAAAAATAAAAAAGACTTTCTCAGATCTTGGATTGGATAAACTTCATGGTTTTCAAGTTGAACGAAATAAAGTTTCAAAATGTCTTAAAATTTTCTAGAAATAAAAAGCTAGAGCTTCATCGGGTATGGTGAAGCTTCTCCTCTGTTTGAGAAATGGAAATGAGTTGATTGTATGGTAATCGAATGGATCTTAAATGCCATGTCGAAGGAGTTATCAGAGTCATTTTTTTTTATATCAAAAGTGCTAGGGATTTATGGAACGAATTGGAGAAATGGTTAAAGGAAAGCATCAGACCCTTACTGTATAACAATAAACATGAGATCAGTGGCTTCAATTGAGGGAAAATGATGTTAATGGTGTATTTTACCAAGTTGAAGAAATTGTGGGATGAGTAGCCGTGCTTGGAACCATTTCTAGTATGTACTTGCTACACTTGTGATGCTGCGAAGACCATAGCTGAGATTGATCAAGCAAAAAAACCTAATACAATTTTTAAGGGCATTTTACCAAAAGATGGCAATTGAAAAATAATTTTACTAAAAGTGTGTGAGATAGAAAGTATTTACTAAAAGGGGGTGAGATTTGCCAACCTAGGAGAGAGAGAGTGGTAATCTCAACTAAGAGCTTGTTTGGATTGGAGGAAAAGAGGGAGGAAGGAAAATAAAATATGGAAAATATTTATGATGTGACATTTTCCTCTGTTTGGAAAATAGAGGAAAAGTGAGGATTGAAAGGAAAATATCCAATATTTTCCTTTGAGCTTGTTCTCTCCGATTTGGAGAGAAAAGAAACAGTGTAGGGTAAAGCCATCTTTTTAACTTATAAAATTACATAATAATCCTTTTACTTTTATATTCATTTATATCTTTTAGTTATTTGTATATTTTTTTTAATATTTTTAACATTAATGATAAAATAGTGGAGTAATATTTTATGAACTCTTTTTCATAATTATATATTTAATATAGTATTTATTAAATTGAAATCTTTATTCACATAAAAAAATAATTTATAAGATAAGGATAAAATAGTAATTTTAATTATTTTACTTTCACTCTTTTACAAGAGAAAATAAATTTATTTTCTCCCTTTCCCAAACACAAAAGGGAAAATAAAGGATGGAAAATAAAAAAAAATTCCCTCCCTTTATTTTCCTTCCCCTCCTATAATTTATCCAAACATAGCATTAGTAGCATCCAACTTGGGTAATTTTATGTCTGCGTAGTGGGGTCATGTCAGCAGTGTGTCATGGTCATGGTGCAGTGGTTCATTGCATGATGTGGTGGGTTGGCAGTGATAGTGGAGAGAGTTGGACGCTATTCAGACTAGTGTCTAGCAAGATTTCAAATTTTGATTCTCTGGTTCAATTGGACTAAACAGTTAGACGCTAATATATATATTGACCAGCCTTTAAGGCATTGAATAAAATTCACCTATCCCTACCCACCCAACATACATACACTCTATTTATTAATCTCTTATCCCTCTCATTTAACTCACCGAGTAGTAAATATCAGCTAGCAAAATCTCTCCAACTCTCTGAAGCAAGGCATGTGTAGTATATATATATATATATTTTGGTTAAGTTATGTGTAGTGTTAATTTTTATGTTAAGGAAATAATTTTTGTATTAGTATTTTTTTCTTAAATTTATTAGTAAAATAAAATATGTTGTAATAATTTTAGTACTTTTATTAAAAATTTGCATTAGTAGAATTTTAAAATAAAATTATTATTAGTGAAAATTATATATTATATTGTAAAATTAAATGAGGAAAAATTATTAGGTATATAAAATGATTATATGTGTAAACAAGGTAGTAAAATAGTTCAAAAGAGAATAAGAAAAATATATATTATTATTAATTTGAATATATGTACAATATGACCTAGAAGTATTACATATTTCTGAGGATTTAACCCAAAATCGTTTAGAGTGGAGAAAGCGAATCCATATAGCCGACCCCAAATTTTTGGGATAAAGGCTTAGTTGAGTTGAATTGAGTAGAGTATTAATTTGAATATATACTCAGTAAATTTATTTAGAAAAAATAATTAGGTTAAAATAATATAAAATTTTATTTTTTGTGTAAATAATGAAAAATTATAAAAAGTATAATAAGTTAAAAATATATTTGAATGATTTTTTATTTTTATTTTTGTAATTTGTAATATATTTTTTTACTAAAAGCAATTAAGTAAATGCAGATAATATATTACAGATATTTTTTTAAGAAAGATAATATATTATTTTTTAAAATATTTTAAAAAATGAGATAAATTTATATTATTATAAAATTTTAATTATGATGTTTAATTCTCAACATAATATTAGATTTGGAAAAATAGGAAAAAAATGTATATTATATTTTATTTTGTACGTGTAAACGATATATTGTTAGGGTAATTGTAATACTTTTTGTTAATTTGTAAATTTTTTATAAGTTTAATTTAAATTGATAATACTATGTGAAAAATACAAAACATGAATAAAAATAATATTACTTTTTTATGTGTACATGTCAAATTATTTTTGAAGAAGTAAAGTTGTTGGATCTAAGAGATTTATAAATTTGAAGCGATTATAATTGACCGTCATATTAGAAAAAAAAAGGTCAGTTATCTATTAAGAATTATAATTTATTTATGTTTATTGCATAATTAATAATTTGGTTATATTTATGTGAACCTTAAAAAATTTATTGTAAATAATAAAATTAAGTTAATATATTATTGAGCGTCCAATTGGCTTAACCAAAAACTAGAATATATTATGTTTCAATAGACCCTCATACATTATGTAACACCCCTATATGCATAGCCTGGTATATTTTACTGTTCCAATGACCGGTGTCGATCCGGACAATTAAGGAGATTAGATCCACATTTAAGAAACCTAGAAAAGCCCTGGATGAAACTAAATAGTGATTTCCTGATAGTCAAGTATAAATAAGAAAAACAGAACATAAAAAGTTAAATGAGCCGGGAGTCACAGCGATGGGTGACCTTCCCGGGAAGTGACTACAAAGGCCATCGTAACCTTAATTCTAAACCGAAAAATGTGACGCCGCGATTCTAAGGACTATTGCGAACCTAGTGGAAAAGAGAAAATCACAATAAAGAACTGATAAGCAGGTCAAATAATTAGGCTAGGGATTCGGAAGAAATATCGAATTACTTACAGATCGGATTAAACCGGCGAGGGGCAACTTAGTCAAATCACCCCTAGAGGTGACTCCATGTAACACCCCTATTTGCATAGCCTAGTAAATTATACTGTTCCGGTGACCGATGTCGATCCGGACAATTAAGAGGACTAGAACTATGTTTAAGACATATACAAAAGCCCTGATCGAAAATAAATAGTGATTACCAGATGAAAAAGTAAAAATAAGAAAAACAAAGCTTAAAAAGTTAAATGAGCCGAGGGTCACAGTGATGGGTGACCTTACTGGGAAGTGACTGCGAAGTCAGTCCTAACCCAAATTTTGAACGGGAAAATGTGATGCCATGGTCCTAAGGACTATTGCGAACATAGTGAAAGAGAGAAAATCACATAAAAGAATTTTTAAGCAAGTCAAATAATTAGGTCAGGGATCTAGAAGAAATATCGAATAACTTGCAAACCGGATCAGACCGGTGAGGGGCAATTTGGTCAATTCACCCCTAGAGGTGATTCCTAACCTAACTGTCCAATAAAATTGGAGAAATGAAAAATTCGGAATAGCAAATTAAATTAAAGAACTATGAAAAATTAAAGAAGAAGAGAAAAAGAAAAGAAAAAGTGGATTATTACATCATCATCTTACCTCATGCATGATGCAATAAAAATAATTTTAATTAACCAAAATTTGACTAAGTCAAAAGCAAGATAAATACTAAAAATTAAAAGAAAAAAAGTGGGTCTTCTTCCTCCATCAAGTGCCGTCCAAGCCTCTCACTCCTCTCTCTCTTATTTTCCATTTTTGTTTCCACCATTGAAGCTCATTTGAAGCTTCTTAAAACCCAAAATTCAGCCATAGAATTTGAAGAATTCTTAGCTAAAACATGTATTTGAGCTTTGATAAGAAGATTTATGGAGGAAGAAAGGAAGAAATTGGAGAGCTTAAGAAGATTGGAAGCTTCCACATAAGGTTAATAAAGATGTTCTCAATTCCCTCTTTAAATTTACTTTTGAACATATATTTTGAATTAGAATTGGTAAAAATTAAAACAAATTAACAAGTTAAGGGCATAGTGAAATTCGGCCAATATTGAGGGGAGGTAGAAATTGCTTGAGTTGATGCAATTGAACATATAATTAAGTCAAATTAAGTGTATATAAGAAGGTTATGCACTTTAATTGTATCAATTGCATAACTTGTTAAATTTAGGGTTCTTAAGCTCTTAAAATTTAGAGAAAAATTATAGGAAATGGTCAATTGATGTATTTTGATCTAATTGAAATAAGAAATGGTCATATGGGACCATTTGTGGTATGTTTGAATTGGTAGAAACTAAGTGCAATTTGGATTGGTTAGGGTCACTAGTCTGGTAGCTTGACCTAGGTCTTTTCAGGGACCAAAACTGAATTTACCAACCCAATTGGTGTGAGACCAATTGAGAATGAAAATAGACACATAATCACACATTTTTCATGAAGGAATCATGCCCAGAAAATGACCATAACATAGTGAACAATTAGGTCAAATCCGGGTGTAGTGCACTGCCACTGTACCAAAATGACCAAATGAACAATGTTTGTTCATTTGGCCATAACTTGGGCTATACAAGTCCAAATGACCTGATTTTTGTGGCATTGGAAAGGTATGACATAGCACTACAACTTTCATGAAGAACACCAACCCAAATTCTATCCATAACCTAGTCATTTTGCCACCCAAATTTAGTGGCCTAAAACTGCCAGAACCAAATTAGGTGCCCAAAAATCTGGGTTAAACCAATCCGGCCAGCCATGTTCAAATAGCCATATCTTGGGCTAAAAGACTCCAAATGGAGTGATTCAAAAAGGGAAGTAAATTTAAGACAATAAGGAACAAGTTTTATGAAGAATACTTTGCCAAATTCTCACAGAAACATGACCAGTGGAATAGTACAAAACAGGATATCAAATCTGGAAATTTTGAAATTATACCTAAGAGACCTAAAATTTGAAAAAACAATCAAAACCAACAAATTTGTCACCCAAAATGTGGTATGTAGCTATAATTGGATTTCCCATACCTATAAAGTATAAGAAAGTCAACATATTAACGTGAATAGTAACCCCGAAATGAAAATTTTCAAGAACATTAGTTTAAGCATATTGGGGCTAGAATTGAGTATATGTAAATAAATTATTGGATTTATTATGAGATAAGATGCTGAAACACTTTAAATTGCATGTTTCAGCTGAAAAAGACCAGGGAAAGGATAGGAAAAATTGAGTCAGGAGTCAAGGCTGTAACACCCTCCCGGTAGCAACTCCGTACATTCTACTGTTCCGGTGACCGGTGTCGGTCCGGACAGCTAGAACGTTATGAAAAATATTTAAACTAAAGTAAGGAACCATAATTAACTCAAATATTAATAAGAAAAATTTAGTAAAAATTTTAGAAATAAAATACAACTAAGTCAAATGAGCCAGTGCCCAAGCGATGGGTAACCCAGAGGGAAATTGCGGTTCTCACAACTAGGAGCCCTAGACCCGGGAAAAAATTCATAAAATAATTTTTGGGACTCCATAGAAGGGTCATTGAGGTTCCTATGGCATTAGAATGCCAAGAAAATATTTAGAAAAATTTTTCAATCAGATGCACAATTTTGACCAGTTAAGCCAAACGGAGGGCATTTTGGTCATTTCGCCTTCAGAGGCGATTTTTGGCCGACTTGTCCAGTTAAGTAAATAATTATTATAACATAAAATATGAATTAAGGTTGATGAAAAATTAATTTAAAGCTAGTAGAAAAGAAAAGAAAAGAAAAATCAATATAATGCAAATTATGACATCATTATGATGTCAATTAAAAAGTTCCCACCAATTACATTTAAACAACCATTTAAGTAACTAATAAAAGAGACAATTGAGACTAAAGAAAATCAAAAACCTATCAGCCATCTTCTCCCTCATTTCAGCCGCACCACCATGGCCATGGAAGTCTTCATCTTCTTCTTCATTCAAGCTTAAAAATCTCTCTAACTTTAACCCAAAACCCTTAGGTCCCTTTACTAAAATTAGTCACCCAACCTTGCTAGAGTGTTTGGCAGCCAAGAAAAAGAAAGAAAGTGAAGTCAAGCTTGGGAAAATTCTGCCCTACAAGAGGTTAGTGCATATTTATACATATACCTCTTTTATTCCATGTTAGAGACTTGAAATAAGTAAGAATTTGTAAATTAAATGAATAAAATTTATGTGTATGTCCACCATGCATTTCGGTAGCCCTAAGGAAGGAATAAGATTGACTGTTTTTGATGGACTTGTAGTGAACTAGAGATCATGTTTAAAGTATATATATATAAGGATAATGAATTAGTTAGTTTAACTAAGGTAACTTGTGTGAACCTTGAATTTGAGCTAGGGTTTTGGGAGTGAAATTTGGACTTAGCTTATGAAATGATGAGTGAACATTCTAATGGTCAATTAGTGACCATTTGAGGTAAGTTGACCATAATTTGAAGTGAATTAGAGTATTACAAACTGAAATGGTATGCTGCCTAGTGAGGGCAGCAGGGGAGGCTGTGAGTCTAGCCTGTTTGGACTGCCATAACTCTGGCTGTGTAGGTTCAATTGGTGTTTGGCCAATTGGACATGAAACTAGACACATAATGGCACAATTTTGGTGAAGAAACGATGCCCAAAAGACCAAATCAAGTGGACCAAAAACTGGCCCCAACCCGGATGTCCTACAACCAGAATTTGCAGAATGACCAAATGAACAGTAATAGCCATAATTCATTGTAGAATGGGCCAATTGACCTGAAATTTTTACAGAAACAAGTTAAGATATAGAAAAACAACTTTCATGAAGAAACCTACCCCAAATTATGGCCAGAACATATCCAATAAGGCAGTTGCAGTCACTGTTCACTGCACTGTAGATATGGTCAATTCTGCAGTTTTGCAATCCGGCCAGCTGTGGTTTTTGGACCATATCTGGAGCTACAAAACTCCAAATGGAGTGATTCAAAAAAAGAAATTCAACTAGACAAAATAAGGAACAACTTTCATGTTTACCATTTCCTCAAATTCCCACTGTAACAGTCACAAATGGAACAGTAAAGTTGGGGTACAAAAACTGAAAATTCTGCTCCCTTAGTTCTAAGCTTAAAAATGGTATTGGTGATTAATTCCAACAAGTTTTGAATGCAAAATGTGGTACATTGGGGGTGTTAAAACCAATGTACCTATTTTCTATCCAAAAGTCAACATTTTTGTTGACCAATGAGGTGAATAGTGACACCAAAACTTGAAATTCAAAAATTGAAGAATTCAAAAGTATCAAATGCCCTAGTATACCTAACAAGATTGGTTTGGATAGTTTGGCATGCCAATAGGGTTCAGTTAGCAGTACTGCACATGGCATTATGCCATTCTGTGATTTTATGGCTTTTAGCCATTCTGACCTTGTGTTGATATTTGGCCTTGTGCCTATTGTCATTACAGCTTATTAGCTGTTCTGTTGCACACCGGGAGATGCATACGTGACCGATGGTGTGACGGCCCGAGGTACTAGATACCCAGTGCCAGTATACCCGTTTATCCAGTCCAGTCGTCCAGTATAGGTTACTTGGGCAACCAAAAGAATGAAAGTTGATAAAGTTAACGAAATAAATGATTATAACAAGTATAAAACCAGTAAAACATCGATACATTCAATACATATTTATTTTATGTTATTTCCTTTTATTTTATTATTGCACCACTAAGCATTATTGCTTAGCGCGTTGCTTTTGCCACGCGTAGGTTCTGGAGATACTGATCGAGAGCCTAGTAGGCCGCAGACTGAATGAGACCATCCTGCAGCTCTGCATAGTGTCCGTGTCACCTCACCATCTTCAGTGCATTGGTAGGACACTAGGTTTCATTTTGATATTTTGTAACTAATTTTTATTTTCTCATATGTAATTGAACTTATGAAATGTATTTTGATGTTCATGTAAACAATGAGAATTGTGTTTGTGAATGGAAAAGTGAATGTTTATCTGTGATTTATACATGATTATCACATGAGATGAATAATTGAGAAATGAAATTGAAAAATTTTGATATTTTGATATTGGAGTTTAAGGTGATTGAATATGATTATAGGAAGTGTTTTTCACAGGTTCCGAAGAACTGTTTTCTCCATTTTTAGCCTAAGATCACGGATTTTCTATAAAATTTTCGGAACCTCAAATAAATTAAAATTTCAACAAATGACTTAAATAGATTATATTTCACAAGATATATTCAAAACTATAATAAAAATAAATTAAGGAAGAATAAAAATGATTGAGATGAAATAGAGTGTTCCTGTACACCATGTGACATATCTTACTCGAATATACTGTAGACGGGTTAGGGGTGTCACATTTAGTGGTATCAGAGCACGGTTTAGGCGTTTCTGAGCCTAGATTGAGTCCATACCATGCATTGCATTTGTAAGAGTCGAGGTGACACTAATGCAGATCTGTTTGTCTTTGTTATTTTGAATAGGATATGGACCCTACATATCAGAGGGCAGTTGAGGAGGAAGTGGAGAGTCATGCTCCACCTGCAGCAGCTGAGACTGAGGGTAGGGGAGAACCTGCTCCGCCAGCTCAAGCAGAGCCTGCTCAGCCTCCACAGGCCATGTTCCAGCAAATGGCCGAATTCTTTAGACAAATGGCTGGGGTAATGCCAACACCACCACCACCACCTCCACATCCAAAATCACACCTGGAAAAATTGAGAAAATTTGGAGCAGTGGACTTCTTTGGCAAGAGAGAAGATGATTCTGTGGCAGCCGAAAATTGGTTGAACAGAACAGTCAGAGTTTTAAAACAACTCCACTGCACTCCAGAGCAAAATCTAGAAGCTGCTGTATCTCTGTTGCAAGATGATGCATATGAATGGTGGGATACGGTGTCCAGTGAAGTACAGCCAGAAGTAATAACTTGGGACTTCTTCCTTTTCGAATTTAAGAAGAAATATGTGGGTAGTGTATACCTGGAAGAGAGAAGAAGAGAGTTCATTAATCTGAGGTAGAGACAGCTGTCAGTGGCCGAGTATGAGAAGGAATTCATCAGATTGAGCCGCGACGGAAGGGAGATAGTCCCTAATGAGGCTGAAAGGTGTAAGAGATTTGAAGAGGGATTAAATGACAACATAAAGATCATGATCACTGCCTTGGGAATCACAGACTTCACCAAGTTAGTGGAAGCTGCAATAAAAGTTGAAAAAGTAAGAATAAGTGAGCAGACCAGAAGAGAGAGACAGCAGAAGAGGGGCCCGGATCAGTCTAGTTCATCTCCTACACCTGGGAAGAAGTTCAAGGGTCCACCTGCACAGAGTTTAGGTCAGCCACAAGGTCAGGGTCAGTCTCAGGGGCCCAGGCCACAGTTTACCCCTAGGAGAGGCCAGTCCACACCATCAGTGGGCAGCTCTCCAGGGATAGGGTTCAGGGGATCAGCCCCAGCATCTTCTGCATGCCCACATTGTTTGAAATGGCATAAGGGGGAGTGTTGGAGAGTGACTGGTGCCTGCTTAAGGTGTGGGTCAATAGAGCATCAGTTGAGGAACTGTCCACGCAGAACTACTACAGCTGCTCCAACACAAGCAGACAGACCAGCTCCTGTACCACAAAGGGGTAGGAAATCTGGCAAATCTGACACAGTGGGACCATCACAGAGGCCTGCATCTGAGCCAGCAGAGAGGCCTGAGAGCAGACCACCTGCAAGAGCTTATGCCATTAGAGCTCAGGAGGAGCAAGATGCCCCAGACGTTATCAGGGGTACGTTCTCCCTCTACAATACATCTGTGCATGCATTGGTGGATCCAGGATCCACTCATTCATACATCTGCATCAACCTACCCGTAGAAAGGGGGATATTAGTAGGGGAGAGTGACCAAGACATTCTGGTCACAAATCCATTGGGCCACAGTGTAGTGGTGAACAAAGTATACAAGGGTTGCCCGTTAAGGATTCAGGGGTATGAATTCTCGCACTGATTGAGTTGCCTTTCCACGAGTTTGACGTGATTTTGGGAATGGACTGGTTGTTACGTCATCAGGCAATAGTTGATTGCAAATTGAAGAGAATTTCTCTGAAAACTTCAGAGGGTAATGAGATCACTGTTGTAGTTGAAAAGACAGATTTCCTGTCTAATGTTATCTCAGCCACAGTTGCAAGAAGAATGATGAGAAAAGGTTGTGAAGCCTACCTAGCACATATGGTGGATACTAGGTAGGCTAAGCCAAACCTGAGTGATATACCCACAGTAAGAGACTTCCCAGAGGTATTTCTTGAATAATTGCCCGGTTTACCACCAGAAAGGGAAGTTGAATTTGCTATTGAGACACTGCCGGGTACAGCACCCATTTCCATTGCTCCTTATAGGATGGCACCCACTGAATTGAGGGAGTTGAAAACTCAGTTGCAAGAGTTGCTTGATAAGGGGTTCATACGCCCCAGTGTGTCACCATGGGGAGCTCCAGTGCTGTTTGTGAAAAAGAAGGATGGGACGTTGAGGCTATGCATTGATTACCGGCAGTTGAATAAAGTGACAGTGAAGAATAAGTATCCGTTGCCTAGAATTGATGATCTGTTTGATCAGTTGAAGGGAGCAGGAGTATTTTCTAAGATTGTTCACAGATCAGGGTATCATTAGTTGAGGGTGAAGGATGTAGATGTGCCAAAGACTGCATTCAGGATCCGGTATGGGCATTATGAGTTCCTAGTGATGCCCTTTGGCCTAACAAATGCACCAGCAACATTCATGGACCTTATGAACCGTATCTTCCATCCATACTTAGATCGGTTCGTAGTGGTCTTTATTGATGATATTTTGGTGTATTCCAAGACCAGGGAAGAACATGATGAACATTTGAGGATTGTTCTGCAAACCCTGAGAGAAAAGAAGCTGTATGCTAAGTTGTCCAAGTGTGACTTCTGGTTGAATGAGATTGCATTCCTTGGACACATAGTGTCAGCTAATGGGATTAGAGTGGATCCCAAGAAAATAGAAGCAGTGATGGAATGGAAGCCTCCCAGGAATACAACTAAGGTCAGAAGCTTCTTGGGGCTAACTGGGTATTATAGAAGATTTGTGAAGGGATTTTCCTTAATAGCCGCTCCAATGACCAAGTTGTTACACAAGAATGTCAGATGTGACAGGAATGACAAGTGTCAGACCGGTTTTGAGAAGTTGAAGGCTATATTGACAGAGGCACCAGTGTTAACACAACCAGTATCAGGAAAAGACTTCGTGGTCTACAGTGATGCCTCTCACAATGGGTTAGGGTGTGTATTGATGCAAGAGGGGAAGGTGGTCGCTTATGCTTCCAGGCAGCTAAGACCACATGAACAGAATTACCCTACCCATGATCTAGAGCTTGCAGCAATTATCTTCGCACTGAAGATATGGAGGTATTACTTGTATGGTGAAAAGTGCTACATTTACACAGACCACAAAAGTCTGAAATATTTGCCAACTCAGAAGGAGCTCAACCTTAGACAGAGGCGATGGATTGAGTTCTTGAAAGACTATGATTGTGTAATTGACTACCATCCTGGGAAGGCAAATGTAGTTGCTGATGCTTTGAGCAGAAAGTCCATCACAGCTTTGAGATCATTGAATGCCTGTCTAACTTTGATTCGAGATAGAGCTATTTTGGCTGAGTTGCAAGTGAGGCCAAACCTGCTACAACAGATTTTAGATGGGTAAAAGCCAGATGAAAAGTTAATGGCTATTATGAGTAAAATCTCAGAGGGAAAAGCAACTGACTATGAGGTGAAAGCAGATGGGTGTCTGTACTACAAAGGAAGACTGTGTGTGCCAGATGATGGGGAATTGAAGGCCAGTATTCTAAAAGAGGCACACACTAGTGTATATGCTATGCACCCAGGAAGTACAAAGATGTATCATGATCTGAAGCTTCAGTATTGATGGCCTGGTATGAAGAAGGACATAGCTGACTATGTGACTAAATGCTTGACATGTCAGCAAGTCAAGGCAGAACATCAAGTTCCATCAGGTTTGCAACAGCCTATACGCATACCAGAATGGAAATGGGATCGGGTCACCATGGATTTTGTGAGTGGTCTACCTTTCACCCAGAAGAAACATGATGCAGTATGGGTGATAGTAGATAGATTGACAAAGTCGAGACACTTTCTGCCCGATTAGGGTGACTACTCCTTTGGAGAAGTTAGCAGAATTGTATATCAGTGAGATAGTTAGACTGCATGGAATTCCACTTTCCATCATATCTGATCGAGACCCAAGGTTTACATCGAGATTTTGGAAGAAGTTGCATGAGTCCTTGGGTACACAACTCCACTTCAGCACAGCTTTCCATCCTCAGACGGATGGGCAATCAGAAAGAGTAATCTAGGTAAACAATTGAAACCAATGGAATTGATACAAATATTGAATTAAAATGATAATAATAACATGAAATATATGCCAGGTCCTTGAGGATATGCTGAGGGGTTGTGTCATTGAATTTGAGGGAAGTTGGGATAGATACCTCCCACTGGCAGAATTTGCATACAACAATAGCTACCAAGCTAGTATCCAAATGGCCCCGTATGAAGCACTGTATGGGAGGAAATGTAGAACTCCGGTGTCTTTGGACTGAATTGGGCGAAGACAAAGCGGTAGGGCGGACTTGGTGAAACAGATCGAGGAGAAAGTAAAACTAATCAAAGCCAATCTAAAGGTTGCCTCGCATGCATGTAAATCTTATGCCGACCTGAAGAGAAAAGAAATAGAATATGTGGTTGGCGACAAAGTGTTCCTCAAGGTGTCACCGTGGAAGAAGGTATTGAGATTTGGAAGAAAAGGTAAGTTGAGCCCTAGGTTTATTGGCCCATATGAAGTCATGGAACGTGTGGGTCCAGTGGCCTATAGGCTAGCTTTACCACCAGAGCTGGACAAGATCCACAATGTGTTTCACGTATCTATGCTAAGAAGATACTGCTCAGATCCTTCACATGTCATCTCCAGGGAAGAAATTGAAATACAACCGGATTTGACATATGAAGAAGAACCCATACGGATCCTGGCTCGAGAAGTGAAAGAGTTGAGAAATAAGCAGATTCCATTGGTGAAAGTGCTTTGGAGGCACCACAACACCGAGGAGGCAACTTGGGAAAGTGAAGAAATGATGAGGCAACAGTTCCCTCAACTGTTTGCATCAGGTAAATTTCAAGGACGAAATTTAAATTAGAGGGGAAGAGTTGTAACACCCTCCCAGTAGCAACTCCGTACATTCTACTGTTCCGGTGACCGGTGTTGGTCCGGACAGCTAGAACGTTCGGAAAAATATTTAAACTAAAGTAAGGAACCATAATTAACTCAAATATTAATAAGAAAAATTTAGTAAAAATTTTAGAAATAAAATACAACTAAGTCAAATGAGCCGGTGCCCAAGCGATGGGTAACCCAGAGGGAAGTTGCGGTTCTCGCAACTAGGAGCCCTAAACCCGGGAAAAAATTCATAAAATAATTTTTGGGACTCCAGATAAGGGTCATTGAGGTTCCTATGGCATTAGAATGCCAAGAAAATATTTAGAAAAATTTTTCAATCGGTACAGACAATTTTGACCCGTTAAGCCAAACGGAGGGCATTTTGGTCATTTCGCCTTCAGAGGCGATTTTTGGCCGACTTGTCCAGTTAAGTAAATAATTATTATAACATAAAATATGAATTAAGGTTGATGAAAAATTAATTTAAAGCTAGTAGAAAAGAAAAGAAAAGAAAAATCAATATAATGCAAATTATGACATCATTATGATGTCAATTAAAAAGTTCCCACCAATTACATTTAAACAACCATTTAAGTAACTAATAAAAGAGACAATTGAGACTAAAGAAAATCAAAAACCTATCAGCCATCTTCTCCCTCATTTCAGCCGCACCACCATGGCCATGGAAGTCTTCATCTTCTTCTTCATTCAAGCTTAAAAATCTCTCTAACTTTAACCCAAAACCCTTAGGTCCCTTCACTAAAATTAGTCACCCAACCTTTCTAGAGTGTTTGGCAGCCAAGAAAAAGAAAGAAAGTGAAGTCAAGCTTGGGAAAATTCTGCCCTACAAGAGGTTAGTGCATATTTAAACATATACCTCTTTTATTCCATGTTAGAGACTTGAAATAAGTAAGAATTTGTAAATTAAATTAATAAAATTTATGTGTATGTCCACCATGCATTTCGGCAGCCCTAAGGAAGGAATAAGATTGACTATTTTTGATGGACTTGTAGTGAACTAGAGATCATGTTTAAAGTATATATATATAAGGTTAATGAATTAGTTAGTTTAACTAAGGTAACTTGTGTGAACCTTGAATTTGAGCTAGGGTTTTGGGAGTGAAATTTGGACTTAGCTTATGAAATGATGAGTGAACATTCTAATGGTCAATTAGTGACCATTTGAGGTAAGTTGACCATAATTTGAAGTGAATTAGAGTATTACAAACTGAAATGGTATGCTGCCTAGTGAGGGCAGCAGGGGAGGCTGTGAGTCCAGCCTGTTTGGACTGCCATAACTCTGGCTGTGTAGGTTCAATTGGTGTTTGGCCAATTGCACATGAAACTAGACACATAATGGCACAATTTTGGTGAAGAAACCATGCCCAAAAGACCAAATCAAGTGGACAAAAAACTGGCCCCAACCCGGATGTCCTGCAACCAGAATCTGCAGAATGACCAAATGAACAGTAATAGCCATAATTCATTGTAGAATGGACCAATTGACCTGAAAGTTTTACAGCAACAAGTTAAGATATAGAAAAACAACTTTCATGAAGAAACCTACCCCAAATTATGGCCAGAACATATCCAATAAGGCAGTTGCAGTCACTGTTCACTGCACTGTAGATATGGTCAATTCTGCAGTTTTGCAATCCGGCCAGCTGTGGTTTTTGGACCATATCTAGAGCTACAAAACTCCAAATGGAGTGATTCAAAAAAAGAAATTCAACTAGACAAAATAAGGAACAACTTTAATGTTTACCATTTCCTCAAATTCCAACTGTAACAGTCACAAATGGAACAGTAAGGTTGGGGTACAAAAACTGAAAATTCTACTCCCTTAGTTCTAAGCTTAAAAATGGTATTGGTGATTAATTCCAACAAGTTTTGAATGCAAAATGTGGTACATTGGGGGTGTTAAAACCAATGTACCTATTTTCTATCCAAAAGTCAACATTTTTGTTGACCAATGAGGTGAATAGTGACACAAAAACTTGAAATTCAAAAATTGAAGAATTCAAAAGTATCAAATGCCCTAGTATACCTAACAAGATTGATTTGGATAGTTTGGCATGCCAATAGGGTTCAGTTAGCAGTACTGCACATGGCATTATGCCATTCTGTGATTTTATGGCTTTTAGCCATTCTGACCTTGTGTTGATATTTGGCCTTGTGCCTATTGTCATTACAGCTTATTAGCTGTTCTGTTGCACACCGGGAGATGCATACATGACCGATGGTGTGACGGCCCAAGGTACTAGATACCCAGTGCCAGTATACCCGTTTATCCAGTCCAGTCGTCCAGTATAGGTTACTTGGGCAACCAAAAGAATGAAAGTGGATAAAGTTAACGAAATAAATGATTATAACAAGTATAAAACCAAGAAATATCGATACATTCAATACATATTTATTTTCTGTTATTTCCTTTTATTTTATTATTGCACCACTAAGCATTATTGCTTAGCGCGTTGCTTTTGCCACGCGTAGGTTCTGGAGATACTGATCGAGAGCCCAGTAGACCGCAGACTGGGTGAGACCATCCTGCAGCTCTGCATAGTGTCCGTGTCACCTCACCATCTTCAGTGCATTGGTAGGACACTAGGTTTCATTTTGATATTTTGTAACTAATTTTTATTTTCTCATATGTAATTGAACTTATGAAATGTATTTTGATGTTCATGTAAATAATGAGAATTGTGTTTGTGAATGGAAAAGTGAATGTTTATCTGTGATTTATACATGATTATCACATGAGATGAATGATTGAGAAATGAAATTGAAAAATGTTGAGATTTTGATATTGGAGTTTGAGGTGATTGAATATGATTATAGGAAGTGTTTTTCACAGGTTCCGAAGAACTGTTTTCTCCATTTTTAGCCGGTACTCTGCCGGATTTTCTATAAAATTTTCGGAACCTCAAATAAATTAAAATTTCAACAAATGACTTAAATAGATTATATTTCACAAGATATATTCAAAACTATAATAAAAATAAATTAAGGAAGAATAAAAATGATTGAGATGAAATAGAGTGTTCCGGTACACCGTGTGACATATCTTACTCGAATATACTGTAGACGGGTAAGGGGTGTCACAAAGGCCTAGAGGCGACTCACATCAAGTTTGTGCACAATAACTTTTCACTTTTGATTTGCTATTAGAAAATTTATTTGAATACATTTTGGAGCAATTTATGCTAAACAATACTTTGAGAAATATTGTGTTGCCTACTTTGTAAATGGAAATTTGAAATGAAAATTGATTAATGTTTTGCATGAAATGTTGAATAATATGATTTTGAAATTATTTTTGATTCACACTTGGCATGGCAGTCCCTTACTATGTTCCTCCTCCACTTGTGGGGTTGAGTTTGATATTTGATCACTTTCCTCCCTCTCTGGCTTGCCAGTCTGAGATGAGTTTGGATGAGTACTCATTAGCTAGCTAGCCACCTCCCTTACTGATTTCGATTAGTGGGGTGAGTTTGCCTTGCCGTGGTGTACAACACGGCATGTTTGGATATTTTGTGTCATGGCCTAAGTTGTGTTATTAATTGGCAACACTGTGTTTATTAAATTGTTTGATCAAATTTGTGTTATATTAAGCTTTGAAAATTGTGATTTGTTATAAATGTGATTTGAAAATTGTGAAATGTGATTGTGTAATGTTTAAATTATGATTTGGCAATGAATGATTTATGTTCAGCATTTTAAATTTTATTGTGCATCACTGAGTAAAATATACTCAGCGATAGCTTCTTTTACTATCGTAGATAGGGAAAAGGACATAACAACAGAGTGAGCTGCTATAGTAATAGGGGAGCACAACTTGAAGATTTTTGTACGGGTATATTATTTATACCCATTGTGATTTTGTTGATGTGAATATGGTATTGTCATATGTATGTATGTATGTAAAATTGAGCAATTGTACAGTAAATTGTAATAATATTACCATTTGGATTTTTATGCCTGTAAATTAAATTGTGATTGCAAATTATTTATTTTGAATGTAATGTATATAAATTAATTTGAAATATTTGATATGACAATTTTGTTTTGAATTGTGGAGATTGGGTTGATTTGCGTTGAATTGAGTTATTGGTGGTTGAAATTTGATGAAGTGCACTATTTGAAAGTGTTTTCACAGGTTTTGAGGAACTTTTTTTTTTCCAATTATAGAAGGCACTCTGCCGAAATTTTTTCAAAATTTGCGAAAAAATAAAAATGGACAAAAGTTTTATCAAATTTTTTAACTTCAAGTAAATGTTTTTAATACCTGCTAGAAAAGCTTACCACTTTCAAAAAGTACGAAAATTGTTTTAAAATCCCTTGTAGCGTATTTAATGGGTTATCGGTAGGTGTAGTGCGGTAATTCATTAGGTACGCTACGGGATCATGTTATGCCTTACAGAGGGATAAGTTGTGACACTCCTGACCTAACTGTCCAATAAAATTGGAGAAATGAAAATTTTAGAATATAGAATTAAATTAAAGAACTATGAAAAAATAAAATAAAAAGAAAAAGAAAAAGAAATGAAAATAGATTTATTAGATCACTTTGATGACATCATCTATGATGTCAAAATTTAATTTAATTAACCTAATTTTTTACCAAGTCAATTTTAACTTATTTAAACCTAAAAATACAAAAAAATTAAAAGAAATTTCATTCATCTTCTCTCCCAACCAGCAGGCCAACTTTCTCACTCTCTCCCCCCATGCATTTCCTCCATTAAAGTTTGATCTCAAGCTTGATTCCTATGCACTTAACCCTAATTTCCCCCAAAATTCTCCATAAAACCTTGCTATCTCAACATGAGAAGGAATTTGAAGAAGGAAAGAAAGGAGAAAAGTGAAGGAAATTGAGAATTGAATTCCAAAGAAGAGGTTAGTTATTTAAATTGAAATTTTTAGTTTGATTTATGTGTTTATGGTTCCATACACTTAGAATTAAAGTGAAAATGCAAACAAAACTATCATGGGGGACTAAAGGGAAATTTCAGCCAGCAATAGAGGAAAATGGAATTGCATGAATTTGATGGAATTAAAGTGTTAATTTAGTTGAATTAAGCATGTAAACAAGATCTATGCACTTCAATTTCATTAGATTACACAATTGAGGAATTAGGGTTCTTAAGCTTCTTAAAATTGGGAGAAAAATTATAGGAAATGGTCAATTGATGCAAATGACCTTAATTGAGGTTAGAAATGGTTAATTAAGACCATTTGTAATGTGTTGGAATTGGTAAAGTTGAATTGCAATTTAGATTGGTTAGGGATCCTAATCTGGCAGCTTGACCTAGGTCCCTTTCAGGGACCAAAACTGAAATTTTATCAATTCAATTGGTGTGAGGCCAATTAAGAATGAAAATAGACACATAATGACACATTTTTTATGCGGAAACCATGCCCAGAAAATGACATTAACATAGTGAACAATTAGGTCAAATTCGGATAATGTGCACTGCCACTGTACCAAAATGACCAAATGAATAGTATTTGTTCATTTGGCCATAACTTGGGCTAGACAGGTGCAAATGACCTGATTTTAGGGGCATTGGAAAGGAATGACATAGCACTAAAACTTTAATGAAGAACACCAACCCAAATTCTACCCATAACCAAGTCATTTTGCCACCTAAATTTAGTTATCCAAAATTGCTAGAACCAAAACAAGCCCAGAATTCTAGGTTAAGAACCAATCCGGCCAGCCTTATTCACATGACCATATCTTGGGCTATGAAACTCCAAATGGAGTGATTCAAAAAAAAATTAAAGATAAAACAATAAGGAACAACTTTGATGATGGACACTTAGCTAAATTCTCACAGTAAGCAGGCCAATGGAACAATACAAGACAGGGCACAAAAACTGAAAATTTGAAATTGTCATTAGGAGACCTAAAAATTGAAGGGGCAACCAAAACCAACAAATTAGGCACCTAAAATGTGATATGTGGGTGTAATTGGAATTCACATACCTATTAAGCATGAGAAAGTCAACATTTTAACATAAATAGTAATCCCGAAATACAAATTTTTAAGAACATGATTTTAAGCATATTAAGATTAGAATTAAGTAGACATGAATTTATTTATTATTGGATTTATTATAAGTTGTGATACTAAAATACTGCAAATTATGTGTTTCATTTGAAAAGAATATGGAAAAGAACCTGAATCACCAAGTCAAGGCCTAGAGGAGACTCGCAAGAGGTTTGTGCACAACATAGAATTTTTCTGTAAATTTCTTTGGAAAATTGTTTGAATGAACAAATTGTGACTTATTTATATTGGAAATTGTGATTTAATGGAACAATATGCTTTTGACCTAAATTGTTGGAAAATTTAGTGGTATGTGATGAATTGCAAATAAATATTTAGAAAATTGTTAAGATAGTTTTGAAACCATAGTGTCATGACCATATATCTGAATGCCTCACTAGCATGACTAGTGGGAGCAAATAGTTTTGAAATCCCTCTCTGACTGAAGTGTTGAGGTGTGTGCTAGTAGAGGAAGAAATTTGAATGGGTACCCATAGTTTGTGTCACACCCTATCCCTCTGTAAGGCATAACATGATTCCGTAGTATACTTAATGAATTACCAACTCCGTCTACTGATAACCCATTAAATACACTACAAGGGATTTTAAAAACTTCTCTTACTTCTTTTACAGTGGTGAGCACTATTTACAGGTGTTAAAAACTTTGGTGAACTGAAGTGAAACAATTAACTCATTTGATTTATTTGGAATTTCTATAAAAATTTTGGCAGAGTGCCATCTGTATTTTGGATAAAATAGTTCTTCAGAAAACCTGTAAAAAGACACTTCAATAATTTTCTAAATCTCAACTCCAATACATTTCTCAACACAACAATTTATCAACTCAATTCCATAGAAATTTTTCAAAGTCTGAGATAAGGAAATATAATACAATTTTTACAAGTCAAATAACTCATAATTAATTTACAACTTCAAGGTACAATTTGAATTTACAACTGCTCAAAACCAAAAAAACAATATGTACATACAGTGGTCATACATTACAGTACAAAATGCAAAAAGTGGTATACTCGTATAATTCAAAATCTCTTCTTTGGAGGTATATGCACCTAGTCTGCTGCCTGTCTATCTCTCTACTGCGACAAAGAATAAAGCTATCACGAGACAATGTCTCAGCAGTACAACATTAACCAAATACAATTTAAATCACAATTCATAAATCATATCAATAGTGGATACTTAAAACCATAGTCAATTTCAAGACAGTAATTGTCAATAAGAATTTAAACTCCATTTGTCAATATCACAATAATTTTCAATAAGTCAGATCATGGTTGAATTCAATAGACAGTATATGTCAATGAGAGTTTAAATTAATTTCACAATCTCACAATACATATCAATAAATCACACACAGCTTAATCATGTTCCAGGTTCAATTCGTCCCAAAAGCCAATGTCTAATGAGGTATTCAATTCGTCCCAAAAGTCGATGACTAATGAGGAATAACATAGCTAGCTAGCAAAAATATGAGTACTCATCCAATTCGTCCTCAGCAGGCACACACCTCAACACTTCAGCCAGAGAGGGAATTCAATTCATCCCACTAGACAAGCTAATGAGGAATACAATCAATATACATGATAGCTGTGGTTTCAAACCATTTCCAATTCTTTTAAATCAATAAGTATCCATCAATGTCATTCAAACAATTTCTCACAGTTTCAAATCATTTACAATGCTTTTCAAGCAATAAATATTCATTCAAATACATTTCCACAATTTAAAACAATAATATACAAATAGTCAATATTTATTTCAATTAAAAATAATTCAAAAGAAATAGTTGTTGTGCACAAACCTCTGATATTTGTCTCCTGGTCTTGACTGAGTATTTCTTTCCCTTTTGCTGAGTCCTTGTTAACTGAGAAACACAATTTGAAGTGTTTCAGTGCTAAATTAATTTGCCTCTAACGATAATGTTCGATAAACAATTCACTGAATACCTTTATTTTCTTAATCACCTAATATACCGACCCTCGATGTTTTCTAGGCAAATTAGGTTTTTGTGTCCTTTATATGTCACATTCGATAGGGTTTTAGGGTTGGTACGTGTTACCAAACTCAATTCTATGTATATTGCGTTTTCTTGCATTTCTTTGCAAATTGCTGGATTTCGGGATACTAGTTTAACCTAGCCGGACGACCTATTTCTCTCGTTTTTTGGGTTTCGGTCAAAACTACAAACTTGTAGATCTATGTCTTATGGACCGCGGTGCAGAATTTTAGGTCATTCCGAGTTAAGTAGACCGAGTTATGGTCATTATACTATTGCTGGTCAAATGGTATCAAATTAGGTCAATTTTAGGTCAATTTGGTCAACTTTGGTTCGGCCAGTTTTTGGACCCGAACTTGTGCAAGCTTTTTGACTTGCTTATGGTCATTTCTGGGTTTTGGTGTCTTCATAAGACTTTTAGGTATGGGTCTTAACTATTCATGGTTAAAATTTCAGGTCAATTGAACCTGTTTTGAGTGAGTTATGGCCTAAACACTCACTGCTGCCCAATTGGTCATTTTTCAGGTCCTAATTGTACCTAATCCGAATTGGTCATTTTCTTAGGTCACCTTGCAAGCAGAATTTTGGTATGCTTTCTCAATGAAAGTTGGCACATTTTGTGCCTAGTTCCACCTCCAATTGGTCTCATACCAATTGAGGTTACACATTTAAACTTATTGGCTAAAATGTACACTGCCCTTAGTTACCTTGCTTAAACACACATCAATCACACACTTACCTTGCAATATGTTTACTTCCCTACCAAATCTGTTTTGGTACATTACCAAAAACATATTCCACTTTACATTAACATCACTTTGGGCAGATTACAATTATCCTCAACACACCAAATATAATTCTAATTTCCAAAGTCCAAATACAATTACACATGCACATAAACATTACTAGTTTTTACATACACTTTACACAACAATTTCATATACATATCCATCTATCCTTAATGCCACAATTCTGCCCATATCTTCATGAACACATATACTTATCCAAGAGTTCCAAGGCTTCCGAAAATCTTCCTCAATACCAAGTTTTCAACAATTCATCAATTTTCCATCCAAGTGCAAAAATCACCATATATATATGAAGTAATTCACTAGGATATTAAATCACCATAACCAACATAATTCTCATCAATTATATGTACAAATACTTCATCAATACATGAATACATGGCTGCCCAAAAATGGATATCTCAATAACTCTTCAAACTTAAAAATTTCCTTCACAAAACCAACACCCATAACATGTACACAAAGTTTAACAAAGAAATCTTCAAAAATGCTAACTTACCTTATAGTTGGAACTTGTTAAACCTTGATTAAACTTCTTAAATTTGGTATCAAACTCTTCCTTGTGATGTGTAGACAATTTTTCATGAAGGAACCTAAGTGATTGGAGTTGAAAATGGAGAGGTTAAGTGAGCTTGAGTGAAACGGCCATGGTGGTTTTCTTCTTTCTCAAATCGGCATGAAGGAATTCAAATGAGGAAGATGAAGTGTAGATGGGATAATGGGTGTACACCTGCCCCATTATGCCTTTAGTTTAATCCTTTAGTGGCCCACTCACATTATTTAATCATATTATAAGTTTAATGTGTTATTTACACCATTTCCACCCCATTTTTGGCTATTTACTTTAGGTACCACTAAATTAATTTTTCATTTCATTTTCTAAGTGTATTATTATTTATTTTTAATGGACATTTAGGTCAAAAGACAATTCGGGATGTCAAATGACCATAATGCCCCTGTTCGGGTTGCATTCCCGATTTTGAGTTTTATCTGTTTCTCGATTTCTCACTTTTCTTTGTACTAATTATTTAATTTTTCTTTGATCTTTCTAATGATATTTATTCTTCAATAAGGGTCTATTTAAGTCCTAAAAATGTTTTCCAGGGTTCTCCGCAGTCCAGGGTTAGTCAACGGTCTACGCCGTGACTTCTCGATGCGGTCACCCATCGCTAGGGTTCTCGGCTCGTTTAACTTGGTTACCTTTCTTTGCTATTATTTTTCCTTTATTTTTCTTGTATTTTCTTTTCTTGTATTTCATTATTTTATGTCTCCTCACTCACATTGAAGTGTGGTTCTAGGCATCCTAGCTGTCCGGACAACACTGGTCACCGGAATAGTAGAACGCACTACCAAAATTAGGGGTGTTACAGTTTGAGCTAGCTAGCCATGGTATGCCTCATAAGTCTCTGGCTATTGAGATGAATACTATATTAATGGCATATCACACCCTACTCCCCTGTAAGATGCAACATGATCCCGTAGTACACCTAATGAATTACCGTACTTCGCCTACCGATAACCCATTAGATATACTACAAGGGATTTTAAAACGATTTTCGTGAAATTTAAATCATCGGTTAAAATCTGGTGTTATAAATTTTTTTTTTCTTTTCAGAATTTCGGCAAAATGCCAGCTGTATTTTGAGAAAACAGTTCTTCAATCCTGCAAAAGAAAATGCTCCCAATATGTTTTCTCAAATACAACTCCAATAAACTTTATTTCAATTCACAATTCAATTCTCAATACACAATCAATTTATTTTCAAACTAATCTCATCATGAAGAAATATTTCATTGATTATAAGACTCAAAATTTATATTACAAAACTATTCAAGTAAATGAAATCTCAAATTACATTTACAATAATTTACATTTAATTACATACCAAAATATTTTACAAGAGTTTTTATACAACTGCTCAAATAATTTATATACATATTATTACATGCATACATCAAAACCTATGTACATGGGTATACCTATGATATACCTGGAGCTGATCTGAAAGTGTCTTCAAAGAAACTTACTCACTGCTCTATGCTCTTCTTACTCATGACGACATACAAAGCTATCATTGAGTGGTGAACTTCGATGGTGCACAACTATAATTTATAACATAGTACAATATACATTTAGAATATTTACTTTATATAATTTGGAAATCTGAATACTCATCAAATTCTAAAACTCAAAATATTCATTGCCAATAATGTAAATCATTTGTATAAAATGACTTCGATCATGAAATTCAATTTATCAAATCATAACTAACCATTTAGGTAATTCCAACAAAATCAATTATACATAAATCATAATTGAAATCACAATTCTTTACCATTCAAAAGCCATTCTGTATCTCAAAAATCATTCTGTATCTCAAAAATCATTCTTTATCTCACTAACTATGCAAGACTAATCCGAAAGGGCCATATTCGATGTGATTCTAACTCCCTATGGTCGGGGAGGTCGAATCATATTCTAACTCCCTATGGTCGGGGAGGTCGAATCATCGTGCACAGTACCATCACAATAATGAATCTTCCGCAAGGGCTAGAACGATAAAATAAACTTAGAACTAACCTCAAATTAGAGGAAAATCTAAGCCTGTGCACGTACCATGGTAATCAAAACATAACTAACTCCATTGTCTTCTCAACAAATGAGAGAGACGGGTAATAACCTAGTCAAGCATCTATAGTGAGATATAAAACAATATCACAATCCTTTTAGTGAGCATAAATCACAATATAATTCGATTCAAAGTCAATTCCAATATCCAATAATTTTTATGCTCATCACAATTCAAATCATAAATTTGCATTTTTCCATGAAAATTACCATCACAATTCAAAACATGTTCTATCATAATTTTCCAAAACATAATTTATTCAATCCATAACAATGCTTAATACTTATGGAAATACTATTTCACAAAGCTAAATTCATACATATTATAACAATTTCAATAATCATTGAATTAAATCCAATGCTTGCTGAACATAATACATAAAAAAAATATGTCATTTAATCATATGAAATATTCAAAACAAAATCAGTTAAAAACTAGTTGTGCACAAACCTCGATAATCGTCTCTTGGCTCGACTCAGATTTCCTTCCCTTCCACGAGTCTTTGCTAACTGAGAAACACAATTTGAAGTGTTTCAGTACTCATTTAAACTGTCTCTAAGAATAAGGTTCAATAATTAATTTATCGAATTCTATTATTTTCTTAGTCAACCGAATATGTTGACCCTCGATGCGTTCTAGGTAAATTAGGTTTTAATGTTACTAACATATCACATTCAATAGTCTTTTAAGGTTGGTACATGTTACCAAGTTCATTTCTGTGTATACTGCATTTTCTTGCAATTTGCTGGATTCCGGGATACTAGTTTGACCTAGCCGGACGACCTAGTTCCCTCGGTTTTCGGGTTTCGGTCAAAACTACAAACTTTTAGATCTATGTCTTATGGAAAGCGGGGCAAAATTTCAGGTCATTCTGAGTTATGTAGACCAAGTTATGGTCATTTTACTATTGCTGGTCAAAATGCATCAAAATTGGTCACTTTAGGTCATTTTAGGTCAATTTTGGTTCGGCTAGTTTTTGGACCCGAACTTGTGCAAGCTATTTGACTTGCTTATGGTCATTTCTGGGCTTTTGTTTCTTCATAAGACTTGTAGATATGGGTCTTAACTATTCATGGTCAAAATTTCAGGTCAATTGGACCTGTTTTGAGTGAGTTATGGCGTAAACACTAACTACTGCTCAAATGGTCAATTTTCAGGCCTGCACTTACCTATTCCGGATTTGGTCATTCTTTTAGGTCACTTCTAGGCAGAATTTGGACAAGATCTCTTCATGAAAGTTGGTCTATATTGAGTCTAGTTTTACCTCCAATTGGCCTCATACCAATTGGAGCCACAACTTTACACTTATAACCTAATTTATACACTGCCAATAATCACAACCTGCATAAGAGAATTTACACTTCCAATTTAGCAATCCTCCTCCTCCCAATACTTCAATATTCATTCTTGGCACTTCTATATTTATTCAACACAATTCTAACAAAGTAAATTGGGCAGAATACTTAAGTAATATAGGCTCTCATGGCTGCCTAAAATTGGGCAGTCCAATAACTCAATAATTCTTCAAATTTCTTCACCCAAAATACTCCCCATAACCTCAATACAAACTTTAATAAAGTAAGTTAAAGAAATAAGCATTTACCTTTAGTTGACCACTTCTCAATCTTCACCAAAGCTCCTTTTCTTGCTGGCTATAGCTTTCCCATGATGTGTGGACAATTTCTTGTGAAAGGATTAGTGGAAATCATGGTGAGATTGAGTGAGATTAAAGCTTGCATGAAGGTGTTTTAATGGAGATTTGAGAGGAATTTAAATTCTGCAACTTGAGAGGTGAAGAAGATGAATGAAGATAGTGGAAAATTCTGTCCACTTTTGGCTTTTATATGGTGCATAATGGTCCACTAACTCAATTAAATAGTAAGGTAATGTTAAACTTTTAATTATTCACATTATACCCCATAATTCTCGTTCATTATATTTCATTCCAACTTTAATTTTTCATGTAATTTCTAAACTTTAACACTACTTTATTTTTATGGACATTTAGGTCAAAAGACAACTTGGGGTATCAATTGACCACAATGCCCCTGTTCGGGTTGCATTCCCGATTTTTCGGTAACACCGGGTTTTGTTCGTTTTTCGATTTCTCACTTTTCTTTGTACTAATTTTTTAATTTTTCTTTGATATTTCTAATGATATTTATACTTTAATTGATGTCTCTTTAAGTCTTAAAATTAATTTCCAGGGCTAGTCAACGGTCCACGCCGTGACTTCCCCGTGCGGTCACCCATCGCTAGGGTTCCCGGCTCGCTTAACTTGGTTGCATTTCTTTACTATTATTATTCCTTTGTTTTTCTTGTATTTTCTTTTCTTGTATTTCATTATTTAATGTCTCCTCACTCATATCGAAGTGTAGTTCTAGGCATCCTAGCTGTCCGGACAACACTGGTCACCGGAACAGTAGAACGCATTACCGAACATAGGGGTGTTACAATTCTCCCCCCCTTAAAATAAATTTCGTCCACGAAATTTTACCCAATAGTCATCTTACAATAGTCATACATTTAATTTTTTCCTTTTTATACGATCGTATAATCTTCTTTTCCTCAAATTTGTGTAAGACTTTTAACAATCTAATACAACGTTTAATTTGTTTGTATATCACCAATCTTCTCTTACTATTGTCCTGTCTAATATTTCAATTCATGTTCCTTCTTGAATGACCCTTGAGGTCATGTTAGAATCATTTATCTAGTCGTTGGTCCTCTGGCCATTCTAGTCCATAGTCTTCCTCACATTCGTAACATTTCTTTGTTATATTTGAACCAATTGTTCGAATTTTTTTTTTTTTTACTTTCATAACTCTGTTTATCTGTCAATAGTCTATAACTTACTTCCTTTTGTACTGAACTATAACCTTTCGATATTCTAACCTTTGAGTTTTAGATCCCTAAGTAGGATTTTCAAACTTATTTCTAACAATTAAATTCTGTCCTGGCATAACTATACCAAAACAGATGCCGTTGGTAACTATTCTTATCTAGGTATACTATCGGGTAGTACGTAGCTCTACACAATAATCTCAAGTCAGTACTGTAATCTGCAGCTTACAGTATAAACATCAAGAACATTGCATGGTTACTATGATACATCCCAATAGATCAAAATTTCCTATCTTTTATCCTTTTCGAATTCACCGATACCTGAAACTTATTCTGATTACAATATCCATTAACAATTAACAACTGTAACATCTTTGCCTTCATCTAGAACAATTCTATTACTGCATCTTACTTTTACGTCCTCTTGCCTTACATTAAGTAGGCTTGCCATTTAGCTTTATAATTTATGGTGTGTTAGAAAATACTTTTCGCCGATAAACTCTTCCAAAACTAATTTCACTTATTATCACAATCCTTATACATTTTATTAACCTTGACCTCCTATCCTAGCGAACTTGTTACTAGCACCTCAAAGTCCATTTTTGTACATGGAACAACAATACAATCAATGATGCTAGCACTCACATAAGAATGGGTAGAACCCGGATCAAATAACACAAACACATCTTGATTTAAAGTTGAGAAGGTACCAGCCACAACATCAGATGTCTCGGCCTCTTCCCTCTGTCTTATTGCATAGATTCTGGATGGATCACTGTCTTGCTCTGAATATTTCACTGTGCCTTGGCTGTCTGCTAGGCTACCTCTACCCCTGCCTCTACCTCTGCTAGGTGGTTGTGAACTTCTAGTGACACGGCTCTGAACTGATCCTTCTGCAGTAGTAGGAGGTGGTCCAACTCTGCGACTACTGGTGCAGTCCTTGGCAAAGTGTCCTGTGCCTCCACAGTTATAACAGGCTCCAATAGCCTTATAACATATCCCACCATGATATCTTCCACAAGCTTCACATTGACGAGAAGGGTAAGAACTTCTAGTTGTTCGACGACTGGACCTTGGTGGTCTCTGCCTTGATAATCTACTTCTGTTATATCCCTGAGCTCGGGGCTCCTCAATTTCTTTTCTCTTTCTCAAATTACTGCTTGAGCTCTAACCCATAGATTTCTCCCTCTTCTCTATTTCATGTTGCCCTTGTGGGGTTGGGTCTGTACTTGGGCTTGGGCTGACAGATTATCAGCCATTTGTTGAAAGAAAGTGGCCATTTGCTGGGCTATTTGTGCAGTAATTTGTACCGGCAAAACTGGTACAGTCAGGCCTTCGACATTTTGTGGAGCTGGGGCCTCAACTTGTTCTTCTGCCATCACAGACTGTTCTATTGTCTCATTCTTCTCTTCCATATCTTTTCACAAGATTTTCTATTTCTGTACAACCAACATAAGGAGATTCCTCTCCATTAGTTCATATTTATGATGTAAATGTACTATATGTATCAAACATTTGAGCAGTTGTAGTTACCGACAAAAAGATTTCAAATTCACAGTTCGAAATTCACTTTAAAACCACTGCTCTGATACCACAAAACATGTCACACCCTACTCCCCTGTAAGATGCAACATGATCCCGTAGTACACCTAATGAATTACTGTACTTCGCCTACCGATAACCCATTAGATATACTACAAGGGATTTTAAAATGATTTTCGTGAAATTTAAATCATCGGTTAAAATCTGGTGTTATAATTTTTTTTTTTTTTTCAGAATTTCGGCAAAGTGCCAGCTGTATTTTGAGAAAACAGTTCTTCAATCCTGCAAAAGAAAATGCTCCCAATATGTTTTCTCAAATAAAACTCCAATAAACTTTATTTCAATTCACAATTCAATTCTCAATACACAATCAATTTATTTTCAAACTAATCTCATCATGAAGAAATATTTCATTGATTATAAGACTCAAAATTTATATTACAAAACTATTCAAGTAAATGAAATCTCAAATTACATTTACAATAATTTACATTTAATTACATACCAAAATATTTTACAAGAGTTTTTATACAACTGCTCAAATAATTTACATACAAATTATTACATGCATACATCAAAACCTATGTACATGGGTATACCTATGATATACCTGGAGTTGATCTGAAAGTGTCTTCAAAGAAACTTACTCACTGCTCTATGCTCTTCTTACCTGCGACAGCATACAAAGCTATCGCTGAGTGGTGAACTCAGTGGTGCACGACTATAATTTAAAACATAGTACAATATACATTGACAAAATTTACAGTAAATAATTTGGAAATCTGAATACTCATCAAATTCTAAAACTCAAAATATTCATTGCCAATAATGTAAATCATTTGTATAAAATGACTTCGATCATGAAATTCAATTTATCAAATCATAACTAACCATTTAGGTAATTCCAACAAAATCAATTATACATAAATCATAATTGAAATCACAATTCTTTACCATTCAAAAGCCATTTTGTATCTCAAAAATCATTTTGTATCTCAAAAATCATTCTTTATCTCACTAAATATGCAAGACTAATCCGAAAGGGCCATATTCGATGTGATTCTAACTCCCTATGGTCGGGGAGGTCGAATCATCATGCACAGTACCATCACAATAATGAATCTTCCTCAAGGGCCACAATGATAAAATAAACTTAGAACTAACCTCAAATTAGAGGAAAATCTAAGCCTGTGCACGTACCATGGTAATCAAAACACAATTAACTCCATTGTCTTCTCAACAAATGAGAGAGACGGGTAATAACCCAGTCAAGCATCTATAGTGAGATATAAAACAATATCACAATCCTTTTAGTGAGCATAAATCACAATATAATTCGATTCAAAGTCAATTCCAATATCCAATAATTTTTATGCTCATCACAATTCAAATCATAAATTTGCATTTTTCCATGAAAATTACCATCACAATTCAAAACATGTTCTATCACAATTTTCCAAAACATAATTTATTCAATCCATAACAATGCTTAATACTTATGGAAATACCATTTCATAAAGCTAAATTCATACATATTATAACAATTTCAATAATCATTGAATTAAATCCAATGCTTGCTGAACATAATACATAAAAAAAATATGTCATTTACTCATATGAAATATTCAAAACAAAATCAGTTAAAAACTAGTTGTGCACAAACCTCTGATAACTGTCTCTTGGCTCTGACTCAGTATTTCCTTCCCCTTCCCTGAGTCTTTGCTAACTGAGAAACACAATTTGAAGTGTTTCAGTACTCATTTAAACTGTCTCTAAGAATAAGGTTCAATAATTAATTTATCGAATTCTATTATTTTCTTAGTCAACTGAATATGTTGACCCTCGATGCGTTCTAGGTAAATTAGGTTTTAATATTACTAACATGTCACATTCAATAGTCTTTTAGGGTTGGTACATGTTACCAAGTTCATTTCTGTGTATACTGCATTTTCTTGTAATTTGCTGGATTTCGGGATACTAGTTTGACCTAGCCGGACGACCTAGTTCCCTAGGTTTTCGGGTTTTGGTCAAAACTACAAACTTTTAGATCTATGTCTTATGGAACGCGGGGCAAAATTTCAGGTCATTCTGAGTTATGTAGACCAAGTTATGGTCATTTTACTATTGCTGGTCAAAATGCATCAAAATTGGTCACTTTAGGTCATTTTAGGTCAATTTTGGTTCGGCCAGTTTTTGGACCCGAATTTGTGCAAGCTGTTTGACTTGCTTATGGTCATTTCTGGGCTTTGGTGTCTTCATAAGACTTGTAGATATGGGTCTTAACTATTCATGGTCAAAAGTTCAGGTCAATTGGACCTGTTTTGAGTGAGTTATGGCCTAAACACTAACTGCTGCTCAAATGGTCAATTTTCAGGCCTGCACTTACCTATTCCGGATTTGGTCATTCTTTTAGGTCACTTCTAGGCAGAATTTGGACAAGATCTCTTCATGAAAGTTGGTCTATATTGAGTCTAGTTTTACCTCCAATTGGCCTCATACCAATTGGAGCCATAACTTTACACTTATAACCTAATTTATACACTGCCAACAATCACAACCTGCATAAGAGAATTTACAGTTCCAATTTAGCAATCCTCCTCCTCCCAATACTTCAATATTCATTCTTGGCACTTCTATATTTATTCAACACAATTCTAACAAAGTAAATTGGGCAGAATACTCAAGTAATATAGGCTCTCATGGCTGCCTAAAATTGGGCAGTCCAATAACTCAATAATTCTTCAAATTTCTTCACCCAAAATACTCCCCATAACCTCAATACAAACTTTAATAAAGTAAGTTAAAGAAATAAGCATTTACCTTTAGTTGACCACTTCTCAATCTTCACCAAAGGTCCTTTTTTTGCTGGCTATAGCTTTCCCATGATGTGTGGACAATTTCTTGTGAAAGGATTAGTGGAAATCATGGTGAGATTGAGTGAGATTAAAGCTTGCATGAAGGTGTTTTAATGGAGGTTTGAGAGGAATTTAAATTCTGCAACTTGAGAGGTGAAGAAGATGAATGAAGATAGTGGAAAATTCTGTCCACTTTTGGCTTTTATATGGTGCATAATGGTCCACTAACTCAATTAAATAATAAGGTAATGTTAAACTTTTAATTATTCACATTATACCCCATAATTCTCGTTCATTATATTTCATTCCAACTTTAATTTTTCATGTAATTTCTAAACTTTAACACTACTTTATTTTCATGGAAATTTAGGTCAAAAGACAACTTGGGATATCAAATGACCACAATGCCCCTGTTCGGGTTGCATTCCCGATTTTTCAGTAACTCCGGGTTTTGTCCGTTTTTCGATTTCTCACTTTTCTTTGTACTAATTTTTTAATTTTTCTTTGATATTTCTAAGGATATTTATACTTCAATTGATGTCTCTTTAAGTCTTAAAATTAATTTCCAGGGTTCCCCGGGATCCAGGGCTAGTCAACGGTCCACGCCGTGACCCGTGCGGTCACCCATCGCTAGGGTTCCCTGCTCGCTTAACTTGGTTGCATTTCTTTACTATTATTTTTCCTTTGTTTTTCTTGTATTTCATTATTTAATGTCTCCTCACTCATATCGAAGTGTAGTTCTAGGCATCCTAGCTATCCGGACAATACTGGTCACCGGAACATTAGAACGCATTACCGAACATAGGGGTGTTACATGATATGACACTGTGTTTTTTATAAAGTTTGTTTTGTGACTTCTAAAATGAAAATGCTTTGATTAAAATTTAAAATTGTGTTTTGCATCTATTTATTGACTTCATCATTATAATTGGATATTTGTGATTTAATTATGCATAAAGGAGTATTTTTAGTATGTTGTACACCACTGAGTCATTGTACTCAGCGATGACTTTTTATTACTGTCACAGGTAGAGAGACTAGTAAAGCAGTCGAGTGAGCTGCTGAGGATCATAGTACTACCTTGGATCTTTTGTCGGGTATTATATTATACCCTTGTTGTATATCTTTATTTTGATGTAAATGACTGTATATACATTGTAAATTGGTCTTGAGCAGTTTGTACAGGAACTGTAATGATATTATTTTTGGATTTTTTACTGTAAATTTATATTGATAAATGTAAATTAATTTTTCTTTAATGGAATGTGAATGAAATTATTTAGCATTATTTTTGAAGATATTTGAGTTGAAAATTGACTTGAATTGTGGAGTTTGGGAAAAATTGTGATGAATTGAGCTATGATGGTGGTTGATTTTAGTAAAGTGCATAAATTGGAAATGTTTTCTATAGGTGAAAATTTTTAGTTTTTCTCAATTACAACCGGCACTCTATCGAAATTTTTTCAAAATTTGCGAAAAATAAAAATGGACAAAAATTTTACATAACTTTTAACCTTCAATTAAATGTTTTTAATACCTGCTAGAAATGCTCACCACTTTCAAAAAGTAAGAAAATTGTTTTAAAATCCCTTATAGTGTATTTAATGGATTATCAGTAGACCAAATCGGTAATTCATTAGGTATACTACGGGATCATGTTATGCCTTACAGAGGGGAAGGTGTGACATGTTTTAGTGGTATCAGAGCAAATTTTTAAAATATGTTTTGACTTGTGAATTTGTATATTTTCTTTGATAAGTACAACTGCTCAATGTCCTTATTTGATACATACACTGCATTACATTATAAATATGAACTAACGAAGGGAAATCTCCTTTTGTTATCTGTTTAGGAGGTATAATACCCTCGAATTGAAATAGAAGAAGGGGATCACTCGGTTGAGCAATCTGTAGAGGCTGAGGCATAAGGGGAAGCCCAGCCCTTCAAAATGTTAGTGGTTCAGTGGCAAAAGCCCCACAAATGCCTCAGTTTCCTGCATAATTTGCCTAGCAGATGGTTGCGATGTTCCAACAGATGGCTAAAAGTATGCCTGCTCAAGCTCCACTTCAGACACCAGTGGTGCAACCTCAGGCTCTAGCTAGATAGTATGATAAACTACTGAAGTACGGGGCTACAGAGTTTAAGGGCACAGTGGACCCTTTAGAGGCAGAACAGTGGCTTAAAAGAATGGATAGAGTATTTAAGAAACTGCACTGTCCGGATGAATTGAAATTAGAGTATTTAGTGTCATTACTGCAAGGGGATGTGTATGATTGGTGGAAAACCATCCCCCACAGTTTGATGGAACCTCCAGTGCTGACCTGGGATGACTTCCTCAAAGAGTTCAGACAAAAATATATCCCAGATGCTTATGTGGACCAAAAGCTATAGAAATTCTTAAGTCTGAAGCAACGAAACAGAACAGTGGCAGAATATGAAAGGGAGTTCTCCCACCTGAGCCACTATGCAGGGAGTTTACTTTCTACCAGTAGAGAAAGATGTAAGAGGTTTGAAACCAGTTTGAAGCCCAGTTTGAGGATGCAAGTGGTTGGATTCAGACATAATAACTTCTCTAAGCTCATATCTCAAGCACTTGAGTTAGAAAGAATTGAGTCAGAAGGGGTACTAGTGAAAGAGAAAACAAAGAAGACAGAGAAATCAGAAAAAGAGAAAAGTGGAAAGGCAGTGGATCAAAGTTCCAGTGGCAATACTAGAAAAAGAATGAAATTTAAGGGATCAAGCAGAGGTGGAAAGTCTGGTAGGGGTAGATTTTCTGGGCAGAGACTCCCTTGGTCTGGTCAACAGATGACTAGGAGTTCTCATCCTCCCTGCCTTTGTGAGACATGTGGTAAGACTCATGGTGGGATATGTTATTGGGCTTCGGGAGCCTGTTTTAATTGTGGGGGTATGGGGCATCTCGTTAAAGACTGTACCAGTGCCTGTAGATTTGGGCCACCTCCTACTACTACAAAAAGGTCTATTCAGAGTTCTGCTACCAGAGGTTCACAACCAGTTAGCAGAGGTAGAGGCAGAGGTTGGGATAGCACTTCAAGTAGTTAAGGTACAGTAAACTAGTCAGATCAAGATAGTGCTCCGGCCAAAGTCCACACAATGAGACAGAGGGAAGAAGCTGAAACTTCTAACATTGTGGCCTGTACCTTCTCTATCTATGATCAAGATGTGTTTATACTATTTGATCTGGGCTCTACTCATTCATATGTTAGTGCTAGCATCGTTAGTTCCCTTGCTGTTCTGTGTGTCAAAATGGGTTTTGAGGTGCTAGTAACTAGTCCGTTAGGACAAGAGGTCAGGGTTAACAGAATGTATAGAAATTGTCCTTTAGTAATCCAAGGACATGTTTTTCTGTCAGATCTTATTGAAATGCCCTTTAGAGATTATGATATCATCTTGGGCATGGATTAGTTAGCCAGGCATCATGCCATGATTGACTGTAGACTGAAGATAGTCAGTTTTGGTCTCCTTCAGTACAGTAATGTGGTGATATATGGGGAGAGTCAGCTATTGTCATCAAACATCATTTCGGCTGCACTAGCCAGAAAAATGATCAGAAAAAGGTGTGAAGCATACTTAGCACATGTGATAGACACCCAAGTGGGGAGTCCAACATTGAGGGACATCCCTACAGTATATGACTTTTTGGATGTGTTCCCTGATGAGTTGCCAGCATTACCTTCAGAAAGAGAGGTGCAGTTTGAGATTGATGTCATTCCTGGTGTGGACCCAATCTCCATAACACAATACAGAATGGCACTAACAGAATTGAAAGAGTTGAAAGTACAGTTGCAAGAACTACTTGACAAGGGCTTCATTCGCCCTAGTGTGTCACCTTGGGGAGCGCCAGTATTATTTGTTAAGAAGAAAGATGGCACCCTCCGCTTGTGTATTGATTATCGATAGTTGAATAAGGTGACAATAAAGAATAGATACCCATTGCCCTATATTGATGACTTGTTTGATCAGTTGAGGGGTGCAGCTGTGTTCTCTAAAATTAACCTGAGCTCGGGTTATTATCAGCTAAAGGTGCAAGAGCAGAGTATCCCTAAAACTGCTTTTAGAACTCAATATGGCCATTATGAGTTCCTGGTCATGCCATTCGAGTTAACTAACACTCCAGCTACATTTATGGATCTGATGAACACTATTTTTAGACCATAACTTGACCAGTTTGTGGTGGTATTCATTAATGATATATTGGTCTACTCGAGGAGTGCAGAGGAGCATGATAGACATCTGTAGATTGTACTACAAACTTTAAGGGAGAAACAGCTATATGCAAAATTATCGAAGTGTGAATTTTGGCTTAAGGAAATATCTTTCTTGGGGCACATAGTATCGGCAGAAAGCATTAAGGTAGATCCCAGCAAGATAGAAGCTATCCTTAATTAGAAGCCACCCAGGAATGTTACAGAAATTCACAGTTTTCTAGATTTAGCTGGATACTACCTCCGATTTGTGAAGGGATTCTCTATGTTAGCTTCTCCACTGACCAAATTGCTTCCAAAAGATGTAAAATTTCAGTGGACGGATAAATGCCAATAAAGCTTTGATGAGTTGAAGAGGTGTTTGACTAAAGCTCCAGTCTTGACTTTACCTACCCCAGGTAAAGAATACACAGTTTACAGTGATGCTTCTCACAATGGATTAGGTTGTGTACTGATGCAAGATCGAAATATTATTGCATATGCATCACGCCAGCTGAAATCGTGTGAGAGGAATTATCCAACACATGACTTGGAGCTTGCATCTATTGTATTTGCTCTTAAGATCTAGAGACACTACTTATATGGGGGGAAGTGTTACATCTACACAGATCATAAGAGTTTGAAGTACCTGAGCACCCAGAAAGAGTTGAATTTGAGACAAAGGAGATGGTTAGAACTGATTAAAGATTATGATTGTCTGATAGACTATCAGTCAGGGAAAGCTAGTGTGGTGGCTGACGCCTTAAGTCGCAAGACTATGGCAAGTCTGAGAGTTTTTCCTCTGTCTATGGTACATGAGTTGAGAGTATTGCATGCCAGCTTAGAGGTTAATGATGAGGGACAGACAGTAGTTGCATGGCATGTACAACCAATATTGATTGATCAGATTAGAATGGCTACTCAGAATGATGAAAAATATCTGAAGCTACTGAAAGAAGTTTAGTAGGGCAAGAAACCTAAATTTTCTGTGAGAGATGATGGCCAACTATTACACCAGGGCAAAATGTGCGTTCCTAATGATGTTGACTTGAGACAGATCATTATAAGGGAAGCACATGACTCTCCTTTTGCTATGCACCCTGGTGGCACTAAAATGTACAGAGGATTGAAAGAGCATTTCTGGTGGATGGATATGAAAAGGGATGTAACTGATTTTGTCTCCAAATGCCTAACTTGTTAGCAAGTTAAGGCAGAACATCAAGTCCAAGCTGGTTTATTACATCCATTACTAGGGCCTAAGTGGAAATGGGAACAGATAACTATAAATTTTGTGATGGGACTTCCAAGGACACAGAAGAACCATGATGCAGTATGGTCATAGTTGACAGACTGACCAAGTCTGCTCATTTTCTGCCAATCCAGATGGACTACAGCCTGGAGAGATTGGCCAAATTGTACATAGATGAGGTTGTAAGGTTACATGGAGTGCCAATATCGATTGTATCTGGCAGAAATCCTAGGTTCACTTCTAGATTCTGGGATAGTCTTCAGAGAGCTCTAGGAACTAAATTAAACTTTAGTACGGCATTCCACCCACAAACAGATGGCCAGTCTAAGAGAGTAATACAGATATTGGAAGATATGCTGCGGGCTTGTGTGATTGAGTTTGAGGGCAGTTGAGATATACACTTGCCTCTGATTGAATTTGCTTATAACAACAGCTACCAATCAAGCATTGGGATGCCTCCGTATGAAGCTTTGTATGGCAGAAAGTGCAGAACTTCCCTGTGCTAGGATGAAGTAGGTGAAAGAAAGATGATTGGGCAAGAAATTGTTCAGCAGACAGAGGAGAATATCAGACTGATCAGAGATCGACTTAAGACTGCATCAGACCGTCAGAAGTCCTACATTGATTTAAAGAGAAGGGATATTGAATATGCAGTGGGTGATAAAGTATTCCTCAAGGTTTCCCCTTGAAAGAAAATTATGAGATTTGGCAAAAAGGGAAAACTGAGTCCTCGTTTCATTGGACCATATGAGGTTCTGGACAAAGTGGGTCCTTTGGCATAACATTTAGCACTACCTCCAGAGTTAGAGAAGATACATAATATTTTCCATATGTCCATGTTAAGAAGGTATAGATCAGACCCATCTCATGTACTACCAGTAGAAGAGATTGAAGTAAATCCAGACCTCACATATGAGGAAGAACCCATAGAGATTTTGGCTTACGAGATGAAGCAGCTAAGGAAAAAGCAGATACCGCTGGTGAAAGTGCCATGGAGCCATCATTCGGGCCAAGAAGCTACTTGGGAATGAGAGGAGGATATGAGGAGACAGCACCCATAGCTGTTCAGAGACTGATGTTAGGTAAAAAATTTCGAGACAAAATTTATTTTAAGGGGGGCAGAATTGTAACACCCCTATATGCATAGCCTGGTATATTTCACTGTTCCAGTGATCGGTGTTGGTCTGGACAATTAAGGGGATTAGAACCACATTTAAGACACCTAGAAAAGCCCTAGATGAAACAAAATAGTGATTGCCAAATAGTTAAGCATAAATAAGAAAAATAGAACATAAAAGCTTAAATGAGCCGGGAGTCACAGTGATGGTGACCTTCCCGGGAAGTGACTGCAAAGGCTAGCGTAACCCTAATTCTGAACTAAAAAATGTGACGCCACGGTCCTAAGGACTATTGTGAACCTAGTAGAAAAGAGAAAATCACAATAAAGAACTGATAAGTAGATCAAATAATTAGGTCAGGGAACCGGAAGAAATATCGCAATTACTTGCAAATCGAATTAGACCGGCGAGGGGCAATTTGATCAAATCACCCCTAGAGGTGACTCCTGACCTAACTGTCCAATAAAATCAGAGAAATGAAAATTTCAGAATATAAAATTAAATTGAAGAATTATGGAAAAATAAAAGAAAAAGAAAAAGAAATGAAAATAGATTTATTACATCACTTTGATGACATCATCTATGATGTCAAAATTTAATTTAATTAACCTAATTTTTTACCAAGTCAATTTTAACTTATTTAAACCTAAAAATACAAAAAATTTAAAAGAAATTTCACTCATCTTCTCTCCCAACCAGCCGGTCAACTTTCTCACTCTCTCCCTCCATGCATTTCCTCCATTAAAGCTTGCTCTCAAGCTTGATTCCTATGCACTTAACCCTAATTTCCCCCAAAATTCTCCATAAAACCTTGCTATCTCAACTTTTGAAGGAATTTGAAGAAGGAAAGAAAGGAGAAAAGTGAAGGAAATTGAGAATTGAATTCCAAAGAAGAGGTTAGTGATTTAAATTAAAATTTTTAGTTTGATTTATGTGTTTATGGTTCCATACACTTAGAATTAAAGTGAGAATGCAAACAAAACTATTATGGGGGACTAAAGGGAAATTTCAGCCAGCAATAGAGGGAAATGGAATTGCATGAATTTGATAGAATTAAAGTGTTAATTTAGTTGAATTAAGCATGTAAACAAGATCTATGCACTTTAATTTTTTTAGATTACACAATTGAGAAATTAGGATTCTTAAGCTTCTTGAAATTAGGAAAAAAATTGTAGGACATGACCAATTGATGAAAATGACCTTAATTGATGTTAGAAATGGTTAATTAGGACCATTTGTGATGTATTGGAATTGGTAGAGTTGAATTGCAATTCGGATTGGTTAGGGGTCCTAATCTAGTAGCATGACCTAGTTCCCTTTCAGGGATCAAAACTGAAATTTTACCAATCCAATTGGTGTGAGACCAATTTAGAATCAAAATAGACACATAATGACACATTTTTCATGTAGAAACTATGCCCAGAAAATGACATTAGCATAGTGAACAATTAGGTCAAATCCGGGTAATGTCCACTACCACTGTACCAAAATAACTAAATGAACAGTGTTTGTTCATTTGATCATAACTTGGGCTAGACAGGTTCAAATGACCTGATTTTTGTGGCATTGGAAAGGTATGACATAGCACTACAACTTTCATGAAGAACACTAAACCAAATTCTGCCCATAACCAAGTCATTCTGCCACCAAAATTTAGTTGTCCAAAACTGCCAGAACCTAAACAAGCCCAGAATTCTGGGTTAAGAACCAATCCGACCAGCCTTATTCGAATGACCATATATTGGGCTGCGAAACTCCAAATAGAGTGATTCAAAAAGGAAATTAAAGATAAGACAATAAGAAACAACTCTGATGAAGGACACTTAGCCAAATTCTCACAATAAACAGGCCAATGGAATAGTGCAATACATGGCATAAAAACTAAAATTTTGAAATTGTCATTAGGAGACCTAAAAATTGAAGGGGCAACCAAAACTAGCAAATTAGGCACCCAAAATGTGGTATGTGGGTGTAATTGGAATTCACATACCTATTAAGCATGAGAAAGTCAACATTTTAACATGAATAGTAATCCCGAAATGTAAATTTTTAAGAACATGATTTTAAGCATATTAAGATTAGAATTAAGTAGACATAAATTTATTTATTATTGGATTTATTATAAGTTGTGATATTGAAACACTGCAAATTATGTGTTTCAGTTGAAAAGAATACGGGAAAAGAACCTGAATCACCAAGTCAAGGCCTAGAGAAGACTCGCACGAGATTTGTGCACAACATAGAATTTTTCTGTAAATTTTCTTTGACAAATTATTTGAATGAATAAATTGTGACTTATTTGTATTGGAAATTATGATTTAATGAAACAATATGCTTTTGACCTAAATTGTTGGAAAATTTAGTGGTACGTAATGAATTGCAAATAAATATTTAGAAAATTGTTAAGATAATTTGAAACCACAGTGTCATGACCATATATCTAAATGCCTGACTAACATGACTAGTGGAAGGAAATAGTTTTGAATTTCCTCTCTGGCTGAAGTGTTGAGGTGTGTGCCAGTAGAGGAAGAAATTTGAATGGGTACCCATAGTTTGAGCTAGCTAGCCTTGGTATGCCTCATAAGCCTCTGGCTATTGAGATGAACACTATATTGATGGCATGATATGACTGTGTGTTTTTTATAAAGTTTGTTTTGTGACTTCTGAAATGAAAATGCTTTGATTAAAATTTAAAATTGTGTTTTGCATCTATTTACTGACTTCATCATTATAATTGGATATTTGTGATTTAATTATGCATAAAAGAGTATTTTTAATATGTTGTGCACCACTGAGTTATTGTACTCAGCGATGGCTTTTTATTGCTATCGCCGGTAGAGAGACTAGTAAAGCAGTCTAGTGAGCTGCTGAGGATCATAGTACTACCTTGGATCTTTTGTCTGGTATTACATTATACCCTTATTGTATATCTTTATTTTTATGTAAATGACTGTATGTACATTGTAAATTGGTCTTGAGCAGTTTGTACAGGAACTATAATAATATTATTTTTGGATGTTCTGCTGTAAATTTATACTGATAAATATAAATTAATTTTTTTTAATGGAATGTGAATGAAATTATTTAGCATTATTTTTGAAGATATTTGAGTTGAAAATTGACTTGAATTGTGGAGTTTGGGAAAAATTGTGATGTATTGAGCTATGATGGTAGTTGATTTTAGTGAAGTGCATAAATTGAAAGTGTTTTCTACAGGTGAAATTTTTTTGTTTTTCTCAATTACAATTGGCACTCTGCCGAAATTTTTCAAAATTTGCGGAAAAATGAAAATGGACAAAAATTTTACATAACTTTTAAACTTCAATTAAATGTTTTTAATGCCTGCTAGAAATGCTCAACACTTTGAAAAAGTAATAAAATTGTTTTAAAATCCTTTGTAGTGTATTTAATGGGTTATCAGTATATGGAGTCGGTAATTCATTAGGTATACTACGGGATCATGTTATGCCTTACAGAGGGGTAAGGTATGACACATTAACTGTTCCAATTGTCCGAACCAGTATTGAAATTTTCATTTCTTATATTATCTTGTGTTTACGTAATATTTTCAAGGTATATTATAAATTGTAAGAAATGTTATTTTTTTTATGTGAAGATGTCAAGTTCATGTTATGCGTCTGTGTACTAGGATGACGATATTATTTTGGGTGATGATGCATACGATTTATTTTGGGGTTAGATCAGTTATTATCTCGTGATTAGAATAGTACGTACAATTTTCTTGGTAGAAGGATGTGAATTCATTGAGTGTATCACTTTTAGGAAACCAAAACTAAGCGGTGGTGTTTTGAAATGGGCTTGCATGGATTTGAGAACTAATGAAGACATATTAATAATATTTAATTTCATTGAGCAAATTAGGAATATGGAGTCGATTGAATTCTACATTGACATTTACCAACCAAATGGTAGTGTAAATATCATAGATGAGGTCGACCCATCGAATGCTGGTACATAAGAGAATCCTAATGTTGTAGATGACATTTATAAGATTATAAGTGATATTCGAATTCAATTTGATGGTGTTGGTTCAAGTCAATTGGATTTCGATTATGAATCTGATGATAGTGATTATTGCATTAATTACAAAGATAATGAAGATTTAGAAGATGAAGATGAATTTTTGTTTTACAATGATGAAATAGATAATCATGATTCTGGTGTTGATTTTAATATCTGTAATTATTACAACCCTAATGTGACAAACTCAATTGTCCCAATTGTTCCTCCTCTACCTTACTCAGAAATAGATTTTTCAATGTTAATGGTTGACACATCCTCAAAACTGCGGTCTTTTTCACTTTGGGATGAGTCCAAGTTGGGATGTTATTCCCAACAAGAAAGGCTGTTAAAGATGCTACTAAAAAAAAGTCAGATGCTAAGACACCATGAGTTTTGAAAGGAAGAGACCAAAAGTATAACATATGCTATTAGATGTAAATAATAATAGTAATTATAAGTGGAAAATGCATGCGTCCTGACAGAAAGGTTCATACATTTGGAAAATTACTCATTACAATGGACCCCATATGTGTTCAAATCTAGCCATCTCAAAGGATCATTGGCAAATGTATTTAAAACTCATTTCTCATTTCAATATGCCTATAGTACAAGAAAAAAACGAGTGTAAAGATTTTAGCTTTACAAGCAAAACTCAAAGACAAAATCAGTTATGAACTGAGTTATAAAAAAAAATTGGAAGGCAAGGCATATGGCAATTGCTAAGATTTATGGTGGTTGGGAAGAAACATATGGCCAGTTGAGATAATTCATGACTGCATTGTGTAAGCAAAACCTTGATTCTTCTATCCTTATTAAAGATGAGGAATTATTTATCATTAATCATTTAGTTTTGGGGTACAGGATTTCTAACAAAGTGTTTTGGTCATTTAAACAAATAACTGAGGGATTTAAGCATTACTGGCCTGTTATATGCATTGACTGCACATTTCTGTATGGGAAGTATAAGGGTTGTTTATTTTGTGCAACAACCCTAGATGGAAATAACCATATATTTCTCATTACTTGAGCTATTGTTAGGATTGGTTTATGAAATGTTTAAGGGTGTTTGTCACTGACCATGAAGATCTATGTGTCATATCGAATGCAGGATGATTGGTGGCAGCCTCCTACAGCTCATCACTAGTATTGCATTTTTCACATCCTAAGTAATTATAATACCAAGTTCAAGAATTTAGTAATGAAAGAAGCGCTACGTAAGGCAGATTAGTACAAATACTATTATGTATATGAACATTGAACCAGATTAAATATATCGCCCTATAAATGATAACAAATGTGGTCTTTTTTATGATTACAATGCATTAAAACCAAAAGAAGCAATTTTATGAATCAATAAATAAAATTCGAGATCTGCATTAAGAAACATATGATTAGGCAGTCAAAATAGATTTGCAAAAATGGACTCGATCTCACAATGAAGGCAAAAGGTATGGTTCAATGGCGATAAACACTGTGGAGTTGGTCAATGGAATGCTTAAAGGACTATGTGTGTTACCAATAACTAAAATGGTAGAAAAAATATTTTACCAATGTGTTGAGTATTTTGATGCATAATGCATGATGTTCGGGAATAGGAACAAATAGGCTTCAAGTTCACACATATGTGTAGCAAGATTTTACAACAAAATGCATAAAAAGCTAATAGACATCATGTTCAGGTCTTCAATAGCAATTCTAGTGAATTTGAAATGAGTATTGGTAGGCTAGGTCATAAGCAAGTGGTGAAACTGAATGATCAAACATACACTTATGGCAAATTCCAAGAGATGCAAATACCTTGCTCTTATGTCATTGTAGTATGTCAATCCAAAATAATAGATTATGAGGAATATGTGTCTGATTATTATAAGTTAGAACAGACATTGAAATGGTGTAACACCCTCCCTGTAGCAACTCCGTACATTCTACTGTTCCGGTGACCAGTGTCGGTCCGGACAGCTAGAACGTCCAGAAAAATATTTAAACTAAAGTTAGGAACCATAATTAACTCAAATATTAATAAGAAAAATTTAGGAAAAATTTTAGAAATAAAATACAACCAAGTTAAATGAGCCGATGCCCTAGCGATAGGTAAACCAGTGGGAAGTTGCGGTTCTCGCAATTAGGAGCCCTAGACTCGGGGGAAAATTCATAAAATAAATTTTGAGACTCCAGAGAAGGGTCATTGAGGTTTCTATGGCATTAGAATACCAAGAAAAGGTTTAAAAAAATTTTTAAATCGGTACAGACAATTTTAGTCTGCTAAGCCAAACGGAGGGCATTTTGGTCATTTTATCTTCAGAGATGATTTTTGGCCGACTTGTCTAGTTAAGTAAATAATTATTATGACATAAAATGTGAATAAATATTGTTAAAAATTAAATTGAAATTTAGTAGACAAGAAAAGGAAAGAAAATTAAAGATTTAGAATTATGACATCATTATGATGTCATTAAAAATCCTCCCACCCAATCAAACTTTGACACATGGCATTAACTTATTTAAAATGACTTAATGGGCAGAAAAAAGAAAAAAAAAATCAGTTGCTTCTTCAACCTTTGGGGCAGCCAAAAACGTGGAGAGAGAGAGAGAGAGGAAGGAAAACTCCATTAAAGCTCACCCAAGCTCCCAACCTCACCAAATCTCACTCCAAAACCCTAGCCTTCTTCACAAAAAATTAACCTAGCACCTTGAGGAAGCTTTGGGCAGCAAAGAGAAAGAAAAATCAAGAAGTTTTCTAAGCTAAGGAAACTCTCCAACAAAGGTTAGTGTCAATTAATTCTTTAAACTTGTATATGCATCATTAGGAGTATGAATTGATCCATTGATTGTATGTGTTTGAAAAATTGAAATGGTAGAGCTAGGGTTTGGACCCAAAATTGAGATGTTGATCATGTAATGGTGAAAGTAAGTTTTAATGGTCAATTAGTGACCATTTGTTTATGTGTGAATGAGAAATAAAGTGGTTTATGTAGTGGGAAATGAAGTTGGTGTGGCTGCCCTTGGTGACCTGCAGGGCTGAGCATGAGTCCAGTAGGTTTGGGCAGCAATAACTTGAATTGTAGAGGTTCAATTGGTGCAAGGCCAATTGGACATGAAACTAGAAACATAATGGCACAACTTTGGTGAAGAAACCATGTGCAGAAAACCAAACCAAGTTGACCAAAAGCTTGCCCTAATCTGGGTGACCTGCATTCAGCTTGGGCAAAATGACCAAATGAACAGTGTTTGGTCATTTGGCCATAACTCAGTGTAGAAAGGTCCAATTAACCTGAAATTTTACCATCAACAAGCTGAGATATGTATCTACAACTTTCATGAAGAAATCTAACTCAAATTATGACCAGAACATATTCAAAAAGTGAGTTGCAGTCACTGTTCTAAGTACTATAGATTTGGTCAGTCCAGAAATTCTGAAAAAATTATAATCCGGCCAGTTGTGGTTTTTGGGCCATAACTTGAGCTACAAAACTCCAAATGGAGTGATTCAAAAAAGGAAATATAACTAGACAAAATAAGGAACAACTTTCATGTTGATCATTTTTCCAAATTCCCACTTCAAAAATGACTAATAGAACAGTAAACATAAAGCTTGAAATCTGAAAATTTTGAACAATTAACATTAAGCTTAGAAATGGTATTGGCAACCAATGCCAACAATTTTAGAATGAAAAATGTGGTATGTTAGGAGTATTAGAACCAATGTACCTATTGTCTATGCAAAACTCAACATTTTAGTTGACTAATGAAATGAATAGTAACACCTAAACTTAAATTTCAAGAATTGTAAAGTTTAAAAGTGTAACATGCCCTAGTACACTTAGCAAGATTGGTTTGGATAGGTTGGCATACCAATAGGGTTCAGTTAGCAGTATTGCACATGGCATTATGTTATTTTGTGATTTTATGGCTTTTAGCCATTCTGACATTGTGTTGATACTTGGCCTTGTGCCAGCTCATTAGCTGTTCTGTTGCGCACCGGGAGATACATATGTGATCGATGGTGTGATGGCCCGAGGTACTTGATACCTAGTGCCAGTTTACCCGTTTATCCAGTCCAGTCATCCAGTATAGGTTACTTGGGCAATTAAAAATGGAAGTGGATAAATTTAATGAAATTTTGAATATAACAAATACAAAATAAATAAGATTACCAATAATGATCGAAAAATTGTTTTCACAAGACATCAGAACATGCACTGCATATTTATTTTCTATTATTTCTTTTTATTCTATTATTGACACCACTAAGCATTATTGCTTAGCGCGTTGCTTTTTGCCATGCGTAGGTTCTGGAGAGACCGATCGAGAGCCCAGTAGACCACAGACTGGGTGAGACCATCTGCAGCTCTGCATAGTATCCGTGTCACCTCACTGTGTTCAGTGTATTGGTAGGCACTAGGTTTCATTTTGGTATTATGTAATCAAACTTTTATTTTCTCATGTATAATAAGACTTATGTAATGTATTTTGATATTAATGTAAATAGTGGAAATTGTGTTTATGAATGGAACATTGAGTATTTATTTATGACTTGTGTATGAATATTATGTGAAATGAATGAATAAGAAATGGAAATATTATTGAAAAATATTGAGACCATGTTGGTGGTTATTGGAGTTTGAGAATAATTGGAAATGATTATTGGAAGTGTTTTTCACAGGTTCCGAAGAATTGTTTTCTCCATTTTTAACCGGCACTCTGCCGAATTTTTTATAAAATTTGTGGAACCTTAAATAAATTATAATTTCAATAAATGACTTAAATGAAATATATTGTACTTCATAACTATGATTAAAATAAATTAAGGAAGAATAAAAAATGATTAAGATAAAATAGACTGTTCCGGTACACTGTGTGACATATCTTACTCGGCTATACTGTAGACGGGTAAGGGGTGTCACAAATGGTATGTGTTAATGTTCTACACTCTTGCAAACCCAACTTATTAGCCAGAAGCGGATGGCGATCCTCTTGTCCTTGACTCAACTCAAATAAGGTTGAAAGGAAGGCCAAAGTCCACTAGAAGGAAGAATAAAATGGACTAGAGGCTTAAAGAAAAATTATAAGAATGTAGATTGCTAAGATTGCTATTTGTATATTTCATCAATATATGTATGTTTACAAGTCATTAATAAAAAATGAACTGAATTTTTTCAATTAAAGAGATTCCCACAATTTACTAATATCTTTTCATTTAATTTTCTTGCTTATATAACATGTAATATGAGCAAGATAATCGTTCGTGTAACATCAAATAAGAAACAAATTGGATAGTCAAGTTGTAACATAGGTGGTGATGTTGTAGACAAATATACTAATCCTAATGGATGCTTATGGTATGGTCATAAAAGACCTTTTGTCAACTTACCTACTTATGCATGTATTTAGAAATAACACACAAACCATATATTTAGTAGGAAGCATTCTAAGAACATTGTTGATTTTGGTATAGTTACAATATCTCCACAACATGAATGGGAAAGATTATGGAGTTATGGTGTGATAAGAAAGCATATTGTCGATTCCACAATTCACTAATCTCGAAAGTGTGATTAGCTGAATTAAAATGGAATACTGACAAAGAAATATGCAAAGTTAAAGCACAATTACAAGTTGTGGTAGACAAAATGAATAATTGTCTTGAACATTTTCACAATTTGATTAGACCGTACAAAAATGTTGGCAAGAAACAAAACAAGACAATGACATAATTGATTATTGATGGTGAAGAAATTTTTTTATTTTAGTGATAGTGGCGATAGTGATTTTGTAAAATTTCTTCCCTCTTCCCTACCACCATGTTGTTACTAATACGATATTATTGTAAAAAATTCATAAAATTTCTTATTCTATGAATTTTTTTATTGATTTTTGAAGGGCCATGTCAAAAACTAATACACCTAAAGATATTTTCAAAGCAAGTGGACAGACGTGGGTGCCTGATGACGAGTTTTTTTATCCATTGGATCCTCATTTACATAATAGTGATATTGTACTTAATCGACATTTAAATGAATGGCATTATCGAGTAAATTAATCAACAGCCCTTCATGCAGAAGCGCAAGGGTTATCAGTTAAAGTCCCTAAGTCCAAAGCTAGTACTATGGCTAGAGGGAATATTGAAGAAATTTGTAATGCGGCACATCTCATTAAAAAAGAGAACAATCGAATTAAAATTTGTTTAAATAGGGAATTTTTAAGAGATGGGCTTTGGAATTTGTTAAAGATGGGGATATATTACAAAATAGGATTTTTTTGGAATATGACCTATGAACCAGATTGTCTATTGGATATTGCAAATTTCGAATTAAATTGAGCATTAAGGCAATTCTAATGTATGAAACTTATTGTTTAATTTTAACACATATTTATTTCTTTGGTGTTTTACTAGTTCCTCACATCTTCTTAATTTAAAAGGTACCAAATATTAAAATAATAAGTAAAGTCATAAATACAGCACAATTCATATAAAGCATGCTAATAATTTTTGCATCAATTTAAAACTAAACATCTTCATCTGACAGTTCATAGTTCGATGCAATAGGAGATGTTAGGATATTGTTGACCTCACCTATAAAGAGTTCATGACCAAATGTCGTTGCTTGATGTCTTGCCAACTTTAGCATATAGTACTTCCTTTGACGGAGTAAGAGCCTATTATTTTCCTCACGAATTCTCTTAATAGCTTCTTCATATGTTTAGATGTTTGTCTTGTGCATTGTAATTGATTGTCGTTTCATAATCTTACCTCTTAAGTCTCATACAGCTTCAATTAGTTGCTCTGATTTAGTAAGACGAAAACTCCATTCATGCTGTAGTCCAGCATAATATTCCTTCTGATCACCATGTTTCTCTTTGAGATTGTGAGAGTGTGAAAAAAAATCTACTATAACAATTTATATTTTATTTTTTATATAACATCAACAATAAAAATTACCTCAAAATGCACCTTTCTTTATCTACGTGCGAAGAGACAAAGAGAGAGAGAGATTGTGAGAGTGTGAAAAAAAAAAACTATTATAACAATTTGTATTTAAATTTTTATATAACATCAACAATAAATTTAGCTCAATAAATTTTTGCACCTTCCTTTATCTACATAGAGAGAGATATTAAGAAAGTGTGAGACAAAAAAATTGAGAGAGAGGGAGAGGAGTGTTGGAATATTTTTTTGCTTCAATTGTGTTGAAATATTTTTTTGCTTCAATTTTTGAGAGAGAGAGAGAGAGAGGAGTGTCATAATATTTTTTTGCTTCAATTTTTTTTCAAGAGAGAGAATTTTTTTTTTTTTTTCTGAAGAGTGAATGAGAACATTGGAGCATTTGGTGGGATTTAAATGGTTGCTTAACACTACTCTATTTTATGTCTTCATGTTTGGTCAATTCCACTAGTTAGATGCTACCCTTACTAGGGTATTGTTGCTTCACTTGCACATGTAGTCAAGTAGGGAATCATGTCAAACATGCGTCATTGTGTCAGGTGTGTGCCAGCTAAGCCTGTCAGCTTGGTGCTACCAGGGAAAGTGTCCAGCTATGCTTGATTTGATGTGATTAGTTAGTCGCTACCCTTGGCGGCATCCAGCCATCCTATTACCCCACGCACCAGCTAGACACTGGCCATGATCATGTCCAAAGGGGTTTTTATTCTTTTCTTTTTTTTTTTTTTACTTTTCAAACATACTGTTATCTTTTTTAAATTTTTTTGAATTGTAGACGCTATCTTTAGTTGAGTCTACCACCCGCTCTCCTCCAACTTAGCAAATCTCACTTCCTTTTGGTAAATACTTTTTATCCCACACCTTTTTAGTAATTTTTTTTTTTCAATTGCCACCTTTTGGAAAAATACCTAATTTTACATGGGACTTTATGAGCATTATAATCAAGTAAGAAATCAGATTTAGCTTTCCAATGACGTGTAACAAGAGGTGGTAAAATATATAAAAGGCAAGATGAATATTAAAGAAAGTTGCCCAAATTTTTCTAGTTTTGCAAGATTTGTAGGTGTAACTGCTTACAATTGCTCTCTTGGTCATGAAAATAATTGGAAGGGTGAGTGGATAATAGATACAGGTGCTTCCACCCACATGCATTATGATCCATTTCTTTTTACTCAAACCAAACTTTTACTGCCAATACACATGTGTTTTTACCTGATGGTTCTAAATAATTAGTAGAAAAAATAAGTACTATTATACTTTATCCCAAATTGAAACTAACTAAAGTGTTTTATATACCCAAATTCAAGGACAATTCCCTTTCGGTTAGTCAACTCACTGCCACATCCAATATCACTATTATTTTCTTTCCTAACCATTGCCTTTTGCAGGACCAATGGACTAAAGAGGTGGTTGCTGTTGGAAGAATGACAGGAGGCCTATCTAAGTTGGATAGTGGCCAAATTACCTACAGAGAGTAAGTGGAAAAAAAAAATTATCAAAAGAGGTGACCTATAAGTTATAAAAAATTAAATATGTAGTATAATTCTCAATGTATTGTTAGATTTAGGAAAATATGATAAAATCTATATATGCATTATTTTTTTATGTGTAATTTAGTAGTGTGGTAAAAAGTTTAGGGTTAGTGAAAATGTAAAAATATATATATATATTATTAGTGAAAATGATATATTATGCTGTAAAATTGAAATTAGGGAAAAAATAATTAAAAGTATAATAAGTTAAAAATATATATTGAAATGAATTTTTTTTTAATATATCTTATATTTAAAATATTTATATTTTAATTTTAAATTAAATTTTAATTTTAATTTTTTATTATTAATTTATTATATTTTTATATAATTATTTTTAAAAAAATAAAATAAAATTTTATTGTAGAAGTTGTCATATAAGGTAGGCAATAGTCACTTGGAGAATAGGCCCCACTTCTTTCAATTCAATGTTCAATCCCTTAAAAGCCAATAAAGACCATAAAGTTCACTAAACTTAATGATCTAATGAAATGTGGCCCCACCAAACAAGCATCGGTCGGTGAAAAATAAAAGGAAGCCAAACTCGATTATTAGTTGCGTCCCCCCTTACACAAAATAAATCTGGATAGGCACACAAAATGAGGATTGCTACCTAGGGTAGCACCTATTGCCACCTAACACAGTAGCATCCTACTGTCCACTCATTTTTATTTTTATTTTTTAAATTTCAGTCCGCAAAATTACAAGTCAGTCCTTATAACAGTTGGTCACTATCCTAGGTAGTGTTAGTAGTATGCCCTAGAACATATCATTTTGTATGTATCTTGTACATATTTTATTAATAAAAGACAATTTCACTTTTCTGTTTACATAATCCATTTATGTGTAATTGAAAGGGTCGATTGATATTTTGTTAGAAATTCTATTCTTAAGTTGTTAAGAATATGAGTGACAGTATTTCTAGCAGAAAGTATCATAAATTGGTTCACAATTGAGAATACTTTACAAAGGACATGACTTATCCAGAAAGATTGTAATCATGTTTGTTCCCAAAGTATTAATATGAGATAAAATAAGTTGGAGTGGTGAGTCTCATGCCATATAACAAACATGATAGACACTTATATATGATAAGTAGGCCGAACCAGTGACGCTTATGACAAGCACATGGAGTTTACTCTTGTCAATGCATTGTCATACATCATATCAGTGCATATAATCTTTAGACTTGAGATAACACAGTTATCTTGTACATAGGTAGTTTGAGTTTGATACTGCTTTCATACTCGTACTATGTATGGGTATATGGGCATGTGTTGGCTCCTACTAGTTATATATGGAGATAGGTGTTGATCGAGATGAAATCCGTTACCCTAAGTAAATAGGGATAAAATTCTATGTTCATTTAATTGTTCTTGATGATTTAAGTTTCCAGCCAGGACATATAGATTTATTCAGAAAAGAGTTTCTGACAAGGAAATCTAATTAATCAAGAATTGGAATTAAAAGAGAATATAATGTTCATACCAAATGGAGTTTAAGATGAACCATGACTCCAGTTGGAATTGGGATTTTGTAACGGAGAGATTCCAATGCATGGTAACATATGATTAAAGGTTCATTTAAGGTATTCCTTATTACTGATTGGGTGGCCATGGCATGCTATGCTAGGTGTCAACCATGGTCTATGAGATGCCTGAAATGATTTAGAGAAATCATTTATGGTAAGAAAGAGTTCTAATGATATTAAGAGATAATATCATTTCTCATTGCCAATAAGTAATAAGCCTAGTAAGTCACACATCTACACAAGTTAATTACCAAGTAAAATATGATTGAATTGATTAATTAAAGAGTTTAATTTAATTAATTAAATATGTTTTGTTTGCAATAGGTTTGGTTTGCAATAAGATTGCAAGGTCCCTAGCATGACTTGAAACCAAATCTAGGTTATTGGATGTATAGCATAAATTAAATTTATATTTAATTGTTAAATATGAATTTAATTGTGAGAAAGTAATTAATGAAGATTAATTAATCAATTAATTTATATTTGATATAAATTAATTTGAAGAGGAGAAATTATAATTTTGGGTTGAGAACTCAAATTAAAGATGGTGACACGTGGCACCATGAGATGGTGACACGTGGCACCATACAAGCTTGCCACTTGTCTTCCTATGATGGAAGACCACTTTTTATGATTTAAATGGAGCTTGACACTTGGCTCCATGAGATTAAGTCAACCAAAAGCAAGATGGGATCTTGTGGTAACATGTGGCAAGGAGTAAGTGAATGTTGACTTTAGTATAAAAGGCAAAAGGAAGAAAGAGAAAACAAATTTTCTTCCTCTTTTCCACTTGGATGGCAACCTTGCTCCCTCTCCTCTTCCATTTTTGTTTTCATCAATTCAAAAGGAAATTGTTGATTTCCTTTGAATTAAGAGTGTTAGAAAGTGTTTCTAGTTCACTAAACATCCACTAACCCTCACTAAAGCATAAAACCCCATCTTCAAGTAGTTGGCAAGGCTTGAGAAGCAAGGTTTGGGGCTACCATTGTTTCTACTTGGTGTGCTTGTGATGGACAAGCTAGAGGGACTACAATTGAGGTCCGAAGAGCATCCAAAGGAAGAGGGATCCATCAATTGTGCGCCTTGGAGGTTAGTACTCAAATCTTAAGGTTCAATTCTTGATGGCAAATGAAAGTTTAATGCATGCTAAAATGTGTTTGCTTTGTAATTGGGCATTGGAAATTGATTAGGCACATAACTTATCAAGCATGATAAATGTAACCCTAGAATAATTTTTGAAATTCAAGGTTTTAATGCTCTAAATTCCATGCTTCCTAGCCTTCAGGTAGTTTCCAGTTGACAAATTTGCTTTTATTTTTTTCCCATTTTAGTCCTTAGAAATTTTTTTTGTCTTTTTTAACACCTAAATGCTACCTGTAGTGGAGTCTTTCTCTCTGCTAACTCAGCAATTCTCACCCCCTTTTGGTAAATAACTTGTAGGTCACTCCTTTTTGGTAAATTTTTTTTTTCACTTACTCCATCTAGGTAATATGCCCTTGGATAGTTCTATAATTTTTTTAGCAATAGATTGTATTTTGAAAAGCAAGGTTGAGATACCTTTCATTGATTCTACTTATTGTGTATTCTTCAAACAATACATGTACTCTTAAACCCTATAGGCCCATGCCTTCTGCTACCACCACAAATCTCACTTTTTATCCCAATCGGGTCGCAGTGTGAAACTTTTGAGTCAGATCACAATTTGAGTCCATGAAAAGAACATATCCAAATTTCAAGCCACAAAAATAACATGTACTAATACAAATAAAAGTCCTCTTGTTCAATATTACTTATGACATAATAAATTGGGGCATGCATCTCATATTACCATTTCTCACATTCCACATCTTGGACATTATACACATAAGTTTGATTATGAAGTGTGTTATCTATCCAAACAGCATCGAGTTCCTTTCCCAACTAGTACAACACATTCTAAGACCATTTTTCAATTAGTTCATGTTGATCTATGGGGACATAGGGTTCCATCCATTTCAAGTGCCAAATACATGCTTGTGTTGGTTGATGACTATAATAGAGCTACATGGACATATCTCTTGAGCGATAAAACATAGACCACTGGTGTTCTTACTATTTTTTTAAATATGGTTCATACCCAATATCATGTATATGTTCAGCAAGTTAGAGGTGACAATGGGAGTGAGTTCATTAATTTTAATTATGCCCATTTGTTTCAAGGAAGAGGCATAATTCATCAAAGGTCATGTGTCTATTCCCCTCAATAGAATGGGGTTGTTGAACGAGAACACCAACACCTACTTCAAGTATAAAGGTCTCTCATGTTCTAGCATGGTTTGCCATCTAAGTTTTAGGGAGAGTCTCTTCTTACTTCCACCTTCATTATAAATAGGTTACCTAAAAAAGTCTTATCTTGGAAAACTCCTTTTGAAATGCTCAATGGTCGACCACCTAACTACTCTGTCCTTAAATCATTTGGGTGTTTATTTTATGCAACAAACAATTGATGTAGCCCAACCGCAAGTGCACGGGTCATTCAAGTAGTATAGAAAAGTTATCGTTCCTTCGAAGAGTTGTGTTAATGATTGAATTTTTTATATAAAAATTGACTAATTCAAGCTAATTTTGAAATTCAAGTGATAGATTGATAGAAATTGAGGTGTGAAATCTATATATGCAAAATTAATAATCTAATTACCAATATGAAGATTTAACTAAATTTGCAGTAAATTAAAATGAGCTAATTGAAATATGGCAAGAATTAAAATGACAAGTAATTGAACTCGATTAAAATTAATAATGCTAAAATGGCGATTCCAGAGTTTGGGAATTCATATTCAAGCTATTTTGGGATTTTTAAATTGGTTATCTAATCTTATGGAAATTATGGGTTTTAAGGATATTAATTCTTAAATCCTTTGAATACCCTTTCGAGTGAGACAAAGAGTGCCTTAATTAACTTAATCCTACTTTCATGGAGTTAAAATTAATCAAGACCCATTAGGTTCCTTAATTAATCTGTAAATCCTCTTAATCATTAGTCTATTTCTAGATCTAAGTTAATCAAGTCTAATTTCTTGATTATCTATCACAGGGTTTTCTCCTTTCGATGCTTCAACCATGGATTAAGAACAATACTTAATGGGATCCTACACTAAGCATGTCATTAAGCACACAAGAAATGGATAAAACCTCATAAAAATCACAAAATATGGTTTACCCAATCAAAAATCCACAAAATATCTCAAATATTATATCCCAACTCCATAATCTATGAAAAACGACTCACTATCCATAATAATGATAAGAAATTCTGAGTAAATATGGCAATAAAACTTGAAACTATACTAAGAACTAAGAAACCCAATACAAGAAGGGTAGAAAATAGAGAAGAAAAGAGGAAGAATCCAAATCTGATGCAGAAAAGGGAAGTGACGCCCCTCTTGCTCTATTTTCTGATGTTTCCTCTGCCTCTCCCCTTTCTTCCTTCCTTTCTGCCCCTTTTCTAAAATAGATAAGGACACTATTTATATTCCTCTAACAAGTAGCCCTAAAATGGTGTGTTTGAGGTGAGGTTCACGTGAGAGAATCTTTCTGCTAGCTCATTATGAAGAGTTGCATAAGTTGTGCAAGCTTCTTATGCAAGCTCCATGCAAATTTGGTGGTTCCAGGTGCTTTCCGTGATATTGCATAATCTATGCAGGTTGGTTGTGCAGTTTTTTCAAGCTTTGGAGTCCTCTATGAAACTGTATAAGTGGACTGCATAAGTTATGCAGTTGGTTATGCAAGTTTCAGCAGGTTTGGTGCTCTTTCTGTGATGCTGCATAAGCAAGGAGTAAATCTGCATAAGTCATGCAGTAACTTATGCAAGTTTTAGCTAAAGTAATTGTCTCCTCCGTGAAGCTGCATAAGTAGGGCGTGACCTGCATAAGTCATGCAGGTAAGTCATGCAGATTTTGGCAGGTTTAAGAATTTGCTTCTTCTCCTTGTGCAGCAGGTTATGCACATTTCGACCATTTTGCATTCTTCAACTTTCAAGCTTTGTTTTTGACATCTTTGGCTATAGAAATCACTCCTCACTAACATAATTTCTTTTTAGTCCCTCAAAAACATCATTTTACCTACAAAACAAAGCAAAAATTACAATTTAACTAAAAAATTGATAATTATGAAAAACTATATAAATAACTAATAAAATTAGCTAAAAGTGACTAACAAATAAATAAAATGGCCATGAAATTAAACCTAAATGATTATGCAAAATGCATGTATCACATACCCGCAAACTCAAATCTTTGTTTGTCCTCATGCAAACTTTAAAATATAATGCAATTATAGGGGTGCCTTGTCCAAAGAGCTATAAAAGTCTCCTATTAAAGCAACTTAACATACCTTTAGCCATACCAACAATCCATATACCCATCCTTCAAAATGTAACGAATCTAATGCTTATCCAAGCTTTCATCACTTAGCCATAAAGTCAATTATCATCCAAAATTCCCTAACCAACCAATCATATAGGAAAGTCATGCTCAAAAAGAACTCTAGGACAATCATTAGCAAAAGTGTCTCTATATAGAATGATGGAATTTAATGAATGAATGAATGAATTTCTAATCCCATAGGCAAACTACCTACTCCTATCTCCACTAATGTGGCATGTACTATTAAGAGATCAAAGGTCTTTTTAATGATGTAATGGGGCTATGGGGTTCAAAATGAGGTTAAGAAGGAAAAGGGTAAAATGGATTCAAAGTATGAGAATATTTTCAATCTTGAAAACATAAGGTACACTTCTTATTTATTATTTTTTTCTTCTCTTTTCTTTTTCATATCTATCAAAGCACAAAGGAGAAAGAAATGCACACTAAAACTGACTAAGTGCTAGCATATTTAACAAAATACAAAAAATAAGGGACTCTTTTAACATTTTAAATTTGTATCTTTTGTTTTCTCTTAATAATTGTCCCTAAAAAGACCTCCCCCAAACTCATTTTCTTTAATTACTTTGGGTGGATTTCTTTTAATTTGAATGACAACAGTGAAAAGCACATATACTAGCATTTTTACAAGATGACAAGCATTTCTTCTCCCTTTTATTATTATTTTTTTTCTCTTTTTTTTTTTGTGCACCAATTACTGTGAAGGATTGTTCTCATGAAAGGGCAGGCAATGTTTAGTCTATTGGCTAGGTAGAAATAAGGGTTTCAAGGAAAAATTAGGAATATAAGGGCTCAAAGGGGTGTACAAGAGTTAATTTTAATAGGGGAAAAGGTCAAAGGTTTAAAATGAGAAGGTTTAAATCAAAGAATGCCTAATCATCTCTCTTTCAAGTGCAAGCTGGCATTTCACCTCGAAAGGTTTAGAAAATTTGTTCTTGAATTGGTGAGACATCACTTGACTACCTTTTATCCCATAGCTCCCTCTAAGCACTTCTATCTCTAAATGACTAGTTGGGTGGCTTTTTGGCTAAGAAGATATAGGCAAAAGATAAACACTTCAAAACTTTGCACCTCTTAGGAAACTTGCAATCCACAAACCCAACCAAAGCTAAGCTAGTTCACTCTACTAAGTAGCTCTCATAACTCAAGGGACTTAGCAAAAACTTTATTTCATGAATGCATGGTTCCTAAAAATGAAAAATGCATGAACTAAATATAATAAATTTATGTGCAAATTTTCTATATGACTCCTATATGAAGTATGGTATGTATGTATGTGTATACAAAATATTTACAATATGAATGTATGATGTATGTATTGTATGAAATGAAATGCACTTAGACTAAAATGCTGAAAAAAAATTTTAAGAAAAAATAAGTAAAAATCTTATATACACCCCTAAGCTCAAAGTGTACATTGTCCTTAATTTCAAAATAAATGCAAAGATGGGAGGGGATGCAAAAATTTAGCACATAAAAGTGCAACAAATTAATAAATCACAAGTAAGGGCTAAAATAAACAAGTGCATAAAATATATATGAAATATCCCACAGTGTTAAAATAAAAATAAAGCTTACTTGTGATAGCAATGATGTATATCTTGTTGCAAAAAGTGAGAAGAATTTACCTTGAATGAAAATTGGCAATTGAAAACAATTAAGGTTGAAAAGTGCCTCAACAATGCTATTAAAGTGAATGGATTTCTTAGAAATGAGTTGCTGCATAAGTTAGTGCATGAGCTGTGTAAAAATTATCATAAATAATAAATTCTGTAGAAATGTTCATTGTCAACAGTGTTTTCTGCACAATTAGTAAGTAGCAGTAAAACTGCATAAGCTGTGCACCAAATTGTTTATTTTTCAGCAGAGTGAATAAAAGAATATGAACAGTGCTACAACTTAAAAATGCATTCCAAAAACAGTTGTTGGTGTCTAAAACTTAATTGAAATGAAAAACATCAACTGCATGAACTTCATTGACACCAAAATTAAGATCAAACATGAACAAATACACTGTTTTTGCAAAATGAAAGCACCAAATATGTTCATGTTTGATCTTAATTTTGCACAGCCCATGAACAGTAATTTCTGCACAAATATGCATATGAACAGTAGCAAATACTGCAGAATTGCTCTTTAAATTGTGTTTTCTGTAGAATTTGCCTTATGAATAGTAAATTCTACAGAAATCTCAATTTATATACTTAATAGGCAATATTAAAATACTAAAAACTATATCAAACAATACCAACTCATTCTCATTCAAAGAATACACATTTCAAAGCTCAAAATTTAACCAAATTAGTATTTGCAACAAGAAATATCCATCTCAAAAATCTAGATTCAAACCCAACACATTAAATCAAAATATACACACCAACTCAATTCTCAATTCCACAAATAAATGAATCATTCAACTCTTCAATCCAAATACACCCTCTCACATCAACATCAACATCAACATCAAGAAAATAAATTGGTTACATCACCTCAACCACTTATCAAAATGAAAAACAAGAGATGAATTCCCTTAAATAATGCCTTTTGCACAATTCAAGTTTTTGACAATAACTCTCACTTTTGCCAATTTGACAAAATATGCTGCATAATAAATACAAATCAAATTTAGAGCCAAATCAATTATGCAACCTAATAAGCATATATTAAAAGAATAGAAAACTCCCTCAATCTGCATTTTCTCATCTTCCATCTAGCAAGCATCTGTATAAAGAAAAATTGGATAATTGTCAAAAATTAAATCTAAGGGTGATTGAAAACTAAGAAAAACAAAACAAATAAAATAAAATTAACCAAACAAAATAAAAAAAGAACTTGGGTTGCCTCCTAAGAGCACTAAGTTATGGTCATTAGCTTGACCCTTGTCATGTATGCTAATCAAAAAGTGGCTTCCTTCCATAATAATTGTCATATAACATGACATATGGGTCTTAATATAAAGTGCCCTCAAGATTGGCAAAATTTGAAGCAAATTTGCACGTAGCACGAACAACACTTGGAGTGGAATCACATGCTTGGGTTGAAGAAAGCTTTAGCTCATGGAGGATATAAAATGGTGAAGGAGGTATCCATGAGAGAAAAGGGTCTTCCAATGGTGTATGTGTAAGCACCATCATTGAGCTCAAGTTGATGGTTTTATTAATTTCCTCAACTACTAACTTCATTTCTGACTCATTTACATGTAAGCCCTCTTCCAATGACCCTCCAAGGATAAAAGAGTTATTTTCTTCAACTTTAAATTCCATTTCTTCTTCAAGTAACATCTTTTTTTGTGGGAACTTTATTGGCAACTCATCTTCAAAGGATTTTTCTTTTCCTGATTGAGGCTCCGCTTTTTCTGCAGATTCAAATTTCCATGAAGCTTTGTCATAGCTAAACTCATTGTCCCCATATTGATTTTTTTTGTTCCTCCTCATAAGGTCCATTCATCATCTTGATTGATAGCTCATTTTTCTTCATTGATGTTTCAAGATCATCTAATTCAACTACCATTTCTTTAAGTTTCATTCACTGATCTTCCTAAATCTTCAATAATTTGTTAAAGAAACTTTCAAATTTATCTTCTTCCTCTTCATGTCCCACTCCCTTCTCTTCTTCAAACTCAAATGGTTGGTGTGAAATATTAGATTGGTAGTGGTATGGAGGATATTGGTGATTCCAACCTTAAAGTGAAGGGTCCCAATGCCAATAGTAATCAAAATCTGCCATGTCATTCAATAAGTGAATGACATCCTCATAACCTCTTTGAAGAACATGATCACCAATTGCCCAAGCTCCATAATCCACCCAATTTCTTATTGCTTCATCCAAACCATTGTAGAAACAAAGAATTAGAGACTGATTTAAAAGGTTTTGGTTGGAAAATCTCTCTACCATATCATTGAATCTTCTCCAAGCAGCATAAAAGGGCTCTAAGTGTAGTTGAGCAAAACTTGTGAAGACTTGTACATGAAACATTTCAATTAACCTCACAAGATAAGCAAACGAAAACAAATTAGAAATATAAAAGAAAAATTCAAAAAGAAAAACACAAAGTAAAGTAATAATAAAGAATATTAAAAAGAAAATATTCAAATTAACTAAACAACCAAATCATCTAATATCAAACAACAAAATGAAAACAACCAAAAACACAAAGTGAAAAGATAATATATAAAAATAAAAATCTAAAATAATTAAAACAATAAAAAATTCAATCTTAAACAAACAACTCCCCGGCAACGGCACCAAAAACTTGATGTAGCCCAACCGCAAGTGCATGTGTTGTTCAAGTAGTAAAGAAAAGTTATCGATCTTTCGAAGAGTTGTGTTAATAATTGAATTTTTGATATAAAAATTGACTAATTCAAGCTAATTTTGAAATTCAAGTGATAGATTGATAGAAATTGAGGTGTGAAATCTATATATGTAAAATTAATAATCTAATTACTAATATGAAGATTCAACTAAATTTGCGGTAAATTAAAATGAGCTAATTGAAATATGACAAGAATTAAAATGACAAGCAATTAAACTCGATTAAAATTAACAATGCTAAAAGGGCGATTTCGGAGTTTGAAAATTCATATTCAAGTTATTTTGGGATTTTTAAATTGGTTATCCAATCTTATAGAAATTATGGGCTTTAAGGAGATTAATTCTTAAATACTTTGAATACCCTTTCGAGTGAAACAAAGAGTGCCTTAATTAACTTAATCCTACTTTCGTGGAGTTAAAATTAATCAAGACCCATTAGGTTCCTTAATTAATCTGTAAATCCTCTTAATCCTTAGTCTATTTCTAGATCTAAGTTAATCAAGTCCAATTTCTTGATTATCTATCACAGGGTTTTCTCCTTTCGGTGCTTCAACCATGTATTAAGAACAATACTTAATGGTATCCTACATTAAGCATGTCATTAAGCACATAAGAAATGGAAAAAACCTCATAAAAACCATAAAATATGGATTACCCAATAAAAAATCTACAAAATATCTCAAATATTACATCCCAACTCCAGAATCCATGAAAAACTACTCACTATCCATAATAATGACAAGAAATTCTGAGTAAATATGGAAATAAAACTTGAAACTATGCTAAGAACTAAGAAACCCAATATAAGAAAGGTAGAAAATAGAGAAGAAAAGAGGAAGAATCCAAATCTGATGCAGAAAAGGTAAGTGACTCCTCTCTTGCTCTATTTTCTGATGTTTCCTCTGCCTCTCCCCTTTCTTCCTTCCTTTCTGCCCCTTTTCTAAAATGAGATAAGGATACTATTTATATTCTTCTGAAAAGTAGCCCTAAAATGGTGTGTTTGAGGTGAGGTTCACGTGAGAGAATCTTTCTGCCAGCTCATTATGAAGAGTTGCACAAGCTGTGCAAGCTTCTTATGCAGGTTCCAGGCAAAATTGGTGGTTCCAGGTGCTTCCCATGATGTTGCATATGCTATGCAGGTTGGTTGTACAGGTTTTTCAAGCCTTGGAGTCCTCTATGAAACTGCATAAGTGGACTGCATAAGTTATGCAGCTGGTTATGCAAGTTTTGGCAAGTTTGGTGCTCTTTCTGTGATACTGCATAAGCAAGGAGTAAATCTGCATAAGTCATGCACTAACTTATGCAAGTTTTTGCTAAAGTAATTGTCTCCTCTGTGAAGCTGCATAAGCAGGGTGTGACCTGCATAAGTCATGCAGGTAAGTCATGCATATTTCGACAGGTTTAAGAATTTGCTTCTTCTCCTTGTGCAGAACTGCACAACTTGTGCAACAGATTATGCACATTTTGGTCATTTTGCATTCTTCAACTTGCAAGTTTTGTTTTTTACATCTTTGGCTGTAGGAATCACTCCTCACTAGCATAATTTCTTTTTAGTCCCTCAAAAACACCATTTTACCTACAAAACAAAGGAAAAATTACAATTTAACTCAAAAATTGACAATTATGAAAAACTATTTAAATAACTAAAAAAATTAGCTAAAAGTGACTAACAAATAAATAAAATGGCCATGAAATTAAACCTAAATGATTATGCAAAATGCATGTATCAATGATTCCTCACTCAAGTCTAAATTTGATTCTCAAGCTCATAGATGTGTCTTCTTAGGATATCCTCCAGGTCAAAAGGCATACAAGTTGTACAATTAAGATACACAATCCTTTAAATTTCACGTGATGTCTTATTTCAAGAGGATATGTTTCCTTTTTCAAAATCACACAGCGCTCATGGACCATTTTATATTTATCATGCTCCAAATTCTGTTGTACCCACTATAGTACATGATGACCATGACATTTCACCTACACAGTCTTCCATCAATCATTTGTGCACCATGAAAAGTCCATTTACTATTCATGACCATGCAAAGTCCATCTACTATTCATGACTCATCATCACACTTTACACCTACAACCACCATTACCTAGTACTCATCCATCTCTTTCACCACGTATTATCCATCAAACACACAAAAGCACCAGGCTAATAACCAAACCAATATGGCCATAAGATTTTGTAGCTATTGTTCATCAATATAGTACCCCTCACACTTCTAATCAGTCACATAATTATGGTTCATTGGTTCATACACCTCATGCAAGTATTTGTTTCCTTTCCATGCCCATTTTTTATCCTACCCATCTTCAGTTTATTGCTAATGTTTCTACGATCCCCGAACCCATTTATTCTTCTCAAGCCAAGAGCAATCCACACTAGATTGATGTAATGCACAAGGAGTGAGGGCTCAATAGCAGAATCGTACTTGGGAATTAATAACATTGCCTTCTCACAAAAAGGTAATAGACTCTAAATGGATTTACAAAGTCAAGTACCATCCAGATGGTTTAATTAATCGCTATAAAGCCAGGCATTTAATGGCTTAGGGCTATAATCAATTGCCTGGCCTTGATTACACGGCAAGTTTTTCCCTGATTGCTAAAATGGTCACTATACGGTTATTGTTAGCTCTTGCTTTAGCTCAAAATTGGGTCATCCACTAGCTTGATATTAATAACGTATATCTACATGGGTTTATTGATGGAGAGTTGTACATGAAGCCACCTGAAGGATACGCAAAAGCGCAACAAGGCAAGTGTGCAAATTACGCAAGTCTTTGTATGGCCTGAAGCAAGTAGGCCCGTTAGTGGAACAAAGAGCTGACATCGAAGTTGAAATCTTATGGGTTTGCCCAATCTCTTCATGATAATTTCTTGTTTACTAAAGGAACAACATATCATTTTCTTGCTTTGTTAGTATATGTGGATGCTAGGGGAAATTACCTAGAGGGTATGATTTAAAAACTAAATTACCAAAAGGGGGTGAGGGAAAAATTATTTACTAAAAAGGGGGTATTTTTGATGACGTGGAGGAGAGAGACAGGCAGACTCAATCATGAGTAGCGACTAGGGACCAACTTGTAAAAAAAAACCTTATTTTTGACTGAAATGTAAAAAAAAAAAAAATTAAAACAGCAGAGGAGCTGGGTGCTACCCATAGTAGAGTCTACCTGTAATGAACAGTGTAGATTCTCTCGTTTTACTAAAAAGGCATCTTGTTTTGCGAAAAAGTAAAAACGCAAAAAAAAAAATGTTTGGCAGCTGGGTGTTACCCATGGTAGCATCTAGCTGCCACGTGAACAGTCCAGATTCTCCTGCTTTTCGAAAAGTGTGGATAGCAGGCAGCTGGGTGGTACTCATGGTAGAGTCTAGCTGTAGTGAACAGTAAAGAATCTCCACACTTGTTGAAAAAAAAGGAGGCAAGCAGTTGGGTGCTACCAATGGTAGCGCCTAGCTGCTGAGCGTTAACACCCTATCACAATGTCAGTTAAATAGTAAGCAGTCTCTAAATATAATAGCGTTTAGTAGCACTATTTATACCAACCCAACTCCTCTCATTTCCTGCACTGGTTGTATGCATCGGCACTATTCACTGTATACCCAAGTCCTCTCATTTCTTGCACTGGTTTTATGCATCGGCACTATTCACTATATAATATTTTGAAAAACCATTTGAAGCACCGGCTCTCTCCAACATTTAAAGGTATTTGTAGTATATATATTTATGTTTTTTTTTGAATGATATGTAATGATAAATTTCATGTTAAAGAAAATAATTTATGTATTAGTAAAATATTTTTAAAATTTTGTAGTGAAATTAAATATTATATAATTATATAATATTGTAGTTAATAATTTGTATTAATTAAAATAAAAAATATTAGTAATAAAATTTAAATATTAGGTTGTAAAATTTAAATTTGAAAAATTATTATGTTTAGAATTTTGTAAAATGTAATATGAATAATAATTTTGTAATTTTGTGATGATAATAATTTTGTAAAATGTGACGATAATAATTTTGTAAAATTTAACATCAATAATTAAAAATTTGTAATATGAATAATAAAAAAAATTAGCTCAAAATAAAATTTATCTCAAAATTCACTGAACCTTAATTTCTCTATAAGCAAAGAGAGAGAGAGAGAGAGAGAGAGAGAGAGAGAGAGAGAGGGAGAGATTAGAGTGTCATAAAAAAATTATAGTACAATAATTTGTAATATAGTATCAATAATTAAAAAAATACATTAAAATGAACTGGGATTTACTTTCATTACAGGCTGGGAGAAAGAGATATTGGTAAAAAAATAGAGAGGGAGAGGAAGAGGGAGATTAGAGTGCTACAAAAAATTATATAACAGTAATTTTTTTATAAAATTATTATTTAACAACAATAATAAAAAAAATTTACTATTAGACTTACAAAAAATTATTTTCTTTTACAATGTCTACAATTTTTAATAAATAGTAGTTTTTTATAGTATTATAAATAATTATATTATGCTAATTTTTCTTATAAAGTTAGTATTTAACATAACAAAAAATCTCAAAATAAAAAATTACCTCAAAATTCACTGCACCTTAAGTTCTCTATAGGTTGAGAGAGAGAGAGAGAGAGAGAGAGAGAGAGAGAGAGAGGGAGAGATTAGAGGGTCATAAAAAATTATACTATAATAATTTATAATATAACATCAATAACTAAAATAATACCTCAAAATGCACTGCACTTTATTTTTTTTACAAGCTGAGAGAAAGAGATACTGACAAAGAGAAAGAGAGGGAGATATAAGAGTATCACAAAAAAAATTATGTTATAGTTATTTTTATTATAAAAATATTATTTAACAACAATAATAAAACAAATTATACTGTTACACTTATAAAAAATTATTTTCTTTATCTTAAAAATTATTTTCTTTATTAAAGTGTGCAAAAATTTTAATAAATACTATTTTTATTGGAGTATTATAACAAATCATGCTACAGTATTTATTATTATATCATTATTATTTAATATTAATAATAATAATAAATTATCTCAAAATAAAATTACCTCAAAATTCAATAGGTTTTAATTTATCTACAAATAGAGAGAGAGATACTGAGATAGAGATATTGTTAGCATATAAAAAAATATATAAGATATTGTTAGATAGAGATATTATTATATAATATTTATATGGCATGGATAATAAAAAATTAATTTTAAATATATTTATTTACCTTTTGTTTCTTCAATAATCAAAGAGAAATAATCAAATAAATGATCACTAAATTTCTTACACAAAGTTGATTTACAGCAAAATTTTAGAGAGAGAGCAAAGTAGGGTTCAAATTTTTATTTTTATATATTCTTTTTATTTTTTTATAGCTGCATGGGTTTTTAGGGAACAAGGGGGACGAGGATTTAAATAGAGCACTCAAACGCTACTATTATTCGCGTCTACCTGCAGGACAAGACCGCACTCTCACGGGTTTTGACGTCACACGCTAAACGACAGAGAGGGAGATGGGCGCTACCTTTGGTAGCGACTAGCTGTCGCGTTTGACAACGTGGCAGCTAGACGCTATAATGGGTAGCACCCAGCTCCCACACTTCTTTCTTTTTTTTGCGTTTTTACTTTTTTGCAAAACGAGATGCCTTTTTCGCAAAAAGAGAGAATCTACACTGTTAATTGCAAGTAGACTCTACTATGGGTAGCACTCAGCTCCTCTGCAATTTTAATTTTTTTTTTTACATTTCAGTCCAAAAGAAGTTTTTTTTATTACAAATCGGTCCCTAGTCGCCACTCATGATTGAGCCTGCCTGTCTCTCTCCTTCACGTCATAAAAAATACTCCCTTTTAGTAAATAATTTTTCCCTCACCCCCTTTTGGCAATTTAGTTTTTAAATCACCCCCTCTAGGTAATTTCCCCGTGGACGCCATCCTTATCTCAGTGGCCAATGAATCACATATTCTTTACCTTGTAATAAAGATCAGTAGGAACAGAAAAAACAAACGTTTACATTGATTTATAATTTTATCCAAATATTTAAATTTTAGATTAATTATTTAAACCTTTCAATTTTGAAGAAATTTTAGTCAAAATTAAAAATTAACTAATTACAACATCACACTTGAGTTATGTGTTTTATAAATGTTTAACAGAACACTCTTAAATCTTGTTTCACTAAATCCTTATGTATAAAATCAAATTGTCCCACAATTAAATTTCAACTTTGGCTAATTTTTATTTTTAAATTGAAAATTTTGGATAATTGGTTAAAATTAAAATGTTTGGATAAATTGTAAATTGATATAAATATTTAACTTTTCTTTTTCCTCAAAAAGGCCATTAATAAAATCTCTCTTTATCATTTTTTTTTTTTAAAAAGACAACAAAAAATATTAGATTTTTTTATTAAGTAGTTTGGCATTCCATTGGACCACCTAAAAGGAATAATTATGGAATATAACAGCGATTACAAGTCGGGAGTGATAAATCAATAACAAATAAATATATAAGGATGAATCCTAAAAATTTGTAACTACAAAATAGTTATTTTCTTTTTAAAATATCAACTATTACATTTGTGCATGCGTCAATTTAATGTTGTTTTGCCATTCCGCATCATATACCTACATAGAACAACAGTTGACCCGAAAAAGTGATTAGGGATGAGCATTATTCGGTTGAAACTGAATAAATCAAACCGAACTGTCATAATTTGGTAATTTAGTTTGGTTCGATTTTATATTATAAAAATTTTGGTTATTTCAATTCAGTTCGATTTTGAACAAAAAAAAATCGATTAAACCGAACCGAACTGAACTGAACCGAACCGAATAAGTTTATTGATTTTTGAATTGATTTATTTTTATGAGAAATTTATGAATTATATGCAATTATATATATATATATATATATATATATATATATATATATATATATATATAATTTCACTGATTAATGTTTATTAGGTTCAAATCAAGGTTAAAATCAGACCAAATAACTTGAAAATTAAGTCTAAATTAAAAAATCAATCAAAAATCAAAACCAATCAATTTGAATCGAACCTAATCGAAATAGAGCGATTCGGTTTGAATCGATTTTTAATCCATTTCATTTTGGTTTAGTTTCTAAAATATATAATTTGATTTTTATGATTTGATTTAGTTCGGTTCGGTTTGACCCGAATGCTCACCCCTAAAAGTGATAACATTCTAAGAACAATATGCACAACTATTACTTTTCTATTGAAAAGTTAATTGTATGTGGCTAGTGATATTATTTTTCTTATTTGATTTCATCCACGTACGTCAATCATGTTTTATTTCTATAAAAATGTTACAGTAAATTCAGTTTACAAATTGAAAAATAAATTTTGCTGCATGATGAAATCAATGTGCTCATAAACTTATCAGACAAAATGGAAAAGAATTACTATGTTTTCTCTCCTACATTTCATGAACTGGCTACAGCTGCTTCCTTCATTTCCAGCAAGGAATCTTGGAAGCACTTAGCAAGAAATTCTGGGTCCGGAATAATATCTTTGGCTACCAGAATTTGCATTTCAGCTCTCCCTGCATAGCTCACCATGTGCATTGTCAATGCCTGTGTGACAAACATAGTAAAAATTGGCAACATCAGCAACAAAAATAAAGTAAATTGGAAACTTTTGAGTTTGAAGGCAGTACTTGGGGTAAGCTAGATGTGTTAACCCTTATGAATGTTATAGGGTTGCCTGCTATGGTTATCTCCTCTTTCGGTCCGACCACGTTTGAGATCGTAAATGTAGTGTTACAAAGAATTCTGTAGTTAAGCAAGCTAGCGACCTACAATATGCAGAATAGAAGAGAATTAATTAATCTACAAGAATATGCAAATTCAAGTATTTCACTTGTTTTTTCCTGTACCTTTGGTCCCAGCAATGACATTGCTAAATCCCCAATTTGGTACGAGAAGTGAGCCTCTAATGTCTGCTTCTTCCTGTCTATCATTACCTTAGCTCTCTTCACATGCTCAAGAGGTTCAACTTTATGGTAATAAGTAGGCAATAGGAGCATGCCAAACTTGTTGCCCCAACGACATGTCGAATTGCTTTCCATCATCTTGGCTGGATCCTGAACATGCCACAGTCATTTCCAATCGAATTTCAATTTTTTTTTTTCTAAAATAGAATACATATGTACAAGTTCTAGAATATATAATGGAGGATCCGAGGCACATAATAGTTAACTTACTTGCAATCCTGTTTGCTTTCTTAAATTAACCATTGCTACTCCTGTTAGTTGCTGGCCCTCTTTTAGAGCTAATTAACAAAGACAAGGAAGTCAAGTTAGGAGGCATTTCATTACAATTCATCCACATATTTAGAATTACTTCATAATTCTGTTTTATTGTATTTTATAATGGCAAGAAGAAAATCAATGAACTTTGTTTTAGTGGTATCTAAGTCATCTCTAGGGCCTCCAGAACTATGAGACATCGACTTCAAAATTTAATCGGAAGCAATAACCAAAAAAAAAAAAAAAAGCAAATATGGGAGATAAATTTTACCAAACAGAGCCTAAACATACTATTTGGTGATCGATGATCCAAGTACGTTGATAATCCAGCTGATATCACCCCAAAAAGGACGTCATTAATGGTCTGAAATTTGAGTAAAATCAATATTATTATGGCAGTAATAAGTGAGTAATTATTTGCAGAAAAAAAAACGCAAACAAATTGGAATTTATTAGAGAAGCTTTATCTATTGAAATTTTCCAATCTTGCATTGTTCACCCAAGGGAGCAGATGGAGAGTAATGATAATGCATACATGTAGGGCCTGAGCCCTGAAGAGCCCCAACAAAATCAAAATATTTCTTTAATTATGTATAAAAATTAAGGTTATATATAATAAAATTGTTTATTATTGGTTCCTTTAAAATATATATATTCAGTAAAATGGTAAGTTATAAATTTTAATTTTTTTAAAGAAAAAATTTCTTATTTATTTTTAAGGAAAAAAATTTCATAATATATATTTATAATAATTAATAAGTATTTATCTCATCAAAACTCTTAATAATTATCTTAATTATTATTTGATAACTTATATTAAAAATAAGATTATTAATTTTGAATAGAATAAGCTTTCATATCAAACTGCATGCTGTACGCTAACATATAAATTCTTTAAAGTTTTTATTTTAATTATAATTTTCATGAATTTGCTATGAAAGAAATTCCAAATAGAAATACACTAAAAAAATTGTAATCTCTTATAAATTATTGATGGTCATAATTACCTCTGAACTAAACTTCTTAGCTCCACTACTGCATATATCTAATTTCATATTAATTTTTTAAAAATAAAATTTAACATTTTTAAATATAATGAAAGTAAATACCTATATATTAATAATATTTTATATAATAATTTCGAGTCAGTCTCCAAGGCTATATTTGAGAGGCAGTTTTTGAAGATAAGATATGAGTTTTTAAAAATATTGAGCTTATTTAAGATGAAAGATATTTTAAAAGAGATATTTAAGCCTCTAAAATCCCACTTTTTAACCCTTCAAATTAGTGAGTTAGGAAGGTTTTGATGCTTTACCTTTCATTACCTTAATTTATTTTTCTTTAAAAAAATATCTTTTTTTACAATATCCAAATACTCTATGAGTGAAATACTGCCCTTATTGAAATTCAATAAAAAAATTTATTATATATTTTAAAATTTTTGAATGATAAAGTCCAATGATAATGCACGTATATAAAACAATTTCCCTTGTCCATACTAGAGAAAATTAGGAGCGGAACTAAATCAACAGGTCTATCAAATTGGAGTGGCAAACACAAATTGTGTAACTTGTAAGGAAGACCTATTGGGAACTTAATCAAGAGTTGAGACAAACAAAACAGACATATGACCACCGCCCGCTACAGTTTAAAAATCCAATCTAATCTATTAGACGCCTCTATTAATGTCTTGGAAAATGACAGCAGCCCAAACCCATCGAGCCAATCAAAAAATCTATTCACCCATTATATGATTAATGGGTCTGATAGAAGCATTTGTCAAATCAATTCTCCAACGACAGCCAGAAATTTTGGCAATTTTGTACCACAAAGAAAATTATCTATAAGTTTTTTTTTTTTTTTTCTTATCGTTAGAGTATTCTTATCATGATTTCATGTCCGCATCTACACAAAATGATAAATAAATAATAAATAAATATTTAATTATTATTTAAAAAAGTAAAATAATTATAGATTTTTGAGATATATATATATATATATATATATACTCACAATTAAATTGACATTTAAATATGATATATGTGTAGGATCGCATTATTATTTAATTTCTCCTATAGACGAAACTAAATACGCGCGCGAACAACTACGTACTATCATGTGCAGCAGCATAGGTAGCTCACTTTCCTTCTATGCTCTACTAAAATAACAAAAATAAATAAATAAATAAATAATATAGAGGTTAGATTTTGTTCTTATGGAAGAATTAAAATACTACCAAAATTTCCGTATTTTTTTATTAAATTTTTATATTTAATTAGCAGAATTCAAACATTCATTTTATATATATATATAATTTACTCATTTTGATATATTTTAGTCCTCATCTTAATTTTAAGTATAATAACAATTTAGCTTCTTCTCTTATAATAATTTAATAATAAAAATAATTTAATTAAAATTAAGAGTAACATTTTAATTAAAATAAAATATAAAAAAAATAAAAATATATAAAATTTTAATTAAAAATTTAAATTATTATGAAGCTAAAAGATTGAAAATTATTTATTTTTTTAAATAAAAACTTAAATATGAATGCTGTCAAATATTAGGTTAGACATTTTCTTTTTTTTAAAAAAAAAAAAACTAGACATTTTTCATTCCATATGAACTATGAAATCTAAACTAAAAGAAAAAGGGAATATATTTTACTTTACCGCATTAGCAACTGCCTTTTTCACCACTTTCATGTCTTCAATCAAAAACCTAGCGGTAGCAACCTTTCTCGGCCACAGCTCCATCCCATCACCGCCGGAGATTACTGTCTTTCGATCACGAACCCACAAACACCTCAAAATAAACTCCAAACAGAAAACTAAACTAAACAAAACCATCTTCAAAACCCCCATCAAAACCCCTCTCCAATCCTTCCCTTTCCCTTCTCTCCAATCCCTCCGGCTACCAGTCATCAAGGTGGGCACCGCCGATGGATCCTCCGCCTTCCTGCAACTAGCCAGCAGCATCGACATCAGCGAGATCCCATCTCCGAGAGCGTGATGAATCCTGAATATCGCACACTTCTTCTCCATCATGATATGTATTTCCCACAAAGGCTTGTCGCAGCTAAGAGGGCTACTTACTGATAAATCTGCTATATGATCGTTCACTATTTTATCAACATCATCGCCGCCGTCGGTGGTGGAGTTTTCGTCGACAAGTATGATGTGTCGATCGATGTCGATCTCTGTTCTTCTCCAGTGCTCGAATCCATTCTTGTCACGCACAAGGAGACTGCAGAATCTTGGGTGCTTCACCATGAGAGAATTCTTTATGGTGGATTTTATTTCGTCTATGTCGATGCGGTATTTAAAGCCAAGTGAACAGTGGATTATGGTTTTCATTTCCGGCTGGAGAAATAGCCTGCCGGCAGGAGTAAGTGGCTCGTCGGAGACAATCACCGGCGATGCCATTTAAAAGAGGAGTGGAATTTTTGGTAACTTGAAAATGGTCAAAGAATTTGTAGTTACCAAAATTGAAGGTAAATGGAGGAGAGAAATGGCTTTTTAAAGAAATGTCAAATGTTCAATGGTCAAATGTCGTCGACGGCACTCACAATACTAACTTAAGAAAGCAATGATCAATGTGATAGTTTATATAAAAGTAAAGGTACCAATAGATATTAAAAGCAAGTGTGTTTTTCATATAGAATAAGTCTATTGTATAAAAAATATTTACCATTCATGACTTAAGTTATTAGGATCATAATTAATTTAATAAATAATTTATAAAGAGATTAAAATAAATTTAAGTAGACTAATTTAACTCAATTTGATAATTAAAAGTATAATTTAACTCAATTTGATAATTAAAAGTATATTATTCACTTAGCAGAATAACGTTAGAATCTCTATTCCTTTAATTTTCTTACTTAAAAAAAAATTTAAGAAAATTTTTTATAAATAAAAAATATTTAAATTCAATTTAAAATATTTCTCTATATTTGCTAACCTTTATTATCTTCTCTTTCGATCTTTACATGAATGAATAAAAAAAATCAATTTTCTCCTTTATTTATAATTTTTAAAAAAATGCAAACAGAAATCAATTATATCAAAAAAAATATATATATATACATTATAATCTTTTAAAAACAATTTTTTTATTAATATATATACGAATTTTTTTTAAAATGTTAATTTCATAAATTAACATTTAATTGATAATTATGTATACTTATTTAAATATTTAAATTATTGATTTAATTTTTTAAAGAAAATTATTCTAAATAATTATTTGTTCATGAATAATTAAATATTTATTAATATTAATAAAATAATTATATATGAAATATCAAGCAAATAAATCATATATCTTAATAAGAGTGTATTTCTTGATGAGAACAATTATTTTGTATCTTGCTAAATTATTTATCAATAATTGATAATAGTAATTCAAATAAAAAAACTTTAATTTATTTTAAGAATTATTAATATTTATCAAAAAACAGTACAAAATTTTTATTTTTTTCTAGATTGTAAAGTTTTTTCTTTATTTAATTAAAAAATTTCCAAATTTTGCTTTCTTAAAATTAATTAACAAATATGGGGGAAAAATATATGATACAAATATAACAGCACTTTTAAATGACATTGCATTTTTTTTTTTTACCTTATTTATAGATAACTAATGTGTATGAGTGTTTTATTCTCTTCTATGATTTTAATATATTGAATTATGAAAACAGACACTCTCTTTATAAAAATATGATAAAATTAAATATACCTGGAAATGGAAAATTTTTTCTTCTATTATTACTTCTCAAATCCATATTTGGTCTTTTTCTCCTCCACCAATGAAAGCTTCATGTACTCCTGACCACCAAAAATTAAACAATCATTTATAAAATAAAAAAAAAAAAACAATTTTACCATGCAATTACTAGCTTTAATTAACTTCAAAAGTTACCATAAATATGTAAAAACCAATTAAAGGGTAAATTTGACATACTTGTACGTTTTGGAAAGATTGATATACACATACTTATTCCTGTTTTGTAAAGAAGTTGTTAACTCGGAGTCATGATCTTCAAATTACAAATAAAATAATTATAATACAATAAACAATAATAATAATAATAATAAAACTCTCGTATCGTATTAAAATTTAAATTTATTCTCAAAATTTTAGTTTTAAAATTAAAAAATATATGAAATTATGAACAGATAATATTTATAGAAGGAAAATACATAAAAATAAGTAATTATGCACGTTATTAATGCATGGTCACTAAAACTTAATGAATTTGAATCAAATTTATTCGTTTTACAAGAAAGAAAATAAGAGTTTAATGGAGAAATAGTGTAATTACGTTGTAATGAAAAGAAAAACATATATTGGAGCACTGATTTTTAGTGCTTTCACACAAATTTTTACCTTTTTCATGTTTATAGATAGTATCACCCATGATTTTATATAAATGAAGTATTTGCTGTAGAGCACACAACAATTTGAAATTGACTTTTGGATTTCTATGACAATTTGAGAGACGGGTTAATTATCATCTACTAGAGATAATTAAGTGAGAAGAGAATGATAATAATGAGAGGATAGGCAGAAGATTGAGAATTAAAAGTTGTGACTTAAATATATAGATGGACGAGAAGCAAACGCCAATGGATATGAAACCATGTTTTTGCGGTTTCTCATTCAAATGCTTTTGTTTTTAAACCATTTATGATAAAAATAGAAAAAAAAAATGTTGACCCCACAAGCTCAACGGAGCATAGATTTTGATGATACCAAAACTCAACTAGAATCAAACTAACATTGTTTTAAGTATTGTGCTTCTCAAAGAACAAAGAAAAAGACACAAGGATTTCATGATGGATTTGTGCTTTTGAAGAAATGATGACATTTTAAGATAACACAGGACGAATCAAAGGAGATAAAGGAAGAAAATGTTACCTTCCAAAGCTACATTGAAGATCAAATTTGAAGGCACATATAGTATAGAAGTTAGTTTTAACTTTTAGGATTACTTGTGAAAAGAATTGAGGAGTAGAAGTCAATGATACTTATTTTCAATCCCTCAAAAGATTTTCTTTTAAATATCTTCAATGGTCTAAAAGCATTTGATTATGATTTGGTATAAAAGTTTTAAAGTTTTCAAAGTTATGCAAAAAAGTTTTTCTGGTATGCTAATTAGTTTGCTACTTGTTTTGGTATGCTAACTGGTTTGCTACTTTTTCTAGTATGCTAACTGTCTCATCTCTGCACAACATCGCAGAAAAAGACAAAATAACGGCTATTTTCTTGAAATTCGAAATTGTAACGTTCAAATGAGTTCTCAAACGGTAAAAAACATTCCAAAGCTATAAATACACCTACCCTTGGCCATTTTGCACTTAATGAAAGTCTCTCTACTGTTCCTAACCCTTTAAGATCATAAAAGCTTTCATTCAAAGTGCTCAAAGTGTTTTATTGCTCATCATTGGCTTACCTACTCATCTCTTCTTTATAGATTCTATTGTATTGAGTGAGAGTGAGATTTAAACACTTTATTATCATTTATGAGAGGTCATTCAAGCACCTATTGAAGCTTGATTGTGAAAAGTGTTTGGGATAACACTTGGTAGAAGTGTGAAGCTACTTGTAAAAGCTTTGGTAAGAAGATTTGTAAAGGGCTTTTGTATCTTGCCTTTAAAAGAGAAGATTAATGGAGTGAAGACTCAAAGTGGGATCTTTGAGAGAGTGGATGGAGGCTAGTTGAGCTGAACCACTATAAAAATTCAATGTTCAATTTTTTTAACCCTTGCTTTTTACATTTATGCATTTTAACTTTCTGATTGAGGTACTTTTGCTAATATGAATGTTGGTATTGTTTATTGTTAATCTTGCTGCAAACTGAGAAAATTTGTTTACTGCTGAATCTGCTGATACTTGATTTAATTTGCATATTGTTTTATTTGCTGTCAATTAATATATCTGGTATATTACTCTATTTGCTGTGTTGTGTACTTATTCAGATTACTGAATTTTCTACTGAATGCCAATATATTCTGTTAGATCAGTATACTGATTGCTTATGACCCAACTTTGAATCAACTTATCAATAGAGTTGTATTGTTCATATATCACATTAGAAAATTAGATTGAACCAAGCTGAAAATTTTCAAAGGTTTTGAGCAAGAACCGAAAAAATTGATTTTAGAGTCCAATTCACCCCCTCTCTTGGACATATTTTGGGACATCAATTTGGTATTAGAGCCCGTCTCTCTTGCTTGAGGATTAAACACCTTAGAGTGATCCATACACATGGCTGGTTCATCTAGAAACTCAGCTGGTATACCTGCTCCCTTAGCTGAAGGTTATTCTATCACTAGACCACCACTTTTTAATGGCACAAATTACTCTTTTTGGAAAACTAGAATGAGAAACTTTATACAATCTGTTGATATTGATGCTTGGAGAATAATTAAAAATGGTCCTTATATTCCTTATAAAAACTAGTGAAGGAACTGTGCAAATTCCTAAAGCTGAAGTTGAATTTGATGATAATGATTGGAAGAAAATTTCTACCAATGCCAAGGCTATTAACATTCTTCATTGTGCTCTTGATATTAATGAGTATAATCGTATTTCAGGATGTCAAACTGCAAAAGAAATATGGGAAAAACTAGAAGTCACATATGAAGGAACTGATGTGGTGAAAGAGTCAAAGGCAAACCTCCTCATTCGTGATTATGAGTTATTTGAGATGAAACCTGGTGAAACTATTGCTGAAATGAGTACCAGATTTACAGATCTTGTCAATCTTCTTAAAGCTCTTAGAAAGAGATTTGAGGAACAAGAACTCATAAAGAAAATTTTGAGATCTCTTCCAAAGTCATGGGAAGCAAAGACCACTATTATTCAAGACACCAAGGATTTCAGAAAATACACTTATGATGAGCTAATTGGTTCTCTCATTGCACATGAGATGATCTATAAGAAAGATTAGAAAGAAGGTGATCAAAAGAAAAAAAAAGGTATAGCCTTCATATCTGAAAAGGTAGATGAGAAAAAGAAAAATGTTGCTTTTAAAGCTAGTTCAAGTGATGATTCAAGTGTTTCAAGTGATGTTGATGAAGATATGGCTATGATAGTTAAAAGATTCAAAAGAGCATTTAGAAAAGATGGAAGCAAATACAAGAAGTTCACAAAGAAATATGCTCCAAAGACTCCAAATCATTCAAGTGAAATAGTTTGTTATGAGTGTAACAAACCAGGCCACATGTAACAGCCCGGCCCACTAGTGAAATTGTCCGCTCTGGGCCGAAGCCCTCACGGTTTTAAAACGCGTTAATAGGGGTTAGGAACCTCCATCTTATGAACCCAGCATCTCTCCCGTGTTTTATCGATGTGGGATTTTCCTAGGGTGTTACAATCCACCCCCCTTATGGGACTCAGCGTCGTCGCTGAGGTTTGCCCCACCATCGTTCAAGGTTGCAAGCGGAGCGGCTCTGATACCACAAATGTAACAGCCTGGCCCACTAGTGATATTATCCGCTCTAGGCCGAAGCCCTCACGGTTTTAAAACGCGTCAATAGGGGTTAGGAACCATCAACTTATAAATCCAGCATCTCTCCCGTGTTTTGTCGATGTGGGATTTGTCTAGGGTGTTACAATCCACCCCCCTTATGGGACTCAGCGTCCTCGCTGAGGTTTGCCCCACCACCGTTCAAGGTTGCACGCGGAGCCGCTCTGATACCACAAATGTAACGGCCCGGCCCACTAGTGATATTGTCCGCTCTAGATCGAAGCCCTCACGGTTTTAAAACGCGTCACTGGGGGTTACAAACCACCAACTTATAAACTCAGCATCTCTCCCGTGTTTTGTCGATGTGGGATTTGCCTAGGGTGTTACAATCCACCCCCCTTATGGGACTCAGCGTCCTCGCTGAGGTTTGCCCCACCATCGTTCAAGGTTGCACGCGGAGCGGCTCTGATACCACAAATGTAATGGCCTGGCCCACTAGTGATATTGTCCGTTCTAGGCCGAAGCCCTCACAGTTTTAAAACGCGTCAATAGGGGTTAGGAACCATCAACTTATAAATCCAGCATCTCTCCCGTGTTTTGTCGATGTGGGATTTGCTTAGGGTGTTACAATCCACCCCCCTTATGGGACTCAGCGTCCTCGCTGAGGTTTGCCCCACCACCGTTCAAGGTTGCACGCGGAGCCGCTCTGATACCACAAATGTAACGGCCCGGCCCACTAGTGATATTGTCTGCTCTAGACCGAAGCCCTCACGGTTTTAAAACGCGTCACTGGGGGTTACAAACCACCAACTTATAAACTCAGCATATCTCCCGTGTTTTGTCGATGTGGGATTCGCCTAGGGTGTTACACCACATTAAGCCAAAGTGTCCTACATTGAAGAAGAAAAATAAGTTTAGAAAGGATAAAAGTAAAAAAGCAATGGCAGCAACATGGAGTGTTAGTGACTCTTCATCAGATGATGAAACAAGTGACAAAGATGTTGTAAATGCTTGTATGATGGCAATTGAAGAAAAAGGTGAAAGCTCGCATATTGAAGATAGTGAAAATGAGGTAAATCTTGAACTTTCTAATGTTGATAAATTAGAACTTGCATTTGTAAAGACATATGATAAATATAGATCTTTTAAAAAGAAATGCAAAATTTTGATTCATGAAAATTGTGCTTTGAGATCAGAAAATATTTCCTTGAGTATGGCTTTAAAGGAAAATGAATTTTACAAATCTCAAATGAAATTATTTAAGGAAGTTAATGATGAGCTTTAAAGATCAAAAGAAGTGTGTGAACAACTTCTTGAGAAAAACAGAATTCTTGAAGCAAAGGTTGAATCTTTGATAAGAGATTTAACTAAATTTACAAAAGGAAAAGAAACACTTGATATACTTCTTGGGAATCAAAGATCCACAAATGAAAAATTTGGAATTGGTTATGATGGATTTATGAAAAATGGAAAATACAAATATTATTTTATGAAAGCTACATCCTTTTCTCAACCAAATATTGCATGCTTTTATTGTAATCATAAAGGTCATATGATTAATGCTTGTCCTATTAGGAAAGGAACCTTTAAGGCAAAGAAAGTATGGGTGACTAAAGGAACCCTACCTAGTATTACTAACACATAAGGACCCAAAGTTGCTTGGGTACCTAAAGACAGTTAACTGATTTCAGGTCTGCCTAAGGAGTATGCTGGAAACAAAACACTGGTACATAGATAGTGGCTGCTCTAGGCATATGACAGGAAATAAAGGCAAATTCTCCTCTCTTAATTTGAAAGAAGAAGGTTATGTCAAATTTGGTGATAAAAGTAAAGCTAAATTATTGGATGTGGAACTATTAGTAAAAATCCTTACATTGAGAATGTTGCATTAGTACAAGGATTAAAATATAATCTTTTAAGTGTTAGTCAACTATGTGATAATGGTTTTAAAGTCATTTTTACTTCTACACATTGTGAGATTCGTGGAAATAATGTTATGTTTGCTGGTGCTAGAATAGATAATATTTACCTACTTGACTTAACAAGTCTTGAAGAAAATTGTGAAACATGCTTTATGACTTCAGATGATAGTGCATGGTTAAGGCATAGAAAATTAGGACATGCTAGCATGAGTACACTTGCTAAACTCTCTAGAAGGAATCTTGTTAGAGGACTTCCAAAGTTAAGATTTGAAAAAGAGTTTCAATGCAAAACATGTGCACTTGGTAAGCAAACAAAATCATCTTTTAAATCAAAAAATGTTGTAACTACGTCTAGACCATTGGAGTTATTACATCTTGATCTTTTTGGTCCAATCACACCTAGAAGTCTAGGAGGCAAGGCATATACATTTGTAATTGTTGATGATTTTTCAAGATTCACATGGACTTTCTTTCTTGCTCATAAAGATGAAACCTTTGATATATTTGAAGCTTTTTGCAAAAGAACTCAAAATGAAAAAGGTTATTGCATTACATTTTTTAGGAGTGATCATGGAAAAGAATTTGAAAATAGTTTGTTTGAAAATTTCTACTCTCAAAATGGTATTTATCATACATTTTCAGCTCCTAGAACTCCACAACAAAATGGAGTTGTTGAAAGGAAAAATAGATCTTTGCAAGAAATGGCAAGAACAATGCTGAATGAAAATAGTTTACCAAAATATTTCTGGGCTTCTGTTGTAAATACATCATGCTACATTTTGAACAGAGTTTCCATTAGAACTATTTTAAAGAAAACTCCTTATGAACTTTGGAAAGAAAGAAAACCTAATATTGCATATTTTCATGTCTTTGGTTGTAAATGTTACATTTTGAATAACAAAGACAGCAATCTCAAGAAATTTGATGCTAAATCTTGTGAAGGAATATTTCTAGGTTATTCAACAAATAGCAAAGCATATAAGATTTTCAATAGAAAAACCTTGACCATGGAAGAATCAATGCAAATACTTTTTGATGATGCTAACACTTTCTTGCAAAGGAAAGATTCTTGTGATGATGAAATTGAGCAGATTCTAAATTCAAAGAATTCAAATAAAGATGAGCTTGATTCAAAATAACTAGTGGAGGATGATCAAAATGACAAAGAATAAGAACTTCCTTGCTCCACAAATGTTGAAATTCAAGAAGACTCCCAACCAAATGTGGAAGAATTACAAATTGAGGAACCTCAACATCAAGATATTCCACAAGAATAGAGGTACTATAAAAATCATTCCAAAGATGACATTCTTGATAGTCCATCACAAAGAATGATGACAAGAGCTCAACTTAGAAGATATTTTGGTAATGTTGCTTTTGTTTCTCAATTTGAACCCAAAACATATGATGATGCTCAAAATGATGAAAATTGGCTTTTCGCTAAACAAGAGGAATTAAATCAATTTGAAAGAAATAAAGTGTGGACACTTGTTCCTAAACTTAAAAAGCATTCTGTTATTGGAACTAAATGGGTATTTAGGAATAAGATGGATGAAAAAGGACATGTAATTAGACATAAAGCTAGACTAGAAGCTCAAGGATACAACAAAGAGAAAGATATTGATTTTGATGAAACCTTTGCTCCGGTTGCTAGAATTGAAGCTATTAGAATGTTGTGTGCATTTACATGTTTTAAGAATTTCAGGCTTTATCAAATGGATGTTAAAAGTGCATTCTTAAATGGATATATTAATGAAGATGTTTATGTGGCTCAACCTCCTGGTTTTGAAGACCCTCATTTTCCAAATCATGTTTACAAGCTTACTAAAGCTCTCTATGGTTTAAAGCAAGCTCCTAGAGCATGGTATGTGAGACTTAGTAAATTTTTGCTTCAAAATGATTTTAAAAGAAGAAAAGTAGATACTACTCTTTTCATTAAGAAACTAGGAAAAGACATACTTATTGTGCAAATCTATATAGATGATATTATTTTTGGTGCTACTAACCATTCTTTTTGTAAGAAATTTTCCAATATGATGAAAAGTGAATTTAAAATGAGTATGATGTGTGAACTTACTTTCTTCCTTGGATTGCAAATTACACAAATGAAAGATGGAATTTTTATAAATCAGTCCAAGTATATAAAGGATATGCTAAAGAAGTTCAAAATGGAAGATATGAAAAGCATTGGAACTCCCATGAGCTCAACAGTTAAATTGGAGAAAGATGAAAAAGGTAAAGAGATAGATAATAAACTCTATAGAGGTATGATTGGTTCTTTACTCTTCTTGACAGCATCTAGACCAGACATTAATTTCAGTGTATGTTTATGTGCAAGATTTCAATCATGTCCAAAAGAATCTCATCTTGTAGCAGTTAAAAGAATTTTTAAGTACCTCATTGGCACTCACAACATTGGCTTGTGGTATCCAAAATGTGAATCATTTGATCTTATTAGTTATAGTGATTCAGATTTTGCTGGTAGTAGAATGGACAGAAAAAGCACTTCTGGAACTTTTCAATTTCTAGGTCATGCATTAGTTTCATGGCATAGTAAAAAACAAACTTCTGTTGCACTTTCTACAGCAGAAGCTGAATATATTACAGCTGGAAGTTGTGTTACACAAATTTTGTGGATGAAACAACAGCTTGAAGATTTTGAAATTAAATTTGATCACATTCCCATAAGTTGTGACAATACTAGTGCTATAAACCTGTCAAAAAATCCTGTCCAACACTCTAGAAGCAACCATATTGAAATTAGACATCATTTTATTAGGGATCATGTTCGAAATGGTGATATTCAAATTGAATTTGTCCCTTCTGAAAAATAGCTTGTTGACATTTTTACAAAGCCACTTAATGAGAAAACTTTTTACAAAATAAGAAGAGAACTTGGTATGACTAATGCTCTTGATTAACTTTTGATGCATACTCATGTTCTTATATAAAAATGAAGTGATATATGTTGTTTTGTAGTGTTAAAAATGCGCTCTAATATTTCTGGTGCAATTTGAAAATTTCTGGGTCTGATCTGATATGAACAGTGTTCTGCAGAATTTGATTGCAGTGGCATACTAATTTGTTTGCTAATTTTCTTGTTTGCTAAGTGCTTTACCATTGCTCTTAATTTTTAGTTGGCAAACTGGTAGTCAGGTTTGATTGTACTAAAACTCTAAGATTATTTTTATTTTTTGAGCGTCTATTCTGCATGTTTAAAAAGGCACATTACTTAAATTACCCTCTATTTAAAGCATTGCATCACTATGTGTTTTAAGGGCAAAACAAACTTTTGACATATTAACCAGCGCGGGACTCAAAATTTTTTTTTCAGAGCCATCAATCTTCTCTCTGCTTCTCCACTGGTACACGGTACCCATCACTCTGCAAAAATCTCCATTTATGTCTTTTCAAGTCTAAAATTCAAAATTTCTTCTCTTTTTCGAAGCATTGCCTCCCAAAACACGATTGGATGCATCTTCTCTCCATTTGTTAACCCATTTCACTCACAACCCTCTCAATCATTATCTCTTTTCATTTTCTTTAAAATTTCTGAAACCCATTGGCTCTAAATCAAATCGATCAGTCCGCATTCTTCAAGATAGAAAATCCCTAAAATCTTACTATTCATTCCCCGTTATCTCTCTCAATATGCTGAAGAACCCATTCAAAGTGATTCTTGTTGGATTAAAATTTTTTGACGCATTCTCTCCTGTCATCATCAATTCATATTCTCTACAAGTCTCAGGTACTGAATCCGAAACATTAATGGAAGCTTGTTTACATTTTTTTTGTTGTTCTGTCTGTTTCGATTCGTCTCTTATTCTTGAAATTAGTTGATAAATCTTCTTAGTTTGAGTATTCACATTACGCAAAAATGCGCTATATGATAAGACCATGAATTTGTTGTTGATTCTCCAAAACCCGAATATTTCTTACTGTCAGTCCTAAAATTTTTTTTAATACATGACATTGTGCTAGAAATGTGTTGATATGCTTCTAATGATTATACATTGACTGCTCACATTGTTCATTTTGTGAACTTAGCTTTCTCTATCCCTATTGCCAATTTTCTTCTGGTTTGGTCATGGCACGGTCAAAAGGAAAAGGCAAAGCAAAAGTCACTACACCTTTATCATCTTCAGATTCCACTGATGCGAATGTCCCTACATCTCCTCCTCCACAGAGAGAAGTTCCTCTGGTAATTGGAAAATCAAAAGAAAAGTTCAAGAAAAGGACCAATGAGCCTGTCCAAGAAAAAGGATCCAAGAAGAAAAAGACTTCAAAAGCTCCAATTACGCATATGGAAAGGGCCATTCATGAACCAAGGTACATCCACTGGCTTGCTTTTACTGAAGTCTCTATTCCTTTACAGTCTTTGTTTGAATATAAAAAATGAGACAGATTGTGCTCTAACACTGAAGGAGTATATGTGGATTTAGTTCAAGAATTTTATAAGAATTTAAGAGTTGATGATGCTGAAAGAGATGAATCTTTTAAGGTAAAAATAAAAGGAAAAGTCTATGAGGTGACAGCAGAAAGATTAGCAAAAGCCCTAGGGATCCCAAACAGTGGGAATAAAATCTGTTCTCACAAACAAGTATTTGCTGTTGGCGGGTTCAATAAAAGAGATTTTGAGGCTAAAGTGTTTAAAGGAGAAGTAAAAGATAAGACTAGCATTACCCATGCTCACTAACACATTAAAATTCTTCATAGTTTTATCATCTATGTGCTGAATCCTAGAACTGACAGTCCAAACTATTTAAGCACACTTGATCTCTGCATAATTTGGCATATTGTGAATCAAATTGAGTTTAATCTTGCCTACTTTATGCTGAAGCAAATTATGAAATGGAAACTACCTTACAAACTACCCTATGCCCATCTTCTTAATGGCCTGTTTAGAGACTTTGGGATACCTCTGGAAACTGAGAAACTTAGAACAAATATGATCCTAATTACAAGTCTGCAGAAAGATGATGATGGCAGAAAACTAAGGTTTGAATAAGGTGTTAGTTCTAAGGATAGTGCAAGTGGTACTTTTAATATTGAAGGAATTCTGGAAGAAGTGAACAACTTAAGGGAATTTGTTGAAATTGAATTTGGAGAAATACAGAAATTTAGAGCTTTTCAAACTGTTCTTATGAATGCTTTTGATTCTAAGATTGATGGAGCTTTGATGTTGATGTATAAAATTGTGGAAGAACTTTTCAAAATCAAAGTTCATTTGGGTATTTCAAGCTAATCAAGCCGGTCACATCGGTTCTGCTCTCAAATGTAAGAAGAAGAAGAAGAAGAAGAAGAAGAAGAAAAAGAAGAAGAAGAGGAAGAAGAAGAAGAAACTGAAAAAGAAGAGGAAGAAAAGGAAACAGAAAAAAGAAGAAGAGGAAGAGGAAGTAAAGGAAGAAGAGGAAGAAGAGGAAACTGAAAAAGATGAAAAAGATTATGATGATAGAAATGGAAAAGGAGGCAGCAAAGAATGAAATGGAAAGGATATGAGTGACTCTGAATATAAGCCGGAACCACAAACTCCTGCTCCTGCTGCACCTGTAAAAGAAAAGGCAAAAATAGCTCAAAAGGAACAAAGAAGCAAGCAGAAGAGCAAACTAGTAAACCATCTGGCAAAAAAGCTAAAACTGGCAAAAAGTCTACAGCAGAATCTGGTACTACTGCTGCAACTGAGTTAGCTGCTGGCCCTATTGGTCCCTTAACACCTGGAACTACAATGGCTGCTGAAATCCTTTAAACCTTGAGTGATAAACCTGTCAAGCCAAAAAAGTGAAGATGGCTGCTCCAAGACAAATCAGAAGGAGCTCTAGGCTGAAAGGATAAATAACCATACTGCATGTTTACTGATTGAATTTTGTCTAACAGTCTGTCTCTTAATTTGCTACTTAGTTTTCTATTTTTAGTTTTCTGAACTTTAATTAGTTTGTCATATTATCTACTATTTTGACTATTTTATTTACTGCACTTAAACTGAATTTTAATTTATACACATGTGCATGTTTTCTCCCATGTTCTTTTGATGCTGACAAAAAGGGGGAGAGATGAATAAGTAATCTTGTTAGTAATCTTGTTTGTATAACTTGTGATTGATATAGTTTGTGATTAATATATTGTTGATATGAAAATATATTGTGCATATTGTGTATATTTAGTTAGTATTTTAGTCACACTTGCCTAAAACTCCTTGAGACAAAAAATGCTTATGAATATTTCATTGATATTATTAAGGGAGAGTTATTTGTGATTAAATATTGATATAAGCACATACATAGGGGGAGTTATTCCCACATATACATTCATACACATACTCACACTTGTCAATATTTACATGGTGATTCGATTGAGTTTTGTCATCATCAAAAATGGGGAGATTGTTGACCCCACAAGCTCAAAGGAGCATAGATTTTGATAATACCAAAACTCAACTAGAATCAAACTAACATTGTTTTAAGTGTTGTGCTTCTCAAAGAACAAAGAAAAAGACATAAGGATTTCATGATGGATTCATGCTTTTGAAGAAATGATGACATTTTAAGATAACACAGGACGAATCAAAGGAGATAAAAAGAAGAAAATGTTACCTTTCAAAGCTACACTGAAGATCAAATTTAAAGGTACATGTAGTATAGAAGTTATTTTTAACTTTTAGGATTACTTGTGAAAAGAATTGAGGAGTAGAAGTCAATGATACTTATTTTCAATCCCTCAAAAGATTTTCTTTTAAATATCTTCAATGGTCTAAAAGCATTTGATTATGATTTGTTGTAAAAGTTTTAAAGTTTTCAATGTTATGCAGAAAAGTTTTCCTGGTATGCTAACTGGTTTGCTACTTGTTTTGGTATGCTAACTAGTTTGCTACTATTTCCAGTATGCTAACTGTCTCATCTTTGCACAACATAGTAGAAAAAGATAAAATAATGGCTATTTTCTTGAAATTCGAAATTGTAACATTCAAATGAGTTCTCAAACGGTCAAAAATGTTCCAAAGCTATAAATACACCTACCCTTGGCCATTTTGCACTTAAAGAAAATCTCTCTACTATTCCTAACCCTTTAAGATCATAAAAGCTTTCATTCAAAGTGCTCAAAGTGTTTTATTGCTCATCATTGGCTTACCTACTCATCTCTTCTTTATAGATTCTGTTGTATTGAGTGAGAGTGAGATTTAAACACTTTATTATCATTTATGAGAGGTCATTCAAGCACCTATTGAAGCTTGATTGTGAAAAGTGTTTGGGATAACACTTGGTAGAAGTGTGAAGCTACTTGTAAAAGCATTGGTGAGAAGATTTGTAAAGGGCTTTTATCTCTTGCCTTTAAAAGAGAAGATTAGTGGAGTGAAGACTCAAAGTGGGATCTTTAAGAGAGTGGATGTAAGCTAGTTGAGCCGAACCACTATAAAAATTCAGTGTTCAATTTTCTTAACCCTTGCTCTTTATATTTATGCATTTTAACTTTCTGATTGAGGTGCTTTTGCTGATATAAATGTTGATATTGTTTATTGTTAATCTTGCTGCAAACTGAGAAAATTAGTTTACTGCTGATTTTGCTGATACTTGATTTAATTTGCATATTGTTTTATTTGCTATCAATTAATATATCTGGTGTACTGCTCTGTTTACTGTGTTGTGAACTTATTCAGATTACTGAAATTTTTACTGAATGCCAATATATTCTGTTAGATCAGTATACTGATTGCTTATGACCCAACTTTGAATCAACTTATCAATAGCTCAGTTTTTATAATTTGAAAAGCATAATTATATAGTCTCTATATTTTCTAAGTTTTGAACTATTTTATCTATGTAATGGTAATTTCTCTCTCTTTTGAACACAATGACTAATAGAAAAAATTGATTTAAAATGGACAGAGGGATCAAAACATAGTCAAAATAAAATTATAAGGACTAACTAAGATATTTTTTAAAATAAAATGATCATAATTATTTTCTTTAAATAGAGTGACTAAATAATAATTTTCTTTAAAAAAAATTTAGCGAACACATTTTCAATTTTTTTTTTAAACTATTAAATTGAAATTGCCCACACTTCATAGGTAGGTATAGAGGGTGGGATTTCTTCTCCTTCTATTTTCCAGTCTATTTTTCCTCTCCATGAAGAAATTTTTTTTTTTATGACTGCCCCTAGGTAGTAAACCTATTTTCTATTTATTTTTCAATAATTAAGACATTTTATTTATTTTGTTTTTATTAATTTTATTTTATGGAATTTTTTATTTTTTTTATTTTATTATCTTTCTTGAGACTTTCAGTGAAAAAGAGAATTTTTTTTAATTAACATAAAAAACTTTTTCTTCTTGTTTTGAGAGCTTATAAGATCCTTAGGAGACTCATCAAAGTATTTTCATGGTGATAACATTGTCATAATTTAGAGGGTTAATTAAGTTGTAGTTATTAGTATTTATAAATAAGAATAATTTTTATTGTAAATGATGTATTACTATTTATAAATAAAAAAATCCCTTTATTTAAAAAAATAAATAAATAGGGCAGAATTGTATTTATATTTATAAATAATTATTTTATAAAAAATGAATTTGTCAAATTCATTTGACAATTATATAATATTTTATAAAAATATAAATAAATAAAAATATTTTCTTCATTTTGTCACAAGGGTTTTGCTGTTATTAGGCAATTTTCACCGAAGTGAAAAGTGAGGATGTCACACCTTATCCCTCTGTAAGGCATAACATTATCCCGTAGAATACTTAATGAACTACCGAACGTCACCTACAGATACCTCATTTAGTACCTCACAAGGAATTTTAAAACAATTTTCTTACTTTTATAAGTGGTGAGCATTTTCTAATAGGTATTAGAATCATTTATTCGAAGATTTAAAACTAGTAAAAATTTTTGTCCCATTTTATTTTTCTGCAAATTTTATAAAAATTTCGGTAAAAATCCGTTTATATTTTGAAAAAACAGTTCTTCAAATACCTGTAAAAAGCACTTCCAATGATTTATCTTAACAACTTCATCAATTTCACAACCATCCCAACCAATTGTAACATCATTTCTCAATTTTCAAAATTCAACAATCATCAAAATACTACCAATTAATTTCATTCAAATTAAAATAAAATATTTCCATTTATATTTCGTTAAAGACAAAACAATTTATATACATCCTTCCAAAAATATATATTAGAAAAAATCCAAACCAAAATTTATTACAAGCTTTATATAACTCTATACAACTTTATACAACTGCTCATAACCAATTTTACATGTCCATATAGTTACATACATTTACATATATCAAAATAGTTTTTACATTCAGGGTATAAAATATACCCGATAAACTTCAAGGTAGGTAGCTCCTCAATCCTCAGCAGCTTACTCTGCTGCTCCTCTAGTCTCTATATCTGTGACAGCAATAACAGCCATCACTGAGTACTATGACTCAGTGGTGCACAACATACTAAAATAATCTTTATGCAGAATTAAAACATAATTATTCAAAAATTTAACTGAACACGAGATATAAAATTCAAAACATGATTTTAATCCAAACAATTTCATTTCAAAAGTCTCAAAATAAATTTTTTATAAAAACACACGGTTATATCATGCCATTCGAAACAAATATAATCTCAATAGCCGGAGGCTAAGGAGAAGTCACAACACAAGGCTAGCTAGCTCAAATATATGAGAACCCATTCTTTTTCTTCTTCTACTGGCACACACCTCAACACTTTAGCCAGAGAAGGAATCAAAATTCGAAACTCATTTCCCCCATTAGTCATGCTAGTGAGGTGTTCAAATATATGGTCATGACACTTTGATTTCAAAACTTATCTTAACAATTTACCAAACATTTATTGCCATTTCAAACATACACAAATAAACTTTCAACAATTCAAAGCAAAAGCATAATACACATTTCATGCACTTTGTAAATGAATTTTAAAGCATATTGATGTTGCGCACAAACCTTATACGAGTCGCCTTTTGGACTTGACTCGATCCCTCGGGTTATTTTTCGGTATTCTTTTACACTGAAACATATAGTTTCATAGTGTTTCAGTATCATAACTCATTATAAATCCAAAACTAAATTCAAATTCACTTATACCTAGCTTTCATATGCTAAACTTGGTGTTCTTTAAATTTTGTATTTCAGAGTTACTATTCACTACACTATTCAAGTCAATTTGTTGACTTTCTAAGGCTTAATAGGTATGAGAATTCTAACTATACTCACATACCACATTTTGGTCACTAAATTTGTTGGTTTTGGTTGTTTACTCAAATTCTAAGTCTTTTAGGTAAATTTGCAAATTTTTAGTTTTGGTGTCTTATGTTGCACTGTTCCATTGGTCATTTTGCTGTTAGAATTTGGCTACATTTTCTTCATAGAAAATGTTTCCTATTGTCTTAACTTTATTCTCCTTTTTGAATCACTCTAATTGGAGTTTTGTAGCTCAAGTTATAGCCATTTAAATCATGGCTGCCGGATTGGACTTACTCAGATTTTCTGGGCACCAAATTGGTTCTGGCAGTTTTAGGTCACCAAATTTGGGTGGCTAAATGACTTAGTTAAGGGTATAATTTGGGTTTGTGCTCTTCATGAAAGTTTTAGGTCTATATATCAGCTTTCCACCGGTAAAATTTCAGGTCATTTAGACCTGTCTAGCCTAAGTTATGGCCAAATGAACAAACACTATTTATTTAGTTATTTTTGTACAGGTTAGATTGTCTAATCCGGATTTGGTCAATTTGTTCACTAGGTTTTAGTCTCTTTTTGGGCATGATTCCTAAATGAAAAATGTGCCATTTTGTGTCTAGTTTCATTCACAATTGGCCTCATGCAAATTGGGTTTGTAATTTTCAGTTTTGGTCCCTGAAAGGGACCTTGGTCATGCTGCCTGCATACTGCCCACATCCAATCCGAATTCAAACTCAATTCCAACACTTCCTACACACCACAATTGGTCATAAATGACCATTTTTCAGCTCAAACTAGGTCAAACATACCATTTTCCCATTTCTCCAATTTTTGGCTTCCAAAACCCTAGGTCCAAACCCTAATTTTCATAAAATTCAAACCTAATGCATTCTAAACATCTATCCATTGTCTACACACATAATTCAACTTAAACAACTATTCAAATGCATCAAATTCATTCATATCAAACCCTAACCTTAGATGGACAAAATTCCATATTACTCCCCCAACAATTGTTTTCTTTTAATTTTAACTTAAGATCTAAGTTACCTACACCAAGAACACAAATATTAAACATAAATTTTCAATTTAAATTCACTAACCTTAAACTTTGAAGTTCAATCTTCAATTCCACTCCTCTTTCCTTCTTTCTTTCTTGCTCAATCCACTTCTCAAGTGAGTTTATCAACTTCTAATGGATTAATTTGGGGTCAAGGTAAGGTTTAGTAGGAGTTTTGAAGCTTGAACTCAAGCTTCAATGGAGTTTCTTCCATGCTGACTTAGTGAGAGATGGGGCGGCACACTAGATGGGAAAAGACAAGAATTAGTTTTTTTTCTTTTCTTTTTAAGGTATTTTGTGTGTATTTAACTTTGATTAACTTGGTCAAAGATTGTGGGAAAATTAAATTGGATTTTGACATCACCCATGATGTCATCCAAAGTGATGCAATAACACTTTTTCTCTTTTTTTTTTTCTTTTTCTTTTATATTTATTTTTCTATTAGTTCTTTAATTTAATTCTTGATCCCGAAATTTTCTTTTCTCGGATTTTATTTGACAGTCAGGTCAGGAGTCAGCTCTAGGGGTCAATTGACCAAATTGCCCCTCGCCGGTTCAACCCGGTTTGCAAATAATTTAATATTTCTTTCGGATCCCTGACCTAATTATTTGACCGGCTTAACAATTCTTTTTTGTGATTTTTTCTTTTTCGCTGTGTTCGTAATAGTCCTAAGGACTGCGGCATCACATTTTACTGTTTGAAATTTGAGTTTAAATCGACCTCGCAGTCCTTCCCGAGAAGGTTACCCATCGCTGTGACTCTCGGCTCATTTAACTTCTTAGGTTCTGTTTTTCTTATTTATACTTAACTAATTGACAATTACTAATTATTTGTATTTAAGACTTATCTAGTTGTCTCAAGTGTGATTCTAATTCTCTTACTTGTCTGGACCGACACCGATCACTGGAATAGTGAAATATACTAAGGCTATACAAATAGGGGTGTTATAATTCTCCCCCCCTTAAAATAAATTTCGTCTCAAAATTTTACCTGGTATCAATCTCTGAACAACTGTGGGTGCTGTCTCCTCATGTCCTCCTCTTGTTTCCAAGTAGCTTCTTGGCCTGAATGATGGTTCCACAGCACTTTCACTAACGGTATTTGCTTGTTCCGTAGCTGCTTCACCTCATAAGCTAGAATCTCTATGGGTTCTTCCTCATATGTGAGGTCTGGATTTACTTCAATTTCTTCGACTGGTGGTACATGAGATGGCTCTGATCGATACCTCCTCAATATAGACACATGGAAGACATTATGTATCTTTTCTAACTCTGGAGGTAGTGCCAAACGATATGCCAAAGGGCCCACTCTTTCCAGAACCTCATATAGCCCAATGAAACGAGGACTTAGTTTTCCCTTTCTGCCGAATCTCATAATTCTCTTCCAAGGGGAAACCTTAATGAATACTTTGTCACCCACTGCATACTCAATATCCCTTCTCTTTAAATCAATATAGGACTTCTGATGGTCTGATGCAGTCTTAAGTTGATCTCTGATCACACTAATCTTCTCCTCAGTCTACTGAATAATTTCGGGCCCAATTATCTTTCTTTCACCTACCTCATCCCAATACAGTGGGGTTCCACTTTTTTTGCCATACAAAGCTTCATATGGAAGCATCCCAATGCTTGATTGGTAGCTGTTGTTGTAAGCAAACTCAATCAAAGGCAAGTGTATGTCCCAACTGCCCTCAAATTCAATCACACAAGCCCGTAGCATGTCCTCTAAAATCTGAATTACCCTCTCAGACTGGCCATCTGTTTGTGGGTGGAATGCAGTATTGAAGTTCAATCTAGTTCCTAGGGCTCTATGAAGACTACCCCAGAATCTAGAAGTGAACCTAGGATCTCTATCTGATACGATGGATACTGGCACTCCATACAGTCTCACAATCTCATTTATATACAACTTGGCCAATCTTTCTAAACTATAGTCCATCCGAACTGACAGAAAATGAGCAGACTTGGTCAGTCTGTCAACTATAACCCATACTGTATCATGACTTTTCTGTGTCCTCGGAAGTCCCATCACAAAATCCATCGTTATTCTCTCCCATTTCCATTCCGGTACTGGTAGTGGATATAACAACCCAGCTGATACTTGATGCTCTGCCTTCACTTGCTGACAAGTTAGGCATTTGGAAACAAACTTTGTCACATCTCTTTTCATACCTATCCACCAGTAATGCTCCTTTATCCCTCTATACATTTTTGTGCCACTAGGGTGCATGGTAAAAGGAGACTCATGTGCTTCCTTCAAAATGATCTGTTTCAAGTCAACGTCATTAGGAATGCACATTCTGCCCTGGTGTAACAGTGGGCCATCATCTCTTATTGAGAATTTTGTTTCTTGCCTTGTCTGACTTCTTCCAACAGCTTCTGATACTTCTGATCATTTTGAGCAGCCATTCTGATCTGATCAATCAACACTGGCTGTACATGCCATGCAACTGCTGTCTGCCCCTCATCATTAATCTCTAAGATGGCATGTAATGATCTCAACTCATGTACCATATACAAAGGAGTAACCCGTAGACTTGCCATAGTCTTGCGACTTAAGGCGTCAGTCACAACATTAGCTTTCCGTGGCTAATAGTCTATCAGATAATTATAGTCTTTTATCAACTCTAACCATCTCCTCTGTCTCAAATTCAACTCTTTCTAGGTGCCCAATTACTTCAAACTCTTATGATCTGTGTAGATATAGTACTTCTCCCCATACAAATAGTGTTTCCAGATCTTAAGAGCAAACACTATAGCTGCAAGCTCCAAGTCATGTGTCGGATAGTTTCTCTCATGCGATTTCAGCTGGCATGATACATAGGCAATGACATTTCGATCTTGCATCAATACACAGCCTAACCCATTGTGAGAATCATCACTGTAAACTATGTATTCTTTACCCGGAGTAGGTAAAGTCAGGACTGGAGCCTCAGTCAAACACCTCTTCAATTCATCAAAACTCTGCTAGCATTTATCCGTCCACTGAAATTTCACATTTTTTCGAAGTAATTTGGTCAATGGAGATGCCAACATGGAGAATCCCTTCATAAATCGACGGTAGTATCTAGTTAAACCCAAAAAACTGCGAATCTCTGTGATATTTCTGGGTGGCCTGCAATTAAGGATAGCTTTTATCTTATTTGGATCTACCTTGATGCCCTCTACTGATACTACAAGCCCCAAGAAGGATATTTCTTTCAGCTAAAACTCACACTTCGATAATTTGGCGTATAGTTGTTTCTCCCTGAAAGTCTGCAGTACAATCCGCAGATGTCTATCATGCTCTTCTGCGGTCCTTGAATAGACTAATATATCATCTATGAATACCACAACAAATTGATCGAGGTATGGTCTGAAGATAGTGTTCATCAGATCCATACAAGCAGCTGGAGCATTAGTTAACCCGAATAGCATGACCAAGTGGCCATAGCGGGTTTTAAAAGCAGTTTTAGGAATACTCTGCTCTTATACTTTCAGCTAATAATAACCTGATCTCAGGTCAATTTTGGAGAACACAGCTGCACCCCTCAACTGATCAAACAAGTCATCAATGCGGGGGAATGGATATTTATTCTTTATTGTCACCTTATTCAACTGCCGATAGTCAATACATAAGCGGAGGGTGCCATCTTTCTTCTTAACAAACAACACTGGCGCTCCCCAAGGTGACACACTAGGGCAGATAAAGCCCTTGTCAAGCAACTCTTGCAACTGCATTTTTAACTCCTTCAATTCTGCTGGTGCCATTCTATATGGTGTTATGGAGATTGGGTCCACACCAGGCATAACATCAATCTCAAACTACACCTCTCTTTCTGTAGGTAATCCTAGCAATTCATCAGGAAACACATCCAGAAAGTCACATATTGTAGGGATGTTCCTGAGTGCTGGACTCCCCACTTGGGTGTCTATCACATGTGCCAAGTATGCTTCACACCCCTTTATGATCATCCTTCTAGCTAGTGCAGCTGAAATGATGTTTGATGGCAGTAATTGCCTCTCCCCATGTATTACCACATCACCGTACAGAGGGAGACCAAAAGTGACTTTCTTCAATCTACAGTCAATCATGGTGTGATGCCTGGCTAACCAATCCATGCCCAAAATAATATCATAATCTCTAAAGGGCATTTCAATCAAATCTGACAGAAAAATATGTCCTTGGATCACCAAAGGACAGTCTCTATAGATTCTGTTGACCCGAACCTCTTGTCCTAATAGACTAGTTATTAGCACTTCAAAACCCATTTTGACACACAGAACAGCAAGTTAACTGACTATGCTAGCACTAACATATGAGTGGGTTGAACCCGGATCAAACAACACAAATACTTCTTGATCAGAGATAGAGAATGTACTAGCTACAACATCAGAAGTCTCAGCCTCTTCTCGCTGTCTCATCATATAAACTCTGGCTGAAGCACTTCCTTGTGCTGACTGACCAACAGTACCCTGACTGTTAGAAGCATTGCCTCTACCTCTGCCTCTTCCTCTACCAACTGGTTGTGAACCTCTGGGAGCAGGACTCTAAATAGATCCTTCTGTAGTCGTAGGAGCTGGACCGAATCTAGGAGCACTAGTGCAGTCTTTTGCAATATGACCCTTGCCTCCACAGTTAAAGTAGGCTCCTGTTGCCCAATAGATTTCTCCCCCATGAATCTTGCCATAAGTCTCACAGGGGTGAGGAGGTTGTGAACCCCTGCTCGACTATTGACCAGACCTAGGGGGTCTCTATCCAGAGAATTGGCCCCTTCCAAACCTTTGACCTCAACCTTTGCTAGGTCCACCAAATTTCTTCCTCTTCTCAGAAGTACCACCAGAACTTGGCTCTACTGACTTTTCCCCCTTATCTTTCTCTGATTTCTCAACTTTTTCTAATTTTTGTTTTATTGGGTCGCTTTTGATTCAATTCTTTCCAACTCAAGTGCTAGAGAAATGAGTTCTGAAAAATTACTGTGCCTGAATCTCACTACTTGCATCCGTAGGCTGGGCTTCAAACCCGTCTCAAATCTCTTGCACCTTTCCTTACTGGTAGAAAGGAGACTCCTAGTATAGTGGCTTAAGTGGGAGAACTCCCTCTCATATTCTGCCACTATTCTATTATCTTGTTTCAAACTCAAAAACTCTTATAACTTCTGATCCACATATGCATCTGGGACGTATTTCTGTCTGAACTCTCTGATGAAGTCATCCCAGGTCAGTATTGGTGGTTCAGCCAAGCTGTGGGGGATGGTCTTCCACCAATCATATGCATCCCCTTGCAGTAGTGACACGGAGTATTCAAATTTCAGCTCATCTGGGCAGTGCAGCTTCTTGAACACTCTATCCATTCTTTCAAGCCATTGCTCTACCTCTAAAGGGTCTACTGTACCCTTAAATTCCGTAGCCCCATACTTTAACAGCTTGTCATACTGTCTAGCTAGAGGCTGTGGTTGTATCACAGGTGTCTGGGGTGGAGCTTAAGCTTGCATACCCCAACCATTTGTTGAAACATTGTAGCCATCTGCTGTGCGAACTGTGCAGGAAACTGCGGCATTTGTGGGGCTGGTGCCACTGACCCACTGACATTCTATAGAGCTGGGGCTTCCCCTTGTGCCTCAACTTCAACAGATTGCTCAACTGAGTGATCCCCTTTTTCCATATCAGTTTGAAATTATGGTATCTCCTGAACAAATAACACAAGGAGATTTCCCTCCGTTAGTTCATATTTATGATGTAATGCATTGTATGTAACAAATAAGGACATTGAGCAGTTGTACTTAGCAAAGAAAAGACACAAATTCACAAGTTAAAACATACTTCAAAAAAATTTGCTCTGATACCACTAAAACATGTCACACCTTACCCCTTTGTAAGGCATAACATGATCCCGTAGAATACCTAATGAATTACCGAACTTCACCTACCGATAACTCATTAAGTACCCTACAAGGGATTTTAAAATAATTTTCTTATTTTTATAAGTGGTGAGCATTTTCTAATAGATATTAAAATCATTCATTCGAAGTTTTAAGACTAGTAAACTTTTTTGTCCCATTTTATTTTTCCGCAAATTATACAGAAATTTCGGCAGAGTGCCGTCTGTATTTTGAGAAAACAGTTCTTCAAATACCTATAAAAAGCACTTCCAATACTTTATCTCAATAACTTCATCAATTTCCACAACCATCCCAACCAAATTCAACATCATTTCTCAATTTCCAAAATTCAACAATCATTAAAACACTATTAATCAATTTCATTCAAATTAAAATAAAATACTTCCATTCATATTTCATTAAAGATAAAACAATTTATATACATCATTACAAAAATTTACATTAAGAGAAATTCAAACCAAAATTTATTACAAGCTTTATACAACTCTATACAACTTTATACAACTGCTCATAACCAATTTTACATGTCCATACAGTTACATACATTTACATATATCAAAATAGTTTTTACATTTAGGGTATAAAATATACCCGATAAACTTCAAGGTAGGTAGCTCCTCAATCCTCAGCAGCTTACTATGTTGCTCCTCTAGTCTCTATATCTGCGACAGCAATAACAGCCATCGCTAAGTACTAGGACTTAATAGTGCACAATATACTAAAATAATCTTTATGCAGAATTAAAACATAATTATTCAAAAATTTAACTGAACATGAGGTATAAAATTCAAAAGATGATTTAATCCAAATAATTTCATTTCAAAAGTCTCAAAATAAATTTCATAAAAACACACAGTTATATCATGCCATTCGAAACAAATATAATCTCAATAGCCAGAGGCTAAGGAGAAGTCACAACACAAGGCTAGCTAGCTCAAATATATGGGAACCCATTCTTTTTCTTCTTCTACTGGCACACACCTCAACACTTTAGCCAGAGAAGGAATCAAAATTCGAAACTCATTTCCCCCACTAGTCATGCTAGTGAGGTGTTCAAATATATGGTCATGACACTACGGTTTCAAAACTTATCTTAATAATTTACCAAACATTTATTGCCATTTCAAACATACATCAATAAACTTTCAACAATTCAAAATGAAAGCATAATACACATTTAATGCACTTTGTAAATAAAATTTAAAGCATATTGATGTTGTGCACAAACCTTATACTCAATCCTCAGCAGCTTACTCTGCTGCTCCTCTAGTCTCTATATCTGCAACAGCAATAACAGCTATCGCTGAGTACTAGGACTCAGTGGTGCACAATATACTAAAATAATCTTTATACAGAATTAAAACATAATTATTCAAAAATTTAACTGAACATGAGATATAAAATTCAAAACATGATTTTAATCCAAACAATTTCATTTCAAAAGTCTTAAAACAAATTTCATAAAAACACATAGTTATATCATGCCATTCGAAACAAATATAATCTCAATAGCCGGAGGCTAAGGAGAAGTCACAACACAAGGCTAGCTAGCTCAAATATATGAGAACCCATTCTTTTTCTTCTTCTACTGGCACACACCTCAACACTTCAGCCAGAGAAGGAATCAAAATTCGAAACTACTTTTCTCCACTAGTCATGCTAGTGAGGTGTTCAAATATATGGTCATGACACTGTGGTTTCAAAACTTATCTTAACAATTTACTAAACATTTATTGCCATTTCAAACATACACAAATAAACTTTCAACAATTCAAAGCAAAAGCATAATACACATTTCATGCGCTTTGTAAATAAGTTTTAAAGCATATTGATGTTGTGCACAAACCTTATACGAGTCACCTCTTGGCATTGACTCGATCCCTCGGGTTCTTTCCCGGTATTCTTTTCCACGGAAACACATAGTTTCATAGTGTTTCAATATCATAACTCATTATAAATCCAAAAATAAATTCAAATTCACTTATACCTAGCTTTAATATGCTAAACTTGGCATTCTTTAAATTTTATATTTCAGGGTTACTATTCACTACACTATTCAAGTCAATTTGTTGACTTTCTAAGGCTTAATAGGTATGAGAATTCTAACTATACTCACATACTACATTTTGGTCACTAAATTTGTTGGTTTTGGTTGTTTACTCAAATTCTAAGTCTTTTAGGTAAATTTGCAAATTTTCAGTTTTGGTGTCTTATGTTGCATTATTCCATTGGTCATTTTGCTATTAGAATTTGGCTAAGTTTTCTTCATAGAAAATGTTCCCTATTGTCTTAAATTTATTATCCTTTTTGAATCACTCTAATTGGAGTTTTGTAGCTCAAGTTATAGCCATTTGAATCATGGCTGCCGGATTGGACTTACCCAGATTTTCTGGGCACCAAATTAGTTCTGGCAGTTTTAGGTCACCAAATTTGGGTGGCTAAATGACTTGGTTCAAGGCATAATTTGGGTTTGTGTTCCCCATGAAAGTTTTAGTTCTATATCTCAGCTTTCCACTGGTAAAATTTCAGGTCATTTAGACCTATCTAGCCCAAGTTATGGCCAAATGAACAAACACTGTTCATTTGGTCATTTTTGTACAAGTCAGATTGCCTAATCTGGATTTGGTCAATTTGTTCACTAGGTTTTAGTCTCTTTTTAGGCATAATTCATAAATGAAAAATATGTCATTTTATGTCTAGTTTCATTCCCAATTGGCCTCACACCAATTGGGTTGGTAAATTTTTAGTTTTGGTCCCTGAAAGGGACCTTGGTCATGCTGCCTGCATACTACCCACATCCAATCCAAATTCAAACTCAATTCCAACACTTCCTACACACCACAATTGGTCATATAAGACCATTTTTCAGCTCAAAATAGGTCAAACACACCATTTGACCAATTCTCCAATTTTTGGGTTCCAAATTCCTAGGTCCAAACCCTAATTTTCATAAAATTCAAACCTAATGCATTCTAAACATCTATCCATTGTCCACACACATAATTCAACTTAAACAACCATTCAAATGCATCAAATTCATTTATATCAAATCCTAACCCTAGATGGATGAAATTCCATATTACTCCCCCAATAATTATTTTCTTTTAATTTTAAGTTAAGATCTAAGTTACCTACACCAAGAACACAAATATTAAACATAAATTTTCAATTTAAATTCACTAACCTTAAACTTTGAAGTTCAATCTTCAATTGCACTCCTCTTTCCTTCTTTCTTTCTTGCTCAATCCACTTCTCAAGTGAGCTTATCAAGTTCTAATGGATTAATTTGGGGTCAAGGTAAGGTTTAGTAGGAGTTTTGAAGCTTGAACTCAAGCTTCAATGGAGTTTCTTCCATGGTGACTTAGTGAGAGGTGGGGCGGCACACTAGATGGGAGAAGACAAGAATTAGTTTTTTCTTTTCTTTTTAAGGTATTTTATGTGTATTTAACTTTAATTAACTTGGTCAAAGATTGTGGAAAAATTAAATTGGATTTTGACATCACTCATGATGTCATCCAAGTGATGTAATAACACTTTTTCTTTTTTTTTTTCTTTTTCTTTTGTATTTATTTTTTTATTAGTTCTTTAATTTAATTCTTGATCTTGAAATTTTCTTTTCTCTGATTTTATTTGACAGTCAGGTCAGGTGTCAGCTCTAAGGGTCAATTAACCAAATTGCCCCTCGCCGGTTCAACCCGGTTTGCAAATAATTCAATATTTCTTCCGGATCCCTGACCTAATTATTTAACTAGCTTAACAATTTTTTTTTTGTGATTTATTCTTTTCCACTTTGTTTGCAATAGTCCTAAGGACCGCGGCGTCATATTATGCAATTCGAAATTTGAGTTTAAATCGACCTCGCAGTCCTTCCCGAGAAGGTCACCCATCGTTGTGACTCTCGGCTCATTTAACTTCTTAGGTTCTGTTTTTCTTATTTATACTTAACTAATTGACAATTACTAATTATTTGTGTTTAAGGCTTATCTAGTTGTCTTAATTGTAGTTCTAATCCTCTTACTTGTCTGGACCGACATCGATCACCGGAATAGTGAAATATATCAGGCTATACAAATAGGGATATTACAGAGGAGTCACCACTTCAATTTTGAGAGAAAATTAAAGAAAATCATTTTTAATTTAGGTGGGTTCGAAAAGAGTGTTTACCACTTCTAGTTTTAGAGATTCAGGGTCCGGGGTCCATATACATGTGGGGAAAATGTTAGGCACCACACATCGTCCCTCACTGAGGGTAGGCAGATTTAAGAATGTGTTCTTTATAATTTAATGTCGATAATTTTGTTAGAGTTTAACTTGTGATATTAGTTCCTTATAAAAGATGGAATGCATAAATATTGGAACACTTAATGTCTCACTATTAGAATGGGCCAAATACAAAAGTAAGTGGGATGGTTCTAAAAGTGAATTTTGACTCCATTTAATTAAATTCCTCACCTTTCAAGACTAGGACTCTAATCTGGAAGAGGTATCATTTGGTTCTTAGAGATTTATAATGAATAATAAGGATTCTCAGTTTATTCAGTATTAATCTCATCATCGGTGCCCAAGCAATAGAGGATGTTGTGTGTGAAGTGAAATTTTTTTATAAAATGTGATATTAAAAGATTGATAAAATTGTTTGAAAATGGGTTTCGATTTTCATTCCCTTTTGATTGAGACTTCAACCTAAAAGAGAATGCGTCGAATAATGCCTAGAGAATTTTATTAATTAATGAGGACTCTCAATTAATGAAACAAAGTCCCGTCATTGGTGTAATCGGCCATTATTCTTTACCCATATTGATTCAATTTAAATTATTAATGCATTTACAACTTACTAATTTATAGAGGGTCGTTTCCGAGATACCCTATATAAAGTATCACTCGAGCCTGTACATCTGTACACATGTTCCATCCTGTAACATAATAGGTTTCTAACTATCTTCTTAATAAGCATTTTATATTCTGCTAAACCAATTATTGTTCTATATTTGATTAAAGACATTTTGGGTTATATTTGAAATTAAAATAAATATTCAAATAAAAATTTTAGTAAACGAAGTAACGAAGGGATAATTTAGATTGGCCAATTTAAGGAAGGACTCTACTCTCCCTTAACTCCAAATGCGTAAAAAGTAAGTAAAAAATTAAGGTTTCAAGGAAGGATTCTCCCATAAACCTAAAATAGAGGAATGTTGTGTTTAAAATTTGGTATAGGTCCAAGGAAAGACTTTCTCTTGACCTGAGAAGATGCTAAGATTGTGTAATTTTAAGAAATCAATTTGAATAAAAATCCAAGGAAGGACTCTTCCTTGATGCAAAAGTAAAGGAATCGTATATTTAGTACAATATTTGACATGGGGTCATTTCCTCGAAACCCAAAAATGTAAAAAAAAATTGCTTGTTTCATAAATAGGCATAAAAGGGAAAGGTCCAAGGAAAGGACTCTCTCTCGAACCCCATACCTTAGAAGGATTGTATTTTAAAAAATATTATTTAATTATTGTAACACCCCAAAGTTCGGTGGTGCGTTCTATTGCTCCGGTGACCAGTGTTGTCCGGACAGCTAGGATGCCTAGAACTACACTTTGACATGAGTGGGGAGACATAAAATAATGAAATACAAGAAAAGAAAATACAAGAAAAACAAAGGAAAAATAATAGCAAAGAAATGTAGCCAAGTTAAGCGAGCCGGGAATCCTAACGATGGTGATCATGACCGAAGTCACGGCGTGGACCGTTGACTAGCCTCGACTGGGGAACCCCGGAAAACATTTTAGGACTTAAATAGACCCTTATTGAAGAATAAATATCATTAGAAAGATCAAAGAAAAATTAAATAATTAGTACAAAGAAAAGTGAGAAATCGAAAAGCAGACAAAAACCCTAGATACTGAAAAATCGGGAATGCCACCCGAACAGGGGCATTATGGTCATTTGACATCCCGAATTGTCTTTTGACATAAATGTCCATTAAAAATAAATAATATTATACTTAGAAAATAAAATGAAAAATTAATTTAGTGGTACCTAAAGTAAATAGTGAGAATTAAGGGTTTAATGTGGGATTAAGTGAAAGTTTAACATATTATATGATTAAGTGAGTGAGTGGGCCACTAAAGGAATAAACTAAGAGTTAAATGGGACATGTGTACACCTAAAATGCAATCAGAAACTTCATCTTCTCCAAATGCTCCATCCATGCCGAATTGAAGGAAAAGGAAAACTCCATGGCCATTTTCTTCAAGCTCACTTAACACCCTCCATTTCAACTCCAATCCCTTAAGTGGCTTCATGAAAGTTTGTCTACTCATTACAAGGAAGAGTTTGATACCAAATTTGAGAAGTTTAAGCAAGGTTTAGCAAGTTACAATTAAAGGTAAGTTTACATTTTTGAGAATTCCTTTGTTAAACTTTATGTTCATGTTATGGGTGTTAGATTTGTGAAGGAAATTTTAAAGTTTAAATAGTTATTGAGATAGCCATTTTTGGACAGCCATGGGGTCACGCATTTAATGATTTATTATGCATATAATTGATGAGAAATAATGTTGATCATGGTGATTTAATACCCTAGTGAATTATTTCACATATATATGGTGATTTATGCACTTGGATGGGAATTGGTAAATTGTAGGGCACTTTGATGTTGAAGGACAATTTTTGGCAGCTTGGGAACACTTGAGTAAATGTATGTATTCATGGAAGTGTAGGCAGAATATTGACCTAGAAGGATTGATGGATATGTATGTAGATTGATATTGTAAAGTGTATGTAAGATTTGTAATGGTTAGGTGTGTATGTAATGGTACTTAGAACTTGTAAATGTGAATTATATTTGGTGTGTTGAGGGTAATTGTAATCTGCCCAAAGTAATGTTAATGTAAAGTAGAATATGCTTTTGGTAATGTACCAAAACAGATTGGTAGAGAAGTGAACAAATTGCAAGGTAAATGTGTGTAATTGATGTGTGTTAAGCAAAGTAACCAAGGGCAGTGTACATTTTAGCCAATAAGTTTAAATGTGTAACCTCAATTGGTATGAGACCAATTGGAGGTGGAACTAGGCACAAAATGTGCCAACTTTCATTGAGAAAACATACCAAAATTCTGCTTGCAAGGTGACCTAAGAAAATGACCAATTCGGATTAGGTACAATTAGGACCTGAAAAATGACCAATTGGGCAGCAGTGAGTGTTTAGGCCATAACTCAATCAAAACAGGTCCAATTGACCTGAAATTTTAACCATGAATAGTTAAGACCCATACCTACAAGTCTTATGAAGACACCAAAACCCAGAAATGACCAGAAGCAAGTCAAAAAGCTTGCACAAGTTCGGGTCCAAAAACTGGCCGAACCAAAGTTGACCAAATTGACCTAAAATTTACTTAATGTGATGCCATTTGACCAGCAATAGTGTAATGACCATAACTTGGTCTACTTAACACGGATTGACCTGAAATTTTGCTCCGCATGCAATAAGACATAGATCTACAAGTTTGTAGTTTTGACCAAAACCCGAAAACCGAGGGAACTAGGCCGTCCGGCTAGGTCAAACTAGTATCCCGAAATCCAGCAATTTACAATGAAATGCAAGAAAACGCAATATACATAGAATTGAGTTTGGTAACACGTACCAACCCTAAAACCCTATCGAATGTGACATATTAATGACACTAAAATCTAATTTACCTAAAACGCATCGAGGGTCGGTATATTAGGTGATTGAGCAAATAATAGCCTTCAGTGAATTACTTATCGAACATTATCATTAGAGACGGTTTAATTTAGTACTGAAACACTTCAAATTGTGTTTCTCAGTTAACAAGGACTCAGCAAAAGGGACAGAAATACTGAGTTAAGACCAGGAGACAATTATCAGAGGTTTGTGCACAACTAGTTTTTGACTGATTTTGTTTTGAATATTTCATATGATTAAATGACATATTTTTCTTATGTATTATGTTTAACAAGCATTGGATTTAATTCAATGATTATTGAAAATTGTTATAGTATGTATGAATTCAGCTTTGTGAAATGGTATTTCCACAAGTATTAAGCATTGTTATGGATTGAACAAATTATGTTTTGGAAAATTGTGATAGAACATGTTTTGAATTGTGAAGGTAATTTTCATGGAAAAATGCAAATTTATGATTTGAATTGTGATGAGCATAAAAATTATTGGATATTAGAATTGACTTTGAATCGAATTATATTGTGATTTATGCTCACTAAATGGATTGTAATATTGTTTTATATCTCACTATAGATGCTTGACTAGGTTATTACCCGTCTCTCTCATTTGTTGAGAAGACAATGGAGTTAGTTGTGTTTTGATTACCATGGTACGTGCACAGGCTTAGATTTTCCTCTGATTTGAGGTTAGATCTAAGTTTATTTTATCGTTATGGCCCTTGCGGAAGATTCATTATTGTGATGGTACTGTGCACGATGATTCGACCTCCCCGACCATAGGGAGTTAGAATCTGATTCGACCTCCCCGACCATAGGGAGTTAGAATCACATCGAATATGGCCCTTTCGGATTAGTCTTGCATGGTTAGTGAGATAAAGAATGATTTTTGAGATAAAGAATGAGTTTTGAGATACAGTATGATTTTTGAGATACAGTATGATTTTTGAAATACATAATGATTTTTGAGATACAGTATGATTTTTGAAATACGTAATGATTTTTGAGATACAGAATGGCTTTTGAATGGTAAGGAATTTTGATTTCAATTATGGTTTATGTATAATTGATATCGTTAGAATTATTTAAATGGATAGTCATGATTTGATAAATTGAATTTTGTGATCAAAGTCATTTATACAAATGATTTACATTATTGGCAATGAATATTTTGAGTTGTGGAATTTGATGAGTATTCAGATTTCCAAATTATTTATCAGAATTTTGTCAATGTATATTGTACTATGTTTTAAATTATAGTTGTGCACCAATGAGTTCACCACTCAGTGATAGCTTTGTATGCTGTCGCAGGTAAGAAGAGCATAGAGCAGTAAGTAAATTTCTTTGAAGATATATTCAGATCAGCTCCAGGTATATCATAGGTATACCCATGTACATAGGTTTTGATGTATGCATGTAATAATATGTATGTAAATTATTTGAGCAGTTGTATAGAAACTCTTGTAAAATTATTTTGGTATGTAATTAAATGTAAATTATTGTAAATGTAAATTTGAGATTTCATTTACTTGAATAGTTTTGTATTATATTTCTTGTATCTCAGTCTTTGAAAAATCACTGCGGATTTGAGTTGAGAAAAATGTTGTGTTGAGAAATATGTTGGAGTTGAGATTTGCAAATACATATTGAAGTGCTTTTTACAGGTTTTCTGAAGAACTGTTTTATCCAAAATACAAAGGGCACTCTGCCAAAATTTTTACAGAAATTCCAAATAATTCAAATGTGTCAATTCTATCACTTCAGTTCAAAAAGGTTTTAACACCTGTAAATAGTGCTCACCACTGTAAAAGAAGTAAGAAAAGTTTTGAAAATCCCTTGTAGTGTATTTAATGGGTTATCAGTGGACGGAGTTAGTAATTCATTAGGTATACTACGGGATCATGTTATGCCTTACAGAGGGGTAGGGTGTGACAATTATAAAGTCATTTTAAGGAATCATAGAATCGGTTGGCCAACTTTCTAAGATAACCATTATTTAAATACATCAGTAATTACTAAAAACTATTAAAATATCCAACCAACCTTTTCGTCAAGCAATACTAGTTTTTATTGAGTTTTACAAACCAAGGCCATGCAATAAACATTAGTTCTGAACTCCTATCATTATTTCCGAACTACTTCAGAAAGAGGATGATGACATAAAAATAAAAAATAAAATAACACAAACATTATTTCAAGCTCCCTCAAAAGAAGGCTAATGATACTCGCAACAAAAAATAAAAGTAAAACTATGTTTCAAAAGTATTTCAACCTAAATATGACATTTATGGAATAAAAACACTTCAACAAAAATGTAATATTTGCGGAACATGCATTTCATCCATTGCCAATCTTTACCTTATTTTCTTAAGTGTATGGTAGGATGAAATACTGCGGAGACAATGCGTCATGAAGATCGGAAATGTAGAAGGATAGAGAGAGTTCAAAATCTAGCCTATGGCCTAAGGCGCTTGCACATGACCGAGTTATACATATTTTCAAAGAGAGCATGGTAAATATCCTAAGAGATTTTTACCTTCGATAAGTTGTAATGACGGGGTAGTGGGCTCTTTTCTGACGTCTGATGTTTACAAAGAGATGGAGTTATAGGAGAACTATTAAATTAGCCTTTTTGAAATGATTAGTTAGAGTACAATCCCTTTGAACAAGGTTGGGATTTTTCAATAGGAAATGTAAAAGCTCTAAGAATTGTCGTTTTGAGAGTGAGGAGATTCTTTAGAAAACTGACGTTTCTAAAGAGCATTTCTCCATTCTCTTTCCTTCTATTTTTGAAACTTCAGAAAAGTACCCTTTTAACAGTAACACTTGGGTATTTATAGGGAATGGAAGCCCTTAAATGGAGGGTGAAGATTCAAGATGGAAAAAGAAAGGGTTGGGATTTAAAAGGACAAAATCTAAGGGTTAAGAATTAAAAAGATAGAAAACAAAGGGTAAAGATTAACTCATGACTCTTTTGTCCTTTTTTTCTTTGATCCAAAGGTTGGGAAATATGCCTTACAGACTAAATCAAGGGTTGAGGTTAAAAAGTACCAGCTTTGTCTTTATTACCTTTGATCTAAGATTCCAGGATTTATCCTTACAAGTGTGATCAATGGTGAGGATTGAGGTGCACCAGAGTGCTTTAACTAACTCAAATCTGATGGTGAAAACTTGATCTACAAAATCAAGGGCTATGATGCAATGGCAAAGTGGCTTGTTTCTGAAATTCTGCCTCACCTGACCTTTTGACCCGATCCTTATTTGATATCTTTGTCCGACCTTATTTGGTTTCTTGATCCGATCTCTCTTTTGTTTCCTCCATCCAACCCCTCTTTATCCAATCTCTTTATTAGATTTCCTTATCCGATCTCTCTTTATTTGAAACCTCTTCATCTGATCTTTCTTTATTTGATCTCTTTATCTGATCCTATGTGGTTGGCCATGGTTTAAATTTCCAAGAGCTAGGCCTTCTATTAGTTGAGATCAGAAGCAATAATCCTATTTGAATCCAAACTTAATTTGGCAAGCTCTATCTTGGCTAATTTTTTTCATCGATCCCCTGTCAAGCTTAGTCTAGGAAATTGGGAAAGCATTAAATGTGTATTTATCTGAGACGTCACCTTAAATTTTCCATCCATTAATGTCTGGGGCTATTGTTTGCTGGTTTTACAACCCCACAAGTGCACGGATCGTGAAAAAGTAATAAAGTAGTTAGTAGGGTATCGTCCCACGAGGAATTTAATTAGTAAATAACAAACTACATAGAGATTTTGGCTGTCTAGGCTGTCGAACAAAATGAGGAATGAAACTTATCTATTTTAAATGCTAAAATAAAAAAAATATAATAAACTTAAAATGGAATAGTCTATTTTGAAATAATTCCACAATTAAGATTTCACACTTTAATCTTACTATGGATGTAATATTGTTTATTTACTGGATTGAGGATCGTTTGCCTTGATGGAAATTAATCTTAAGATATCCTAAGTCCTCTCTCAAGGCATCTAAGGTGTATTTTAATTAACCTAAACCCTACATTCGTGGTGATTAAATTAATTAAAACCCTTTAAGATCTTTAACTAGTTTTGGAACTCCACAAAGGTCATCAGCCTATCTCTAGGTCAGATTTCCTAGGTTCAAAATCTTGATTTTCTAATATTAATCATCACCCTTTAGTCTTTTAATTAATATCTATAATCAATACTAAGTGGGTACCAATACATAACATGCATTAAGATCACAAGAAATTAAATCAAGGAACAAATCTCAAATCCAATAAACAAAACTTAATGTTTGTCCATAATAATGATTACAAGCATTACTCTCCTAATTCCAGAATATGAAAATTACTCACTCATAGTGAGTTTAGCAAACATGATAAAAATAAAGTAAGGGACAATAAAAATCCTCTAAAAGAAATAGAACAAAAGAATCGAAGAGGATCTGCAGCTTTGATCTTGTGGAACTTCCACTGAAGGCTCCTCCTTGATACTGATGTCCTCCTCCTCTAGATGGCTATGAGAAAGTGATTATACGGCTCTGGGATTTCCCCCCTCTCCCCTCTTTTTTTCTTTTCTCTTTTGCAGCTTCTATTTATAATAGTTGGCCTAGGATTAGGTTTTTTTTTTTTTTTTTTTTTTTCTAAAGTCCCCAAAAAATGTTAAGAGTCTCTTCTCTCTGTCAAAAACTGAAGCTGTAGCAAAATTAGGAAACTGGCTATCGATTGATACACGGCCTATGTACCACTACACGGCCCAGGGCCGTTTAACTAACTGGAGTTCTGAAGGTTTGCATCTTGCGATGTCACAGAAGATTACATGGGACGTAGCTGGTTACACGGGTCCAAGTTCACGACCCGTGTACTTTTGTTCTTCAGAGAATTCTTCAAACCTACCAGGCAGAAACTTACATGGGTTTCTATGATTTACACGGGTCTGAGTACACGGCCCATGTACTACATTTCTTCCTTGTCTCTTTCAGCATTCCCTTGGCAGTAGGTTACACGGGTCTGTGTCTTTGCTTACACGACCCGTGTAAAGTGTATCAGCAACACTTCTCTTCCTTTTGTGTTTTTCTAAGCTTTCTTTTGTACTCTTATACCTTGGAACTTCATCCAAACACCTGAAATTATGTAGAAAACATGGAATTTAGAGTTTGTCAATGGAAATCACAAAAGTTAATGAAATTAATGACTATGCATGAGATTAATTTCCTATATGCTATGAAATAAAATACAAATGTGCTTAAAAACATCTATTTAATACAAGTGTATCAAATACCCCCGAACTCTAACTTTTACTTATCCTCACGTGGAATAAAACTCTATTTTAAAATACATTTTAGGGGATAACTTAGGAATATAACCAACGATTCAATAAGCACATAATTGAACTCCTCCAATCCTTTATACCAATTACCCTCTTTCAAGGCATAAAGCTTCCAATAGCTGCCTACTTAGAACTTGCTCTCCCTTCATGGTGTTTCAACTAGTTATTCCTCCATGCAAGGCTATTAATAAGTCACAAATAACCTATTTTGTCAGAATGGAATTAAGAAATACTTAGTCCCCCAAATTGCCTCTATTGATGATGATTGTGGCGAGTTTGATTTAATTCCAACTCCATAGGCATGCCTCTCAATTTCCTATCTCCACTAATGCAGCATACACTTCTAAAAGATCAAAAGGTCTTTAGATAGGTTGTATGGGGGTTGAGGGGTGATGATTTGGCTACTAATTAAGGGTTTTAAAGAATGCAAACACGAGAATAGCTTTCATGTACAAAGTTCTAAGTATACCAAGTTTATTTTGCTGATTTTGTGTGAGGAAGAAGGGTTTTTCATAGTGCTAAGCGTGCTTTCATGATACTTATCTTGGGACTTTTCCTTCTCTCTCATTTTTTTTTTTAAAATTAGGTCCCTTTTATCATCTGCCTCAAACTTATTGCTTTCGTTGGGTTGAAAAGGAAAAACATTCTTTGATTTGATTGTATACTTGCATTTTCCTTGGTTTTCATATTTTCTCCTCATACTTTCTTTTAATACATGGTATACCTATACTTCATACATTGGGCTTCCTCAAAAGGGTGAGGTGAGAGTTTAAGTTAGGGGCTAGGTAAATATTTATGGGTAAACAAAGAAAATCATACAGGTAAAAGTATAGGCTCAAATTGGTTGTAAGGGATATATTGTGACTAGGGTGGTCACGGCTTAATGAGGCTATATCAAAGAATGCCTTAATCATCTCTTCATCAAGCATATGCTAAAATTGCGCCTCGAAAGGTCCAAGAGACTTGTTCTAGAGCTAGTGAGGTAATTTTTTTTTTGGTTTGTCTGTATTTCAAATATTTTCTCCTAACTTTATAGGTATAATGTGACAAATTAATAGCTATGAAGGGGTTTAATAAGTCTAACTCCATTAAGGTGACTAGGTTTTTCACAGATAACAAATTAAAGTCCTTTTTGCCTATCCAGATACATTCATTCCTCTATCCCGTGGAGTTCAATTATTAGCTCACTAGAATTTTTAGTTATAATTCTAAGTTTCAGAAACTCAAGGTTCAAAATTTGCAAAATTTTTCTGGAATTTTGATACACAAGTATAATATAGATAACTTGTAATGATATGCAATGCATGGAATGGCCTTGTACCCCTAAACTCAAATCAAACATTATCCTCAATGTCAACACAATATGCAAAATTAAAAGATAGCATAGAAATTATGAGAAAGCATATTATGTATTAAGAATTTGAAAGTTTGAACAAAAAGTAAGTAAAACATACTTAAGTATGCAGTTTAGGACTAAGGTATATGAAATTATACAATAAAGAACCCATCCTATAGTCCTAACTCTAAAAGGTCTCTGATGGTGATGATGGTCCATCTTCATCGAGCCTCTCCAGTGTCATGTCCAGCTTGTTATGGGCTTTTTGGAGGCTGTCCTCGAGTGCCTGGATTCTGTTGTTGAGCGTGGTCTCCATACGTTGCAGGTATGCAAGGACTGGGTCTGCAGGTGGTGGTGTATATGGAGGCACTCGAGTGGGAGACTCGTGATGGAGTGGCTCTTGGGCTTCCTCCTAGGCATGTGAGGGTTCACTAGGGCCTTCTCGACCTTCGTCTCTCCTAGGGATGACATTCCCTTCGGTATCAATCAGGTAGCAAGTGTTGCCGACCTTCTTACATATTCCCATGGATACGTAGATGATTTGATTGATCTTTGAGGTCTCGGTGATAGAGCGTAGCCTGTGATAACCTGGAATGAATCCGAAGTGGAGTGCTGATGGCTGTGATAAGGCCACCAAGCACAATTTGCCCTGTAGGCTAGTGAGATAGGTAGCAAAGGTGGTTGCAGAAGAAGAATCTGGTGCTACAGCGTTGCCCGGTGACCATACACCAAAGGAAAAAGAGTTCATTGGCATTTAGTACACCTAAGATGTCACTGCGGCCCATGATAGTGTGTGTGGCTAACTGGTGCATGTAATGAAAAGCAGGACTGGTGATACCTACAGATTTTGACTTGCTAGAGTTGTAAGGCTCTGTGTTCGGGGCTATAGAACTCTATAAGTCAATGCCGTTATAGACCATCTAGTTCTATGGGATCTCTTGGTGTCTGGTGCTGTCGAATCCAAAGATGGCATTGAACTCGTCCATATTCATTAGCCAGTCGACACCAAGGAGCCAAAATTTAATCCTACCCCTGTCCTCCCTATCAGTGGGCTATAAAGTGGCCATGAAGCTCCCCAGAAACTCTAGCGTGGTGTCCTAGTAGGCAAAAACTTAGAGTTGGGCGAATCTGGTCCACCCAATGCTGTCAATGCGTCCGTTGATTTCGTCTTACAGTCCTATTTGTTTCAATAGTCCAAAATCCATATACTTTATGGAGATTATTTTTCGAGTGCAAAGCCAGGTGCATAGATCTCTATGGGTGTCGTCGCGGAATCCCCAAGTGATGGAGAATTCCAGCTGTGGTGGTTGTTAGGGTTGCAGTGGAGGTGGTGGAGGTGGTGCTGCCCTTATTCTTGGGTGTTGTGGTGATGGCTGAGGGGGTGAGGGTGAGGAGCTGCTTCCTTATCTTGAGGGAGAGCCCATTCTTCTTGCCGATCTCTTTGCATGAGCTATTGGTGACTTTGGGAGAGGGAAAGCAAGGGTTTGGTGAGGGGAGAGGAGATTAGAGAGGTTTTTATAGGCTAGGAGAAGTGGAGAGGAAGGATTTTGGCATGAGGAACGGTTTAAGAATAAGAGGTAAATTTAAAGGGTCATTATGATCCTTCGTTTCGCGAGTTTCACGCCTCAGGAGTCAAATCTATGACATGATACATAGGTCGTGTATCACTATACAGGTCCTGACATGTAGGCCCATGTAATTTTTTGTCCAAAAATTTTTACTTCTGCTAAGATACACGGTCCGTGTAAATTAGCTCGGAGACCCGTATAACTTCCTGTCTCTCAAGTTGTCTTGCTGAATATGTTACACGGCCAGTGTAAATTACATCAAGGACTCGTGTAACTTCTTATAGCCTTATGTAGCCTTATATTCGGGCTCCATAATGTTACACGGTGCATGTAAATTATTACACAGCCTGTGTAACTTTTTGCCTTTCATTTATTTTCATTATTATTATTTTTTTCAAGTGCTCAGACCATTCTTATTTGCATAAATGAGATGAATGCAAGAATTAACAGCATGATTACTTCTTCGATTTTGTTCAATTTCCTTTTGTGTGGTTTTAACTTGACGATTCCTCTCCCCTCTTACTTTCAGTTCCTTGCTTTTCCAGAATTGATATCTTGGGGTTCCTACAAAATAAAACATGAATAAATATAGAACAAAAATCAAAATAAGAAAGAGAAAGAAGGAAAATTCAGAAAAATTTGGGTTGCCTCCCAAAAAGCACTTGTTTATAGTCTTTAGCTGGACTTTACTTTTATTGTTCATTGTTTGTCCGGAGGGTTGTCAAAGGTGCAATTGACTCCCTTCTCTATGGGTTCTCCCTAAAAGTAAGGACAGCCTCTGCCTTAACTTTAAATATGCCTAAGGTTTCGCTCCACACTTCTACTGCTCCATGCTGGAAGACTTAGGTTACTTTAAAAAGTTCGGACCATCTTGATTTCAGCTTCCCTGGAAAGAGTTTCAATCTGGAGTTGAACAACAAGACAAGATCTCCTTCTTTAATTTCCTTCCTCAAGATGTGCCTGTCGTGCCATCTTTTGGTTTTGTCTTTGAAAATCCTAGCATTTTCATAGCCGTCCTGTATGATCTCTTCTAGCTCATTGAGCTGTAGAAGTCTCTTTTTGCTAGCAGCTTTTAGGTCATAGTTTAGGGTTTGGATGGCCTAATAGGCATTGTGTTCAAGTTTGATGAGTAGGTGGCAGGCCTCCCCATAGACCAAGCAAGGGTGTTGTTCCAATGGGAGTTTTATATGCAGTGTGGTATGCCCACAATGCATCATCTAGTTTTATGGACCAGTTTTTCCTTAAGTGATTGACTATTTTCTCAAGGATGTGTTTTAGCTCCCCATCTGAAATTTCTACTTGGCCTCTGGTTTGAGGATGGTAAGGAGTTGCCACTTTGTGAGTTACTTTATATTTCTTCAATAAAATTTTAAATTATCGATTACATAAGTGACTTCCTCCATTGCTAATTATCGCTCTTGGTGAGCCAAATCTTATGAAGATGTTCTTTCTAAGGAATTTCGTTACCACTCTTGCCTCATTTATTGGTGTGGCCACCGCTTCTACCTATTTTGACATATAGTTGACGCCAACTAGGATATACTTGTTTCCAAAGGAAGTTGGGAATAGGCCCATGAAGTCTATTCCCCACACATCAAATAGTTCGATCTCAAGTATATACCGTGCAGGGGCATCTCATTCCTTCTTGAAATGTTTCCCGTTCTTTGGCATTGATCACAAGCCAGCACAAAGGAACTTACATCCTTAAACAGATGTGGCCAGTAAAACCTTGCTTGTAAAACCTTGGCTACGGTTTTTGTGGTGCTAAAGTATCCTCCATATAATGATGAATGGCAGTGTTATAGAATGCTCTTTATTTCCTCTTTCGGTATGCATCTTCTTATTAGCCCATCATTACATCTCTTGTACAGCAAAGGTTTCTCTCATGTATAGAGCCACACATCATGCAGAAATTTCTTCTTTTGTTGATAAGTCATGTTTGGAGGCAGTACCTTGCATACAAGAAAATTAACAAAGTCAGCATACCATGGAGCTTGGGAGAATGCCAGTAATTACTCATCGGGAAATGAATCATCACTTGGTAAATCCTCGATGTCCCCTGTGTTTTCCAGTTTCAGCCTGGAGAGATGGTCAACTACTACATTTTCGAATCCCTTTTTGTCCTTGATTTCAAAGTCAAATTCTTACAGGAGTAAAATCCATCGAATCAGCCTTGGTTTTGCCTCCTTCTTATTCAAAAGGTACCAGATGGCAGCATGATCTGTGAATACAATGACTTTTAACCCAATTAAGTAGGATATGAACTTGTCAATTGTAAACACTATTACTAGAACTTCCTTTTCTGTGGTAGCATAATTGATTTGTGCGTCATCAAGTGTCTTGCTGGCGTAATAAATGGCATGGAGCTTTTTATCTTTTCTTTGCTTGAGCACTACTCTAACTATATAGACACTTGCATCACACATCACCTCAAATGGTAGCTCCCAATCTGGTGGTTGCATTATTGGTGCTAAAATAAGGGCTTCTTTGATCCTTAGAGTAGAGGGAAGAGGTTTCAGTTCTACTTGTTTGGTGTTTTCTTGAAGCTTGCCTTTAGGATGTTCCTCCTTTAACTATTCTATAGCTAAAACGTGAGCCAATATTAGGGGTGGATTAGCTGTCAAGGATTACGCACAAGCTATAATTTCTGTGTTCTCGTTCTCTGCTATGTGGCTGTGCATGATGGATGCTCCTAGAGGATCTTCAGAGTGTTCTTTAATGAATTCCTCTTCAACTTTCTTGTCAATTATATCAACCTTGAATCATTCATCAGGTTCAAGTTTGTGTTTCATTGCACTGAATAGGTTGAACTCCACTTCTTCATCTCCTATCTCGAGAGTTAACTATCCATTCTTAACGTCTATGACAGCTCCAGCAATTGCTAAAAAAGGTCTTCCTAGGATTATAGGGATTTGGATGTCCTCCTCCATTTCCAGTACAACAAAATCAACTGGGATAAATAATTTTCCCACCTTGATAGGGATGTTTTCTAGAATGCCCACAGGGTATTTCACAGATTAATCAGCCAATTGTAATGAAATTGTTATAAGCTTAAGTTTCCCCACATCAAGCTTTTTACATATTGACAAAGGCATCATACTCACACTTGCACCTAGATCACAGCGGGCTTTTTTTATATTCATGTTACCGATAAGATAAGGTATGGAGAAGCTTCCTAGATCCTTGAGTTTTGGTGGCAGCTTGTTCTACAATATGGCACTGCATTCCTCTGTAAATGCAACGGTGTCATAGTCCTCCAACCTTCTTTTCTTTGATAAAATGTCTTTGAGAAACTTGGCATAAGATGGCATTTGAGAGAGTGCTTTTGTAAAAGAAATGTTTATATAGAGTTTCTGCAAAACTTTTAGAAACTTTCCAAACTGCTTATCCAATTTGGCTTTCTGGAATCTCTGAGGAAAGGGTAGAGGAGGCTGATATGGTTTTGGTAGCTTCTTTTTCTTCCTTGCTTCCTCTTCTTGATTCTCTTTAGCTTCTTCCTTTTTTTCCTCTGTTTGGCTTTTAGATTTATTAGAGGTTCTCTCAGTTGGTTCTTCCTCTAACTATTCTAAAATTCTTCCACTCCTCAATGTAACTGCCTTACAGTGCTCTCTTGGGTTCATCTCCAATTGACTAGGTAGGTTACCAGTAATTTTGCTTGAAGAGCTTGCTTGCTGAGCAATTTGATTTTCAAGCATCTTGTTGTGGGTGGCAAGTTAGTCCATTATGGAAGCTAGCTGTTTGATCATTTTAGTTTGCTGTTGCTGGGCTGCTAGGAAGCTTTCCATCACAGATTCCATAGTCAACCTTGGTTCAGGCTGTTGGCTCTGAGGGGGTAGCGGTGGCTGTGTAGTGTTTTGTCCCCTATTCTGAAATCCTGGGGCTGCTGGTGGTCTGCATCCTTACTGTTTGTTCATTGGCTGATTCTGTGAATTTGACCATGAGAAATTTGGGTGGTTCCTCCATCCAAGGTTATATGTATTTGAATATGGATTATGGGACTATCTCTGGTTGAAGTTCCCTTCGTTATTCACATAGTTCATCTGTTCTGTGGGGAGTTTACTGAAGTTGTTATACTTTGAACCCATGTATCCTCATCCACAGCTATCATCGTGTTGACTATTCATCCTATAGCATTGGCTTATATTTTATCAAGCCTCTTTGTGAGCTAGTCAAATTAAGCATTTATCATGCTTAGGGCATCCACTTGTAGGATCCCTATTATTTTCCTTGTATTCCCCCTTTCATTTTACCACTCGTAGTTGTGATATGCGACCCTCTCTAGAAGTTCAAGTGGTTGATCCACTGTATCTCCATTAGGTCACCTTCTGCTGCTGAATCTACTGTGTTCCTTGTAGAGGGCAATAACCCATTATAAAAGTTCTAAATCAAGAGCCAATCTTGTATGCCATAGTGCGGGCATTCTCTCTATAGGTCCTTATATCTCTTCCATACATCATTGAGTGATTCATCTTCCCTTTGCCTAAAAGTGTTAATTTCAACTCTCAACTTTGCAGTCTTTATAGGTGGGAAGGACCTTGCTAGAAAAGCTTGTGAGAGGTCTTCCTAAGTGGTGAATGTTCCAGCTGGTTGAGAAAGTAACCACTTCCTTGCTCTATCTCAAAGGAAAAATGGAAATGCTCTGAGTCTTATGGCTTGATCAGAGACTCCATTCATCTTGAATGTGTCACAAAGGGTAAGAAAGCACTAGAGGTGGTAGTGCAAATCTTCTGTTGGTGAACCCCAAACTAGGTCTGTTAAATCATCTGGAACCATGCCGGTTTTAATTTAAAATTATTGGCATCCACTGTGGGTCTTGTAACACTAGGTTAGAATCCTTGTATAAAGAGAGCTCTGTAATCCTTCAAGAGTCTCGGTCTGTTGTTGTTATTGTTGGCCATATTTGGAATTTCTGGATTTCTTCGATCTTGTTCTTCACGTTTCCTGCCCCTCCTGATAGTTCTTAGGGTTCTGTCTATCTCTGGATCCAAATCAAAGACTTTTTCCTCTGGTCTCATTCTAGTCATGTACCAAACCAATTACCTGAGAAAGAATAAGAGAATAAAATAATTTAAACAAAATTAAATAATAAATGAAAATGCCTAAATCAGTTAAATTACTTATCGACTAATATTACTAAAATTAAAATTTCCCGACAATGGCGCCAAAAACTTGTTTACTGGTTTTACAACCCCTCAAGTGCATGGATCACGAACAAATAATAAAGTAGTGAGTAGAGTATCATTCCATGAGGAATTTAATTAGTAAATACCAAACTACACAGTGATTTTGGCTATCTAGGCTATCGAACAAAATGAGGGAATGAAACTTGTCTATTTTAAATGCTAGAATAAAAAAATATAATAAACTTAAAATGGAATAGTCTACTTTGAAATAATTTCGAAATTAAGATTTCACACTTTAATCTTACTATAGATGTGATCTTGTCTATTTACTAGATTGAGGATCGTTTTCCTTGATGGAAATTAATCTTAAGATATCCTAAGTCCTCTCTCAAGGCTCTTAAGGTGTTTTTAATTAACCTTGTCACACCTTACCCCTCTGTAAGGCATAACATGATCCCGTAGTATACCTAATAATTTACTGAACTTCACCTACTGATAATCCATTAAATACACTACAAGGGATTTTAAAACCATTTTCTTATTTTTTGAAAGTGGTGAGCATGTCTAGCAGGTAATAAAAACATTTAATCGAAGATTAAAAGCTAGTTAAAATTGTTGTCCATTTTATTTTTCTGCAAATTCTAGAAAAATTTCAGTAGAGTGCCGGCAGTAATTGAGAAAAACAAAAAATTTTACCTATAGAAAAACACTCCCAATAATAATACACTTCATCAATTCAACCACTAAAACTCAAATCAACACAATTCTCATCCTTCTCCACAATTCAAAATAAAATTTTATCTCAAATAGTTCAAATTAAGCTATGCACAATGCATTTAAAATAAGAAATTTACATTTGCAGTTAAATTTGCAGACAAAAAAATCCAAAAGACAATAATATTACATATTAACTATACAACTACTCAGTTATAAAAGTACATATGACTATAAATTTATTTACATTAAGAAATTACAAGGGTATAATCAAATACCCGTACAAAAGTCTCTAGGTAGTCCCCACAATCAACAGCTCACTCTCCTGCTTTTTCCTTGCCTCTATCTGCGACAGTAAAAAGAGCTATCGCTGAGTATAAAAATACTCAGTGGTGCACAATAATATGTAAAATGCATAATATAAAACGTTTATGAACAATTCATAATTCAAAAATCTCATAATCACATTTCACAATTTTTCAAAGCTCATTATAGCACAGTTTTGATCAAACAATTTAATAAACACAGTGTTGCTAATTCATATACAACTTAAGCCATGACACAAAATTTCTGGTCAATGTTGTGTTGTACACCATGACAAAGCAATCTACAACCTCACTAATCGAAATCAATGAGGGAGGTGGCTAGCTAGCTAATGAGTACTCATCCGATCTAGACCTCAACTGGTAAGCCAGAGAGGGAGGAAAATAAATGATCTCAACCCCATAAATAGATGAGGAATAATGTGGTACTGTCATGCTAAGTGTGAACACAAAATCAATTCAAAACAATTTATTCAAATAATTGGTGAGAAATCTGATCAATGTCCAAAATCATATTTGCAATCATAAAATGGCAACACAATTCATAATTAACACAAAAATAAAAATTTCAAGAATAAATTACTTAAACAAGAATTATTGTGCATAGACCTGATGTGAGTCGCCTCTAGGCCTTGACTCAGTCCTTTGTCCCTTCCGAGTCTTTTTCAGCTGAAACACACCATGTACGGTGTTTCAATATCTTATTTCACAATAAATCCAATAATTAAATTCATGTATACTCAATTCTAGTCCTAATATGCTTAAACTAACGTTTTTTAAAATTTATATTTCAAAATTACTATTCATGGCACTATTCAGGTCAAAATATTGACTTTCTTATACTCAATAGGTATGGGAAATCCAATTACACCCACATACCACATTTTGGGTGCTTAATTTGTTGATTTTGATTGTTTCTTCAAATTTTAGGTCTCCTAATGTAACACCCTTCCTGTAGCAACTCCGTATATTCTACTGTTCAGGTGACCAGTGTCGGTCCGGACAGCTAGAACGTCTAGAAAAATATTTAAACTAAAGTGAAGAACTATAATTAACTCAAATATTAATAAGAAAAATTTAGGAAAAGTTTTAGAAATAAAATACAACCAAGTTAAATGAGCCGGTGCCCAAGCGATGGATAACCTAGTAGGAAGTTGCGGTTCTCGCAACTAGGAGCCCTAAACCTGGGGAAAAATTTATAAAATAATTTTTGGAACTTCAGAGAATGGTCATTGAGGTTTCTATGGCATTATAATTCCAAGAAAATATTTAGAAAAATTTTTCAATTGGTACAGACAATTTTAGTCTGTTAAGCCAAATGGAGGGCATTTTAGTCATTTCGCCTTCAGAGGTGATTTTTGGCCGACTTGTCCAGTTAAGTAAATAATTATTATGACATAAAATGTGAATAAATATTGCTAAAAATTGAATTGAAAATGAGTAGCAAAGAAAAGAAAAGAAAATGAATTAAAATTATAATTTTTATCTCATGCTTATGTCACTAAGCACTCTCACCCAATCACATTGTGACACATGTCCATAAACCACTTAAAATGAGTCAAATGGGCAGAAAATTGAAATAAAAAACTGAACTCTTCTTCCCCATTTCCCGTCCACCATGGCGAAGAAGCTTTCTCTCCATTTTCTCTTTTAAAGGTTGATTTTCCTAAGCTTCCTCACCTCAAAACCTTATCCTCCCTTCACTAAAAATTATACCCACACCAAGGAGAAGTGTTTGGCAGCCAAGAAAGAGTAAGAAAGTAAAGAAAAATTGAAGTCTTGGTTAGCTTGGATTTAAGCTACAAGAGGTTAGTGCATATTTTCATATCTCTCACTTTTTATTCCATGTTAGAGGCTTAAATTGAGTAAGAAATTATAAGGAATTGAAATAAAATATATGTGTATGAACACCAAGAAATTTGGCAGCCATGGGAGGAGTTTGGAAATTATTGATTTGTTTGAGCTAAATAGCTTAGAAATGGTTTTTGATAAGGATATTTGAGCTAGATGTTGATTTGGGTATGTTAGATAAAGTGATGGATTGTTAGGGTTAGGGTTTTGAGATTTAATTGAGAATTTAGGGTTTTGAGAAAATTGGAGTTTAGCTCCTATAATGGTGTAGGAACATTTTAATGTTCAATTAGTGACCATTTGGTTATTGGTAAACAAGAAATGAAGTGTGTTTAGTGATGGAATTTAGGTTTAGTGCGGCTGCCCTAGGTGACCTGGAGAATTGGACATGAGTCCAGCAGGTTTGGGCAGCCATAACTTGAACTGTAGAGGTTCAATTGGTGCAAGGCTAATTGGAAATGAAACTAGACACATAATGACACAACTTTGGTGAAGAAACCATGCCCATAAAATCAAACCAAGTAGACCAAAAGCTTGCCCCAATCCGGGTGACCTGCAGTCTGTTTCTGCAGAATGACTAAATGAACAGTGATTGTTCATTTGGCCATAACTCAGTGTAGAATGGTTCAATTGACCTGAAATTTTACCAGAAACAAGTTGAGATATAGACCAAAAACTTTCATGAAGAAATCTAACCCAAATTATGACCAGAACCTATCCAACAAGTGAGTTGAAGTCACTATTTACTGCACTGTAGATATGGTCAGTCCAGAAAAATTCCAATCCGGCCAGTTGTGGTTTTTGGACCATAACTTGAGGTACAAAACTCCAAATAGAGTGATTCAAAAAAGGAAATTCAACTAGACAAAATAAGGAACAACTTTCATGTTGATCATTTTGCCAAATTCCCACTGAAAGAATGACTAATAGAACAGTAAAAATAAGATATGAAAACTGAAAATTCTGCTCAATTAACTTTAAGCTTAGAAATGGTATTGATAACCAATACCAACAAATTTTGAATGCAAAATGTGGTATGTTGGAAGTATTAAAACCAATGTACCTATTGTCTATGCAAAAGTCAACATTTTGGTTGACTAATGAAGTGAATAGTAACACCAAAACTTGAAATTCAAAAATTGTAAAACTCAAAAGTGTAAAATGCCCTAGTATACCTAACAAGATAGGTTTGGATAGCTTGGCATGCCAATAGGGTTCAGTTAGCAGTACTGCACATGGCATTATGCCATTCTGTGATTTTATGGCTTTTAGCCATTCTAACATTATGTTGATACTTGGTCTTGTGCCTAATGTTATTACAGCTTATTAGCTGTTCTGTTGCACACCGGGAGACACATATGTGACCGATGGTGTGACGGCCTGAGGTACTTGATACCCAGTGCCAGTTTGCCCGTTTATCCAGTCCAGTCGTCCAGTATAGGTTACTTGGGCAACCAAAAATGAAAGTGGATAAATTTAATAAAATAATGAATATAACCAGTATAAAATAAGTACGACTACAAATACTCATCGAAAATTTATTTGCAATGAGACATTAATACATTCACTGAATATTTAATTTTTGTTATTTCTTTTTATTTTATTATTGGCACCACTAAGCATTATTGCTTAGCGTGTTGCTTTTGCCACACGTAGGTTCTGGAGATACTGACCGAGAGCCCAGTAGACCACAGACTGGGTGAGACCTCCTGCAGCTCTGCATAGTGTCCGTGTCACCTCACCATCTTCAGTGCATTGGTAGGACACTAGGTTTCATTTTGGTATTTTGTAACTAATTTTTATTTTCTCTTATGTAATTGAGACTTATGTAATGTATTTTGATGTTAATGTAAATAGTGGAAATTGTGTTTATGAATGGAAAATTGAGTATTTATTTATTGCTTATATATGAATACCATGAGAAATGAATGATTGAAAAATGGAAATGTTGTTGAAAAATATTGAGATTTTGATGATTATTGGAGTTTGAGAATGATTGGAAATGATTATTGGAAGTGTTTTTCACAGGTTCTGAAGAACTGTTTTCTCCATTTTTAGCCGGTACTCTGCCGGATTTTCTATAAAATTTTCGGAACCTCAAATAAATTATAATTTCAATAAATAACTTAAATGAATTATATTTCACAAATTATATTCAAAACTATGATAAAAAAAATAAATTAAGGAAGAATAAAAATGATTGAGATAAAATAGAGTGCTCCGATACACTGTGTGACATGTCTTACTCGGATATACTGTAGACGGGTAAGGGGTGTCACATTTAGTGGTATCAGAGCACGGTTTAGGCGTTTTTGGGCCTAGATTGAGTCCATACCATGCATTGCATTTGTAAGAGTCGAGGTAACACTAATACAGATCTGTTTATCTTTTTTATTTTGATTAGGATATGGACCCCACATCTCAGAGGGCAGTTGAGGAGGAAGTGGAGAGTCATGCTCCACCTGCAGTAGCTGAGACTCGGGGTAGGGGAGAACCTGCTCCCCCAGCTCCAGCAGAGCCTGCTCAGCCTCCATTGGTCGTGTTCCAGCAAATGGCCGAATTCTTTAAACAAATGGTTGGGGTAATGCCACCACCACCACCACCACCTCCACAACAGAAATCACACCTGGAAAGACTAAGAAAATTTGGAGCAGTGGATTTCTTTGGCAAGAGAGAAGATGATTCTGTTGCAGCTAAAAATTGGTTGAACAGAACAGGAAGGGTTTTAAAACAACTCCACTGCATTCCAGAGCAAAACTTAGAAGCTGCCATATCTCTGTTGCAAGATGATGCATATGAATGGTGGGATACGGTATCTAGTGAAGTGCAACCAGAAGTAATAACTTGGGATTTCTTCCTCTCAGAATTCAAGATAAAGTATGTGGGTAGTGTATACCTGGAAGAGAGAAGAAGAGAGTTCATTAACCTGAGGCAGAAACAGCTGACAGTGGCAGAGTATGAAAAGGATTTTGTCAGATTGAGCTGCTACGGAAGGGATATAGTCCCTATTGAGGCCGAAAGGTGTAAGAGATTTGAAGAGGGATTAAATGACAACATAAAGATCATGATTACTGCCTTGGGAATCACCGACTTCACCAAGTTAGTGGAAGCTGCAATAAAGTTGAAAAGGTTAGAATAAGTGAGCAGACCAGAAGAGAGAGACAGCATAAGAGGGGCCCGAGTCAGTCTAGTTCATTTCCTACACCTGGGAAGAAGTTTAAAGGTCCACCTGCACAGAGTTCAGGTCAAACACAAGGTCAGGGTCAGTCTCAGGGGCCCAAGCCAAAGTTCACCCCTAGGAGAGGTCAGTCCACACCATCAGTGGGCAGCTCTCCAGGGACGGGGTTTAGGGGACCAGCCCCAGCATCTTCTGCATGTCCGCATTACCTGAAATGGCATAAGGGGGAGTGCTGGAGAGTGATTGGTGCCTGCTTAAGGTGTGGGTCAACAGAGCATCAGCTGAGGAACTGTCCACGCAGAACTACTACAGCTGCTCCAACACAAGCAGACAGACCTGCTCCTGCACCACAAAGGGGTAGGAAATCTGGCAAATCTGAGGCAGTAGGACCATCACAGAGGCCTGCATTGAGCCAGCAGAGAGGCCTGAGGGCAGACCACCTGCCAGAGCCTATGCCATGAGAGCTCAGGAGGAGCAAGATGACCCAGACGTCATTAGGGGTACGTTCTCCCTCTACAATACATCTGTGCATGCATTGGTGGATCCAGGATCCACTCATTCATATATCTGCATCAACTTACCTATAGAAAGGGGGATATTAGTAGGGGAGAGTGACCAAGACATTCTGATCACTAATCCATTGGGCCACAGTGTAGTGGTGAACAAAGTATATAAGGGTTGCCCGTTAAGGATTTAGGGGTATGAATTCTTGGCAGACCTGATTGAGTTGCCTTTCCATGAGTTTGACGTGATTTTGGGAATGGACTGGTTGTCACGCCATCAGGCAATGGTTGATTGTAAATTGAAGAGGATTTCTTTGAAAACTCCTGAGGGTAATGAGATTACAATTATGGGGGAAAGGACAGATTTCTTGTCCAATGTCATCTCAGCCACAGTTGCAAGAAAACTGATGAGAAAAGGCTGTGAAGCCTACCTAGCACATGTGGTGGATACTAGGCGAGCTAAGCCGGATCATGTGACATACCCACAAGAAAAGACTTCCCGGATGTGTTCCTGAAGAATTGCACAGTTTGCCACCGAGAAAGGGAAGTTGAATTTGCTATTGAGATCTTTAGATGCTGACACCAATCTCTATTGCTCCTTATAGGATGGCGCCCACGAATTGAAGGAACCGAAAATCCGGTGGCAGAGTTCTTTGGATAAAGGGATTCATATGCCCGATGTGTCACCATGGGGAGCTCGATCTTGTTTGTAAAGAAGAAAGATGGGACTTTGAGGTTATGCATTGATTACCGACAGTTCAATAAAGTGACAGTGAAGAATAAGTATCCGTTGCCTAGAATTGATGATCTGTTTGATCAGTTGAAGGGAGCAGGAGTATTTTCCAAAATTGATCTCAGATCAGGGTATCATTAGTTGAGAGTGAAAGATGCAGATGTGCCAAAGACTGCATTTAGGACTCGGTATGGGCATTATGAGTTTTTGGTGATGCCCTTTGGCCTAACAAATGCACCAGCAGCATTCATGGACCTTATGAACCGTATCTTCCATCCATACCTAGATCAGTTCGTAGTGGTCTTCATTGATGATATTTTGGTGTATTCCAAGACCAGTGAAGAACATGATGAGCATTTGAGGATTGTTCTGCAAACCCTGAGAGAAAAGAAGCTGTAAGTTAAGTTGTCCAAGTGTGACTTCTGGTTGAATGAGATTGCATTCCTTGGACACATAGTGTCAGCTGATGGGATTAGGGTGGATCCCAAGAAAATAGAAGCAGTGATGGAATGGAAGCCTCCCAGAAATACAACTGAGGTGAGAAGCTTCTTGGGGCTAGTTGGGTATTACAGAAGATTTGTGAAGGGATTTTCCTTAATAGCTGCTCCAATGACCAAGTTGTTACACAAGAATGTCATATTTGACTGGAATGACAAGTGTCAGACCAGTTTTGAGAAGTTGAAGGCTATGTTGACAGAGGCACCAGTGTTAACACAGCCAGTGTCAGGAAAGGACTTTGTGGTCTACAGTGATGCCTCTCGTAATGGGTTAGGGTGTGTATTGATGCAAGAGGGGAAGGTGGTCGCTTATGCTTCCAGGCAGCTAAGGCCACATGAACAGAATTACCCTACCCATGATCTAGAACTTACAGCAATTATCTTCGCACTGAAGATATGAAGGCACTACTTGTATGGTGAAAAGTGCTACATTTACACAGACCACAAAAGTTTAAAATATTTGCCAACTCAGAAGGAGCTCAACCTTAGACAAAGGCGATGGATTGAGTTCCTGAAGGACTATGATTGTGTAATTGACTATCATCCTGGGAAGGAAAATGTAGTTACTGATGCTTTGAGCAGAAAATCCATCACAGCTTTGAGATCATTGAATGCCCGTCTATCTTTGGTTCGAGATGGAGCTATTTTGGCTGAGTTGTAAGTGAGGCCAAACCTGCTATAGCAGATTTTAGATGGGCAAAAGGTAGATGAAAAATTAATGACTACTGTGAGTAAAATCTCAGAAGGAAAAGAAACTGAATATGAAGTAAAAACAGATGGGTGTCTGTACTACAAAGGAAGAGTATGTGTACCAGATGATGGGGAATTGAAAGCCAGTATTCTGAAAGAGGCGCACACCAGTGTTTATGCTATGCACCCAGGAAGTACAAAAATGTATCATGATCTGAAGCTTTAGTATTGGTGGCCTAGTATGAAGAAGGACATAGCTGACTATGTGACTAAATGCTTCACATGTCAGCAAGTCAAGGCAGAACATCAAGCTCCATCGGGTTTGCTACAGCCTATACGTATACCAGAATGGAAATGGGATCGGGTCACCATGGATTTTGTAAGTGGTCTACCTCTCACCCAGAAGAAGCATGATGCAGTATGGATGATAGTAGATAGATTGACGAAATCAGCACACTTTCTGCCAGTTATGACTGACTACTCACTAGAGAAATTAGCAGAATTGTATATCAGTGAGATAGTTAGATTGCATGGAATTCCACTTTCCATCATATCTGATCGAGACCCAAGGTTTACATCGAGATTTTGGAAGAAGTTGCATGAGTCCTTGGGTACACAACTCCACTTCAGCACAGCTTTCCATCCTCAGATGGATGGGCAATCAGAAAGAGTAATCCAGGTAAATAATTGAAACCAATTGAACTAATACAAATATTGAACTAAAATGATAATAATAACATGAAATATATGTCAGGTCCTTGAGGATATGCTGAGGAGTTGTGTCATTGAGTTTGAGGGAAGTTGGGATAGATATCTTCCACTGGCAGAATTTGCATACAACAATAGCTACCAAGCTAGCATCCAAATGGCCCCGTATGAAGCACTGTATGGGAGGAAATGTAAAACTCCAGTGTGCTGGACTGAATTGGGTGAAGACAAACTGGTAGGGCCAGACTTGGTGAAACAGACTGAGGAGAAAGTAAGACTAATCAAAGCCAATCTGAAGGTTGCCTCAGATAGACAGAAATCTTATGCCGACCTGAAGAGAAAAGAAATAGAATATGCGGTTGGTGACAAAGTGTTCCTCAAGGTGTCACCGTGGAAAAAGGTACTGAGGTTTGGAAGAAAAGGTAAGTTAAGCCCTAGGTTCATTGGCCCATATGAAGTCATTGAACGTGTGGTACCAGTAGCCTACAGGCTAGCTTTACCACCAGAGCTGGACAAGATCCACAATGTGTTCCACGTGTCTATGCTAAGATGATACCGCTCAGATCCTTCACATGTCATCTCCATGGAAGAAATTGAAGTACAACCGGATTTGACATATGAAGAAGAACCCATACGGATCCTCGCTCAGGAAGTGAAAGAGTTGAGAAATAAGCAGATTTCACTGGTGAAAGTGTTTTGGAGGCACCACAACACCGAAGAGGCAACTTGGGAAAGTGAAGAGACGATGAAGCAACAGTTCCCTCAACTATTTGCATCAGGTAAATTTCGATGACGAAATTTAAATTAGAAGGGAAGATTTGTAACACCCTCCCTGTAGCAACTCCGTACATTCTACTATTCAGGTGACCAGTGTCGGTTCGGACAGCTAGAACGTCCGGAAAAATATTTAAACTAAAGTGAGGAACTATAATTAACTCAAATATTAATAAGAAAAATTTAGGAAAAATTTTAGAAATAAAATACAACCAAGTTAAATGAGCCCGTGCCCAAGTGATGGGTAACCTAGTAGGAAGTTGCGGTTCTCGCAACTAAGAGCCCTAGACCTGGGGGAAAATTCATAAAATAATTTTTGAAACTCCAGAGAAGGGTCATTGAGGTTTCTATGGCATTATAATTCCAAGAAAATATTTAGAAAAAATTTTCAATCGGTACAGATAATTTTAGTCTGTTAAGCCAAATGGAGGGCATTTTGGTCATTTTACCTTCAGAGGTGATTTTTGGCCGACTTGTCCAGTTAAGTAAATAATTATTATGACATAAAATGTGAATAAAAATTGCTAAAAATTGAATTGAAAATGAGTAGCAAAGAAAAGAAAAGAAAATGAATTAAAATTACAATTTTTACCTCATGCTTATGTCACTAAGCACTCTCACCCAATCACATTGTGACACATGTCCATAAACCACTTAAAATGAGTCAAATGGGCAGAAAATTGAAATGAAAAACTGAACTCTTCTTCCCCATTTCCTGTCCACCATGGCCAAGAAGCTTTCTCTCCATTTTCTCTTTTAAAGGTTGATTTTCCTAAGCTTCCTCACCTCAAAACCTTATCCTCCCTTCACTAAAAATTATACCCACACCAAGGAGAAGTGTTTGGCAGCCAAGAAAGAGTAAGAAAGTAAAGAAAAATTGAAGTCTTGGTTAGCTTGGATTTAAGCTACAAGAGGTTAGTGCATATTTTCATATCTCTCACTCTTTATTCCATGTTAGAGGCTTAAATTGAGTAAGAAATTATAAGGAATTGAAATAAAATATATGTGTATGAACACCAAGAAATTTGGCAGCCATGGGAGGAGTTGGGAAATTATTGATTTGTTTGAGCTAAATAGCTTAGAAATGGTTGTTGATAAGGATATTTGAGCTAGATGTTGATTTGGGTATGTTAGATATAGTGATGGATTGTTAGGGTTAGGGTTTTGAGATTTAATTGAGAATTTAGGTTTTTGAGCAAATTGGATTTTAGCTCCTATAATGGTGTAGGAACATTTTAATGGTCAATTAGTGACCATTTGGTTATTGGTAAATAAGAAATGAAGTGTGTTTAGTGATGGGATTTAGGTTTAGTGCAGCTGCCCTAGGTGACCTGGAGAATTGGACATGAGTCCAGTAGGTTTGGGCAGCCATAACTTAAACTGTAGAGGTTCAATTGGTGCAAGGTCAATTGGACATGAAACTAGACACATAATGACACAACTTTGGTGAAGAAACCATGCCCATAAAACCAAACCAAGTGGACCAAAAGCTTGCCCCAATCCCGGTGACCTGCAGTCTGTTTCTGCAGAATGACTAAATGAATAGTGATTGTTCATTTGGCCATAACTCAGTGTAGAATGGTTCAAGTGACCTGAAATTTTACCAGAAACAAGTTGAGATATATACCAACAACTTTCATGAAGAAACCTAACCCAAATTATGACCAGAACCTATCCAACAAGTGAGTTGCAGTCACTATTTACTGCACTGTAGATATGGTTAGTCTAGAAAAATTCCAATCCAGCCAGTTGTGGTTTTTGGACCATAACTTAAGCTAAAAAACTCCAAATAGAGTGATTCAAAAAAGGAAATTCAACTAGACAAAATAAGGAACAACTTTCATGTTGATCATTTTGCCAAATTCCCACTGAAAGAATGACTAATAGAACAGTAAAAATAAGATATGAAAACTAAAAATTCTGCTCAATTAACTTTAAGCTTAGAAATGGTATTGGCAACCAATACCAACAAATTTTGAATACAAAATGTGGTATGTTTGAAGTATTAAAACCAATGTACCTATTGTCTATGCAAAAGTCAATATTTTGGTTGACTAATGAAGTGAATAGTAACACCAAAACTTGAAATTCAAAAATTGTAAAACTCAAAAGTGTAAAATGCCTTAGTATACCTAACAAGATTTGTTTGGATAGCTTGGCATGCCAATAGGGTTCTGTTAGCAGTACTGCACATGGCATTATGCCATTCTGTGATTTTATGGCTTTTAGCCATTCTGACATTATGTTGATACTTGGCCTTGTGCATAATGTTATTACAGCTTATTAGCTGTTCTGTTGCACACCGGGAGACACATATGTGACTGATGGTGTTATTACAGTTTACCCGTTTATCCAGTCCAGTCGTCCAGTATAGGTTACTTGGGCAACCAAAAATGAAAGTGGATAAATTTAATGAAATAATGAATATAACCAGTACAAAATAAGTACGACTACAAATACTCATCGAAAATTTATTTGCAATGAGACATTAATACATTCACTGCATATTTATTTTTTGTTATTTCTTTTTATTTTATTATTGGCACCACTAAGCATTATTGCTTAGCGCGTTGCTTTTGCCACGCGTAGGTTCTGGAGATACTGACCGAGAGCCCAGAAGACCACAGACTGGGTGAGACCTCCTGCAGCTCTGCATAGTGTCCGTGTCACCTCACCATCTTCAGTGCATTGGTAGGACACTAGGTTTCATTTTGGTATTTTGTAACTAATTTTTATTTTCTCTTATGTAATTGAGACTTTTGTAATGTATTTTGATGTTAATGTAAATAGTGGAAATTGTGTTTATGAATGGAAAATTGAGTATTTATTTATTGCTTATATATGAATACAATGAGAAATGAATGATTGAAAAATGGAAATGTTGTTGAAAAATATTGAGATTTTGATGATTATTGGAGTTTGAGAATAATTGGAAATGATTATTGGAAGTGTTTTTCACAGGTTTCGAAGAACTTTTTTCTCCATTTTTAGCCAGTACTCTGCCGGATTTTCTATAAAATTTTCGGAACCTCAAATAAATTATAATTTCAATAAATAACTTAAATGAATTATATTTCACAAATTATATTCAAAACTATGATAAAAAAAAATAAATTAAGGAAGAATAAAAATGATTGAGATAAAATAGAGTGTTCCGGTACACTGTGTGACATGTCTTACTTGGATATACTGTAAACGGGTAAGGGGTGTCACACCTAAGCCCAATTGCAAATTTTTAGATTTGGCGTCCAGTTTTACACTATTCCATTGGTCAAGTTGCTGTGGGAATTTAGCTAAGTGTTCTTCACTAAAGTTGTTCCTTATTGTCTAATCTTTAATTCCTTTTTTGAATCACTCCATTTGGAGTTTTTTTATCCCAAGATATGGCCATTTGAACACGGCTGGCCGGATTGGTCTAACCCAGATTTCTGGGCACCTAATTTGGTTCTGACAGTTTTGAACCACTAACTTTGGGCGGCAAAATGACTTTGTTATGAGTCGAATTTGGGTTAATGTTCTTCATGAAAGTTGTAGTGCTATGTCATACCTTTCCAATGCCACAAAAATCAGGTCATTTGGACCTATACAGTGGCAGTGCACTATACCCGGGTGTGACCTAATTGTTCACTATGTTAATGTCATTTTCTGGGCATGGTTCCTAAATAAAAAATGTACCATTATGTGTCTATTTTCATTCCCAATTTGCGTCACACCAATTGGGTTGGTAAAATTTCAGTTTTAGTCCCTAAAAGGGACCTAGGTCATGCTGCCAGAATAATGACCCTAACCAATCCGAATTGCAATCTCATTCTACCAATTCAAACACATCAAAAATGGTCCCAATCGACCATTTTCAACCTCAATCAAGGTCATTTGCATCATTTTACTATTTCCTCAATTTTTCCCAAGAACCCTAATTACACAATTATGCAAACTAATGTAATTAAAGTGTATAATCATTGTCTATACACCTAATTCACCTCAATGAGCCATTCAATTTCACCAAATTCATGCAACTTTTACCCCCCTCATAGGCTGGTTGAAATTCACTAAAAGTCCCCCAAAAATTGGTTTTATTTTAACTTTCCATAATATCTATGTTTACTTAACCAAAACTTAGGCATTAAACTAACAATTTCAATGTAAATTACTAACCTCAAACTTTGGTATCCAGTTGCTCCAATTCTTCAATTTCTCCTTTGTTTTTCTTCTTCAATCTCTTTCTCAAGTTGAATTAACAAGCTTTTATGAGGAATTTTTGGAAAAAACTAGGTTTAATTGGGTGGAATCAAGCTTGATTTCAAGCTTTAATGGAGTGTGTTAATAGAGGTGGCAAAAGGGAGGATTCGGCCAAGCTTGAGGAGGAAGAAAGTGTTTTCTTTTTTCTTTTTTCTTTTTTGTTATTTTATGTCTCTTATTTTTAAATTGACTTAGTCAAATATTGTGGGAAAATAAAAATTACTTTTGACATAATGTGTGATGTCATAGGTATGATGTAATAAATCATATTTCAATTCTTTTTCTTTTTCCATTATTTTCCCTTGTCTCTTTAATTTAATTTTCAACTCTAAAATTTCATTTCTCCGATTTTATTGAACAGTTAGGTCAGGAATCACCTCTAGGGGTGAATTGACCAAATTGCCTCTCGCCGATCTAATCTGGTTTGCAAGTTATTCGATATTTCTTTCGGATCCCTGACCTAATTATTTGACTTGCTTAACAAGTCTTTTCTGTGATTTTCTCTTTTTCACTGTGTTTGCAATAGTCCTAAGGACTGTGAAGTCACATATTTCGATTCAAAATTCGGGTTACGACTGACCTCGTAGTCACTTCCCGGGAAGGTCACCCATCGCTGTGACTCCCGGCTCATTTAACATTTTATGTTCTTTTTTTCTTATTTATACTTACCTATCAGGTAGTCACTATTTATTTTCATTCAAGGCTTATATAGGTGTCTCAGATGTAGTTCTAATCCCCTTAATTGTCTGGACCAACACCGGTCACGGGAACAGTGAAATATACCAGGCCATGCAAATAGGGGTATTACAATTCTCCCCCCCTTAAAATAAATTTCATCTCGTAATATTACCTGGTATCAGTCTTTGAACAACTGTGGGTGTTGTCTCCTCATATCCTCCTCATGTTCCCAAGTAGCTTCTTAGCTTGAATGATGGTTCCACAGCACTTTAACCAACAGTATCTGCTTGTTCCGTAGCTGCTTCACCTCATAAGCCAGAATCTCTATGGGTTCTTCCTCATATGTGAGGTCTGGAATTACTTCAATTTCTTCCACTGGTAACACATGAGATGGGTCAGATCTGTACCTCCTTAACATAGACATATGGAAGACATTATGTATCTTCTCCAACTCTAGAGGTAATGCCAAACGGTATGCCAAAGGACCAACTCTCTCTAGAACCTCATATGGCCTAATGAAATGAGGACTCAGTTTCCCCTTTCTGCCAAATCTCATAATTTTCTTCCAAAGGGAAACTTTGAGGAATAATTTCTCACCTACTGTATACTTAATGTCTCGCCTCTTCAAATCAATGTAGGACTTCTGACGATCTGATGCAACCTTGAGTCGATCTTTGATCAATCTAATTTTCTCCTCTGTTTGTTGAACAATTTCTGGGCCAATCATTTTTCATTCGCCCACTTCATCCTAACACAAGGGAGTTCTGCACTTTCTTCCATATAAAGCTTCATATGGAAGCATCCCAATGCTTGATTGGTAGCTATTATTATAAGCAAACTCAATTAGAGGCAAGTGTGTGTCCCAACTGCCCTCAAACTCAATTACACAAGCCCGTAGCATGTCCTCCGATCTGAATTACCCTCTCAGACTGGCCATCTGTTTGTGGGTGGAATGTCGTGCTGAAGTTCATTCTAGTTCCTAGGGCTCTCTGAAGACTACCCAAGAATATAGAAGTGAACCTAGGATCTCTGTCTGATACAATGGATACTGGCACTCCATGCAATCTCACTATCTCATCTATGTACAATGTGGCCAATCTCTCTAAACTATAGTCCACCCAGACTGGCAGAAAATGAGCAGACTTAGTCATTCTGTCCATAATGACCCATACTGCATCATGGCTCTTCTGTGTCCTCAGAAGTCCCATCACAAAATCCATAGTTATTCTCTCCCATTTCCATTTCGGTACTGGTAGTGGATGTAACAAACCAGCTGCAACTTGATGTTCTGCTTTCACTTGCTAACAAGTTAGGCATTTGGAAACAAATTTTGCTACATCTCTTTTCATACCCATCCACCAGTAATGCTCTTTCAGTCCTCTATACATTTTAGTACCACCAGGGTGCATAGCATAAGGAGACTCATGTGCTTCCTTCATAATGATATGCCTCAAATCAACATCTTTAGGAACACACATTCTGCCCTGGTGAAGCAGTAAACCATCATTTCTCACTGAAAACTCAGGTTTCTTGCCCTGTCTGACTTCTTCTAGTAGCTTCTAATATTTCTGATCATTCTGAGCAGCCATTCTGATCTGATCAATCAACACTGGCTGTACATGCCATGCGACTGCTGTCTGCCTCTCATCATTTATCTCTAAGCTGGTATGTAATGCTCTTAACTCATGTACTATAGACAAAGGAGAAACTCATAGGCTTGCCATAGTCTTACGACTTAAGGCGTCAGCCACCACAGTAGCTTTCCCTGGCTGATAGTTTATCAGACAATCATAATCTTTTATCAACTCTAACCATCTCCTCTGTCTCAAATTTAACTCCTTCTGAGTACCCAAATACTTCAAACTCTTATGATCTGTGTAGATGTAACACTTCTCCCCATATAAGTAGTGTCTCCAGATCTTAAGAGCAAAAACAATAGCTGCTAGCTCCAAGTCATGTGTTAGATAATTCCTCTCATGCGGTTTCAGCTGTCGTGATGCATATGCATGACATTCCGATCTTGTATCAGTACATAGCCTAGCCCATTGTGAGAAGCATCACTATAAACTGTGTATTCTTTACTCGGGGTAGGTAAAGTAAGGACTGGAGCTTCAGTCAAAAATTTCTTCAATCAAAACTCTATTGGCATTTATCTGTCCACTGAAATTTTAAATCTTTTCAAAGCAGCTTAGTCAATGGAGATGCCAACATGGAAAACCCTTTCACAAAATGGCGGTAGTATCCAGCTAAACACAGAAAACTGTGAATCTCCATGATATTTCTGGGTAGTCTCCAATTAAGGATAGCCTCAATCTTACTTGGATGTACCTTGTTGCCTTCTACTGATACTATATGCCCCAAAAAGGATATTTCTTTCAGCCAAAATTCATATTTTGATAGTTTTGCATATAGTTGTTTCTCCCTTAAAGTCTGCAGTATAATGCGTAGATGTCTATCATGCTCCTCTGCACTCCTTGAATAAACCAAGATGTCATCAATAAACACCACTACAAACTGGTCGAGGTATGGTATGAAGATAGTGTTCATCAGATCCATAAAAGCAGTTGGAGCATTTGTTAACCCGAATGGAATGACCAAGAAATCATAATGGCCGTAGCGAGTTCTAAAAGCAGTTTTAGGGATACTCTGTTCTTGCACCTTCAGCTGATAATAACCCGATCTCAGGTCAATCTTGGAGAATACAGCTGCACCCCTCAACTGATCAAATAAATCATCAATGTGGGGCAATGGATATCTATTTTTTATTATCACCTTATTCAACTGCCGGTAGTCAATACATAAGTGGAGAGTGCCATCTTTCTTCTTAACAAACAATACTGGCGCTCCCCAAGGTGACACACTAGGGCGGATAAAGCCCTTGTTGAGCAATTCTTATAACTGCACCTTCAATTCTTTCAGTTGTGCTGATGCCATTCTGTATGGTGTTATGGAGATTGGGTCCACACCAGGCATGACATCAATCTCAAACTGCACCTCTCTCTCCAGAGGTAATCTTGGCAACTCATCAGGAAACACGTCCAGATAATCACATACAATAGGGATGTCCCTTAACGCGGGACTCCCCACTCGGGTGTCCATCACATGCGCTAAGTTGCCTCTTCCCGTGTATTACCACATCACCATACTGAGGAAGACTAAACATGACTCTCTTCAGCCTATAATCAATCATAGCGTGATGCCTGGCTAACCAATCCATGCCCAAGATGATATCAAAATCTCTGAAGAGCATTTCAATCAGGTCGGACAGAAAAGTGTGTCCTTGGATCACCAAAGGGCAATCCCTATATATTCTATCTACTCTGACCTCTTGGCCTAATAGACTAGTTACTAGCAGATCATAGTCCATTCTTACACACGGAATAACAGTAGAACAAATCACACTAGCACTAAAATACGAATGTGTGAAGCCAGGATCAAATAACACATATACATCTTGGTCAAGGATTGAGAAAATACCAGCTACTATATCTGATGTTTTAGCCTCCTCCCTCTGATGCATTGTGCACACTCTGGTCGGTGCGCCATTGGTTTTTGGCTAGTTAACAGTGCTTTGACTTCCTAGGGTGCTACCCCTACCTCTGCCTCTACCTCTACCAGATGGCTGTGACCCTCTTGGAGTAGAGGCTTGGTTTGATCCCTCAGATGTGGCAAGAGGTCCAGATCGGCATGGACTAGTACAATCTTTAGTGAAATGTCTAGTCCCTCCACAGTTAAAACATGCACCGGTGGCCTTAAAACACTCCCCACCGTGTGTTCTACCATAAGTCTCACATTGCTGGACCGATAACACTCCCCGAGATGCCTGCTGAGTCTGCTGACCAGACTGGGGTGGTCTTTAGCTAGAGAATCTGCCTTTACCAGATCTGCGAGAGCTGGATCCCCCAGATTGTTTCCGCTTCCTAGAACTGCTCTCAGTAGGTTAGCCAATAGCTTTCTCAGTTTTCTCTTTCTCTTAGGTACTCTTCTTCACTGACCCTTCCATTTCTATCCTCTCGCATTCCAAAGCTTGTGATATTAATTCAGAAAAATTTTGGAGTCGAAACCCCACTACTTGTATTCTCAATGTAGGCCTTAACTCGGCCTCAAACCTCTTGCATCTATCTCAGGGGGTGGAGACCAAGCTTCCAGCATAATGGCTTAGTCTTGAAAAGTCTCGCTCATATTCTGCTATGGTCTTGTCCCCTTGCTTTAGATTCAAAAATTCTTGCACTTTCATGTCAACATAGGTATCGGGGACCCATTTCTGTCTGAACTCCCTCAGGAAGTCTGCCCATGTAAGAACAGGTGGCTCAACCAGGCTGTGGGGTATAGTTTTCCACCATTCATATGCATCCCCTTGCAGAAAAGATACTGAGTATTCAAATTTTAATTCCTCGGCACATTATAGCTTTTTGAATACCCTTTCCATTTGTTGTAGCCACTGTTTTGCTTCCAGTGGGTCCACGGTGCCCTTGAACTTAGTAGCCCCAAATTTCATTAATTTTTCATATTGCCGAGCTGGGGGCTGTGGTTATACCGCTGGTGCTTGCATCTGAGATTGTGGTGGTAAATATCCTACCATTTGCTGAAATAACGCAGCCATCTGTTGTGCAAACTGAGTAGGGAACTGCGGTGCATGAGGAGGAGCTGGAGTGGCTGACCCACTCATGTTCTGGAGTGTTGGGGCTTCCTCTTAGGCCTCAGCCTCAACAAATTGCTCTACGGAATGATCTCCCTCCATTCCATTTTTAGAAATTTCTACTTCCTGAGATCAAACACAAGGAGATTGACCTCCATTAGTGCATATTCATGATGTAAATATGTCATATGTATCAATTTAGGAAACTTGAGCAGTTATACTTATCAAAAGAAATATGCACATGCACAATCAAAATTCATTTCAAAACCATGCTCTGATACCACTAAAACATGTCACACCTTAGCCCTCTGTAAGGCATAACATGATCCCGTAGTATACCTAATGACTTACCGAACTTCACCTACCGATAACTCATTAAGTACACTATAAGGGATTTTAAAACCATTTTCTTACTTTTTGAAAGTGGTGAGCATTTCTAGTAGGTAATAAAAACATTTAACTGAAGATTAAAAACTAGTTAAAATTGTTGTCCATTTCATTTTTTCGCAAATTCTGAAAAAATTTCGACAGAGTGCAGGTAGTGATTGAGAAAAACCAAAAATTTTACCTGTAGAAAAATGCCCCCAATAATAATACACTTCACCAATTCAACCACCAAAACTCAAATCAACACAATTCTCATCCTTCTCCACAATTCAAAATAAAATTTTATCTTAAATAGCTCAAATTAAGCTATGCACAATGCATTCAAAATAAGAAATTTACATTTGCAGTTAGATTTGCAGACATAAAAATCCAAAAGACAATAATATTACATATTAACTGTACAACTGCTCAGTTACAAAAGTACATATGACTACAAAATTATTTACATTAAGAAATTACAAGGGTATAATCAAATACCCGTACAAAAGTCTCTGGGTAGTCCCCACAATCAGCAGCTCACTCTACTGCTTGTTCCTTGCTTCTATCTGCGACAACAAAAGGAGCTATCGCTGAGTATAAAAATATCAGTGGTGCACAATAATATGTAAAATGCATAATATAAAACATTTATGAATAATTCACAATTCAAAAATCTCATAATCACTTTTCACAATTTTTCAAATCTCATTATAGCACAGTTTTGGTCAAATAATTTAATAAACATAGTGTTGCCAATTCATGCACAACTTAAGCCATGACACAAAATTTCCGATCAATGCCATGTTGTACACCACGATAAAGCAATATACAACCTCACTAATCGAAATCAACGAGGGAGGTGGCTAGCTAGCTAATGAGTACTCATCCGATCTCGACCTCAACTGGTAAGCCAGAGAGGGAGGAAAATAAACGATCTCAACCCCATAAATGGAGAAGGAATAATGTGGTACTGTCATGCTAAGTGTGAACACAAAATTCTTATAATTCTATTGATCATCCTCAGGTACATCCATTATTGGAATTACAATAAACTATAAGTGAGCAACTCCTTGCCCATCACATCTCATGTGAGGTTCAATCCTTTACCTAGCCCCTAATGCTCAAAATCTCAGGTACATCCATTATTGACTTATCTTGCATTAGTTAAGTTGATCCCATTAAGCCAGTAATTATGCAAATCATTTTAATGTCCTCAGGTACATCCAATATTGGCCACCAAACCGTTTATATATTTACAACATCTCATGCTTAACAATTATTCTTAAGAAAATCTCTTAAATTAATTGCATCTTATGCAAGTATTTAAAATTTCTTAAAATAATTGCCTCAATGGAGGGCCCATGTTATAATTGCTTTAATTAGAACATATCCAACTTAATCATTTGTTTGGAAGATTTTATGGTCATCCTAATTACTATTAAGGTCTCACTTTGCACATTATCCATTTAGCATACATATATAACATGCTTGCATACATTCTCATACATCTCATGCATTCATGGGTAGACAGTAAATATGGTATGATCATGGACTTTCTAAGGGATTCAATTCTGAGCCACCAAGAATTGAATCAGGGCATTCCTAGGTGCATTTTGTTCATTCATTTTACAAGAGTTGCTGAAGGAGTACATAATCAACACTTGATATTGAATTCCTCCCACTGGTCCGACCAATGCTCTTGACCTCCTTGATCTTCTTGTAATCCAATTACATAGTAATCCTTGGCATACCAAGGCGAATTTACAAGAACTTAAATAAATGAAATTACAACCCAAATTATTACAACCTTAACAATACATGGCCAAATAAATTAAAATAAATAAATTAATTTACAATCTCAAAGAAACATAAAAGAAATAAATCCAATCACATTGGTCTTTTATAGTCCATGATCATCCATCATGCATATCACTATTAAACAATTAAATAAAACATACATACTTAAATTAAATTGAATATCTCATATTCAACTTAAAAAACCAGATTTGAATATGATTCAAACAAATTTAAAAATTTAGATTTGAATCACATTCAAACAAATTTAAAAATTCAGATTTGAATCACATTCAAACAAATTTAAAAATTCAGATTTGAATCACATTCAAACAACCTTAAAAATTTAGATTTGAATCACATTCAAACAATTTTTAAAAATCAGATTTGAATCACATTCAAACAATTTTTAAAAATTCAGATTTGAATATTATTCAAACAACTTTAAAAATTCAGATTTGAATATGATTCAAACAACTTTAAAATTTTAGATTTGAATCACATTCAAACAACTTTTAAAATTCATATTTCAATCACATTCAAACAATTTTTAAAATTCTGATTTGAATCACAATTTAATTGTGTGATAAAAATACTAATTAAACACTTTAATTAGTCATAGGATAGGCCTTAGATCATACAAGAATTGCAGAATTTAAAACCAAACCTTGCACCACCCATGAAGCCCAAAGATGGCGCACCATTAATGGTGAGATCAAGCATGCCACCACACTTCTTTAACCAACCAGTAATGGATCTATCATCTCATGATTATACCACACAATTAAATCATATAATCAACAATCTAAATGATAAATATAGTGGCTCTGATACCAATTGAAGGAGCGGAAGCATGAAAAACACAAGTTTATATCATTGAATTCAAAAATTTTTACCTAGGGTCACATGCATCATGTAAGGTTTATTTTTATCTATTTGATTTCAATGATAAACAACATATTAAAACTCTTTTAATAAGTTTTTGGATCTGTATTTGCCATTTAAAATTTTAAAATTAATCAAATTAATTTTAGAACCCTAGATTAGATCAAGAACAAATACACTAACCTCTTGATGCACTGCAGTGTATTTGTACCTTTGGGATGCGTCTTTAGGACACCAGATGTTGTCCCTCTAGCTTGTCCACACCAAGATCACCTATGGCAGCCCTTAAACAGGTTCTAAAGCTTTTTCTATAAATTAGAAATCAAGTTTTACCTTTTAAGAGATTACAGATGTAAACAGAACACTAGAAACAATTTCTAGTATTTTTAATTCAAGAGATTGTTTGCTAATCTCTTGGAATAGGTGAGAGATGAAGAAGAAGAGAAGGGAGAGGAGCTTTTGGGTGGCGGCAGCTTGTGTTTTTTTTTTTTTTTTCCTTTTCATAACAACACTTATATAGCTAGGTCACCACTTAAAACCCTTGCCACATGTTACCTTCTGATTGGCTCTAGGTTTAATTGACCCAATCACATTGTACCAAGTATCAAACCTATATTTAATCTTAATTTTAATCATCTTACATGATTAAAAAATATTTGGCAAGCTTATGTGTAATGCCATGTGTCACCATCTCATGATACCATATGTCACCCTGTAAAATGACCAAAATGCCCCTGTGTCTTAATTTTGAGTTCTCAACCCAAAATAATTATTTATTTTCTTCTAATCAATTTATATCAAATATAAATTAATTAATTAATCTTTATTAATTAATGTCTCATTAATTAAATTCATATTTAAATACTTTAAATATAAATTTAACTTATACTATACATCCAATAACCTAGATTTGGTTTCAAGTCATGCTAGGGACTTTGCAATCTAATTGCAAACCAAACCTATTTAATTAATTAATTAAACTCTTTAATTAATTAATTAAATCATATTTAATTTGGTGACTACTTGTGTATGTGTGTGACTTACTAGGCTTATCACTAATTGGCAATGAGACATGATATCAACTCTTAATATCATCAGAACTCTTTTTTACCATAAATGATTTCTCTAAAACATTTTATATACCTCATAGACCATGGTTAATACCTAGCATAGCATGCCATGGCCACCCAATCAGTAATAAGGTTTACCTTAAATGAAACTATAATCATATGTTACCATGCACTAGAATCTCTCTGTTACAAAATCCCAACTCAAGCTGGAGTCATGGTTTATATCAAACCCCATTTGCTATGAATATTATGTTCTCTTTTAATTTCAATTTTTGATTAAAAGATTTTCTCATCAGAAACTCTTTTCTGAATAAATCTATCTGTCCTAGCCAGGAATTTGAAACATCAAGAACAATTAAATGAACATAGGATCCCTATTTCCTTAGAGGAACAGATTCCATCTTAATCATCACCTACCTCCATATATAACTAGTAGGAGCCAACACATGCCCATATACCCATACACAGTACAAGTATGAAAGCAGTATCAAACTCAAACCACCTATATACAAGATAACTGTGCTATCTCAGGTCTAAAGATTATATGTACTGATATGATTTATGACAATACATTGACAAGAGTAAACTCCATGTGCTTGTCATAAGTGTCACTGGTTCGAACTACTTATAATGTATAAGTGCCTATCATGTTTGTTTTATGGCATGAGACTCACCATTCCATCTTATTTATATCTCATATAAATAACTTGGGAACAAACATGAATACAATCTTTTTGGATAAGTCATGTCCTTATTGTGAAGTATCCTCGATTGTGAACCTATTTATGATATTTTGTACTAGAAATACTATCACTCATATTCTTAACAACTTAATAATAGAATTTCTAACAAAATATCAATGGACATTTTCTATTACACATAAATATATTATGTAAACAGAAAAGTGGAAATGCCTTTTATCAATAAAAACATGTATAAGATACATACTAAATGATATGCTCTAGGGCATACTACTAACAGTTCTTTATGAAAGTTGTAGTTCTATGTCATAACTTTCCAATGCCACAACAATCAAGTCATTTGGACCTGTATAACCCAAGTTATGGTCAAATGAACATGCACTGTTCATTTGGTCATTTTGGTACAGTGGTAGTGCACTACACTCGGGTTTGACCTAATTATTCACTATATTAATATTATTTTCTTAGCATGGTTCCTGAATGAAAATTGTGCCATTATGTGTCTATTTTTATTTCCAATTAGCCTCACACCAATTGGGTTGGTCAAATTCTAGTTTTAGTCCCTAAAAGGGACCTAGGTTAAGCTGCTAGAATAGTGACCCTAACCAATCCGAATTGCAATCTCATTCTACCAACTCAAACACATGACAAATGGTCCCAATTGACCATTTTCAACCTCAATCAAGGTCATTTGCATCATTTGACTATTTCCTTAAATTTTCCCAAATTTTCAAGAGGTTAAGAACCCTAATTACACAATTATGCAAACTAATGTAATTAAAGTGTATAATCATTGTCTATACACCCTGTCGCAAAGTATTTTGTGGTCGCCTGGACGAAAGCTCTTCACCGAAGTGGGAGAAATGAGGATTCGCCACTTTAATTTTGAGGGAAATTAAAAAAAACCATTTGTGAAAATAAATTTAAAAGAAAACCACTTCGAAAATAGATATTCTAGGTTCGGGGTCCATATATGGGCAGGGAAGGTGTTAGGCACCCCGCCTCGTCCCTCAATGAAGGTAAACAGATTTAATGTTATGCTCTTTCATAAATTAAAAGAGATAATTAGGGGTTTGAGATAGTGATACTGTTAATCCTTTGTGCAAAATAAAGGAATGTTTGATATTTCACTTATTTTGGGTGCCCAGGAACACAAGTTCGTGAGAGGGCCCTTTAGTGAATAGGTGTTAAATAAAGTTATCTTGCGTATTGGAGTTGCATTATTTTAATTTTGATTTCGTTAAGAGAGATCAGATAAGAAGTTTCTACCGATCTCTAGATATGTTTTATCAAGAGTTTTAGGCGGGAGATTTCGAGTAAGAACTCTCCTCCAATCTCCACATATTTTATAGAGGTTTTGGTTGAGAAATGGGTAAGAACTCTCCCCCGATCTCTTTGGGTGTTTGGTTAAAAATTTGATGAAGGATCTCGGATAAGAACTCTCCTTTGATCTCCGCGTTTTTTATTTGAATGAGGATCAGGTAAGAACTCTCCCCCGACCCTTTTGGTTCAAAATTTTAAATGGAGGATCTCGGATAAGAACTCTCCTCCGATCTCCGTGTTTTGTTTTTAAAAGAGGATCAGGTAAGAACTCTCCCTCGACCTCTTAAAGTGTTCGGTTAAAAATTTGATAAAGGATCTCGGATAAAAACTCTCCTCTGATCTCTGTGTTTTTATTTAAATGAGGATCGAGTAAGACCCCCCCAACCTCTTAAAGTGTTCGTGACATAAGACTGAACTTATCACCGATCTCGTATATAACTACCTTGTCCGAACTCTTTGGCTGGCTACATCCGATCTCTCTCGGTTACTATTTTGGGGTCTTATCTCGATTCCCGCTCTATTATGCTATTTCCTAGACTCGCTTAGTAGCTCGACCTCATGACTTTTCTCCTGATTCCCTATTCATTCTTTGATTATTTTTACTTATTCAAAAGAAACTATCACGTTAGGATATTGCTACTAAATTACCTATAAGTTACCCGCAACCGGAACACCTATATTCGAAGGAAATAAAACTAAGAACAAATAAATGACTTGAACTTATGAATGGAAAAAGTAAACTCAAGAGAATAAATATCAGCCTGAAGGATCTACGTGGGATCTTTAGTATGACTGGATTTAATGAAAATTTTGAGAATAAAAGCAAAGAAAGTAAAACGCGAGCGTTCGGCAAAATGAAAGTCTAGGCACTTACCTGTGTGAGGTCGAGGCTATCAAACTGACTCTAGAGATCACTAGTATTATGGAGTTGAAAGCTGGTGATACAAGTACCAGTTCTTACTTCGAGATTGCCAAAAACCAGGTTAAAGTGCCGTTGAGCCAAAGCAACGGAAACCGGGTCAGAATGAGAACAAGCTGATAGAATAATGTGTTGATGTTGGGGTGATGAAGACGAGACTGAACGGAAATGGTGTGGTAGAGTGATGAACAAATTGAAAATGAAGGATTTCAGGGTTCGAAAACTCTATCAATGGAGATGTTCGAGAAAACTAGTTTCTGAAGTTTCTCAATTTTCATGCAAGCTCAGAATGGCAAAGCAGGAAGATTGAATTAAATTTCAGAGCCTTTCCACTATAATCACCACCACCTTTTTTGTCCATCCCCTCTACAGTATTGCATGCAGGTATTTATAGGGAACGGGTGCTACTAATGAAGGGTCAGGATCTCCCCTTGGGGAGACAGAAGGTTTGGATTTAAAAGGACATAATCCGACGTCTGAAAATTAAAGGGAATCAAAATGGACGGCTGGGATCCTATTCAGAATATCTGTCCTTTCTCTTCTTAATCCAACGGCTTAGGATCTTGCCTATCAGGACAGATCTAAAGGCTGGGAATAAAAGGCGCTGAACCTGCCGTTTGCCTTTTGATCCAAGGGCTCCGAGTTCATCCTTACAAGTATGATCAATGGTGGAGATTGAGATGTATAGAACTGCCATAATCGCTTTGGTGCACACAAGAATGTGGCGATTCTGCAAATGGGGCGTGCGGTGAAGATTTGATCATGCCTGCAATGCTTTAACTACGTCGGCTCTGATTATGTAGAGAGTTATTGGAAGTCATCTCACCCTCTTCGTGCTTTCTGATCTCTATTCCTTCCGATTTCTTTGTTATGACCCTTTTTCGATCTCTCATATCGGGCCCCTCTTCCCGATCTCTCCCATTCTAGAACTTTCTTCTTTACCCGACCTGCCTTAGTCAAAGCGTTTAATTCTTCGGTTACCGATGCATCCGCTTCGGTTTCTGTATGCAATAAATGCTCAGGCCCCTATATATATGTACCAGCGAGAAAGCTCCTCTGCACTTCATTCCTTCTCCTTCCATTTTTCCATTTCTCTTGTTCTAGCTTCTCCGGTGACAATTCCGATTATGGCGATTGCTTTTGATCTTTTTCTGACTGTCCTCATTGCTCCTCAACTAAAAATTTATGATCCCGGTGATCGGAGAATCATGAGAACTATATCTGATGACAGTGAGGGAACCGGACTGATTTATCGATCAAGATTGAAAACGTCGATCGAGCCGATCTCGAATTGGTCTACCGATATAATCGGTGAACTGATCTCGTTTGAGAGGACTGCTAATTTCCATCTTAATATCGATGACTGCCTCTTGAAGTTCATTTGGCTCCTCACCACATCGGGCGTCCCGACTGCAGCTCGGTTCTGGTCGATGACATCGATGATGACTCCACTCACCATCTTGAGAGTCATAATCACTCCATCTGAGTTGCACATCTATCCAATGCCTGTGGATGGCTTTCTGATCAAACACATCTTCTGATTCAGCCACAAGACTAGGCTTTGACATAGGTCTTTATTAGGGAGGATGCAGTGCCGATCTTTAGAGATCATCCAAATGATGTAATCTGACCTTTTGGAAATGAAATGAAATTTTATTTGAAGGTCATTATTTAATTATCGCATTGGTTAATTTTCGATTTCTGATGTGCATATCCAATCTGATCTTTAACTGAATCGTCATTAGCTGATCTGCGGCCCTGAAAATTCGTACAATCCGATAACCCTAACTAGCCGATCTCATTTTATTTGATTTTATTATTGTGTTTCTGAAACTTTCCCACGACGTGTCAAAAAAGCGAGTTGATTCCGCTAATCGAAGCGCCGCTTGGGACTTCGTGAGCATTGAATGCTCAGACGGATATAAATAGGGGGAGGGTCAGTCAGTTGCTCCCTTATGTCATTTTCAGCACTTTGCAAGCGACTTCAAAATTCTCTCATTTCTTCAAGTTTTTCTTACACCGATCACATTCCGGTAAGGGTTTTGATCTTTTCTTAGTTAAACTTCTTTGGTTTCTTTCAAAATGAGCGGCGCCGAGGCTCAGAGAGCTACGAGTCTGTCTTCTGTCCATGTTTTGTGGACCTCGGAGGGCAACGTGATTAGATTGGGTGGTCAAGCCAGCAGAGCCCTTGTCCTGGTAACTGGTTCGGCTGCTAGACCGAGGCGAGGGGCATCTTTGAGGAGAGATAACTTGCCAATTGATGAGTTGCCTTCAGTCTTGAGAGAAACCGATCTCCAATCTATAAGTCAGGAGTACAATCTGCGAATCGACTCTTTTAAACTGATCAAATGCCATGGCAATCATCGGGCCTACCATTTCTTTGATGAGGGCGATCTCATCATGGTGTATGAAGAGCAACTAAAGGCCGGGCTCCATTTTCCCTTGGACGAATTTTACAAGGCCATCCTAAAATTCCACCATGTCTCGGTAGCCCAAGTGCATCCGAACTCCTGGCAGACTCTAATAACCTTCCGGGGCCTCTGCCGAGCTAAGGGACTGGAACCCACGGCCAAAGTCTTTACCGAGCTGCATATGCTCGCCCGAAGGAAGGATGATGAGTTCTGGTTCTTCCAAGCTAAGCCCTATTGTTCTCTCTTTACCGATCTTCCTTCTTCATTAAAGAATTGGAAGAACCAGTTCTTCATTTTGAGGAGCAAGATTCGGAACGGCTTTGAGGGCATCCCACAAAGTTGGCAACACCTGGTCGCTTTGATCCCAAAAAAGATCACCTTAAATAAGGACGAAGACGCCGTGGTGAAAGAGTTAAAGTCTTAGGCATCCACTCAGAAATTCTCTTGCTTAGATGCAGGTAATGGCCGAACTGAAGTATTGGATGATGCGGCTGATCACTGACGAAGAATACGACCTCGGCCCTGGTACTACCCATATCTCTGGTCTCTGAATCTTAACGAACTCACTGACTTCTTTTTCGTGTAGGTATGGCGGGCGGTGATGCTTCCAAGGAGAGTCGCAAACGAAAGAGGGAGGTCTCCAGAAAATTGAGGGCGATGAAGGGGGCCACCACTACCGATGCTCAGACCCCTCATCGTGAATCAATATTGGTGCCGAGCTCTCCTCCCCGACCTCAGGAGCAACCGATCCCTGAGGTAGAAGTCATCGCCCTGGCACCTCAACAAATCGAACTTCCACCTCCCCCTCCTCCTCCGACCTCTTCCAATGTAGAAGGGGAGTCTTCCAGTCCCATGGTTAGGACACTTTCCTAGGGCGCACAACTTCTAATCCAATCATTGGAAAGGAATCGCTCTACTAAGGGGAATCCTGACCTGGCCAAAGTCGTGGGAGCTTCCATTTGCTTTCAAGAAGATCGGAATAGGTTGGCAGAGTATAGCTTGGATGATATCTTAGCTCAGACAATGAGCTTAGGCTTAGAGGCCATTGCAAACCAGCATATACTCAGAGAGAAAGCCCACGGCTTGAAGAAGGAGATCCTTAAGGTGGTCTAAGATGCCTCTACCGCACAAGCTCAGCTCTCCTCTGCTAATGAGTACATCGCCAGAATGGAGGATCAGATGAAGTGTTATGATGAGAGGATCATTGAAGTGGAACGAGAACTCGAAGACTCTCGAGCTGGTTGGTCTGCCGATCTCGCTCGTTATGTTGAAGACCTTCGAGCGAAGGAAGAAGAGCTCCGAGCCAAGGATGAGGAGCTTCAAGCTAAGGAAGTGGAGAGCACTACGAAGGAGGCCAGGGCTTATGTGAACGCTCATAATGACTGTCACGACCCAAAATTCTAAATCGTGACCGGCGCATAATTTAAGTATTCTTAAATCATGCAAGCCTTATCAGAGTATCTTGAATGAATATATTGTCACTTACTAATCCCAAAAATAGACAAAATTCAATTAAACAAAATGCTGAATAAACATCATAAATATCCCATAGGTAAATCATGAGTCTCTACAGATTTCAATAAAAACTTAAACTGTTCAATAAACTAAACTAATTATTAGCCCGAGAAAATATGAATTCGGGCATACCATGAGAATAAATCAAAGTTGTCCCTCTCCAGAAAATGGACTGAATATTTGGATCAGCTGCAGAATTCTACTGATCTGAAACAGATAACAGACAGAGAAAACGTGGTTTGAGCTAGATGCTCAGTGAATGATAATTATAGCACACAACGGAATAGGAATAGGCAGACGCTTGATTAATTTCATAATAAATTTTCTATTCAATAAAATCATGCTCATGCTGTCAAAATCATTAATAAAATAACTTCATAAAACATATATATAAAAGAAATTCATTCAATAAAAATTTTATGGTACAGTGCACCAGGGTGATGATACCCCATATCACCAAAGGCCAGATGGTAAGCGCGCTACCAGATATCAGATACCTTCCTCCTCCTTCACAGATATCAATGCATATGATACTAATGCAAACCATAAACTGCAATGATGCATGACTCGACAATGCAACCTAATACCGTGATAGTCCACACGGTGGGGCCAGATAACAGAAACAGATACTGGGCACAGGTACCAATTCAAAATAGAAAATCAATTTGTACAAATCAATCAAAATCAATAAAAAAATTTCAGATAGCAAATAATAACTGATAGTGCAATTCCAATAGTGTATTTCAATAGTTTCAGAGAGTCAATAAAACCAAATCAATCTCAAATCAATTCAATAAAATCAAATCAATCTCAAATCAATTCAGTAATACATCAATGAATTTTATAGTCAAATATCAATCAATATAAATACATTAAAGGCCTGTTCCCGGAATCCTAATGGGTCTAATGCAGAGATAGTTGACAAAATCAATTATTTAATCAAAATCGAAATAAAATTCAATAATAAAATAAAACTGTAGAAAATCACATATAAAATAATTGTTAAAATATTAATTTAAAATTTCATTTAATAACAAACTTAATGCTAAGAAATTTTAAAAGGGACTAAAACGGTGCCATGTATTATAATTACCACTCACCTGGAACCTCCAAGACAATAGTTATTTCAATAGAAGAGAGACAATTTCAACTGACTGATTGAATATTCAAATCTCCTACACACCCAAAATATTAAAGAAAAATATCAAATAATAATAAAATATAATATATATATATATATATATATATATATATATATGTGTATATATATATATATATATGTATATATATATGTTGGGTGGGACGAATTCGGCGGTGGACGAACAGGGGACGATGGTGGATGAACAGGGGATGAAAGTTTATATATATATATATACGTGAGCTGGACGCAATGGTGGGAGGGAGGGACGTACGGCTTTATATATATATATAATAATTAATTATTGTCCAATAGCAATTATGATCAACCAATTCAATACTAATGATCAAAGAAAAAAAGATAAATTTCTAGGGTAGTTGTAACAAATTAATGAAAGAAAATAAAATTAAATTCACCCATTATTGAATAAAGAATGAGAATTTTTACCTTGAAAACAGAATCGAATGTGATGAATAGAGAAGTAAAAATTTAGGGATTCTCTGTTGAGAGTATTTGATAGAAAAAGGAGGTGACAAACAAGTTTTGAGAGCAAAGTTTAGCAGAAGAGATGATTAGGGTATATATATATTTCGAGAGTTCTATTAGGTGTAGAATGGGATAAGAGTTATTATTGAACTGGGTTGTTCAGATTGCAGATATATATTTAATTTAAAAAATAATATATTTATATATCTAAAAATAAATAAGCAGACCATCTAATAAAATATATATATTTTTTATAAATATATTAAATTATTGTTAGCTAATTAAAATAAAATAATAATAAATAATAATTGTATATGGGTTTTCACATACTTCCCCCCTTAAAAAAAATTCGGTCCCAAATTTGAATAGACAAAGTTCTAACCAGAAGAATCAAATAAGTGAGGATATTTGGCTCGCATTTCAGATTCTGCCTCCCATGTGGCCTCACTACTTGAGTGATTATGCCACAAGACTTTGATCAAAGCCACTTCCTTAGATCAGAGTTTCCTAATTTGTCGATCTAAAATCTTTACTGGTTGCTCCTCATATGACATATCATCCCTAAATTGCATGGTTTGAGGTTGTAAAACATGAGATGGATCTGGTACATACTTCCTAAGCATAGAAATATGGAAAACTGGATGTACATGTGCAAAACCATGTGGAAGGGCTAAACTAAGCAATCGCTCTAATTTTCCAAAATTTCAAATGGACCAACAAAACGAGGGCTAAGCTTCCCTTTCTTCCCAAACCTCATGATTCCTTTCATAGGGGAAACTCTCAGAAATACATGATCACCAATCATAAATTCTACATCTTTACGCTTAGGATCAGCATAACTTCTCTGTCGACTTTGAGCAGTCAAAAGTCGATCACGAATTAGTCGAACCTTCTCTGAAGTTAATTGTATCAACTCTAGTCTAGTAAGCCTTCTTTCTCCAACTTCATCCCAACAAACCGGTGACCTACACTTTCGACCATATAATGCCTCATATGGAGCCATCTCTATACTTGCTTGATAATCAAGTATTATAAGCAAACTCCACTAAAGGCAAATGATGATCCCAACAGCCACCAAAATCCATAACACATGCACGAAGCATATCCTCTAATGTCTGTATGGTCCTTTCTGACTGTCCATCCTTCTGAGGGTGAAAAGCAGTACTAAAGTCTACTCGTGTTCCTAAAGCTTCTTGGAATTTCTTCCAAAATCGAGAAGTAAACTGAGTACCACGATCAGAAACAATGGAAACTGGAACTCCATGAAGACTAACAATCTTGTTTATATACAACTGTGCGAGTTTAGCAAAGTCATATGTAGTCTTCACAGGAAGGAAATGAGCAGATTTTGTCAATCTGTCCACTATCACCTAGATTGCATTGTAACTACCTCGTGTACTAGGTAAACCCACAACAAAGTCCATGGCAATATGCTCCCACTTCCACTAAGGGATAGGCAACGGCTGAAGTAACCCAGATGGTCTCTGATGTTCTGCCTTAACCTGTTGACAAGTAAAACATTTAGCAACAAAGTCTGCAACATCCCTCTTCATGCCACCCCACCAATAATGCTCCCTTAAATCACGGTACATCTTAGTTGAACCTGGGTGTACTGTGTAAGCAGAATGGTGTGCCTCCTCCATGATTTCTCTTCTCAACTCATCAACATTGGGGACACAAAGTCTAGTGCCATAACGAAGAACTCCATCATCATTCAACATGAATCCTTGAGCTTGGCCTTGATGAATATTATCTATAATCTCACACAGCTGAGAATCCCTCTTTTGAGCAGCCTTAATTCGATCAATCAAGATAGGCCTAACTCGAAAATGTGCTAAGAATGATCCAGCTATGATTTCATACTCTACTCCCTGATCTAGCAACCCATGTAATTCACCAATCAAAGGCCTCATCTTGGTGGATATATGGGCTAAACTACCAGAAGACTTCCTGCTTAGAGCATCAGCCACTACATTAGCTTTTCCAGGGAGATACTGTATGTTGCAATCATAATCCTTTAGCAATTCTACCCATCTTCTTTGCCTAAGATTAAGATCACGTTGGTCAAAGATGTATTTGAGACTTTTGTGGTCAGTGAAGATTTCACAAGTCTCACCATACAGATAGTGCCTCCAGATTTTCAAAGCAAAAATTATTGCAGCCATTTCCAAATCATGAGTTGGATAATTCTGCTCGTGCCTTTTCAACTGACGAGAAGCATATGCAATAACCCGTCCATGCTGCATCAAAACACATCCTAAACCAATCCTAGAAGCATCACAATATACTACATAACCCCCTGATCCGGATGAAAGGGCTAACACTGGTGCTGTAGTTAAACGAGTCTTAAGCTCCTGAAAACTTTTTCTCACAAGCCTCAGACCACTGAAATTTCACATTCTTCTGTGTCAACTTAGTTAAAGGTGCTGCAATATGAGAGAAGTCTTGAACAAACTGTCTATAATACCCTGCTAAACCCAAGAAACTACGAATCTCTGACACAGTTGTGGGTCTAGGCCAATGAAGCATTGCCTCAACTTCCTTCTTATCAACGCACACCCCATCCTTAGATACTGTATGGCCTAGGAAAGCCACACTATCTAACCAAAACTCACATTTTGAGAACTTGGCATATAGCTTGTGTTCTCGTAAGGTTTGAAGGACAATTCTCAAATGTTGTTCATGCTCCTCCTTACTCTTTGAGTACACTAGAATGTCATCGATGAACACTATAACAAATTGATCTAAGAAAGGCTTGAAAACTCTATTCATGAGATCCATAAAAATGGCCGGAGCATTGGTAAAACCAAAAGACATTACAAAAAATTCATAGTGTCCATACTTAGTCCTAAAGGCCGTATTGAGTATGTCTTCTTTCTTGACCCTCAATTGATGATACCCAGATCGAAGATCAATCTTGGAAAAATATTTTGCACCTTGAAGTTGGTCAAACAGGTAATCTATGCGTGAAAGAGGATACTTATTACGCACAGTTACCTTATTCAATTGCCTATAATCAATGCACATTCTCAAAAACCCATCCTTCTTCCGTACAAATAACATAAGAGCACCCCATGGAAAAACACTAGGGCGAATAAACTCGTTATCTAGTAGGTCCTGTAGCTGCTCCTTCAACTCCTTAAGTTCTGTGGGTGCCATACGATAAGGTGGCATAGATATGGGCTCAGTTCTAGGAACTAAGTCTATACCAAACTCTACCTCTCACTCCAGGGGTAAACCTGATAAATCTTCTGGAAACACATCAGGAAACTCCTTAACCACTGTAACATTCTCCAAACCTGCACCTTCTACCTGAACATCTCTAACATAAGCTAGATACCCTTTACACCTCTTTCGCAATAATCGTCTAGCACTCACTACAGAGATAAGATTACTAAAGGCTATACTACGATCTCCCTGAAATTGAAATTCTGCCTCCCCAGGAATTTAAAGAGTACAACTTTATTATGATAATCCAATGAAACGTGATAAGTGGCTAACCAATCCATGCCTAAAATCACATCAAACTCAAACATATCAAAAAAAAGAAATAAGATCTGCAACTAATTCCCTATCTCCAATGTGAACTATACATCCCCTATACACCATATTAGTGTCTATTGTGTTCCTCATAGGTGTTGATACAGATGAAGGATACTCTAACAAAGTAGGTGGTGTACTAAATATCATGGAAAAGTATGGAGAAACAAAAGAATGGTTGTGCCCCAATCTTAGCCATAGGCGTCTGTTCAGTTGTCTGATTAATAGTTTGAGGTGGTACCTCCCCTGTTGGATCAAGGTTTGCACCATTAAGACCCTTGGCCTTAGTTCTTCTCTTACGTCTAATAGACCCAGGCACCTATTCATTGTAATAAACAAGTATTAAATCTGAAAATGTGAGCCAAATTAAGACAGGTGAAAAAATGCGAAGGACGCAGATATCTAAAGCAATGATAAACTGAAAAGACGTTAAGGATCCTATGCTCCGCAAGTTTACTAGACCTCAACCGAGCTCTGATACCAACTTTGTCACGACCCAAAATTCTAAATCGTGACCGGCGCATAATTTAAGTATTCTTAAATCATGCAAGCCTTATCAGAGTATCTTGAATGAATATATTGTCACTTACTAATCCCAAAAATAGACAAAATTCAATTAAACAAAATGCTGAATAAACATCATAAATATCCCATAGGTAAACTGCGGAGTCTCTACAGATTTCAATAAAAACTTAAACTGTTCAATAAACTAAACTAATTATTAGCCCGAGAAAATATGAATTTGGGCATACCATGAGAATAAATCAAAGTTGTCCCTCTCCAGAAAATGGACTGAATATTTGGATCGCTTAGAATTCTACCGATCCAAACAGATAATGCATGCAGAGAAAACATGGTTTGAGCTAGATGCTCAGTGAATGATAATTATAGCACACAACGGAATAGGAATAGGCAGACGCTTGATTAATTTCATAATAAATTTTCTATTCAATAAAATCATGCTCATGCTGTCAAAATCATTAATAAAATAACTTCATAAAACATATATATAAAAGAAATTCATTTAATAAAAATTTTATGGTACAGTGCACCAGGGTGATGATACCCCATATCACCAAAGGCCAGATGGTAAGCGTGCTACCAGATATCAGATACCTTCCTCCTCCTTCACAGATATCAATGCATATGATACTAATGCAAACCATAAACTGCAATGATGCATGACTCGACAATGCAACCTAATACCGTGATAGTCCACACTACGGGCCGGATAATGAAACAAATCGGGCACAGGTACCAATTCAAAATAGAAAATCAATTTGTACAAATCAATCAAAATCAATAAAAAAAATTTCAGATAGCAAATAATAACTGATAGTGCAATTCCAATAGTGTATTTCAATAGTTTCAGAGAGTCAATAAAACCAAATCAATCTCAAATCAATTCAATAAAATCAAATCAATCTCAAATCAATCTCAAATCAATTCAGTAATACATCAATAAATTTTATAGTCAAATATCAATCAATATAAATACATTAAAGGCCTGTTCCCGGAATCCTAATGGGTCTAATGCAGAGATAGTTGACAAAATCAATTATTTAATCAAAATCGAAATAAAATTCAATAATAAAATAAAACTGTAGAAAATCACATATAAAATAATTGTTAAAATATTAATTTAAAATTTCATTTAATAACAAACTTAATGCTAAGAAATTTTAAAAGGGACTAAAACGGTGCCATATACTATAATTATTACTCACCTGGAACCTCCAAGACAATAGTTATTTCAATAGAAGAGAGACAATTTCAACTGACTGATTGAATATTCGAATCTCCTACACACCCAAAATATTAAAGAAAAATATCAAATAATAATAAAATATAATAACTTATATATATATATATATATATATATAATAATTAATTATTGTCCAATAGCAATTATGATCAACCAATTCAATACTAATGATCAAAGAAAAAAAGATAAATTTCTAGGGTAGTTGTAACAAATTAATGAAAGAAAATAAAATTAAATTCACCCATTATTGAATAAAGAATGAGAATTTTTACCTTGAAAACAGAATCGAATGTGATGAATAGAGAAGTAAAAATTCAGGGATTCTCTGTTGAGAGTATTTGATAGAAAAAGGAGGTGACAAACAGGTTTTGAGAGCAAAGTTTAGCAGAAGAGATGATTAGGGTATATATATATTTCGAGAGTTCTATTAGGTGTAGAATGGGATAAGAGTTATTATTGAACTGGGTTGTTCAGATTGCAGATATATATTTAATTTAAAAAATAATATATTTATATATCTAAAAATAAATAAGCAGACCATCTAATAAAATATATATATTTTTTATAAATATATTAAATTATTGTTAGCTAATTAAAATAAAATAATAATTGTATATGGGTTTTCACAATGACCTTATGGCCAAGCTAAAGAAACGATACCCTGAAGAGGACTTCTCCTGGATGAACGAGCTCGCCCCAGAGGCCGAAGACGAGAGCGACGAGGAGCCCGAGAGAGAGAGAGAGGATGAGAGAAATATTAATGTAGAACAGGCAAGGGGTGACCCTCCAGCCAAATGACTTGTACTTTTATTTTGAGATGAAATGAAATCCCTTCTGTTTAATTTCTTGATGAGATCGGAAAGTATTCAAATTGTATGAGTGCTTGATTGTTTGAACGTATTAGGACATCAAACTTAAAAGCAATTATTAATCTAAGTATAAGAGGTCAAAAAAACATTATAACCATGAGATCGGCCTAAGCCGAGACCAAACACCAGATAGAACTTTAGATCATTAAAATTGAAAACTTGATTTGAATACTTAAGACCGGAAATACCATTAAGTCGAACTGAAACCTTAACTTTATTAAACGATTCTCCACATTATTATTTATAAAGAAGAGATCAGAAATAAGACTGGATGGCATGGAGACCTGATATTGGTTTGATCTCCTTTGATGAGAGATCGGGAATGAGATTGGATGGCATGGAGACCTGATATTGGTGTGATCTCCTTTGTCGAGAGATCAAAACGCATTCGACTAGATGCGGGATCGGTTTATTTCCTGATCGAGTTACTTGTAACCGAAGAATGTCAGTTGGGGGTCGATTTTCAAAGTTCACTGACTTGGGTGATCGGCCAAAATATGGTGTCAACACACCCAATTCACCTCAATGAGCCATTCAATTTCACCAAATTCATGCAACTTTTACCCTCCTCATAGGCTGGCCAAAATTCGCTAAAAGTCCCCCAACAATTATTTTTGTTTTAACTTTCCATAATTTCTATGTTTGCTTAACCAAAACATAGGCACTAAACTAACAATTTCAATTTAAATTGCTAACCTCAAACTTTGGTATCCAATTGCTCCAATTCTTCAATTTCTCCTTTCTTTTTCTTCTTTAATCTCTTTCTCAAGTTGAATTAACAAGCTTTCATGAGGAATTTTTGGGAAAAACTAGGTTTAATTGGATGGAATCAAGCTTGAGTTCAAGCTTTAATGGAGTGTGTTAATGGAGGTGGCAAAGAGGAGGATTCAGCCAAGCTTGAGGAGGAGGAAGAAAGTGTTTTTATTTTTATTTTTATTTTATGTCTCTTATTCTTAAATTGACTTAGTCAAATATTGTGGGAAAATAAAAATTACTTTTGACATCATGTGTGATGTCATAGGTAAGATGTAATAAATCATATTTCAATTCTTTTTCTTTTTCCTTTATTTTCTCTTGTCTCTTTAATTTAATTTTTGACTCTAAAATTTTCATTTCTCTGATTTTATTGAACAGTTAGGTCAGGAGTCACCTCTAGGGGTGAATTGACCAAATTGCCCCTCGCCGATCTAATCCGGTTTGCAAGTTATTCGATATTTCTTTCGGATCCCTAACCTAATTATTTGACCTGCTTAACAATTCTTTTCTGTGATTTTCTCTTTTCCACTGTGTTCGCAATAGTCCTAAGGATCGTGGCGTCACATTTTTCGATTCAAAATTCGGGTTACGACTGACCTCGAAGTCACTTCCTGGGAAGGTCACCCTGAAGGAACGGAAGCGTGAAAAACACAAGATTGTACCATTGAATTCAAAAATTTTCACCTAGGGTCACATGCATCATGTAAGATTTATTTTTATCTATTTGATTTCAATGATAAACAATATATTAAAACTCTTTTAATATATTTTTGGATCTGTATTTGCCATTTAAGATTTTAAAATTAATCAGATTAATTTTAGAACCCTAGATTAAATCAAGAACGATTGCACTAACCTCTTGATGCAATCGCAACAGATTCGCGCCTTTGAGATTTGTCTTCAGGATACCAAATGTTGTCCCTCTAGCTTGTCCACACCAAGAACACCTATGGCAGCCCTTGAACAGCTTCTAAAGCTTTTTCTATTAATTAGAAATTCAAGTTCTGCCTTTTAAGAGATTAAAGATGTAAACAGGACACTAGAAACAATTTCTAGTGTTCTTAATTCAAGAGATTGATAGCTAATCTCTTTGAATTGATGAGAGATGAAGAAGAATCGATGGAGAACCTCAAAATGGCGTGACAAAGGAGAGGAGTGGCTGCTGGTTGTTTTTTTTTTTTTTTTCATAACAACACTTATATAGCTAGGTTAACACATTAAACCCTTGCCACATGTCACCCTTTGATTAGCTCTAGGTTTAAGTGACCCAATCACATTGTGCCAAGTGTCAAACCTATATTTAATCTTGATTTTAATCATCTTACATGATTAAAAACATTTGGCAAGCTTATGTGTAATCTCATGTGTCACCATCTCATGGTGCCACGTGTCACACTGTGAAATGACCAAAATGCCCCTGTGTCTTAATTTTGAGTTCTTAACCCAAAATAATTATTTTTCTTCTTCTAATTTATATCAAATAAATTAATTAATTAATATATATTAATTAATTTCTCATTAATTAAATTCATATTTAAACACTTTAAATATAAATTTAACTTATACTATACATCCAATATTCTAGATTTGGTTTCAAGTCATGCTAGGGACTTTACAATTTAATTGCAAACCAAACCTATTTAATTAATCAATTAAACTCTTTAATTAATTAATTAAATCATATTTAATTAGGTGAAAACTTGTGTATGTGTGTGACTTACTAGGCTCATCACTAATTGGCAATGAGACATGATATCAACTCTTAATATCATCAGAACTCTTTCTTACCATAAATGATTTCTCTAAATCATTTTATGAACCTCATAGACCATGGTTAACACCTAGCATAGCATGCCATGGCCACCCAATTAGTAATAAGGTTTACCTTAAATGAACCTATAATCATATGTTACCATGCACTAGAATCTCTCTGTTACAAAATCCCAACTCAAGCTGGAGTCATGGTTTATGTCAAACTCCATTTGCTATGAATATTATGTTCTCTTTTAATTCCAGTTCTTGATTAAAAAGATTTTCTCATCAGAAACTCTTTTCTGAATAAATCTATCTGTCCTGGCTAGGAACTTGAAACATCAAGAACAATTAAATGAACATAGGATTTTATCTCTATTTACTTAGAACAGATTCCATCTTGATCATGACTACCTCCATATATAACTAGTAGGAGCCAACACATGCCCATATACCCATACATAGTACAAGTATGAAAGCAGTATCAAACTCAAACTACCTATATACAAGATAACTGTGCTATCTCAGGTCTAAAGATTATATGCACTGATATAATTTATGATAAAACATTGACAAGAGTAAACTCCATGTGCTTGTCATAAGTGTCACTGGTTCGGCCTACTTATCATTTATAAGTGCCTATCATGTTTGTCATATGGCATGAGACTCACCATTCCATCTTATTTATATCTCATATAAATAACTTGGTAACAAACATGAATACAATCTTTTTGGATAAGTCATGTCCTTATTATGAAGTATCCTCGATTGTGAACCTATTTATGATACTTTGTGCTAGAAATATTGTCACTCATATTCTTAACAACTTAAGAATAATATTTCTAACAAAATATCAATGGACCTTTTCTATTACACATAAATATATTATGTAAACGGAAAAGTGGAAATGCCTTTTATTAATAAAAATATGTACAAGATACATACTAAATGATATGCTCTAGGGTATACTACTAACACACCCATCGCTGTGACTCTCGGCTCATTTAACCTTTTTATGTTCTTTTTTTCTTATTTATACTTACCTATTAGGTAGTCACTATTTATTTTCATTCAAGGCTTATCTAGGTGTCTTAGATGTGGTTCTAATTCCCTTAATTGTTTGGACCGATGTCGGTCACTGGAACAATGAAATATACTAGACTATGCAAATAGGGGTGTTACAAACCTAAACCCTACTTTCATAGTGATTAAATTAATTAAAACCCTTTAAGATCTTTGACTAATTTCGGAACTCCATAAAGGTCATCAGCCTATCTCTAGGTTAGATTTCTTAGGTTCAAAATCTTGATTTTCTAATATTAATCTTCACCTTTCAGTCCTTTAATTGATATATCTAATCAATACTAAGTGGGAACCAATGCATAGCATGCATTAAGATTACAAGAACTTAAATCAAGGAACAAATCTCAAATCCAATAAACAAAACTTAATGTTTGTCCATAATAATGATTACAAGCATTACTCTCCTAATTCCAGAATATGAAAATTACTCACTCATGGTGAGTTCAGCAAACATGATAAAAATAAAGTAAGGGACAATAGAAATCCTTTAAAAGAAATAGAACGAAAGAATCGAAGAGGATCTGCAGCTTTGATCTTGTGGAACTTCGGCTGAAGGCTCCTCCATGATATTGAAGTCCTTCTCCTCTAGATGGTTGTGAGAAAGTGATTATACGGCTCTGGGATTTCCCCCCTCTCTCCTCTTTTTTTCTTTTCTCTTTTGCAACTTCTATTTATAATAGTTGGCCTAGGATTAGGTTTTTTTCTTTTTTTTTTTTTAGAGTCCCCAAAAAACGTTAGGATTCTCTTCTCTCTGTCAAAAACTGAAGCTAGAGCGAAATTAGGAAATTGGCTGTCGATTGATACATGGCCCAGGGCCGTGTAACTAACTAGAGTTCTAAAGGTTTGCATCTCATGATGTCACAGAAGATTACATGGGACGCAGCTGGTTACACGGGTCCAAATACATGACCCGTGTACTTTTGTTCTTCAGAGAATTCTTCAAACCTAGCAGGTAGAGATTTACACGGGTTTCTATGATTTACACGGGTTTGAGTACATGGCCCGTGTACTACATTTCTTCCTTATCTCTTTTAGCTTTCCCTTAATAGTAGGTTACACGGGTTAGTGTCTTTGCTTATACGACCTGTGTAAAGTGTATCGGCAACACTTCTCTTCCCTTTTTGTTTTTCCAAGCTTTCTTTTATACTCCTATACCTTGGAACTTCATCCAAACACTTGAAATAATGCAGAAAATATGGAATTTAGAGTTTGTTAATGGAAATCACAAAAGTTAATGAAATTAATGACTATGCATGAGATTGCTTGCCTACATGCTATGAAATAGTATACAAATGTGCTTAAAAACATCTATATAATACAAGTGTATCAGCTATATATAAATTTGAGAGGGGCTGTCATTTCACACTTTGCGCTTTCTCTCAAATCTCTTCGGTAAGTTTTCTTTCAAGCTTCCATTCTCTGGCAAGGTGGTTTTATTTTGGCAAAGGTATAGTCCTCGATTTTTATTCTCATTTATTATTTTTCTTGTTTCACCGAAAAATGAGCAGCGATGATATTCAGAGAGCGGCGAGTCCACCATCAGTTAATGTTTCTTGGACCTTCAATGAGGGGGAGGAGGAGGGAACAAGTGAGCAAAATAAAGTTGAGATGGCGGTTGGACCGATCTCAAGTTAGCCTACTGAGTCGAGCCAAGAACAGGCTCTAAACCCCAGGAAGGAATCTCTCCTAGTGGATGAAGTGACGTTGGTTCTGAAGCGCTTTGAACTGGCACAAATAAGTTAGGAGTTCAACCTCTCGGTTGAAGTGTACGAGCTCATCAGATGCTACGGGGATCTCCTAGCCAATCACTTTTTCGAGGAGGGAGATCAAATCATTGCATACAAGGAACAACTAAAAGTAAGTCTATGGTTTCCCTTAGAGCAATTCTATAGGGATGTATTGAGCTATCATTGCATCTGCATAGCTCAACTACACCCAAACTCATGGCAAACTCTAATTGTTTTTGAGGTTTATGCCGAGTTAAAGGTTTAGAGCCCATGGTGAAAGTGTTTGCCGAGTTACACTGCCTCGCTAGACGAAAGAATGAAGAGTATTGGTTCTTCCAAGAAAAGTTGAATTACTAGCTCTTCGCCGAACTCCCCTCCTCCTTCAAGAATTGGAAAGATCAGTTCTTCATTTTAGGGAGCCGAGATCCCCGTGGCTTTAAAGTCATTCCTCGGAGTTAGAACTACTTGGCCAAGAGACCTCAGGGGAAGATTGTCCTTAATTAGGACGAGACGACAGTGGTCAAGGAGCTAAAGAGCTAGGCAAACACTTATTGGTACCTATGCTCTGATGTCATTATGACCAAACCGTGTACTTTTGTTCTTCAGAGAATTCTTCAAACCTAGCAGGTAGAGATTTACACGGGTTTCTATGATTTACACGGGTTTGAGTACATGGCCCGTGTACTACATTTCTTCCTTGTCTCTTTTAGCTTTCCCTTAATAGTAGGTTACACGGGTTAGTGTCTTTGCTTATACAACCTGTGTAAAGTGTATCAGCAACACTTCTCTTCCCTTTTTGTTTTTCCAAGCTTTCTTTTATACTCCTATACCTTGGAACTTCATCCAAACACTTGAAATAATGCAGAAAATATGGAATTTAGAGTTTGTTAATGGAAATCACAAAAGTTAATGAAATTAATGACTATGCATGAGATTACTTGCCTACATGCTATGAAATAGTATACAAATGTGCTTAAAAACATCTATATAATACAAGTGTATCAGCTATATATAAATTTGAGAGGGGCTGTCATTTCACACTTTGCGCTTTCTCTCAAATCTCTTCGGTAAGTTTTCTTTCAAGCTTCCATTCTCTGGCAAGGTGGTTTTATTTTGGCAAAGGTATAGTCCTCGATTTTTATTCTCATTTATTATTTTTCTTGTTTCACCGAAAAATGAGCAGCAATGATATTCAGAGAGCGGCGAGTCCACCATCAGTTAATGTTTCTTGGACCTTCAATGAGGGGGAGGAGGAGGGAACAAGTGAGCAAAATAAAGTTGAGATGGCGGTTGGACCGATCTCAAGTTAGCCTACTGAGTCGAGCCAAGAACATGCTCTAAACCCCAGGAAGGAATCTCTCCCAGTGGATGAAGTGACGTTGGTTCTGAAGCGCTTTGAACTGGCACAAATAAGTTAGGAGTTCAACCTCTCGGTTGAAGTGTACGAGCTCATCAGATGCTACGGGGATCTCCTAGCCAATCACTTTTTCGAGGAGGGAGATCAAATCATTGCATATAAGGAACAACTAAAAGTAAGTCTATGGTTTCCCTTAGAGCAATTCTATAGGGATGTATTGAGCTATCATTGCATCTGCATAGCTCAACTACACCCAAACTCATGGCAAACTCTAATTGTTTTTGAGGTTTATGCCGAGTTAAAGGTTTAGAGCCCATGGTGAAAGTGTTTGCCGAGTTACACTGCCTCGCTAGACGAAAGAATGAAGAGTATTGGTTCTTCCAAGAAAAGTTGAATTACTAGCTCTTCGCCGAACTCCCCTCCTCCTTCAAGAATTGGAAAGATCAGTTCTTCATTTTAGGGAGCCGAGATCCCCGTGGCTTTAAAGTCATTCCACGGAGTTAGAACTACTTGGCCAAGAGACCTCAGGGGAAGATTGTCCTTAATTAGGACGAGACGACAGTGGTCAAGGAGCTAAAGAGCTAGGCAAACACTCATTGGTACCTATGCTCTGATGTCATTATGACCGAACCGAAATGGTGGTTGATGAATGTGGTTGCCCAAGAAAATGTTCCACTTCAACTTTTAGATCTTAGGCCCAGAAAGGGTAACTCCTTTATCTTAGTTCTCCTGATCAGTATAAAATCACTAATGATTTTTGTGTCTAGATATGGTAAGTATCGATGCTGATAAAGTGGTAAAGAAGAGGAAAAGAGAGCTCACCCAGCGGGTTCTTGAGAAGAAGGAAGCAGTTACTGCTGCTATCGCTGTTAGGGTTGAGGAGCTCGAGGCCCAAAAGAGAGCTCGGGTGGAAGAGGTGAACTCTCAAGCACTGGTTGAAGATGAACCCACCAACAAAAGATTGGCTTCCCTCCTCACCAAGCTCCACTTCTACCATCGACCTCTATTGCCTCTGAGGGTGGTTTATCTAGTCAAGCTGGCTCATATGGACATCCAATCTCTAGGGGTGCCCAAGTACTATTGCGGTCTCTAAAGAAGAATAGAACAGTGAAGGGCAACATAGACTTGGCCTGTGTCACTAGCGCAATAATCTATTTTGTAAAAGACAGAGCTTGGATGGCCCCAGAGAGCATTGATGATCTCTTGAACCACTCGATAAGCCTAAGTCTAAAAGTTGTGGCCACCTAGCACATGGAGAGAGAAAAGGTAAATTTCTTCTAAGGCAGTCCATGAGCTCGTCACTTGCAAAGGCCAGTTGATAGTTGCCAATGCTTGGGTTAGAGAACTTGAGCAACAATTGAAGTCTTCCAAGGATGTTATAGCTCGACAACAAAAGGAACTAGAGGATGGCCAGGCAAGGTTAAGAAGCTGACTTGGCCAAGTAAACTAAAGATCTGAAAGCAAAGGAGGATGAGCTGAAGGCAAAGGAGAATGAAGCTCTCTCGAGAGAAGCTAGTGCGTACGTGCAAGCTCATATTGATCTCCTTGCCAAACTACTTAAACGCTATCCTCAGGAAGACTTCTCTTGGCTTGAGAAACTCGCCCTAGGTGTAGAGGCTGAGAGTGAGAGTGAATAGGATGGGAATAATATAGGTGAGGCTTGGGTTGGGGGAGTTCTGCCCACTGAGTGACATTTTATAATTTTATCCCTTGAATAATAAAACATTTCTTTTAAGATCAATCTTTTAGCATTTTCCTTTCTAGAATTTATGGAGACCGGACTTTGATTAAAACCTTAAAACAATTGAAACTATTTTAAGTATATAAAATTGAGCTTTATTGAGATCGGATAGCTAGCATGAAGAAATTAAACTTAAACCATGAAACTGAACTTCGATCAAAACTTTAAAAAAATTGAAGTTTAAACGAGTATTATAAAATTAAGCTTTATTGAGATCGGATAGCCAGCATGAAGAAATTGAACTTCCCTTAGATAATCATAAAACCAAAGTTTGACATAAAAAATTAGATGAGTATATAAAATATTAAAATTCAATTACAGAATTTGGGATAAAATTTAGTTAACACTTACTAAGTGGATGATTAGAAATGCAATTAGAACTTAAAACTTAAATGATAAAAAAAACCAAATTGCATTAAACTTCAATTGTTATTTTCACCAAGCCAATTAGAAAGAATTCATTTATCAAGTTAAAATATGGTGCTTAAAGCTGCCCCTCTTTACATGTTTTCTATTAGAGGGAATGAAATTTTCGTTTCATTTTCTCTTTCAATAGGAAACATGTAAAGACATAGACTCATATTTTAGATTGGTCGGAGACAAAACCAGATTTAGTTTTAAGAAAATGAGGAAAAGAAGCTATGCCATACAAAATTTGAGAAATGCCTTATCTTTTAAAATCAGGAAGATTAAAATCAACTTTGATCTAGAATTCAGAGGTTGATAACAAAAAAATTAAAATTCTAAATTAAAATCAACATGGATCTTGAATCCAGAGGTTGAAAATAGGAAAATTAAAATTCTAAAATTAAAATCAACATGGATCTTGAATCCAAAGGTTGATAATAGGAAAATTAAATACTGAAATTAAAATTAACATAGATCTTGAAGCCAGAGATTGAAAACAGGAAAATTAAATGCTAAAATTAAAATCAAAATGGATCTTGAATCCATAGGTTGATAACAGAAAAGTTAAATGCTAAAATTAAAATCAATATGGATCTTGAATCTAGAGGTTGACAACAGAAAACCTAAAATTCTAAAATTAAAATCAACATGGATCTTAAATCCAGAGGTTGATAATAGGATAGTTAAAATTCTAAAATTAAAATCAACATGGATCTTAAATCTAGAAGTTGATAATAGAAAAATTAAATGCTGAAATTAAAATCAACATGGATCTTAAATCCAGAGGTTGAAAATAGGAAAATTAAATGCTAAAATTAAAATCAATATGAATCTTGAATCCAGAGGTTGAAAACAGGAAAGTAAAAATTCTAAAATTAAAATAAACATGGATCTTGAATCTAGAGGTTAAAAGTAGAAAAATTAAAATTCTAAAATTAAAATCACTATAGATCTTGAATCCAAAGGTTGATAACAGGAAAATTAAATGTTGAAATTAAAATCAACATAGATCTTGAATCCAGAGGTTGAAAACAAAAAAGTTAAAATTCTAAAATTAAAATCAATATGGATCTTGAATCTAGAGGTTGAAAACAGGAAAATTAAAATTCTAAAATTAAAATCAACATTGATCTTGAATCCATAGATTGATAATAGGAAAATTAAACACTAAAATTAAAATCAATATGGATCTTAAATCCAGAGGTTGAAGACAAGAAAGTTAAAATTCTAAAATTAAAATTAACATGAATCTTGAATCCAAATGTTGAAAATAGAAAAATTAAAATTTCTAAAATTAAAATCAACATAGATTTTGAATATGGAGGTTGATAACAGGAAAATTAAATACTAAAATTAAAATCAATATAGATCTTGAATCCATAGGTTGATAACAGAAAAATCAAAATTTTAAAATTAAAATCAACATGGATCTTGAATCCATAGGTTGATAACAAAAAAATCAAATGTCGAAAGTAAAATTAACATGGATCTTGAATCTAGAAGTTGATAATAGGAAAATTGAATGCTGAAATTAAAGTCAATATGGATCTTGAATCCAGAGGTTGATAACAGGAAAATTAAATACGGAAATTAAAATCAACATGGATCTTGAATCTAAAGGTTAAAAATAGAAAACTTAAAATTAAAATCAACATGGATCTTGAATCCAGAGGTTGGCAACAAAAAACTTAAAATTCTAAAATTAAAATTAAAATAAATCTTGAATCCAGAGGTTGATAACAGGGAAACTATATGTATAAATAAAACAAATAATTGTCACTAGCCATGAATGAATATGTTGATTTTGAGCTCTATAAGAGCATATGATGAACGCTTAATTGTCAATGTCACACCTTACCCTTCCGTAAGGCATAACATGATCCTGTAGAATATTTAATGAACTACCGAACTTCACCTATCGATAACCCATTAAGTACCCTACAAGGGATTTTAAAACGTTTTTCTTACATTTTGGAAGTGGTGAGCATTTTAGTGAGAATTAAAAACCATTTATTCAAAGCTTAAGTACTAGTAAAAATTTTGTCCATTTTAAATTTTGCCGCAAATTTTATAAAAATTTTGTGAGTTAGTTTGAAAACTGGAGAAAACAGTTCTTCAATTACCTAAAAAAAACACTTCCAAAAATATTTCACAACTCCCAACCTTCAATAACTCAATCAACTCAGTTCAACACACTTCAAAATAATTTCACAATACAATTCAAGGTTTCTCATCTCAAAATATTTAATATCTTCATTCACAAAGCATAAAGCAGGAAATTCATATGTACAAATATTAAATTTACAGAAGAAAATCCAAAATAATATTATTACAATTTATTTACAACTGCTCAACTACATTGATACATACAACATTTCTATATTTACATCAAAATTATCTACAAGGGTATAAAAATAATACCCGTACAAAAGATTGATGTGATCTTCAACTCAGTAGCAGCTCACTCTGCTGCTTTTTCCTTGCTCTTATCTGCGACATCAAAATAAGCTATCACTGAGTATAAAAATACTCAGTGGTGCACAATAAAAATTTAAAATGCAATAAATAAATCATTCATTGCCAAACACAATTTAAATGTTTCTCAATCACATTTCACAAATATTAAAGTTCATAATAACATCATTTTGTCAAATAATCTATTAAACACAGTTTAGTCAAACAATTTCATAAACACAGTGTTGCCAAAGTCATACACAACTTAAGCCATGACACAAAATTTCCGATCAATGCCGCGTTGTACACCACGACAAAGCAATCTCAACCCCATTAATCGAAATCAATGAGGGAGGTGGCTAGCTAGCTAATGAGTATTCATCCGATCTACAACCTCAACTGGCAAGCCAGAGAGGGAGAAAAATATACGATCTCAACCCCATAAATGGAGGAGGAATAATGTGATACTGTCATGCTAAGTGTGAACATAAAATCAATTCAAATCAATTTATTCAAACAATTAATGAGAAATCTAATTAATTTCCAAAGTCACATTTACGATTATAAAATGGCAACACAGTACATAATTAATCAAAGAAGTCAAATTTTTTTTTTTTAGATTAAAATATTTAAACAATTATTATTGTGCACAAACCTGACTTGAGTCGCCCTGAAGCCTTGACTCAGTCTCTTCGAATTTCCAAGTCTTTTTCAGCTGAAACACACAGTTTCGCAGTGTTTTAGTACCATAACTTAGCATAAATCCAAAAATAAACTTAACTTCATTTTTACTAGTTCTATTGCGTTAAATTCGACGCTCTCAAAGTTTTTGTGTTTTGGGTTACTATTCACTACACTATTCAAGTCAAATTGTTGACTTTTTAAGGCTTAATAGGTATGGGAACTCCAACTTCACCCACATACCACATTTTGGTCATTAATTTGTTGGTTTTGGTCATTTTCTCAAAGCTTAAATCCTTTTGGCTAAATTGTCAAATTTTCATTTTTGGTGCTCTAAGTTGCACTGTTCCATTGGCAATTTTACTGTTGGAATTTGGCAAAACTTCCTTATTGTCTTAATTTTATTCTCATTTTTGAATCACCCCAATTGGAGTTTTGTAGCTCAAGTTATGCCCCTTTGAATCAGGGTTGCCGGATGGAACATAACTCAGATTTTCTGGGCAAAGTTGGGTGCTGGCAGATTTGAGTCACCAACTTGGGGTGACCAAATGGCTTGGTTGCTGGCAGAATTTGGACTTGTTTTCTTCATGAAAGTTTTAGGTCTATATGTGATCTAACCACTGGTAAAATTTCAGGTCAATTTGACCTGCCTAGCTCGAGTTATGACCAAATGAACAAACACTGTTCATTTGGTCAGTTTGTACAGTGGCAGCCTGCTCTCATTTCACTTTGGTCAATTGGTTCACTAAGTTTTAGTCAGTTTTTGGCCATAGTTCCTTCATGAAAATTGTGGCATTTTATGTCTATTTTCATCTCCAATTGATGGCATATCAATTGGACTTGTAAAATTTCCATTTTGGTCCTTCAAAGTTGGCTTGATCATGCTGCCAGCAGCATGACCATTCAACCTACGAATTTGGCTTCACTTCCGATAATTCAAACACATCTCCTTTGGTCATTATTGACCATTTTTCAGCTCACAATAGGTCAAAGTCATCATTTATGCATTTCTCCAAATTTTTGGTTCACAAACCCTAACATTCAAACCCTAATCTCACTAAATAATTGTATTTAACTACATTTAATGGTTTTAATGCTAATCATTCAACTAATTAAGGTTTCTAAACACATTCAAAACCCTCAAACCATACAAAATCATACTCCCTCCAAGCTGGATGAAATTTCAGTTTGGTCCCTCACAATCTTTTTCTTTTAATTTTAAGTTAATATCTAAGTTACTTGAGCTAAACACATAAATAAGAAACTAAAATTTTCAAAGTAAATTGCTTACCTCCACTTGAATTTCAATTATTCAATTTTACTCCCTTATTCCCTTTCTTTCTTTCTTCTAAAGCTTCCTCAAGTTGAACTAACAAGTTTTTATGGTTTATTTTGAGGTCAAAGTGGATTGAAGTAGTTGGAAGAAAGCTTAACTCAAGCTTTAATGGAGTTCTTCAATGGAGAGGTGAGGGAAAGGTGGGCGGCACAATAGGAAAAAGAAGACCAAAATTGATTTTTTTCATTTCTTTTCTTTATTTATTTTAGTTGATGGAAGACCACAAAATCCCATTTAATAAATAATTTAATTAATTCTTTTATGACATCATGCATGAGGTCATGCATGATATCATCACCTTTTTACTTTTTCATTTTCCTCTTTTTTTTTCTATTTTTCTATTAGTTCTTTAATTTAATTCTCGATCCCAAAATTTTCTTTTCTCCGATTTTATTTGACAGTTAGGTTAGGAGTCAGCTCTCGGGGTCAATTGACCAAATTGCTCCTCGCCGGTTCATCCCGGTTTGCAAATAATTCCATATTTCTTCCGACTCCCTGACCTAATTATTTGACTGGCTTAACAGTTCTTTTTCGTGATTTTCTCTTTTCCACTGTGTTCATAAAGGTCCTAAGGACCGCAGCGTCACATTTTACGGTTCGAAATTTGAGTTTAAAATGACTTCGCAGTCGTTCCCGAGGAGGTCACCCATCGCTGTGACTCTCAGCTCGTTTAACTTCTTATGTTCTGTTTTTCTTATTTATACTTAACTAATTGGCAATCACTAATTATTGGTGTTTATGGTTTCTCTAGTTGTCTTAAGTATGGTTCTAATCCCCTTAATTGTCCGGACCGACATCGGTCACCGAAACAGTGAAATATACCAGGCTATCCAAACGGGGGTGTTACAGTCAATACTTACCAATGAATAAATTTTCCATAAGTATAATGGGACTAAATCATGAAAGACTTAATGTTTGGTCTTCAAAGCAAGCATGGTGGAGAATTTTACCCAGTTAAAATTTTAGTTAATTGTGAACTTAAAGCTAAGGAGTTAATGGGAAGAGCAAAAGTAGATCAAAGACAAGGTGTTTTATCCCTCTCTATTCCAATTCTTATTTTATTTTTGGTTATGCCCTCTAACTATCCCTTTGGAAATCATTCAGAGTCTTTCGTTATAAAGGGTGACTTCTCAAATTTTTACCTTCCATGCTTATTTTGCTAGGAGCAACCTTTCAGATTTTCACTCCTGCTTCCCCTTTTTTGCTAGGAGCGCTTTCTCAGGTTTTCACTTCTAGCTTTTTTTTTTAATTAATCAATTAATTTATTTATTTTTTTAGTGTAATACCTTGAATCCCAATCTCTTTGGTAGTCTCTCATGCTAGTATATTGTTTGTTCACTAATTGTTTTATTTCATGCAATCTCAAAGCAATATATATATAGTTATCTATGTGTTTAAATTCTTACATTATAATGAAACATTAACGAGCTGATAGTGCATATTCCAAAGTAATTAGGCTAATGATAAGTCATGGAAAAAGTATAAGAAAATTGACATAAATTTAGGTTTTGAAAATGAAAAAGTGGAACAATTTTGGAAGAAAGATAAGGGAAATCTCACGAATTCCTTTTAATTAACTCTTAGGATCCATCATTGCTATGGATACTAGTAATATCAGAAGAATCATTGTGCCATGGTTATCAATTACCTCTCAACTTATGCTTGTTAACCTCCCCTTATCCCTTGATTTTGTATCCTATAAGTTCTCAAGGACACGTTGGACAAGTTTTTATTCTTCTTTCATTTTGCTAGGAGTTCCTTTTTAGGTTTCACTCCCAGCTTCCCTTTTTTTTTTGGAACTCTCTTTTTTGGGATTCCCTTTGGGGTTTTCATCCTTCCTTCATTTTGCAGAAAATGCCCTTATGGGTTTTCACATTTTTTCCCTCATTTTGCTAGGAGTGCCCTTTTGGGTTTTCACTTCCACATTTTTTTAGGCGTAATACCTTTTTACAGCATCTACATTTACTGATTTTGACAATTCTTCACCATCCATGTGAGTCAAGATCAAAGCACCATCAGAAAATGCTTTCTTTATTACATATAGTTCCTCACAGGTTGGTGCCCATTTACCTCAAGGGTCGTTTTGGTTTGGTAATATCTTCTTCAAAATAAGATCTCCTGGATAGAATTCTCAAGGTCGTACATTCTTATCAAATGCCCTAGCCATTTTGCTTTGGTGTAATTGCCTGTGACAAACTGTTGTTTGCCTTTTCTCATCGATCAAATTTAGTTGGCCATGTTTTGTTTTAAACCATTTGGTTTCATCCAATTTTGCCTTTATCACGATCCATAGAGAGGGAATTTCCACCTTAATTGGTAGAACTGCTTCCATGACATACACCAATGAAAATAGAGTTACCCCAGTCGATGTCTTTATTATAGTCTGACAAATATGAAGAGCAAAAAGGAGAATGTCATGCCAATCTTTATAAGTGATGGTCATTTTTTCAATTATTCATTTGAGATTCTTATTTGTAGCTTCGACAGCTCCATTTATTTGAGGTTGATAGGGTAATGAATTGAGGTGATGGATCTTATATTGATCACATAACTTTTAAACATTTGATCCATTCAAATATTTGGCATTGTCAGTGATAATTTCACCAGGGAGGCCATATCTACAGATGATATTATTCTTGAGAAACTTTATGACTGCCTTCTGAGTAATGTGAGTGTACATACACAACTTCAACCCATTTAGTAAAATAATCAATGGCTACCAAAATGAATCTATGCCCATTGGAAGTTTTCATAGCAATTGGACTAATAACATCAATGCCCCACATTACGAATGGCCATGAGGATACTAAATTGTAAAGTTGGTGAGGAGGGATGTTTATTTGGTCAGCATAAATTTGGCCTTCTGACATTTTGGAAAGTATTCAATACAGTCTTGTTCCAAGGTGGTCCAATAATACCCTCATTACAGGATTGTCTAGCCATCACATGTTTATTGGCATGTGTGGCACAGTTTCCTTCATGAGTTTTAAAAAGAATCCTTTTGGCCTCATTAGCACCTACACACCTTAACAATTTTCCATTGAAATTTCTTTTGTATAGGATTTCACCATTAGGGAAATACCCTAATGCTAACCTCCTGATTATCCTTCTTTCATTTTTACCTGCCCCTGGTGGATATTCTTTAGTTTTGATGTATTGCTGAATGTTGTGATACTAAGGTTTCCCATTTATCTCCTCTTCAATCGTAAGACAGTATGCTAGCTCATCCCTTACTTTTTTCTGCAATAACTGTGCTTTTTGCCCTTCTTCCATTTGAGTCATAATTGTTAGCGTGGCCAAAGCGTCTGCGAACTGGTTTTTATCATGACCTAAATGAGTAAAAGAGATTTCTTCAAACTTCTTAATTAGTTCAAGGAGATATTTTTGATATGGGATTAGCTTGGGATCTCTAGTTTGCCACTCTCCTTTCACTTGATAGATTATCAAAGCTGAGTCTCCATACACTTCTAATTTATTTACTTTCATCTCAATAGCAGCTTGTAAGCCACTCAAGCAGGCTTCATATTCAGCAAAATTATTTATGCATTCAAATCTCAGCTTGACTACTACTAGGAAATGTTTCCTATCGGGGGATACTAATACTACCCCAATCTCGCTTCAAGAGAGGTTAACTGCTCCATCGAAACATATTTGCCACACATCTTGCCCTTCTACTTCTTCATCTATTGCATTTATATGTTCATTAGGGAAATCAAAATCTAAAGCCTCATAGTCATTGATTGGATTTTCTTCTAGGAGATCTGCTATCGCACTTCCTTTTACTATCTTCCTTGTCATATAGACAATGTTATATTGTGAAAATATGACTTACCATTTTGCTATTCTCCCAGGTATGAATGGGCTTTTAAAGGCATACTTGATTAGATCCATCCTAGAGATGAACCATGTTTTGTAGTTTAATATGTAGTGCTTGAGTTAATGTGCTGTACAAGCAAATGCATAACAAGTCCTTTCTACAAATGAGTACCGTGATTCACATTCATTGACTTTTTGCTCAAATAATAAATATCTCTCTCCTTTCTTCCTGTATCATCATGTTGCCCTAGGACACAAACTATAAAGGTTTGATGAACTACCATGTATAAAATTAATGGTCCCTTAGCTGTCAGAGGAACAAGACTAGTGGGTTTGACAAATACTGCTTGATTTTCTCAAATGCTTCCTAACATGCTTCATACCAATTTGCTGCGGTATTCTTCTTTAGCAGCTTGAAAATTAACTCGGCTTTGGTAGTGAGATTAGAAATGAATCTTGAGATGTAATTCAATTTTCCTAGGAAGCGACGCACATCCCTTTCTGTCTTTGGGATGGCATTTCTTGAATGGCTCAAATTTTATATGGGTTAATTTCTATCCCTTTCTCACTGACTTTGCCCCAAACACACATTTTGCAGGGTTCAATTTCAGCTTATATTTCCTTAGCCTTTCAAACACCTTTCTTAACACTTCTACATGGCTCTCCATCCCTCTTGACTTAATAATCATATCATCCATATAAACTTCTATTTCTTTATGCATTACATCATTGAAGGAGCGGAAGCATGAAAAACACAAGTTTAGATCATTGAAATTCAAAATTTTTCATCTAGGGTCACATGCATCATGTAAGATTCATTTTTATGCATTTGATTTCAATGATAAAGAGCATTTTAAAACTCTTTTAATATAATTTTTGGATCTACATTTGTCATTTAAGATTTTAGAATTAATAGATTAATTCTTTAGAATCCTAGATTAGATCAAGAACAAGTGCACTAACCTTTTTGATGTACTGCAGTGTGTTTGGCACCTTTGGGATGCGTCTAGGACACCAGATGTTGTCCCTCTAGCTTGTCCACACCAAGATCACCTATGGCAGCCCTTGAATAGCTTCTAAAGCTTTTTCTATGAATTAGAAATCAAGTTTTTCCTTTTGAGAGATTACAGATGTAAACAGGACACTAGAAACGATTTTTAGTATTTTTAATTCAAGAGATTGTTTGCTAATCTCTTTAAATTGATGAGAGATGAAGAAGAAGAGAAGGGAGAGGCAGCCAAGGGTGGCAGCACCAAAGAGAATGAGCAGCTTGTTATATTTTTCTTTTCATAACAACACATTATATAGCTAGGTCACCACTTAAAACCCCTGCCACTTGTTACCTTTTGATTAGCTATAGGTTTAATTGACCCAATCACATTGTGCCAAGTGTCAAACCTATATTTAATGTTTACTTTGATCATCTTACATGATTAAAAGACATATGGCAAGCTTATGTGTAGTACCATGTGTCACCATCTCATGGTGCCACATGTCACCCTGTGAAATGACCAAAATACCCCTGTGTCGTAATTTTGAGTTTTCTACCTAAAATAATTATTTCTCTTCTTCTAATCAATTTATATCAAATATAAATAAATTAATTAATCTCTCTTAATTAATTTCTCTTTAATTAAATTCATATTTAAACACTTTAAATATAAATTTAACTTATACTATACATCCAATAACCTAGATTTGGTTTCAAGCCATGCTAGGGACTTTGCAATCTAATTGCAAACCAAACCTATTTAATTAATTAATTAAACTCTTTAATTAATTAAGTAAATCATATTTAATTTAGTGATTACTTGTGTATGTGTGTGACTTATTAGGGTCATCACAAATTGGCAATGAGACATGATATCAACTCTTGATATCATCAGAATTCTTTCTTACCATAAATGATTTCTCAAAATCATTTTATGCAGCTCATAAACTATGGTTAACACCTAACATAGCATGCCATAGCCACCCAATCAATAATAAGATTTACCTTAAATAAACCTATAATCATATGTTACCATGCACTAGAATCTCTCTGTTAGAAAATCCTAATTCGAGCTGGAGTCATGGTTTATGTCAAACCCCATTTGCCATGAATATTATGTTCTCTTTTAATTCCAGTTCTTGATTAAAAAGATTTTCTCATCAGAAACTCTTTTCTGATTAAATCAATCTGTCCTGGCCAGGAACTTGAAACATCAAGAACAATTAAATGAACATAGGATTTTATCCCTATTTACTTAGGGTAACAGATCCCATCTTGATCAACACCTACCTCCATATATAACTAGTAGGAGCCAACACATGCCCATATACCCATACACAGTACAAGTATGAAAGTAGTATCAAACTCAAATCACCTATATACAAGATAACTGTGCTATCTCAGGTCTAAAGATTATATGCACTGATATGATTTATGACAATGCATTGACAAGAGTAAACTCCATGTGTTTGTCATAAATATCACTAGTTCGACCTATTTATCATGTATAAGTGCCTATCATGTTTGTTATATGGCATGAGACTCACCATTCTATCTTATTTATATCTCATATAAATAACTTGGGAACAAACATGATTACAATCTTTCTGGATAAGTCATGTCCTTATTGTGAAGTATCCTCGATTGTGAACTAATTTATGATACTTTGTGCTAGAAATAATGTCACTCATATTCTTAATAACTTAAGAATAGAATTTCTAACAAAATATCAATGGACCTTTTCTATTACACATAAATATATTATGTAAACAAAAAAGTAAAAATGCCTTTTATTAATAAAATATGTACAAGATACATACTAAATGATATGCTCTAGGGCATACTACTAACGATCTCCCACTAGAACTAAAGCCATTCATTACAATACCTTAGACCCATCTTCTCAAAATATTGGTTTAACTGAGCTTGTGACAAAGGCTTAGTGAATGGATCAGCTGGATTTTTTAGCTGATGATATTTTCTGCATGGCTATATCGCCTTGCCCAACTATCTCTCTGATAATATGGTAGCGCCTTTCTATGTGTTTGGATTTCAAGTGAGATTAGGGTTCCTTATATCCAAACAACTTCTTTTGTAACATCTAATACAATAATATACTCGGCCTCTGTAGTGGAATCAATAGTCGTACTCTGTTTGGAAGTCTTCCAACTAACTATACTTCCATTACAAATGAACACAAACCCAGAGGTAGACTTTCTATCATCGATATCTGATTGAAAATCAGAATCAGTATAACCATCCAATTGCAACTCTCCACCTCCATAAATCAAGAATAAATCCTTAGTTCTTCTCAAGTACTTAAGGATATTCTTGACAGTTATCCAGTGTTCCAAACCTGGATTGGATTGATACCTGCTAGTCAAACTAACAACATATGCGATATTCGGCCTAGTACACAACATTGCATACATCAAACTTCCAATAGCCGAAGCATATGGAATCCTAACCATTTTATCTCTTTCTTTAGGTGTCTTTAGAGACATCTCTTTAGAAAGGTGAATACCATGTCTCACTGGTAACAATCCTCTCTTAGAATCAAGCATGTTAAACCTCTTTAACACCTTTTCCAAGTATAGACTTTGGGATAAACCAATTATTCTTTTCGCTCTATCTCTATAGATGTGAATTCCAAGAATATAGGTTGCCTTCCCTAAGTCTTTCATGGAGAATGTATTTGACAACCATACCTTTATAGTTATTAACATACCTGTGTCATTACCTATCAACAGAATATTATCCACATATAAGACAAGGAAAGTGATAGAACTATCACTAACCTTCTTATATACACATGGCTCATCCTCATTTTTTGATAAAACCAAATGACTTAATGGCTTCATCAAAACAGATATTCCAACTCCTCGAAACTTGTTTTAACCCATAAATGGATCGCTTTAGCTTTTGCACTTTGGAACCATCTTAGGATTTAAAACCCCTAGGTTGGTCCATGAAAATATTTTCTTCAATGTATCCATTGAGAAAAGCTGTTTTGACATCCATCTGCCAAATCTCATAATCATAGTATGCAGCTATTGCTAATAGAATCCTAATTGATTTAAGCATGGCAACAGGTGAGAAAGTCTCCTCATAGTTGATTCCTTGCCTTTGGCGAAACCCTTTCGCTACTAGCCTTACCTTATAGGTCTCTACCTTTCCATCAGAACCAATTTTCTTCTTGAAAAACCCATTTGTTCCTTATAGGTACAATACCTTCAGGTGGGTCAACAAGATCCCAGACTTGATTCTTATACATGGAATTAATCTCGAATTTCATAGCATCAATCCATTTTGAAGAGTCTATATCTGATATAGCTTCTTCATAGGTAAGTGGATCATCTCCATGATCTACTTCTTTATGAGTAGGCAACTCTTATTCTTTTTCATGAAGGAAACCATATCTCACTAGTGGGTCAGATACCCTGGTTGTTTTACGAGGAATAGTTGTAGATGTTTCATCAATAGGTGTAGGTTGACTAGAGGGATCTATATCCATCTGATCTGTTGGTTGATCAAAATTCTCCAATTCCAAGTCTATTTGCATTCCTTTGCCTCCTTCTTGAACAAACTGTTGTTCAAGAAATATGGCATATCTACTTATCACAATCTTCTGTGATGTAGGTAAATAAAAATAATATCCAAAACTATTTTTTTGGATATCCAACAAATCGACCTTTTTTCTAATCTGGTTTCCAATTTATCAGTGTTTAGCTTTTTGATATAAGCTGGACAACTCCAAATCTTAACATGCTTAAGACTTGGTTTTCTTCCATGCCATATCTCATAAGGTGTGTAAGATACTGATTTTGTTGGAATCCTATTCAGAATATACAAAGCTGATTCTAATGCAAATCCCCAAAAGTAGATTGGCATATCAGTATAGCTCATCATACTACGTACCATATCCAATAGGGTACGATTTCTCCTTTCAGATACACCATTCAGCTGTGGTATTCCTGGAGGAGTCAGTTGGAAACAATGCCATGCTCTCTTAAGTATTCATCAAATTCAGTACTCAAGTATTCACCTCCACGATTTGATCAAAGAGCTTTAATACTTTTTCCTATTTGATTTTCGACTTCTGATTTAAATTCTTTGAACTTTTCAAAGGATTCATGTTTGTATTTCATCAAATACAAATACCCAAACCTTGATTTATCATCAGTAAAGGTAATAAAATAATGAAAATCGCCTCTAGCCATTTCTTTAAATGGACCACATAATCACTATGTATTAGCTCCAAAATATTTTCAACTCTTAGCCCTTGTCCAACAAAGGGTGATCTAGTCATTTTGCCTTGAAGGCAGGATTCACAGGTTGGAGTAGGTTCAGAACCCAATGAGGATAGAATCTCCATTTTTTCTAGTTTTGCAATCCTATCTTCTGCAACATGACCTAACCTTAAGTGCCAAATATATTTTGAACTTGAGTTGATTTTCATTGTAACACCCTACTCCTCCGTAAGATGTAACATGATCCCGTAGTACACCTAATGAATTACCGTACTTCGTCTACCGATAACCCATTAGATATACTACAAAGGGATTTTAAAACAATTTTCGTGAAATTTAAATCATCGATTAAAATCTGGTGTTATAAAAATTTTTCAAAATTTCGGCAAAGTGCCGACTGTATTTTGAGAAAACAGTTCTTCAAAACCTATAAAGAAACACACTCCCAATATTTTTCTCAAATATAACTCCAATAACTTCATTTCAACTCACAATTAAAATCTCAATAATCAAATCAATTCATTTTTAAACCAATCTCATCACAAAAGAAATATTTCATTGATTACAAGACTCAAAATTTATATTACAAAACTATTCAAGTAAATAAAATCTCAAATTTACATTTACAATAATTTACATTTAATTACATACCAAAATATTTTACAAGAGTTTTTATACAACTGCTCAAATAATTTACATACATATTATTACATACATACATCAAAACCTATGTACATGGGTATACCTATGATATAACTGGAGCTGATCTGAATGTCTCTTCAAAGAAGCTTACTCAATTGCTCTATGCTCTTTTCACCTGTGACATCATACAAAGCTATCGCTGAGTGGTGAACTCAGTGTTGCACAACTATAATTTAAAATATAATACAATATACTTTAATAAAATTATAGCAAATTTTGGAAATCTGGATACTCATCAAATTCCAAAACTCAAAATATTCATTGCCGATGATATAAATCATTTGTATAAAATGACTTTGATCACGAAATTCAATTTATCAAATCATAACTAACCATTTAAGGTAATTCCAACAAAATCAATTATACATAAATCATAATTGAAATCACAATTCTTTATCTCAAAAACCATTCTTTATCTCACTAACTATGCAAGACTAATCCGAAAGGGCCATCTTCGGGATGATTCTAACTCCCTATGGTCAGGGAGGTCGAATCGGATTCTAACTCCCTATTGTCGAGGAGGTCAAATCATCGTGCATAGTACACACCACAATAATGAATCTTCCGTAAGGGTCATAACATAAAACTTAGATCTAACCTCTAATAAGAGGAGAATCTATGTCTGTGCACATACCATGATAATCAAAACACAACTAACTCCATTGTCTTCTCACCAAATGAGAGAGATGGGTAATAACCTAGTCAAGCATCTATAGTGAGATATAAAACAATATCACAATCCTTTTAGTGAGCATAAATCACAATACAATTTGATTCAAAGTCAATTCCAATATCCAATAATTTTTATGCTCATCACAATTCAGATCATAAATTTGCATTTTTTTATGCAAATTGCCCATCACAATTCAAAACATATTCTATCACAATTTTCCAAAACATAATTTATTCAATTCACAATAATGCTTAATTCTTATGGAAATACCATTTCACAAAGCTAAATTCATACATATTATAACAATTTTAATAATCATTGAATTAAATCCAATGCTTGTTAAACATAATACATAAGAAAAATATGTCATTTAATCATATGAAATATTCAGAACAAAATCAGTTAAAAACTAGTTATGCACAAACCTCTGATAACTATCTCTTAGCCCTGACTCAGTGTTTCCTTCCCTTTCCCTGAGTCTTTGCTAACTGAGAAACACAATTTGAAGTGTTTCAGTACTCATTTAAACCGTTTCTAACAATAAGGCTTAATACTTAATTTATTGAATTCTATTATTTCCTTTAGTCAACCTAAAATGTTGACCCTCGATGCACTTTAGGTGAATTAGGTTTTAATGTTACCAAAATGTTACATTTTATGGCCTTTTAGTGTTGGTACATGTTATCCAATTCATTTTCATGTATGGTGCATTTTATTGCAATTTGTCGGATTTCGGTATACTAATTTGACCTAGCCGAATAACCTAGTTCCCTCAGTTTTCGAGTTTCAGTCCAAACTACAAACTTGTAGGTCTATGTCTTATTGCACGCGAGGCAAAATTTTAAGTCATTCTGAGTTATGTAGACCAAGTTATGGTCAATTTACCAATGCTGGACAGAATGTATCAAAATGGTCACTTTAGGTCATTTTTAGGCCACTTTTGATTCGGCCAGTTTTTAGACCCGAACTTGTGCAAGCTATTTGGCTTGGTTCTAGCCATTTTTGGGCTTTGGTGTTTTCATAAGAATTGTAGATATATGTCTAAAATATTCATGGGAAAAATTTCAGATTAATTGGACCTGTTTTAAGTGAGTTATGGGCAAAACACTAACTATTGCCCAAATGGTCAATTTTCAGGCGTTCAATGCACTAATCCGGATTTGGTCATTTTTCAAGTCACCTTCCAAGCAGAATTTTGGTAAGCTTCCTTCATGAAAGTTGGCACTTTTTGTGCCTAGTTTCACCTCCAATTGGTCTCATACCAATTAGAGTCACACATTTAAGGTTCTAAGCCAAAATACACACTGCCTTGCTACACACTCTTCATCACATACCAAAAAACAAATTCAACACTTATCAAGTTACACATCTATGCCAATTCTGGTTTGTACCATAACATAAACACATTTAGAAACTCATTTTTGGTCATTTTGGCAGCTTATAACCACACTCAATATGCGCATTATAGTCCAGAATTTTCCAAGTCCAATTACAAACAATTTAACCACATAACATAGCTCATTTACATGTCCATACTCAAACCTTTATACACATATACATGCTGCTATAACAAGCACCATAATTCAACAATATAATTCCATAAACCAAATCATGAAACAACACATTTTGGTTCACACCTCAAGTTTGCCAAATTGTACATCCCTTCCATTAGTTTCCAAGCTTCCAAAATCAAGTATAGTATCACATATCTCTAGTATACATTATCCAATTTATTCCTACACACATAAATACTTACATCAACACTTTAATCTACCATTTTCATGCAAAGATAAACTACTCTTATTGAACTTCCATGGCTGCTAAAAATGTACCTCTCCCTTAACTCATCAAACTTCAAAAATCCTTCCACAATTCAACTACCCATAACATTCATTCAAGGTTTAATAAAATAATAATAAAAAATATATACTTACCACTTTTGAAATTCTTCAAAATCTCACTAAAACTTGATTTTCTTGCTGCCTATCTACTACCCAAGTTGTGTAGAACAATTTTAATGAAGGAAAATGTAAGAAAATTGGTGTGGAGGTGAAGGGATGAAGCTTACATGAAGTTTGTAACAAGCGGCCATGGAGGTTTTCTTCCTCCTTGGTCTCAGCTGGTCTTAGCAAGGTTGAAGAAGATGAATAATTTCTGCCACAATAGGTTTAGTGGTCCACTTAAGTGGAGTGAGTGGAGCACTAAGTTAAAATTTAATGTTTATTAATTCTAAAGTTTCCAAATTCTACATTTAACTCCTATCTTTTGCTATTTAAACTATGTACTACAAATTTAATTTTTCATGATATTTTCCAAGTGTAACATCATTTATTTTTAATGGATATTTAGGTCAAAAGACAACTACGGGTGTCAAATGACCACAATGCCCCTGTTCGGGTTGCATTCTCGATTTTTCGATAACACCGAGTTTTGTCATTTTCTCAATTTCTCGTTTTTCTTTGTACTAATTAATTTTTTTTTTTTGATATTTCTAATGATATTTATACTTCAATAGATATCTATTTAAGTCTTAAAGATATTTTTCAGGGTTTTCCGCGGTCCAGGGCTAATCAACGGTTCATGCCGCAACTTCCCGATGCGGTCACCCATCGCTAGGGTTCTTGGCTCGTTTAACTTAGTTACATTTCATTGTTATTATTTTTTTCTTTGTTTTTCTTGTATTTTCTTTTCTTGTGTTTCATTATTTTGTGTCTCCTCATCCATATCTAAGTGTAGTTCTAGGCATCCTAGCTGTCCGGACAACACTGGTCACCGGAATAGTAGAACGCACTACCGAACATAGGGGTGTTACAATTCTCCCCCCCTTAAAATAAATTTCGTCTCGAAATTTTACCTGGCATTAGTTTCTGAACAGCTGTGGGTGCTGTCTCCTCATGTCCACTTCCAAGAAGAAACTTTAAGGAATACCTTATTACCCACTGCATATTCAATATCTCTTCTCTTCAAATCAACATAGGACTTCTGACGGTCTGATGCAGCCTTGAGTCGATCTCTGATCTATCTGATCTTTTCCTATGTCTGTTGAACAATTTCTAGCCCAATCATCTTCCTTTCACCTACTTCATCCCAACACATGGGAGTTCTGCACTTCCTGCCATACAAAGCTTTATATGGAGGCATCCCAATGCTTGATTGGTAGCTGTTGTTATAAGCAAACTCAATCAAAGGCAAGTGTGCATCCCAACTACCTTTAAACTCAATCACACAAGCCCGTAGCATATCCTCTAATATCTAAGTTGCCCTCTCAGACTAGCCATCTGTCTATGGATGGAATGCCGTGTTAAAGTTCAATCTAGTTCCTAGGGCTCTCTGAAGACTACCCCAGAATCTAGAAGTGAATCTAGGATCTTTGTCTGATACAATCGATACTGGCACTCCATGCAATTTTACAATCGCATTTATGTACAATCTGGCCAATCTCTCCAACTATAGTCCATTCGGACTGGCAAAAAGTGAGCAGACTTGATTAGTCTATCAACTATGACCCATACTGCATCATGACTATTTTGTGTCATCGGAAGTCTCATCACAAAATTCATAGTTATCCATTCCCTTACAATGTTTCATAGGGTGCCGTTTGCATGCTAGCTTGACACTTATTATTGTATACAAATTCTGTTAGTGGGATGTATCTGTCCCATCTCCCCTCGGATTCAAGGACACAAGTTCTCAGTAATTTTTTTGAGGGTTTATTACATTTTACAGGTTATTATTATCATTTCATTTCATTATTTACAGGAACTCAATGAGTTTCATAATTTACCTGAATTACTCATTTCGACTGTCCATCCGTCTGAGGATGATAAGTCGTACTGATATCTCTAAGCTTATAGCAATTACTGTGGTATAGGTAGTTCACATTATTGTGATCGAGTTACTGACTCCAGCAACCTTACAAGTGTAGTTTTTCGACGGGCTAGTTCTGAAGTTTTAAATTTCTAACTAAAATTTTCACATTTATTTTCAGTAATAGCACTCTATTCGGGCGTAACTGTATCAATTTATAGATTACTTACAAATATTCTTATTTTATTGTACCACGAGGAAGCACGTAGCTCTACACAATAATCCCGTATCGGTATTGTAATTTGCAGCTTACAATACAAACATCGAGAACATTACATAGTCACTACGTTATAACCTCATGGACTAGGTTTTCTTACATCTTATTTTTCTCGAACCCACTAATATCCTAAATCGATTCTGATTACAATATCCCTTGACAATTACTAACAGTAACATCTTTGCCCTCATCTAGAGCAATTCTATTACTGTAATTTACTTTTAGGTCCTCTTACCTTACATTAAGTAGGCTCGCCAATTAGCTTTATAATTTATGGTGTGTTAGAAAATACTTTTAGCTAACAATTCTTCCAAAATTAATGTCAATCATACTTGTTATTATAGTTTTTATCCTAAAGGAGTAGTCACTAATACATCAATATTCATTCCCATGTAAAGGAATAGCAACAGAACATATAGTTCTAACACTAGCACACAACTAAGTAGTGCTGGGATAAAATAATAACTAATTGTTTCTTTCAAAAATTAAGAACTTACCAGCAGCTACATCCGAAGTTTCTGCTCTTTCCCCTTGGCGCATGTGGACACTCTAACTGATGCGCTACTATGTTCGGGTTGATTCACTGTGTTGTGGTTGTGAGGAGTACCAACTCTATTTCTATCTCGACCTCTACTGACTGTCTGTGAACTTTCGAGAGTAGATCGAGGTACTCTAGTATAATTTCTAATAAAGTGTCCAAGCTTTCCACAATTGTAACAGGCTCCGGAGGCCTTACAACAAATACCTCCATGTAGCTTACCACAAGAGTTACAGATACGGGAGGATAGGAACTTCTAGTTGTTCGATAATTAGGTCTTGGTGGTATCTACCCTGATGATCCACCTCTGTCATATTCCTGAGCTCGGGGCTCCTCAAATTCTTTTCTCTTCCCCAAATTATTGCTCGAGTTTTGAACCGTAGATTTCTCCCTCTTCTCTATTTCACACTGCCCTTATGGGGGTTGGGTTTGTGATTGAGCTTGAGCTGACAGTGTATTAGCCATTTGTTGAAAGAAAGTGGCCATTTGTTGGGCCATTTGTGCAGTAATTTGTACCAGTAAAACTGGTACAGTCAGGCCTTCGACACTTTGTGGAGCTAGGGCCTCAACTTGTAATTCTGCCATCACAGACAGTTCTATTGTCTCATTCTTCTCTTCCATATCTTTTCACAGGATTTTCTATTCCTGTACAACCAACACAAGGAGATTCCTCTCCATTAGTTCATATTTATGATGTAAATGTACTATATGTATCAAACATTTGAGCAGTTGTAGTTACCGACAAAAAGATTTCAAATTCACAGTTCGAAATTTACTTTAAAACCATTGCTCTGATACCAATAAACATGTAATACCCTACTCCTCCGTAAGATGTAACATGATCCCGTAGTACACCTAATGAATTACCGTACTTCGCCTAACGATAACCCATTAGATATACTACAAGGAATTTTAAAACAATTTTCGTGAAATTTAAATCATCGATTAAAATCTGGTGTTATAAAACTTTTTCAAAATTTCGGCAAAGTGCCAACTATATTTTGAGAAAACAGTTCTTCAAAACCTGCAAAGAAACACACTCCCAATATATTTTCTCAAATATAACTCCAATAACTTCATTTCAACTCACAATTTAAATCTCAATAATCAAATCAATTCATTTTCAAACCAATCTCATCATAAAAGAAATATTTCATTGATTACAAAACTCAAAATTTATATTACAAAACTATTCAAGTAAATGAAATCTCAAACTTACATTTACATTTAATTACATACCAAAATATTTTACAAGAGTTTTTATAGAACTGCTCAAATAATTTACATACATATTATTACATGCATACATCAAAACCTATGAACATGGGTATACCTATGATATACCTGGAGCTGATCTGAATGTCTCTTCAAAGAAGCTTACTCAATTGCTCTATGCTCTTTTCACTTGCGACAGCATACAAAGCTATCGCTGAGTGGTGAACTCAGTGGTACACAACTATAATTTAAAACATAATACAATAAACTTTAACAAAATTATAGCAAATAATTTGAAAATCTGGATACTCATCATTGCCAATAATGTAAATCATTTGTATAAAATGACTTTGATCACGAAATTCAATTTATCAAATCATAACTAACCATTTAAGGTAATTCCAACAAAATCAATTATACATAAATTATAATTAAAATCACAAGTCTTTATCTCAAAAACCATTCTTTATCTCACTAACTATGCAAGACTAATCCGAAAGGGCCATCTTCGGGATGATTCTAACTCCCTATGGTCGAGGAGGTCGAATTAGACTCTAACTCCCTATGGTCGGGGAGGTCGAATCATCGTGCACAATACACACCACAATAATGAATTTTCCGCAAGGGCCATAGCATAAAACTTAGATCTAACCTCTAATAGGAGGAGAATCTAAGCCTGTGCACGTACCATGGTAATTAAAACACAACTAACTCCATTGTCTTCTCAACAAATGAGAGAGATGGGTAATAACCTAGTCAAGCATCTATAGTGAGATATAAAACAATATCACAATCCTTTTAGTGAGCATAAATCACAATACAATTCGATTCAAAGTCAATTCTAATATCTAATAATTTTTATGCTCATCACAATTCAAATCATAAATTTGCATTTTTTTTATGCAAATTGCCCATCACAATTCAAAACATGTTCTATCACAATTTTCCAAAACATAATTTATTCAATTTACAATAATGCTTAATACTTGTGGAAATACCATTTCACAAAGCTAAATTCATACATATTATAATAATTTTAATAATCATTGAATAAAATCCAATGCTTGTTAAACATAATACATAAGAAAAATATGTCATTTAATCATATGAAATATTCAGAACAAAATCAGTTAAAAACTAGTTATGCACAAACCTCTGATAACTGTCTCTTGGCCCTGACTCAGTGTTTCTTCCCTTTTCCTGAGTCTTTGCTAACTGAAAAACAAAATTTAAAGTGTTTCAGTACTCATTTAAACCGTTTCTAACAATAAGGCTTAATACTTAATTTATTGAATTCTATTATTTCCTTTAGTCAACCTAAAATGTTGACCCTCGATGCACTTTTGGTGAATTAGGTTTTAATGTTACCAAAATGTTACATTTTATGGCCTTTTAGTGTTGGTACATGTTATCCAATTCATTTTCATGTATAGTGCATTTTATTGCAATTTGTCAGATTTCGGTATACTAATTTGACCTAGCTGGATGACCTAGTTCCCTCGGTTTTCGAGTTTTGGTCTAAACTACAAACTTGTAGGTCTATGTCTTATTGCACGCGGGGAAAAATTTAAAGTCATTCTGAGTTATGTAGACCAAGTTATGGTTAATTTACCAATGCTGGACAAAATGCATCAAAATGGTCACTTTAGGTCATTTTTAGGTCACTTTTGGTTCGGCCAGTTTTTGGACCCGAACTTGTGCAAGTTATTTGTCTTAGTTCTGGCCATTTTTGGGCTTTGGTGTCTCCATAAGAATTGTAGATATATGTCTAAAATATTCATGGTAAAAATTTCAGGTCAATTGGACCTGTTTTGAGTGAGTTATGGGAAAAACACTAACTACTGCCTAAATGATCAATTTTCAGGCTTTCAATGCACTAATCCGAATTTGGTCATTTTTCAAGTCACCTTCCAAGCAGAATTTTGGTAAGATTCCTTCATGAAAGTTGGCACTTTTTGTGCCTAGTTTCACCTCTAATTGGTCTCATACCAATTAGAGTCACACAGTTAAGGTTCTAAGCTAAAACACACACTGCCCTGCTACACAGTCTTCATCACATACCAAAGGACACATTCAACACTTGCCAAGTTACACATTCATGCCAATTCTGGTTTGTACCATAACATAAACACATTTAGCAACTCACTTTTGGTCATTTTGGTAGCTTATAACCACACTCAATATACACATTATAGTCCAAAATTTTCCAAGTCCAATTACAAATAATTTAACCACATAACATAGCTCATTTACATGTTCATACTCAAACCTTTATACACATATACATGCTGCTATAACAAGTACCATAATTCAACAAAATAATTCCATAAACTAAACCATGAAATAACACATTTTGGTTCACACCTCAAGTTTGCCAAATTGTACATCCCTTCCATTAGTTTCCAAGCTTCCAAAATCAAGTGTACTATCACATACCTCTAGTATACATTATCCAATTTATTCCTACACGCATAAATACTTACATCAATACTTTAATCTACCATTTCCATGCAAAGATAAATTGCTCTTATTAAACTTCCATGGCTGCCAAAAATGTACCTCTCCCTTAACTCATCAAACTTCAAAAATCCTTCCATAATTCAACTACCCATAACATCCATTCAAGGTTTAATGAAACAATAATAAAAAATACATACTTACCACTTTTGAAATTCTTCAAAACCTCACTAAAACTTGATTTTCTTACTGCCTATCTACTACCCAAGTTGTGTAGAACAATTTTAATGAAGGAAAATGTAAGAAAATTGGCTTGGAGATGAAGGGATGAAGCTTGCATAAAGCTTGTAACAAGCGGCCATGGAGGTTTTCTTCCTCCTTGGTCTCGACTAGTCTTAGCAAAGTTGAAGAAGATGAATAATCTCTGCCACAATAGGTTTAGTGGTCCACTTAAGTGGAGCGAGTGGAGCACTAAGTTAAAATTTAATGTTTATTTATTCTAAAGTTTCCAAATTCCACATTTAATTCCTATCTTTTGTTATTTAAACTATGTACCACCAATTTAATTTTTCATGACATTTTCCAAGTGTAACATCATTTATTTTTAATGGACATTTAGGTCAAAAGACAACTTGGGGTGTCAAATGACCACAATGCCCCTGTTCAGGTTGCATTCCCGATTTTTCGGTAACACCGAATTTTATTGTTTTCTCAATTTCTCGTTTTTCTTTATACTAATTAATTAATTTTTCTTTGATATTTCTAATGATATTTATACTTCAATAGATGTCTATTTAAGTCTTAAAAATATTTTCCAAGGTTCCCCGTGGTCCAGGGCTAATCAACGGTCCACGCCGCAACTTCCCGATGCGGTCATCCATCGCTAGGGTTCTCGGCTCGTTTAACTTGGCTACATTTTATTGTTATTAATTTTCCTTTATTTTTCTTGTATTTCTTTTTCTTGTATTTCATTATTTTATGTCTCCTCATCCATATCTAAGTGCAGTTCTAGGCATCCTAGCTATCCGGACAATACTGGTCACCGGAACAGTAGAACACACTGCCAAACATAAGTGTGTTACATTCATCATGGCATTGCATTCTTTTAGTTTGCTTGCATTAGATTTGTATTTAATATTATTATCTAAATAATAAAGTTCATCATGTATATAACCCAAACCAACATGTTTATTTCCAAAATAAATATTGCAAACATTATTTATGAACTGAAATTCATAACCATCTCTAGTCAAACTAGATATAAAAATGATATTCTTAAAAGGCATCAGGTACATGCCAAACCTTATTTAAATACAAAACATGTCCACACATGTATAAAGATTTAGATCCTAATAGTTGAGCTTTTGCCAACCCAGAGTCTAATATCTTGTTAGTGCAAGCTGCTACTACTTGCTATACTTTGGGCAGTTCCTATTCCTTTTCCCATTCTTCTGGCAGTGGAAACACTTTCCTTTGCCTCCATCAGCTTTAGTCTTCCCTTTTTGTTTAGCTATTTTCTTGGAAGGACCTAGAACTTGAGGTTTCTTTTTCTCATTGTCCTTCTTATTGTTGGACTTTCCAATAGAAGAAGATGCAATCAAAGTTACCTCTTATCCTTTATTACCCTGCATATTCTTTTGGGCAATCACAAGAATGTTGAGTAAACCAGCCAAGGTGCATTCCTGCTTAGTCATATGGAAATTTATCACAAAATTCCCAAATGACTTAGGAAGGGACTAAAGGATCAAATCTATCTGCAATTGGAAATCCATGTTAAAGTCAAGATATTCCAACTGCTCAATCATCCGAATCATCTTGTAGACATGATCCCCAACATTTTGTCCCTTAGACATCTTCATGCGGAACAGCTGTCTAGATATCTCATACCTAGCATTCCTACTATACTCACCATACAACTCTTGTAGGTGAAGGAGGATCTCACTCGTACTCTGCATGTTCTCATACTGCTTCTGTAACTCATTACTCATAGAAGCAAGCATGTAACACTTAGCTCTCATATCATGCTCCTTCCACTTGTCCAAAGTTTCATGTTCCTCTTGAGTGGCCTCTAGAGGTAAGGGACCAGGAACCTATGAGTTTTGAACATATCCTATATGTTCAAGATTCAGGACAAGTTTCAAATTTCTTGGCCAATCAGATAGATTAGGTCCTGTCAACCTATTTCGATCAAGTATGCTTGCAAGGATATTGGATAGTGGTGGTTGTTCTGTGCTCATTATTATCAAAAAATTAACTGCAGAAAATAAACAGATTAATTAGTAAATGTATCATGTATTTAACCAAAATGATTATGGTCTTTTAATCAAACTGGTCCTCCCACTAACTGAGCGAATCCTACACTTCCAAAGTAGAAAACGGAAATCCTAGTTGGATGGATTTCTAGTGAGTGATTGAATTCTTATAATTCTATTGATCATCCTCAAGTACATCCATTATTGGAATTACAATAAATTATAAGCGAGTAACTCCTTGCCCATTACATCTCATGTGAGGTTCAATCCTTTACCTAGCCCTTAATGCTCAAAATCTCAGGTACATCCATTATTGACTTATCTTGCATTAGTTAAGTTGATCCTATTGAGCCAGTAATTATGCAAATAATTTTAATATCCTTAGGTACATCCAATTTTGGCCACCAAACCATTTACATATTTACAACATCTCATGTTTAACAATTATTCTTAAGAAAATCTCTTAAATTAATTGCATCTTTTGCAAGTATTTAAAATTTCTTAAAATAATTGCCTCAATGGAGGGCCTATGTTATAATTACTTTAATTATACCATTTCCAACTTAATCATTTGTTTGGAAGATTTTGTGGTCATCTTAATTACTATTAAGGTCTCACTTTGCACATTATCCAATTAGCATGCACATATCATATACTTGCATACATTCCCATACATCTCATGCATTCATGGATAATAAATAAATATGGTATGATCATGGACTTTTCTAAGGGATTCAATTCAGAGCCACCAAGAATTGAATCAGGGCATTCCTAGGTGCACTTCATTCATTCATTTTACAAGAGTTGCTGAAGGAGTACATAATCAACACTTGATATTGAATTCCTCCCACTGGTCCCACTAATGCTCTTTACCTCCTTGTTCTTCTTGCAATACAATTACATAGTAATCTGTGGCATACCAAGGTGAATTTACAAGAACTAAATAAATGAAATTACAACCCAAAAAATTATTACAACCTTAATAATACATGCCCAAAATAAATTAATTAATTTACAACCCAAAGAAACATAAAAGAAATTAAATCCAATCATATTGGTCTTTTATAGTCCATGATCATCCATCATGCATATCACTATTTAACAATTAAATAAAACATACAAACTTAAATTAAATTGAATATCTCATATTCAACTTAAAAATCCAGATTTGAATATGATTCAAATAAATTTAAAAATTTAGATTTGAATCACATTCAAACAAATTTAAAAATTCAGATTTGAATCACATTCAAACAAATTCAAAAATTCAAATTTGAATCACATTCAAACAACTTGAAAAATTCAGATTTGAATCACATTCAAACAACTTCTAAAATTCAGATTTGAATCACATTCAAATAACTTTAAAAATTTAGATTTGAATCAAAATTTAATTGTGTGATTAAAATACCTAATTAAATATTTTAATTAGTCATAGGATAAACCTTAGATCATACAACAATTGTAGATTTAAAAACCCAAACCTTGCGCACACCATTGGAGACCACAAAGTGTGCGCACCATTGGTGTTCATCACCATGCCCCCACCTTTCCTTTGCAAACAGCAATGGATCTATCATCTCATGATCAAACCACACAATTAAATCATATAATCAACAATCTAAATGGCAAATATAGTGGCTCTGATACCATTTGAAGGAGTGGAAGCATGAAAAACACAAGTTTAGATCATTGAAATTCAAAATTTTTCATCTAGGTTCACATGCATCATGCAAGATTCATTTTTATCTATTTGATTTCAATGATAAACAGTATATTAAAACTCTTTTAATATAATTTTTGGATCTACATTTGCCATTTAAGATTTTAGAATTAACAGATCAATTCTTTAGAATCCTAGATTAGATCAAGAACAAGTGCATAACCTTTTTGATGCACTACAGTGTGTTTGGCACCTTTGGGATGCGTCTAAGACACCAGATGTTGTCCCTCTAGCTTGTCCACACCAAGATCACCTATGGTAGCCCTTGAACAACTTCTAAAGCTTTTTCTATGAATTAGAAAATCAAGTTTTTCCTTTTGAGAGATTATAAATGTAAACAGGACACTAGAAACGATTTCTAGCATTTTTAATTCAAGAGATTGTTTGCTAATATCTTTGAATTGATGAGAGATGAAGAAGAAGAGAAGGGAGAGGTAGCCAAGGGTGGCAGCACCAAAGAGAATGAGTAGCTTGTTATATTTTTCTTTTCATAACAACACATTATATAGCTAGGTCACCACTTAAAACCCTTGCCACTTATCACCTTTTGATTAGCTCTAGGTTTAATTGACCTAATCACATTATGCCAAGTGTCAAACCTATATTTAATCTTTACTTTAATCATCTTACATGATTAAAAGACATATGGCAAGCTTATGTGTAGTACCATGTGTCACCATCTCTTGGTGCCACATGTCACCCTGTGAAATGAACAAAATAACCCTGTGTCTTAATTTTGAGTTCTCTACCCAAAATAATTATTTCTCTTCTTCTAATCAATTTATATCAAATATAAATTAATTAATTAATCTCTATTAATTAGTTTTTCATTAATTAAATTCACATTTAAACACTTTAAATATAAATTTAACTTATACTATACATCCGATAACCTAGATTTGGTTTCAAGCTATGCTAGGGACTTTGCAATCTAATTGCAAACCAAGCCTATTTAATTAATCAATTAAACTCTTTAATTAATTAATTAAATCATATTTAATTTGGTGATTACTTGTCTATGTGTGTGACTTATTAGGCTCATCACTAATTGGCAATGAGACATGATATCAACTCTTAATATCATCAGAACTATTTCTTACCATAAATGATTTCTATAAATCATTTTATGCAGCTCATAAACTATGGTTAACACCTAGTATAGCATGCCATAGCCACCCAATCAGTAATAAGGTTTACCTTAAATGAACCTATAATCATATGTTACTATGCACTAGAATCTCTCTGTTACAAAATCCCAATTCGAGCTGGAGTCATGGTTTATGTCAAAACCCATTTGCTATGAATATTATATTTGTTTTTAATTCCAGTTCTTGATTAAAAAGATTTTCTAATCTGAAACTCTTTTCTGATTAAATCTATCTATCCTCGCCAGGAATTTGAAACATCAAGAACAATTAAATGAACATAGGATTTTATCCCTATTTTCTTAGGGTAACAGATCTCATCTTGATCAGCACCTACCTCCATATATAACTAGTAGGAGCTAACACATGCCCATATATCCATACACAGTACAAGTATGAAAGTAGTATCAAACTCAAACCACCTATATACAAGATAACTGTGCTATCTCAGGTCTAAAGATTATATGCACTGATATGATTTATGACAATGCATTGACAAGAGTAAACTCCATGTGCTTGTCATAAATATCACTGGTTCGATCTACTTATCATGTATAAGTGTCTATCATGTTTGTTATATAGCATGAGACTCACCATTCCATCTTATTTACATCTTATATAAATAACTTGGGAACAAACATGATTATAATCTTTCTGGATAAGTTATGTCCTTATTGTGAAGTATCCTAAATTGTGAACCAATTTATGATACTTTGTGCTAGAAATATTATCACTCATATTCTTAACAACTTAAGAATAGAATTTCTAACAAAATATCAATGGACCTTTTCTATTACACATAAATATATTATGTAAACGGAAAAGTGAAAATACCTTTTATTAATAAAATATGTACAAGATACATACTAAATGATAAGCTCTAGGGCATACTACTAACAATCATAGAATAATGTGACCATGGCACATTGATATGTTGCCCCAGCATTCTTCAACCCAAAAGGCATAACCTTGTAACAAAATATACCCCATTGAGTAATAAAGGTCATTTTCTACTTCTCTGATTTGTCCATCAGAATTTGATTATACCTTGAAGCTCCATCAATGCATGAACATCTTCCTAAACTAGCCGCATTATCAACTAACACATTAATTTGCAAAAGTGGAAAGTCATGCTTCAGCCTAGCCTTATTAAAATTCATGTAATTAATGCATACTCTCACCCTACCATCTTTTTTCATTGCCGAGACTACATTAGCCATCCATTCTAGGTATTTTATCACTTCTAGGAGCACAGCATCATACTGCTTTTTGATCTCTAATTTTTAGTAGTGTGTTAGGATCCATTCTTCTCACTTTCTACTTTATGGGTACTGCCCTAGGAATTAGAGGGATTTTGTGAGTTACAATTTGAGTATCTAGACTAGGCATATCATCGTAGCTCCATGAAAATACATCTACAAACTCTGGCAGCAATTGGATCATATCTTCCATTTCCTCATTATCTATCACTTTGAGTTCTTTCTTATTTTCTTCTGTCCCTAAATTAAGGGTGTTCATCCCATCTCCATAAGGCATAAGACTAGGTTCATCTAATTCTAGTAGTCCCGTCATTTCCCTTAAGGGAATACATTCTCCTTCTTCATCAAAATCACTAGTTTCCACAGCAATTAAGGGTCTTTCGAAGTTAATTTGAGGAATATCGGTGTTGATTGAATTATTTGGTTGATCATTGATCTTGAAAAAATTGAAAGGTGAAAAAAAATGGAATTTAACGAGTCTTTTTATCAAAGAAAAAGCAGATAAAAAGAAGAAAGTGAACATAAAATTTTTGAAAAATGCATTATTAATTTATTAATGTTGCATTATAAGATAAGGTCCATTTACACAAAATTTCACTTGACACCATGGACCTAGTGGTCAAGTGTTAGTAACTAAATATATATTATTTTAAGAAAAGCACTGGAATGTTTTTTGCTTCTCAGTTGTCAAGTTCTTGGCCTTCTTCCATTGGCATGATTGGCATTTTTGGTGTAAGACTTGGCTATAGGACATTGATGGACATTTTTTACATAGAATCCTCTGCTTCTTCTCTGATTTCTTGAATGACTAGTAAGGGATGGGTGAAAATATCTTCAATCTGAGGAATAATCTTTTTGTCCATCAAGCAAACGATCAAATCATTGGTCACAGAGCATATATCTCATTCTGAATCTCCCATCCAATAGAGCGTCTCTGTCATATCCTAGCCCGAAATGCCCCTCTCTCTTGGGGATAGTTGTGGGCTCGATAATTCCCTGCAACCGGGTGTCTAATCCTTTTCTTTCCTCATATCCATTCTCCAGCATCACTTTTGCCACTATACCAGTGACTCCTCGATCATTCCTAGGCATCCCCTGTAGTTTTAAAGCTTCAAAAGAGCTCTCTAGCGCCTGTTCTATGGTTTCTATATATGGGACAGATTAAGGCTTGGTAACCAGCATGGCTTTTTCCCCTTTGACAATTACTATCTCGCCATTGATAACATATTTGATACTTTGATGCAAGGAAGAAGGGACTGCATTTGTTATATGGATCCAGGGTCTCCCCAACAGCATGGTGTAGGCTGGCTCAATGTTCATCACTTGGAAAGTGACATGAAAAGTACATGCTCCAATTTAGAGTGGCAACTCGATATCTCCCAGCACATCTCTTTTGGTCCCATCAAAAGCCCTGACTATAATATTGCTTGAATGCATCAACGATGGTTCAATTGGGAGCTTAGCCAAAGTAGCACTTGGCAACACATTAAGCGCATACCCATTATCAATTAGAACTTTAGCTACCATGCATCATTTGCATTCTATTGTCACATGTAAAGCTTTAGTGTGTTTTAAGCTAGCTGGGTCAATCTCATTATTTAAAAAAATGATAAAATTGAAAGCTTGAATCTGCCCAACAATCCTCTCAAATTGGCCTGGTGTGATGTCAGGAGTCACATAGGCCTAGTTCAAAACATTCTACAATGCTTGGCAATGCACATCTGAACTCAAGATTAGCGACGACAATGAGATTCTAACGGGCATCTTCTTCAACTGCTCTATTACATCATATTCACTCTGTTTCATCATCTATAGTAGCAATTCATCTTCATTCCTTTTCTCACTAGATTCTTTCTTCTCAACTTCTTTTGCACCCTTTTTAGCATTTTCTGCCAACTCACCTATCTTTGCTTTTCCTTTCTTTTTTTTTTAATTTCCTTTGGGCCATAGCACCTCCCGCTTCTAGTAATATACTCTATTTCCCCATATAATGAAGGTGGCTTAGGGATCGAGTTAAGTTTATGCTTTGGTACTTATTGGAAGGTTGTATTGCTTATAAGACATAATGGTCCTATGAAGGTGATTTTGAAGTTGGAGGGAAAAGGGAAGCATGGCCTTGTTGTGGTAATTGGTTGGGTATAAGTGTGATTCAGGGTAGGAATAGAAGAATTGCTCATAGCATCTTGGGTAAAAACCTTGAAATTATAGTTCCAAGGTATTGTGTGGGTGTTGGTCACCAGAAGTTGTAAAGGTGCTCTTATAACAACTCTTGGAGGCACTGATAGGGAAAACACTACGTGGCCCAGGAGTAGGACTTGGATTGCACCCATTGTGTCTAGTTGCATTCACTTATGTTTCTTCCTTTACTTTTGCTTTCTTTTGGCATTTCAATATTTTAAACATCAACAGCTTTGAGACTTCATTCTTAAACTTTTCACAGTTCATCATCTCATGATCTTCTGCACCTCCATGGTAAGCGCAACCTAAACTTGGCTGGCCACCTTCAGGCTTCAACACCTTAGCATTTAGATACCCTTTGTTTACTACAAATTCAAAGATTTCTCCAAAATATAGATTTAACTGCTCAACTTCATAAATAAGATCCTTATCCATAGAACCGACCATATTTACATCGCCTCCCCTTCCAGTATCATGATTTGGCAATGGATTTGTTGATGCACTAAGAGCCATGCCACCCACTTCTATCTTTAGCTATCCATTCCTAATAAGTGACTGCACTCTCCCTTTTAGCGCCCTACAGTTATCAGTTGAATGACTAATTGGCCTTCATGATATGCTCATCGAGCATTGGCATCATACCACCTAGGGTATGGCGGCTGTAATAGGTCTAGTGGTATAGGAACAATTTGATTGATGTTCAGTAAATAGTGATAAATTTCACTTAAAGGCATTGGCAGGGGAGGATCAGGATTCCTGGGTGTTCTAGGGTTAGCTTAGGCAATTGGTGGTTGGATGAAAATATTTGTTTGGGTTGGTGGTCTAGGGGTATAGGCATTTTGTGGTGGAAATTACTGTGGACGAGGGTAAGGATAGTGTGGGAATTATAGAGGGATATTAGCTACGAATAGATTTTGGGTAGAGAATCAGGGACAAAAAGTATTTTATGAATGGCGAGGTTGGTAAGCTCGCTTGACTACAGCATGAACCTCTCCTTCTCTCTTCTTTCTAGAATTGGTAGTTCTTTTCACTGGACTTTCCCCTGTAACTTCTTGTCCTCTTCCTAGCCTCAGATTAGCTTTGATTCTCTCTCTAGTTTGCATAATATTAGCAAACTATTGGAGGTATTCTAGATCATCAGGTTCAAATAAGGAGCTTTTAGTGTTTCAATAAATAGAGAGCAAAGCTCATTATCAGTTATTGGTGGAAAAACTTCTATTGCTTTTTCTCTCCACCTTTGAGCGTATTCCTTGAAACTCTCTCCTTCCTTTTGTACAAGATTCTAGAGATCCCTTCTAGTCGAGGCTACATCATAATTGAATTTATATTGCTTTAAGATAGCATCTGCTAAATCTTTCCAAAAGTGTAGTTTACTCACATCTAGCTAAACATACCAGCGCAGAGCTGGGCCTAAAAGACTCTCCTAGAAAAAGTAGATTAACAGCTTATCATCCTCAGGTAGTGTTGGCATCTTGGCTATGTAAGTAGCCAAATGTATGTAGGGGTCAAAAGTGCCATAATGCTTTTTAAATTCGGAGATCTTAAATTTGGGGGCATTACTATATCTGGTACTAATCTTAAAGCAGACACGTTTACTGAGCCATACATGTTTAATCCTTCTATGGCCCTTAAAAGCTCCTCTAGAGCTAAAAGTTTCTCATTTTCTATTTTTTGTTTCCTCTTATCTATCCCTGTCGATCCCTGCACCATTCCTCCTACTACTAGATACTATGAACTGGTAGCTTACGGTGCTGAAGGGATAGGCAAGATTGTAGGATTGGAAACTTGTGGGTAATATTCAGCATAAGGCATAGCTTGGCTATAAGGCGAGTTAATTGGTTGGGTCATAAAAGGAAAAGATGGCTCATTCATTTGGTACATTAAAACATGTTGATTGGCTTAAGCAGTGACTACTGAATCAATATTAGGGGGTTGAAACGTAAATGAGGCTGAGGCTTGTAACTGGGCACTTGAATCCCCAGTTATAGCACTTCTTGAAATTTTTAGGTCATGACAGGGACCCACTATTTCTTTATTGCGAGTCATTTCTCTTATCATCTTCATTAATTCAGACACTTATTCCTTTAACTCGGAAACTTAACCTTATAAGTTTTGGACTTGCTCTTGTTTTTGCATTATTCTCCTTGTTCGAGCATAGGTTAAGTAAACTTTCGACTGAGTGCTTAGTTGTCTTACCGGGTTCACTTTGTGTTTAGCAATATTGACGACTTTTCCTGCAATGAGTGTATGCATTAGTTTATTTTACTTGGTTTCCTTTATTTTAATTACTTTCACTCATTTATTAAAAGGATATGGTGACAATTAATTGTCATTGTTTGCAAAGTGTAATTTGAATTGTCTACACAATGGCATTATCCAATAGTCCAACCATGAATGATAGAGTTATGTATGTATCTATGATACTTGTTCACGTAATGCACATGGCTTTTCACCTAACCCTAATGAGGATTAAGGGCCAGGATTGTTCATTTACATAATCAAATATATTATAAAATTCAGGTAACTTCTTGGTTTAGGAAGGCCCTATAGGATTCTGTGGCGTTTCTTCAGGTATTCATACAACCTTTTTTCTTGTCTTACTGGATTGAATGTTAGCAGGGCATACTCTGATTCTAGTAATAACTCTTATTTACCTTGGACTGCCATCATCTCTAATCTGTCAACATTTTCTTTTAGTTTATGATAGAGATTAGCATGGCATTCTTTTTCTGGTTTCTCCTTGGCACACTCCTTTAGAATGTCGTTGATCGACTGAGCTTGTCCATCATATTCAATCTGTTTCGTGTTTAGTTCCTATTCATATTTAGCCACTAACATCTTCTAACGATTAAGCTTTTCTTGTGACTTGTTATTCTGCATCCTAGCCTCCCTTATCTTCCCTCGGAGCATAAACTTCTCTCTTTCCCACTGAGCTTTGTTCTCCTCGTATTCTGCTTTAGTTGCCCTCATTTCTTCGCTAAACCTTTTTCCTTCATTTTTCACAGCTTACTGAATATTTCGGGCTAATTGATCTTTCTCTGCTTCTAGCTGCTTAATTTGTTCCTTCAACTATTAATTTCCAAGCATTATGCTTTGGAAGTGCATTTCCAACCTAGCACAAGCTTCTTTTGAGTAGTCCTTAACAGTATCCCTTTGTGGCAATTTATTTTTAGGACCCATCAACTTAGGAACCTCATACCCTTTATCTCTCTTTTCTCTCCACATAGGGTAGCCTTCCACCGTGCTAGGTCCATTAGGTGACTGGTCCTCCCCTTTGCCAACTTCGTAATAGATATGAACTTGGAGAAATTCTCTAATGTGTGGATTGAATTGGGTAGAATCAAATTACCTTATTACTAAAACTAGTGAGTAGCTTGTACATCTGGTCACTCCTGCTAAAGGCACGGACTGATAATCCCTTATACTGAATATGAAAGGTTAACGAGGGTTCTAAAGCTTTTTCTAATAATAATTTTGACTATTATAACTCAGAATAACCTCTTTCCACTGTTGTTCATTGTTCTCCCCTATTACTATCCACAACATTTTTTTTATGACTGGTTAATCAAGGTACCAAGTCAACCCTTTGGTTTCTCGTGGGACAACATGGCTTAAGATCCAAAGATACAACAGGTGATTGTAGCACTTTAAGCTTCTTGCACCTTTTCTTGATAATAAGTTAGAGTTAGAAAGGTCTCATCAATGATGGTGGGGATTAGGTTTATGTTATATTTTTCCATTGCCAAAAATAGCTCCACCACTTTTTAACTTATCACTTCTAGGGGCCCGAGTAACAAAACTAATTCGTAAATACTCAGAGTAAGTGTTTTCATAGCAACCGCCCACTTTCCATTTTGAATATGTTGATCAAAGATCTTCTTAATATAAGTCCAAGACCATCAGTGAGAATTGCCTTTAGTAGTTTCCTTAACTTTTGCTTCCTCCACTGATATGTCTACTATATTGGCAAATCCCTTCCAAGTGTGTCTGTAATCAAGATGAAGGTATATACGATTTTGAACTGTGTAAGGTATCTCTAATAACGACTAATACTCTTATATTATTGGGGTTATATCAATGTTGTTAAAAGAGAAGACCCTATAAGTGGGATTCCATGTGGACAATAATGCTTTCAGAGCAGAACCTTGTACCTTAACTTATAACAAAGAAGCGATTTTCGCATACTTCTTTTCAAACAATATTTGGATGTGTGGAGGGGGCAACATCCAACAATTAAGCAAATTACTAGTTGAGTAAAGGAAGATAAAGTAACTTCCAATAAAATTACTCTTTCTTCTCAAAAAAACATGAAAGTGCTTAAGTGACAAATAAAGTAAAGGAAGATAAAGCATGTCCCTTTTGTCCTAAAAATGGGATAATCCTGACACTAAGTGAGTATTATATAATAGGATGGCCCTACCCATAGGGGTGGTTTGCTATGGCTCTTGACTATTGTGATAGTTTAGTTAGAGGGCTAATTCGCTAATGTTTAAAGGTTCCCAAATTGTCCCCACTATAAATAGTAGAGCCTCATTTTATTATCATGATACTAACAGGAAAATCTATGAGTATCACAATAAATGAAAAAAGTTCCAATCTGAGAGGAAGTCCTCATGGATACTAACGGGGAAACCCACGGGTACCACTACATGACTTCTTCCTACCTCCTAAGGGCATGAAAGCCCGAGTATAGGGCTTAAGTGTGTGAGGACATTGTGTAAATATCAAGTGCATGAAAGGACATACCCACCTCTTCCTTTTTAGGGAAAACCAAAACAACAATGTTATACCATAAAAGAAAATATTTAAACAACAATCACAGAATAGTTAGTAATAAGTAAACGTAAAAGAATCACAACAATATTTTAAATTTGATCAAACAAAAGGACCTTTAATATTTCATAAGTTAAACTCCACAATCGTTGACATTTTCGTATAAGAGCACATGATTAAATCCATCTTTGGACCTTAAGACTAGGAATCCTTTATATTCCCTAGTGGAGTCGCTAAGCTGTTGTAAGGGTTTTGCTGTCGCTGGGCAATTCTCACTGAAGTGGAAAGTGAGGAGTCGACACTTCAATTTAGAGGGAAATTAAATAAAATCATTTTTATTTTAGGGGGTTCAAATAGAGTGTTTACCACATCTAGTTTTAGAGATTCAGGGTCCCGGGTCCATATATGTGTGGGGAAAGAGTTAGGCACCCTACATTGTCCCTCACTGAGGGTAGACAGATTCAAGAATGTGCTCTTTATAATTTAATGCTGATAATTTTATTAGAGTTTAACATATGATATTGGTACCTTATAAAAGATGCAATGCATAAATATTGGAACACTCAATATCTCACTATTAGAATGGGCCAAATACAAAAGTAAGTGGGATAGTTCTAAAAGTGAATTTTGACCCCTTTTAATTAAATTCCTCCCCCTTCAAGACTAGGACTCTAATCTAGAAGAGGTATCATTTGGTTCCTAGAGATTTATAATGAAAAATAAGGATTCTCAGCTTATTCAACATTAATCTCATTATCTGTTCCTGAACAATAGAGGGTGTCATGTGTGAAGTGAAATTTTTTTTATAAAACGTGATATTAAAAGATTTATAAAATTGTATTAAAATGAGTTTCGATTTTCATTCCTTTTTTATCGAGACTTCAACCCAAAAGATAATGTGTCGAATAATGCCTAGAGAATTTTATTCATTCATGAGGACTCTCACTTAATGAATCAAAGTCCTGTCATTAGTATAATCGACCATTATTCTTTACCCAAATTGATTCAATTTAAATTATTAATGAATTTACAACTTATTGATTTATAAAGGGTCATTTCTAAGACACCTTATATAAAGTATCATTCTAGCTTATACATCTATACACATGTTCCATCCTATTAACATAACAGGTTTTTAACTATCTTCTTAATAAGCATTTTATATTCTACTAAGCCAGTGATTGTTTTATATTTGGTTAAAGACATTTTGGATTATATTTGAAATTAAAATAAATATTCAGATAAAAATTTTAGTAAACAAAATAACAAAGGGATAATTTAGATTGGCCAATTCAAGGAAGGACTCTCCCTCGACTCCAAATGCATAAAAAGTATGTAAAACAATTAAGGGTTCAAGGAAGGATTTTCCCATGAACCTAAAATAAAGGAATGTTGGGTTTAAAAATTGGTATAGGTTCAAGGAAAGACTTTCTCTTGACCTAAGAAGATGCTAAGATTGTGTAATTTTAAGAGATCAGATTGAATATCCAAGGGCTCTCCCTTGATGCAAAAGTAAAAGAATCGTATATTTAGTAAAATATTTGACATAGGGTCAAGGAAATACTTTCCCTCGAATAAATAGACATAAAAGGAAAGGGTCTAAGGAAAGGACTCTCTCTTAAACCCCATACCCTAGAAGGATTGTATTGTAAAAAATATTATTTAATTATAAAGTCATTTTAAGGAATCATATAATCGGTTGGCCAACCTTCGAAGATGACCATTATTTAGATACTTCAGTGATTACTAAAAACTGTTAAAATATTGAACCAACCATTTCGTCAAGCAATACTAGTTTTTATTGTGTTCTGCAAACCAAAGCCATGCAATAAACATTAGTTTCGAACTCCTATCATTATTTCTAAACTACTTTAGAAAGAGGATGATGACATAAAAATAAAAATAAAATACCACAAGCATTATTTTCGAGCTCCCTCAAAAGAAGGCTAATGATACTTGTAACAAAAAATAAAAGTAAAACTATGTTTCAAAAGTATTTCAACCTAAATATGAACTTTATGGAATAAAAGCACTTTAACGAAAATTTAATATTTATGGAACATGCATTTCATCCATTGTCATTCTTAACCTAATTTTCTTAAGAGTTCGGCAGGATGAAATACTATAAGGACAATGTATCATGAAGACCGGAAATGCTGAAGGATAGAGAGAGTTCAAAATCTAGCCTATGGCCTAAGGCGCTTGCACATGACTGAGTTATACATATTTTCAAAGAGAGCATGGTAAATATCCTGGGAGATTTTTACCTTCGATAAGCTTTAATGATGGGGTAGTGGGCTCTTTTTCTGACGTCTGATGCTTACAAAGAGATGGAGCTATAGGAGAACTATTAAATCAGTCTTTTCAAAATGACGAATTAGAGTCATTTTTTCCTTTGATCTAAAGGTTGGGAATTGTGTCTTATAGACTAGATCAAGGGTTAAAGTTAAAAAGTACCAATTTTATCTTTATTATCTTTGATCCAAGGGTCTGGGATTTATCCTTATAAGCATGATCAATGTGAGGATTAAGGCATACCAAAGTGCCTTAACTAACTCAAATCTAATGGTGAAAACTTGATCTACAAAATCAAAGGCTATGATGCAATGGCAAAGTGGCGTGTTTTTGAAATTTTGCCTCACCGGACCTTTTTACTCGATGCTTGTTTGATCTCTTTGTCTGACCTTTTTTGGTTTCCTAATCTGATCTCCTTTAGGTTTCCTCCATCCAATCCCTCTTTATCCGTTCTCTTTATTAGATTTCCTTATCTAATCTCTCTTCATTCGAACCTTCTTCATCTGATCTTTCTTTATCCGATCTCTTTATCTGATCCTACTGTGGTTGGCCATGGTTTAAATTTCCTAGAGCTAGGCCTTCTATTACCTGACATTGGAAGCACTGGTCCCATTTGAATCTGAACTTAATTGGGCAAGCTCTATCTTGGCTAATTTTTTTCATCTATACCCTATCAAGCTCAGTCTAGGAAATTAGAAAAGCATTAAATGTGTATTTATCCGAGACATCGCCTCAAACTTCGCAGCCATTAATATATGAGGCTATATATAAATTTGAGAGGGGTTGTCATTTCACACTTTGTACTTTCTCTCAAATTTCTCCAGCGAGTTTTCTCTCAAGCTTCCATTCTCCAGCGATGGAGTTTTAGTTTGGCAAAGGTATAGTCCTTGATTTTTATTCTCGTTTATTATTCTTTTTTATTTCACCAAAAAATGAGTGGCGGTGACATTCAGAGAGCGGTAAGTTCACGTTAGTTAATGTTTCTTGGAACTCTGACGAAAGGGAGGAGGTGAGAACTAGCGAGCGAAATGAGGTTGAGATGCTGACTAGATCAATCTCCAGCTAGGCCACTTGGCTGAGCCAAGAACAGGCTCCGAAACCCAGGAAAGAATCTCTCCCTGTGGATGAAGTGACGTTGATTCTGAAGCATTTCAAACTGGCACAAATAAGTCAGGCGTTTAACCTATTGGCTAATGGTACGAGCTCATCAGATACCACGAGGGTCTCCTAGCTGATCACTTCTTTGAGGAGGGAGATCAGATCATTGCATTTGAGGAACAACTGAAAGCTAGGCTGCGGTTTCCCTTAGAGTAGTTCTATAGGGATGTATTGACCTATCATCGCGTCCTGTAGCTCAACTACACCTTAACTCGTGGCAAACTTTAGTTGCTTTCTAGGGTTTGTGTCGAGCTAAAGCTCTAGAACACATGGTGAAAGTGTTTACCGAGCTACACTACCTTGCTAAAAGGAAGAATGATGAGTACTGGTTCTTCCAAGCAAAGCCAAACTCTGGGCTCTTTGCCAAACTCCCCTCCTCCTTAAAGAACTAGAAAGATTGGTTCTTTATTCTACTGACCGAGCTCCATGTGGCTTCGAAGGCATTCCATGGAGTTGGAACTACTTGGTCAAGAGACCCCAAGGGAAAATTATCCTTAATTAAGGCGAAATGATAGTGGTTAAGGAGCTAAATAGCCTAGCAAACACTCGTTGTTACCTATGCTCTGATGTCATTACAGTCGAATTGAAATGGTTGCTGATGAATGTGGTCGCCCAAGAAAATGTTCCGCTTTAACTTTCCAATCTTGGGCCTAGAAAGGGTAACTCCCTTGTCTTGGTTCTCCTGATCAGTATAAACTCACTAACGCTTTTGTGTGCAGATATGGCAAGTATTGATGCTAATAAGGTGGCAAAGAAAGGGAAGACAGAGCTAGCATAATGGGTTCTTAAGAAGAAGGAAGCGATTACTGCTATAACCACTGCTAGGGTCAAGGAGCTCGAGGCCCAAAAGAGAGCTTGGGTGGAAGAGGTGAACTCAAAAGCTCTAGTTGAAGACAAACCCACCAATGAGAGATCAACTCCCCCTCCTGACTAACCTCTGCTTCTACCACTGACCTCTACTGCCTCTGAGGGTGGTTCACCTGGTTAAGCTGGCTCATCTAGACATCTAATCTCTAGGGGTGCTCAAGTGCTGGCATGGTTTCTAGAGAAGAATAGAATCGTGAAGTGCAACATATACTTAGCTCAAATCACTAGCACAATAATCTATTTTGCATAAGATAGGGCTCGGATGGCCCTGGAGAGCATCGATGATCTCTTGAACCACTCAATGAGTGTAAGTCTAAAAGCCATGGCCACCTAGCACATGGTGAGAGACAAGGTAAATTTCTTGTGATGGGAGATGTCTACAGCAGTCCACGAGCTTGTCAGTTGCAAAGGCCAATTAGCAACTGCCAATGCTCAGGTTAACTTGAGCAATAGTTGAAATCTTCGAAAGATGTTATAGCTCGACAGTGAAAGGAACTTGAGGATGCCAAGGTGGGCCAAGTAGTTGACTTGGCTAAGTACACTAAAGATTTGAAGGCAAAGGAGGATGAGCTGAAGGCAAAGGAGAATGCAGTTCGAGAGAGAAGCTAGTGCTTACGTGTAAGCTCATAGTGATCTCCTTACTAAACTGCTAAAACGCTATCCTCAAGAAGACTTCTCTTGGCTTGAGAAACTCGCTCCGGGTGTAGAGGTTGAGAGTGAAAGTGAATAGGAGGGGAATAATGTAGATGAGGCTCGAGTTGGTGGAAATCGACCTGCTGAGTGACTTTTCGTAATTTTATCCTTTGAATAATAAAACATCTCTTTTAAGATCTGTAATACCCCTATTTGTATAACCTGGTATATTTTACTGTTTCGATGACCGATGTTGGTCCGAACAATTAAGAGAATTAGAACCATGTCTAAGACACCTAGTTAAGCCCTGAACACAAATAATTAGTAATTGCCAAATAGTTAAGTATAAAGAAGAAAAACAGAACACAAGAAGTTAAATGAGCCGGGAGTCACAGCGATGAGTGACCTTCTCAGGAATGACTGCGAGGTCAGTCTAAACTCAAATTTCGAACTAGAAAATGTGACGTTGCAGTCCTTAGGACTATTGCGAACACAGTAGAAAAGATAAAATCACAAAAAAAGAATTATTAAGCAGGTCAAATAATTAGGTCAGGGATCCGGAAGAAATATCGAATAACTTGCAAATCGGATTGAACCTGCGAGGGACGATTTGGTGAATTCACCCTTAGAGCTGACTCCTGATTTAACTGTCCAATAAAATTAGAGAAAAGAAAATTTCAGAATCAAGAATTGAATTAAAAAACTAATGGTGGAAAAATAAATGCAAAAAGAAAAAAAAAAAAAAAGAGAAAAAGTGTTATTACATCATTGGATAACATCATCAAGTGACATAAGCATGATACAATTAAACTTTTAACTTCTAATTATTGGTTTTGGGGATAAATATTAACTTAAAGATAAAAGAAAAGAAAAAAAACTCAAATTATCTTCTTCTTCACCTAGTTGGCCACCACCCACACTCTCTCATTTTCTCTTTAAAATTTCCACCATTGAAGCTCATTCAAAGCTTCTTAAATTCCAAAATTCAACCATAAAAATTGAAGATTTCTTAGCCAAAACTTTTAATTGACCTTAGACGAGAAGATTGGGAGAAAGAAAATTGAAGAAATTGAAGAGAATTGGAGCTTTGAAAATTCTAGTGGACGTAAGTACTTGTACTTGGAAATTTAAGTTTATTTGTTGTGTTTATGACTCAATTAACTTAGATCTTAACTTAAAATCAAAAGAAATCAATTAGTATGATGAAGAGCAAATTCGGCCAGCTTGTAATGGTGTTGGATTTGATGGTGTTTAATCAAACTGAACATGAATTAGGGCTTAAATAATGTAGTATGTGTGGTTAGAATGCTAAGTGAACTCAAATTTGATAAAATGTATGTAACTAGGGTTTGGAGCTTGTGAAAACTTGGAGGAAATTTTGAGAATTAGCCAAATGATGTAGTTAACCTTATTTGAGTTGAGTAATGGTCAATTGTGACCATTTGTGGTGTGTATGAATTGTTGGAACCAAGTTCTAATTCGGATTGGAAAAGGTCAATCTGTAGGTAGCTTGACCTAGGTCCCTTTCAGGGACCAAAACTGAAAATTTACCAACCTAATTGGTGTGAGGCTAATTCGAAATGAAACTAGACACAAAATGTCACATTTTTTATTTAGGAATCATGCCCAGAAAGTGACCATAACTTAGTGAACAATTAGGTTAAATCTGGATTGGGCACACTGACCTGTACAAAAATGACTAAATGAACAGTAGTTACGTAAATGACCATAACTTAGTCTAGGAAGGTCCAATTTTTACCAGTAAAAAGCTGAGACATAGTCCTACAACTTTTATGAAGAAAACAAACTCAAATTTTGACCATAACCTGTTTGAAAATCCACCTGCAATCAACCATAAAAATTACCAAAATCCAGAATTTACCCAGAATTCTGGGTAACCTCAAATCCGGCCAGCCATGTTCAAATGGCTATAACTTGGGCTACAAAACTCCAAATGGAGTGATTCAAAAAGGGAAATAAATTTAAGACAATAAGAAACAACTTCTATGAAGAAAACTTAGCCAAATTATCACAGCAACATGACCAATGGAACAGTGCAATACTGAACACCAAAACTGAAAATTTGAAATTTGTGCCTAAGGGACTTGAAGTTTGAGAAAACAACCAAAACCAACAAATTAAGTAATCAAAATGTGGTATGTGGGTGAAATTAGAATTCCCATACCTATTAAGCATTAGAAAGTCAACAAATTGATTTGAATAGTGTCGTGAATAGTAACCCCGAAATACAAATTTCAAAGAATGTCAAATTAAACATATTAAAGTTAGATTTGAAATTATTTTTGGACTTATGATAATTTATGGTACTGAAACACTATAAAATTATGTGTTTCAATGGAAAAGAATACCAAGAAAGAACTCGAAGCATCGAGTCAAAGCCAAGAGGCAGCTCGTATAAGGTTTGTGCACAACATAAAATTTCTATGAAATTTCTTCTACAAATTGTTTTGAATGAATTGAGATATTAACTTGTGACTCAATTGTATTGAAATGTTTATTATGCTTTTGACTTAAATTGTTGAAAGTTTACTTGTATGTGTTTGAAATGGCAATAAATGTTTAGTAAATTGCTAAGACAGTTTTGAAACCATAGTGTCATGACCATATATTTGAATGCCTCACTAGCATGACTAGTGGGGGAAATTAGTTTTGAATTTTGATTCCTTCTCTGGCTGAAGTGTTGAGGTGTGTGCCAGTAGAAGAAGAAATTTGAATAGATATCCATATATTTAAGCTAGCTAGCCTTGTGATTTCTCATAAGCCTCTAGCTATTGAGATGAATATGTTTCGAATGGCATGATATAACTATGTGTTTTTATGAAATTGATTTGAGAATTACAAAATGAAATTGTTGGACTAAAAGTTTATAAATCATGTTTTGCATATGTCTTCCATTTTCAGCAATGTGTTTGAATAAGTATGATTTGAATTATGCATAAATATTATTTTAGTATATTGTGCACCACTGAGTCATAGTACTCAGTGATGGTTGTTATTGTTATCGCAGATATAGAGACTAGAGGAGCAGTAGAGTGAGCTGCTGAGGATCTTGAAGCCACCTTTCCTGAAGTTTTATCAAGTATAAATTTATACCCTAAATGTAATATTTATATTTGTGTATGTAACTGTATGTATATGTAAAAACTGATCATGAGCAGTTGTATAAAGTTGTAATAATATCATTTTGGATTTGCAAATGTAAAGGGGTTGATAAATGTAATTTTTTTTTACTTTAATGAAAAATGAATGGAAATATTGAGTTGTAAATTATTGATTTGAATTTTGGAGTTTGAGAAATGATGTTGAAGTTTGTTGTGGTAGTTGTTGAGTTGATGAAATAAATTATTGAAAGTGTTTTTACAGATTTGTGAAGAACTATTTTCTTAAAATACAAACAGCACTCTGGCTAAATTTTTCTAAAATTTGCATAAAAATAAAATGAACAAAAATTTGAACTAGTTTTTAAACTTCTATTAAATGTAAGAAAATGCTCACTACTTCCAAAAAGTAAGAAAATTGTTTTAAAATCTCTTGTAGGGTACTTAATGAGTTATCGATAGATGAAGTTCGGTAGTTTATTAGGTATTCTACGGGATCATGTTATGCCTTACAGAGGGGTAAGGTGTGATAAGATCGATCTTTTAACGTTTTTGCTTTCCAGAATTTATTGAGATCGGATAATCTTAAGACCAGACTTCGATTAAAATCTAAAAACAATTGAAACTACTTTAAGTATATAAATTTGGGCTTTATTGATATCGAATTGCTAGCATGAAGAAATTGAACTTAAATCATGAAGCCGAACTTTGATCAAAACTTGAACAAAATTAAAGTTTAAATGGGTATTATAAAATTGAGCTTTATTGAGATCAGATAGCCAGCACGAAGAAATTAAACTTCCTTTAGATAATCATAAAACCGAAGTTCGACATCAAAAATTAGATGAGTATATAAAAGATTAAAATTCAGTTATAGAATTTAGGATAAAATTTAGTTAAGACTTACTAAGTGGACGATTAAAAATTTAATTAGAACTTAAAACTTAAATGATAAAAAAAAAAAAACAAATTGCTTTAAACTTCAATTGTTATTTTCACCAAGCCAATTTGAAAGAATTTATTTATCGGGTCAAAATATAGTGTATACACATTTTATCAAATTAATATTTTAAAATTCATTATATAAATTATGTATATTGTAAAAATTGCACTTCTTGCTCTTTTAATGACATGTAGTTTTATATTCAAGTTGTCCTTAAGTTCAAAATGGCTCGCCTTCTTGAGGTTCACATGGCTTATTTGAGAAATCACTTGAATGGCATTTAAATGGTTTGGCTTGGTTGTCTAGTGACTCGAGCCTAGATTAGATAACTAGTGCAACGACTCAGGTTAGGGGCCGTTACCAGTACTAGAGATCAGGTCAGCTTAAGGCTACCAGAACCCATAACAAGCCTGAAACCTGTGAAACATACATATGTTCCTACATCTCACTATCTTAACATACATCAAACCATTACACCTTAATCTTTTTATCCATACATAAACATTCATAACATAATAATGGTTCATAATTTGAACCTTAACATACATAAAATCCAAAGTGTAATGGTTCAACATGCATACCCTCAAAGGGTTTACACAACATAAAAATCATTATACTTTAAACAATTATTACATCTTTCCTTAAATCACTAGCACAGTACTATCCATTTATAAGTTACATGTCCAACTGCCCATACATCATACATAAAGAAGGGTTAAGACTACCCTGAAGCTCTCTCTTTGAAGAATTCTTCTAATCCTGTAGCACTGCACCTGGGGATTAGGGAAACGAGGTAAGCTTACAAAAGCTCAGTGAGTAAACTAACCATCATTAACTTTATCATTCATTCATACGTGTGCAATGCATCATTCACATTGATTTTCACATCACAAACATTTCATGTACGATGGACATTATCACCAATAACTCCCCAAACTTTCCTTTTAAACATAACTTGTCTCATGTACCCAGATGTCCCTTAAAGACCAACTATCAGATGTCCCTTAAAGACCAACATCAAGATCTCCCCTTAGGATTTACTTATGAATCCATAACATACATAACATTACATAAACATAACATGGTGGGAGTAATGGGTCATCCAATATCCATCAATGCACTAATAGCAATTTATGCAATTATGTAACATCTTTGTGTTCTAGATATATACATCCTAAATAAATATGAGCATACATCATAAATAAATATGACATGATTTATGAGGATCCTATAAATAGTTTTCATTTTATTAAGGCTAGAGTTACTCACCTCTTGAAGCCTATCAACATCCTTACTTGAACGGGAGCTATCTACGAATCCTTACTCTTCCGAGTCCCTCAAGCCTTATCCTATAAAATTAGACCCTAAAGCATTATACAAGGCTCTAAAACTCTATACATAAAATAAACATCTTATTCAAGGCCCTTAGTAACTATGAAATTAGGTTTTAGAACCTTGGAATCAAAGGAGAAAATAAGTGAGCAAAACCAAGTTTGGCTACCCGACCTTGGACTTTAGCTGCCTAACCTTGGAACATCAGGTACCTAATTTTGGGTAATAGCCATTGCAATTGCCAAAGTCTAAGACTTTGGCTGCCGATCATAGAAAATTTTTAGATTTTTTGAGAAAATGCAAGCTTTAGCTACTGAACCTTTGGCTTTTGGCAGCCGAACTTGAGAATTTCCAAAATTTCCAAGTCAAAAACCTACAGATCCCTTCTCCCATCAACACCCCAACTCCTTCCAAAGTTCCAAAACTCAATTCAAATACATATACTATCTCTAAGGCCTAAAATAACTAGAAAACATCTTTATACCCAATTGCATTCATCAACTCAAGAAGAAAAGAAGATTACCACTTTTCCTGGATCTTTGAGGTGAGAGAACCAAAGCCTCAAAGCTTGAATCTACTCTTCCATACTTCTTACTAGAAGAATCCGCCTTTAGATCTTCAAAAACTCAAAGGAATCTCTTCAAAGAGTTCCTTGTATGCCCCAAAGTTGAGAGAGAGAGAGAGAAAGAGAGAGAGGAAGAAAAACCCTAAGTGTTTTAAGTTGAAAAAGAGCTATGGTCCCTTTTATACCCTTGATAGTCGAGGGACTTTTGACTGTCGAAGTTTACACTTTCAACTGCTGGAGTCAATTTTACCCAAATGAGCATCTAGACCAAAAAGGGACTTTAATTGCGAAAAATCTGTCTTTCGGTTGCTAAAGTTCCTTTTGCCCAAAATAACTTCTTTAAAACTTTTAAACAATAAAAGTCTCAAAACATTTTTCATTCTTAAATACATTTTAGAATATTTTAAACACACATTCGCGAGCAAAATTTTACATCTCACTACCACTCCTTAGTTAGTAAAGTTCTAATTTTCACCAGATTACTCCGTCAAGGACAGATATTCTGACGTAAAAAAGTGGCAGATATTACATTTCCCCCCTCCCCCCCCCCCCCTTTTAAGAACATTCTTTCTCGAATGTTGAAACAAATACATAAAAGCAAATATAATAAACATAACATATAGAACATACCTAGAAAAGGTGGGGATATTGTTTTATCATGGAATCGCGATTTCCCACGTGCGCCCTTTCATGTTGTGGCCATAGGTATCTCCTTACTCCTTAGCTTCCTTACTTTAGTGTCTACAATCCGAATAGGTTATTCAACATAAGAAAGATCTTCCAAAATTTTCATGTCTGGTTCACTTACAACCTTATTCGGATCTGACACAAACCTCCTCAACATAGAAACATGGAACACTAGATATATCCTCTCCATTTTTGGTGGCAAAGCTAACTTATAAGACATATTCCTGACCCTTTACAGAACTTCATACGGTCCAATGTACCTTAGAGCTAGCTTGCCTATTTTTCCAAACTAGATGATACCCTTTATTGGAGATACCTTTGAAAGCACCATGTCCCCTCTTGAAAACCACTTATCTTCTATGGAGATCTGCATAACTTTTCTACTTATTGGCTACTGTCTTCAACCTTGCCCTAATTAAGGGTATAGCCTGATTGGTCACTTTGATCAACCCCATTCCCGCTAAGGCTCTTTCACTAACTTCCTCACAACGCATAGGAGACCTATATTTCCTCCCATACAGAGCTTCATATGGTGCCATTTGGATACAAAAGTGATAGCTATTATTGTATTCAAACTCAACTAGGGGAAGGTACTTTTTTTCACGATCCACTAAAGTCAAGTACATACATTCTCAGCATATACTCCAAAGTCTATATGGTCATTTCTGACTGTCTATCCATTTGAGAGTGAAAAGTCATGCTAAAGTCTAACTTGGTGCCTAATTCATTTTAAAGACAATGCCAAAACCTTGATGTGAACTGCAGTCCCCTGTCGAATACTACTGTCACTGGAGCTCCATGTAACCTTATTATCTCTGCTATATACACCTGAGCTAACTTGTCCATCGAATAGTTAGTTCTAACAGAAATGAAGTGAGCAGACTTGGTTAACCTATCTACTATAGCCCATATCAAGTTAGGTCTATTGGAGGTGACTAGTAACCCCACAATAAAGTCCATGGACATATTTTCCCATTTTCACTGTGGAATGGGTAGTAGGTTAAGCATTCCTACTGGCTTTTGTTGCTTCAGCTTCACTTTCTAATGGACCTCATATGCAGTCACAAATTGTGCAATCTCCTTCTTTATGGAAGGCCACTAATACACCTTCTTTAAATCTTGATACATTTTGGTGGCTCTAAGGTGCACATTATACTTAGCATTATGAGCTTCTCTCATAATATCTCCCTTGAGTTGAATGTCATTTGGTACACAAAACTTGTTGTTATACCTTAACACTCATTTTCCATCGAAACAGAACTCACTAATTTTACCTTCCTGTACCGCTTTTGCTATTTTCACCAACTCAGCATCTTCATGCTATTTCTCTACTATTTGCCTTAGATACACTGGTGTCACCTTCATTTGAGGTATCTAGGTACCCTTGGCTAATAACACCAGCTATAACCCTTCTCCAATCAGCAGGTGCAACTCCTTCAAGATGGGTCATCTTTCTATAGATATATGTGCTAAACTACCAATTGATTTTTGGCTGAAGGCATCTGCAACAACATTTGCTTTTCCCAAATGGTACTAGATTGTACAGTCATAGTCACTTAGTAGTTCTACCCATCTTCTCTGCCTGAGATTTAGCTCTTTCTACTTGAAGATGTACTAGAGACTCTTGTGGTCTGTGAAGATCTCGCATTTTGCTCCATAAAGATAATATCTCCACATCTTTATAGCAAAAACTATAGCTGCCATTTCTAAGTCATGAATGGGATAATTAGCTTCATGTTTCTTCAACTGTCTTAAAGCATATGCTATTACTCTTCCCTTCTACATGAGAATGCATCCCAAACCCACTCCGGAGGCATTGTAGTAGACATTAAAATCTTCATTGCTTAAAGGTAGAGCCAGTACTGGTGCTAAAATCAGACACTCCTTAAGCTTTTGAAAGCTCTTTTTACACTCATTACTCCATTTAAACTTCCTATTCTTCTAAGTTAACCTAGTCATTAGAGCAGCTATCTTGGAGAAATTGAGTTTAAATCTCCTATAATAGCCAGCCAAACCTAGGAAACTCTTGATCTCTATCACTGTGGTTAGCCTTGACCAATCTGCTATTGCTTCCAACTTCTTAGGATCCACTTTGATTCCATTCTCTGGAACTATATGTCCTAAGAAGGATATACTCTTAAGCCAAAACTCACACTAAGAGAACTTTGCATACAGCTGATGCTCCCTTAGCTTTTAAAGGACTATTCTTAGATGCTGTACATGCTCTTCTAGACTTCTAGAATACACTAAAATATCATCAATAAAGATTATTACAAAGTGATCTAGATATTATCTGAATACCCTATTCATGAGATCCATTAATGCAGTTGAGGCATTTGTTAAACCAAACGACATCACAGGAAACTCATAATGCCTATATCTAGTTCAAAAGGCAGTCTTCAAAATATCTGATTTCTTAATCCTCAACTAGTGGTATTCGGACCTCAAATCTACTTTTGAAAAACAGCTAGCTCTAGCCAGCAGGTTAAATAAGTCATCAACACTGTAACACCCTCACTGTAGCAATTCCGTACATTCTACTATTCTGATGACCGGTGTCGGTTTGGACAGCTAGAACGTCTGGAAAAACATTTAAACTAAAGTGAGGAGCCATAATTAACTCAAATATTAACAAGAAAAATTTAGAAAAAAACTTTAGAAATAAAATACAACCAAGTTAAATGAGCTGGTGCCCTAGAGATGGGTAACCCAGTGGGAAATTGCAGTCCTCGCAACTAGAAGCCCTAAACCTAGGGGAAAATTCATGAAATAATTTTTGGGACTCTAGAGAAGAGTCATTGAGGTTTTGATAGCATTAGAATGTCAAGAAAATGCTTCTGGAATTTTATCAATCGGTACAGATAATTTTGACTCAATAAGTCAAATGGAGGATATTTTGGTCATTTTGTCTTCAGAGATGATTGTTGACCAACTTGTCCAAGTGAGTAAATAAATTATATGACATAAAATATGAGTAAATATTGATAATAATTTAGTCAAAAATGATTACAAGAGAAAGAAAAAGAAAAAAATTGAATTTAAACTTAGTTATTACACAAGCATGATGTAAGCTTGATGTAATTAAAACCCCTTAGCCAATCAAAGTTTAACAAATACATTTATAAGACATTAAATAAGAGAAAAGAAGTCAAAATAGGAAAAAGCATTCTGCTCACCTTCAACCTTTTGGCCGAACCTCCATGGCCATTTTTCTTCATCAAATTTTCAAGCTTTAAGCTTGCATTTTCGCTTTATCTATCCTCCAAAATCCCTAAGCCCCTTTACTAAAATTTATCCTCACATCAAGAGGAATATTTTGATTATCAAAAAGTGAGGAAATTCCAAAGTTTCTACAAGTGCAAGAAGTGGTTAAAGTGAGGTTAGTGCCAATTAGTCTTAATTACTTTGTGTATACATCATGGAGAACATGAATTGAGTATGAAACTAAACTAATTTAAATAAATTTTGCATGGCTGAACTTCACCAAATTTTGGCAGCCTTAGGGTACATTAGGTTTCCTTTAATTTGAATGAATTATAGTTGTACATGGCTGCCATTGAATATGAACTTGCTGCCTTAACTCATTAATTGCATGTATATGAAGTATTGAAGTTGTTGGAGTTAGGGTTTGGGGGAAAACTTGGGATTTTGTTGTGTTGGCAAATGGAAATTCTAATGGTCAATTAATGACTATTTAGCTAAGTATAATGAAGAATTGAAGTAAATGGTAGCTTGGGATTTGAGGTTGGGTGTGTTGCCTTGAGTGCCCTGTAGGTCTTGATGTGAGTCTAGCATGTTTAGGCAGTTATAACTTGGGTTGTGTAGGTTCAATTTATACAATGCCAATTGTACATGAAATTAGACACATAATGGCACAATTTTGTTGAAGGAACGCTATCCAGAAACTAACATAGGATGCCCTAAAAATTGACCAAATCTGGGTGACTTACATTCTGCCTGGGTAAAATGACCAAATGAACAGTGTGCATTCATTTGGTCATAACTCAGTGTAGAAAATCCAATTGACCTGCATTTTTACCAATAGAAAGCTGAGACATAGCTCTACAACTTTTATGAAGAAAATAAACCTAAATTTTGACCATAACATGTCCAAAAACTAACCTGTAATCAATGCATCAAAAACTATAGAATTGATTCTGCCCAGAAATTCTGGAAAAATTGCAATCCGGCCAGTTATGGTTTTTAGGCCATAACTTGAGCTACAAAACTCCAAGTGGAGTGATTCAAAAAGAGAAATGTAACTAGACACAATAAGGAACAACTTTGTTGTAGAACATTTGGCCAAATTCTCACAGTAGGATGGCTTAATGGAACATTGAACTTTAGCACCCAAAACTGACATTTCTGATTTATTCACCATTGGTTAGAAGTATGGATTGGCAACTAATGCCAACACTTTTGCGAACAAAATGTGGTAAATTTATGTAATTAGGACTTATGTAGCTATTATGCATTGGAAAGTCAATAATTTGACCTAAATAGTAAAATGAATAGTAACCTTATATGTAAAGCATGAAAATTCAATCAATAACTTGGTAATGTGCCCTAGTATACCTAGGAAGATTCGTTTGGATAGGTCGACATGCCAATAAGGTTCAGTTAGCAGTACTGCACATGGCATTATGTCATTCAATGATTTTATGGCTTTTAGCCATTCTGATATTATGATGATACTTGGCTTTGTGCCTAATGTTATTACAGCTTATCAGCTATTCTGTTACACACCGGGAGATACATACGTGACCGATGGTGTGACGGTCCGAGGTACTTGGCATCCAGTGCTAGTTTACTCGTTTATCCATTCCAGTCATCCAGTGTAGGTTACTTGGGTAACCAAAAATGAAAGTTGATAAATTTAATGAAATAATGGATATAACAAGTACCAAATAAATAAGACTATAAATAATTACCAAAAATTTGTCTGCATGAGACATCAATATACACAATGCATATTTATTTTCTTTTAGTTCTTTTATTTTATTTTATTTTATTATTGGCACCACTAAGCATTATTGCTTAACGCGTCGCTTTTTGCCACGCGTAGGTTCTGGAGAGACTGATAGAGAGCCCAGCAGACCACATACTGGGTGAGGTCACAGATCTGCATAGAATCAAAGTCACCTCTCATTTGCAGTGCATCAGTGGTAGGACTTTTAGGTCCCTTTTGAAATTTTGTTTTTGCATTTTGTAATAGGTAGTAGTTTGTGATTTGTAAATTATGAACTCATATAAATAGTAAATTAATGTAATCATATGTTGATGCACATATTTTGTAAAATTTCGTTAGTTAATATAATTTGAGAATATCTTCATGAAATTAAATTTGATTTTGATTTGAATGAAATTGTGGACTCATGTTGAAAACTTGAGATGGTTGTGAATGTTGAGAATTGTTGAGACCATGTTGATAGTTATTAGAGTTTGAGAATATGGGTGAATATTTGGGGGGTGTTTTTCATAGGTTCCGAAGAACTTTTTTCTCCATTTTTAGCCAGTACTCTGCTGGATTTTCTATAAAATTTTCGGAACTTCAAATGAATTTATGATTTTAATAAATGAATTAAATGAGTCAAATTTCACAAATTGTATTTCATCACCATAAAGAAATAAATTAAGACTGGATAAAAATAATTGAGATAAAATATGGTGTTCCGGTACACAGTATGGCATATCTTGCTCGGCTATACAGTAGACGGGTAAGGGGTGTCACATTTAGTGGTATCAGAGCATGGTTTAAGCATTTCTGGGTCTAGATCGAATCCATACCATGCATTGCATTTGTAAGAGTCGAGGTGATACTAATGCAAATCTATTTGTCTTTGTTATTTTGATTAGGATATGGACCCCACGTCACAGAGGGCAGTTGAGGAGGAAGTGGAGAGTAATGCTCCATCTACAGCAGCTGAGACTAGGGGTAGGTGAGAACCTACTCCAGCAGAGCCTGCTTAGCCTACACAGGCCATGTTCCAACAAATGGCCGAGTTTTTCAGACAAATGGCAAGGGTATTGTCACAACCACCACCACTTCCACAGCAGAAATCCCATCTGGAAAAACTGAGGAAATTTGGAGCAGTGGATTTCTTTGGCGAGAGAGAAGATGATTCTGTTGCAGCTGAGAATTGGTTGAACAGAACAGGAAGAACAGGAAGGGTTTTAAAACAACTCCACTGCACCCCAGAGCAAAACCTAGAAGCTATTGTATCTCTACTGTAAGATGATGCATATCAATGGTGGGATACAGTGTCAAGTGAAGTGCAGCCAGAATAAATAACCTAGGACTCCTTCCTCTCAGAGTTCAAAAAGAAGTATTTGGGTAGTGTATACCTGGAAGAGAGAAGAAGAGAATTCATTAACCTGAGGCAGAGACAGTTGACAGTGGCAGAGTATGAAAAAGAATTTGTTAGATTAAGCCGTTATGGAAGGAAGATAGTCCCTAATGAGGCCGAGAGGTGTAAAAGATTTGAAAAGGGGCTAAATGACAACATAAAGATAATGATCACTGCCTTAAGAATCACAGACTTCACCTAGTTGGTGGAAGCTCCAGTAAAAGTTGAGAAAGTTAGAATAAGTGTGCAGATCAAGAGAGAGAGACAGCAGAAGAGGGGCCCGGGTCAGTCTAGCTCATCTCTTGCACCTGGAAGAAGTTCAAAGGTCCATCTGCTCAGAGTTCAGGTCAGCCTCAAGGTCAGGGTCAGTCCCAGGGGCCCAGACCACAGTTCACACCTAAGAGAGGCCAGTTCACACCATCAGTGGGCAGCTCTCCAGGGACAGTGTTCAGTGGACCAGCCCCAACATCTTCTCGTTAGTAGTATGCCCTAGAGCATATCATTTAGTATGTATCTTGTACATGTTTTTATTAATAAAAGGCATTTCCACTTTTCCGTTTACATAAGATATTTATGTGTAATAGAAAAGGTCCATTGATATTTTGTTAGAAATTCTATTCTTAAGTTGTTAAGAATATGAGTGACAGTAGTTCTAGTACAAAGTATCATAAATAGGTTCACAATTGAGGATACTTCATAATAAGGACATGACTTATCCATAAAAATTGTATTCATGTTTGTTCCCAAGTTATTTATATGAGATATAAAAAAGATGGAATGGTGAGTCTCATGTCATATGACAAACATGAGAGGCACTTATACATGATAAGTAGGCTGAACCAGTGACACTTATGACAAGCACATGGAGTTTACTCTTTTCAATGTTTTGTCATAAATCATATCAGTGCATATAATCTTTAGACCTGAGATAGCACAGCTATCTTGTATATAGGTAGTTTGAGTTTGATACTGCTTTCATACTCATACTGTGTATGGGTATATGGGCATGTGTTGGCTCCTACTAGTTATATATGGAGGTAGGCATTAATCAAGATGGAATCTGTTCCTCTAAGTAAATAGAGATAAAATCCTATGTTCATTTAATTGTTCTTGATGTTTCAAGCTCCTGGCCAGGAAAGATAGATTTAATTAGAAAAGAGTTTCTGATGAGAAAATCTTTTTAATCAAGAACTGGAATTAAAAGAGAACATACTATTTATAGCAAATGGAGTTTGACATAAACCATGACTCCAGCTTGAGTTGGGATTTTGTAACAAAGAGATTCCAGTGCATGGTAACATATGATTATAGGTTCATTTAAGGTAAACCTTATTACTAATTGGGTGGCCATGGCATGCTATGCTAGGTGTTAACCATGGTCTATGAGGTGCATAAAATGATTTAGAGAAATCATTTATGGTAAGAAAGAGTTCTGATGATATTAAGAGTTGATATCATATCTCATTGCCAATTAGTGATAAGCCTAGTAAGTCACACACATACACAAGTTATCACCTAATTAAATATGATTTAATTAATTAATTAATTAAAGAGTTTAATTGATTAATTAAATAGGTTTTGTTTGCAATTAGATTACAAAGTCCCTAGCATGACTTGAAACCAAATCTAGATTATTGGATGTATAGTATAAGTTAAATTTATACTTAAAGTGTTTAAATATGAATTTAATTAATGAGAAATTAATTAATAGAGATTAATTAATTAATTTATATTTGATATAAATTAATTAGAAGAAGAGAAATAATTATTTTGGGTTGAGAACTCAAAATTAAGACACAGGGGCGTTTTGGTCATTTCACAGTGTGACACGTGGCACCATAAGATGGTGACACATGGCATTACACATAAGCTTGCCAAATGTCTTTTAATCATATAAGATGATTAAAATTAAGATTAAATATAGGTTTGACACTTGGCACAATGTGATTGGGTCACTTAAACCTAGAGCTAATCAAAGGGTGACATGTGGCAAGGGTTTAATGTGTTAACCTAGCTATATAAGTGTTGTTATGAGAAAAAATAAAACACAAGCAGCAGCCACTCTTTTGTGCCGCCTCCTTGGTGTGCAATTCTCTCCTCTTCTTCGTCTTCTTTTCTCATAAATCCAAGAGATTAGAAAAACAATCTCTTGAATTAAGAACACCATAAATTGTTTCTAGTGTCCTGTTTACATCTCTAATCTTTTAAAAGGCAGAACTTAATTTTCTAATTAATAGAAAAACCTTTAGAAGCTATTCAAGGGCTGCCATAGGTGCTCTTGGTGTGGACATGCTAGAGGGACAACATCTGGCATCCTGAAGACGAATCTCAAAGGCGCAAATACACTGCAGTGCATCAAGAGGTTAGTGTGTTTGTTCTTGATTTAATCTAGGGTTCTAAAATTAACCTGATTAATTTTAAAATCTTAAATGGCAAATATAGATCCAAAAACATATTAAAAGAGTTTTAATAAGTTGTTCATTGAAATCAAATAGATAAAAATAAATCTTGCATGATGCATGTGACCCTAGGTGAAAATTTTTGAATTCAATGGTATAAACTTCTGTTTTTCACGCTTCCGTTCCTTCAATTGGTATCAAAGCTACTATATTTGCCATTTAGATTTTTGATTATATGATTTAATTGTGTGTTTTGATCATGAGATGATTTATCCATTGCTGGTTGCAATGGATGTGTGGCGGCATGCAAGAGATCACCATCAATGGTGCGCATGGTTTGGCTTCATGGGTGGTGCAAAGGTTTGGCTTTTTAATTTGCAATTGTTGTATGATCTAAAAGCTCATCCTATGTCTAATAAATTGTTTAATTAGAATTTTTATTCACACAATTAAATTTTGATTCAAATCAGAATTTTAAAAATTATTTGAATGTGATTCAAATCTGAATTTTAAAAGTTGTTTGAATGTGATTCAAATCTGAATTTTTAAAGTTATTTGAACCATATTCAAATCTGAATTTTTAAAGTTGATTGAATAATATTCAGATCTGATTTTTTTTAAAATGTTTGAATGTGATTCAAATCTGATTTTTTAAGAAATGTTTGAATGTGATTCAAATCTGAATTTTTAAGGTTGTTTGAATGTGATTCAAATCTAAATTTTTAAATTTGTTTGAATGAGATTCAAATCTGAATTTTTAAATTTATTTGAATCATATTCAAATCTGGATTTTTAAGTTAAATATGAGATATTTAATTTAATTTAAATATGTATGTTTTATTTAATTGTTAAATAGTGATATGCATGATGGATGATCATAGACTATAAAAGACCAATGTGATTGGACTTATTTCTTTTATGTTTCTTTGGGATTGTAAATTAATTAATTTATTTTAATTTATTTTGGGCATGTATTATTAAGTTTGTAATAATTTTTGGGTTGTAATTTCATTTATTTAAGTTCTTGTAAATTCGCCTTGGTATGCCAAGGATTACTATGTAATATTGGATTGCAAGAAGTTCAAGGAGGTCAAGAGTATTGGTGGGACCAGTGGGAGGAATTCAAGATCAAGTGTTGATTATGTACTCCTTCAGCAACTCTTGTAAAATGAATGAATGAAATGCACCTAGGAATGCCCATGATCATACCATATTTACTGCTTATCCATTAATGCATAAGATGTATGGGAATGTATGTAATTATATGATATATGCATGCTAAATGGATAATGTACAAAGTGAGACCTAAATAGTAATTAGGATGACCATAAAATCTTCTAAACAAATGATTAAGTTGGAAATGCTATAATTAAAGTCATTATAACATAGGCCCTCCATTAGGGCAATTATTTTAAGAAATTTTAAATAGTTGCATAAGATGCAATTAATTTAAGAGATTTTCTTAAGAATAATTGTTAAGCATGAGATGTTATAAATATGTAAATGGTTTGGTGGCCAATATTGGATGTACCTGAGGACATTAAAATTATTTGCATAATTATTGGCTCAATGGGATCAACTTAACTAATGCAAGATAAGTCAATAATGGATGTACCTGAGATTTTGAGCATTAGGGGCTAGGTAAAGGATTGAACCTCACATGAGATATGATGGGCAAGGAGTTGCTCACTTATAGTTTATTGTAATTCCAATAACGGATGTACCTAAGGATGATCAATAGAATTATAAGAATTCAATCACCCACTAGAAATCCATCCAACTAGGATTTTCGTTTTCTACTATGGAAGTGTAGGATTCGCTAAGTTAGTGGGAGGACCAATTTGATTAAAAGACCATAATCATTCTGGTTAATTACTTGATACATTTACTAATTAATCTGATTATTTTCTGCAGTTAATTTTCTAATAATAATGAGCACAGAACAACCACCACCATCCAATATCCTTGCAAGCATACTTGATCGCAATAGGTTGACAGGACCTAATCTCTCTGATTGGCTATGAAATTTGAAACTTGTCCTGAACCTTGAACATATAGGATATATTCTAGATTCAAATGTTCCTGGTCCCTTACCTCCAGAGGTCACTTAAGAGGAACATGAAACTTTGGACAAGTGGAAGGAGCATGATATGAGAGCTAAGTGTTACATGCTTGCTTCCATGAGTAATGAGTTACAGAAGCAGCATGAGAACATGCAGAGTGCGAGTGAGATCCTCCTTCACCTACAAGAGTTGTATGATGAGCACAGTAGGAATGCTAGGTATGAGATATCTAGGCAGCTGTTCCGCATGAGGATGTCTGAGGGACAGAATGTTAGGGATCATGTCCACAAGATGATTCGGCTGATTGAGCAATTGGAACATCTTGACTTCAACATGGATTTCCAACTACAGACGGATTTGATTCTTCAGTCCCTTCCTAAGTCTTTTGGGAATTTTGTGACAAATTTCCATATGACTAAACAAGAATGCACCTTAGCTGGTTTACTCAACATGGTTGTTATTGCCCAAAAGAATAAGCCAGGCAATAAAGGAAAAAAGGTAGCTTTGATTGCATCTTCTTCTGCTAGAAAGTCCAACAAAAAGAAGAGAAATAAGAAAAAGAAACCCCAGATTCCTAGTCCTTCTAAGAAAATAGCTAAATAGAAAGGGAAGACTAAAGATGATGGAGGCAAAGGAAAGTGTTTCCACTGCCAGAAGGATGGGCACTGAAAAAGGAACTGCCTAGAGTATCTTACTTCTCTGAAGGACAAGAAGGATACACCTTCAGAAGGTATGTCCATATCTTGTTATTTAGATTCTGATGATACTCATAGTTCGTCTATAGCTTGGGTTTTAGATACTGGTACAAGTTCTCACATTTCTAATAATATGCAAGAACTAGCAAATAGTAGTAGCTTGCGTTCTCAAGATATTAGAGTCTAGATTGGCAATGGTTCAACTGTTGAAGCTTTAGCCATAGGATCTTAATCTTTTTACATGTTAGGACATGTTTTGTGTTTGGATAATATTTTATATGTACCTGATGCTTTTAAGAACATCATTTCTATATCTAGTTTGACTAGAAATGGTTTTGAATTTCAATTCACTGATGCTGTTTGCAATATTTATTTTGGAAATAAATTGTTGGTTCGAGTTATATGAATGATGGTCTTTATTATTTAGATAATAATGACAAACACAAAATGAATGCAAGTGAACTAAATGAATGCAATGCCATGGTGAAAACTAACTCAAGTTCAAAATATATTTGGCACTTAAGGTTATGTTATGTTGCAGAAGATAGGATTACAAAATTGGAGAAAATGGGGATTCTATTCTCATTGGGCTCTGAGCCTACTCCAACTTGTGAATCTTGTCTTCAGGGCAAAATGACTAGATCACCCTTTTTTGGACAAGGGCTAAGAGCTGAAAATATTTTAGAGCTAATACATAGTGATGTATGTGGTCCATTTAAAGAAATGGCTAGAGGGGGCTTTCATTATTTTGTTACCTTTACTGATGATAAATCAAGGTTTGGGTATTTATATTTGATGAAATACAAACATGAATCCTTTGAAAAATTCAAAGAATTTAAATCTGAAGTAGAAAATCTAATAGGAAAGAGTATTAAAGCTCTTCGATCAAATCGTGGAGGTGAATATTTGAGTACTGAATTTGATGAATACTTGAGAGAGCACGACATTGTTTCCCAGCTGACTCCTCCAGGAACGCCATAGCTGAATGGTGTATCTAAAAGGAGAAATCGTATCTTATTGGATATGGTACGTAGTATGATGAGCTATACTGATATGCCAATCTCCTTTTGGGCATTTGCATTAGAATCAGCTTTGTATATTCTGAATAGGATTCCACCAAAATCAGTTTCTTCCACACCTTAGGAGATATGGCATGGAAGAAAACCAAGTCTTAAGCATGTTAAGATTTGGGATTGTCCAGCTTATATCAAAAAGCTGAACACTGATAAATTAGAGACCAGATCAGAAAAGGGTCGATTTGTTGGGTATCCAAAAGATAGTTTTGGATATTATTTTTATTTGCCTACTTCACAAAAGGTTGTGATAAATAGAGATGCCACATTTCTTGAACAACAGTTTATTCAAGAAGGAGGCAAAGGAAGGCAGATAGAGTTGTAATTTGAGAATTCTGACCAACCAACAGATCAGATGGATATAGATCCACCTAGTCAACCTATACCCATTGATAAAACATCTACAGCTGTTCCTCGTAGAACAACCAGGGTATCTCACCCACCAGTGAGATATGGTTTCCTTCATGAAGAAGAACAAGAGTTGTCTACTCATGAAGAAGTAGATCATGGCAATGATCCACTTACCTATGAAGAAGCTATATCATATATAGATTCTTCAAAATGGATTGATGCTATGAAATCTGAAATTGATTCCATGTATAAGAATCAAGTTTGGGATCTTGTTGACCCACCTGAAGGTATTGTACCTAAAGGGAACAAATGGGTTTTCAAGAAGAAAATTGGTTCTGATGGAAAGGTAGAGACCTATAAGGCAAGGCTAGTAACGAAAGGGTTTTGCCAAAGGCAAGGAATCGACTATGAGGAGACTTTCTCGCCTGTTGCCATGCTTAAATCAATTAGGATTCTATTAGCAATAGCTGTGTACTGTGATTATGAGATTTGGCAGATGGATGTCAAAACAGCTTTTCTTAATGGATACATTGAAGAAAACATTTTCATGGAACAACCTAGGGGTTTTGAATCCCAAGATGGTTACAAGGTATGCAAGCTAAAGCGATCCATTTATGGGTTGAAGCAAGCCTCGAGGAGTTGGAACATCCGTTTTGATGAAGCCATTAAATCCTTTGGTTTTATCAAAAATGAGGATGAGCCATGTGTATATAGGAAGGTTAGTGACAGTGCTATCGCTTTCCTTGTCTTATATGTGGATGACATACTATTGATGGGTAATGACACAGGTAAGTTGACAACTGTAAAGGCATGGTTGTCAAATACATTCTCCATGAAAGACTTAGGGAGGCAACCTATATTCTTGGGATTCGCATCTATAGAGATAGGGCGAAAAGAATAATTGGTTTATCCCAAAGTCTATACTTGGAAAAAAGTATTAAAGAGGTTTAACATGCTTGATTCCAAGAGAGGATTGTTACCAGTGAGACATGGTATCCATCTTTCTAAAGAGATGTCTCCAAAGACACCTGAAGAAAGAGATAAAATGGCCAGGATCCCATATGCTTCGGCTATTAGAAGTTTAATGTATGCAATGTTGTGTACTAGACCGAATATCGCATATGCTGTTAGTTTGACTAGCAGGTATCAATCCAATCCAGGTTTGGAACATCGATAGTCATCAAGAATATCCTTAAGTACTTGAGAAGAACTAAGGATTTATTCTTGATTTATGAAGGTGGAGACTTGCAATTGGATGGTTATATCGATTCTAATTTCCAATCGGATATCGATGATAGAAAGTCTACCGGATATCTGCTCATTTGTAATGGAGGTGCGATCGGTTGGAAGAGTTCCAAACAGAGCACGATCGCAGATTCCACTACGAGGTCGAGTATATTGTCGCATCGATGTCGCAAAGGAAGTCGCTTTTGGATAAAAAGTTCGTGATGTAACTTACAGAGTTCTTTCCATTGTGTCGCCAGCTCCACTACATCGTGACAATAATGGAGCAACATACTGAGCTAAGGAACCAAGGTCTCACCAAAAATCCAAACACATAGAAAGGCGCTACTACATTATCAGAGAAATAGTTGGACGAGGCGATGTAGCCATGCAGAAAATAGGATCAGCTGAAAATCCAGCCGATCCATTCACTAAGCCTATGTCACAAACTCAACTAGACCGACATCTTGAGAAGATGGGTCTAAGTTATTGTAATGAATGGCTCTAGTGCTAGTGGGAGATTGTTAGTAGTATGCCCTAAAGCATATCATTTAGTATGTATCTTGTACATGTTTTTATTAATAAAAGGCATTTCCACTTTTCCGTTTACATAAGTTATTTATGTGTAATAGAAAAGGTCCATTGATATTTTGTTAGAAATTTTATTCTTAAGTTGTTAAGAATATGAGTGACAGTATTTCTAGTACAAAGTATCATAAATAGGTTCACAATCGAGGATACTTCATAATAAGGACATGACTTATCCAGAAAGATTGCATTCATGTTTGTTCCCAAGTTATTTATATGAGATATAAATAAGATGGAATGGTGAGTCTCATGCCATATAACAAACATGATAGGCACTTATACATGATAAGTAGGCCGAACCAGTGACACTTATGAAAACGCACATAGACTTTACTCTTTTCAATGTTTTGTCATAAATCATATCAGTGCATATAATCTTTAGACCTGAGATAGCACAGTTATCTTGTATATAGGTAGTTTGAGTTTGATACTACTTTCATACTTGTACTGTGTATGGGTATATGGGCATGTGTTGGCTCCTACTAGTTATATATGGAGGTAGGTGTTAATCAAGATGGAATCTGTTCCTCTAAGTAAATAGAGATAAAATCCTATGTTCATTTAATTGTTCTTGATGTTTCAAGTTCTTGGCCAGGAAAGATAGATTTAATCAGAAAAGAGTTTCTGATGAGAAAATCTTTTTAATCAAGAACTGGAATTAAAAGAGAACATAATATTTATAGCAAATGGAGTTTGACATAAACCATAACTCCAGCTTGAGTTGGGATTTGGTAACAGAGAGATTCCAGTGCATTGTAACATATGATTATAGGTTCATTTAAGGTAAACCTTATTACTAATTGGGTGGCCATGGCATGCTATGCTAGGTGTTAACCATGGTCTATGAGGTGCATAAAATGATTTAGAGAAATCATTTATGGTAAGAAAGAGTTCTGATGATATTAAGAGTTGATATCATATCTCATTGCCAATTAGTAATGAGCCTAGTAAGTCACACACATACACAAGTTATAACCTAATTAAATATGATTTAATTAATTAATTAAAGAGTTTAATTGATTAATTAAATAGGTTTGGTTTGCAATTAGATTGCAAAATCCCTAACATGACTTGAAACCAAATCTAGATTATTGGATGTATAGTATAAGTTAAATATATATTTGAAGTGTTTAAATATGAATTTAATTAATGAGAAATTAATTAATAGTTAATAATTAATTAATTTATATTTGATATAAATTAATTAGAAGAAGAGAAATAATTATTTTGGGTTGAGAACTCAAAATTAAGACACAGGGGCATTTTGGTCATTTCACAATGTGACACGTGGCACCATGAGATGGTGACACATGGCATTACACATAAGCTTGCCAAATGTCTTTTAATCATATAAGATGATTAAAATTAAGATTAAATATAGGTTTGACACTTGGCACAATGTGATTGGGTCACTTAAACCTAGAGCTAATCAAAGGGTGACATGTGGCAAGGGTTTAATGTGTTAACCTAGCTATATAAGTGTTGTTATGAGAAAAAATAAAACACAAGCAGCAGCCACTCCTTTGTGCCGCCACCTTGGTGTGCAATTCTCTCCTCTTCTTCTTCTTCTCTCATCAATCCAAGAGATTAGAAAAACAATCTCTTGAATTAAGAACACCAGAAATTATTTCTAGTGTCCTGTTTACATCTCTAATCTTTTAAAAGGCAGAACTTGATTTTCTAATTAATAGAAAAACCTTTAGAAGCTGTTCAAGGGCTGTCATAGGTGTTCTTGGTGTGGACAAGCTAGAGGGACAACATCTGGTGTCCTGAAGACGAATCTCAAAGGCGCAAATACACTGCAGTGCATCAAGAGGTTACTGTGTTTGTTCTTGATTTAATCTAGGGTTTTAAAATTAATCTGATTAATTTTAAAATCTTAAATGGAAAATATAGATCCAAAAAAATATTAAAAGAGTTTTAATATATTGTTTATCATTGAAATCAAATAGATAAAAATAAATCTTGCATGATACATGTGACCCTAGGTGAAAATTTTTGAATTCAATGGTATAAACTTCTGTCTTTCACGCTTCCGTTCCTTCCCTACTGCCTGTCCACATTGCTTGAAGTGGCTTAAGGGGGAGTGTTGGAGAGTGACGGGTGCCTGCCTAAGTTGTTGGTCGATAGAGCATCAGTTAAAGAGCTGTCCATGCAGAATTGCCACAGCTGCTCCAGCACAAGTAAATAGCCTACCCCTGCACCTCAAAGGGGTAGGAAGTCTGGTAAATCTAAGGCAATTGGTCCATCATAGAGACCTATATCTGAGCTAGTCAAGAGGCCAAAAGCCAGAGCACCTGCTTGAGCTTATGCCATAAGAGCTCAGGAGGAGCAAGATGCCTCAGACGTCATCAGGGGTATGTTCTCCCTCTGCAATACACCTGTGCATGCATTGGTGGATCCAGGATCTACTCATTCATACATCTGCATTAACTTACCCATAGAAAGGGAGATACTAGTAGGAAAGAGTGACTAAGACATTCTGGTCATTAATCCATTGGGCCACAATGTAATGGTGAACAAGGTGTACAAAGGTTGCCCATTAAGGATTCAGGGGTATGAATTCTTGGCAGACCTGATTGAATTGCCTTTCCATGAGTTTGACGTGATTTTGGGAATGGACTAGTTGTCACATCATCAGGCAATGGTTGATTGTAAATTAAAGAGGATTTCCTTGAAAACTCCTGAGGGTAATGAGATCACAGCTGTGGGGGAAAGGACAGATTTCTTGTCCAATGTCATCTCAGCCACTGTTGCAAGAAAACTGATGAGAAAAGGCTATGAAGCCTACCTAGCACATGTGGTGGATACTAGGCAGGCTAAGCCAGATTTGTGTGACATACCCACAGTAAGAGACTTCCCAGATGTGTTCCCTAAAGAATTACCTGGCTTGCCACCAGAAAGGGAAGTCGAATTTGCTATTGAGATACTACCGGGTACAGCACCAATCTCTATTGCTCCTTATAGGATAGCACCTACTGAGTTAAAGGAGCTGAAAATCCAGTTGCAGGAGTTATTGGATAAGGGGTTCATACACCCTAGTGTCTCACCATGGAGAGCTCTAGTGCTGTTTGTAATGAAGAAGGATGGGACTTTGAGGTTATGTATCGATTACCGACAGTTGAATAAAGTGATTGTGAAGAAAAAATATACGTTGCCTAGAATTGATGATTTGTTTGTTCAATTGAATGGAGCAAGAGTATTTTCCAAAATCGATCTCAGATCTGGGTATCATCAGTTGAGGGTGAAGGATGCAGATGTGCCAAAGACTGCATTCAGGACCCAGTATGGGCATTATGAGTTCCTGGTGATGCCCTTTGGCCTAACAAATGCACCAGTAGCATTTATGGACCTTATGAACCGTACCTTCCATCCATACCTAGATCGGTTCATAGTGGTCTTTATTGGTGATATTTTGGTGTATTCTAAGACCAGGGAAGAACATGATGAACATTTGAGAATTGTCCTGCAAACCCTGAGAGAAAAGAAACTGTATGCTAAGTTGTCCAAGTGTGACTTCTGGTTGAGTGAGATTGCATTCCTTAGACACATAGTATCAGCTGATGGGATTAGAGTGGATCCCAAGAAAATAAAAGCAATGATGGAATGGAAGCCTCCCAGAAATACAATTGAGGTCAGAAGTTTCTTAGGGCTAGCTGGGTATTATAGAAGATTTGTGAAGGGATTTTCCTTAATAGCTACTCCAATGTTGTTACACAAGAATGTCAGATTTGACTAGAATGAAAAGTGTCAGACCAGTTTTGAGAAGTTGAAGGCTATGTTGACAGAGGCACCAGTGTTAACACAGCCAGTGTTGGGAAAGGACTTTGTGGTCTATAGTGATGCCTCACATAATGGGTTAGGGTGTGTATTGATGCAAGAGGGGAAGGTGGTCGCCTATGCATCTAGGCAGCTAAGGCCATATGAACAGAATTACCCTACCCATGATCTAGAACTTACAGCAATTATCTTCGCACTGAAGATATGGAGGCACTACTTGTATGGTGAAAAGTGTTACATTTACACAGACCACAAAAGTCTAAAATATTTGCCAACCTAGAAGGAGCTCAACCTTAGACAGAGATGATGGATTGAGTTCCTGAAGGACTATAACTGTGTGATTGACTACCATTCTGGGAAGGCAAATGTGGTTGCTGATGCTTTGAGCAGAAAATCTATCACAGCTTTGAGATCATTTAATGCCCGTCTATCCTTAGCTCGAGATAGAGCTATTTTGGCTGAGTTGCAAGTGAGGCCAATCCTGCTACAGCAAATTTTAGATGGCCAGAAGGTAGATGAGAAGTTAATGGCTACTATGAACAAAATCTCATAAGGGAAGGCAACTGATTATGAGGTGAAAGTAGATGGGTGTCTGTACTACAAAGGAAGAGTATGTGTACCAGATGAAGGGGAATTGAAAGCCAATATTCTAAAAGAGACACACACCAGTGTTTATGCTATGCACCCTGGAAGTACAAAAATGTATCATGATCTGAAGCTTCATTATTGTTGGCCTGGTATGAAGAAGGACATAGGTGACTATGTGACTAAATGCCTGACATGTCAACAAGTCAAGGCAGAGCATCAAGTTCCATCGGGTTTGCTACAGCCTACACGCATGCCTGAATGAAAATGGGATCGGGTCACCATGAATTTTTTGAGTGGTCTACCTCTCACCCAGAAGAAGCATGATGCAGTATGGGTGATAATTGATAGATTAACGAAGTCAACACACTTTCTGCCAGTTATGTCACACCCTACCCCTCTGTAAGGCATAACATGATCCCATAGTATACCTAATGATTTACCAACTTCGTCTACTGATAACCCATTAAGTACACTACAAGGGATTTTAAAAAACTTTTCTTACTTCTTTTACAGTGGTGAGCACTATTTACAGGTGTTAAAAACTTTTGTGAACTGAAGTGAAACAATTAACTCATTTGATTTATTTGGAATTTCTGTAAAAATTTTGGCAGAGTGCCATCTGTATTTTGGATAAAATAGTTCTTCAGAAAACCTGTAAAAAGACGCTTCAATAATTTTCCAAATCTCAACTCCAATACATTTCTCAACACAACAATTTATCAACTCAATTCCATAGAAATTTTTCAAAGTCTGAGATAAGGAAATATAATACAGTTTTTACAAGTCAAATAGCTCATAATTAATTTACAACTTCAAGGTACAATTTGAATTTGCAACTGCACAAAACCAAAAACAAAATATACATACAGTGAATATACATTACATTACAAAATACAAAATGCGGTATACTCACTATACCCAAAATCTCTCATTGGCGGTACTAGCGACCTAGTTTGTCGCCCTATCTGTCTGCCTACTGCGACAAAGAATAAAGCTATCACGAGACAATGTCTCAGTGGTGCACAACATTAACCAAATACAACTTTAAATCACAATTCATAAACCATATAAATAGTGGATACGTAAAACCATAGTTAAATTCAAGACAATGAATGTCATAAGGAATTTAAACTCCAATTCACAAATTATCAAAATTCATAATAACACAATTTAGTCAAATAGTTTAAGAATACCAGATTGCCAATTCATACACAATTTGATCAAATTCTTTGAATAACACTGATGTTGCCGATCAATATCACAATTTGATCAAATAACTGAATAATATTGTTTTGCAAATCAATAACACAATTCGATCAAATAACTGAATAATATCGTTTTGCAAATCAATAACACAATTCGATCAAATAACTGAATAATATCGTTTTGCAAATTAGTAACACAATTCGATCAAATAACTGAATAATATCGTTTTGCAAATCAATAACACAATTCGATCAAATAACTGAATAATATCGTTTTGCAAATCAATAACACAATTCGATCAAATAACTGAACAATATAATGTTACCAATCAATAACACAATTTAGGTCATGACACAAATTTTTTTCATATATGCCGTGTTGTACACCACGACAAGACATACTCACCCCAATAATCGAAATCAATGAGGGAGGAAGCTAGCTATATAATGAGTACTCATCCACACTCACCTCAGACTGGTAAGTCAAGGAGGGAGGAACATAATCATACTCACCCCAGACTGATAAGTCAAAGAGGGATGTCGACACCATATTTTGGCCGATCCCTAGAATCAATAAAAATTCTTCTTTGAACAGCTAATCTCGTTTCCGATCCCTCTTTAGGCGGTCACATTTCCGATCTCTCCTCACAAAAATTGAATTAATGCTGAGTCCTCATATTCATTAAGCCTCGCCGATCTCTCAAATCATTTACCGACCTCTCAAACCCGTTGTCGAATTTCCGGACCTGTCAAGTATATTCCTGATCTCTGTTGATAAATAAAATGAACTGGCACTAGATCTTTTCCTACCAGTTTTATTGCCGACCTCCTTTTCGGAAGATTAAGAGCTAAAGTTTGGGTTCGGTTTAACGAGGGTTCCGATCTTAAGTGTTCAAGTTAAATTTTCAATTTTAACCAAGTCCCGTTCAACATTTCTCCCCCACCGATCTCATGCTTATTGTGCTTTCCGATCTTTTATACTTAGATTAATAATGGCATTTAGTTCATGTTTCGCTATGCTCATACAATCAAATACTTAGGCAAATTCGAAGATTTTCCAATCACATCCATTCATTGAACAAAAGAGATATTCCATTTCATTTCAGAATTTGTACAAGTTATTCGGCTGTGTGATCACCCCCTTCCTGATTTACATTCTGCTCACTCTCTCTCTCTTACTCTCCCTCCTCCTCACTATCTTCACCATCGCCCCCGGGAGCCAGGTCGTCCATCCAAGAAAAGTCCTCTTCAGGATAGCGCTTTTGAAGTTCGGCCAAGAGATCCTTATGAGCATTCACATAGGCTCCGGCTATTCCCGACACCATCTCTTCATCCTTTTCCTTGAGCTCTTTTTCTTTCTCCGAAAGCTCCTTATCCTTCGCGTTAAGCTCCTCTACAAGTTGAGCGACTGACGGCCGTTGGCTGAAGTGCGGATTTCTCTGAGAGCCCGTTCACTTTCACCAAGTCACGAGACCTTTCGCCACCGGTCTTCATGGTACTTCGCCTCCCTCGACTTGAGATATATAATCCCGAGCGGATGAGAGTTGGGATCGGAGGGAAGTCAATTCCTGATTTTTCTTCCCAACCTCCTTACCCAGACGCTGAATCTTTTCTTGAATCATGGTCTGGTTCACCAGACATTCCACGTTTAGGCTCATGGTTCGAGTCAAGATATCATCGAGACCATTCTCAGGATAGCCTGTCCCGATACTCTTGAAAGAAGATGGTAGATCCCAGGACTTTGGCAAAATCGGAGTTCTCCCTAACAGTCCGGTTATTCTTCAAGCAATCGATTAGTATCTGAGCGCCACGAGAAGAGGTCCTCCCAGAAGATTGAGAAGGCTCCATTTCCGTGCTTGGAATAATCGAGAGAGGCGGGGTGCTCTTCCGATCTAGGAGGAGATCCGACACCTCAATGGTCGGCGGACCCAAGGTTGAGGCGGTCTCTTTATATCTCCCTGTGTTCGTGGATCGGTGTTTGAAGACGTTCAACGCTTCATCTCCTTTACCTTCCGAGATCTCTCTTTCCTTCTTCCGCTTCCTAGAACCCTCACCACCCGCCATACCGCACGTAAAAGAGGTTAGTGAGATCGCTAAGGTCCCGAATCGAGATATAGAAAATACCGATGCCGAGGTCGAGAGCGGAAGTTCGCGATCTCGGCCGGTGATCGATTGCATGGTCCAATGGTGCGATTCGCGATCACCGCATTTGGGCGAGAATATTTTAGAGTGGTGGCACGACTTTTCGGCTCCATCACTATCAAGCTTTCCTCTTGACTCGGGGTAAAGTGCTTGAGCGAGGGCCCTGGTACCACCACTACGAGGAAAGTCCTCAAAGCGGCTCGGATCTTTACTCCTCGAATGAAGAACCGGTTCTTCCAATTCTTAAGGGATGAGGGCGATCGGAAAAGAGTCCGCAATGAGGTTTCGCTGAAAGAACCGGTGTTCGTCATCCTTTCGCGAAGTTAGTCTGTGCAGCTCGGCGAACACCTTAGCCATAGGTCTGATTCCCTTAGCTCGGCATAGACCTCGGAAAGCTACCAAGATCCGCCACGAGTTGGGGTGGATTTGAACAATGGATGCTCGGTGAAGTTTTAGGACCTCCTTATAGAAATCGGCTAGAGGAACCTCGCACCGCCTTTAAGCTTCCTCGTACACCATGACCATGTCATTCTCTTCAAAAGAGTGATCGACACGAAGATCGCCATGGCACTTGATCACCATATGAATCGGGACAAATATTATATTCTTGAACAAGCGATTGCAGATCGGATTCTCAAGAACCGACGGAAGCTCGTCTATAGGAAGGGTCTCTCCTTGAAGGTGGCGCAAGCCTTGATGGTATGACCCGACCCCGACTGGAGCAGAGACCCTAGGGGTTTAGGTTGCACTGGGCCCGACGCCTCTTCTTCATCGACGATGACCATGAGAACTGAATGGAAGGAGGGCTCGCCGCTCTCGACCTTCTGACCGCTCATTTTCAAAAGAAACAAAGAACTTAAACTAAAAAGAGGATTAAAGCCCTTACCGGAGTCTGATCGGCGTCGGAAGAACTGGAGAAAAGGAGAGAACTTTGAAGTTGTGAGCAGGGGATTGAAAATGGAATGAGAGAACAACTGGCTAACTCACCCACCCCTATTTATACTAGTCCGAGCATTTAATGCTCGCGAGGTTCTAGGCAGCGCATCGATTGGTGGGACTCGGCAATGTTTCGACACTTCTCTCAAATATCCGAATGTTCTGAGATCGGTTAATTGGAGATCGGCATAATAAGTTAAATATTTTGAATAAAGGATCAGTTAAGTGTCATTCAGGTAAAGAACCAGATCGGATAATCACATTAGAGATCGGAAAATAATCAATGCAAAAATAATAAGATGATAACCGATAAAATAAAGTCTTTATTTTCAAAAGATCGGATTACATCATTTGGGCGATCTCTAGGGATCGGATTACACTAACATTGGATCACATCATTTCTGTGATCTCTAGAGATCGGATTGCATTGAAAATAAAATACATCATTTTGGCGATCTCTAGGGGTCGGACTACAATAAAGGTCTAACTACATCATTTGGGCAATCTCTAGAGATCTGATTACATTTTAGGATTACATCATTTGGGCGATCTCTAGAGACCGGTGGAACATCCTATCTAAAAGGCCTATGTCAAAGCCTAGTCTTGTGGCTGAATCAAAAGATGTGTTTGACCAGGAGACCGGCTGTTGGCATCGGATAGATGTGCAGCTCAGATGGGGTGATTATGACTCCCATGAAGATGAGAGACATCGTCACCGATGTTACCACTCGAAACCGACCCGCTGTCGGAACACCCAATGTGGAGGAAAGACGCTGTCGGAACACCCAATGCGATGAGAAGCCGAATGAACTCAGTTGAGCGACTCGAGATCGGTACAACCAAAGTCCGCAATACAGATCGGTCAAATCCAGTCCTCTCACCATCGTCAGTTAAGGTCATTCGATCACCGGGATCGTAAATTTTCAGTCGGTGAGTAAAGAAGTCCATCGGAAAAAGATCAAAGCCACAGTTATAGCCAGAACTTCCACCGGAGCAGCTAGAATAGGGAAAGTAAGAAAGGAAGAGAGGAAAATCAGATGAAAGAAATGTCTCTGTCGACAGGAGTATATATAGGGGAAAATGAGCATTTATTGCTGAGCAGAAAACGAAGCGAACGCTTCGGGAATCGAGGGACAATTAATACTTTGACCAGACCGGACCTGAAGAAGGGAAAAGATCGGAATAGTAGATCGGAAGGTGGGAGACCAGCATGAAAGGTCGGAAAGAACATGTGAAAGAAATCAGAAAGAGGAGGGATCGGTAGGCAAAAGGAATAAGACAAATTCCAATAACCGTCGTCGGAATCAGAGCCGAGGTAGTTAAGGCGTTGCAGACGAGATCTCCACCGCACGCCTAAGAATCGCCCGCAATGCTGACAGGTGCCAGGGTATGTCATGACAGTCCTGTACATCCCAATCTCCACCGTTGATCCCACTTGTAAGGACAAACCCGGAACCCTTAGATCAAGAGAGAAGACGACAATACCAGCGTCTTTCACTCTTAGCCCTCGGATCATTCCGGACAAGGAAATTTGGGACCGTCAGATGGAAAGAAGAAAAGGACAAATATTATGAAGAGTGATCTCAACCATTCATTTTGATTCTCTTTAATTCCTGAACCTCCGATCATGTCCTTCGAGATCTCGACCCTCCATCTCCCTCAAATAAATCCTGACCCTTCACGAAGAGCACCCGATTCCTATAAATACCGGCATAAAAACTGTTCAAGGGACGGACAAAAATATAGACAAGAGGCTGCTATTATCGTGGAGGAACTCTGAAACTTCATTCAGTTTGTTACTCTGCTGTTTTGTAGTGATCAAAAAGACTTTTGAAACTAGTTTTCAGGAGTGTTTTCTTGGAAAAGATTTTGAATACTGGAACTCTACATTTCCAGTTTGTTCATTATCTGGTCATACTCTCGTCATCTCTGCTTTCTTTTCCTCTGTTCAAGCTCAACTTCCTTCCACCTGGTTCTTACCTGGTTACCTTTTTAGCTAAAGCATCTCTCGGTTTCACGATGGACATCAACTCTCAGTGGTTAATCCGCCATCTTCATCACTATTTACCACCTCATAGTTATTTCAATACATTTGGCTCCTCACAGACATCAACTCTCAGGCTGATCAATCCGCCATCTTCATCACTATTTACCACCTCACAGTTATTTCAATATATTTGGCTCCTCACAGGTAAGAGTTCATATTACTGTTTTATTAAGTATTTGCGTTTACTTTTCGCACTTTCTTTGTTCTCTTTACGTACGCGGTTTTCTTTAAGTTTATTCTAAGCAAAAAAATCTCAAAGAACGTTACTCTCGAATTATCTCTTTAGTGATCGGTCCATCATTTCGTCAATTTTCGTCATTTCTGAATACGAGCTTTTAGCTCCTAGTAGCGTGTAAGTGGTCAGGCAAAATATAGGTATCTGCAACTTAAGGGCCTCTTTTAAAAGAGAAAGCTTGAATAACACGTCAGGAAAATAGCCAAACTATTAGGCTGACGTGAACGGGAATTCGGCAAGATACCATGAAGAGGAATAAAACCAAAATAAACTAGACAGAACAGATCGGACATTAATAGGTATGCGTGAAATGACTACATGGAAGGTCGGTAAATCAAGTTTAGTATTACCCATTTAGTCATAGGGTATCAAGAAACCTTATCTCCAGCATTTTTGAATGCCAGAAACCTTAGTTTTAGGTTCTTGTGACATGTAGCCGAAATTGAAATTCGGGAGATCGGCAAAGCCCTTTCCAGGCTCCTGCTAATCCGAAAGAGATCGGAGGAGAGTTCTTATCCGACCTCAATTCAAAATTTTTAATAAATATTTAAAAAGATCGGAGGAGAGTTCTTATCCGGTCTCAGCTTAAAATTTTAATAAATGCTTAATAGAGATTGGAGGAGAGTTCTTATCTGGTCTCAGCTTAAAATTTTAATAAATACTTAAAAGAGGTCGGAGGAGAGTTCTTATCCGATCCCAAATTAAAATCTCTAATAAATATTTAATAGGGATCGGAAGAGAGTCCTTATCCGATCCCCAACCAAAATTTTAATGAATATCTAAAAGAGGATCGGAGGAGAGTTCTTATCCGATCTTCTAAATTAAATTTTAAATAAAACATTCCTTTTCAAGTAAAATTAACATGCAAAAGTAATTCACTAAGGTTGTCTCATTTACTTATGTATCTGGGTGATCCTAATCAGTGAAAAATCAAACATTCCTTTTACCAAAAGGACTAACATTCCCATCCGAGCCCTTCTAACTAATTTATAAAGGACGCAAAATTAAATCTACCTACCCTTATTAAGGGACGAGGTGGGGTGCCTAACACCTTCCCCACCCGTTTACGGACCCCGAACCTAGAATCTCTGTCTTGAAGTGGTTTCATTCTTTATTTATCTTCTCAAATGGTTTTCTTTAGTTCCCCTCAAAACTAAGGTGGCGACTCCTCACTCTTTCCCACTTCGGTGAGTGATCGTCCGGGCGACCGCAAAATCTATTGCGACAAGGGAGGAATAATCACACTCACCCCATTAATGGAGGAGGAACATAATATCCGTGTCATGCCAATTGTGAGTCAAAACAATTCCAAACATTTTATTCAAATGATCCGTAAGAATCCAATAAATTTCCAAAGTTATAATTTCATTCACAAAATGGCAACACAATTCGTAATTCACTTTAATTTCCACAAAAACCATTTACAGTGCTTTTCAATCAATAAGTATCCATCAATATCATTCAAACAATTTTTCACAGTTTCAAACCATTCACAATGTTTTTCAATCAATAAGTGTCCACCAAACACATTTCCACAATTTAAAACAATAATATACAAATAGTCATAATTTATTTCAATTGAAAAATTCAAAAGAAATAGCCGTTGTGCACAAACCTCTGATGACTGTCCCCCTGGTCTGGACTCAGTGTTTCCTTTCCTTTTGCTGAGTCCTTGTTAACTGAGAAACACAATTTGAAGTGTTTCAGTACTAAATTAAACTGTCTCTATCGATGGTGTTTGGTAAATAATGCACTGAACTCAATTATTCACTTAATCACCTAATATACCGACCCTCGTTGCGTTTTAGGTAAATTAGGTTTTAGTGTCGTTAATATGTCACATTCGATAGGGTTTTAGGTTTGGTACGTTTTACCAAAGTCATTTTCTTGTTTAGTGCATTTTAATGCAAATTGCTGGATTCCGGGACACTGGTTTGACCTAGCCGGACGATCTAGTTCCCTCGGTTTTCGGGTCTCGGTCGAAACTACAAACTTGTAGATCTAGGTCTTATGGACCGCGGTACAAAATTTTAGGTCAATCCGAGTTAAGTAGACCAAGTTATGGTCATTACACTATTGCTGGTCAATTGGTATCAAATTAGGTCAATTTTGGGTCAATTTGGTCAACTCTGGTTCGGCCAGTTTTTGGACCCGAACTTGTGCAAGTTGTTTGACTTGCTTATGGTCATTTATGGGCTTTGGTGTCTTCATAAGACTTGTAGGTATGGGTCTTAAATATTCATGGTTAAAATTTCAGGTCAATTGGACTTGGTTTGAGTGAGTTATGGCCTAAACACTCACTGCTGCCCAATTGGTCATTTTTCAGGTCCTAATTGCACCTAATCCGAATTGGTCATTTTCTTAGGTCACCTTGCAAGCAGAATTTTGGTATGTTTTCTCAATGAAAGTTGGCACATTTTGTGCCTAGTTCCACCTCCAATTGGTCTCATACCAATTGAGGTTACACATTTAAAGTTATAGGTCTATTTGCACACTATCCTCTATATGTCTTTCAAACCCCAATTCAAACACACATATACCTTGCAATTTGGTTCACTTCCCTACCAATCTGTTTTGGTACATTACCAAAAGCATTTTCTACTTTACATTAACATTACTTTGGGCAGATTACAATTACCCTCAACACACCAAATATAATTCACATTTACAAGTTCTAAATACCATTACATACACACCTAACCATTACAAATCTTACATACACTTTACAATATCAATCTACATACATATCCATCAATCCTTCTAGGTCAATATTCTGCCTATACCTCCATCAATACATACAATTATTCAAGGGTTCCCAAGCTGCCGAAAATTGTCCTTCAACACCACATTGCCCTACAATTCATCCATACTCATCCAAGTGCCAAAATCACCATATAAATGTGAAATAATTCACTAGGACATTAAATCACCATGATCAACATTATTTCTCATCAATTATATGCATAATAAATCATTAAATGCATGACCCCATGGCTGTCCAAAATGGCTATCTCAATAACTATTTAAACTTTAAAATTTCCTTCACAAAACTAATACCCATAACATGAACATAAAGTTTAACAAAGGAATTCTCAAAATGTAAACTTACCTTTGATTGTAACTTGCTAAACCTTCACCAAACTTCTCAAATTTGGTATCAATATCTGCCTTGTGATGTGTAGACAAAGTTTAATGAAGAAACCTAAGAGGTTGGAGTTGAAAATGGAGAGTTAAGTGAAGCTTGAGAGAAACGTCAATGGTGGTTCTTTTCTTTCTCAAATCGGCATGAAGGAACTCGAATGAAGAAGGTGAAGTGCAGATGTGATAATGGGTGTACACCTGCCCCATTATGTCTTTAGTTTATTCCCTTAGTGGCCCACTCACATTATTTAACCATATTATAAGTTTAATGTGTTATTTACACCATTTCCACTCCATTTTTGGCTATTTATTTTAGGTACCACTAAACAAATTTTTCATTTCATTTTCTAAGTGTAATACTATTTATTTTTAATGGACATTTAGGTCAAAAGACAATTCGGGGTGTCAAATGACCATAATGCCCCTGTTCGATTCGTTCGATTTTTAGTATTCTGGGTTTTGTCTGTTTTTCGTTTTCTCACTTTTCTTTGTACTATTTATTTAATTTTTCTTTGATCTTCCTAATGATATTTATTCTTCAATAAGGGTCTATTTAAGTCCTAAAAATGTTTTCCGTGGTTCCCATGAGTCAAGGCTAGTCAACGGTCCACGCCGTGACTTCCGTCTCTGATCACCCATCGCTAGGTTTCCATTTCGTTTAACTTGATCACATTTCTTTACTATCATTTTTCCTTTGTTTTTCTTGTACTTTCTTTTCTTGTATTTCATTATTTTATGTCTTCTCACTCTCATTGAAGTGTGGTTCTAGGCATCCTAGCTGTCCGGACAGCACTGGTCACTGGAACAGCAGAACGCACTACCAAACTTAGGGGTGTTACAAGTTAGGACTGACTACTCACTGGAAAAGTTAGCAGAATTGTATAGCCGTGAGATAGTTAGACTGCATGGAATCCACTTTCCATCATATCTAATCAAGACCTAAGGTTTACATCTAGATTTTGGAAGAAGTTGCATGAATCCTTGGGTACACAACTCCACTTTAGCACAGCTTTCCATCCTCAGACGGATGGGCAATCAAAAAGAGTAATCCAGGTAAATATTGAAACCAATTGAACAAATACAAATATTGAACTAAAATGATAATAATAACATGAAATATATGTCAGGTCCTTGAGGTTATGCTGAGGAGTTGTGTCATTGAGTTTGAGGAAAGTTTGGATAGATACCTCCCACTAGTAGAATTTGCATACAACAATAGCTACCAAGCTAGCATCCAAATGGCCCCGTATAAAGCACTGTATGGGAGGCAATGTAGAACTCCAGTGTGTTGGACTGAATTAGGCGAAGACAAACTGGTAGGGCCAAACCTGGTGAAACAGACTGAGGAGAAGGTAAAGCTAATTAAAGCCAATCTGAAGGTTGCCTCGGACAGACAGAAATCTTATGCCGACTTGAAGAGAAAAGAGATAGAATATGGAGTTGGAGATAAGGTGTTTCTCAAAGTCTCATCATGGAAAAAGGTATTGAGGTTTGGAAGAAAAGGTAAGTTAAGCCCAAGGTTCATTGGCCTATATGAAGTCATTGAACGTGTGGGTCCAGTGGCCTACAGGCTAGCTTTACCACCAGAGCTGGACAAGATCCACAATGTGTTTCACGTATCTATGCTAAGAAGATACCGCTCAGATCCTTCACATGTCATCTCCATAGAAGAAATTGAAGTACAACCGGATTTGACATATGAAGAAGAACCCATACGGATCCTGGCTCGAGAAATGAAAGAGTTGAGGAATAAGTAGATTCCACTGGTGAAAGTGCTTTGGAGGCATCACAACACGGAGGAAGCAACTTGGGAAAGTGAAGAGACGATGAGGCAACAATTCCTTCAACTATTTGCATTAGGTAAATTTCGAGGACGAAATTTAAATTAGAGGGGAAGAGTTGTAACACCCTCACTATAGCAATTCCGTACATTCTACTATTTCGGTGACCGGTGTCGGTCCAGACGGCTAGAAATCTTGGAAAAACATTTAAACTAAACTGAAGAGACATAATTAACTCAAATATTAACAAGAAAAATTTAGAAAAAAATTTAGAAATAAAATACAACCAAATTAAATGAGTCGGTGCCCTAGCGATGGGTAACCCAGTGGGAAGTTGCGGTCCTTGCAACTAGAAGCCCTAAACCTAGGGAAAAATTCATGAAATAATTTTTGGGACTCTAGAGAAGAGTCATTGAGGTTTCGATGGCATTAGAATGCCAAGAAAATGCTTCTGAAATTTTATCAATCGGTACAAACAATTTTAGCTCAATAAGCCAAACAAAGAGCATTTTGGTCATTTCGTCTTCAGAGATAATTTTTGACCAACTTGTCCAAGTGAGTAAATAAATTATATGACATAAAATATGAGTAAATATTGATAATAATTTAATAAAAAATTATTACAAGAGAAAGAAAAAGAAAAAAATGAATTTAAACTTAGTTATTACACAAGCATGATGTAAGCTTGATGTAATTAAAAACCCTTAGCCAATCAAAGTTTAACAAATACATTTATAAGATATTAAATAAGAGAAAAGAATTCAAAATAGGAAAAATCATTCTGCTCACCTTCAACCTTTTGGCCGAACCTCCATGGCCATTTTTCTTCATCAAATTTTCAAGCTTTAAGCTTGCATTTTCTCTTTATCTATCCATCAAAATCCCTAAGCCCCTTTACTAAAATTTATCCCCACATCAAGAGGAATATTTTGATTATCAAAAAGTGAGGAAATTCCAAAGTTTCTACAAGTGCAAGAAGTGGTTAAAGTGAGGTTAGTGCCAATTAGTCTTAATTACTTTGTGTATACATCATGGAGAACATGAATTAAGTATGAAACTAAGCTAATTTAAATAAATTTTGCACGGCTGAATTTCACTAAATTTTGGCAGCCTTAAGTACATTAGGTTTCCTTTAATTTGAATAAATTATAATTATACATGGCTTCCATTGAATATGAACTTGATGCCTTAACTCTTTGATTGCATGTATATGAAGTATTGAAGTTGTTGGAGTTAGGGTTTAGGGGAAAACTTGGGATTTTTCTTATGTGTTGGTAAATAGAAGTTCTAATGGTCAATTACTAACCATTTGGCTGAGTATAATGAGGAATTGAAGTGAATGATAACTTGGGATTTGAGATTGGGTGTGCTGCCTTGAGTGCATTGCAGGTCTAAATGTGAGTCCAGCATGTTTGAGCAGTTATAACATGGGTTGTATAGGTTCAATTGGTGCAAGGCCAATAGGACATGAAATTAGACACATAATGACACAATTTTGGTGAAGGAACTCTGTCTAGAAACTAAACATAGGATGCCCTAAAAATTGACCAAATCCGAGTCACTTACATTCTGCCTAGGCAAAATGACCAAATAAACAGTGTTCATTCATTTGCTCATAACTCAGTGTAGAAAGGTCCAATTGACCTGAATTGTTACCAATAGAAAACTGAGACATAGCCCTACAACTTTCATGAAGAAAACAAACTCAAATTTTGACCATAATATGTCCAAAAACTGACCTGCAATCAATGTACCAAAAATTGTAGAATTGATTCTGCCCAAAAATTCTGGAAAAATTGCAATCCAACCAGCTATGGTGTTTAGGCCATAACTTGAGTTAAAAAACTCTAAATGGAGTGATTCAAAAAGTGAAATGTAACTAGACACAATAAGGAACAACTTTGATAAAGAACATTTAGTCATATTCTCACTGTAGAATGGCCTAATAGAATAGTGAACTCTAGCATCCAAAACTGAAATTTCTGATCTACTCACCATTGGTTAGAAGTATGGATTGGCAACTAATGCCAACACTTTTGGGAACCAAAATGTGGTAAATTTATGTAATTAGGACTTATGTAGCTATTATGCATTGGAAAGTCAATAATTTGACCTAAATAGTAAAATGAATAGTAACCTTACATGTAAAGCATAAAAATTCAATCAATAACTTGGTAATGTGCCCTAGTATACCTAGTAAGATTGGTTTGGATAAGTTGGCATGCCAGTAGGGTTCAGTTAGTAGTACTGCACATGGCATTATGTCATTCTGTGATTTTATGGCTTTTAGCCATTCTGATATTATGATGATACTTGGCCTTGTGCCTAATGTTATTACAGCTTATCAGTTGTTCTGTTGCTCACCGGGAGATATATACGTGACCGATGGTGTAACGGCCCGAGATACTTGGTATCCAGTGTCAGTTTACCCGTTTATCCAATCCAGTCATCTAGTATAGGTTACTTGGGCAACCAAAAATGAAAGTTGATAAATTTAATGAAATAATGGATATAACAAGTACCAAATAAATAAGACTACAAATAATTACCAAAAATTTATCTGCATGAGATATCAATATACACATTGCATATTTATTTTCTTTTAGTTCTTTTTTTTTATTTTATTATTGGAACCACTAAGTATTATTGCTTAGCGCGTCACTTTTTGCCATGCATAGGTTCTAGAGAGACTGATAGAGAGCTCAGCAGACCACAGACTAGGTAAGGTCACAGATCTGCATAGAATCAAAGTCACCTCTCATCTGCAGTGCATCAGTGGTAGGACCTTTAGGTCCCTTTTGAAATTTTTTTTTTTTGCATTTTGTAGCAGGTAGTAGTTTGTGATTTGTACATTATGAACTCATGGAAATAGTAAATTGATGTAATCATATGTTGATGCACATATTTTGTAAAATTTCATTAGTTAATATAATTTGAGAATATCTTCATGAAATTAAATTTGATTTTGATTTGAATGAAATTGTGGACTCATGTTGAAAACTTGAGATGGTTGTGAATGTTGAGAATTGTTGAGACCATGTTGATGGTTATTGGAGTTTGCGAATATGGGTGAATATTTGGGAGTGTTTTTCACAGGTTCCAAAGAACTGTTTTCTTCATTTTTAGTCGGTACTCTGCCGGATTTTCTATAAAATTTTTGAAACCTCAAATGAATTTATGATTTCAATAAAAAACTTAAATGAGTCAAATTTTACAAATTGCATTTCATCACTATAAAGAAATAAATTAAGACTAGATAAAAATAATTGAGATAAAATATGGTGTTCCGGTACACAGTGTGGCATATCTTGCTCGACTATACAGTAGACGGGTAAGGGGTGTAACATCCTCCCGGTAGCAATTCCGCACAGTCTACTATTCCGGTGACCAGTGTCGGTCCGGACAGCTAGACCTTCCAGAAAAATATTTAAACTAAAGTCAAGAACCAAAATTAACTCAAATATTAATAAGAAAAATTTAGAAAAAATTTTAGAAATAAAATACAACCAAGTTAAACGAGCCGGTGCCCTAGCGATGGGTAACCAGAGGGAAGTTGCGGTTTTCGCAACGAGAAGCCCTAGACCCGGGGAAAAATTCATAAAATAATTTTTGGGACTCCAGAGAAGGGTCATTGAGGTTCCTATGACATTAGAATGCCAATAAAATATTTAGAAAAATTTTTCAATCGGTATAGACAATTTTGACCCGTTAAGCCAAACGGAGGGCATTTTGGTCATTTCGCCTTCAGAGATGATTTTTGGCTGACTTGTCCAGTTGAGTAAATAATTATTATGATCTAAAATATGAATAAATATTGCTAAAAATTAAATTGAAAATGAGTAGAGAAGAGAAGAAAAGAAAATGAAAGAAAATGTTAATTATGACATCATATGATGTCATTTAAATTTCCTCCACCAATCACAATTTGTTAAACTTATTAAAAGAGATAAAAGAGACCAAAAATATGAAAAACCAATCTGCATCTTCAACCTTGGGCAGCCTAAAAACGTTGTGAGAGAGAGAAGAGGTTCCACCATTAAAGCTCCTTTAAGCTTCATTTCTCTCTTGTTTCCACTACTAAACCCTAACCCCTTTCATTAAACCTTGACCATATCACTTGGGGAAGCTTTTGGCAGCCAAGAAGAAGAAGGAAAGTGAAGTTTTAGCTTGAAGAAATGTGACACCCCTTACCCGTGTACAGTATACCCGAGTAAGTAATGCCACACGGTGTACCGGCACACTCTAATATTCCTCAATTAATTTATATCATACTTTTGCATATAATTTAATGAAATACAATTTATTTAAGCCATTTATCAAAAGTATTATTCATTTAAGGTTTCGAAAATTTTAAAGAAAATCCGGCGGAGTACCGGCTAAAAATGGAGAAAACCGTTCTTCGGAACCTATTAAAAACACTTCCAATATTTTTATTCCATCATCTCAAACTCCCTTTATCCAAAATCTCAACAATGTTTCTCAAACATCCATTATCAACACCAATCTCAATATCAAGATTTCAACATTTCAATTTCTATTTTCATTCATCATTCACATGTGATGTTCGCATATAGATCACAAGTAAACATTTACTTTTCCATTAACAATATAATTTTCATAATTTACATATACATCAATATACATTACACAAGTTTAAATACATATGAAGAAAAATCAACATTTAGTTACAAAATGTCAAAATGACACCTAGTGTCCTACCAATGCAGGTTGAGGTGACACGGACACTGACCAGATCTAGAGGATGAACTCACCCAGTCTGTGGTCTACTGGGCTCACGGTCGGGATCTCCAGTACCTACGCGTGGCAAAAGCAACGCGCTAAGCAATAATGCTTAGTGGTGCAATAATATAATAGAAGAAAATAGCAAGAAAATAAATGTGTATACAATGTGTATGCTTTCTTTGTTTGATCTTGGTATATTCATTAATTCATTAACTTTGTTCACTTTTAATCATTTGGTTGCCCCAAGTAACCTACACTAGACGATGGATGGATAACGGGTAAGCGGCGTGGGTACCTAGTACCTCGGGCGTCACACCATCGGTCACATATGCATCTCGGTGTGCAGCAGCGGCTAACAAGTCGTAAATAATATCGAGCACAAGGCCAAGTCTCAATAGATAGTCAGAATGGCTAAAAGCGTTGAAATCACTAAATGGCATTTTTGCCTTATGCGATCGCTAATCGAACCCTATTGGCATGCCAAACTATCGGACCAATCTTGTTAGGTATACTAGGGCATTTGAAACTTTTAAATTTGTCAATTTGTGAATTTCAACTTTTTGGGTGTTACTATTCATCATTGGTCAACAAAAATGTTGACTTTTAGCATAAAAATGTGTACATCAACTTTGGCACTCCCAACATACCACATTTGGTGTTTAAAACTTGTTGGCATTAAGTGTTTTTGCAATTTCAAAGTGTAACCCACACTAGCAGAAAATTTCAGTTTTGGTGCCCTAACTTCACTGTTCCATTGGACACTGTTACTCTTGGAATTTGAAGAAATGTAAAACATGAAAGTTGTTCCTTATTTTGTCTAGTTGAATTTCCTTTTTTGAATCACTCCATTTGGAGTTTTGTAGACCAGATATGGCTCAAAAACCCAGGCTGTCCGGATATGCAGTCTGCAGAATTTTACCATATCTACAGTGCATGAACAGTGACTTGAGTCACTTGGTTGAATGGGTTCTGGCCATAATTTGGGGTAGGTTCCTTCATGAAAGTTGTTTGTCTATGTCTTAACTTGTTGCTGTAAAAATTTCAGACCAATTGACCAAATCTACAGTGACTTATGGCCAAATGAACAGTTACTGTTCATTTGGTCAAATTCTGCAGAGGCAGTTTCAGGGTTCGGATTGTGGCTGAGTTTTGACCCTTTTGCTTTGGTCTTTCGGGCATGGTTTCTTCAGCAAAAATGTGCCATTATAAGCCTAGTTTCATGTCCAATTGGCCAAACATCAATTGGACAAGCACAGCCCAAGTTATGGCAGTGCAAAGGGACTGAAATTTCAGTCCCTATGCTGCTGTCCATAGGGCAGTTTATACTTTCACTTTACCATCCCATTTTCAGTTCTAATTAGAGTCAACCTACCTAAAATGGTCACTAATTGACCATTAATAAGTCCTCTAACCATTTCCAAAGCTAAGTCACCATTTCACCTTCCCAAACCCTAATGTTCAACTAAATTTACTCATAAACCTTAATTACATAATTAGTTCAATATCCATGCATTTTAATACCTTAACCCTCATTTCCAGCCACTATAAGTTTATTAAACAATCAAACTCAATTCTCCATAGGGCTGCTGAAAATTGAAGGTACCCTTAACACATGTAATTTACTTCAATTCCTTAAGATTTCTTAGCTCAAAAATGTTCTAACTAGAATTTAAAAGAAGGAAAATGAGATTGTAGCACTAACCTCACTTAGGGCAGATTTTCCCATCCTCAAAGTCTTGGTTTCCTTTTCTTTTGCTCCACAATAATCACCAAGATGATAGAATGAATTTTTGTGTTGGTAGTTAGGGTTTTTAGTGGAAGGAGCTAGGAAAAATGGAGGAGGAAGGTTTGTTAATGGTGGAATGTGTGGGAGGTGAGTGAGACGTTTTGAAGAAGAAGAGGGCTGCTCTTTTTGGTTTCTAGATTCTGCTTCCTTTATCCATTTTTATTGCATTTTAATTGTCTTGCTTTATTGTGATTGGCCATAGCAATTTTAATTACTTAAGCATGACATCATAATTCCCAATTTAGCTCCTTTTTTTTTCTTTTCTTTTCTACCAAATTTCAATTTAATTTTTAGCAATATTTATTCATATTTTGAGTCATAATAATTATTTACTTAACTGGACAAGTCGGCCAAAATTCACCTCTGAAGGCGAAATGACCAAAATGCCCTCCGTTTGGCTTAACGGGTCAAAATTGGCTGTACCGATTGAAAAATTTTTCTAGGTATTTTCTTGGCATTCTAATGCCATGGGAACCTCAATTACCCTTCTCTGGAGTCCCAAAAATTATTTTATAATTTTCCCCAGTCTAGGACTCCTCGTTGCGAGAAAGCAACTTCCCTCCGATTACCCATCGCTAGAACACCTCGTTTAACTTGATTGTATTTTATTTCTAAAATTTTTACTAAATTTTTCTTGTTAATATTTGAGTTAATTATGGTTCTGACTTTAGTTTGAATATTTTCCGGACATTCTAGGTCATCAGGACCGACCTGATCACTTGACAGTAGGATGTACGGAGTGGTTATCGGGAGGGTGTTACAAGAAATCTGCCCTACAAGAGGTTAAAGTGAGGTTAGTGCTATCCTTTCACTCTCACTCCTTTAATCCTTGTTAAAGCATCATTTTAAGTTAAGAAATTGTAAGAGTTTGAAGTAAGTTATATGTGTTAGGGCATCTTTAATTTTTGGCAGCCCTAAGGAAGGATGAGGTTGATTGTTTTAATGAATTTAGAATGGATAGAAATGATGTTTAAGGTATGAATATGCATGGATGTTGAATTAGTGTGCTAATTGAGGTTTATGGATAATTTAAATTGGACATTAGGGTTTTGAGAAGTGAAACTTGGATTTAGCTTATGGAATTGTGAAATAACTTGATTGTATTTTATTTCTAAAATTTTTACTAAATTTTTCTTGTTAATATTTGAGTTAATTATAGTTCCTGACTTTAGTTTGAATATTTTTCCGGACATTCTAGCTGTCCGGACCGACACCGGTCACCGGAACAGTAGGATGTACGGAGTGGTTATCGGGAGGGTGTTACAACTCTTCCCCTCTAATTTAAATTTCGTCCTCGAAATTTACCTGATGCAAACAGTTGAGGGAACTGTTGCCTCATCGTCTCTTCACTTTCCCAAGTTGCCTCCTCAGTGTTGTGGTGCCTCCATAGCACTTTCACCAATGGAATCTGTTTGTTCCTCAACACTTTCACTTCCCGAGCCAAGATCCGTAGAGGTTCTTCTTCATATGTCAAATCCGGCTGTATTTCAATTTCTTCTCTGGAGATGACATGCGAAGGATCTGAGCGATATCTTCTGAGCATAGACACGTGGAACACATTGTGGATCTTGTCCATTACTGTGGTAAAGCTAGCCTATAGGCCACTGGACCCACACGTTCAATGACTTCATATGGGCCAATGAACCTAGGGCTTAACTTACCTTTCCTTCCAAACCTCAATACCTTCTTCCATGGTGACACCTTGAGGAACACTTTGTCGCCAACCACATATTCTATTTCTTTTCTCTTCAGGTCGGCATAAGATTTACATGCATGCGAGGCAACCTTCAAGTTGGCTTTGATTATTTTCACTTTTTCCTCAGCCTGTTTCACCAGGTCTGGCCCTACCAGTTTGTCTTCTCCCAATTCAGTCCAGCACACTGGAGTTCTACATTTTCTCCCATACAGTGCTTCATATGGGGCCATTTGAATGCTAGCTTGGTAGCTATTGTTGTATGCAAATTACGCGATTGGGAGGTATCTATCGACTTCCCTCAAACTCAATGACACAACTCCTCAGCATATCCTCAAGGACCTGACAAGTATTTCACGTTATTGTTATCATTTCAATTCAATATTTGTATCAATTTCATGGGTTTCAATTGTTTACAGATTACTCTTTACGATTGCCCATCCGTGCGAGGATGGAAAGTCATCTTTGAAATGGAGTTGTGTACCCAAGGATTCATGCAATTTCTTCCAAAATCTCGATGTAAACCTTGGGTCTCGATCGATATGATGGAAAGTGGGATTCCATGCGATCTAACTATCTCACTGATATACAATTCTGCTAATCTCTCTAGTGAGTAGTCAGTCCTAACTGGCAGAAAGTGTGCTGACTTGGTCAATCTATCCACTATTACCCATGCTGCATCATGTTTCCTCTGGGTGAGAGGCAGACCACTTACAAAATCCATGGTGACCCGATCCCATTTCCATTCAGGTATGCGTATAGGCTGTAGCAAACCCGATGGAACTTGATGTTCTGCCTTGACTTGCTGACATGTCAAGCATCTAGTCACATAGTCAGCTATGTCCTTCTTCATACCAGGCCACCAATACTGAAGCTTCAGGTCATGATACATCTTTGTACTTTCTGGATGCATAGCATATACACTGGTGTGTGCCTCTTTTAGAATACTGGCTTTCAATTCCCCATTATCTGGTACACACAGTCTTCCTTTGTAATACAGACACCCATCTACTTTCACCTCATAATCAGTTGCTTTTCCCTCTGGGATTTTGCTCATAATAGCCATTAGCTTCTCATCTGCCTTTTGCCCATCTAAAATCTGCTGTAGCAGGTTTGGCCTTACTTGCAACTCAGCCAAAATAGCTCCATCTCGAATCAAAGATAGACGGGCATTCAATGATCTCAAAGCAATTATGGATTTTCTGCTCAAAGCATCAGCAACTACATTTGCCTTCCCAGGATGGTAGTCAATTACACAGTCATAATCCTTCAGGAACTCAATCCATCGCCTCTGTCTAAGGTTGAGCTTCTTCTGGGTTGGCAAATATTTTAGGCTCTTGTGGTCTGTGTAAATGTAGCACTTTTCACCATACAAGTAATGCCTCCATATCTTGATCACGAAGATAATTGCTGCAAGCTCTAGATCATGGGTAGGGTAGTTCTGTTCATGTGGCCTTAGGTATGCGGAAGCATAGGCGATCACTTTCCCCTCTTGCATCAATACACACCTAACCCATTATGTGAGGCATCACTATAGACCACAAAGTCCTTCCGGACACCGGCCGTTAACACTGGTGCCTCTGTCAACATAGCCTTCAACCTCTCAAAACTGGTCTGGCACTTGTCATTCCAGTCAAATCTGACATTCTTGTGTAACAACTTGGTCATTGGAGCAGCTATTAGGGAAAATCCCTTCACAAATCTTCTATAATACCCAGCTAGCCCCAAGAAGCTTCTGACCTCAGTTGTATTTCTGGGAGGCTTCCATTCCATCATCGCTTCTATTTTCTTGGGATCCACCTAATCCCATCGGTGACACTATGTGTCACGGAATGCAATCTCATTCAGCCAAAAGTCACATTTGGACAACTTAGCATACAGCTTCTTTTCTCTCAGGGTTTGCAGAACAATCCTCAAATGCTCATCATGTTCTTCCCTGGTCTTGGAGTACACCAGAATGTCATCAATAAAAACCACTACGAACCGATCTAGGTATGGATGGAAGATACGGTTCATAAGGTCCATGAACGCCATTGGTGCATTTGTTAGGCCAAAGGGCATCACGAGAAACTCATAATGCCCATACCGGTCTGAATGCGATCTTGGGCACATCTACATCTTTCACCCTCGGTGATGATACCGATCTGAGATCAATCTTAGAAAATAATCCTGCTCCCTTGGTGATCAAGCAGATCATCAATTCTAGGCAACGGATATTTGTTCTTCACGGTCACTTTATTCAAGCTGCCAGAATCAATACAAAGTCTCAAAGTCCCATCCTTCTTTTCACGAACGACCTGGAGCTCCCCATGGTGACACCTTTGGGCGTATGAACCCCTTATCCAGCAACTCTTGCAATTGAGTTTTCAACTCCCTCAATTCGATGGGTGCCATCCTATAAGGAGCAATAGAAATGGGTCTTTGTGCCGCGGTGTCTCAATAGCAAACTCGACTTCCCTTTTACGGTGGCAAACTGTGCAACTCTTCAGAAATACTGGAAGTCTCTCACTGTGGGTATGTCACTCAAGTTTGGCTTAGCACACTAGTATCCACCACATGTGCTAGATAGGCTTCACAGCCTTTTCTCATCATTCTTCTTGCAACTGTGGCTGAGATGACATTGGACAAGAAATCTGTCCTTTCCCCCACAACTGTGATCTCATTACCCTCTAAAGTTTTTAGAGAAATTCTCTTCAATTTGCAATCAACTATTGCCTGATGACGTGACAACCAGTCCATTCCCAAAATCACGTCAAACTCATGGAAGGGCAACTCAATCAAGTCTGCTAAGAATTCATACCCCTGAATCCTTAAAGGGCAACCCTTGTATACCTTGTTCACTATCACACTGTGACCCAATGGATTAGTGACCAGAATGTCTTGGTCACTCTCCCCTACCAGTATCCCCCTTTCTATGGGTAGATTGATGCAAATGTATGAATGAGTGGATCCTGGATCCACCAATGCATGCACAGGTGTAGTGTAGAGGGAGAACGTACCCCTGATGACGTCCGGGGCATCTTGCTCCTCCTGAGCTCTCAGGGCATAATTTCTGGCAGGTGGTACATTGCTCGGCCTCTCTGGCTCGGATGTAGGCCTGCGAGATGGTCCCACGGCTTAGTTTGCAGACCTTCTACCCCTTGGTGGTGCGGGAGCGAGTGCATCTACTTGTGTCGGGCGGTGTAGTAGTTCTGCGTGGCGGTTCCTCGATTGATGTTACATGACCCACATCTCAAGCAAGCACCAGTCACTCTCCAACATTCCCCCTTGTGCCATTTCTGACAGTGTGGACACGCAGAAGATGCTGGGGCTGGTCCCCTGAACCCCATCCCTGGAGAGCTGCCCACTGATGGTGTGGACTAGAAGAGAGAGACAGCAGAAGAGGGGACCGGGTCAGTCTAGTTCAGCTCCTGCATCAGGGAAGAAGTTTAAGGGTCCTCCTGCCACGAGTTCGGGTCGACCACGGGGCGAGTCGGTCTCGGGGCCTGTGCCACGATTCACCCCTAGGAGTGGACTTGTCACACCGGCTTAGTGGGCCCGGCTCAAGCCCCTCTATGGGTGGCCATCTTGCGGCGTACCCCTCTAGAGGCGATGCGACTCAAATCGATGCTTGTCGCTTTGGTGAGTACAATCGCCATACTGTGAGCTAGGATTGAACCCATATCACCTCACGGTTGCTTAGCCTCTTACCAATTGGTGCGGCTCAATTGGTGAAAGCAGCTCCGTGGTGATATGGGTTCGAATCTAACTGCGGCGAAGGGATTGAACTCCACCAAAGCGGATAATCTGATTTGAGTCGCATCGCCGGCCTCTGAAAATGGCTAATGAATGTGACACCCTTACCGTATACTGATATACCCGAGTAAGTAATGCCACACGGTACCGCACACTCTAATATTCCTCAATTAATTTATATCATACTTTTGCATATAATTTAATGAAATACAATTTATTTAAGCCATTTATCAAAAGTATTATTCATTTAAGGTTTGAAAATTTTAAAGAAAATCCATTGAGTACCTGGCTAAAAATGGAGAAAACCGTTCTTCGGAACCTGTTAAAAACACTTCCAATATTTTTATTCCATCATCTCAAACTCCCTTTATCCAAAATCTCAACAATGTTTCTCAAACATCCATTATCAACACCAATCTCAATATCAAGATTTCAACATTTCAATTTCTATTTTCATTCATCATTCACATGTGATGTTCGCATATAGATCACAAGTAAACATTTACTTTTCCATTAACAATATAATTTTCATAATTTACATATACATCAATATACATTACACAAGTTTAAATACATATGAAGAAAAATCAACATTTAGTTACAAAATGTCAAAATGACACCTAGTGTCCTACCAATGCACAGCAGAAGTTGAGGTGACACGGACATCGGCGGATCTACGGATGAACTCACCCGATGCGTGGTCTCTGCGCTCACGGTCGGGATCTCCGGTACCTACGCGTGGCAAAAGCAACGCTAAGCAATAATGCTTAGTGGTGCAATAATATAATAGAAGAAAATAGCAAGAAAATAAATGTGTATACAATGTGTATGCTTTCTTTGTTTGATCTTGGTATATTCATTAATTCATTAACTTTGTTCACTTTTAATCATTTGGTTGCCCCAAGTAACCTACACTAGACGACTGGACTGGATAACGGGTAAACTGGCGCTGGGTACCTAGTACCTCGGGCCGTCACACCATCGGTCACATATGCATCTCCGGTGTGCAGAGCGGCTAACAAGTCAGTAAATAATATCGAGCACAAGGCCAAGTCTCAATACAAAGTCAGAATTTCAAAAAGCAATGAAATCACAAAATGGCATATTTTCCATATGCGATCTTGCTAATGAACCCTATTGGCATGCCAAACTATCGGACCAATCTTGTTAGGTATACTAGGGCATTTGAAACTTTTAAATTTGTCAATTTGTGAATTTCAACTTTTTGGGTGTTACTATTCATCATTGGTCAACAAAAATGTTGACTTTTAGCATAAAAATGTGTACATCAACTTTGGCACTCCCAACATACCACATTTGGTGTTTAAAACTTGTTGGCATTAAGTGTTTTTGCAATTTCAAAGTGTAACCCACACTAGCAGAAAATTTCAGTTTTGGTGCCCTAAATTCACTGTTCCATTGGACACTGTTACTGTTGGAATTTGAAGAAATGTAAAACATGAAAGTTGTTCCTTATTTTGTCTAGTTGAATTTCCTTTTTTGAATCACTCCATTTGGAGTTTTGTAGCTCCAGATATGGCTCAAAAACCCAGGCTGTCCGGATATGCAGTCTGCAGAATTTTACCATATCTACAGTGCATGAACAGTGACTTGAGTCACTTGGTTGAATGGGTTCTGGCCATAATTTGGGGTAGGTTCCTTCATGAAAGTTGTTTGTCTATGTCTTAACTTGTTGCTGTAAAAATTTCAGACCAATTGACCAAATCTACAGTGACTTATGGCCAAATGAACAGTTACTGTTCATTTGGTCAAATTCTGCAGAGGCAGTTTCAGGGTTCCGGATTGTGGCTGAGTTTTGACCCTTTACTTTGGTCTTTTGGGCATGGTTTCTTCAGCAAAAATGTGCCATTATAAGCCTAGTTTCATGTCCAATTGGCCAAACATCAATTGGACAAGCACAGCCCAAGTTATGGCAGTGCAAAGGGACTGAAATTTCAGTCCCTATGCTGCTGTCCATAGGGCAGTTTATACTTTCACTTTACCATCCCATTTTTCAGTTCTAATTAGAGTCAACCTACCTAAAATGGTCACTAATTGACCATTAATAAGTCCTCTAACCATTTCCAAAGCTAAGTCACCATTTCACCTTCCCAAACCCTAATGTTCAACTAAATTTACTCATAAACCTTAATTACATAATTAGTTCAATATCCATGCATTTTAATACCTTAACCCTCATTTCCAGCCACTATAAGTTTATTAAACAATCAAACTCAATTCTCCATAGGGCTGCTGAAAATTGAAGGTACCCTTAACACATGTAATTTACTTCAATTCCTTAAGATTTCTTAGCTCAAAAATGTTCTAACTAGAATTTAAAAGAAGGAAAATGAGATTGTAGCACTAACCTCACTTAGGGCAGATTTTTCCCATCCTCAAAGTCTTGGTTTCCTTTTCTTTTTGCTCCCACAATAATCACCAAGATGATAGAATGAATTTTTGTGTTGGTAGTTAGGGTTTTTAGTGGAAGGGAGCTAGGAAAAATGGAGGGAGGAAGGTTTGTTAATGGTGGAATGTGTGGGAGGTGAGTGAGACGTTTTGAAGAAGAAGAGGGCTGCTCTTTTTGGTTTCTAGATTCTGCTTCCTTTATCCATTTTTATTGCATTTTAATTGTCTTGCTTTATTGTGATTGGCCATAGCAATTTTAATTACTTAAGCATGACATCATAATTCCCAATTTAGCTCCTTTTTTTTTCTTTTCTTTTCTACCAAATTTCAATTTAATTTTTAGCAATATTTATTCATATTTTGAGTCATAATAATTATTTACTTAACTGGACAAGTCGGCCAAAATTAACCTCTGAAGGCGAAATGACCAAAATGCCCTCCGTTTGGCTTAACGGGTCAAAATTGGCTGTACCGATTGAAAAATTTTTCTAGGTATTTTCTTGGCATTCTAATGCCATGGGAACCTCAATTACCCTTCTCTGGAGTCCCAAAAATTATTTTATAATTTTTCCCCCGGGTCTAGGGCTCCTCGTTGCGAGAACCGCAACTTCCCTCCGGTTACCCATCGCTAGGGCACCGGCTCGTTTAACTTGATTGTATTTTATTTCTAAAATTTTTACTAAATTTTTCTTGTTAATATTTGAGTTAATTATGGTTCCTGACTTTAGTTTGAATATTTTTCCGGACATTCTAGCTGTCCGGACCGACACCGGTCACCGGAACAGTAGGATGTACGGAGTGGTTATCGGGAGGGTGTTACAAGAAATCTGCCCTACAAGAGGTTAAAGTGAGGTTAGTGCTATCCTTTCACTCTCACTCCTTTAATCCTTGTTAAAGCATCATTTTAAGTTAAGAAATTGTAAGAGTTTGAAGTAAGTTATATGTGTTAGGGCATCTTTAATTTTTGGCAGCCCTAAGGAAGGATGAGGTTGATTGTTTTAATGAATTTAGAATGGATAGAAATGATGTTTAAGGTATGAATATGCATGGATGTTGAATTAGTGTGCTAATTGAGGTTTATGGATAATTTAAATTGGACATTAGGGTTTTGAGAAGTGAAACTTGGATTTAGCTTATGGAATTGTGAAATAACATTATAAGGGTCAATTAGTGACCATTTTAGGTATGTTGACCATGAATTGGACTGAAAAATAGTATAGCCAAGTGAATGTGTAGGCTGCCTTGTGAGTGCAGCAGAGTGACTGAAATTTCAGTCCACTTGCACAGCCATAACTTTGGCTGTGTAGGTCCAATTGATGTTTGACCAATTGGACATGAAACTAGGCTTATAATGACACATTTTTGCTGAAGAAACCATGCCCAAAAGACCAAAGCAAGAGGACCAAAACTTGGCCCCAATCCGGATACCCTGCAAACAGCCCCTGCAGAATGACCAAATGAACAGTAACTGTTCATTTGGCCATAACTCACTGTAGATTTGGTCAATTGACCTGAAATTTTTACAGCAACAAGTTAAGACATAGACAAACAACTTTCATGAAGAAACCTACCCCAAATTATGATCAGAACCTAACCCAAATGGCAGTCACAGTTACTGTTCAAACCTGCAACTCTGCAGATTTTCATTTGAGCAGTAATGTTTGGATGGCTATAACTCTCTCTAGAAAACTCGGATTTAGGCGATTCTTGAACCGATGGAAACCTAAGGCATGGTAGAACATTTCATATGAAGAAAGTTAGACCAAATTATGAACTTAACTTGGTCAAATTACTGACCAAAGTTGGACCAAAATCTGCCAAAACCCAAAATCTCAAAGGAATGAGACACGTGAACAGTAAACTTATTTTGGCCATAACTTGAGCTACAAAACTCCAAATGGAGTGATTCAAAAAAAGAAATTCAACTAGACAAAATAAGGAACATTTTCTATGAAGGAAGTTTTGTCAAATTCCAACAGTAAATCGACCAATGAAATAGTGCAACTTCGGAGCACCAAAATCGAAAATTGGCAATTTTGCCAAAATGACCTAAGCTTTGAGAAAGTGACCAAAACCAACAAGTTTTAAATGAAAAATGTAGTATGTTTGAAGTGCCAAAGTCAATGTACATATTTTCTATGCAAAAGTCAACATTTTAGTAAACTAATGAAGTGAATAGTGACATGAAAACTTGAAATAAGCTTGGAAATGGATTTGGTAATTGATTCCAACAAGTTTTAAATGCAAAATGTGGTACATCGGGAGTGTTAAAACCAATGTACCTATTGTCTATGCAAAAGTCAACATTTTTGTTGACCAATGAGGTGAATAGTAATCAAAATGATTAGTGAATTAAGATGAAGACCTAGAACCAATTCTAAGCTTAAATGCTTAGAATTGTATGACAAATATGGACTATGCATCCTAGTCAAAATTGTTAAAAAGAAATTAGGCCATAAATTTGAAATCCATGAAATATTCATGGATTACTTGAAACATGAAAAATAAGTCACCTAATTGATGTGAATAGATAGTTAGGGCATATATGCCCATCACAAATGGAATTCATAAAATATTAGTAACTCAACTTGAAATATAAAATTTGTAATTACATAAGTAGATTCTTGAATGTATAAATAAGAAAGGAAAAATGTTTTGAATACAATGGTACATGTGAACCATTGCTTAGAATTGTGATCAATATGAATAACATAATGAATGGATAAATAAACCATATTAATGTATGAATGAGACATTAGTTCTCATTATTGTAAAGAGGAGAAGTATTTTGAGTACAATGGTATAAAAAAATAATTGATGTGAATTGTGATCATATAAATGATCAAATGAATGTATGAATTATGATTGAAATTTATCATGAAAAAATGAAGTCATAAAGCACGATATATTAACATTTTAAAATATCAAATGCCCTAGTATACCTAACAAGATTGGTTTGGATAGTTTGGCATGCCAATAGGGTATTGTTTTAGCAGTACTGCGAAAGGAAAGGCTTTATGCCTGTATTCATGGCTTTATGCCCGTATCCATGGCTTTTATGCCCGTATTCATGGCTTTTATGCCGATTATGTGATATCATGGCTCTTTAGCCATACTGACTGCATACGTGGTTGACGTTCTGCGTCCCATGGTATGACGGCCCGAGGCAATCATGCGGTGTCCAGCCAACTACGTTATCGATCCGATCGTCTAGTATAGGTTACTTGGGCGATCAATTAAAGTATTATTCAATTCGAGCTAAGTTAAGTTAAGTATAATGAAAATCCGAAGACAATTAAATTAAGTTTTGAATGAATAAGATAAAGAGATTATAAAAAGAAACATAACAAAAATATAAATTGCGTAATCTGCAGACTTGAAATACAATACAGATAGAATAAATTATATACCGCTAGTATTATCAAAAGTTATAAACTAAGCACTTCCAAAGAGGAACAAACTAGTATATAAGATCGTTGATACTAGAAATACCATGCCAAATTAAATTGATTCTTGAGTATCTGAATTATCATTTATTTCTTTCTTTACTTGTATATATTATTTCTGGTTATATTATTGCACCACTAAGCAAAAATGCTTAGCGCGATGGAATTGCTTCCTCGCGCAGGTACTGAAGGTAAAACCAGTAGACTGTCGACTGAGATTTTTGGAGTCCAGATCTGCAGAAGTGTCAGAAGAGTTCAAGATTGTCACCTCCTCTCAAGAATGCATGTAGATAGGGCTCATTTTATACATGTTATGTATATTGTTCATTCCTAGCACATTGTAAATTATTTGTATATCTTGTACAAAATAAACTCATGTAATTAACCTATGAATTATGGAAGCTATTCAAAGTAAGTATTTTAGTATGTGAATTGAATTTGAGTTATAATGAGATTATACTTGTGAATATTGAGATATTGAAAATCTAATGAGATTTCTGAGAAATCTGAATACTGTATTGAGATACATTAAGTTTGAGAAATTGAGTATATATTAAAATTGTCTTTGGCAGGTTCAGAAGAACTGTTAGTCCAAATTACAGCCGACACTTTGTCGGATTATCGTTAAAATTTTTGAAATTTCCAATTTAGTTAGATTTTGATAAAAGTAAAAATAGCCTAAATCTTCAATAAAGTTTTTGAATAAATAAATCAAGAACTGTAATGAAATCAGATAAAATAGAGTGCTCCGGCACACTGAGTGGCATAACTTGCTCGGCTACACTGTAGTCGGGTAAAGGGTGTCACAAGGGGCATCACAAATATAGGGTAGAGGGTACTTATTCTTCATAGTTACCTTATTCAACTATCTGTAATCAATGCACAACCTCAAAAATCTATCGTTCTTCTTTACAAACAGTAGTGGAGCACTGAAGGAGTGGAAGCGTGATTATTGGGCATTAGAACCTTGAATTTCAAAAATTATTTCTAAGGTTACATGCGTCATACCAAGTTTCTTATGAACGTAATCAATTTCCAATGCCCAATTGCATACCAAAACATATTTTAGCATGCATTAAAATTTCATTTGCCATTAAAGATTATGAATTAACATTTAATTCTATTAAATCCTAACTAAAAAAGAGATTTTTAGGTACTAACCTCTTGATGCACAATTAATGCAATCATAGGATGTTCTTAGGACCCCAAATGTTGTCCTTCTAGATTGTCCACCACAAGCACACACCAAAGTAGCAATGGCAGCTCCTAGATTGGCTTCTCAAGCCTTGTCAACCAATTTTGAGATGGAGTTTATTGCTTTAGTGAAGGTTAATGGGTATTTAGGACACTAGAAACTTTTTCTAGCAATTCTAACTCAAATAAAATAGAGATTTCTTTTTGAATCAAGTGAGAAAATAAGAGAGGAAAAAGACACTCCAAGTTGCCATCCACTTTTTAGAGAGGAAGAGTGAGTGGCTGATTTTTCTTTATAACTTTTCTTTATATACTTAGGTCAAACTCTAACTCCCTTGCCATATGTCATCACAAGATCCCATCTTATTATTATTTGATTTAATCCTATGAAGCCAAGCGTCATGCTCCATTTAAATCATGATATGTGGTCTTCCATCATAGGAAGACAAGTGGCAAGATCATATGGTGACATGTGGCACCATGAGTGTCACCATGTGAAAAGACCAATTTGATCTTACTTTTTTAATTTGAGTTCTCAACCTAAAATTATAATTTCTCCTCTTTAAATCAATTTATATCAAATATAAATTAATTAATTAATTAATCTCCATTAATTAATTTCTCATAATTAAATTCATATTTAATCAAATTAAATATAAATTTAATTTATACTATACATCCAATAACCTAGATTTGGTTTCAAGTCATGCTTGGTACTTTGCAATCTTATTGCAAACCAAACCTCTTTAATTAATTAATCAATTAAATCAAATTTTAAATGGTGATTAGCTTGTGTAGATGTGTGACTTACTAGGCTCATTACTTATTGGCAATGAGAAATGATATTAACTCTTAATATCATTAGAACTCTTTCTTATCGTAAATGATTTTTCTAAATCATTTCAGGCATCTCATAGACCATGGTTGACACCTAGCATAGTATGCCATGGCCACCCAATCAGTAATAAGGAATACCTTAAATGAACTTCTAATCATATGTTACCATGCACTAGAATCTCTCCATTACAAAATCCCAATTCGTGCTGGAGTCATGGTTAATGTCAAACCCCATTTGCTATGAATATTATGTTCTCTTTTAATTTCAGTTCTTGATTAATTAGATTTTCTTATAAAAAACACTTTTCTGACTAAATCTGTCTATCCTGGCTAGGAACTTGAAACATGAAGAACAATTAAATGAACATAGGATTCTATCCCTATTTACTTAGGGTAACGAATTCCATCTTGATCAATACCTATCTCCGTATATAACTAGTAGGAGCCAACACATGCCCATAACCCATACACAGTAAAAGTATGAAAGTAGTATCAAACTCAAACCACCTATATATAAGATAACTGTGTTTTCTCAGGCCTAAAGATTATATGCACTGAAATGATATATGACAATGCATTGACAAGAGTAAACTCCATGTGTTTGTCATAAGCACACTGGTTTGGCCTGCTTATCATGTATAAGTGCCTATCATGTTTGTTATGTGGCATGAGACTCATCACTCCATCTTATTTATATCTCATATAAATACCTTGGGAACAAACATGATTACAATCTTTTTGGATAAGTCATGTCCTTTGTGAAGTATCCTCGATTGTGAACCAATTTATGATACATTGTACTAGAAATACTGTCACTCATATTCTTAACAACTTAAGAATAGAATTTCTAACAAAATATCAATGGACCTTTTCTATTACACACAAATATATTATGTAAACGAAAAAGTGAAATTGCCTTTTATTAATAAGATATATACAAGATACATACAAAATGATATGCTCTAGGGCATACTACTAACAAGCACCCCAAGGAGAAGAACTCAGTCTGACGAATCCCTTATCCACTAATTCCTGTAGCTCTTTTTTTAATTCTTTCAACTCTATAGGACCCATCTTATAGGGAGGAATAGATATGAGTCTAGTACTAGGCACTAGATCAATTTCAAAATTTATCTCCCTTTCAGGTGGTAGACTAGGTAGTCCCTCAGGAAACACATATGAAAACTCTCTTACCACAGGAACTAATTTCGGTCCACTTATATTCTCTACAACTTCTCTAACATGGGCTAAAAAACCCCTACATCCTTTTTGGAGTGTCTTACTGGATTGCATCACAGAGATCATCCCCTTCACCCCTAATGTCTAATCTCCCTAAAAAACTACATTCAACCCATTTGGTCCTCTAAACTTTAATACCTTGCTTCTATAGTTTAAGGTGGCATAATTGACCGAGAGCTAATCCATCCCTAGAATGACATCAAAATCTGTCAATTCTAGAATCACCAGGTCAGTTAAGAAACATTTATCCTTCACCATCACTAGATAGCCATAACAAATCATTTCTGTCACTAAAGGATCACACTTGGGTCCACTCACAAGCAATGGACATTACAAACTCGAAACTACTAAACCCAATCTTAAAATTGCTTTGGGTTTTATAAAAGAACGGGATGCACCAAGATCAATCAAAACATGCACATTCAAACTTCCAATGCAAAAATTACCTGACACCATAGTGTTGGAGGTATTGGCTTCCTATTATGTCATGGTAAAGTTCTGTGTCAGAGCTATTGAACCCTTTCCTTGAGAGCTTGCTATAGAGAAAGAAGAACCTCATCTTCTACCCTATCCCCTTCTTAATAAGGGACCCATAGGAGTTTGTCTTGCCGTCGATTGAGCCACACTGCCTGACCCAGTCTGCTACTATGAAGCCACCCTTTCCATGTTAGGACACTTCCAGACATATGCCCTTTTTGACCACATTTGTAACATTAGGAAGTTCCAAACCTATAAGCTCCTCGATGAGGCTTCCCACTTCTAACACAATCAGAGGTATTCGAACCCGAACTAAAGCTGCCTCCCATCCCAAGGCCTGACTTGATTCTGTTCCAAAACTTATTCTTCTTTTGCTTCCTTCCTTCTTTATCTTTCTTAGCTTTGGATGAAGAAATAGTTTGGGTTAAATGATTAAATCTCCCCACATCGGAAGCCTTAGGAATTGTAGATTGCTTGGCTTTTGTACTTTTTAACTTCGAACTCCCTTCAATGATAGCCCAAGCCTCCATCTTTCTTGTAGCATTTATTAAAGAATGTATAACTATTTTTTAAAAAATCGGATTCCTTGCTACTATTAATCTGCCAGAATTTGGAAATTGTATATTAATGCAAGTTCTTGTATTTTCTTGGGTTTTAATTGATATTTGATCTATTTTTCTGTGTTCTTTCAATTCAAGAAGTGTTATGAAGTGTTTGGATCATGATAGAAGACTTAGACCATTAGGTAGTTGACTAATTAGGAATCTTAACCCTTTAGGAGACTAGAGTTAGAATCCAATGTAAATTGTTATTAATATTTTCTTTATTTCTTTTATTTTCTTTAGTTTCTTTATTTTTTATTACAAACAAAATTGGTAAGTAGCCCTAAGGTAAGTACCAAAGAGGGCATTTGCGTGGAGCTTATATGGAGCTAAACGGAGTAAGCCAAGGATATCATTGCCATACTAGAAGAGAAGACCCTTTTTTAAGGGTAGCTTGCCCCAATGGCAACTGCATTTACCAACAGGTAAGTAGCTCTAGACTTCTCGAATAACCATTGGCATGAAATTGTAGTAATAATAGAACTTTTATTTGGTAAATTAAAATTAACTTTGTTTTTAATTTAACTGACTTTTGCATATAATTAATTTAAATAAATACTTTGTAAATTAAAATTAATCTTGTTTGTAAATTAACTAACATTGGCATGTAAAATAAATTTAATTTAATACTTGGTAATTGTAAAATAAATTTGCATGTTAGAAATCTTTATTAGGTTGTGATTGTTTGGGCCTTATGTGATATTAGAATAAATTACACATGTATATAATTAACTTAGTTCAATTATCCTTAGGGTAACTTGGTGAAAATTAATTAATTAGGTTAAATAGAAATGTAGGGTTATTTGAAATTGAATTTGTTTGTAAATTGAATTCTCAATAATAAATTAATTTTAGTCATCTGGTAAATATCATTTAAATAATTAGCAACCCCATAGATAAGAATTACTTGTGCATGAAAATTATGTGTAAACAACAACCCTTTTGTGAATTACTTGCGTGTGTAGGATTAGAATTGCATTTTTTAGGATGAAGTTTAATAAAGGAATGATAAACAAGGCTTTTAGAAACATTAGTAGAGGACTAGCACTCGAATTAACGAGGTTAGACCAGGCGTAAAGGGTGCCTAACTCCTTTCCCTTACGTACCCATTATCCCGAACCTAGACATTGGGCTATGGTAATGACAGTTGTGGAAACTCTGCAAGGAGTAAGTTGCCATCCATGACCCTCGCAAGAAACACTGAATATGTCCCGGTTATTACCCGGGTGGCGACTCCTGTCTATCTATGCCTTCGTGACATAAATCCTTCGTACCGTGGTAGTGTTATGGGAAGACGGTACTTACCAGTGGTTTGATTCTATTAGGATTGTATGAAGTGCATGTCTAGAAAATGCTGTCTAAGGAGGTGGTACTTAAGTGAGACCATTGTGACTCCACCATCTTTCCTGGGCATTACCGGGTGTATTTTCTATAATTCTAATGGATGATATTTCGCCTCACGCCCCCCTCACTACAGAGTGCCAGTCAACCTAGTGGACTGTCTTGAACCTCGCATTTTTGAAAGTAAACAACAAGTGTTGAGCACATAAAAAGTTCATGTTATTCATATGAACACACAGCACATAATCAAACCTAACATGCACATAATATTCATCACATGACATATAGGGACTCAACCCTATTGGATATGTATTAATTAATTTCTCACAATTAAATTCATATGTAAACACTTTAAATATAAATTAAACTTATACTATACATCCAATAATCTAGATTTGGTTTCAAGTCATGCTAGGGACTTTATATTCTAATTGCAAACCAAACCTATTTAATTAATCAATTAAACTCTTTAATTAATCAATTAAATCACATTTAACTTGGTGATTACTTGTGTATGTGTGTGACTCACTAGGCTCATCACTAATTGGCAATGAGATATGATATCAACTCTTAATATCATCAGAACTTTTTCTTACCATAAATGATTTCTCTAAATCATCTTAGGCACCTCATAGACCATGGTTAACACCTAGCATAGCATGCCATGGCCACCTAATCAGTAATAAGGAATACCTTAAATGAACCTATAATCATATGTTACCATGCTCTAGAATCTCTCTGTTACAAAATCCCAATTCGAGCTGGAGTCATAGTTTATGTCAAACCCCATTTGTTATAAATATTATGTTCTCTTTTAATTCCAGTTCTTGATTAATTAGATTTTCTTGTCATGAACGCTTTTTTGACTAAATCTGTCGGTCTTGGCCAGGAACTTGAATATATCAAGAACAATTAAATGAACATAGGACTTTATCCCTATTTACTTAGGGTAACAGATTCCATCTTGATCAACACCTACCTCCATATATAACTAGTAGGAGCCAACACATGCCCATATACCCATACACAGTACAAGTATGAAAGCAGTATCAAACTCAAACCACCTACATACAAGATAACTGTGTTATCTCAGGTCTAAAAATTATATGCACTGATATGATATATGACAATACATTGACAAGAGTAAACTCCATATGCTTGTCATATGTGTCACTGGTTCGGCCTACTTATCATGTATAAGTGCCTATCATATTTGTTATATGACATGAGACTCACCATTCCATCTTATTTATATCTCATATAAATACCTTGGGAACAAACATGATTACAATCTTTCTGGATAAGTCATGTCCTTATTGTGAAGTATCCTCGATTGTGAACCAATTTATGATACTTTGTGCTAGAAATACCATCACTCATATTCTTAATATCTTAAGAATAGAATTTCTAACAAAATATCAATGGACCTTTTCTATTACACATAAATATATTATGTAAATGGAAAAGTGAAATTGCCTTTTTATTAATAAAATATGTACAAGATACATACTAAATGATATGCTCTAGGGCATACTACTAACAATCTCCCACTAGCGCTAGAGTCGTTTATTACAATATCTTAGACCCATCTTCTCAAGATGTCGGTCTAACTGAGCTTGTGACATAGGCTTAGTAAAAGGATCAGCTGGATTTTCAGCTGATGCTATTTTCTGCATGGCTACATCGCCTTGCCCAACTATCTCTCTGATAATGTGGTAGTGCCTTTGTATGTGTTTGAATTTCTGGTGATACCGGGGTTCCTTATCCAAACAGCCTCTTTTGCAGCATCTGATGCAGTAATGTACTCGGCCTCTGTAGTGGAATCAGCAGTCGTACTCTATTTGGAACTCTTCCAACTAACTGCACTTCCATTACAAATGAACACAAACCTAGAGGTAGACTTTTTTTCATCGATATCTGATTGAAACTCAGAATCAGTATAACTATCCAATTGCAAGTCCCCACCTCCATAAATCAATAATAAATCCTTAGTTCTTCTCAAGTACTTAAGGATATTCTTGATAACTATCTAGTGTTTTAAACCTGAATTGGATTGAAACCAGCTAGTCAAACTAACAGCATATGCAATATCTAGCCTAGTACACAATATTGCATACATCAAACTTCCAATAGCTGAAGCATATGTAATCTTGGCCATTTTATCTCTTTCTTCATGTGTCTTTGGAGACATCTCTTTAGAAAGGTGGATACCATGTCTCACTGGTAACAATCCTCTCTTGGAATCAAGCATGTTAAACCTCTTTAACACCTTTTCCAAGTATAGACTTTAGGATAAACTAATTATTTTTTCGCTCTCTCTCTATAGATGCGAATCCCAAGAATATAGGTTGCCTCCCCTAAGTCTTTCATAGAGAATATATTTGGCAACCATACCTTTACAGTTGTCAACATACCTATGTCATTATCCATCAACAAAATATCATCCACATATAAGACAAGGAAAGTGATAGCACTATCACTAACCTTCTTATATACACATGGCTTATCCTCATTTTTTATAAAACCAAATGACTTAATGGCTTCATCAAAATTGATGTTCCAACTCCTCAAAGCTTGTTTTAACCCATAAATGGATCGCTTTAGCTTGCATACCTTGGAACCATCTTGGGATTCAAAACCCCTAGGTTGTTCCATGAAAATGTTTTCTTCAATGTATCCATTGAGAAAAGCTGTTTTGATATCCATTTGCCAAATCTCATAATCATAGTATGCAGCTATTGCTAATAGAATCCTAATTTATTTAAGCATGGCAACAGGCGAGAAAGTCTCCTCATTGTCGATTCCTTACCTTTGGCGAAACCCTTTTGCTACTAGCCTTGCTTTATAGGTCTCTACCTTTCCATCAGAACCAATTTTCTTCTTGAAAAACCATTTTTTCCCTATAGGTACAATACCTTCAGGTGGGTCAATAAGATCCCAAACTTGATTCTTATACATGGAATCAATTTTGGATTTCATAGCATCAATCCATTTTGAAGAATCTATATCTAATATAACTTCTTCATAGGTAAGTGGATCATCTCCATGACCTACTTCTTCATGAGTGAACAACTCTTATTCATCTTTATGAAGGAAACCATATCTCATTGGTGGGTGAGATATCCTGGTTGATCTGCGAGGAACTACTGTAGATATTTCATCAATAGGTGTAGGTTGACTATATGGATCTATATCCATTTGATCTGTTGGTTGATCAGAATTCTCCAATTCTAACTCTATTTTCCTTCATTTGCCTCCTTCTTGAATAAGCTGTTGTTCAAAAAATATTGCATCTCTACTTACCACAACCTTTTGTGTTGTAGGCAAATAAAAATAATATCCAAAACTCTCTTTTAGATATCCAACAAATTGACCCTTTTCTGATTTGGTTTTCGATTTATCAGTGTTTAGCTTTTTGATATAAGCTGGACTACCCCAAATCTTAACATGCTTAAAACTTGGTTTTCTTTCATGGCATATCTCATAAGGTGTGGAAGAAACTGATTTTGATGGAATCTTACTCAAAATATGCAAAGCTGATTCTAATGCAAATCCCCAAAAGGAGATTGGCATATCAGTATAGCTCATCATACTACATACCATATCTAATAGGGTACGATTTATCCTTTCAGATACACCATTCAGCTGTGGCGTTCCTGGAGGAGTCAGCTGGGAAACAATGCCATGTTCTTTTAAGTATTCATCAAATTTCGTACTTAAGTGTTTACCTCTACAATCTAATCAAAGAGTTTTTAATACTTTTTCTGTTTGATTTTCTACTTCAGATTTAAATTCTTTAAACTTTTCAAAGGATTCATATTTGTATTTCATCAAATACAAATACCCAAACCTTGATTTATCATCAGTAAAGGTAATAAAGTAATGAAAACCGCCTCTAGCCATTTCCTTAAATAGACCACATACATCACTATGTATTAGCTCTAAAATATTTTCAGCTCTTAGTCCTTTTCCAATAAAGGATGATCTAGTCATTTTGCCCTAAAGGCAGGATTCACAAGTTGGAGTTGGTTTAGAACCTAATGAGGATAAAATCTCCATTTTCTCCAGTTTTGCAATCCTATCTTCTGCAATATGACCTAATCTTAAGTGCCAAATATATTTTAAACTTGAGTTGATTTTCATCATGGCATTACATTCATTTAGATTGCTTGCATTAGATTTGTATTTAACATTATTATCTAAATAATAAAGTCCATCATGCATATAACTGGAACCAACATATTTATTTTCAAAATAAATATTGCAAATATCATTTATGAACTAAAATTCATAACCATCTCTGGTTAAACTAGATATAGAAATGATGTTCTTAAAAGCATCAGATACATGCAAAAACCTTATTTAAATACAAAACATGTCCACACATGTATAAAGATTTAGATCCTATGGCTAAAGCTTCAACAGTTGAGCCATTGCCAACCCGGAGTCTAATATCTCATTACTGCAAGCTGCCACTACTTGCTATACTCTAGGCAGTTCCTATTCCAATGCCCATTCTTCTGGCAATGGAAACACTTTCCCTTGCCTTTGTCAACTTTGGTCTTTGTTTTCTGTTTGGCTATCTTCTTGGAAGGTCCTGAAACTTGAGGTTTCTTTTTCTTATTGCCCTTCTTCTTGTTGGACTTTCCAGTAGAAGAAGATGCAATCAAAGCTACCTCTTTTCTTTTATTACCCGACATATTCTTTTGGGCAATAACCCGCATGTTAAGTAAACCAGACAAGGTATATTCCTGCTTAGTCATATGAAAATTTGTCACAAAATTCCTAAATGACTCAGGAAGGGACTGAAGGATCAAATATGTCTGCAGTTGGAAATCCATGTTAAAGTCAAGATGTTCCAGCTGCTCAATAAGCTGAATCATCCTGTGGACATGATCCCCAACATTCTGTCCCTCAGACATCCTCAGTCGAAATAGCTGCCTAGATATCTCATACCTAGCATTCCTGCTATGCTCACCACACAACTCTTGTAGGTGGAGGAGGATCTCACTTGCACTCTACATGTTCTTATGCTGCTTTTGTAAATCATTACTCATAGAAGCAAGCATGTAACACTTGGCTCTCATATCATGCTCCTTCCACTTGTCCAAAGTGTCATGTTCCTCTTGAGTGGCCTCTAGAGGTAAGGGAGTAGGAACATTTGAGTCTAGAACATATCCAATACGTTCTAGGTTCAGGACAAGTTTTAAATTTCTTAGCCAATCAGAAAGATTAGGTCCTGTCAACCTATTGTGATCAAGTATGCTTGCAAGGATATTGGATGGTGGTGGTTGTTGTGTGCTCATTATTTTCAGAAGAATAACTACAGAAAATAACTAGATTAATTAGTAAATGTATCAAGTAATTAACCAAAATGATTATGGTCTTTAATCAAATTGGTCCTCCTACTAACTTAGCGAATCCTACACTTCCAAAGTAGGAAACAAAAATCCTAGCTGGATGGATTTCTAGTAGGTGATTAAATTCTTATAGTCTTATTGATCATCCTCAGGCACATCCATTATTGAAATTACAATAAACTATAAGTGAGCAACTCCTTGCCCATCACATCTCATGTGAGGTTCAATCCTTTACCTAGCCCTTAATACTCAAAATCTCAGGCACATCCATTATTGACTTATCTTGCATTAGTTAAGTTGATCTCATTGAGCCAGTAAACACGCAAATAATTTTAATGTCCTCAGGCACATCCATTATTGGCCACCAAACCATTTACATATTTATAACATCTCATGCTTAACAATTATTCTCAAGAAAATCTCTAAAATTAATTGCATCATATGCAAATATTTAAAATTTCTTAAAATAATTGCTTCAATGTAGGGCCCATGATATAATTACCTTAATTATACCATTTCCAACTTAATAATTTGCTTGGAAGATTTAGTGGTCGACTTAATTACTATTATGGTCTCACTTTACACATTATCCAATTAGCATGCATATATCATAGACTTGCATACATTTCCATACATCTCATGCATACATGGATAAACAATAAATATGGTATGATCATGGACTTTTTAAGGAATTCAATTCTGAGCCACCAAGAATTGAATCAGGGCATTCCTTAGTGCATTTCATTCATTCATATTACAAGAGTTACTGAAGGAGTACATAATCAACACTTGATCTTGAATTCCTCCCACTGGTCCCACCAATGTTCTTGACCTCCTTGATCTTCTTGCAATCCAATTACATAGTAATCCTTGGCATACCAAGGGGACAAGAATATGGACTTTAAAGTCCTCAAATAAATGAAATTATAACCCAAAAATATTACAACCTTTATAATACATGCCACTAAAATAAAATTAATTATTTTACAACCCAGAGAAAAATAAAAGAAATAAATCCAATCACATTGGTCTTTTATTATCCATGATCATCCATCATGCATATTACCATTTAACAATTAAATAAAACATACATACTAAAATTAAATAGAATATCTCATATTCAACTAAAAAATTCAGATTTGAATCTCATTCAACCAAATTTAAAAATTCATATTTGAATCTTATTCAAAACAAATTTAAAAATTCAGATTTGTATCTCATTCAAACAAATTTAAAAATTTAGATTTGAATCAAAATTTTATTGTGTGATTAAAACTCCTAATTAAATATTTTAATTAGTCATGGGATGGGCCTTAGATCATACAACAATTGCACATTCAAAGCCCATATACCTTGCACACCATTGTGGTGCTAAATCCATGCTCACCATGGAGAACAAACATGTGCTGCCACACTCTTCTATGCAACCAGCAATGAATCAATCAACTTTTGATCAAATCACACAATTAAATTAGATATTAAACAATATAAATGGCAAATATAGTGGCTCTGATGCCAATTGAAGGAGCGGAAGCATGAAAATTGTTAGATTAGAATATTGAATTCATAATTTTCTTCTATGGTTTCATGCATCATGCCATATCCATTATGTACCTAATTGATTTCAATGTTCAATTGCATATTAAAACTCTTTTACTATGTATTAGGATCTACATTTGCCATTTAAGATTTTTGAATTAACAAATTAATTCATTAGAACCCTAGATTAATACAATAATATGTGCACTAACCTTTTAATGCACTGTAGATGCGATTGGTACCTTTGGGAAGCACCTAGGAGCCCAAATGTTGTCCCTCTAGCTTGTCCACACCAAAATCACCAATGGGCAGCCCCCAATCTTGCTTCTCAAGCCTTGTCAACCAATTAGAAATTAGGGATTTACCTTTAGAGAGGTTTTAGATGTGTATAGGACACTAGAAACAATTTCTAGTATTTTTAATTCAAAGAAAACAATTGATTTCTCTTTGAATTGTTGAGAGAAGATGAAGAGAAGAGAGGAGCATAGAGGTGGCGGCACTTTTTTAGAGAAAATAAGAATAAGAGTGGCTGATTTTTATTTTCTCATAACATCACTTTATATAATTAGGTAATCACTTAAAAACCTTGTCACATGTCATCACCTGATTGCATCTTAATATTAATTGATCTAATCACATTAAGCCAAGTGTCAAAGCTAGATTTAATCTTGACTTTGATCACCTTGCATCATAGGGAGACAAATGGCAAACTTATATAGTGCCATGTGTCACCATCTCTTGGTGTAACATGTCACCCTGTGAAATGACCAAATTACCCTTATGTTGTAATTTTGAGTTCTCAACCCAAAATCATTATTTCTCCTCTTCTAATCAATTTATATTAAATATAAATTAATTAATTAATTAATCTCTATTAATAATTTCTTACAATTAAATTCATATTTAAACACTTAAATATAAATTTAACTTATACTATACATCCAATAACCTAGAATGGGTTTCAAGTCATGCTAGGGACTTTGCAATCTAATTGCAAACCAAACCTATTTAATTAATCAATTAAACTCTTTAATTAATCAATTAAATCACATTTAACTTGGTGATTACTTGTGTATGTGTGTGACTCACTAGGCTCATCACTAATTGGCAATGAGATATGATATCAACTCTTAATATCATCAGAACTTTTTCTTACCATAAATGATTTCTCTAAATCATCTTGGGCACCTCATAAACCATGGTTAACACCTAGCATAGCATGCCATGGCCACCCAATCAGTAATAAGGAATACCTTAAATGAACCTATAATCATATATTACCATGCACTAGAATCTCTCTGTTACAAAATCTCAATTCGAGCTAGAGTCATGGTTTATGTCAAACCCCATTTGCTATAAATATTATGTTCTCTTTTAATTCCAGTTCTTAATTAATTAGATTTTCTTGTCAGAAACTCTTTTCTGACTAAATTTGTCTATCCTAGCCAGGAACTTGAAACATCAAGAATAATTAAATGAATATAGGACTTTATCCCTATTTCCTTAGGATAACAAATTCCATTTTGATCAACACCTACCTCCATATATAACTAGTAGGAGCCAACACATGCCCATATACCCATACACAGTACAAGTATGAAAGCAGTATCAAACTCAAACCACCTACATACAAGATAACTGTGTTATCTCAGATCTAAAGATTATATGCACTTATATGATATATGATAATGCATTGACAAGAGTAAACTCCATGTGCTTGTCATATGCATCACTGGTTCGGCCTACTTATCATGTATAAGTGCCTATCATGTTTGTTATATGGCATGAGACTCACCATTCCATCTTATTTATATCTCATATAAATACCTTGGGAATAAACATGATTACAATCTTTCTGGATAAGTCATGTCCTTATTGTGAAGTATCCTCGATTGTGAACCAATTTATGATACTTTGTGCTAGAAATACTGTCACTCATATTCTTAACAACTTAAGAATAGAATTTCTAACAAAATATCAATGGACCTTTTCTATTACACATAAATATATCAATTATTTTTATGACACCCCTCACCCGTCTACAGTGTAGCCGAGCAAGGCATGCCACATATTGGGTTGGAGTGTCTTAACTTATCCCATTATATTCTTGGCTATTACATAAAATTTTATTTAAATTCAGATCTAATTATTTTATCAGAGAAACTGACAGAGTTTCCCCTCATTTCTTAATATTTTGACAATTTCCCACCTGTGCGAAACAATTATAATTATCTTTATATATATATATATATATATATATATATATATATATATATATATATATATATATATATTCTCAAATTCATTTTCTCATTCAGAACATCAATAAGTTTCACTTATATAAATACATAAGAAATTCAAATCATTTTCATACATACACAATTCAAATATGAAATTTGAAACTGTATTAATTTACATCATGTGTACATTTAATGTACAAAAATACATAATTTACATTACATATCCAAAATTTAATTACAATGATCAAAAATAAAATACAAGCTGGTGGACACTACCAAAATATGCACTGCTGAGGAGGTGACACTCGGGACCCAAATGCAGATCAAAACTTCTAATCTCCTAGTCTATAGTCTATTGGGTTCTCTGGCCAAATCTTCAGTACCTACGCATTGCAAACAGCGACGCGCTAAGCATAAAGCTTAGTGGTGCCCATAATACAAGAAAATATAATATACAAATAAAAGTAAAAAAAAAATTTCCTAGTTATTGTGCTTATAAGAAATAAATAATTACTAACTTATTGTTTTGTCGAAGGCTAATTACATCTTATGATATTAACTCTTCCTAGCATTTTATTAATCATTCTATTGATGATTTTGAGCCTCTTTTTATTAAAATCATTCTTGTTCTTTATCTTGATATTTAATTTCCTTACTTCCTTTAATAATTAATTCAATTACATTTATACTTTTCCATGTCTAAGTAACCTATACAAATTGATCGAACTGGATAAATGGGTAAACTAGCACTGGTACCAGGTACCTCGGGCCATCACACCATTGATCACAATGTATCTCTCGGTGTGCAGACAGAATGGCTAATAAGCCATAAAAACAATAAGGCATAAAGCCAAGTATAACATCATAATCAGTATAGCCATAGGCTATCATATCACAGAATGGCATGAAGCCATACGCAGTACTGCTATCAGAACCCTATTGGCATGCCATCCTATCCAAACCAATCTCACTAGGTCTACTAGGGCATATTACAAAGCTCTTAATTGAATATTTGTGCTTAACATGTAAGGTTACTATTCATTTTACTATTCGAGTCAAAATATTGACTCTCTCATATATAATAGTTACATGAGTTTTAATCACATGAAATTACCACAATTTGGTTCCCAAAAGTGTTGGCATTAGTTGCCAATCAATACTTCAAACCAATAGGAATTAAATAAAAAATTTTAGTTTTGGGCGCCAGAGATTACTGTTCCATTAGGCAATTCTACAGTGAGAATTTGGCCAAATGTTCTTAATCAAAGTTGTTCTTTATTGTGTCTTCTTTAATTTCCTTTTTGAATCACTCCATTTGGATTTTTCTAGCTCAAGTGATGGACATTTTACCATAACTGGTCGGATAGACTTTTACCCAGAATTTCCGGGCCATTCTGGTTCTGCCAGATTTGGTAGCTCAAATTTGGTTATTCATTTGGTTAAGTTCAGAATTTGAGTTTGTGTTCCACATGAAAGTTATTCTAAATTGTCTAAGTTTTTCATTGATATAAATTTCAGGTCAATTGGACCTTTCTACACTGAGTTATGACCAAATGAATGAATATTGTTCCTTTGGTGATTTTGCACAGGCAGAATGTGTATTACCCAGATTTGGTAAATTTTTAGGTCAGTCTATTGAGGTTTTCTGGGTAGGCTTCCTTCATCAAAGTTGTACCATTATGTATCTGATTTCATATCCAATTGGCCTTGCACCAATTGAACCTATGCATCTCTTGTTATAGCTACCCAAATCTATTGGACTCACACCCAGTCCTGCAGGTCACACTAAGCAGCATACCTAACTTCAATTCCCGTGGCACAAATCACTTCACTTCCTAATTACACTTAGCCAAATGGTCACTAATTGACCATTAGAACTTCTTTTCACCAATACATGAGCAAATCTCAAATTTGTGCCCCAAACCCTAACTCCAACCATTTCAATTCTTCATATATATGCAATTAATGAATTAAGACATCAAATTCATGTTCAATGGCAGCCATGTATAACTATAATTCAATCTAATCAATGAAACCCTAACGTACCCTAAGGCTGCCAAATTTTGTAGAAATTAATCATGCAAATTTTATTTAAATTCTCTTAATTTCACACTCAATTCATACTCCACATGATGTATACACAAAGTTTTAAAGATTAATTGGCACTAACCTTGTTTTGTGCCTACCCAAGCTTGACAAACTTCTTTGTTTTCACTTCTTTTTGCTGCCCAAGTATTGCTCTAGTGGTAGGGACAATTTTTTGTGAAGGGAGGATGAGATTTTGAGGTGGTTTTGTGGGTGGAATCAAGCTCACAATGAAGCTTTCATGGAGGTTTTTCTTCTCTCTCTCTCTCTCTCTCTCTCTCTCTCTCTCTCTCTATAAAATCAGCAGCCAAGGTTGAAGATGGCTGTTTGATTTTTCAATTTTTATCTTCTTTTATTCATTTTTAAATAGTATATGATGGTGTGTCAAAATTTGGTTGGGTGGAAATATTTTAATTGCATAAGCATGATGTCAAAATTAAAATTTTCTTCCATTTTCTTTTCTTTTCTTTTCTTTTCTACTCATTTTCAATTAAATTTTTAGAAATATTTATTCATATTTTATGTCATATAAATTATTTATTTAACTGGACAAGTTGGCCAAAAATCTTCTCTGAAGATGAAATGACCAAAGCTTATTGAGCTAAAATCGTCTGTACCGATCTAAAAATATTTCTAAGCATTTTCTTGGCATTCTAATACCATCAAAACCTCAATGACTCTTTTCTGAAATCCCAAAAATTATTTCATGAATTTTCTCCCGGGTTTAGAGCTCCTAGCTACGAGGACTGTAACTTCCCACTGGGTTACCCATCGCTAGGGCACCAGCTCATTTAACTTGGTTGTATTTTATTTCTAAAATTTTTCCTAATTTTTTCTTACCATTATTTGAGTTATTTATAACTCCTCACTCTAATCTAAATATTTTTTTAGACGTTCTAGCTGTCCGGACTGACACCGGTCACCGGAACAGTAGAATGTACAAAATTGCTACAGTAAGGGTGTTACAACTCTTCCCCTCTAATTTAAATTTTGTCCTCGAAATTTACCTGACTTAAGTAATCATGGAGCTGCTACTTCCTTGCTTCTTCACTTCCTTGTATTGCCTCATCAATGTCTGGGTTCGACTCCTCTTGAGCTTCCATAGCATATACCCGTGGTACCATTCTAACCTCGGGCCTTTCGACCGTCTCAGAAGCAACCTTCAGTGTAATGTCAGCCATCTCTGCTCTACCCAGTCTTTTACCCCTTTGAACTGTAGGGGTAGGTCTATCAACTTGTACTAGAGCTGTTGAACCACTCCTCTGAGGGCAATCTCTTATGAAATGATCCATAGCCCCACACTTAAAACACTTTCCAGTTAACAGTCGACACTCCCCTCTGTGTCTCCTACCACAGTGCATACATTTAGGCACTGTGCCTGATCCCCTTGTTACTGTGCCTGGGGAGCTAGCTATAGATATCCCAGTCTGGCCTCTCTGGCCCTGTATCTGATCTTGTGAACCAGAACTCTTAAGCCTCTTACTATCAGTCGGTATACTTGACTGCTCTAGTCCAAATTCCCTCTTACGCTGCCTATCTTTCCTATTCTGTTCACTTACTCTAACCCTTTCAACTTTCAGTGCAGCTTCAACTAATTTTGTGAAGTCCATAATCCCCAAGGTAGTGATTATTATTTTAATGTTGTCATTTAGCCCCTCTTCAAACTTTCTGCACCTCTCTGCTTCTGTGGGGACTATCTTTCTTCCGTAGCAGCTTAGTCTGACAAACTCCTTCTCATACTCCACTATTGATAGCTACCTCTGCCTCAGACTAATAAACTCTCTTCTTCTGTCTTTTAGGAACACATTTCCCACATACTTCTTCTTAAACTCAACGAGGAAGAAATCCCAAGTTATCAACTTTGGCCGGACCTCACTAGATACGGTATCCCACCACTGATAGGCATCGTCTTGGAGCAGGGACATAGCACCCCCTAAGTTCTGCTCTGGGGTGCAATGCAGTTGCTTCAATACCCTTATGGTGCAGTCTAGCCAATTCTCAACCACCATCGAGCCATCTTCTTTCTTACCCATGAAGTCCACAGCCCCAAATTTTCTGAGCTTTTTTAAATTTGACTTTTGCTGTGGAGGTGGTAGCAGTGGCATAACTCTAGCCATTTGTCTAAAAAACTAGGCCATTTGCTGAAACATGGCCTGTGGAGGCTGTACAGGCACTTTTGGTACTGGTGGAGCAGGTTCTCCCCTGCTTCCAGTCTCAGCTGCAGGTGGAGCATGACTCTCCAATTCCTCATCTACTAATCTCTGTGACGTGGGATCCATAACCTAATCAAAACAAGAAAAATAAACAGATCTGCATTAGTATCACCTCGACTCTTACAAATGTAATGTATGGTATGGACTCTATCTAGACCTAGAAACGCACTAAACCGTGCTCTGATATCACTAAATGTGACACCCTTTACCCGTCTACTGTGTAGCCGAGCAAGACATGTCACACTCGGTGCCGGAGCACCCTATCTTATCTTATCTTACTTTATTCTTTTAATAATTTGTTCTTGTTATATTTTAATATCAATTATTTTTGTGACACCCCTCACCCGTCTACAGTGTAGCCGAGCAAGACATACCACATAGTGCATTGGAGCGTCTTAACTTATCCCATTATATTCTTGGTTATTACATAAAATTTTATTTAAATTCAGATCTAATTATTTTATCGGAGAAACTGACTGAGTTTCCCCTCATTTCTTAATATTTTGACGATTTCCCACCTGTGTGAAACAATTACAATTATCTTTATATATATATATTCTCAAATTCGTTTTCTCATTCAGAACATCAATAAGTTTCACTCATATAAATACATAAGAAATTCAAATCATTTTCATACATACACAATTCAAATATGAAATTTGAAACTGTATTAATTTACATCATATGCACATTTAATATACAAAAATACATAATTTACATTACATATCTAAAATTTAATTACAATGATCAAAAAATAAAATACAAGCTGGTGGACACTACCAAAATATGCACTACTGAGGAGGTGACACTCGGGACCCAAATACAGATTAAAACTTCTAATCTCCTAGTCTATGGTCTACTGGGTTCTCTGGCCAAATCTTCAATACCTACGTGTTGCAAACAGCGTCGCGCTAAGCATAAAGCTTAGTGGTGCCAATAATACAAGAAAATATAATATACAAATAAAAGTTTAAAAAAAAAATCCTAGTTATTGTGCTTATAAGAAATAAATAATTACTAACTTATTGTTTTGTTGAAGGCTAATTACATCTTATGATATTAACTCTTTCTAGCATTTTATTAATCGTTTTATTGATGATTTTGAGCCTCTTTTTATTAAAATCATTCTTGTTTTTTATCTTGATATTTAATTTGTTTACTTCCTTTAGTAATTAATTCAATTACACTTATACTTATCCATGCCCAAGAAACCTATACAAATTGACCAGACTGGATAAATGGGTAAACTAGTACTGGGTACCAGGTACCTCAGGCCCGTCACATCATCGGTCACAATGTGTCTCTCGGTGTGCAGACAGAATGGCTAATAAGCCATAAAAGCAATAAGGCATAAAGCCAAGTATAACATCATAATCAGTATAGCTATCATATCACAGAATGGCATGAAGCCATACGCAGTACTGCTATCAGAACCCTATTGGCATGCCAACCTATCCAAACTAATCTCACTAGGTCTACTAGGGCATATTACAAAGCTCTTAATTGAATATTTGTGTTTAACATGTAAGGTTACTATTTATTTTACTATTCGAGTCAAAATATTGACTTTCTCATATATAATAGTTACACGAGTTTTAATCACATGAAATTACCACAATTTGGTTCCCAAAAGTATTGGCATTAGTTGCCAATCAATACTTCAAATCAATAGGAATTAAATAAAAAAATTTCAGTTTTATGTGCTTGAGCTTACTGCTCCATTAGGCAATTCTATAGTGAGAATTTTGCCAAATGATCCTGATCAAAGTTGTTCTTTATTGTGTCTTCTTTAATTCCCTTCTTGAATCACTCCATTTGGAGTTTTCTAGCTCAAGTTATGGCCATTTTACCATAACTGGTCAGATGAACTTTTACCCAGAATTTTTGGGCAATTCTAGTTCTGCCAGATTTGGTAGCTCAATTTTGGTTAGCAATTTCATTTGGTTAAGTTCAGAATTGGAGTTTGTGTTTCCCATGAAAGTTGTTCTAAATTGTCTAAGCTTTTTATTGATATAAATTTCAGGTCAATTGGACCTTTCTACACTGAGTTATGTCCAAATGAATAAACACTGTTCATTTGGTCATTTTGCCCACGCAGAATGTGTATTACCCGGATTTGGTAAATTTTTAGGTCAGTCTATTGAGGTTTTCTAGGTAGGATTCCTTCACCAAAGTTGTGCCATTATGTATCTAATTTCATGTCCAATTGGCCTTGCACTAATTAAACCTATGCAACTCCAGTTATAGCTACCCAAATCTACTGAACTCACACCTAATCCTGCAGGTCACACTAGGCAGCATACCTAACTTCAATTCCCATGGCACAAATCACTTCACTTCCTCATTACACTTAGCCAAATGGTCACTAATTAACCATTAGAACTTCTTTTCACCAATACATGAGCAAATCTCAAATTTGTGCCCCAAACCCTAACTCCAACCATTTCAATTCTTCATATACGTGCAATCAATGAATTAAGACATCAAATTCATGTTCAATGGCAGCCATGTACAACTATAATTCAATCTAATCAATGAAACCCTATTGTACCCTAAGGCTGCCAAATTTTGTAGAAATTAATCATGCAAAATTTGTTTATATTCTCTTAATTTCACACTCAATTCATACTCCACATGATGTATACACAAAGTTTTAAAGATTAATTGGCACTAACCTTGTTGTGTGCCTACCCAAGCTTGACAAACTTCTTTGTTTTCACTTCTTTTTGCTGCCCAAGTATTGCTCTAATGGTAGGGACAATTTTTTGTGAAGGGAGGATGGGATTTTGAGGTGGTTTTATGGGTGAAATCAAGCTCAAAATGAAGCTTTCATGGAGGTTTTTCTTCTCTCTCTCTCTCTCTCTCTCTCTCTCTCTCTATAAAATCGACAGCCAAGGTTGAAGATGGCTGTTTGATTTTTCAATTTTTATCTTCTTTTATTCATTTTTAAATAGTATATGATGGTGTGTCAAAATTTGGTTGGGTGAAAATATTTTAATTGCATAAGCATGATGTCAAAATTAAAATTTTCTTCCATTTTTTTTCTTTTCTTTTTTACTCATTTTCAATTAAATTTTTAGCAATATTTATTCATATTTTATGTCATATAAATTATTTATTTAACTGAACAAGTTGGCCAAAAATCATCTCTAAAGAAGAAATGATCAAAACGCCCTCCGTTTGTCTTATTGAGCCAAAATCGTCTGTATTGATCTAAAAAATTTTCTAAGCATTTTCTTGGCATTCTAATGCCATCGAAACCTCAATGACTCTTCTCTGAAGTCCTAAAAATTATTTCATGAATTTTCCCCCGGGTTTAGGGCTCCTAGCTACGAGGACTGCAACTTCCCATTGGGTTACCCATCGCTAGGGCACCAGCTCATTTAACTTGGTTGTGTTTTATTTCTAAAATTTTTCCTAAATTTTTCTTACCATTATTTGAGTTATTTATGACTCCTCACTCTTGTCTAAATATTTTTCCAGACGTTCTAGCTATCTGAACTGACACTGATCACCGGAAGAGTAGAATGTACGGAATTGCTACAGTGAGGGTGTTACACATAGAAAGGCACTACCATCTTATCAGAGAAATAATTGGGAGAGGTGATGTAGCAGTGCAAAAAATAGCATTAGTTGACAATCCGGTTGATCCCTTCACAAAAGCCATGACACAAAGCCAGTTGGATCGACATCTTGAGAAGATGGGTCTGAGATTTTGTAATAAATGGCTCTAGTGCAAGTGGGAGATTTTTAGTAGTATGCCCTAGAGCATATCATTGTATTGTATTGTGTAAATATTTATTCCCATTTAATGGTAATTATTCTTTTCTTTTAAATTTGAATGGTTTGGATTTAAATGAAAAAGTCCTTTAATATCTTGTTAGATGTTTTATTATTAAGTGTTAAGAATATGAGTAATAGAACATTCTAGAACAAGTATTATAAATTTGATTCACAATCTAGGATACTTCATTGGGCATGACATACCTGGAAAGATTGTCACTATTGTTTGTGTCTATGGATTAGTATGAGATACTAATGAGATGGAATGGTGAGTCTCATGTCATAAGACAAACATGGTAAGCACTTATAAGATAAGTAAGTCGAACCAGTGACATAAGATGACTTGTACATAGAGTTTACTCTTGTCAATACAAGGTCATCTAAATCATAATAGTGCATATAATCCCTTGACCTGAGATAACACAGTTATCTTGTATATAAGTGGTTTGAGTTTGATACTGCTTCCATACTTCTACTATGTATGGGTATACGGGCATGTGCTGGCTTTAACTAGTTATATATGAAGATAGGTGTTAGTCAAGATGGGATCCATTACCCTAAGTAAATAGGGATAAAATTCAATGTCCATTTAATTGCTTTTGATGAATTTAAATTCCTGGCCAGGACAGATAGACTTAGTCAGAATGTAACACCCCTAAGTTCAGTAGTGCGTTCTACTGTTCCGGTGACCAGTGTTGTCCGGACAACTAGGATGCCTAGAACTACACTTCATTATGAGTGAAGAGACATAAAATAATGAAATACAAGAAAAGAAAATACAAGAAAAAAAAAAAGGAAAAATAATAGCAAAGAAATGTAACCAAGTTAAGCGAGCCGAGAACCCTAGCGATGGGTGACTGCATCTGAAGTCACAAGTGGACCATTGACCTACTGGATCATGGGAACTCTAGAAAATATTTTTAGGACTTAAAGAGACATCAATTGAAGTATAAATATCATTATAAATATCAAAGAAAAATTAAAGTATTAGTACAAGGAAAAGTGAGAAATCGAAAAACGGACAAAACCCAGTGTTACCGAAAAATCGGGAATGCAACCCGAACAGGGGCATTATGGTCATTTGACACCCCGAATTGTCTTTTGACCTAAATATCCATTAAAAATAAATAATATTACACTTAGAAAATAAAATGAAAAATTAGTTTAGTGGTACCTAAAGTAAATAGCAAAAATGAAGGGTTTAATGTGGAATAAATGGGAGTTAAGCTTATTATATGATTAATTTGAGTGAGTGGACCACTAAGAATTTTAAAATGGATTAAATATACTCATAAGTGGGCAGATTACTCCCACTCAAACATCATCTTCCTCACTTGACTCAACCTTGCCGAAATGAAGAAGTGAAGAACCCTCCATTGCCGTTTTGCATGAAGCTTGATCCACTCCTTCAATTTACCTCCAATCATCTAGGTTTCTTCATTAAAGATCACCTCCACTTCACAAGGAAGAAGTAGATACCAATATCAAGAGGTTTAGTGAAGGTTTAGCAAGTCCCAACCATAGGTAAGTTTGAGATTTTGAATATTGCTTTGTTAAACTTTGTATACATGTTATGGGTGTGTGCTTTGTGAAGGAATTTTTAAGTTTTGAGAAGTTCTTGATATATCCAGTTTGGACAGCCATGGAGTTGTATATTTGATGATTTATTCTTACATTTATTTGATGGGAAATTATGTTGAGTAGGGTGATTAATGTCCTAGTAAGTTAATTCCATGTATATATGTGGTGATTGTGCAATTGGGATGGAAGTTGATGAATTGTGGGATACTTTGGCATTGTGGAGCATTTCGGCAGCTTTGAGACTCCATGATGAAGGTATGAATTCATGAAGATATTGGCAGAATTATTATATTAAGGATTGATGGATATGTATATAAATTAGTTGTGAAAATTGTATGAAATAATGAGTAGTGTTTATGTGTATTTGTGGTTATATTTAGACTTTATGAATTAGAGTTTTATTTGGTGTATTGAGGATGTTGTATTCTGCCCAAAATGACTTTAAGGTAAGGTGGTAAATGGTTTTGGTAATGTACCAAAACAGAATGGGGTTGAGAGGTGAATTTGTAGCAAGGTAAATGTGTAATGAAATGATGTTAAGCAATGTAATTAAGGGCAGTGTGCATTTTGGCCTATAACTCTAAATATGTAACTCCAATTGGTATGAGACTAATTGGAGGTGAAACTAGGCACAAAATGTGCCAACTTTCATTGAGAAAGTATACCAAAATTCTGCTTGCAAGGTAGCATGAAAAATGACCAATTCGGATTAAGTACAATTGAGACCTGAAAATTGACCAATTGGGCAGCAGTTAGTGTTTAGGCCATAACTCACTCAAAACAGGTCCAATTGACCTGAAATTTTAACCATGAATAGTTAAGACCCATATCTACAATTCTTATTGAAGACACCAAAGCCCAGAAATGACCATAAGCAAGTCAAACAGCTTGCACAAGTTCGGGTCCAAAAACTGGCCGAACCAAAGTTGACCAAATTTGACCTAAAATGACCTAATTTGATGCCATTTGACCAGCAATAGTAAAATGACCATAACTTAGTCTACATAACTTAGAATGACCTAAAATTTTGCCCCATGTTCCGTAAGACATAGATCTACAAGTTTGTAGTTTTGACCGAAACCTGAAAATCGAGGGAACTAGGTCGTCCGGCTAGGTCAATCTAGTATCCCGGAATCCAGCAATTTGCAATAAAATGCACTAAACAAGGAAATGAAATTGGTAACATGTACCAACCCTAAAAGACTATCGAATGTGACATATTAGTGACACTAAAACCTAAATTACCTAGAACGCATCGAGGGTCGGTATATTAGGTGATTAAGCAAATAATAGCTTTCAGTGAATTATTTGTCAAACATTATCGATAGAGACATTTTAATTTAGTACTGAAACACTTCAAATTGTGTTTCTCAGTTAGTAAAGACTAAGGGAAAGGGAAGGAAACACTGAGTCCAGACCAGGAGACAATTATCAGAGGTTTGTGCACAACAACTATTTATTTTGAATTTTTCAATTGAAATGAATTATGACTATTTGTATATTATTGTTTTAAATTGTGGAAATGTGTTTGAATGGATATTTATCACTTGAAAAGCATTGTAAATGGTTTGAAATTGTGAGAAATTATTTGAATGATATTGATGGATACTTATTGATTGAAAAGCATTGGAAATGGTTTGAAACCACAGCTATCATGTATATCGATAGTATTCCTCGCTAGCTTGTCTAGTGGGATGAATTGAATTCTCTCTCTGGCTGAAGTGTTGAGGTGTGTGCCTGTTGAGGACGAATTGGATGAGTACTCATATTTTTGCTAGCTAGCTATGTTATTCCTCATTAGTCATCGACTTTTGGGACGAATTGAATGCCTCATTAGCCATCGGCTTTTGGGACGAATTGAACTTTGGAACATGATTAAGCTGTGTGTGATTTATTGATATGTATTGTGAGAATGTGAAATGAATTTAAACTCTTATTGACATATACTGTCTTTTGAATTCAACCATGATCTGACTTATTGAAATTTATTGTGATATTGAGAAATGGAGTTTAAATTCTTGTTGACAATTACTGTCTTGAAATTAACTATGGTTTTAAGTATCCACTATTTATATGATTTATGAATTGTGATTTAAATTGTATTTGGTTAATGTTGTGCACCACTGAGACATTGTCTCAGCGATAGCTTTTTATTGCTGTCGCAGGTAGACAGACAGACAGGGCAGCAGACTAGGCTGCTAGTACCTCCAGCGAGAGATTATCGGGTATAATGAGTATACCAACATTTTGCATTTTGTACTGTAATGTATGACCACTGTATGTACATATTGTTTTTGGTTTTGAGCAGTTGTAAATTCAAATTGTACCTTGAAGTTGTAAAATAATTATGAGTTATTTTGGCTTGTAAAAATTGTATTATATTTCTTTTATCTCAGTCTTTGAAAAATCACTGTGGATTTGAGTTGAGAAAAATGTTGTGTTGAGAATATGTTGGAGTTGAGATTTGGAAATATATTGAAGTGCTTTTTACAGGTTTTCTGAAGAACTGTTTTATCCAAAATACAGATGGCACTCTGCCACAATTTTTGCAGAAATTCCAAATAATTCAAATGTGTTAGTTCTATCACTTCAATTCAAAAAGGTTTTTAACACCTGTAAATAGTGCTCACCACTGTAAAAGAAGTAAGAAAAGTTTTTAAAATCCCTTGTAGTGTATTTAATGGGTTATCAGTAGACGGAGTTGGTAATTCATTAGGTATACTACGGGATCATGTTATGCCTTACAGAGGGGTAGGGTGTGACACAGAAAAGAGTTTTTGATAAGAAAGTCTTATTAATCAAGAATTAGAATTAAAAGAGGACATATGATTCCAAGCAAAAGAGTTTGACATGAACCATGACTCTAGCTGGAATTAGGATTTTATAATGGAAATATTTTAATGCATGGTACGTATGATCAAGGTTCTTAAATTGGAGAATTAATTCAGAACTAATTGGATAGTCATGGTATATTATGCTAGATGTCAACTATGATTTATGAGAACTTAAAGGAAAATGGAATTTATTTTAAGTTTGGAATGGTTCCAATAATATTAAGGAGTTAATACTATTCTCATTGCCAATTAGTAATGAACTTAGTAAGTCATACACATAAGAACAACTTGATTAAAGCAAGATTAATTTAATTAATTAATTAATTAAATTAATAAATTTAGTTTGTAATTAGATTACAAAGTCTCTAGCATGACTTAAAACTAAATTTACCAATAAAAGTGTTCTAGTTAATATTTAAAGTATTTAAATATTAACTTGAAAAATCAAGCTTATAGAAGAAATGGAATTGGTCAAAGTTTATACAAGTTTAACTTGTCAAAGTTCGACAAATTTAACTATTTGACTTGGTCAAAAATGGGAGGAAAATTATAATTAATTAATGGTTAATTAATTAGTTAATTAGTATTTAGAATCCTAATTAATTAGGTATAATTTTCCTGATTAACATTTAAGCTTGACAAGTGTTTTAATCATATGATGAAAACTCATTTAAGAGTTAAATGAGAAATTAACACTTGTCTTTTGAATTTTAATTAAGAAAAGTAATTATACATGAGATAATGATGAAAGAAGAATTATTATCATCTTCCATTCTTTGTCACACCCTACCCCTCTGTAAGGCATAACATGATCCCGTAGTATACCTAATGAATTACCAACTCCGTCTACTGATAACCCATTAAATATACTACAAGGGATTTTAAAAAAAAACTTTTCTTACTTCTTTTACAATGGTGAGCACTATTTACAGGTGTTAAAAACTTTTTTGATCTGAAGTGATAGAACTAACACATTTGAATTATTTGGAATTTCTGTAAAAATTTTGTGTAATGCCATCCGTATTTTGGATAAAACAGTTCTTGTAAAACCTGTAAAAAGCACTTCAATTATTTTCCAAATCTCAACTCCAACATTTTTCTCAATACAACATATTTCTCAACTCAAATCCACAGTAATTTTTCAAAAGCTGAGATATAGGAAATATAATACAATTTTTACAAGTCAAAATAACTCATAATTATTTTACAACCTCAAGTTACAATTTGAATTTACAACTGCTCAAACCAAAACAATATGTACATACAGTGGTCATACATTATAGTACAAAATGAAAAAAGCGGTATACTCGTTATACCCAAAAAATCTCTCGCTGGAGGTACTAGCAGCCTAGTCTGCTGCCCTGTCTGTCTGTCTACCTGCGATAGCAATAAAAAGCTATCGCTGAGACAATGTCTCAGTGGTGCACAACATTAACCAAGTACAACTTTAAATCACAATTCATAAACCATATAAATAGTGGATACATAAAACCATAGTTAAATTCAAGACAATGAATGTCATAAGGAATTTAAACTCCAATTCACAATTTATCAAAATTCATAATAACACAATTTAGTCAAATAATTTAAGAATACCGTATTGCCAATTCATACACAATTTGATCAAAATACTTAATAACACAGTGTTGCCGATCAATATCACAATTTAAGCCAGGACACAATTTTTCCACACATGCCGTGTTGTACACCAATAAAAGACACACTCAACCCAATAATCGAAATCAATGAGGAGGAAGTTAGTGAATAATGAGTACTCATCCATACTCACCTCGGTGGGAAGTCAAAGAGGAGGAACATAATCATACTCACCTGCATCGATAAGTCAAAGAGGGAGGAATAATCACACTCACCCCATTAATGGAGGAGGAACATAATATGATGTCATGCCAATTGTGAATCAAAACAATTCCAAACATTTTATTCAAATGATCCGAAGAATCCAATAAATTTCCAAAGTTATAATTTCATTCACAAAATGGCAACACAATTCGTAATTCACTTCAATTTCCACAAAAACCATTTACAGTGCTTTTCAATCAATAAGTATCCATCAAATACCATTCAAACAGTTTCTCACAGTTTCAAATCATTTATAATGCTTTTCAAGCAATAAATATCCATTCAAGTACATTTCCACAATTTAAAACAATAACATACAAGTAGTCATAATTTATTTCAATTGAAAATAATTCAAAAGAAATAAATATTGTGCACAAACATAATTTAAAACAATAACATACAATTTATCATATGAAATATTATTCAGAACAAAATCAGTTGAAAACTAGTTGTGCACAAACACAATTTAAAACAATAATGTACAATAGTCATAATTCATTTCAATTGAAAAATTCAAAAGAAATAGCCGTTGTGCACAAACCTCTAATATTTGTCTCCTGGTCTGGACTCAGTGTTTCCTTCCCTTTTCCTGAGTCTTTGGTAACTGAGAAACACAATTTGAAGTGTTTCAGTGCTAAATTAATTTGTCTCTAACGATAATGTTCGATAAGTAATTCACTGTAAGCTATTATTTGCTTAATCACCTAATATACCGACTCTCGATGCGTTCTAGGTAAATTAGGTTTTAGTATAATTAATATGTCACATTCGATAGGGTTTTAGGTTGGTACGTTTTACCAAACTCATTTCCTCGTTTAGTGCATTTTAATGCAACTTGCTGGATTCCGGGATACTAGTTTGACCTAGCCGAACGGCCTAGTTTCCTCAGTTTTCGGGTTTCGGTCAAAACTACAAACATGTAGATCTATGTCTTATGGACCGCGGTGCAAAATTTCAGGTCATTCCGAGTTAAGTAGACCGAGTTATGGTCATTATACTATTGCTGGTCAAATGGTATCAAATTAGGTCAATTTTTGGTCAATTTGGTCAACTCTAGTTCGGCCAGTTTTTGGACCCGAACTTGTGCAAGTTGTTTGACTTGCTTATGGTCATTTCTGGGTTTTGGTGTCTTCATAAGACTTGTAGGTATGGGTCTTAACTATTCATGGTTAAAATTTCAGGTCAATTGGACCTGTTTTGGGTGAGTTATGGCCTAAACACTCACTGCTGCCCAATTGGTCATTTTTCAGGTCCTAATTGTACCTAATCCGAATTGGTCATTTTCTTGGGTCACCTTGCAAGCAGAATTTTGGTATGCTTTCTCAATGAAATTTGGCACATTTTGTGCCTAGTTCCACCTCCAATTGGTCTCATACCAATTGAGGCTACACATTTAAAGTTATAGGCTAAAATGTATACTGCCCTTAGTTACCTTGCTTAACACACATCAATTACACACTTACATTACTACATGTCCACTTCCCCTTACCATTTCTGTTTTGGTTCATTACCAAAACCATATTCCACTTCACTTAAATGTCACTTTGGGCAGATTGCAATTATCCTCAATACACCAATTAAAACTCACATTTATAAGTTCTAAGTACAATCACATATACACCTAAACATTACAAATTTTTACATATACTTACACAATCAATCTATACACATCTCCATCAATCCTCAAGGTCAATATTCTGCCAATACTTTCATGAACATATACATTTATTCAAGAATCTCAAGGCTGCCGCAAACTTCCTCAACACCAAAGTATTCCACAATTCATCAATTTCCATCCAAATGCAAAAATCACCATATATATATGGAATGATTTACTAGGATATTACATCACCATAACCAACATAATTCTCATCAAATATATGTACAAATACTTCATCAATACATGACTACATGGCTGCCCAAAAATGGATATCTCAATAACTCTTCAAACTTAAAAATTTCCTTCACAAAACCAACACCCATAACATGTACACAAAGTTTAACAAAGAAATCTTTAAAAATGTAAACTTACCTTATGGTTAGAACTTGCCAAACCTTGATTAAACTTCTTAAATTTGGTATCAAGCTCTTCCTTATGATGTGTAGACAAACTTTCATGAAGGAACCTAAGTGATTGAAGGTGAAATGGAAGGGTGGATCAAGCTTGAATGAAAAACGTTAATGGAGGTTTTCTTCTTCTTCAATTCGGCAATTTTGAGAGAATTGGAGAAGATGAAGAATTCAGCTGCATTATGGACTTACACCTGCCCCACTTCATGTTTAGTTTATTCATTAGTGGACCACTTACTTAAGAAAAATGATTTAATAAGATTTAAGTGCTAATTACACAATTTTCACTCCACTTTTGGCTATTTATATTAGGTACCCCCAAATTAATTTTTCATTTTATTTTCTAAGTGTAATATTATTTATTTTTAATGGACATTTAGGTCAAAAGACACTTCGGAATGTCAAATGACTATAATGCCCCTGTTCGGGTTGCATTCCCGATTTTTCGGTAACACCGGGTTTTGTCCGTTTTTCGATTTCTCACTTTTCTTTGTACTAATTATTTAATTTTTCTTTGATATTTCTAATGATATTTATACTTCAATAAATATTTATTAGAGTCCTAAAAATATTTTCTAGGGTTCCCCGCAATCCAGGGCTAGTCAACGATACACGCCGTGACTTCTCGGTGTGGTCACCCATCGCTAGGGTTTTCGGCTCGCTTAACTTGGTTACATTTCTTTGCTATTATTTTTTCTTCGTTTTTCTTGTATTTTCTTTTCTTGTATTTCATTATTTTATGTCTCCTCACACATATCGAAGTGTAGTTCTAGGCATCCTAGCTGTCCGGACAGCACTGGTAACCGGAACAGTAGAACGCACCACCGAACTTAGGGGTGTTACATTCTTCATCTTAGCCAATTCTCCCTTCCACCATAGACAAAGAAATCTCTCATCTTCCTTTGCTTAATTTAAGAATGATAAGAGTTAATACACTTAAATTAATCTTTGAGAAAGTGTTTCTCATCATTTTCAAAGAAAGAAAACCAAGAAATCTTCTTCCTATCTCCTTTCCATTCTTGGCTGAACTATAAGGAGCAAGGATCAAGGATTTTTGGTTTGATCAAGGAGTTTTGATCAAGAAGCTTGTGTGGACAAGCTAGAGAGCTAACACTTGGTGGCTTCACTCCCCAGATTAGGTGGTAGAATTGTGATTTTGCACCTTAGAGGTAAAAATTTCTCTAAACCCTAAGTTGCTAGAAATTGGGGATTTTGTTTCCTAATAACTAATTAGGCTTATTAGCAATTGATTATAATCAAAACTATGTGTTTTTACAATAGCATAAAGTATTTATGCATGTTGTATGAAACATAGGGTTATAAATTTTAAAATACTAACTTTGCACCTTAAGGCTTGTTTTGATGTATTTTCTTTCAGATTATGCCCAAATGGGCATCCATACTAAAAAGGGACTTCGGCTGCTGAAAATCTGTCTTTTGACTGTCGAAGTTCCTTCTACCCAAAATAACTTCTTTAAAACTTTTGAAGAATAAAACCCTTAAAACATTTTTTCATTCTTAAATTCATTTTGAAACATTTTAAACACACATTCATAAAGAAAATTTCACATTTCACTGCCACTCCTTAGTTGATGAAGTTTTAATTTTCACTAGAATATTTCATTAACGGTAGATATTCCAACATCGAAAAGTAGCGGATATTACAACCAGTGGCCAAATTATGTGGAGATATTCTTACCTGATATCTTAGTTGTTTATCTAACTAACTACATATCCTTACAATGTGTTTGGATGGAGTGAGAAAAGATTTTATAAAATAAGGTAAGATAAGGTAATGGAAGATACGGTAACAAAACCTCACCAAGCCACTAATTTAATGGGTTAAAAAAGTGAGGATTTTAGAGGTTTTGAAGCCTCAAAAAACCTTATCTACTTTTAAAAAAATATTCCTTCCAAACAAGTATAGTACTTTAGAAACTCATTCCTTACCTCCAAAAACTTCCTGCTAAGCATAGTACTTTAAAAACCTCAATAATTGGAGGAACATTCATGACAAGCCCATAATGGTTCTTCAATGGTCTAAGGAAAAATAGCTCAAGCTCAAGTATACTTATTCTACTAAATTAAGCACTCTTTTCTTTCATCTAAAGCTTACTAGTTCACTAAGACATCAGACTGGTTTCAGCATCAAAGTGGCTACCTTAAGACACCAACCTCACTCTTTCTCTTTATAAGTTTTAAATATCAATCCAGAGAGCTTATGACAACATCAATTAGTATTATATGAATTATTAAAAAAAATCTAAATTTGTAATCTCTTTATTAAAAATTTATGTTCTTATTTTATTTAGTTTGACATTTTTTCAGAAAATAATTTAACTTATATTGACTATGTATCATCACTCTAATACTGCAATAGAAATTAACATTGAAAATTTGGATTTTTAATTCCTCTCAAAAAATTAGAACTTTAAACATGTGATAAGTAAAAAAATCGATAATATAAAAAATTCATTTGTCCATAGACATGAAATTTATAAATTCTTTCTGATTTAATTATATAATAAAATAGTAAATTACCAAAAGAGTTTTTGTGAATTTAACTTTGTAATTCTGACACATTACGATGATCGAATTCACAAGATAATCTACTTAACTTGAACAAAATTTTGTATATAATTAACCCATAAATTAAATTTAAGTAAAAAAAGAAAAGAAAAGAGAAAAACAACAAAAGGATTTATATGATTAGCATATAGTTTCACATAAAATAAGAGAGAAGAAAAAGAATAAGACGAATGCCATATATATAATTTATAATACCAATGAACATTTTAAGTTTATATAGGCTTTGGCCCATTAAAAAGTGATTTAATGGCTAGACCTGTTAAGTACATAACCGTAGAAAAATTATGAATATTTATAATGGTTATAAACAAAATTTATGGTTTGTTATTTGTAATATTAAAATAATTTATATGCCATTATATATATGGAGTTAATATTTTGAAATAATTTTGAAAATTCAAAACAATTAAACCAGGTTGCTTTTAGAAAACCACCTAAAAAATTTTTCTTTCACTTTCACATTCTTTACTTTCATGAAAAATACCAAAAATAATTTTAAAAATAATTATATGCATTTAAAATTTACCACCTAGAATAAAAAAAAAAACCCACAAAAATAAAATAAAATAAAATTTAACATAAAAAAAATTACAAATACTATTTATTTTTCTTCCTCACAAATGCATGATTTCCACTGCATGCTCTCAACTTCATGGGTGACTCCCTAATGTATGCACACTTTTTACTCTATGAAATTATGGCCATGTTATAGGACTCTATGTCAGCTATGTATAAAACTAAAAGAGTGTATTTTAACTTATAAGTTGATCAAAATCAGGTTATAAAACTCTAAATATAAGCTTTTTTTTTTTATTATATTTTTTGGACTTATAATAAGTTGAGCTTATAAATTAAAAAAAAAAATTAGGGTGATCATTTTATCATTTTGGTGCTTATAAGTATAGCTAACCAAATATTTTATCATGTTATCTTTATTTAATTTTTAAAATTTCGTCATATATCTCATTTATTTTTTTTCATCATTTTAATAATAAATATACTTATAAATTATTTTTTACCAAGTACATCAACTATTTATTAGCTATTTATAAGCATTTTAAATAAACACGTAATTACTTAAAATTTTAAATATTTATAAATTTAAATTAGCTTGTAACTATTACATGTTTATAAGCTAATTTTTATAAGCTAGCCAAACACCCTCTAAATCCAATTTGGACTTTTGAACTAATCCCAGTCCAACTTAATTTTGGACTAGGAAACTCTTTTTTCTCTTTTTATTTTTTAACTTCCTGAATAATTTTAAGCTCCTAATTCTTATTAATCTTGGATTTCTAACAATTTTTACTTTTAATTTAAATGAAATTAGGTCTTACAACTTTTGCAAAAGTCAATTTTCTCTTGGATACTTCCTTACACTCTTGATTGATGATGGTGTCCTTGTCTCCACTTGTATTTTTTCAATCAATGTGTTTTCTTTCAACTTGTTTAGCTTGTAGTATTTTTTGTTCTAATCTTCTCACCATTCATGATCATGAGAGCACTTCGACTAAGTCTTATAACTTCACCATAAATAAAACATTCATAACCCAAGGAATCCAATTTACCTAAGAAAATTAAGTTCCTAATTTTATCAAATAATTTCACATGATCACAATGTAACTTGATTTTCACTTTACCAACACATTCAACTTCTATCTTCTTTCCATTAGCTATCTTCACTTGCTCTCCTTTCTTTTCTTCAATTACATCAAATCACTCTTTTAGCAAATATAGAATGGGTAAGTAAAATCCATTAACCTCTCATCTTGTAATGAATCATTTGTTTTTTCCTCATCATTATCCACATTCATACATTCATTATCATCATTTGCAATTGCAATAGTGCTTTCTTTTTTGTGACTCTTCTTGAATTGTTTTCACTATGCAAAATCTTCCTTTATTTTCTCACAAGTGCATTGAATGTGGCTCTTCTTATGATAATATAAGCATTCCTTATCTGTAAGGTCTTTTGTGGTCTTGAACTCGATCTACTATTTTTTCTTGTGGGTTGATTCTACTATGACTAGAACTAGCAACAAAATCTCCACCATCATTTTTACTACTTGGCTTATTGAACTTCTCATTATATAAGACAATTGTAATAAGCTCCTCCATCTTCAAAGTCTCCTTCCCAAATTGTTAGGGTTGTCACAAAACTTTTATAAGATTATGAAAGAGAAGCTAAAAGTAAGAGTGTTGTATCTTCATTATTTACTTTCACATCAACGACAGCCAATTGGGTAATTGATTTATTTAAGGTATTGAGGTGATCATTCACATCAGTACCTTCCTCTATTTTGAGTTGATACAACTACTTCTTTAAGTACAAATGATTTGTGAGTGATTTTGACATGCACAAACTCTCTAATTTCTTCCACAAAGCAGTTAACGAAGTTTCCTCCAAAACATCATATTTCATATCAGGAGCTAAAGTCAATCGAATTGTGCTCACTATCCTTTATTGAAGCTCTTCCTAATTATCATGATGGTTGGCAGTTATTTCTCATTCACAGTTTTGATTAATTCTTATTGGACAAGGGCATCGTTCATGATGCTTTGCCATAAATTGAAATTATTTTTTTTCATCAGATAGCTCTACCTAAAACTATATGCTTTTCATCTTAAACCAAGGCTTTGATATCAATTGTTGTAAAACTTTCCACTACTAGAAAAGCTCAAATTAGCAATAGAATTTTTGTGATGGAATAGAATTTTTGTGACAGGCCTTTCCATCACAAATTAGAGACGGCTTTGTCACAGCAGGGACGTTAAGGGATGATAATTAGTGATTGAAAAAAAAAATCTGTCACAAAAATATTTAATGACAAATTTGTGATGGAATTGTGATGGAATTTAAAGATGGGTTTTATGACTAACAACATTCTGTCACTAAGTAAAAGGCAAGAACACCCACGAAAATTAAGGACGAAATTTGTGACTGAATATCCGTCACTATGTGTTTAAGTATTTTTTTAATTAATTTAATTAGTGATAGAAGGCAATGTTCATCTTTAAATTAGAGAAAGATGAAGCATTCCATCATTAATTAGAGCAAAAAAAAACCTATTCCACCCTTCTCACTCTCACAAGACAGTCATTGTTAAGACGCTCTTCCCCATATCTTTTCGACTGCACCTAAAAAATCTCCTTTTGGTGAGATAAAAAATTTCCTATCATGCCTTCCAATCCTTCACTCTCTAACAAGTGAGTGACAGCAAAAAGGTGTTAGGGAGGGCTAAGAACAATGGCAAAAAGTGTTGGAGAGCGTTGCAACTTGCCTATTTGGTTAGTAAATCTTCTATACCTTTTTTTTTTTTTTTTTGCTGTTTTAATTAGAGATGATGATATATTAATTCCACAAGGAAAAGTATTTGAAGTTAATTGATGGATTTTGATTAAAAATCAATTTCCATAATTATTTTTCTTCTTTTCCCTTCTTCATCTCATTTTTTGTTTCTGCATCAATTTTGCAATTTTTAGGGTGTTTTTTTATAGCTCTCTATTGGTTTCTTTAGATATATTTTTCTCACTTTCGTTTGGTTGCTAGCAAACAGCTTGAAAAAGGAAAGAAAAAGGCATTAAAGGAATCATTTTTGACAAGTTACTTTTGTTGTCTATTGATTCTCGGCATCGGTATCAAAATGGTGTCAATCTTTGAATTCATTTGGTTATTTACCATTACTGATTTTTGCATTGTTGTTGAAGGTTCTTGCATTTTGACGATTGCTTTAGGATCAGTATTTTGATTTTTTTCCTTTTGGATTATACCTCCAAAAAGATCAAGTAACTCAAATTTTTCCTCTTCTTGAAGATTTTAGTTTTGCAAGTAATGTTATCTTATTGAAGTATTGGCTAAATAATCTCCCTAAAGGATTTTCTCTTTGACCTTGCTTTGTGCATATCTTTCGAGTACTCTGTTATTTTATCATCTTCATCATGAATCACTTTTTTTCTGCTTTGAATGTTTTGATGCTTTTCTGCTTGGAAAATATTTCGATTTCCATGTCAAGTTTGTTTATATCAAAATATTTTGAATTTTTTTCTTGAACATTTATTTTAGTTATATGCAACAGATTTTTCTAGTTTGACTAATAGATACATGATTGCTTAGTTTAGCTTTTCAATTTTTCCCCAACTGTAAAAATTGATTTGTTTCAACAATGATTTTAATCTGTTTCTCTTTAGTTGTATTTGATTAGCCAATGGATGTGTTAAATGTTTTGTTTTTATCCTTGTTTTTTCCCTTTTCAAAACATATCATATGTCAATTACTATGCACTATAAATGCTATTAAATATTTTCTATGGACTATAAGTATTACAATTAAGCTACTATAGAATGATTTTTTTTTTTTATCTATTTAGGATATAAGGAATGTCATTAGATTCTAAAGCTAATCTCTTTTTGGCAATTAGGTCCTATTAACAACTAGTTTTATCTAATAAATGTTAGGGGGGAGGAGGGGATGAATCTAAGACAACCACTATTAAAAAAATTTGCAAGGGGTTTATTATAGAAATTGATTCCACACATAGATGATATAATAATATTACCATTAAATTATATATTCAAATAGTAGCATATGAACCTAATAATAATAATAATGATAATATAATAACTAGTGTGATAGTGTCAAAGCAGCACAATCTCTCCTAATTGTGATAGGACCATACTAATATGTCCCATTCTTTTTTCCTAGAAATAGTGAAATTGTAACGACCGGGCCTAGGGGCCATTACTGGCATTAGTGATCAGGTCAGTTTAAGGTTGTCGAAACTCATCACAAGCCTAAAACCTATAAACATATCTTTAACATCTGTACTATCAAAACTCAAACATATAACAAACCATTACACTTTAGTCTTTTCATCCATACATAAACATCTTTAACATAAAAGTGGTTATAATTTGAACCTTAACATACATAGAAAATCACTAAAGTGTAATGGTTCAACATATACACTCTCAAAAGAGATAACATAAATATAAACATCGTCATTCATACTTAAAATGTTACATTAGTCTTTTTTTTTCATAATTACCAGCAAAATACTATCCATTCACATTTTACACATACATCACACATAAAGAAGAGCACTAAAATTATCTCTGATGATCTCTTTTCAAAGAAATCTTTTAATCCTACAAACCTACATCTGAGGATTAGGGAAAAGGGGTAAGCTTGCATAAGCTCAGTGAGTAATATAATCTTCATTAATTACATCATTCATTTCATTCATATGCAATGCATCATCCAAATGGATTTTCACATCATAAACATTTCATGTAGGATAGACTTGTCATCAATAACTCCCTGAATCTAATGTGTATGGCTCATACAGAGGCTCCTCAAGACTTTCGCTTAAAATATGACATGTCATGCACCTGGGGCATCGTAGCGATCTCCCTTGATGGGGCATTGTAAAGATCTCTCCATGAGATTTTTATGGATCCATAATATACATAACATAACAGAGTCATAAACATGGGGGGAGTCAGTGGGTCATCCATCAATGCACCAATAATAATTATACAATTATGCAATATCTTCATGTTCTAGATACATACATTCTAAATAAATATGACATAATGCATGAGGATGATCATGAATTAAATTTAATAGTTTACATTCATTAAGGTTAGAATTACTCACTTCTTATAGCCTATCAACCACCTAACTCGAATGGTAGCTACCTCGAATCTTTAACTTCTCAAGTCCCTCAAGCTCGATCCCATAAAATCAAATCTTAGAGAGTTATACAAGGCTCTAAAACTCTATACACATAATAAACATTTTATTATAGGCCCTTATGAACAATGAAACTAGGTTGTAGAACCTTTGAATCGAAAGAGAAATAAAGTGGGCAGAACCAAGTTTGGCTGCCAGAGTCTTGGACTTCGACTACCGAACTTTAGAACATTGGGTGCTTATTTTGGACAGTAGCCATTGCGACTGCTGAAATTTGGGACTTCAGTTATTGAACCTAGAAAATTTCTAGATTTTTCGAGAAACTTCATGCTTCAGCTACCAAACCTATGGTTTTTGGCAGCCAAACCTGGGAATTTTCAGAATTTCTAAATCAAAAACCAACAGAATCCTTCTTCCATCAACACCCAAACTCACTCCAAAGTTCCAAAACTCAACCCAACCATATAAACAAGTTTCTAGGGCCTAAAACAACTTGAAATCATACTTAATACCACATACATTAATCAAAATCTTAGGTTTTCCCCAAACCCAACATAGCATATTTATAGATTTTTTCAAATCCATCAAGGGTAACTAGCCTTTTAAAGCCTATAATACTTAAACATAACTAACCTAACAATCAAAATTCAATTTCAACATAAATCACAAAATCCTAACCCTAACATGCATAAACTTCCTAAAACTCATCTAAAAAAATAACTTTGCATGAAATTGAAGTTATAGAAACTTAATCTCTCTTCAACTTTCTTAGATCTACCTATTAGATCAAGAAGAAAAGAATGTTACCTCTTTTCTTGGAGCTTTAAAAGCCTCAAAGCTTGAATATACTCTCTTAAACTTCTAAATGGAAGAATCCACCTCCATATCTTGAAAAACCCAAGGAAATCTCTTTAAAGAGTTTCTTGTATACTCCAACAATTGAGAAAGAGAGAGAGAAGAAGAAGAAGAAGAAGAAGAGAAAACCTAAGTGTTTTGGATAGAAACATAGGCCTTGGTCCCTTTTATACCTTTACTAGTCGAGGGACTTTCAGTTACCAAAAGCCATGCTTTCGATTGCTGGAGTCCATTCTGTCCAAATGGGCATTTAAACCATAAAAGAACTTTCGTTGCTGAAAGTTCATCCTTCAGCTACTGAAGTTCCTTCTGCCCAAAGCAAATACTTAAGGAGGAGGTCTCGCACATGAGGGAAAATCAAGAGCAGATTCTCCAACAGCGCATTAAGGAGGATATAATGCGTATTAAGCAACTGAGTAAAGAGTAGCTTCAATCTATACAGAAGGAGATGAGGTGTATGATGAGGCAAATGGTGACATCATCCCACCCTTCTACTAATCCCTATGATCAGAGCATACTGAATTTGTAATTGTATATTATTTATTTACAATTTATATATGAACTTTTGCATTGTTATCTTTATACTCTCTCTCTCTCTCTCTCTCTCTCTCTCTCTCTCTCTCTCTATATATATATATATATATATATAAGCAACTGAGTAAAGAGTAGCTTCGATCTATACAGAAGGAGATGAGGTGTATGATGAGGCAAATGGTGACATCATCCGACCCTTCTACTAATCCCTATGATCAGAGCATATTGAATTTGTAATTGTATATTATTTATTTACAATTTATATATGAACTTTTGCATTGTTATCTTTATACTCTCTCTCTCTCTCTCTCTCTCTCTCTCTCTCTCTCTCTCTCTCTCTCTCTATATATATATATATATATATATATATATATATATATATATATATATATATATTAATTTTGTTATTTGTTTATGCTTATTGTTAATTACATAAATATAATTATGCTTAATTCCTTTCGATAAAATATTATTTCATTATTATTAATTAATTATAAAAATAATTAAAAACTATTTTGTGATAGACTAGTGATGGAATAATTCTAAAGATTGAAATATTCTGTCTCAAATCTGTCACGAAATAGGAACGAAGAGTAGTCCATCACCAAAATTGTATATTATTTATTTACAATTTATATATGAACTTTTGCATTGTTATCTTTATACTCTCTCTCTCTCTCTCTCTCTCTCTCTCTCTCTCTCTATATATATATATATATATATATATATTAATTTTGTTATTTGTTTATGCTTATTGTTAATTACATAAATATAATTATGCTTAATTCCTTTCGATAAAATATTATTTCATTATTATTAATTAATTATAAAAATAATTAAAAACTATTTTGTGATAGACTAGTGATGGAATAATTCTAAAGATTGAAATATATATATATATATATATATATATATATATATATATATATATATATATATATATATATTAATTTTGTTATTTGTTTATGCTTATTGTTAATTACATAAATATAATTATGCTTAATTCCTTTCGATAAAATATTATTTCATTATTATTAATTAATTATAAAAATAATTAAAAACTATTTTGTGATAGACTAGTGATGGAATAATTCTAAAGATTGAAATATTCTGTCTCAAATCTGTCACGAAATAGGAACGAAGAGTAGTCCATCACCAAAAAATCCGTCCTTAAATTTTGTGATGGATAATCCGTTCATAATCCATTAGTAATTTATGACGGATGCCTCCAATAATTTGAGAAGAACGAAGAAATTTTATATCACAATGCCGTCACAAATTTGTGAGAAACTTTTTTCATCCGTCATAAAAAAATAAAAATCACCAAAATTATGACAGAATCCATTTATAAATTAATTTATTGATGAATTTTTCTGTCATAATTTTTTTCTTTTTATAATTCACCATATAAAAAGCATACTCACAACAAATTCACTAACAATAAAAAATAATTATAACACTAACTATTCTACCTCACAAATGCATGATTTCTGCTGCATGCTCTCAACCTCAGAAGTGGCTCCCTATTGTATGCACACTTCTTCTCACAATGAAATTATGGCCACGTTCTCCTAGTTGTAGGACAATAAGTCGGCTACCTAAGGATATCTCTTTAAAGAGCCCTTGTATGCTCTAGCAGTTGAGAGAGAGAAAGAGAGAGAATTTTGGGCGTAAACGTAGGCCTTGGTCCCTTTTATATCCTTGATAGTCGAGGGACTTTCAGCTATTGGAAGCCATGCTTTTGGCTGCCAGAGTCCGTTCTGTCCAAACGGGCATTTAAACCATAAAAAGAACTTCGGTTGCCAAAGTTCCTTCTACCCAAAATAAATACTTAAAAACTTTTAAAAAATAAAACTTTTAAAATATTTTTATTTTTAAAAGCATTTTGAATACTTTAAACACACATACATAAATATATCTTCATATCTTACAGCCACTTCCTTATCACTGAAGTTTTAATTTTCACCAAAATATTCCGTCAATGATCGATATTCTAATACCAAAAAATGGCGAATATTACAGAAATCATGGTTTTTTCCCATTCTCTTAAATGGTTGGTGCAAAATGATTTTTTGTTCTAATTTTCTAAAAATTATTTTACCCTTTTTTTGCTTGTGTGGGTTAGCTATTAGCTATATAGTTATTAAGGTATCCTGTTACCTTCATTGCAGCAGAGAGATATAAATACAACAAAACAACTTCCCTGTGGGCCTTTCCCATATAGGTGTTATATTTTCCCTATGGGCCTTTTGATTGATTAATTACTCTCTTTTTTCCTATAAAGTTTCTTTAAATTTTAGAGGTGTATTAATAGTTATGCAATTCCTTTTTGTCTCTTAATAGTTGCGATAATGAATTGCCCAATAAAAAAAATTTGTTGTGATTTGAAAATATCAACATCAAAAGTGGGACCCAAGCCCACTAATTGTCTCAAGTTTAAGTAGAAATTTTAAGAGAGGACCAACAAAAGCCTAAAGTTTTATCTAATAAATATTCAGGGGGGATGAATATAAGAGAACCAATATTAAAAAAAATTTGCTAATATTGTGAATGTTTTGGAAGTGCTTGTGTTTGTGCATAAATATTGTAGTTTTGGGTGATAGGAGGACATTGAAAATTCTATTTTAATTACAAAATATTATTTTGCCTTTATTAGTAGGTATGACATGTTCCAGTACGAATGATACTCTGTCAAAATTTAGTTAATTATTAAGTTTATATATTAATATTTAATTTTCATTTATATATTTTCAGTTATTTTTCATTTTCAAAGTTGATGTAACAGTGCTATGATTCAATATAATCTTATTGATTAACTATTGTAAATTTGCTTATATTATGAATGTTTGAGAAGTGCTTGTATTAGTCTTGAGTGGTATAAGGAGGACATTAGAAGTATTATTTTAATTGCAAAAATATTATTTTGCCTTTATTAGCAGGCATGACATGTTTTAGTACAGACAATACTCTGTCAAAAGTTAGTTAATAATTAAGTTTGTATATTAATATCTAAATTTCATTTTCACATTTACTGTTACTTGTAATTAATTATTAACTCTAATATTTATATACAGGATCAGATGGAAGCTATGGTAGCTACTACTACTACTACTGATGCTGCTTCGAACTCATAAGACATCGATCCACAGGAGATCTTAATCGATGTGAATCGCATGTATTTGGAGGTTGTGGGTGGAGAGAAGAAGTGGCATGTGTACAGTTTGGGCTATCAGGCTTCTACTTTGTACCGGACTCCTTCATCAGCTCTGCCACTTCACGCAAGATAGCTATGATGACAAATCGTGCTGCTAATGAGCGCATTAGAGTGCTTGAGGAAGAGATCTCATGCATGAGAGAAAATCAAGACCGGATTCTCCAACAATGCGTTAAAGAGGAGATAATGCACATCAGGCAATGTAGTGAAGAGTAGCTTCGCTCTATGCAGAAGGAGATGACGTGTATGATGAGGTAGATGGCGACATCATCCCACCCTTCTGCTGATCCCTATAATCAGAGCACATCGAATTTGTAATTGTATATTATTTATATACAATTTATATATGAACTTTTGCATTGTTATCTTTATACGTCATGATATATATATATATATATATATATATATATATATATATATATATATATATATATATATATATATATATATATTAATTTTATTTATGTTATTTATTTATGCTTATTATTAATTACATAAATATAATTATGCTTAATTCCTTTCAATAAAATATTATTTCATTATTATTAGTTAATTATAAAAATAATTAAAAACCATTTTATGATGGACTACTGACGGAATAATTCTAAAGATTGAAATATTTTGTCTTAAATCTATCACAAAATAGGGACGAAAAGCAATCCATCACCAAAAGATCCGTCCTTAAATTTTGTGATGGATAATCTGTTCATAATCCATTACTAATTTATAATAGATGCCTCCAATAATTTGTAACGAACGAAGAATTTTCTATCATAATGCTGTCACAAATTTGTGACAAACTTTTTGCATCCGCCATAAAAAAAAATAAAAAACACCAAAATTATGACAGAATCCATTTATAAATTAATTTATTAACAAATTTTTCCGTCATAAATCTTTTTGTTTTTTATAATTCACCCATATAAAAAGCATACTCACAACAAATTCACTAACAACAAAAAATAATTATAACGCTAACTATACCACTCACAAATGCATGATTTCTGCTGCATGCTCTCAACTTCACATGTGGCTCCCCATTGTATGCACAGTTCTTCTCACAATGAAATTATGGCCACGTTCTTCTAGTTGTAGGACAATAAGTCGGCTACATAAAAAACCAAGTCCAATTTGGACTTTGAACTAATCCAACTCAAATTTGGAATACTGAAGCTCTTTTTTTAATTCTTTAATTTCTTAAATAATTTTAAACCCTAATTCCAATTAATCTTCGATTTCTACCACTAAGAAAGATTAATAAAGAGCTTAAAAATTAAAAGAAAATTGTAATTTTATTTAATCACTCAATTTTCTTAACTTAAAGGAATTGAATTAACTTATTGAGAAAAAGTTAATAAATTTCGCATTTTATATAGAAATAGTGAAAATATTACCAAAATCTTGATCTCTATCGATTAAAATATTAATCAGTAAAATTACTTCTACTTAAATTCTAACAGAACTTCTCCTGTGTTCAGTAATTTTGCTGGCCAGTTTGATTTAAACTAATTCTATATATATTTTTATTAAATTAAATAGAAAATAACTCGAGAAAAAATAAGTTATAGCAAGGTTGAAATTTCATAAATTTTTAAGGACAAATCATAATGAGTAATATTTGTATTTATTCAAAAAAAAATCTTCTTCATGAAACAGCAAAGAATTAAACATATTTAATATGCCATTGTCATTATTTAATAAATAAATGATAATTAATCCCAGGCTAAATAGATTAACATATTTGTGCATTTGAAATTGGTATGCACAAATATTTATATACTGTATTATTTGTTTGCGGGCAGACGCTCTGATCGATTCAATAGCTTTGTTTGTAAAGGACAAGACCAGAGGCCATGGACAAGACCAGAGGCCATGGTATCCGCAGAACAGTTCTGACTCGTGAAAATTGAAACTGATGCATGCCACGTAACAATGGTAAAAGCTACATCTTTTATTTAATTTTTAATAAATGAAAATTCGAATACAAATCTATCACGTGAATAATTCGTTTTCAACAGCGGAATGTATCTTTCTTTGTAACTTCCTCTCAATTGATTTTTTTTTTTTTTCTTTTCCGTTTCTTTAAACGTGATATAGCATTTATTTTTAAACTAAATCTAGTTTACTAGTCATTTTGAACAAATATAAAGGATGTTTGGCTTAACTTCTTATTGTTAATTTTTAATTTAAAATATATTTTTAATTTATAAGTTAATTTAAAAAAATAATTATTATTTTATAAAATTATTTGAAATTAACTTTTAAATAGTTTAAATATTTAATTAAAAAATATTTTAAAAGTAATTTAATTAATTAAAATGACCAAAAAGCCTATATAATTGAGTATTATAATTGTTCAAAAGTAATCAAATACTAATCTATTTATATTTTTTTATTTATAAATAAATTTAATTGTCGTATAAACTCAGTCAAACTTAGATAAAAATGGTCATTTTTAGAGATTTATATGTTTTTCTGAGATCTTACCTACTTTCACAATCAAATTTATTAAAGCCGCAAGAAAAAAAAATTGTAGATATATGTACCGACCAAATTAATCTCACAAAATATAATTTCTCTTCCCCAAACTAATAAAATTGTATAAAAATGAAAGAAAATAAACACCATCTTATCCTATGAAATAAAGGATATCAATTTAATTTTAGCATAAACTACTTATCACTTTGTTAAATTAACATAGAATATTTAGTTTAAGTGAATTTCAAATAAATTACACTTAAAATTCAATTGGATTACTTTTAGCAGGGTGTAATGTAATGCAAAATAATTAATTATATAATAAAATCAAAGTTGTAATGTAATGTAATAATCGTTACATTCCTATATTTGATTACAAAATAAAAATGTAGGTAATGTAATGTATTACTAATGTTAGTTTTAATATTTAATTTATTTATGATATTAATAATAAATGATAATAGTTGCAGTGATTAGTGGTTGAGTGGCAGTGGTAGTTATGTAGTGGTGGTGGCGCAGCAGTAGTTAAGTGGTGATAGCAAGGTGAGATAGCGATGGTGGCAGTGACCAGGTAGTGGTGAAGGTTATAATAGCTAAGTGGTAATAGCGATGGTCAAAGAGTGGTGGTAATGAGCGACGACAACAGGTTGGAAGTAGTAACGGTAATAGCAGTAGTGGCTGAGTAGTAATAGTGGCGGTAGTGTTGACAATAAATGAAAAAAAAATTAAAACAAGTAAATATAATTACATCCATTTTTGTATATAATGATTATTACGTTACTTTTAGTATAATTTATTATATTATGCAACTGTAATTTCTTTACATTAAATTTTTTTGTGTTACCAAATAACGTAATAAAATATGCAATGTAATCACAATTACATAACAACTTTGATTACGCTGTATCAAATATGACCTTAATTGAAAATGCCTAACTAGTTGAGTTTGAAAAAAAACAAAAAAAAAAAAGACACTTCATTTTTCTTCCATAATTTATTTTTTCCCTATTTGAAAACTAAAATTTTGACAAGAATATAATTCAATTGATTTTTTTTTTTTGTTAATTCTCATATTTGTAAAGCTAATCCCCTTATTTGGAAATTAAAATTTCACAAAAATTCAATTTAATTGATTTTTTTTTTGTCAATTCTCATTTTTAAAATCAAATAATTCAATTCTTTTTAACTTAAAAAATTCATTTAAAAATAAATAGAAATGATCGTATAAAAATTCAATTGAATTTTTTTCTTTCTTGCAAATGATTTATTGCAAAAGAAAAAAATTTAATTGAATTTTTACACAATTATGCTTAATTTCTATTTATATTAAAAATGAATTTATAAGTTTATTAAAAGAATTGAATTATTCCATTTCAACAATAAGAATTGACCGAAAAAAAAAAAGAATTAATTTAATTAAATTCTTGTAAAATTATTGTTTTCAAACAAGAGTAATAGGTGAAAGAATTCAATTACATTTTAAAACAAATAGAAGTCATGCAAAAATAATATGATTATGTAAGAATTGAATTAATTCTTTTCTTCTAAATATTTTTTTTTTCAAACAAAGCCTATATTTCTACTTAATTCCATTTATTTGATTTTTCACAAATTTTGTATTGGTTTAGCAATGTGCATATCTAGATGGAGACATTAGTGAGACTGCTAAAATATAAACAAACCCAGTATAAAAGATGGATAAATTTTATGTGTCACCCTTGGGATAGAGTATCAGATGTTGCTTTTGGGCGATAACTAGAGTCAGTGACTTGGTTATTCTAACTTGAGCATAGAGTTATAGCATGAGTTGTCATGAGATTAGAGGTTTTAGTATGGTTGCAGTATGTTAGGAGAGACAGAAGGTTACTACAAGTGTATTGACCTACAGAATGATGTCCCAGATGGGACTGTAGTGTGATAGAGAGTTATTGGCTCGAGTACCCTAAGGAGGATACAAGTTCCACTGTAGGAGTTATAAGTAATCAAATCATGACAAATGTGGTTCTTTTGAATTTAAGGATGGGAATTGGGTACCCAGTACCCTAAGTTTGACTGATTAAGTAGAATGGAAGATGAAACCCATATAGAGCCCTTCCTCAAGGTAGTAAACAGTGGTGAAAAATCATGACAAGAAGTGTGCAGGATATTTAAGGTTTAGTGATTGGAGGGTGAAAAGCTCAGGTACTAGTGGGGTACTAATCAGAATGGTTAGAGGATCAATGCTAAGTAACATAGAAGCGTAGATGATGCAACAAAGATGGTAAAAAAAAAAAAAGGTACAAGTTTTTGGCATAGTTATCAAGTCAAAAAAAAATTAAGAAATACAATAGTCAAAGTGTTAGTGTGGACAAGGTAAATGAGGTGAATTGAAAAGTAAGACTAAAGAGCCTAGGGTAGGACCACATTAGTGAGAACAGTTGTCAACACATATAACCCAGAAGTGCAGGACTTAGAACAGGTCATAGTTGGAGCAGTTTTAGAGGCCAGAATGTAGAGCTTGAAGTTACTGGATTGGATCAGCCTCTACTGGCTCCCTATTCCTAAGGTGAAGTGGATAGCAATGGGGCAAGATTCCTTTAACCTATTAATAGTATCAAGAAGGTTAGGTGAGGAATGCAATAATAAGGGTAGTGGCAGGAGTTAGATCAAGTTAGTTACCAAGGCTTGTAACCCTTCTGAACTATTAGCTGGAGGAAGCACTATCTGCAGATGGGATTCGATGGATGAAACTTTGCTAATGGGTAAATTTAAGGCTGAAGTTTGGAAAGCTGTGGGCAGTAGATGTGACTATATCAAGGAGAATGAACATGTGAAATATCTTGTTTGGGATTATGGTACAACACATATTTCCCACTGCCATGTTAGTTTTGATGGAACTTATAAGTTAAAGAGCCTCTAACTAACAATAATGAGCCATTTCCTGTAAAGGATAGTGGGAAATAATAATGTTCTAATGGTCAAGCTAGGGAAGGAGGAACAATAAGAACCTTCCATGGTGAATTACATGTGTTATGGAGCATGAATAGTAGGTCGACACTGTAACATTATACAACATGAAGGATGTGTTGGTAAGAACAAATCACAGCATTAAATTCTAGAAGTAGTGAAGCTAGTAATCATGTTAGACTAAGAAATAAATAAAGGCTCAAATTTGATGATGGGATAGACATCCTCGAAGGAAGAGGCACAAGAGTGAAAAAGAAAAAGTTATGGAAAATGATAGATTAAGAGAGTAGTGGAGCCTCAATCTATAAGAGAGTAGTGGAGCCTTGATCTAAGCGCCAATGTGTTAGAAAGTGCACCAACAGTAAAGAAGTTTCAAGTTGAAGTCAAACAACTCTCGTTCTAAAGGAATGGGAAATGATAAAGTTATGCTAACTAAGTTATTCTGGAATACATAGACTTTTGTCAAGTCAGAGAAGAGACCCAGTCTACTTTCCAATGTTGATAGATAGTATATGGATGCTCGGCATTTGGATAGAGCTCTACACAGTTGGTTGCATAAGACAGACAGGAGTTAGTGCAAGGACCTCATGGTAAAAAGTAGACTAGAAGCTCATAATATCATAGAATTAAGAAGTATAAGTGCTTTAAGCACAGAGAAAGACTTGTTAAGCTTTAATGACTAACAAGATTAGCAGTGATCTTGGGTAAGGTACGTGTAAAAATAGTTATTTTAGAAGGGCACTTTACAAGACTTTGCAAACTAGGTTATATGAGTCAAACTTTGCACCATAGAGATTGGTAATAAAAGGAAAGAAAGACTAGAACTGCAAGATACCACACATTAAGGTGTGGTGGAAGCATCATGGGCACTACAGATGACAGGAAAAGAACCAATGAGTAGTTAGATGTGTTAACTCGTTTTAGACGAAGGACGATAGCTGACATGCTACAAAAAGGCATATAGGATTAAAGTGTTTTCAATCATCTATGCAGATCTCAAGTAACAAGTGCTCGCACTTGTTCTAATCATCTTCTTTTCTTTATCCCTAGTTTATTTAAAATTCGAGAACGAATTTTCTTAAAGGGAAAATATTGTAATAACCTGGAAAATTTTTAAAAATAGATAATTTATAAATTAGACTATTATAATATTATTTTATTAAATAAATATATTTCATGAGATTATTTTTTAAAAGTTTTAAATTTTAATTTTCGAACTTTTAACTAAAATTTCTTTGATTGTGAAATTTTACAATTTTATGTTTTAGATATTTCAAATTTAATATTACTCTTATTATTATTATTATTATTATTATTATTATTATTATTATTATTATTATTATTATTATTATTATTATTATTATTATTTGATTTTAAATGTATTAAATTAGAATTGAACTTAGTTGAAAAGAATTTTTGGACTTGTTTGAGAAGATCTAGAAAGTTTATGGATCAATTTATAGTTTTACTTTTAAATTAAAAAAAAAAAATCAAAAGTTCAAAATGTGACAGCAACCCCCCCCCCCTCCCCCATTCTCTCTCTCTCTCTCTCTCTCTCTCTCTCTTTTTGACTATAACTTCCTTATCCAGTCACCGTTTTCGGCGTTCTTGGTATTAAAATGCTTCTCTTTTCATAGGCATCGTGTAGATACTAGGTTTGCACAGCAGTATCATTTCTCAGTTTGTGTGAATCGAGCTTTGGAAGTTTTAGCTCATTTTGACTTCTGAGCTAATTTCTCCCAAACCGGACTTTTTCTCAAAAATCCGAGTATACCTGCACATTATACATTTCAATAATTTTGAAACGATAGCAATTCGAGAATTTTTTGACACCAAAAAATTTTCGAGACCCACGAGCTTGCTGATGAGATTTTGTGTAACACCCCTAAGTTCGGTAGTGCGTTCTACTGTTCCGGTGACCAGTGTTGTCCGGACAGCTAGGATGCCTAGAACTACACTTCGTTATGAGTGAGGAGACATAAAATAATGAAATACAAGAAAAGAAAATACAAGAAAAACAAAGGAAAAATAATAGCAAAGAAAGGTAACCAAGTTAAGCGAGCCGAGAACCCTAGCGATGGGTGATTTGCAGGAAGTCACGGCGTGGACCGTTGACTAGCCTCGGATCATGGGAACCACGGAAAATATTTTTAGGACTTAAAGAGACATCAATTGAAGTATAAATATCATTAGAAATATCAAAGAAAAATTAATTAATTAGTACAAAGAAAAATGAGAAATCGAAAAACGAACAAAACCCGGTGTTACCGAAAAATCGGGAATGCAACCCGAACAGGGGCATTATGGTCATTTGACATCCCGAATTCTCTTTTGACCTAAATGTCCATTAAAAATAAATAATATTACACTTGGAAAATATAATGAAAAATTAATTTGATGGTACCTAAAGTAAATAGCAAAAATTATGGGTTTAATGTGGAATAAAGGAAAATTTAACATATAAAATGAATTACTTTGTGAAAGTGGACCACTATAGAATAAATTAAACATTAAATGGCAGGTGTAAGTCCATTATACAATCTGAAATCTTCATCTTCTCCATTTCCCTCAACCATGCCGAAATGAAGAAAGTGAGAACCTCCATTGCCGTTTTGCTTAAACCTTCATCCACTCCTTCATTTCACCTCTAAACACCTAGGTTTCTTCATCAAAGTTTATCTCCACATCATAAGGAAGAGTTTGATAGCAAAATCAAGAAGTTTAGTGAAGGTTTAACAAGTCCTAACCATAGGTAAGTTTGTATTTTTGAATGTTGCTTTGTTAAACTTTGTATACATGTTATGGGTGTGTGCTTTGTGAAGGAATTTTTAAGTTTTGAGGAGTTCTTGATATATCCAATTTTGGACAGCCATGGAGTTGTATAGTTGATGATTTATTTTTACATATATTTGGTGGGAATTCATGTTGAGTAGGGTGATTTAATGTCCTAGTAAGTTAATTCCACATGTATATGGTGATTGTGCACTTGAAATGGAAGTTAACGAATTGTGGGAAACTTTGGCATTGTGGAGCATTTCGGCAGCCTTGGGACTCCTTAATGAATGTTTGAATTCATGAAGATGTTGGATGAATTGTGATATTGAGGGTTGATGAACATGTATGTAAATTGGTTGTGAAAATTGTATGTAATAATTAGGAGTTTTATGTGTATCTATTGTTGTATTTGGACTTTGTGAGTTAGGACTTCATTTGGTGTATTAAGGATGTTTGTATTCTGCCCAAAGTAACTTTAAGGTGAAGTAGTAAATGGTTTTGGTAATGTACCAAATCAGAATTGGTAAGGGAAGTGGACTTAGAGTAAGGTAAATGTGTAATTGATACATGTATAAGCAATGTAATTAAGTACAGCATGCATTTTAGCCATAACTTTAAATATGTAACTCCAATTGGTATGAGACCAATTGGAGGTGAAACTAGGCACAAAATGTGCCAACTTTCATGAAGGAAACATACCAAAATTCTGCTTGCAAGGTAGCTTGAAAAATGACCAAATCCGGATTAAGTACAATTGAGACCTGAAAATTGACCAATTGGGCAGCAGTTAGTGTTTAGGCCATAACTCACTCAAAACAGGTCCAATTGACCTGAAATTTTAACCATGAATAGTTAAGACCCATACCTACAAGTCTTATGAAGACACCAAAGCCCAAAAATGACCATAAGTAAGTCAAACAGCTTGTACAAGTTCGAGTCCAAAAACTGGCCGAACCAAAGTTGACCAAATTTGACCTAAAATGACCTAATTTGATGCCATTTGACCAGCAATAGTAAAATAACCATAACTTGGTCTACATAACTCAGAATGACCTAAAATTTTGCCCCGCGTTCCATAAGACATAGATCTACAAGTTTGTAGTTTTGACCAAAACCCGAAAACCGAGGGAACTAGGTCGTCCGGCTAGGTCAAACTAGTATACCGTAATCTAGCAAGTTGCAATAAAATGCACTAAACAAGGAAATGAAATTGGTAACATGTACCAACCCTAAAAGACTATCGAATGTGACATATTAGAAACACTAAAACCTAATTTACCTAGAACGCATCGAGGGTCGATATATTAGGTGATTAAGCAAATAATAGCTTTCAGTGAATTACTTATCGAATATTATCGTTAGAGACAATTTAATTTAGTACTGAAACACTTCAAATTGTGTTTCTCAATTACCAAAGACTCAAGAAAAGGGAAGGAAACACTGAGTCTAAACCAGGAGACGGTTATCAGAGGTTTGTGCACAACAACTATTTCTTTTGAATTATTTTCAATTGAAATAAATTATGACTATTTGTATATTGTTGTTTTGAATTGTGAAACTGTGAAAAATTGTTTGAATGATATTGACGGATACTTATTGATTGAAAAGTATTGGAAATGGTTTGAAACCACAGCTATCATGTATATTGATTGTATTCCTCACTAGCTTGTCTAGTGGGACGAATTGAATTCCCTCTCTGGCTAAAGTGTTGAGGTGTGTGCCTGTTGAGGACGAATTGGATGAGTACTCATATTTTTGCTAGCTAGCTATGTTATTCCTCATTAGTCATTGACTTTTGGGATGAATTGGATACCTCATTAGCCATCGGCTTTTGGGACGAATTGAACTTTGGAACATGATTAAGCTGTGTGTGATTTATTGATTTGTATTATGAGATTGTGAAATGGAGTTAAATCCTTATTGACATTTACTGTCTTTTGAAGTTAAATATGTTTTGATCTCTGAGATTTATTGTGATATTGTGTTAAATTCCTTCTGACACTCATTGTCTTGAATTTAACTATGATTTTACATATCCATCATTTAAATGATCTATGAATTGTGATTTCAAATTGTATTTGGTTAATGTTGTGCACCACTGAGATATTGTCTCAGCGATAGCTTTTTATTGCTGTCGCAGGTAGACAGACAGACAGGGCAGCAGACTAGGCTGCTAGTACCTCCAGCGAGAGATTTTCGGCTATAATGAGTATACCACATTTTGCATTTTGTACTGTAATGTATGACCACTGTATGTACATATTGTTTTTGGTTTTGAGCAGTTGTACATTAAAATTGTACATTGAAGTTGTAAAATAATTATGAGTTATTTTGGCTTGTAAAAGTTGTATTATATTTCTTTTATCTCAGCCTTCGAAAAATCACTGTGGATTTGAGTTGAGAAATATGTTGTGTTGAGAAAAAGGTTGGAGTTGAGATTTGGAAAAATATTGAAGTGCTTTTTACAGGTTTTCTAAAGAACTGTTTTATCCAAAATACAGATGGCACTCTGCCAAAATTTTTACAGAAATTCCAAATAATTCAAATGTGTTGGTTCTATCACTTCAGTTCAAAAAGGTTTTTAACACCTGTAAATAGTGCTCACCGCTGTAAAAGAAGTAAGAAAAGTTTTTAAAATCCCTTGTAGTGTATTTAATGGGTTATCAGTAGATGGAGTTGGTAATTCATTAGGTATACTACGGGATCATATTATGCCTTACAGAGGGGTAGGGTGTGACATTTTGGGTCTTTAAAGTCATCTTTTGAGTTAAATAAAATTATTTTCTAACTTTTTATGTTGTGGGCTTCGTGTAGGAACTTTTGTTTCGAAGAAATTCACTAGTGCCCAGTACTATAGTTTTGGTCCAGACATGTGAGCTTCGGAACCTATCTCAAAAGTAAGTCAATATTATAGTCGTTCCTACCATTTTCAGATGCCTGGATGTGTTCTAAGTGTTAAAATTAACATAGGTAAACCCAAATGCAAATTCACTCTTTTGCCTTAAGTTGAGGTATAGTTCGATAATTAATAAAACATTTATGAGTATATGAAATGCAATAATTTTAATTATAATATTAAGATAATATTATTAAGGACCTCCAGGAATATTTATAAAATTTTTAAAAGTAAATTGGATATATTTAAACAATAGTGAATTTTAGGCCCTTGAGCTAAAGTTGAGTAATGACACTAGTTTAGGTTGTTCTAGAAGGCCCTGACACTACAAAAAAACAGGGCATCTGCAACGGGAAAAATCTGTCGCAGATGGGCTGTTTTTTGTCGCAAAATGAGTTATTGACAGATTTATGACAGATAAATTTTTGTTCCTAAATTACTCGTCAGAAAATTTTGCGACCAAAATTGAATTCGTCGCTAACATTTAGCGACGAAATATGCTGTCACTAATATAAATGACACCGAACAAATCTTTCATCTCTAGTGTCGTTGGAAAAATGTCGTTGCTAATTCGTTACAAATCCATGTCTAATTTTGTCACTAATAAATTTGTCGCTAAAGTCATATGGTCCGTCGATAATTTATAAATAGTTTTTAAAATTTTAAATAGTTTTTGAAATTTCGTTGCCAATTTGTCACAAATCTGTAAAAAAGTAACATTATTAATTATTAAATTAATTATTTTTTAATTTATTCTATTATCCCTGTAAAGAAAATTAATTAAATAAAATCATAAATAAATGCAATATATTAATTATAATTTTCCTAGTCAACATAATTAAAATACATATATTAATAAAATTGTAAAATAATCCATACAAAGTACCTAATATTAACAAAATGTAAGTTAAAATATGATAATATTCAAGAAAAGTAATATTAATATTCTATACATAATAATATCTTTAAATAGAAACATAAATAGCATAGTCAATTATCTAGATTATTCTATGAATTTGTGGAGTCTGAAGTGGTTGGATGTGAAGATGATGCAAACTGAGTACCACCTATGGTCTTTAACTCCTTTCGCACCTGATCAAGTATTTCTTCCATTATCTTTGCCCTCATTCTTAAGGCTTTTTCATCTATAAGTTGCTAAATTTCCTCTTGTGTCATCGCAGGCTAAAAAGATGACCCAAGATAAGCAGATGTGCAAAATCGGGAGGTAAATGATCCTCTTGTTTGAGAATTTGCAGAAGACCCAAATCCATACACTCTTCCTTTACTAAAGCCTCCAAATACTTCTATCCATTTATCCATATCAAATATTGGTGGGGATTTAGAATTAGAACCACATTTCTCCATAATTGCATTCTGCTATTAATTTTAAAACTTAATAGTATTTACAAATAGTTCTGAACTAAACTTATTAATAATCAAAATCAATATTTTATTTAAAATGTAAATTAGAATGCAATTATATATATATATATAATTGCTGCCACCATTCTTAAATGATTGATATTTATTGGGATAGAAAAATCGAAGCTATAAATAATAATTTCCTTTAAAAAAATACATCATAACGTATTGCCTTTTGTTTTGTAGTCAAACAGCTTAGTTTTATCAATATTCATAATCAACTATATTAAAAAAAAAATCAAACTATTGTTGAATCACATAACTAACAACACAAACAATGGAGACAATACCCACATGTTCTCAAAACCATTCAAACTCAAGTCATTAAAAATTAAAACAATAAAACTAGAATCTGTCTTTCAGGTTACTCAATATAAACATTTACTTTAATCCAAAGAACAATATAATTCTAAAGTAGCAGAATAGCCATTCAGCCAGTAGCCCAATCAAATCAAATAAATTTGTAAACAGAGTTTTCATGGAACGCTGGTTATGGTCGATGAGAACTGAGAATTGTTGGAAATTCTTGAAGCCGAGGGAAGTAATATGTATATACACAGAACCAGAAAACACAAAAATAAGGAGCACAGAGCAAGTATATATATATATATATATATATATATATATATATATATATATATATATGGACCAATTATATATATATATATATATATATATATATATATATATATATATACATAGAAACCAGAAAACAAGAATACACAGAACAAGGAGCAAGTGTATATATACACACAGAAACAAGCATTCAAGATACATGTATATATACACATAACCAGAAAACAAGAAAACACAGAAACAAGGAGCAAGTATAATTCAAATATATATATATGGACCAATTCCAGAAAACAAAAAAACAGAGCAAGTAATACGTATATACATAGAAACCAGAAAACAAGAATACACAGAAACAAGGAGCAAGTATAAATATATATACACAAAAACAAGCATTCAAGATATATATATATATATATATATACCCGGCACTGGATTTGATCCTAAGAACATAACGTGGAGTTACCATAATGTCAGGTCTTGGCCAGGTGAGTGTAATAGTCACCCCTAGCATACAATATCATGACAGTTTTTTTACTGGCACCTATTTTATATTCCAAAAAACAAGAAAACACAGCAAGTACATATATACACAGAAACAAACGCTGATTTATGTAGGTGTATGATATATTATGTACCATTTTTTTTCATTTTATTTTATTATTTAAATAACTGTAAGACCAAAATAGGGTGCTCCCCCTTGACGCAAGGCCAACCAAAAGAATGAAAACAAGCTCACCCGGGTGGAAAATGCATTCAATTTTATCCTCTATTTGAGTAAGGCTGGAAAGGGCAGGTTCATTTTCAAGTATATATATACACAGAAATAGGCTATACACATAAATGAGCATTCAAGGAGCAAGTATACACAGCAACAAGCATTCAAGGAGCATTCAAACCCAACAACAACAACCCTTTAAACACAAGCAGTAACAATCCTTTCTAAAGCCCAACATCAAAAGAAGTTAGAATAATATGAAAACAAGGAACTCAAACAACTTATTTACATGTTGAAAGGATCTCAAAATCAAAAATCTAGAACTTGAGTGGTGCTTTGTGCACAATCAAAAATGGTGACTTGCTACTGCAATGACGATGGTGGAACAACTCCTTACTGCAATGACGGTGGTGACCTACTACTGCAATGACAGTGGTGGTGGAACAACTCCTTACTGCCGACAAAGAGAGAGGAAGATGTGTTTTGAGAGAGAGGATAACATGTGGCTGCCGAATTAGGGTTTTCAATTTTAAAATCCCAATTTTCTGATGACTTTGTGATGAAAATAATGTCCGTAGCAAATTTTGTCCCTAATCCGTCACTAATTACTTTGATATCTGTCACTAGTTCCTTCAATTTATACCCGTCACTAATCCGTTGAAAGTCCGTCGCCAAATGAAATTTTTTTGACGGATTAATTTCTGTTACAAATTCCGTCTCTTAAACTACTATTTTTTTGTAGTGTGAATGGGCATTGTGTTATGTTATATTGTGGGCTTGAGGCTTTTGAGTTATTAAGATATAAATTATATTTTCTTGCAGGGAGGTTAGGTCTAGGTATAGAAGAAACTCTGCTGGATTTTCGGCACAAACTCATGAAGTCTTTTGTTTCTTTAGTTAAATTATTATTGGTCTGTTGTTGATAGTTCTTTGGTATGTTTGCTTAAGTAATTCAAATCAACCATTTTCTTCTTTTGAGCAGACCAATAAGCATTGGGTTGTACTGTAAGTTGGATATTGATCATATTTTGTAATTTCAATATTATTTATATATTTTTAGCATGCTCATACATTTTATAAATATATTTACATGCTTAGCATAATAAATTAGGAGCATTCTTATTGTTGCATATTTATTTATTAATAATTACTTGTATTTGCCACCTTAAGGATAATTTAAAGCTCTGTGTGTGTGTTACATATAGATAAATATGGCATATGATGGATATATATTGGACAGGCAGTCGCGACGTGAGCTAGTCTCGCTGGAACCCAATCCTTATGGATATCAAAAGTCGCGGTGAGGCACAGCTTTGAGTTAATCTCATCGGCCCCTGCACTTCGATTTAAGCAAAAGTGTGGCTTAAGTTGAGCTCGCTAGTGAGTCTTGGATTAAGAGAGTTGAATTGAGAATCAACTCCCATAGTTATGTATGAAAATACTTGTAGCTCCAAATTATCTTCTTGTGTGAGTATTGTATGATTTACTTGTTGTATATATTCAGTGTGCATTTTATACTTAGGGATGTATTAGTTGTAGATAGCTATAGAAATTATATTTATAATAAATATCTAAACTTTATAAGTTGAACACTCACCCCTGTTCAATTATTTTTCCTGAGGTGACAGGTGGAAGTTATTTTGGAGTTAACCTGCTTTCTTTCTCACAGGGAACTTAAAATGATTAATGTGTTAATTGTTAATTTTATTATTCAAATTTAGAACTCCACAGTAATTGTAATGGTATTCTTATAATGTAAAACTAATGTATTTGACTTAAGGTGCTTGTGTGATATTGGATTTAGGGTGAGCTGAGCTCCCCATTTTGATATTGGATGTTGATTTAGTTTGTGAGGGTAAGCTGAGCTCCCCAATTATGATTTTATTTGTGATATAGGTCGGGTAAGTTTTCTCCTCGTTGGATTGTCCATTTTATGCCCGGACTCTATCCATTTATTTTTTTTATTTTGGGCCTTCCTTTTTTGAGCTATGTTGTTAGGTTGTATACTGATTAGGCTTATTACAGGTTTTGGGAGTCTTATATTGACCCAAGTCCTAATGTCGATTCGGCCAAGAAATCGAGTCATGACAAATAATATAATAATATAAAATTTCAAAATATCAATATAATAAAAATAAAAATTTTATAATAACAAAGCAGTAAACTACAAAAGTACATTTTAAAAATTATCCTATTTTCTAATTTTATAAATAAATTTCTTTGATATTAATTTACTTATGTAACCTCATTATACAAATTAATATTTTTAAAATTCTAAAAAAATATAGTATAGGCAAATGAAACTTATTTTTTTTTGAAGTAAAATAATAAAGTTTGAATAAATTTATTCAATGAGCTAACTTGTATTTTTTATTAACTTATTTTAATTTTTAAACATTTTCACCCATTTATATTTTTAAAACTTATTATTATATTTTTTTATTATATTACATTTAAGTTTGTAATTATGTGTTATTATTATATATACCATATAACTTTCATAAAAATATGACACAATAAAAATTCTAATAATTTTAAATTAATAAATATTTTTATTTATTTAATTAATTAAAATAATATTAAAATTAGTACTTTAATTTAAAAAATTAAATATAATATTTATAATAATATGATAATATTATATCATAAATAAAAAGTTAACAAAATATTATATATAAAAAATTAAATTACGAGCATGTATAATTAAAACAATAATTTACAACTCACACTATAGAAAACAAGACAAATAGAAGGAGGGAAAACATAAGGATTTTCAAAAATACCCATATTAGTTTAGTATTATTACAATAGAAGATTGAATTTAATGGACCATACAAAAAATATATAATTATAAAATTACAAATTAATTAATAAAATCATAAAAATTTATAAAAATATATATATATTTTTTTAGCACAATTTTCGTTGCTTTTAGGATCACATTCTTAGCCATAGCATATAATAATTATATTTTAATTATAATTCTGTAACAACATTTATGTGCTTTAGTCAATTGCTCAGAGAATTTCAGTAAATAAGGTGTTTGAAATTATTTTAAAATAAAATAAATTATAAGTGAAAAATCTTCATAATCGAGTTTACATTTTATAATATCATCTATTTTATAATATGGAGACCAAGAATTTAAAATCCGATAACTATTTTTTAAAATACAATTTATTTTTATATATTAAATTAAATTCACCATTTTAATATTATATATCATAACTGAAAAATTCATAAGAATAATTTAAATAAATTAAAGTAAAATAAAAAAAAAAATATTAGTTATATAATTCTTATTGTATTAGAATGAAATCTGGCAATGTAATAGTAGTATTTATTTAGAACTAACTTTTATATATAGTATATAGTAACTTGCTTTAAAATGCATATGAGAATTCTGGCAAATTTGTGTTCCAAAAGCACTTTATATGCAACAATCTAATCCCAACTGAGGACTTGAAGGTTAAATGTTTTGTTCAATCACGTACAAAAAATGTTGTTGGGTGACATGATTTTGTTTGTTGAGGCTGGCAATGCATGGTTCCATTGTCAGAAACTGAAATTGCTATGAGGTTGTGGGTAAGCAATCTATCATCTTGGATACATATCAAGAAAATCTCTCTCTCTCTCTCTCTCTCTCTCTCTCTCTCTCTCTCTCTCTCTCTCTCTATATATATATATATATATATATACATAAAGAAGAGTGGTGTTCTCCTGCTGCTGCCACATAAGATTCTAAAATCATTATATTTATGCCATGTGGTAATATTTAAAATAATCAAATTTTCTCCTGTGCTAAGTGGCAATGCCAAGTGGCAATATTAAATTTAATTTATTGCTAGCAATATTTTCTACTTTCCACATATGCCAATTATATTAAATTGAATTTATTGCTAGCAATTTTTTTTCTTACTTCATTTGTGAATTTTATTGATAACAATTTTTTTCCCTTATTTAATTTTTAAGTTATTATCTAAATTTAACTTTTTACTACCTACATACACATAAAAAAGGTCTTCAATATGCCTAAATACACATATTTTCTTTTTTATCAATATCAAGGTTTAATTTCTCGAGTACAAGAAATTACAGGAATAATATTCTATTCTTTGTGATCTAAATTCTATTATTTGTGAATTGTAATGATTCTTCAGATTTGAAGTAAGGCAAAGAAGTCACTGCAGGTCATGTGTCTTCATTTGGAAGTTGTACCACAAATATATTATTAGATCAGCACTACAATCTTAAATTTACAAATCAAATACTAGGAATTTTCTTTTTTATTAATATCAAAGTTTAATTTCTTATACTCAAGAAATTAAAGGAATAATATTCTATTCTTTGTGATCCAAATTCTATCATTTGTGAATTGTAATAATTCTTCAGACTTGAAGTGAGGCAAAGAAGTCACTGCAGGCCATGTGTTTTTATTTGGACGTTGTACGATAAATATATTATTAGATCAGCACTACAATATCAAATTTACAAATCAAACACTAGGAAGATCCATCATATGATTCACCTCAACAAATAAAACAAGCCTCTCATAGTATTAAAAATAAATAAATAAAGACAGTTTTTATTTAACTAGCATTAGAATAAAATGATCATGTTTTTACAAAAGAACAATCCAAAAAAAAAAAACAACAATCTTCTTAGTAAGGAAGGTTTCCCATATTCTTTGAAAATAAAGTTGAAATATTTTTCTTTTTAGAAAAATTAAGTAGAAAATCAATGATCCTAATAAGAAATAGAGCACAGAACCGAGTGTAACAGAGTCAAATGAAAAAAAAAACATAGTAAAATTACTGTAACATCCTCATTTTAGCTAGTCCGTACAGTCTACTATTCTGGTGACCAGTGTCGGTCCGGACTGCTAGAACGTTTGGAAAAATATTTAAACTAAAGTGAGAAACCAAAAATTAACTCAAATAATTAATAAAAAAAATTAAATTAAAAAAAATTAGAAAAAATTATAAAATAATTCTTGGGACCCCAGAGAAGGGTCATTGAGGTTCTTATGACATTAGAATGCCAAGAAAATACTTAGAAAAATTTTTCAATCGATAAAGACAATTTTGGCCCGTTAAGCCAAACGGAGGGCATTTTGGTCATTTCATCTTCAGAGATGATTTTTGGGCCAACTTGTCCAGTTAAATAAATAATTTATATAACATAAAATATGATTAAATGTTGTTGAAATTTTAATTGAAATTAATTGGACAAGAAAAGGATGGAAAAATGAAAGAAATTGAAATTATGACATCATAAGGATGTCATTAAAAGTCTCCAACCCAATCAAGTGTTGACACATGTCACCAAGGTATATAAAAGAGACTAAATGGGCAGAAAATGAAGATGAAAAATCAGACCTCCTCTCTCTTCTTCTCCTTAACATAAAAACCTCTCCCACCATAGCCCTCCATAGCCAAGCTTTACCCAAGCTTGATTTCTTGGGTTTTCATCCATTAAAACCTAAATTTCCCAACACAAAAAATTGTTCTATCATCTTGGTGATCCTTTTGAGAGCAAAAAGAAAAGGAAAGGAAGAACTTTAGCAAATTGGAAAGCTCACTCCAACAAAGGTTAGTGACCTAACCATGAATTTTTCTTTAAATTCATGTTAAGAACTTTGAATATGTGTAAATTGTAAAGAAAAAATTGTTGAATACCATTTGGATGGAAACCCTAGATTCATGGTAGCCATGGTTAGGGTTTGTTTGTGGTGAGTTTAATGAAATTAAAAGACCATCATGGCTGCCCACAACATGTATTTACTAAGTGGATTGATGAAATCGGGTCAAAATGCATGTGTGGAGGTAAAGACAATACCTCCACCAAGTGGACCAAAAGCTTGCCCAAATCCCGATGACCTGCAGTCTGTTTCTGCAGAATGGCCAAATGAACAGTGATTGTTCATTTGGCCATAGCTCAATGTAGAAAGGTCCAATTGACCTGAAATTTTACCAGCAATAAGCTCAGATATAGACCAACAACTTTCATGAAGAAACCTACCCCAAATTATGACCAGAACCTATCCAACAAGGGAGTTGCATTCACTGTTCACTACACTGTAGATATGGTCAGTCTAGAAAAAATTCCAATCCGGCCAGTTGTGGTTTTTGGACCATAACTTGAGTTACAAAACTCCAAATTAAGTGATTCAAAAAAGGAAATTTAACTAAAGAAAATAAGGAACAACTTTCATGTTGATCATTTTGCCAAATTTCTACTGCAAAAAGGACCAATGGAACAGTAAATATAAGGTATGAAAACTGAAATTTCTGCTCAATTAACTTTAAGTTTAGAAATGGTATTGGCAACCAATACTAACAAATTTTGAATGCAAAATGTGGTATGTTGGGAGTATTAAAACCAATGTACCTATTTTCTATGCGAAAGTCAACATTTTGGTTAACTAATGAAGTGGATAGTAACACCAAAACTTGAAATTCAAAAATTGTAAAACTTAAAAGTGTAAAATGCCCTAGTATACCTAACAAGATTGGTTTGGATAGCTTAGCATGCCAATAGGGTTCTGTTAGCAGTACTGCATATGGCTTCATGCCATTCTGTGTTTCATGGCTTTCCCATGCCATTCTGTGACATAATAGCCTTTGGCTATGTTATGTTATTGAGTTAATATACTTGGGTTTTGACCCTGATAATTATTACAGCTTGTTAGTTATTTTGTTGCACACCGGGAGACACAATGTGACCGATGGTGTGATGGTCCGAGGTACTTAGTACCCAGTGCCAGTTTACCCGTTTATCCAGTCCAGTCAATTAGTATGGGTTACTCGAGCAATGTTAATGAACCTTATCCAAATTTTAATCATACAATAATGCAATAATACCAGAAATTAAGTCTACCCAAAAATGAAATCATACATTCTGCATAATTATTTTATTTTATTTTATTTTATTTTATATTGTCACCACTAAGCAGAATTGCTTAGCGCGTCGCTTTTGCCACACGCAGGTACTGGAGACCTAGCTGGGGAGCCCAGCAGACACTAGAGAGGGTGAGCCTACAGAGCTGTATCAGGAGTTCAGAGTCACCTCTCATCTGCACTGCATATGGTAGGACATTAGAACTATAGGTGGCTCTTTTGTATTTTGCATTTTGTATTAGTTTGGATTGTAACTATAAACTCCTGTAATTATGTATTAATGTAAATATATGAAATTTCATAATATTGAGATTTTCTGCATTATGTATGTTGATAAATGAAATGTTGAGAATTATTTGTGAATATGCTTCAAGTGATGAAGTGAACAGAAAAGTTTTGAAAATAATATCGTGATTGAGATTGAGATTTTGAGATTGACTTGAATATATATAATGGAGTTTGGATTTGGAAATTATTTTGGAAGTGTTTTTAAATAGGTTCAGAAGAACTGTTTTTCCATTTTACAACCGGTACTCTGCCAGATTTTCTATAAAAATTTGTGGATAAATTCAGATTTATCAAAATTGAAAATAAATGAATTATAAAGGGATAAAGTGTAATAGAAACATAAATTGGTGCTCCAGCACACTGAGTGGCATAACTTGCTCGGCTACACTGTAGACGGGTAAAGGGTGTCACAATTGCCATAAAAAGTGATAGAAGAAGTGGAAATCCAGAAAAAAAAAATCACAAGGATGATTGTCATTTTAAAGCAAAACACTAATAAAATGAAGGAGAAAAAGAAAAGAACGGTAACTACAAAAAAACTCTGCCTTGGAAGCTTAATCTTTTCAGTATTTTTCTAAAGAGTTGAAATACATAATTATTATATAACTTCTAAATTTAAATATCTTTAAATTTAAAAAAAAAAATAAAAGGTCAACATTAAATTTTATTTATATTTCTTAAATATTTTTAATTAAATTTAATTTTCTTTAAAATATATGTTCTAAATTAGAACAAAGAATCAAGGATATTTAAATATTTGTGAGAAATTAATAATTGATTTTTTTTTTTAAATATGTCTAATTATTAAAGGTTATTTAAAAAAAGATCAAAATTAAATTTTATCTATATTTCCTAAATAGTTGTAATATATAATTATTATATAATCTAATTTTCTAAATACAATTCTTGATTAATATGATCTTTCAAATTTAAATGATGAAAAATTATTAATTACTATAATTAGGTTTAATTTTCTTTAAAATATTTGTTTAAAATTAGAACTAAGAATTAGGAGATATTTGAAATTTTTTCTTAAAATTAATGATAAAAATTTTCATTAGGTGTAATTTTCTTTAAAATATATGCTTTAAATTAAAATAAGAAATAAAGGGGTATTTGAATTAATGATTGAAATTTTAAAGGTAATTAATATTTAATTTAAAAAAATAAAAGGTCAATATTAAATTTTATTTATATTTCCTAAATAGTTTTTGTCGACACCATATTTTGGCTGATCCCCAGAATTAATAAACTTTGAAACCGATCCCCAGTACTAAATCTCTCTGTGCTAGATAACCACATTTCCGTTCTCTCCTCACAAGGAATTGAATCAATGCTAAGTCCTCACATCAGTCAAAGCCTTACCGGTCTATTAAATCACTCACCGATCTCTCAAACCCATTTTCGAATCTCCTGACCAGTCAAGTATATTCCTAATCTCTGTTGACAAACGAAATTGAACTGACACTAGATCTTTGTTACCATTTTTGTTGCCGATCTCCCTTTCAAAAGTTTAAGAATAATCAAAGGTTCCATTCTGGTTTAATGATGATCCCGATCTTAAATGTTCAAGCCCAAATTTCTAATTTTAATCAAGTCCCGTTTAGCGTTGGTTCCCTACCGATCTCATGCTCATTGTGTTTTCCGATCTCTCACACATAGGTTAATAATTACTTTCAGTTATTTCAACATACTCAGACAATCAAGTGTTTAAATAATTTAGAAATTTTTCGATCACAACCATTCATCGAACAAAAAAGGCATTCCATTTCATTTCATTTCAAGAATTTGTACAAGTTATTCAGCTGGAGGATCACCCCCAGCCTGATCTACATCTTGTCCGTCCCCTCTCTCACCCTCAGCCTCCTCCTCACTCTCCTCACCTTCATCATCGGGAGCCAGGTTGGCCATCCAGGAGAAGTCCTCCTCAGGGTAACGCTTCTTGAGCTCAGCCAGGAGATCTCTGTGAGCATTCACATAAGCGCCGGCCACTCCAGTCACTATCTCTTCTTCTTTCACCTTGAGCTCCTCAGCAAGGTGAGCGAGTTGAGCCGCTTCATCGGCCGGGAGTGCTTGCACTTCTTCAAAAGCTTGAGCTTGCTCGGCCAGCTTGTCCTCATAGAACTTCATTCGCCCCTCAATTTGAGATATGTAGCCCTGAGCAGATGAAAGTTGAGATCGGAGGGAAGCTGCCTCATGACCCATCCTCTCGACCTCTTTACCCAGGCGATGCGCCTTCTCCCGTATGATGTGCTGGTTCACCAGGCACTCCACGTTCAAGCTCATGGATCGGGTCAAGATATCATCAAGGTTATTCGGAGACAGCCTATCCCGATCTTCTCGAAGACAGATAAAGGACGCCAAGACCTTGGCGAAACCAGGGTTTTCTTGAACCGTACGATTCTTCTCCAGTGAGTAGACTAAGACTTGGGCACCGCGGGAGATAGTCCTCACGTTAGGTTGAGAAGAACCCTCTTCTGCATTCGGAGCAACTGGAGGAGGTGGAGGCGGCTCTTCCCGGCGAGGAGGGGATCGGACCGCTTCTGCGATCACCGGTCCCGAAGGTTGAGACGAGCCTTGTATTTCCCCTGGCTCATGCCTGGGTGTCTGCATTTCCTCAACTCGCTTCATCTCCCGTACCTTCCGGGAGATCTCCCTCTTTCGCTTCCTGCTCTCCTTGGAGGCTTCGCCGCTAGCCATGCCTGCACAAAGAAGAGGTCAGTGAGATCGCTAAGGTACTGAGATATGAGATGTAGAAAATACAGATGCCTCTACTTCATTAGATGACCACGAGAACTGGATGGAAGGAGGACTCGCCGCTCTCTGACCTTCGACGCCGCTCATTTTCAAAGGAAATAAAGAATTTAAACTAAAAGAAGGATCAAAACCCTTACCGGAGCTTGATCGGAGTCGGAAGAGCTTGAGAAAATGAGAAAATTTTGACGTTGTTCGCGAAAAGCTGAAAATGACACAAGAGAGCAAATGGCTAACCCCCACCCCTATTTATACTCATCCGAGCATTTAATGCTCACGGCATCCCAGGCGATGCATCGGTCAGCATGATCTGCCAGCTGTTTCTAACACGTCTCATGAATATTCCGGAAATTCCATAAAGAGATCGGCTAACTAGAGATCGGCAAATTAAGATAAATCTTTTAAATTGCGGATCGGTTTAGGGTCATTTAAATTAAAGGTCAGATCGGATAAATACTTCAGAGATCGGAAAATAATTAATGCAATAATAATAATATGATAATTGACAAATAAAATCTTTATTTCCAAAAGATCGGATTACATCATTTGGGCGATCTCTACAGATCGGATTGCATTAAAATTGGACTACATCATTTTGGTGACCTCTAGAGATCGGATTGCATTAAAATTGGACTACATCATTTCTGTGATCTCTAGAGAGCAGATTACATTGAAAATAAAATACATCATTTGGGCGATCTCAGAGACCGGTGAAACATCCCATCTAAAGGACCTATGTCAAAGTCAACATTGTGACTGATCCAAAGGATGTCATCGACAGGAACCGAGCGCTGTCGGAACACCCATTGTGGAGGAAAGCCGCTGTCGGAACACCCAATGTGGTGAGAAGCTAAATAAACTTGGAAGAGCAACCGCCAAGGATCGGCGGAACATTAGTAGTCTTCTCGGCCGAAATCGGTTCGCCGATTATACCGATCGAACGACTCGAGATCGGCACGATCAAGGTCCGCGATCTAGATCGGTTAATTGGTCCAGTTCTCTCACCATCATCAGACAAGGTTATCACGATTATTCGAGCACCGGGGTCGTAAATTTTCAGTCGGGGAATAAAGAGGTCCATCGGAAAGGGATCAACAGCCACAATCATGGCCGAAACTTCTGCCGGAGCAGCTAGAACTGGAAAGTAAGAAGGAAGAGAGGAAAATTGAATGAAGAAAGTCTCTTCTGTCAGGGGTATATATAGGGGAAAATTGGGCATTTATTGCTAAGCAGAAAACGAAGCGGATGCTTCGGGAATCGAGGGGAATTAATGCCTTGACCGGACCGGGCCTGGTTAAGGGAAATATTGGAATAATAGAGATCGAAAGAGGGGAGACCGGTGAAGGAACGGAAGCGTGAAAAACACAAGATTATACCATTGAATTCAAAAATTTTCACCTAGGGTCACATGCACCATGCAAGATTTATTTTTATCTATTTGATTTCAATGATAAACAACATATTAAAACTCTTTTAATATGTTTTTGGATCTATATTTGCCATTTAAGATTTTAAAATTAATCAAATTAATTTTAGAACCCTAGATTAAATCAAGAACGATTACACTAACCTCTTGATGTGCTGCAGCGTGTCTGCGCCTTTGAGATTCGTCTTCAGGACACCAGATGTTGTCCCTCTAGCTTGTCCACACCAAGAACACCTATGGCAGCCCTTGAACAGCTTCTAAAGCCTTTTCTATTAATTAGAAATTCAAGTTCTGCCTTTTAAGAGATTAGAGATGTAAACAGGACACTAGAAACAATTTCTAGTGTTCTTAATTCAAGAGATTGATGGCTAATCTCTTTGAATTGATAAGAGATGAAGAGAAATAGCTGGAGAGGCTCAAAGTGGCGTGACATATGAGAGGAGACGCTGCTGGTTATGTTTTCTTTTCATAACCACACTTAAATAGCTAGGTTAACACATTAAACCCTAGCCACATGTCACCTTTTGATTAGCTCTAGGTTTAAGTGACCCAATCACATTGTGCCAAGTGTCAAACCTATATTTAATCTTGATTTTAATCATCTTACATGATTAAAAAAACATTTGGCAAGCTTATGTGTTATGCCATGTGTCACCATCTCATGGTGCCACGTGTCACACTGTGAAATGACCAAAATGCCCCTGTGTCTTAATTTTGAGTTCTTAACCCAAAATAATTATTTTCTTCTTCTAATTAATTTATATCAAATATAAATTAATTAATTAATCTCTATTAATTAATTTCTCATCAATTAAATTCATATTTAAACACTTTAAATATAAATTTAATTTATACTACACATCCAATAATCTAGATTTGGTTTCAAGTCATGCTAGGGACTTTGCAATTTAATTGCAAACCAAATCTATTTAATTAATCAATTAAACTCTTTAATTAATTAATTAAATCATATTTAAATAGGTGATAACTTGTGTATGTGTGTGACTTACTAGGCTCATCACTAATTGGCAATGAGACATGATATCAACTCTTAATATCATCGAACTCTTTCTTACCATAAATGATTTCTCTAAATCATTTTATGAACCTCATAGACCATGGTTAACACCTAGCATAGCATGCCATGGCCACCCAATTAGTAATAAGGTTTACCTTAAATGAACCTATAATCATATGTTACCATGCACTAGAATCTCTACATTAAAATCCCAACTCAAGCCGAGTCATGGTTTATGTCAAACTCCATTTGCTATGAATATTATGTTCTCTTTTAATTCCAATTCTTGATTAAAAGATTTTTCTCATCGAAACTCTTTCTGAATAAATCTATCTGTCTCCGACCAGAACTTGAAACATCAAGAACAATTAAATGAACATAGGATTTTAACTCTATTTACTTAGAGGAACAGATTCCATCTTGATCAATACCTACCTCCATATATAACTAGCGAGAGCCAACACATGCCCATATACCCATACATAGTACAAGTATGAAAGCAGATCAAACTCAAACTACCTATATACAAGATGACTGCTATCTCATGTTTAAAGAATATATGCACTGATATGATTTAAGACAAAACATTGACAAGATTAAACTCCATGTGCTTGTCATAAGTGTCACTGGTTCTACATACTTATCCTGTAAAATTCACAATAAATTTTGTTATATGGCATGAGACTCACCATTCCATCTTATTTATATCTCATATAAATAACTTGGGAACAAACATGAATACAATCTTTCTGGATAAGTCATGTCCTTATTATGAAGTATCCTCGATTGTGAACCTATTTATGATACTTTGTGCTAGAAATATTGTCACTCATATTCTTAACAACTTAAGAATAATATTTCTAACAAAATATCAATGGACCTTTTCTATTACACATAAATATATTATGTAAACGGAAAAGTGGAAATGCCTTTTATTATTAAAATATGTACAAGATACATACTAAATGATATGCTCTAGGGCATACTACTAACAATCTCCCACTAGCACTAGAGCCATTCATTACAATATCTTAGACCTATCTTCTCAAGATGTCGGTCTAACTGAGTCTGTGACATAGGCTTAGTGAATGGATCAGCTGGATTTTTAGCTGATGTTATTTTTCTGCATGGCTATATCGCCTTGCCCAACTATATCTCTGATAATGTGGTAGTGCCTTTCTATGTGTTTGGATTTTGGGTGAGACCTTAGTTCCTTAGCCTGTATGACTACTCCATTGTTGTCACAGTGTAATGGAACTGCTGACTCAATGGAAGGAACTACTGTAAGTTCTGTCACGAACTTCTTTATCCAAACAGCTTCTTTTGCAGCATCTGATGCAAAGAATATACTCGACCTCGATGAGTGGTATCTGCAGTCGTGCTCTATTTGGAACTCTTCCATCTTTCTGCACCTCTATTACAAATTATCACATATCCTGAGGTAGTCTTTCTATCATCGATTTATGATTGGAAATCGAATCGTGATAACCATCCAATTGCAAGTCTCCACCTCCATAAATCAAGAATAAATCCTTAGTTCTTCTCAAGTACTTAAGGATATTCTTGACAGCTATCCAGTGTTCCAAACCTGGATTGGATTGATACCTGCTAGTCAAACTAACAGCATATGCGATATCCGGCCTAGTACACAACATTGCATACATTAAACTTCCAATAGTCAAAGCATATGGAATCCTGGCCATCTTATCTCTTTCTTCAGGAGTCTTTGGAGACATCTCTTTAGAAAGGTGGATACCATGTCTCACTAGTAACAATCCTCTCTTGGAATCAAGCATGTTAAACCTCTTTAACACCTTTTCCAAGTATAGACTTTGGGATAAACCAATTATTCTTTTCGCTCTATCTCTATAGATGCGAATCCCAAGAATATAGGTTGCCTCCCCTAAGTCTTTCATGGAGAATGTATTTGACAACCATACCTTTATAGTCGTCAACATACCGTATCATTACCCATCAACGAGATGTCATCCACATATAAGACAAGGAAAGTGATAGCACTGTCACTAACCTTCTTATATACACATGGCTCATCCTCATTTTTGATAAAACCAAAAGATTTAATGGCTTCATCAAAACGGATGTTCCAACTCCTCGAAGCTTGTTTCAACCCATAAATGGATCGCTTTTGCTTGCATACCTTGGAACCATCTTGGGATTCAAATCCCTTAGGTTGTTCCATGAAAATGTTTTCTTCAATGTATCCATTGAGAAAAGTCGCTTTGACATCCATCCGCCAAATCTCATAATCATAGTATGCATATTGCTAATAAAATCCTAATTGATTTAAGCATGGCAACAAAGTAGAAAGTCTCCTCATAGTCTATTCCTTGCCTTTGGCGAAACCCTTTCGCTACTAGTCTTGCCTTATAGGTCTCTACCTTTCCATCAGAACCAATTTTCTTCTTGAAAACCCATTTGTTCCCTCTAGGTACAATACCTTCAGGTGGCTCAACAAGATCCCAAACTTGATTCTTATACATGGAATCAATCTCGGATTTCATAGCATCAATCCATTTTGAAGAGTCTATATCTGATATAGCTTCTTCATAGGTAAGTGGATCATCTCCATAATCTACTTCTTCATGAGTAGACAACTCTTGTTCTTCTTCATGAAGAAAACCATATCTCACCGTGGGTGAGATACCTCAGTTGTTCTACGAGGAACAAAGTGTAGATGTTTCATCAATGGGTATAGGTTGACTAGATGGATCTATATCCATCTCGATTCGCTGGTTGGTCGAATTCTCCAATTCTAACTCTATTTACCTTCCTTTGCCTCCTTCTTGAACAAACCGTTGTTCAAGAAATGTGGCATCTCTACTTATCACAACCTTTGTGAAGTAGGCAATAAAAATAATATCCAAAACTATCTTTTGGATATCCAACAAATCAACCTCTTTCGATCTGGTCTCCAATTTATCGGTGTTCACTTTTGATATAAGTGGACAACCCCAAATCTTAACATGCTTAAGACTTGGTTTTCTTCCATGCCATATCTCATAAGGTGTGGAAGAAACTAATTTTGATGGAATCCTATTCAATATATAAAGTCGATTCTAATGCAAATCCCCAAAAGGAGATTGGCATATCAAGATAGCTCATCATACTACGTACCATATCCAATAGGGTACGATTTCTCCTTCGGATACACCATTTAGCCGTATGGCGTTCTGGAGGAGTCACCGAGAAACAATACCATGCTCTCTCAAGTATTCATCAAATTCGATTTCAAATATTCACCTCCACGATCTGATCGAAGAGCTTTAATACTTTTTCCTGTTTGATTTTCTACTTCAGATTTAAATTCCTTAAACTTTTCAAAGGATTCATGTTTGTATTTCATCAAATACAAATACCCAAACCTTGATTTATCATCAGTAAAGGTAATAAAATAATGAAAGCCCCCTCTAGCCATTTCTTTAAACGGACCACAAACATCACTATGTATTAGTTCCAAAATATTTTCAGCTCTTAGCCCTTGTCCAACAAAGGGTGATCTAGTCATTTTGCCTTGAAGGCAAGATTCACAAGTTGGAGTAGGCTCAGAGCCCAATGAGGATAGAATCCCCATTTTCTCCAATTTTGCAATCCTATCTTCTGCAACATGACATAACCTTAAGTGCCAAATATATTTTGAACTTGAGTTGGTTTTCACCATGGCATTGTATTCTTTTAGATTGCTATATTCTGGCCAGTGGAAACACTTTCTTACTGGCAATGGAAACACTTTCCTATTGGCAATGAAAACACTTTCCTGCTGGCAGTGGAAACACTTTCCTTTGCCTTTATCAGCTTTAGTCTTCCCTTTCTGTTTAGCTATTTTCTTGGAAGGACCAGGAATCTGAGGTTTCTTTTTCTTATTGCCCTTCTTCTTGTTGGACTTTCCAGCAGAAGAAGATGCAACCAAAGCTACCTCTTTTCCTTTATTGCCTGGCATATTCTTTTGGGCAATAACCAGCATGTTGAGTAATTCAGCTAAGGTGCATTCCTGTTTAGTCATATGGAAATTTGTCACAAAATTCCCCAAAGACTCGTGAAGGATCAAGGATCAAATCCGTTTGTAGTTGGAAATCCATGTTGAAGTCAAGATGTTCCAACTACTCAATCAGCCGAATCATCTTGTGGACATGATCCCCAACATTCTGTCCCTCAGACATCCTCATACGGAATAGCTGTCTAGATATCTCATACCTAGCATTCCTGCTGTGCTCACCATACAACTCTTGTAGGTGAAGGAGGATCTCACTTGCACTCTGCATGTTCTCATGTTGCTTCTGTAACTCATTACTAATGGAAGCAAGCATGTAACACTTAGCTCTCATATCATGCTCCTTCCACTTGTCCAAAGTTTCATGTTCCTCTTGTGTGGCCTCTGGAGGTAAGGGACCAGGAACATTTGAGTCTAGAACATATCCTATATGTTCAAGGTTCAGGACAAGTTTCAAATTTCTTAGCCAATCAGACAGATTAGGTCCTGTCAACCTGTTGTGATCAAGTATGCTTGCAAGGATATTGGATGGTGGTGGTTGTTTTGTGCTCATTTTTATCAGAAAATTAATTGCAGAAAATAACCAGATTAATTAGTAAATGTATCATGTAATTAACCAAAATGATTATGGTCTTTTAATCAAATTGGTCCTCCCACTAACTTAGCAAATCCTACACTTCCAAAGTAGAAAACGAAAATCCTAGTTGGATGGATTTCTAGTGGGTGATTGAATTCTTATAATTCTATTGATCATCCTCAGGTACATCCATTATTGGAATTACAATAAACTATAAGTGAGCAACTCCTTGCCCATCACATCTCATGTGAGGTTCAATCCTTTACCTAGCCCCTAATGCTCAAAATCTCAGGTACATCCATTATTGACTTATCTTGCATTAGTTAAGTTGATCCCATTGAGCCAGTAATTATGCAAATAATTTTAATGTCCTCAGGTACATCCAATATTGGCCACCAAACCATTTACATATTTACAACATCTCATGCTTAACAATTATTCTTAAGAAAATCTCTTAAATTAATTGCATCTCATGCAACTATTTAAAATTTCTTAAAATAATTGCCCCAATGGAGGGCTTATGTTATAATTACTTTAATTATAGCATTTCCAACTTAATCATTTGTTTGGAAGATTTTATAGCCATCCTAATTACTATTAAGGTCTCACTTTGCACATTATCCATTTAGCATGCATATATCATATAATTGCATACATTCCCATACATCTCATGCATTCATGGATAAGCAGTAAATATGGTATGATCATGGACTTTCTAAGGGATTCAATTCGAGCCACCAAGAATTGAATCTAGGCATTCCTAGGTGCATTTCATTCATTCATTTTACAAGAGTTGCTGAAGGAGTACATAATCAACACTTGATATTGAATTCCTCCCACTGGTCCCACCAATGCTCTTGACCTCCTTGAACTTCTTGCAATCCAATATTACATAGTAATCCTTGGCATACCAAGGCGAATTTACAATAACTTAAATAAATGAAATTACAACCCAAAAATATTACAAACTTAATAATACATGCCCAAAATAAATTAAAATAAATTAATTAATTTACAATCCCAAAGAAACATAAAAGAAATAAATCCAATCACATTGGTCTTTTATAGTCCATGATCATCCATCATGCATATCACTATTTAACAATTAAATAAAACATACATACTTAAATTAAATTGAATATCTCATATTCAACTTAAAAATCCAGATTTGAATATGATTCAAATAAATTTAAAAATTCAGATTTGAATCTCATTCAAACAAATTTAAAAATTCAGATTTGAATCACATTCAAACAACTTCAAAAATTCAGATTTGAATCACATTCAAACATTTTTTAAAAAATCAGATTTGAATCACATTCAAATATTTTTTAAAAAATCAGATCTGAATTTTATTGAATCAATTTTAAAAAATCAGATTTAAATATGATTCAAACAACTTTAAAAATTCAGATTTGAATCACATTCAAACAACTTTTAAAATTCAGATTTGAATCACATTCAAACAATTTTTAAAATTCTGATTTGAATCATAATTTAATTGTGTGATTAAAACAACTAATTAAACACTTTAATTAGTCAAAGAATAGGCCTTAGATCATACAACAATTGCATAATTAAAAGCCAAACCCTGAACCACCCATGGAACCATTGTTGCTGCCACCATTGGTGGCTTCACCATGTGTGACGCCACATCTCATGATCCAACCAGCAATGAATCTCTTGATCTCATGATCAAACACACAATTAAATTATATAATCAACAATCTAAATGGCAAATATAGTGGCTCTGATACCAATTGAAGGAACGGAAGCGTGAAAAACACAAGATTATACCATTGAATTCAAAAATTTTCACCTAGGGTCACATGCACCATAAAAGATTTATTTTTATCTATTTGATTTCAATGATAAACAACATATTAAAACTCTTTTAATATGTTTTTGGATCTGTATTTGCCATTTAAGATTTTAAAATTAATCAAATTAATTTTAGAACCCTAGATTAAATCAAGAACGATTACACTAACCTCTTGATGTCTTTGCCAGCTGTCTGCCTTTGAGATTCGTCTTCAGGACACCAGATGTTGTCCCTCTAGCTTGTCCACACCAAGAACACCTATGGCAGCCCTTGAACAGCTTCTAAAGCCTTTTCTATTAATTAGAAATTCAAGTTCTGCCTTTTAAGAGATTAGAGATGTAAACAGGACACTAGAAACAATTTCTAGTGTTCTTAATTCAAGAGATTGATGGCTAATCTCTTTGAATTGATGAGAGATGAAGAGAAATAGCTGGAGAGGCTCAAAGTGGCGTGACATATGAGAGGAGAGGCTGCTGGTTATGTTTTCTTTTCATAACCACACTTAAATAGCTAGGTTAACACATTAAACCCTAGCCACATGTCACCTTTTGATTAGCTCTAGGTTTAAGTGACCCAATCACATTGTGCCAAGTGTCAAACCTATATTTAATCTTGATTTTAATCATCTTACATGATTAAAAAAACATTTGGCAAGCTTATGTGTTATGCCATGTGTCACCATCTCATGGTGCCACGTGTCACAATCGTGAAATGACCAAAATGCCCTCGTGTCTTAATTTTGAGTTCTTAACCCAAAATAATTATTTTCTTCTTCTAATTAATTTATATCAAATATAAATTAATTAATTAATCTCTATTAATTAATTTCTCATCAATTAAATTCATATTTAAACACTTTAAATATAAATTTAATTTATACTACACATCCAATAATCTAGATTTGGTTTCAAGTCATGCTAGGGACTTTGCAATTTAATTGCAAACCAAATCTATTTAATTAATCAATTAAACTCTTTAATTAATTAATTAAATCATATTTAAATAGGTGATAACTTGTGTATGTGTGTGACTTACTAGGCTCATCACTAATTGGCAATGAGACATGATATCAACTCTTAATATCATCAGAACTCTTTCTTACCATAAATGATTTCTCTAAATCATTTATGAACCTCATAGACCATGGTTAACACCTAGCATAGCATGCCATGGCCACCCAATTAGTAATAAGGTTTACCTTAAATGAACCTATAATCATATGTTACCATGCACTAGAATCTCTCTGTTACAAAATCCCAACTCAAGCTGGAGTCATGGTTTATGTCAAACTCCATTTGCTATGAATATTATGTTCTCTTTTAATTCCAGTTCTTGATTAAAAGATTTTTCTCATCAGAAACTCTTTTCTGAATAAATCTATCTGTCCTGACCAGGAACTTGAAACATCAAGAACAATTAAATGAACATAGGATTTTAACTCTATTTACTTAGAGGAACAGATTCCATCTTGATCAACACCTACCTCCATATATAACTAGCAGGAGCCAACACATGCCCATATACCCATACATAGTACAAGTATGAAAGCAGTATCAAACTCAAACTACCTATATACAAGATGACTGTGCTATCTCACGTCTAAAGATTATATGCACTGATATGATTTATGACAAAACATTGACAAGAGTAAACTCCATGTGCTTGTCATAAGTGTCACTGGTTCGGCCTACTTATTATGTATAAGTGCCTATCAAGTTTGTTATATGGCATGAGACTCACCATTCCATCTTATTTATATCTCATATAAATAACTTGGGAACAAACATGAATACAATCTTTCTGGATAAGTCATGTCCTTATTATGAAGTATCCTCGATTGTGAACCTATTTATGATACTTTGTGCTAGAAATATTGTCACTCATATTCTTAACAACTTAAGAATAATATTTCTAACAAAATATCAATGGACCTTTTCTATTACACATAAATATATTATGTAAACGGAAAAGTGGAAATGCCTTTTATTATTAAAATATGTACAAGATACATACTAAATGATATGCTCTAGGGCATACTACTAACAACCGGTATGAAAGATCGGAGAAGGATCATGTTAAGAAGATCGGAAAGGAAGAGAGAGCAGAAAACAAAAAGAATAAGGCGCCTACCGCCATCACCATAATCAGAGCCGAGGTAGTTAAAGCGTTACAGGTAAAATCTCAACCGCACGCCCCAGAATCGCCCGCATTTCTGACATGCGTACGTCAAGACAGCGCTGTACATTCTAATCTCCACCGTTGATCTTACTTGTAGGGATGAGCTCGGAGCCCTTGGATCGAAGAAGAAAATGACAAGATCAGCGCCTTTCACTCCCAGCCCTCGGATCACCCCGGACAAGAGAATTTGGGACCGTCAGATTAGAAGAAGAAAATGACAAATATTCTAAAGAGGATCTCAGCCGTCCGTTCTGATCCTCTTTAATTCCTGAGCCTCAGATCATGTCCTTCGAAATCCTGATCCTCCATCTCCCCCAAAATAGATCCTGACCCTTCATGGGGAGCACCCGGTTCCTATAAATACCTGCATGAAAACTGTTCAAAGGGGACGGAGAAAAAAAAGGAAGTGATATAGCGGAAGAACTCTGAAATTTAATTCAGATCGTCACTCTGCTTTCATAAGAAGAACTTTTGGAACCAGTTTTCTGAAGTATTTTCTTAAAAAGATTTTGAACACTGAAACTTTCCATTTTCAGCTCGTTCATCATCCCGCAGCGTTCACATTTTTCAGTTCCTTATTATCTTTATTTTCACTTCCATCGCCCATGCTCAATCTCATTTAAACTCGGGTATAATTCTGACTCGATTGCATTTAGTGAAGCACTCTTTGTTCCAAGGCGAACCTTAGTCTCTCGGCTATCAACTTGCAATCTTATTGCGTTTTGTGATTCTCGGTTAGTTCACTAGAATCGACTCCTTACAGGTCAGTATTCATGTTGCCATTTTATTAAGTTTAGTTCTTGTTTTACGCATTTCCATTCTTCTTTCTTTATGTATGTTATTTTCTTTAAGTTCATATCACGCTAGAAAGATACAGAGAAAGGTTGTGCTCTAGTTTATTTCCGTATCGATACCTTTGTTAATCTTTATTATTTCTGAGCGTAAGTCATCTAGTTCCAAGCGATACATAAGTAGTTGGATGAGATGTAGGTAACGGCAACTTAAGAGTCCTTTTGAAATAATGAAAGGTCTGAATAATAAGCCTGGAAAATGGTAAAGCTGAGTCACTAGAATGACTCAGTAGGTCATGGGGTAAGACGTCAAAAGACAGAGAAAAACCAAACCTTGGATAACTAAATGGAATAGATCGGCTACCAAAAATGCTGGTGAGGCGACCATATAGGAAGGTCGGAGGATTCGGTTCGGCATCCCCTGTCCAGTCCTAAGGTACCAATAAGTTAAAGAGGTCTTGCGCAGACCCCCTGACAACTTTGAACGTCAGGACCCTTAGCCTTAGGTCCTCTCGATAGGTAAAATTTAGAGAGATCAGAAAAACCCTTATCTGACTACCATTTAAATAGAAGAGATCAGAAAGGAGTCTTTATCTGATCCTCAACTAGAATTTTAGCAAATATTTAAAAGAGATCGGAAGAGAGTTTTTATCCGGTTCTCAAGCTTAAAAATTTTAAAGAGATCGGAGGAGAGTTCTTATCTGTTTCTCAAGCTTAAAAATTTTAATAAATATTAAAGATATCGGAGGAGAGTTTTTATCCGTTTCTCAAGCTTAAAAATTTTAATAAATATTAAAGAGATCGGAGGAGAGTTCTTATCCGTTTCTCAAGCTTAAAAATTTTAATAAATATTAAAAGAGATCGGAGGAGAGTTCTTATCCGGTTCTCAATCTAAAATTTAAATAAATATTCAAAAGAGATTGGAGGAGAGTTCTCATCCAATTCCAAAAATTGAATTCTAATAAAATAGCCCTTCAAACAAAACTAATATACAACAGTAACTCACTAAGGTTATCTCATTTACTTATGTATCTGGGTAATCCAAACTTAGTGAAAAATTATATATTCCTTTTTGTTAAAAGGATTAACATTTCCATTCAAGCCCTCCTAACTAATTTATAAAAATACAAAGTTAAATCTACTTACCCTTATTAAGGGACGAGGTGGGGTGCCTAACACCTTCCCCACCCGTTTACGGACCCCGAACTTAGAATCTCTGTTTTGAAGTGGTTTTATTTCAATTTATCTTCACAAATGGTTTTCTTTAGTTTCCCTCAAAACTAAGGTGGCGACTTCTCATTCTTTTCCATTTCAATGAGGGTTCATTCAGGCGACCGCAAAATCCCTTGCGACAGTTTTAATTAAATTTAATTTCCTTTAAAATATCTTCTCCAAATTAGAATCAAGATTCTTGGTGACCAAGATTTTTAGTAATTAAGATATATATATATATATATATATATATATATATATATATATATATACCTCATAATTAGGTTTAATTTCCTTAAAAATATATGTTTAAAATTAGAACTAAGAATCAGAAGATATTTAAATTTTTTTTTAGAAATTAATGATAAAAATTTTCATTAAGTTTAATTTCTTTTAAAATATATGCTCTAAATTAAAATCACGAATCAGGGATATATTTTTTATTATATATATAATGAATTATGGAAAAATGAAATGAAATAAAAATTTATTTTCATAGTTATGGCAAATAGGAAATTTATATCAATTTTCATTTTTTTTTTATATTTTTTATAGTATATTAATAAATAATTAATATTATTACTTTGGTTAATATTAATTATCTTATATTGTTTTATTATCATTTAGAAAAATTAATTAATGATACAATTTTTTTAAATTATGATTAAGTTATTAATTTCCTAATTATGTGTATATAAGTTATAAACTATTTACTTAATTATTACTTTAATAATGTAATAAGTAGTTATTATTATTATTAAAAATACGAAGAAACCTCAATTTAATTATATATAGGAAAAACTCTTTATTTTATATATACAGAGAGAGATGTTATATTTAATAATTATATTAATTAATGTAATTAATTATTACTATTACTGTTACTATTAATTATTTTCACTATTACCATTATTATCATAATTTTTATGGTTAACTAATTAAAATATTAAACATATTTTAACAATTTTATAAATTTCTTATTTAAAGATTCTTAAATTTTTAATTATTTCATTTAATTATAATAATTTAATAATTATATATATCTTAAAATTAATAAAATAATTTGAAATTATGCTATGAAAATAGTCACATGTAGTTAAATACTTTACTTTATTTCTCTCTCTCTTTTATATATTTAATAATTTTTAATATACTTTAATATTGTTTTATTTTTATTTATCTTATTTTAATATTCATTTAATAAAGATATATTTTTAATTTTATATTAAATGCTATATAAAATGAATTATAGAAAAATGAAATGAAATAAAAAATGATTTTCATAGTTATGTTAAACAATAAATTTATATTAATATTTAATTTTCATTATTTTTTGATATTTTTTTTATAGTATATTAATAAATAATTAATATTAATCATGTTATGTTATATTATTTCATTATTATTTAGAAAAATTAATAAATGATACAATTACTATAAATTATGATTAAGTTATTAATTCTCTAATTATGTATATGTAAGTTACAAATTATATAATTATTACATTTTAATATTATAATAAGTAGCTATTATTATTATTATTATTATTATTATTATTATTATTATTATTATTATTACAAATGTCTAGAAAAGCTTAATTTAATTGGAAATAGGAAAAACTAAGAGTTAATCATATTAATTTATTAATTATATTTAATGAACACACATATACTAATTTATGTATATTCTATGTTCACTTTCTGATAAAGAGGTTGTTCAAATTTTATAAAACAAATTAAAGAAGAGATAGGATTTTAAATTTATCACATTTATAGTAAGTAGTAATTTTTAATTGAATTTATTGATAACAATTTTTCTATATTTCTTAAACAGTTGTAATATGTAATTATTATATAATTTTATTTTTAAATATGATTCTTAATTATTTTGATCTTTCAAATTTAAATAATAGAAAAAATATTAATTACTAAATATAATTGTTATTCATTACAAGTTTTTTACTTTTTAATTTAAAAAATCAATGACAGTTATTTTAAAAGAAAGTTAAATACTTTTGAATATATTTACTACAATTAAATTTAGTATTTAATAGCTAATAATTTGACAACTCAAGACATTTAATTTTAAAATTCAACTAATATTATAATGATTATCTAATTATTACTATAACTAAAAGTTTAATGTCCTTTAAAATATCTGCTCTAAATTAGAATCAAACATATTTTAATTTTTATGAGAAATTAATGATTAAATTTTTTTTATACATATCGAATTATTAAAGGTAATACCTATTTATTAATTTTTAATTTTTTAAAAGAGAAAAGTTAACACTAAGTATTTTCTATATTTTTTAAATAGATGTAATATAATTATCACATGTTATTATGTTCCTAATTTTTAATTTAAAAAGTCAATTGCAATAAAATCAAGACTTATATTTACTTTAAAAAAAATTAATATTTAAAAGTAACCCGCCTTGGGAATCTATGGCCTGATTTTGTTCCCGGGACCATCGGGAATCATAACCCGCAGCACGGTGGAAGTATTCTGGGCGGTAGAAAAGCAGGAGGTCAATCCGATACCGGCGATTCTTGCGGAGACCTTATTAACCCTTACCTACTGCAGATAACAGGGCAAAGGGTCCATTAAGTGTTGTTCTCAATTGTTGTACCTCTGGATTATCAGTCACATGTGTCCTGTGGAGACAAAAGGATTGACTTGGTACCTTGACCAGCCTCCCATCGAGAAGATAACCCGGTTGGTAATCAGTCCGAAGAATGAACAGCAGTGGCGGGAACGGATTTTGAGTTTCAATAGCCATAATTACTGTTGGAGGAAACTGTGGGCGTCAAGCCAATCCATTTTGATCAGCACGGGAGGTAATCAGTCGGTATCCCTAATCGGAGTGACCGGATACACAAGTTACACTCCAGCATTGGTAATGAGGCAGTTTGGCTCAACACAGTCCAAAATCAACATTGAAGAATACCACCAAGGTCATTTCTACCATGAGATCAAAGAAGAGGAAGGGTTGAAAATGGCTCGCAGATCTTGGGAAAACATTTCTCTGATGGAAAGGTCGCCTAAAGGTCCAAGTGCCACACGCGATTATCTTGAATGGAGGGCTGACATGGACCGAGAACACTCAACTGTAGAATTTGAAGACAGCGACCCTCGTTGAAACGTCCTATTAGAAGAAACTGATAATCGTCTGGCTGACTCACTACAAAAAGCAAATATCGAGAACTCACAATTGCAAGAACAAATGAAACAGTTGGAGAACCAACAGCGGAACCTTAAAAGAAAGGTGAGAAGACTCAGGGAAGAGGCAAGGGCCGAAAAGATAGGGTTCGAAGAGCAAGAGGAACAATGGGAAAAGGAAAAAGACTCTCTCCAAGCTATGGTAAAAGAAGTAGAAATACAAAATAGTAAGCTTCAGGAAAAAATAAAATACCAAGAAATACTTGTTGAGGAGTATAAACAAGAAAACAAAAAGAAGAAGCTCGAATTGAAAGAACAGGCACTACTCATAAACGATATCTTGAAAGAATGCGCTAAGGAAAGGAAGGAGAAAGAAAGACAAGCTGCTCTTTATCAAGAGCTGAAAGAGAATGTTGACCAGCTGTAGAGAACAATAGCACAGGGAAAACAAGAACTATTACCTGAATCCGAGTATGCTCTGAAAGCATTCGACCTTGCCAAACAAGAAGAAAGGTTATATGAGTATCTCAGGAAATGTCATCTCATTATAAAGAATCTCCTAGAGCCTAGGCCGATGTAAAGAATACGGTGTACAAATTATTCAGTTAATGAAATGATTTTTGGACCATTGTTTAGCAAATTTGTGAATGAATAATATGACTCCCGTAGGAACTCCCTCGCTAGGGTTATGTGAAAATTGAATGAGCTATATGGACAGGTATCATAAATGCGCATTCAATCCAGTCATTCATAGTCAGACTATCGAATGATGCCATGATAAAGTTGATGCAACCATCCTTTCGCAGATTTCATTCTGGCTCCCAAATGCCACTGTATCCTTCGTCCAGAATAGGACTTTTAGTTTTTTTACGAAATTCTAAATTTGTTAAAACCTTTTTTTTTACTCCTTACAAAAAATCAACATTGCTTCAAACAAGGCAAGCCTGACCAAGCACACGGTTCAACCCAAGCGAGTGTACTTAACAAGATCCCGAACAAAGAAGATAATGGAAGATCAGGAACAAGTACAGAACCTACAAGGGCAGGTTTCCAAATTGAAGGATCAGGTCTCAGAACTTATGAGACTAATGAGGGAAATGTCCCAGAATAAACCTGCTTCAGAACCTAACTTACCTCTACCTCGTCCACCTCCTACAACAATGGATCCTCACCAAGCTTCAACTTCTTTTACCTTTCAGTCGCCTATCCCGGACCCGACAATCACTGTCAATCCGGCTACCATGAATAATGACCTACCTTACTCTCATTACCCAACCGTTTCAAACACCAACCCATACCCTTCAATTCTAATCCCTCCAGTTCACTCCACCCCTCACCTCCCAACTGGGGGAGCATTTCATGCAGTGGGAGGGAAAAATAAAACGAGAGAAAACAAGAAACTATTTGCTCTAGAAGAGAGATTGAGAGCAATTGAAGGACTGAATATGTATGGTTTAGTCGATGTGGCATCGCTTAGATTGGTTCCTGATGTGGTGGTGCCGCCCAAGTTCAAGGTCCTTGATTTCGACAAATACACTGGGAATTCAGACCCTCGCATTCACTTGGCCACCTATATCGCCAAGATGTCCGCTCTGACAGATGATGACAGATTGCTAGTCCACTTCTTTCATGAGAGCCTCTCCGGGGTAGCCCTGAGGTGGTGCATTCAGTTGGACAGAAGCAAACTGCGCTCCTGGAAAGATTTAGCTGATGCCTTCTTAAGACAGTACAAATTTAACTGTGATGTGGCCCCTACAAGGAGGGACCTCCAGAACCTGGTGCAGAAAGACAGGGAAAGTTTCAAGGAGTATGCCTAGAGATGGAGAGAAAAGGCGGCAGAAGTACACCCCCCGGTGACCGACAATGAGCTATGCTCTCTGTTCATCGAGACTTTGAAAGCTCCTTACTTCAACTTGATGATTGGAAACACTTCCAACAGCTTCTCCAACATTATCCAGGCCGGTGAAAGGATAGAGGCCAATTTAAGAATGGGACGACTGCAGGAGTTGGCTGAGAACCCTGCAAAGAAGACTGCCAATTTTGGCAAGAAAAAGGAGGGTGATGTGCATTCCATCACCCGGCAGAATAATTACTCCCCACTTCCCCAAAATAACTACCGGCCATATCCTTCTCCTCATGGCCAAACCATCGCAAACATTCCTCCTCCTTTCCCGAATTATCCACACCCGCGCCCACAGTATCCCCCACCAACAAATTACCAACCTAGACCACCTCCTCCTCCTGCTCAACCGAGACCACCACAAAACAACCCAAGACCCCCGAGAAACCCTGATCCACCTCTTCCCCTACCGCTCAGTGAAATATACCGATACCTTGTCGGTATAAACCAGATTGTACCAGTTCTCCTAGACCCAATTCAGCCTCCATATCCCAGGTGGTATGATGCCACTGCACGTTGTGAGTATCATAGAGGGGCACAAGGGCATTCAACTGACAATTGTGGAGCACTCAGGGGGAGAGTGCACGCTTTAATCCGGAACGAATGGCTGAAAATTGAAGGAAATGGTTCCCTCCCTAATGTTACCTCAAACCCATTGCCCAACCATAATGTGGGCAATGGTGTAAATATGATAGAGTCTGACGGAGAGAGGTCAACACCGGAGGTAGATGAGCTGATTCCTCACTTTGAGGATATTTTTGCCGTGGCAATGAAGGAAGGCTACCTTTGCCCTCTGGCATCAAAATCAGTAGAGGATACGGGATGTCCTTACCATGGGGGGGCAGCTGATAATGAGCTGTAGGATTGTGAGGAATTTAAGCAAGAGGTTCAGAACTTGTTATCCCACAAAGTTCTGAGATGCCGGATAAGGTCGAAGACGGAAAGGGGAGTGAACACAACTAGATACAGCTAGAATGCTTCTACCTCTAAACCCAGAATTACTTTCTCACCCCCAGTAGCCTCGCCACCAGTAATGGTTATCCGAACTCCTCCTCAGCTCCCTGTCACCAATACTCACGCTGTCCCTTGGAACTATAATTTCCAAGTTTTCACTCAAGGAGCGTCAAAGACATCGCCTCCTAATCTTGCCTCACCTCCGGCACCACCAAAACCATGTTTCACTCCCCATGAGCATTTTAAAATGACTTATGCCGGACCCACCGCCAGTACTACTCCCCAGGTTAATCTTCAGCCAGTTGCCGCCACAAAATCCTCCCCACCTGAGCAAGAAATCGAGTTTATAACTCGAAGTGGGAGGTGTTACGGGAACGAAGAGAAAGAAAAGAGAAAAGGGAAAGTAAAGATGGGAGAGTCACCGAAGAATACTGAAGAGGAGGTTGAGAAGACAGGGGAAGTAGAGCCTGTCGGACATAAAGAAGAGGAGGAGCTGCTGCTCCAAATAATGAAACAAAGTGAGTATGATGTGGTGGAGCAGTTGAGAAAGACACCTGCCCGAATTTCACTGTTATCACTGATCCTGAGCTCAGAAGTGCACCGACAAGCCTTGTAGAGAGTCCTGGATCAGGCCTTTGTAAACCCCGACATCACTCCGGGGCAATTTGAGAAGATAGTGGGACAAATCTAGGCATCCAGTTTTGTTACTTTCTCGGAAGACGAGATAGACCCAGCGGGTTTAAGGCACACTAAAGCTCTGCATGTAACAGTGAAATGTAAGGGTTGTATAGTAGCCAAGGTACTTATTGATAACGGATCAGCTCTCAATGTACTCCCTAGCACTACCTTGGCTAGGTTGCCAGTTGATCAATCAGATATACGTCAAAGTGCTATGGTGGTAAAAGCCTTTGACGGTACCAAAAGAGAAGTATTGGGAGATATTGATTTACCACTCCAAATTGGCGCATGTACCTTCAATGTCACATTCCAGGTGATGAATATTGAGCTGGCCTACACTATGTTGCTGGGGAGGCCTTGGATCCATTCTGCGAACGCCGTTCCCTCAACTCTGCACCAGAAGATAAAATACATTATGGATGGCAAAATCATCACTGTAAGAGGAGAAGAAGCCATTTTGGTCACCAAGCCACAATCACTCCCTTATGTGGAAGCGGCCGAGGAGTCGTTGGAAAGCTCCTTCCAGGCCCTTGAGTTGCAAGAAACCAGAAATGAAGGGGCTATGGCTATGGTAGCCAAGATAATGTCGAGGAGTGGGTACAAAGAAGGCAAAGGCCTAGGCGCCACATTACAGGGAATCATTGAACCCATACCGACTATCTAGAAGATAGGCCGCTGCGGTTTGGGATATGAGGAAGATGCCCTTATGAATGGGCGATTCTGGATGAGGAAAATGCTTCGGGATCAAAGATTTGACCAGAAAATGGGAAAAGGGAAGGTAGTCCCGAGAATCGCGGAGATCTTCACCGAACCGGTCATTGAAAATCCGACAGAGGTTGAAGAATCACCTGATGAACCGTCCATTGACGTCATCCACCTAGATTCCTTGTATGAGGCTCTGGTCTCGCCGATAGCTGAGGGGCAAGAGTTGGACAACTGGACAGCAGAGGACATCCCTGTACTTAATTTCGAGTAAAGTACCTCTGGTTATCTACACTTGATCATTTCGTCCATAATGACAAGTGTAACATTGTAAATGGACCCTTTTCTTATGTCATAAATTTTTAATGAATTAATAGCGCATTTATTTCCAATTCTTTTCTCCATTTGAATTCCATCCTTATAATATATTCTATTTTCGTTCATTCAGGACCATTCATCAATTAACACCTAATAATTCAATAGACTCGGAAATTCCTCTGGTTAATTTTGAAACCCCTATAACTGCCATTACTTCAAGTGATTCTGAGGTGGAGCTCACAGAAGAAAGCGATGAAAGGGATGAACCTTCCCTAGTGCCTTGTGGCGATGAAACACGCACCATAAACCTAGGCACGGAAGAAGTAAAGAGGGAACTTAAGGTTGTGGAGAGTGAAGAAGTGGGAGATATGATCAGTTTGCTTAGAGAATTCCTGGATGTATTTTCCTGGAGCTATGATGATATGGTTGGCTTGGACCCCCAGATAGTGGCACACAAAATTCCCCTTATTCCGGGGACAATCCCGGTGAAACAGAAACTAAGAAGAATAAATCCTGACACATTGCTCAAAGTTCGGGATGAAGTCAAGAAACAGTATGATCTTTGGGTTCTGAAGTAGTCAAATATCCCCAATGGATAGCTAACGTTGTCCCGGTAATGAAGAAGGACGGGAGAGTTAGGGTGTGCGTTGATTACAGGGATCTTAATAGAGCAAGCTTAAAGGATGATTTCCCTCTCCCCCACATTGATGTGTTAGTAGACCATGCTGCGCGATTGGGCAGATGTTCATGCATTGATGGGGCATCTGGGTACAATCAAATCCCAATGGATGAGGAAGACAAAGAGAAAACCGCTTTTATCACTCAATGGGGAGTATTTTGCTATCGGGTCATGCCTTTCGGGTTGAAGAATGCCGGTGCTACCTATCAACGCGCTATGGTCATATTATTCCACGATATGATGCACAAAGAAGTGGAGGTATACGTGGATGATATGATCATCAAATCTAGGGGAGAAGAGAGCCACGTGCAGGTGGTAAGGAAAGTATTGGAGAGACTCAGGAAATATCAGTTGAAACTGAATCCCGCCAAATGCATATTCGGAGCTAGGTCAGGGAAATTGTTGGGATTCATAGTGAGCGAGAAGGGAATAGAGGTAGATCCCGATAAAGTTCGAGCTATTCAAGAGATGCCATCCCTAAGAACAGAAAGGGAGGTGCGCAGCTTCCTGGGAAAATTGAACTATATATCAAGGTTTATTTCCAATCTCACCACTAAGGCCGAGCCTATTTTCAGACTACTCCGAAAGAACAACACCACTCAATGGGATTCAGTTTGTTAAGAGGCTTTCGAGACAATCAAGCGATATCATCAAGCCCACCAAGATTGGTTCCACCTGCAGACGGAGGCCCCTGATCCTATATATGGCAGTCCAACAGAACTCGATGGGATGTGTTTTGGGACAACATGATGACACTGGCCGAAAAGAGAGGGCTATCTATTACCTAAGTAAAAAGTTCAATGATTGTGAGTCGAGGTACTCTTTTTTAGAGAAGACTTGCTGCGCGTTAGCCTGGACGGCAAACCGCCTCAAGCACTACATGTTGAATCACAAGACATGGCTCATCTCCAGGATAGATCCTATCAAATATGTATTCGAAAGCCCATTCGTACCAGGCAGGATAGCCAAGTGGCAGGTCATACTCTCCCAATATGACATAGTCTATATGACCCGAAAGGCGGTGAAAGGTAGCGTGATCGCTGACCTTCTAGCAGAAAATCCTATCCAGGATTATGAAGCCCTGGATTTTGAGTTCCCTGATGAGCATATTAATGAAGTAGACTGCGAAGAAGAGGGGCCAGCCGATGTATGGGAAATTTGTTTCGACGGAGCTGTCAATTTGTCCGGTAATGGAATTGGAGCTGCGTTGATATACCCGGATGGAAAACACTTTCCGATAGCTATCAAGTTGAGATTTGACTGCACCAACAATGTCACAGAATACAAAGCTTGTGTGCTAGGTCTACAGGCTGCCATTGAAATGAAAATCAGGAAGTTGAAGGTATATGGAGACTCAGCCCTAATCATTTATCAAGTCAAGGGAGAATGGCAAACTAAGGATCCTAAACTAATCCCGTATCAGAAGTACTTACTGGAGCTGATTAAGAAATTCGAAGAAATCTCTTTCACTCATCTTAACAGAGACAAGAATCAATTTGCTGATGCCTTAGCTACTCTAGCTGTTATGGCTCAAATCGAAGAAGGGCAGATGACTCAGATACTGAAGATTAAGACAAGGAATGAGCCAGCTTATTGCTTCGTGATTGAAGAAGAACCTGATGATGAACCTTGGTATCATGACATCTTGGTCTACTGCAAAACCAAAGAATTCCCTTCGGGGGCAAGCAAAAACGAAAAGAGGATGATTCAGAGATTAGCATTGGGATACTTCCCCAGTGGAGAGACCCTATACAAGAGGAGCTCCAACGGCGAATTGTTGAGATGTGTGGATGCAAAAGAGGCGAAGAGAATCCTTTTTGAGACTCATGAGGGAAACTGTGCCACCCATACTAATGGACATATGATGGCTAAGCAAATCATGCGACGGGGATATTTCTGGACCACCATGGAAAAAGACTGCATCGAATATTTTCGAAAATGCCATAAGTGTCAGATCTACGCAGATCCGATAAATGTTCCACCTCACAAATTGTTCAACCTCGTTTCGCCATGGCCTTTCGCAATGTGGGGCATTGACGTGATTGGTCCCATCAACCCTAAGGCATCCAATGGGCACAGATTTATCCTGGTAGCAATCGACTATTTTTCTAAATGGGTCGAAGCCACATCATACGCCCATATTACACAGAACACGTTTCTCAAATTCCTCAGAAACAATATCATATGCCGGCATGGTCTCCCCAATAAATCGTCACTGATAACGCCAAGAATCTGAATGGTCCTAAGATTCAAAAATTGTGTGATCAATACAAGATCCGACATCTCAATTCCTCCCCATACCATCCCCAGATGAATGGAGCGGTGGAAGCCGCAAACAAAAATCTCAAAAGAATAATCCGAAAAATGACAGTCACATATAGGGATTGGCATGATATGCTTCCCTATGCTCTTCACGCATACCGAACTTCTGTAAGAACCTCAACCGAGGCAACTCCAATCTCACTGGTTTACGGGATGGAAGCAGTATTACCTATTGAAGTTGAAATTCCTTCCTTAAGGATTCTGAAGGAATCGGGGATTGATGAGTCAGAATGGATCCAGTCAAGGTTGGATCAATTAAACTTGCTGGATGAGAAAAGGTTAGCAGCAGCATGTCATGGACAATTATACCAGAAGAGAATGGCTAGGGCATTTGACAAAAGCGTTCGCCCACGCAAATTCCAACCCGGGGACCTAGTTCTGAAGAAAATGCTGCCAAATCAAAGCGATCTCCGGGGCAAATAGTCACCAACCTACGAGGGACCCTATGTGGTTAAAAAGGCATTTTCTGGAGGAGCCTTGATCTTGACCCACATGGACGGTGAAGAATTGCCAAGACCTGTGAATGCTGACGCCGTCAAGGCAAAAAAAAAAGAAAGAAAAAGGGTAGGAGTGAAAACCTGAAAGGGCGCTCCCAGCAAAATGTGTGAAAGAAGGCGAAAACCCCGAAGGGGCGCTTTCTGTAAAATGAGTGAAGGATGAAAACCCGAAAGGGCATTCTGAAAGAGTGAGCAAAAAAAAAAAAGGGGCGCCCCTGGAACCAGAAAATGGAGAAATAAGGGAGAAGCACGAAACGGAGAAAGGAAATGAATCATCACGACATGAAACTTCAGAAATGTTTGAAATAATGGCAGTTAAGGGATTTCAAAGCCAGCCACAAGGAATATGTGAGATCTATCCTTGTACCCTTTTCCTTTGAAATTCTATCTTTGTTAAAGCTATAATAAAGTCATATTTCGTTCTCTATGCTTTTATCTTCCCTTTATACTCACTCTTTAACATTATCTCTCTGCAATTTCGTTATTTAATGCGCTATTAATCTGTTAAAATTTTTTGCCATAAGATTAGGATTTGACAATTGATAACCTCACGTACTCTACTATGAGATTTGCAGGGAATGTCTTGGAGAAAAGGGGGTAGGGGTGAAAAAAAAAAAAAAAAAAAAAAAACAAAAACAAAAAAAAACTAGAGGTGAAAACTCGGAAGGGCGCTTCTAGTCATATAGACGAAGGGAAAGTGAAAACCCGCAAGGGCACTTTTTGGGAGAAAGTCGAAAAAAAACAGAAATGGGGCATTGGAAGAAATGAGGCCATAGGTCAAGTCTTGCAACTCGTCCTTCATTCATCATCGGCCTTAAGGATTCTGTTAAGTACACTTCATTGGGGAAAAACTTCTTGTGTCCGGATTAGGCTTGCTTTGTAAGTGCAATTTAAATTTCCTGTTATCAACCTCTGGTTCCTTGATCTAAGTTGATTTTAATTTCCTGCAATTTACATTTCCTGTTATCAACCTCTGGTTCCTTGATCTAAGTTGATTTTAATTTTCTGCAATTTACATTTCCTGTTATCAACCTCTGGTTCCTTGATCTAAGTTGATTTTAATTTCCGGCAATTTACATTTCCTGTTATCAACCTCTGGTTCCTTGATCTAAGTTGATTTTAATTTCCTGCAATTTACATTTCCTGTTATCAACCTCTGGTTCCTTGATCTAAGTTGATTTTAATTTCCTGCATTTTAATTTCCTGTTATCAACCTCTGGTTCCTTGATCTAAGTTGATTTTAATTTTCCTGCAATTTAAATTTCCTGTTATCAACCTCTGGTTCCTTGATCTAAGTTGATTTTAATTTCCTGCAATTTACATTTCCTGTTATCAACCTCTGGTTTCTTGATCTAAGTTGATTTTAATTTCATGCAATTTACATTTCATGTTATCAACCTCTGGTTCCTTGATCTAAGTTGATTTTAATTTTCTGCAATTTACATTTCCTGTTATCAACCTCTGGTTCCTTGATCTAAGTTGATTTTAATTTCCTGCAATTTACATTTCCTGTTATCAACCTCTGGTTCCTTGATCTAAGTTGATTTTAATTTCCTGCAATTTACATTTCCTGTTATCAACCTCTGGTTCCTTGATCTAAGTTGATTTTAATTTCCTGCAATCTACATTTCCTGTTATCAACCTCTGGTTCCTTGATCTAAGTTGATTTTAATTTCCTGCAATCTACATTACTGTTATCAACCTCTGGTTCCTTGATCTAAGTTGATTTTAATTTCATGCATTTTAATTTCCTGTTATCAACCTCTGGTTCCTTGATCTAAGTTGATTTTAATTTCATGCAATTTAAATTTCCTGTTATCAACCTCTGGTTCCTTGATCCAAGTTGATTTTAATTTTCTAATGTTTTAACTTCTGTTGTCGATCTCTAGGTCACTAACTTAGGTATGCCTTAGTTCCCTAACTTCGAACACCTAATCGTCCAAAATATGGGTCTGAATCTTTACATAATTCCTACACAGGAAAATTTTTCCCTTTAATAGAAATTATGTAAAGAGGGGCAGCTGTCGACACCATATTTTGGCCGATCCCCAGAATTAATAAACTTTGAAACCGATCCCCAGTACTAAATCTCTCTGTGCTAGATAACCACATTTCTGATCTCTCCTCACAAGGAATTGAATCAATGCTAAGTCCTCACATCAGTCAAAGCCTTACCGGTCTATTAAATCACTCACCGATCTCTCAAACCCATTATCGAATCTCCCGACTACCAAGTATATTCCTGATCTCTGTTGACAAACGAAATTGAACTGACACTAGATCTTTGTTACCATTTTTGTTGCCGATCTCCCTTTCAAAAGTTTAAGAATAATCAAAGGTTCCGTTCTGGTTTAATGATGATCCCGATCTTAAATGTTTAAGCCCAAATTTCTAATTTTAATAAAGTCCCGTTTAGCGTTGGTTCCCTACCGATCTCATGCTCATTGTGTTTTCCGATCTCTCACACTTAGGTTAATAATTACTTTCAGTTGTTTCAACATACTCAGACAATCAAGTGTTTAAATAATTTAGAAATTTTTCGATCACAACCATTCATCGAACAAAAAAGGCATTCCATTTCATTTCATTTCAAGAATTTGTACAAGTTATTCAGCTGGAGGATCACCCCCAGCCTGATCTACATTTTGTCCGTCCCCTCTCTCACCCTCAGCCTCCTCCTCACTCTCCTCACCTTCATCATCGGGAGCCAGGTTGGCCATCCAGGAGAAGTCCTCCTCAGGGTAACGCTTCTTGAGCTCAGCCAGGAGATCTCTGTGAGCATTCACATAAGCGCCGGCCACTCCAGTCACTATCTCTTCTTCTTTCACCTTGAGCTCCTCAGCAAGGTGAGCGAGTTGAGCCGCTTCATCGGCCGGGAGCGCTTGCACTTCTTCAAAAGCTTGAGCTTGCTCGGCCAGCTTGTCCTCATAGAACTTCATTCGCCCCTCAATTTGAGATATGTAGCCCTGAGCGGATGAAAGTTGAGATCGGAGGGAAGCTGCCTCATGACCCATCCTCTCGACCTCTTTACCCAGGCGATGCGCCTTCTCCCGTATGATATGCTGGTTCACCAGGCACTCCACGTTCAAGCTCATGGATCGGATCAAGATATCATCAAGGTTATCCGGAGACAACCTATCCCGATCTTCTCGAAGACAGATAGAGGACGCCAAGACCTTGGCGAAACCAGGGTTTTCTCGAACCGTATGATTCTTCTCCAGTGAGTGGACTAAGACTTGGGCACCGCGGGAGATAGTCCTCACGTTAGGTTGAGAAGAACCCTCTTCTGCATTCGGAGCAACTGGAGGAGGTGGAGGCGGCTCTTCCCGGCGAGGAGGGGATCGGACCACTTCTGCGATCACCGGTCCCGAAGGTTGAGACGAGCCTTGTATTTCCCCGGGCTCATGCCTGGGTGTCTGCATTTCCTCAACTCGCTTCATCTCCCGTACCTTCTGGGAGATCTCCCTCTTTCGCTTCCGGCTCTCCTTGGAGGCTTCGCCGCTAGCCATGCCTGCACAAAGAAGAGATCAGTGAGATCGCTAAGGTACTGAGATCTGAGATGTAGAAAATACAGATGCCGAGGTCAAAGAGCTGGAGTTCGCGATCTTTGCCGGTGATCATTTCCATAGTCCAATGGTGCAGCTCAGCGGTCACTGCATCCAAGCAAGAGAACTTCTCTCTGGACGCCTGCTCCTTCAACTCCATCACCATGGCGCCCTCTTCCCTATTCAATACGAGACGCTTCGGAATTAAAGGGCCTTGGTGTAGCCACTCTGAGAAACCCTCAAAGCCGTTCGGAATTTTGCTCCTTAGAATGAAGAAGCGGTTCTTCCAGTTTTTCAGGGAGGAGGGTAGATCGATGAAGAGCCCGCAATGTGGCTTCGCCTAGAAAAATCAGTACTCGTCGTCCTTTCGACGAGTTAACCTATGCAGTTCGGCGAATACCTTAGGCGTAGGACGGAATCCCTTAGCTCGACAGAGGCCTCGAAAGGCTACTAAGATCCGCCACGAGTTCGGGTGAACTTGAGCTATGCACACTTGGAAAAATTTTAAGACTTCCTTAAAGAAGTCGTCAAGAGGGAACCGCAGCCCGGCTTTCAACTGTTCTTCGTATACCATAATCATGTCGTTCTCTTCGAAGAAATGATCGGCCAGGAGATCGCAGTGACACCGGATAAGTTCATATGAATCGGGCTCAATGTTATACTCCTGGCTGAATGACTGCAGATCGGTTTCTTGAAGGACCGATGGTAGCTCATCCATGGGAAGATTCTCTCTCCCTGAAGAAGGCGCATGCCTTGATGACGTCACTTGTTCCCGAGCTGGGACGAAGACTCTAGGAGGTTCAGGTCGCGCCCTTGGCCCGACCACCTCTACTTCATCAGATGACCACGAAAACTGGATGGAAGGAGGACTCGCCGCTCTCTGACCTTCGGCGCCGCTCATTTTCAAAGGAAATAAAGAATTTAAACTAAAAGAAGGATCAAAACCCTTACCGGAGCTTGATCGGAGTCGGAAGAGCTTGAGAAAATGAGAGAATTTTGACGTTGTTCGCGAAAAGCTGAAAATGACACAAGAGAGCAAATGGCTAACCCCCACCCCTATTTATACTCGTCCGAGCATTTAATGCTCACGGCATCCCAGGCGATGCATCGGTCAGCATGATCTGCCAGCTGTTTCTAACACGTCTCATGAATATTCCGGAAATTCCATAAAGAGATCGGCTAACTAGAGATCGGCAAATTAAGATAAATCTTTTGAATTGCGGATCAGTTTAGGGTCATTTAAATTAAAGGTCAGATTGGATAAATACTTCAGAGATCGGAAAATAATTAATGCAATAATAATAAGATGATAATTGACAAATAAAATCTTTATTTCCAAAAGATCGGATTACATCATTTGGGCGATCTCTAGAGATCGGATTGCATTAAAATTGGACTACATCATTTCGGTGACCTCTAGAGATCGGATTGCATTAAAATTGGACTACATCATTTCTGTGATCTCTAGAGAGCAGATTACATTGAAAATAAAATACATCATTTGGGCGATCTCAGAGACCGGTGAAACATCTCATCTAAAGGACCTATGTCAAAGTCAACATTGTGACTGATCCAAAGGATGTCATCGACCGGAACCGAGCCGCTGTCGGAACTTCCAATGTGGAGGAAAGCCGCTGTCGGAGCACCCAATGTGGTGAGAAGCTAAATAAACTTGGAAGAGCAACTGCCAAGGGTCGGCGGAACATTAGTAGTCTTCTCGGCCGAAATTGGTTCACCGATTATACTGGTCGAACGACTCGAGATCAGCACGATCAAGGTCCGCGATCTAGATCGGTTAATTGGTCCAATTCTCTCACCATCATCAGACAAGGTTATCACGATTATTCGAGCACCGGGGTCGTAAATTTTCAGTCGGGGAAGAAAGAGGTCCATCGGAAAGGGATCATGACCACAATCATGGCTGAACCTTACGGCAATAGAACTAGAAAGTAAGAAGGAAGAGAGGAAAATTGAATGAAGAAAGTCTCTTCTGTCAGGGGTATATATAGGGGAAAATCGGGCATTTATTGCTAAGCAGAAAACGAAGCGGATGCTTCGGGAATCGAGGGGAATTAATGCCTTGACCGGACTGGGCCTGGTTAAGGGAAATATTGGAATAATAGAGATCGGAAGAGGGGAGACCGGTATGAAAGATCGGAGAAGGATCATGTTAAGAAGATCGGAAAGGAAGAGAGAGCAGAAAACAAAAAGAATAAGGCGCCTACCATCGTCACCATAATCAGAGCCGAGGTAGTTAAAGCGTTGCAGGTAAAATCTCAACCGCACGCCCCAGAATCGCCCGCATTTCTGACATGCATACGTCAGGACAGCGCTGTACATTCTAATCTCCACCGTTGATCTTACTTGTGAGGACGAGCTCAGAGCCCTCAGATCGAAGAAGAAAATGACAAGATCAGCGCCTTTCACTCCCAGCCCTCGGATCACCCCGAACAAGAGAATTTGGGACCGTCAGATTAGAAGAAGAAAATGACAAATATTCTAAAGAGGATCTCAGCCGTCCGTTCTGATCCTCTTTAATTCCTGAGCCTCAGATCATGTCCTTTGAAATCCTGACCCTCCATCTCCCTCAAAATAGATCCTGACCCTTCATGGGGAGCACCCGGTTCCTATAAATACCTGCATGAAAACTGTTCAAAGGGGACGGAGAAAAAAAAGGAAATGATATAGCGGAAGAACTCTGAAATTTAATTCAGACGTCACTCTACTTTCATAAGAAGAACTTTTGGAACCAGTTTTCTGAAGTATTTTTTTAAAAAGATTTTGAACACTGAAACTTTCCATTTTCAGCTCGTTCATCATCCCACAGTGTTCACATTTTTCAGTTCCTTGTTATCTTTATTTTCACTTCCATCGCCCATGCTCAATCTCATTTAAACTCGGGTATAATTCTGACTCGATTGCATTTAGTGAAGCACTCTTTGTTCCAAGGCGAACCTTAGTCTCTCGACTATTAACTTGCAATCTTATTTTGTTTTGTGATTCTCAGTTAGTTCACTAGAATCGACTCCTTACAGGTCAGTATTCATGTTGCCATTTTATTAAGTTTAGTTCTTGTTTTACGCATTTCCATTCTTCTTTCTTTATGTATGTTATTTTCTTTAAGTTCATATCACGCTAGAAAGATACACAGAAAGGTTGTGCTCTAGTTTATTTCCGTATCGATACCTTTGTTAATCTTTATTATTTCTGAGCGTAAGTCATCTAGTTCCAAGCGATACATAAGTAGTTGGATGAGATGTAGGTAACGGCAAGTTAAGAGTCCTTTTGAAATAATGAAAGGTCTGAAAAATAAGCCTGGAAAATGGTAAAGCTGAGTCACTAGAATGACTCAGTAGGTCATGGGGTAAGACGTCATAAGACAGAGTAAAACCAAACCTTGGATAACTAAATGGAATAGATCGGCTACCAAAAATGCTGGTGAGGCGACCATATAGGAAGGTTGGAGGATTCGGTTTGGCATCCCCTGTCCAGTCCTAAGGTACCAATAAGTTAAAGAGGTCTTGCGCAGACCCCCTGACAACTTTGAACGTCAGGACCCTTAGCCTTAGGTCCTCTCGATAGGTAAAATTTAGAGAGATCGGAAAGACCCTTATCTGACTACCGTTTAAATAGAAGAGATCAGAAAGGAGTCTTTATCTGATCCTCAACTGAATTTCAAAGAAATATTTAAAAGAGATCGGAAGAGAGTTTTTATCCGGTTCTCAAGCTTAAAAATTTTAAAGAGATCGGAGGAGAGTTCTTATCCGTTTCTCAAGCTTAAAAATTTTAATAAATATTAAAGATATCGGAGGAGAGTTCTTATCCGTTTCTCAAGCTTAAAAATTTTAATAAATATTAAAAGAGATCGGAGGAGAGTTATTATCCGGTTCTCAATCTAAAATTCAAATAAATATTAAAAGAGATCGGAGAAGAGTTCTTATCCGGTTCTCAATCTAAAATTTAAATAAATATTCAAAAGAGATTGGAGGAGAGTTCTCATCCAATTCCAAAAATTGAATTCTAATAAAATAGCCCTTCAAACAAAACTAATATACAACAGTAACTCACTAAGGTTATCTCATTTACTTATGTATCTGGGTAATCCAAACTTGGTGAAAAATTAAATATTCCTTTTTGTTAAAAGGATTAACATTTCCATTCAAGCCCTCCTAACTAATTTATAAAAATACGAAGTTAAATCTACTTACCCTTATTAAGGGACGAGGTGGGGTGCCTAACACCTTCCCCACCGGTTTACGGACCCCGAACTTAGAATCTCTGTTTTGAAGTGGTTTTATTTCAATTTATCTTCACAAATGGTTTTCTTTAGTTTCCCTCAAAACTAAGGTGGCGACTCCTCATTCTTTTCTACTTCGGTGAGGGTTCATTCAGGCTACCGCAAAATCCCTTGCGACAGTTTTAATTAAATTTAATTTCCTTTAAAATATCTTTTTCAAATTAGAATCAAGATTCTTGGTGGCCAAGATTTTTAGTAATTAAGATATATATATATACCTTATAATTAGATTTAATTTCCTTAAAAATATATGTTTAAAAATAGAACTAAGAATCAGAAGATATTTAAATTTTTTTTTAGAAATTAATGATAAAAATTTTCATTAAGTTTAATTTCTTTTAAAATATATGCTCTAAATTAAAATCACGAATCAAGGATATATATTTTATTATATATATATATATATATATATATATATATATATATAATGAATTATGGAAAAATGAAATGAAATAAAAATTTATTTTCATAGTTATGGCAAATAGGAAATTTATATCAATTTTCATTTTTTTTTTATATTTTTTATAGTATATTAATAAATAATTAATATTATTACTTTGGTTAATATTAATTATGTTATATTGTTTTATTATCATTTAGAAAAATAAATTAATGATACAATTTTTTTAAATTATGATTAAGTTATTAATTTCCTAATTATGTGTATATAAGTTATAAACTATTTACTTAATTATTACTTTAATAATGTAATAAGTAGTTATTATTATTATTAAAAATACGAAGAAACCTCAATTTAATTATATATAGGAAAAACTCTTTATTTTATATATACAGAGAGAGATGTTATATTTAATAATTATATTAATTAATGTAATTAATTATTACTATTACTGTTACTATTAATTATTTTCACTATTACCATTATTATCACAATTTTTATGGTTAACTAATTAAAATATTAAACATATTTTAACAATTTTATAAATTTCTTATTTAAAGATTCTTAAATTTTTAATTATTTCATTTAATTATAATAATTTAATAATTATATATATCTTAAAATTAATAAAATAATTAGAAATTATGCTATGAAAATAGTCACATGTAGTTAAATACTTTACTTTATTTCTCTCTCTCTTTTATATATTTAATAATTTTTAATTTACTTTAATATTATTTTATTTTTATTTCTCTTATTTTAATATTCATTTAATAAAGATATATTTTTAATTTTATATTAAATGCTATATAAAATGAATTGTGGAAAAATGAAATGAAATAAAAAATGATTTTCATAGTTATGGTAAACAATAAATTTATATTAATATTTAATTTTCATTATTTTTTTTTATATTTTTTTATAGTATATTAATAAATAATTAATATTAATCATGTTATGTTATATTATTTCATTATTATTTAGAAAAATTAATAAATGATACAATTACTATAAATTATGATTAAGTTATTAATTCTCTAATTATGTATATGTAAGTTACAAATTATATAATTATTACATTTTAATATTATAATAAGTAGCTATTATTATTATTATTATTATTATTATTATTATTATTATTATTATTATTATTATTATTATTATTACAAATGTCTAGAAAAGCTTAATTTAATTGGAAATAGGAAAAACTAAGAGTTAATCATATTAATTTATTAATTATATTTAATGAACACACATATACTAATTTATGTATATTCTATATTCACTTTCTGATAAAGAGGTTGTTCAAATTTTATAAAATAAATTAAAGAAGAGATAGGATTTTAAATTTATCACATTTATAGTAAGTAGTAATTTTTAATTGAATTTATTGATAACAATTTTTCTATATTTCTTAAACAGTTGTAATATGTAATTATTATATAATTTTATTTTTAAATATGATTCTTAATTATTTTGATCTTTCAAATTTAAATAATAGAAAAAATATTAATTACTAAATATAATTATTATTCATTACAAGTTTTTTACTTTTTAATTTAAAAAATCAATGACAGTTATTTTAAAAGAAAGTTAAATACTTTTGAATATATTTACTACAATTAAATTTAGTATTTAACAGCTAATAATTTGACAACTCAAGACATTTAATTTTAAAATTCAACTAATATTATAATGATTATCCAATTATTACTACAACTAAAAGTTTAATGTCCTTTAAAATATCTGCTCTAAATTAGAATCAAACATATTTTAATTTTTGTGAGAAATTAATGATTAAATTTTTTTTATACATATCGAATTATTAAAGGTAATACCTATTTATTAATTTTTAATTTTTTAAAAGAGAAAAGTTAACACTAAGTATTTTCTATATTTTTTAAATAGATGTAATATAATTATCACATGTTATTATGTTCCTAATTTTTAATTTAAAAAATCAATTGCAATAAAATCAAGACTCATATTTACTTTGAAAAAAATTAATATTTAAAAGTTTTTTCTCTTCCTTTTATGCATTTAATAAAATTTAATTTACTTTAATTTTATTTTATTTTTATTGTTTTAAAATAATTTTATTGCTAACATTTTAGAATTTTAATATTTTAAATAGTAATATTAAAATATTTTCAATTAAAAACTTTTATATATATATATATATATATATATATATATATATATATATATTTATTGCCGTGCTATGCACGAGTATTCCGCTAGTTTATTAATATACTAAGCTATGCCGAGAAAAGAGCATAAAAGAAATCGAAAAATTATGTAAAATTAAATGTGACAATATTATGTTATCTTATATTGTTATTTGTGCTATATCAACTATTCTCTCAAATTTTTAATAATAAATACAAAAAAAATTAATAAAAAATTACATATAAAAAATTTAACTTGCATGTACCTACAACAAAAATAGTTATGATATTTTAACCTTAATTTGCTCTTATAAGTATGTTGATATTCTCAGGCTATATGCTCAATATTATTTGACAACTAGAGGTAGTAATCCTATCTAGACATTAACCTTCTTAATAAGTGTTCGTCATATGCATATCCCCTGCATATATCGAAAATTTCATTTACATATGATCCTGGCTTGCTTATTTCTTGTCACTTTTATTCATGTATGTGTATGCATTGATGACCCAATTTATATGCTTCCCTGAAACTACTGCAGAATGGCGCAACTTATTTTTACGCTAAAAAATAGCCATGATTGGATGAATACACATAACATACTACTTTTTCTTCGTATATCTCTAGGGATCCATGTGTATGGAACCAATTTTATTTTATTTTAATTGGTTAATGAAAAAGTATTATAATAATATCTCAGAAAGGATCATGCTTGGCCCAACGCATCCCTCTCATGTCATGCCCCTATCTCTAAATAAGAAAAAAAAAAATCAAATGCCTAAAAAAATAAGAATAATTTTAATTAGTTGAAATAAAAAGTAATTATTTTTAAGATGGTCTTATAGGTTTTAGATAAAGGTGATGTACTTTAATTGTCTATTGAAATCAAAAAAGATGATTTAAAAAAAAATAGTTTTTAGAATTAACAAATTAAACATAAATTAATTTCAATAAGAAGCAAAATATAGTCATAACAATTTATTATGACAATGAATTATTAAATTTAATTGATTATTAAAAATTAATATATTATGATAATATTATATTTATATAAAAAATTAATAAAAATATATATATAAAGAAATTTATTCATAAGCAATATATAAATTAAGATGATATTATCTTACAATTAATTTTAGACTTTAGATCATCCATAAGTAAAACAAATTGTGACAAATTATTTAATAATAATAATAATAATAATGTTGACATTTGTAGTCTATCTTTACTCTAGTGGCTTCGACTATCAATTCAATGAATAATTATTTTTTTAACATAATTAATTTGATTAAAATTTGAATTTAAAATTTTATATTCTTAAAAATAATTTAATAAATAATTTTTTTTATTTATGATATAAAATATTATAATTTTAATATCTTAATCTTTCATTTATAAATAAAAATATAAGTTTGCAATTACACACTTTGCACAAACATATATAAAATCCCATAAAACTTTATAAATTGGATAAATTTTGGAATGCATTGAAATGAAATTTCTCAAATATTGAAGCTTAAAATAGAAAAAGAAAAAAAAAGTTAATACACATCGCTCGTTTTATGCGTTAACGATCAACGGTCATCATCAAATATATCACCAGTAAAGCTGATCACTTGATCCGACGGCAGAGAGTGATCCCATCACCAACAGGGAGCATGCAAATCTCAATTCTGGGGTCCGCCGGTAAGGCCTTGTTGAGCTCCATCACAAAGTCTCTGTAGTACTTAACATACTTCCTGAGGGGTGCATCAGGTGGTGCCACCACAGACCCATTCCATAGGGTATTGTCGTACCCGATCACTCCACCAACTTTGACCAACTCAATCAATCTCTTGTGGTAATTCAGATAATTGTCTTTATCAGCGTCCACAAAGATGAAGTCAAAAGTTCCATGGTACTTCCCCTGTGGTTCACCAAACAAAATAAATACTCCAGTTTTATTGATTGAGTAAGATAAAGGATACATTGCCAGTAAACAGGTTAAATTTTCGTTCTTTTTCATATTTATTAATTTTAAATGACATCTAATTTTTTTTAGTAGTTTTAATTGAAGTTTGAATTCGAAATTATTAAAAATTATTTTTGTATTATTAAATTAAAAAGTAATTAAGTCACCATTTATATTTTATTTTAAAAATTTTTATGACATTTTTTATGCGATTATTGAGAAAATTATAAGATTTGTCCTTAAAAATAAAAAAAAAATAAATAGAGTTTTTTTTTATAAATAATTAAAAAATAGAATTTCGTTTTTATATGTATGTTTTTTTAAATAAAAAATTAATTTTTAATTTTTAAAATTTAACTAAAACTTGAAAAATGATAAAAAAAAAATTGCATATCACGTTATCGTATGTAAGAAATTAAAACGGCTACTTCTACAAAAAAAAAAAAAAAATTAATAAATCTCAGATTTTTTTTCTTGAAAATTTCCTTGATAAATTCATGTCCTGCGAAGCGAAGAGAAGAAAGAAAACCTGATGTTATTTTCTAATTTCATTATTTATTTCATTTTGGGTTTTTTTCAGAAGGAATTTTGTTTTGGTTAATAAAACATAAAGAAAATTCTTACTTCAGCAATCATTTGGTCAAGAACAGGCAAAGCAGGCCCTTCCCTGAATTCAATCTTGTGAGCAACACCTGCTTTCTGGATAACAGGCAGACCCAACTCATAGTTCTCTCTGTTTATGTCCATCGCCAGGATCTGCAACAAAACAACACCGCACATTAATCAACTAATCAAAACTCATTGATGCAAGAATGTTTCATAACTGTGAGTTTTCCCAAATTAAAGAATCGTTCTGCATCTGGATTTCTGAGATTTGATTCTATAAACTACCTTTCCATCATCAGGAAGAGCAAGAGCAGTTGCCAAGAGAGAATATCCAGTGTATACACCAATTTCCATGGTGTTCTTTGCATTCATAAGCTTCAAAAGCATGTTCAAGAATTGCCCTTCATCTGCTGATGTAGTCATTATGTTCCTATATTCATTCACACAAATCAAATTTAATAAACAATAAGAAAAAACCCTAGAAACATTTCAACATTATTGAGACTCTGGATCAAGAAACAAAAACCAGGGGTGCTTGGCAGTTAGCTCCCTCAGCTCCTTCATGGGTTCAGGCTCTGTTGGGTACACACTTGTCTCAAGTATGTACTAAAAACCCAAAAACGAAAATTATCAGAATCAGAAGAAGAAGAAAGATGCATTATGCACATGCAAAACCAGGATTTGAAATTGAAGATTCACCTGGTAAAGTGCATCACTCTGCAGAAGGCTCTTGTGGCCAACTTCTTGGTGCCTGCCTGCCTGATTTTGCTGTTCATTGTTGGATGCCATCAATGAGATAATCCCTTTTTTTTCTTTTAGGTTTTCTCTTCTTTCTAGGATTGAAGTTAGAAGGTGATGGTTAGGCAGACCTGATTTGGGAATGGGAAACGAGAAAGGTATATATTGGAGATTAGAGTCTGGTTTGAACCGGAGAAAGGGGTGGTTGGACCGGCTGCTTACCGGTCGGGGGTTGGTAAGGTCTTGGGAAAGTGTTGGTATGTGGGGCCCATAACTGAGCACAATCGAGGAACTTTCAATAGGTTAATGGTCCTAAAGCCCTTGTGCGGTTGGTGCAGGGGCGACGTCACCTCATTTGAAAATATCAAAAAGGTAGCTAATAAGATATATAAAAAATTATATTAATTTTTTATTTTTAAAATAAAAATTAGTTTTTACTAATAAAATAATTATTTATTAAAATTTAATTTATAAAATAAATTATTAAAATAATTTTAATCTTATTCAGGTTTAATTTTTTATCTAAATTTTATATTTAAATAATTATATATTTTAAATATAATTTTTATTAATATATTTTTATGTAGCTACTTAAATTTTTAAAAATAATTGTTCCTAAATATTTATATAGTATGATAAACATATTTCCGTCTGTTTTTATAATTTATAAATTTATTAAATAACTGTAATTTTACTGAGACACATAATTTTATCATAATATTTATAATTTATAAAATTATTTAATTAAGAAATTATACATTTTGAGAATTTTTTTTATTTATATAATTTTGTAAGAAAAGATTCATTTATGTTAATTTTTTAGACTATCAAATTATTAAAAATTACGATAAAATTATTTTAACTTTCCTAATTTTAAAAATGCCTTACGATACCCATCATATTTAATGAGTTTATAAATTATAAATTTGAACATAAAATATATTTATAGTACGATACATGTATTTTAGTATAATTAATTTTAAAAATTTAAGATAAGACAAATAAGAGACATGTTAATAAAAACTATATTTATTATAATTTATACAAAACATACTATAATATATTTTAAATATAAAATATATAATCATTTATATACAAAAATTTACATGAAATAATTATTTTATTAATAAAATAAAAATTGGGTTAATAATTTTTTATTTTTTATTTTTGAATATAACTAATTTTTATTAAAATTTGAATAAAAAAATTTACTATTTTAAAAATAATTTTAATAATATTAAATTAAATTTTATTTATTTATTTAATTTTTTTATTATTCCAACCTTCATTTTATATATATATATATAATTTTAATTGAAATTTGTAATCAAAACCTTACAACCCTGAAAACGATTATAGGACCATTCGACTAAAACTTGTCGTAATAATTCAATAATAAGATGAAATCGTTTTAAAAGTGGGACCTTACATTTATATTCTTTTTTCCCAATACTAAATGAAATACTTGTTATTCAAGTCTCCAAGCCAATCAAAAGTAAAAAGTCTTGCTCTTGGTGGCAAGTTTTCTCCTTTGGTTCTATGTAAGTTTTCTAGTATTAGTTTTTGTTTTCCTGATAGATCTCCAAACGCAACATCTTTCTCTTTCTTAGGAGGAAGATTCAGAATTACAGTTTGAACAAGGTAAATCATCAACACAGGACCAATCTCTTTAGTTCTGTTTTGGTTGGACGCTTTCTTACAGATTAGCTAATTAATTTTCTGGCTATGCAAAATACGATGGCTAGTCTATGGCGTCCCAGTTGAAGGGTTAGCATTCAGGATATTAGTTCTTAAGCTTACTTGTTTCAGTTCTTCCATATTATTGATTTAAAATGAATTCTAGATGGCAGGCCATGGACCTTCTCTGGTCATCTTTTACTTGTTACCTTCATCGTGGTGATATTCCTTCTCAAGTGTCTCTTTTTTCAGTTGCATTTTGGGTGAAGATACATGATTTACCTATTGGCTTTATGTTGGAATCTATTGCTCAGTAATTTGGTAACTTCCTTGGACGGTTTCTAGCTTATGACACTTTATGAATCTCCACGGGATGGTAGGGTTTTTTGCATGTTAGGGTCCTCCCAGATGTTCGCTCATTGCTTAAAACATGGAAACACATTAGAACACATGGTACCCCCACATTAGGTAGTTCTGTACATTCTCCTATTCCAGTGACTAATGTCTGTTCGGGCAGTTAGAATGTCGAGAACCACAATTAAATTACAGAGAGCAGTCATAAATTAAATTAATAAAGATCAAATTAGGTTAGATGAAATTAAGAAAAATGAAGTACAATTCGGTTAAATGAGCCTAGGTCCCGGCGATGAGTGACCTACACGGGAAGTGACTGTAAGTTCAGTTGCTACTCTAAATTTATGTAGGACCCTGTAGAGTCCTTGATAAAGGATTAATTTAGAAATTAGTAGGAATTTGAAAATCAAAGAAATGAAAAGGGAAGAAGCACAAACAAGTGAATCAAAACTTAGGGGCTCATCAGGTATTATGGAAAAAGGTGGACTATAACCCGATGAGGGGCATTTTGGTCAATTCACTTCAAGAGTTGACTTTTGACCTAAATGAGTAAGACTAAAATATTGGAATGAAATTAAATTAAGTGGTATGTGTAGGAAACCTATTTGGCACATATAAGGAATTAATAAAATTGTTAAAAATTAAAATAATTATAATTATAACTTAAATAATTAATTTTGGATATTTGTATATAAGAAGACAAAAGAATTAAAAATAAAACAATTTCCCATCTTCTTCCTCTCTCCATGGCTGGCTCTCTTCCCCTCCCTCTACACCTCCATTAACAACTCTTCTAAGCTTATGAAACCTCCATTTCTTCCCCAATTCTCATATCAAATTAGTAGAAAATCTAGAATTAGACCCTAAAGAGAAGATTAGAAGTAAGGAAGAGCAAAGAAATTGAAGAATTTGGGAGATTGAAAAAGCACCATTGGAGGTAAGTGTCTTACAAGCTTTGGTTAGTTACCTATGCATTGAATTAAGCTTGAGTATGGGGAAATTACATGAGAAAGCATGAAAATCATGCATGAATGGAGGGTAGGGAATTTTGGCCAGCAAAGGGGAGTTAGGGTTTTGGTGATTCAATTTATTTGAACTTGAATTCTAGTGTTGGTTGTAGTGTACACATGAATTTGATGCTTGAAATTGTTTGAAATTGCTTAGATGTAAGATGTGGAATTAGGATTTTGAAGAATTAGGGTTTCTTTAATATGAAAGACTCAGTGATAGCTTCTGTATGCTATCGCAGATAAAGGAAAAGATAGAGAAGTTGAGTGAGCTTACTTAAAGCTGTGGTTTGAGGCTGAGTTTGGAGTTATCTTTGGGTATATACTAGGTATACTATTGTAATTTCATTTTGGATGTATTTGTAGCTATATGTATGTATGTAAAGACAATGAGCAGTTTATATATAAACTTTGTAATAATATTTTTGTTATAACCATGGAGATTTGTAAAATTGTAATTAAATATTTCTTTTGGATTGTCATAAGATAATACTATTTCTTTATCCTTTGGATTTGTGAATGAAAGAAAGTAAAATTTTGAATGATGATTGATTACATTATATTATATAAATTGCCACTGGTGATTTTAATAGGTTTAATAAATTTGATTTATTGAAATTACAGCCGTCATCACGCGGATTTTTCACAGAAATTTTCTTAATAATTAAAAATATTTAATTTATCCCTTAACTAAAAATGTATTTGATTTGTTTAAAATTCCTTGTAGTATATTTAATGATTTATTGGTAGGCGAAGTTCGATATTTCATTAGGTATACTACGGGATCATGTCATATCTTACAGGGGTGTAAGGTGTGACAGTACTGCATCTGCAGTTGTCCAGTTCAAGTATGAACACTTATCTATTTGTTGTTTTGTATGTGGTTGCTTGGGTCACTCCCAAAGCTTCTACTCAAAGATTTTTTATTCTCTTGATGGGAATTTTGAGTGTGACTAGGGCTCGTGGCTATGTGCACCTAGTGATGGGCTCTCAAATGAGCGGTGATTGCTGGTTATGTGATAGCTCTGGTGTTTGGCATTCAAGGGCTAGTCTTGGCAACTCTGTAGACAATCATTTTGTCATCAATACAACACCCTCAAATTCTTTGTAATGTCCCAATCCTTTTCAGTAGGTGGCTAATTCTTTTTTAACTATTACTGGGCCTACATCTTTCGTAGACCCCATGCTTACTAATGTTAGGCTTGAGCAACAACAAACTAACATTTATATCCTTAACTTGGATGATGCTAAAAAATGGCCTAGAATTGACCAATGTTCTCCTCCTACACAACTCCAGCTTCCCTCATCAACTAATGTTGCCAACCCTATTACGTCGGATCAATAGTCTCTCTTTATTGAGCACCATGTTTTACCTGTTCTAAAAGCTCTTTAGAGGCAGTTTTTGGTCTCCATACCTGCTTATAGCCATGGCCACTTTTTGTCAAAACCGTTGGGGGCTTGGGAACCACTACACATTTCAGGAGCTTAAATCTATTATAATAGAAAAATGTCCCAAATTTAATTTTCTTATTGAAGTTTTAATCTTTGGTTCTGCTCTTGATAGGATTCATTGCCTTTTGGGTTATGAAGGGATGTTTGTTGTGGATCTGTAGGTCATTTGAGTGGCCTTGCCATGTTTTAGAAAGAAAAAAACATGGCGTCATTATTGAGTTACTCTTGTCACTACATTGACATTCAGGTTACTATCACACTTTTGCCAACTTGGAGACTAATGGGGTACTATGGTCATCCAAAACATGCCAATCGACAGCAATCTTGGGACCTTTCTGCATCTTTTGAGTACTCAATTCTCTCTCCCCTAGTGCATTATCGAGGACTTCAAGGACATATTTCTTCCGTCTGAAAAATATAGTTGGATCTCTCAACCGGGTTGGTTGCTTCATGGCTTTCGGTAAGTATCTCAAATTGTCTTTTATGCGATCTTAGGTTCATTGGTAATATTTTTACCTACGAACAAGGTAGAGGATCATCATCTTAGGTTAGAGAGTGCTTGGATCGTGCTTTTGCCTCCTCTTCTAAGCAAATGTTATTCAGATTATCCTCTGTTACACACCTGCCAAGTGCTTCATCTAATCACTCTCTATTGTTTCTAAATTTGGGCATCTCTCATCCTATTTATTAGGCCTGTTCTCTAAAATGGTTTGAGAACTCTTGGTTGGGTGAAGATGATTATGCCACTGTTGTTGCGACTAGCTAGTCATAAGGGCAAGATCTTGACTTTTTTTGCCAGTTGAATTATTGCTGCACCAAAGTGTTTCAATGGGGAGAGTAGTTTTAGCATGATTTCAAAGACAAGTTACATCATTGTCATGCTAAAATGGATCAACCTTTTGTAGGGACTGACTGCATATGATGATGCTAGATGTCAGTATAATTATCTACTAATCCAATAAGAACTGTTTAGAAACAACATTCCAAGCAACATTGGCTACGTTACGAAGATTGTAACTTAAAATATTTTCATGTGGTGGCCTTTTCACAAAAGAAAAAGAATACTTTCCATCATTTAAAAAATGATTCTGACGAATGGGTCACTGGAGAGCAGCGGCTTGATGTGACTATTGTGGACTATTTTCAATCTCTTTTCAACTCTAAACCTGGTCTTATGAATGCTGTGCTTGATTGTGTTCAATCCAAGATCACTTCCACTCAAAATGATATGCTTATATCTCCTTTTTCTCCAGGTAAGGTTAAGCTTGCTTTATTTGATATGCGCCTAGATAAATCTCCAAGCCAGTACGAAGTAATTGCTAGTTTCTTCCAGCATTATTGGCATATGCTTGGCGAAGTGTTATTTATATTTGCTTGTGTTATTTGAATGGCAATTGTTCATTACCTGGTAAAAGTGCTATTTGTGTTATTTTGATTCTAAAGAAAATGATTCCAGAATATGGCGCAGATCTAAGGCCTATTTCCTTGTACAATGTTTTTGACAAAATTGTCTCTAAGGCGATGGTAAACTGAATTAAGGTTATTCTTCAGGATGTTATCTCCACCACGCAGAATGCCTTTATTCCAAATCGCCTTATCACCGATAATGTTCTTGTGGCTTTCGAAATCCTTCACTACTTAAAACCAAAAACTCAAGGTAGGCTTGGTTATGTTGCACTAAAAATCAATATGAGTAAGGCCTATGATCGTATTGAGTAGGGTTTTCTATAGGTAATGATGAGCAAGCTAGGTTTATGTGATTATTGGGTATCTATGATCATGTCTTTTATAACTTTGGTGTCCTATTCTTTTTTACATATTGGCATGTAGTTGGGTCTTCTATCTCTTAACTAAGGTTGATACAAGGTGACCCCTTTTCACCCTATCTTTTCATCCTATGTGCTAAAGGCTTATCTACCATTATTAGTCACCATGAAGGTCCATGAGTGCTCTAGCAACCTTCATGGTTGCAAAATTGCTCACCGCACTCCATTTATGTCCCACCTCTTTTTTGCTAATGATAGTTATTTTTTCTTTCGTGCCACTTTGGAGGAAACTCAAACTTTAAATCAATGCCTTAATACTTATTGCTTAGCCTCGGGTCTAAGGATCAATTTTAGAAGCTTATGGTGCGTTTTCACTCAAACACTTTATCGACTAAACATGATTGGATGATCGTTTGTTTGGGAGTCCCTTATACTTCCCAGCCTATTCCTTATTTAGGCTTGCCATCACTTATCAGACATAAGAAGAACGAAGTGTTTGATTTTATGATCGAAAAGGTATGGAAACCGGTTCAAGGTTGGAAATGAAAACTCCTCTCTCGCAGAGGCAAAGAAATACTTCTTAAGTGTGTTGCACAAGCTATCCCTTCATTTGTCATAAGTGTCTTTTTACTTTCGATGGATATTTATACATCATTAGAATGCCTTATGAATTCTTTCTGGTGGGAATCCAGTTCAACAGGTATCAAATGGCTTTCTTGGGACCTTTTTTGCCATCATAAGTCATCTAGTGGGTTGGGCTTTAGAAGGATTCAGGACTTCAACTTATCTATGTTTGCTAAGTAAAAGTGATGGTTATTGCTCCACCCTCACTCTCTTTTCGCATAACTGTATCAAGCTCAATATTTTCCATTTTCTAATTTTTTCAAAGCATCTTTGGGATCAAATCCCAACTATGCCTAGCAGTCTCCAATTATGGCAAGGATCTATTAATGTAAGGCTATATTAGGCCCATTAATAATGCTGATTCTACTCTTTTTTGGAACTCACCTTAGCTACCCTCTTTGGATGACCCTTATGTCCAAACTCCTCATCAGTCTAGTGTTCTTATGGTTCATGATCTCATGTTGCCCTCCCTGCCTAGATGGAATGCTCCTCTCATTTATACTTTATTTAACAAACGCGATGCTAATCTTGTATTGCAAATACCTTTGTCTTTAGCTCTTTTGAATTTGGAAGATTCATGGCTTTGGTTTCTAGAAAGGACGAGTGTTTACACTGTTAAAAGTGGATATCATCGGCTTTCCCATATTCATATTCCTCATGGTACCCCTCATGTTTTTCAGCATTTAATGGCTAAATTATGGTAGGTTGAGGTACCTGGTAAAGTTAAGCATTTGATTTGGAGGGCTCTTATAAGTGTTCTCCCTGTTAAAGTATGTTTAATCCAGCATCATGTGGAGGTCTCATCTGTCTATCCTTTTTGTGACTTGTATGATGAGACTATTAAGCATGCTCATCTTTTCTGTGGTGCGGCTGCTATTGTTTGGTTTGTGGCACAGTTCTCGCCCTATCCATGTTATTGTTCAATCTGTGATTGGCTTTCTAATCTCTTCTAGTCCTTACCACCTACTTTTATTGCTGAGGCTTTTATGCTGATTTGGTCTAATTGGAATCACCACAATCACAAAGTGTGGAAGCAGTCCACTTTATCTTCTACTCAAGTTTTATATGGCGCTTATTCAGCTCTTGTGGACTGGATATATGCATAGTCATATCCATCCATCTCATCTCAAAGCCCCCCACCACCTTTTCCAATGCATTGGCAACCTCCACCTATTAGTTGGATTCCCTGTAACATTGATGCATTTTTTCATTCTTCCAGCGACCATGCTGGTTTTGGTTGGGTTCTAAGAGATTCATCTGCCACTTTCTTAGGTGTTGTTTGTTATCCTACATTTGCTTGCCTCTCTGTCTTGGTTGTTGAAGCTCTTTGCACCAAGGAAGCTTTAAGCTAGTTAAAATCTCGCGACATGCATAATATCTTGATTGAGACGGACTGTCTTTTGCTCCACCAAGCTTTGCATAGTTCTTCCCAGGATTCATCTTATTTTGCTTTTGTAGTTAGGGATGTTAAAGCTCTTGTACATGAGCTAGGGAATTTTGAATTCCGTTTTGTTAGGCGATTAGCGAATCAGGTTGCTCACTCCTTAGCACGGGCAACTATTTCTTGTTTGGTCCTCAGGATTGGGGCTCTGGTCCCCCTTCCTTTTTAGTTAATGTACTCTCTTCTGATATTTCTTGAGCAATGAAAGCTTTACGTTTTCCTAAAAAAAAAATGAAATACTTGTTTTCCTATACTAAGAAATTAAAAAAAATATGGTAAATCACTATCAAATATTAAAATGAACTATTTATTATATTTTTAAAAAATTTAATTAAAATGTTTTTGTATTATATAAAATTAAATTTAGTTCTTCTGTTAGATGTTAGTTAATTTATTTTAGCCTTAAATATTTAAATTGTTTAGTTTTTGTAATTTTAATTATATCTATAATATATAGTTTCTATAATCAAGATTAAAACAAGTTAAATAATGTTTTTATGATGGAAATTTAATAGAATGGTGAAAGAGTTTAATTTTTTAAGATATAGAGGTATTTTAATTGAATTTAATTTACAAAAAAAATGTAAATTTTCTTTTCATTGGCCGGTAATGGATTTAGTGATATAGATGAGAGATGAAAGAGAGACAAGAACAATGGACAAATTCATGATAAATAAAGAAAATTTTCTTTTTTTATATAAAAAAAAAGAAGAACGTGGTGGGGTCAGCAAATTGCAGTTGGGGATGGGTACAAGAAGGAAAAAGAAAAGTGGGTAGCGGGTTGGTGACGACATTAGGAATCCAACGTTGTCAATGTCTTTTCGCTTCAATATTATAATTAATTCCATTAATTTAATGAGTGACTAACATATTATTTTTCTTATTAATGTTGAATGCAAAATGGGTTGATTTGTTAGGTGCGGTACTACTTCCAGGTCCTTATTATCAACTCAGCAACCATTTTCATCTGCCCAAACATTATTATTTTTATAAGAGTAACTTATAATTAAGTCTTTAAGTATAGCAAAATTCATATTTTTAATTTTTAATAATAATTTATTCTTAAATTTATTTTTCCATCAATAAACTAATTTTTACCGTTAATCCTTAAAATTTTTATTTTATTAATAAAATAATCTCTATATTTAAATTTTATATTTAAGTAATTATTTATTTTATATTCAAATAATTATATATTTTATAAAATATTAATAGAATTAACAGTTAATTTAGATAATAGATATTAATTTGTTAATATTATTTAATTTTGAAGATCAAATTATTACGGAAAAAAAGTCCATGTCCTTATTATCAACTCAGCAACCATTTTCATCTGCCCAAACATTATTATTTTTATAAGAGTAACTTATAATTAAGTCTTTAAGTATAGCAAAATTCATATTTTTAATTTTTAATAATAATTTATTCTTAAATTTATTTTTCCATCAATAAACTAATTTTTACCGTTAATCCTTAAAATTTTTATTTTATTAATAAAATAATCTCTATATTTAAATTTTATATTTAAATAATTATTTATTTTATATTCAAATAATTATATATTTTATAAAATATTAATAGAATTAGCAGTTAATTTAGATAATAGATATTAACTTGTTAATATTATTTAATTTTGATGATCAAATTATTACGAAAAAAAAGGGACTGACTTAAGGATTTTGGTATGCCTCAAAGACTTAATTGCAATTTACCTTTTTATAAATTACTATTAGTTTATATATTTTATTATTATTAACAAATTCATCTCTTACTTTAAAATGTAAATTAAAATTTTTAATTTTGCTTTCATAAAAAGAAATATGTTATTGTTGTGCATCGTTGAAACGTGTAAATTATAAAAAAAAAAAATAAATACACAAAATACTAATATTTACTCTGTTCATCCTCTCAATATAGAGTTATATCTACAATAATGTCATTTTCCACTATCAATAAAATAATCATCGTTATAAGCTTAAACTATACTACTTATTAACCCAATTACACCCAAGATAACTCACACACTATAACTCCTCATAGTAAATACATTAGTTAGTCATCTCAGTTTTCTCTAGACATACCCCAGTATATTTACTACTTTAACTACTATACTATAAAAGGTGTCTTCAAGTACATGAGCCCTTTCATCAATGGGCAAGAATTCATTCCTCTTGAATTCTATGTTCTTTCTCTACCTTAAGCTGAAATCTCTCTCCCTCAATGAGACTGTAATGGGCAAGAGCCCATCATTAATAGTCAAAGCCAAATTCTCAATAATTAAAAAGCTCCTCTCTATAATAGGTGACAACCCCACACCACTATGAGCTAAAAGCCACTCTCTCCAATGGACGAAACCACTCTCCATGGCAAGCCACCCTTCATGAGTAAAGCCAAATAACCCTTCCATCATTATCTTATTTATAGTTTTAATTTCCTCAATTCTAAATCTTGTAACGACCCAAACTAGGGGCCATTGTTGGTGCTAAGGATCGGGTTAGCTTAAGGCTGCCGGAACCCATAGCAACCCTGAAACCTGAAAAATATGCATACACTCCTACATCTTACCATTTAAATATACTTCAAACTATTACACCTTAGTCTTTTCATCCGTACATAAACATCTTTAATGTAAAAATGATTCATAATTTGAACCTTAAAATACATAAGATCCAAAGTGTAATGGTTCTATATGCATACTTCCATAAAGGGACAAATTTTATGTCCATCTACCTATACATCATACATAAAGGGAAATGTTTAAACTACCCTTGATGCTTTCTCTTCAAAGCACTCTTTTAATCCTGTAACCCTACACCTAGGGGTTAGGGAATGGGGTAAGTTTATACAAGCTCAATGAGTAAACAAACTAGCAATAATTAAATTATTTATTCACACATATGCAATGCATCATTCATGTGGGTTTTCATTTCACAAACATTTCACGCAAGGTAGATATTATCACCAGTAACTCTCCGAACTTTTCTTTTAAACATGACCTATGTCATGTACCCTAGAGCAACTTATAGATCTCCCTTGAAGGGCAATTTAAAGGTTTCCCCATGGGATTTACATAACGGATCCATAACATACGTAACATTACATTGTCATAACATGGGGGAGAGTTAATGGGTCATCTAACATCCATCACTACACCAACAACAAATTATGCAATTATGTAACATCTTCATGTTCTAGATGCATATATCCTAAATAAATATGACATGACGAGTGAGGATGCTCATTAATTATCTATAAATGGTTTTCATTTTAATAAGGTTAGAGTTACTCATCTTTTATAGCTTATCAATCACCTTATCCAAATGGAAGCTATCCTTTGATCCTTACCCTTCCGAGTCCCTTAAGCCCGATCTTATAAAATCGAACCCTAGAGTGTTATACAAGGTTTTAAAATTCTATACATATCATAAATATCATTTTCTAGGTCCTTAAGAACCATGAAATCATGTTTTGAAATCTTAGAAAAAAAGGGAGAAAAAGTAAGGTAGAACTCACTTTGGCTGTCGAGGTCCTGAACTTCGACTACCGAAGTCTTAGGCTTCAGGTAGCACTTTTGTTCTGTAACTCTATCACTTTAGGTAGTTCATACATTCTACTATTCTGGTGACTAACGTCTGTCCGGACAGCCAGGAAAACTGGAACTACACTCCAAGTATAGTGAGGAGTCATAAATAACTCAAATAACGATAAGAAAAATTTAGAAAAAATTTTAGAAATAAAATACAACAAAGTTAAATAAGCCGATGCTTCGGCGATGGGTGACCTAACGGGAAGTAGCGGTGAAGACAGCTAGTGACCCTAAACCCGAGGGGAACCCTATGAAATAATTTCTGGGATGCCAGAGAAGAGTTATAATGCCCTAGATAGTATTAGAATGTCAAGAAAATGCTTAGAAAAATTTTTAAATTGGTACAGACTGTAACACCCTCACTGTAACAATGCCGTACATTCTACTGTTCCGGTGACCGGTGTCGATTCGGATAGCTAGAACATCTGGAAAAATATTTAGACTAAAGTAAGGAGCCATAAATAACTCAAATATTAATAATAAAAATTTAGAAAAAATTTTAGAAATAAAATACAACCAAGTTAAATGAGCTGGTGCCCTAGCGATGGGTAACCCAGTGGGAAGTTACGGTTCTCGCAACTAGGAGCCCTAGACTCGGGAGAAAATTCATAAAATAATTTTTGAGACTCCAGAGAAGAGTCATTGAGGGTTCTATGGTATTAGAATGCCAAGAAAATGCTTAGAAAAATTTTTCAATCGGTACAGACAATTTTAGTTTGTTAAGCCAAACGGAGGGCATTTTGGTCATTTCGTCTTCAGAGATGATTTTTGGCCGACTTGTCCAGTTAAGTAAATAATTATTATGACATAAAATGTGAATAAATATTGCTAAAAATTTAATTGAAAATGAGTAGAAAAGAAAAGAAAAGAAAAATGAAAGAAATTGGGAATTATGACATCACATGATGTCACTAAAGCTCTCCCACCCAATCACATTTTGACACCTCATTATAAACCCAATTAAAGGAGTTAAATGGGCTGAAAAATCAAAAGGAATTCTGCTCACTTCTTCCTCATTCCAGCCGTAACACACCCTCTCCCTCCCTTCCACCATTAACAAACTTCACCCAAGCTTCATCTCACCTACCAAATCACCTCAAAAGCCCATCTTCCCTTCACAAAAACTTGTCATTACCACTAGAGCAAGCTTAGGGCAGCAATTAGAAGAAGAAAAAGTGAGGCTTACCAAGCTTAGAAATGAAGCTCCAAAGAGGTTAGTGCACTAACCATACCCTTTATCTTTCCTAAGCATGAAAAGCTTGCTTGATTAAGTTGAAATGGCATGAAAAGAAAAGAAAACTTGGAATATGTTGAAGTTTCAATTTGTGGCAGCCCTAGGAAGTACATGAATTTGATGGTTTTGATGATTTTGTTTTAGTTAGTAAAGATGATTAATGAAGTTTAAGGCATTAGAAATCAAATTGCATGGATGTATAATTGAGATTGAAATTATAAGTTAGGGCTTTGACCTAACTTAGTTTTTGTATTATTGCTTGGAATTTGATGATGTTTAGATGATTTAATGACCATTAGAAGTGCCAAATATGTCAAATGAAGTTTGTGGAGTTGGGAGAATTGAATTTGGGAGTGTTGATTCTTACGCATGAAATTCAAACCTTTGAGTCCAATGTATTGTTTGAGCCATAAATGGAGTTGTATAGGTTCAATTGGTGCAAGGCTAATTGGACATGAAACTACACACATAATGGCACAATTTTGGTGAAGAAACCCTATCCAGAAAACCAAACCAAGTTGACCTAAAAATTGCCTTAATCCGGGTGACTTGCATTCTGCATAGGCAAAATGACTAAATGAACAGTATTTATTCATTTGGTCATAACTCAATGTAGAAAGATCCAATTGACCTGAAATGTTACCAGACGATAGCTGAGACACAGCCCAACAACTTTCATGAAGAACACAAATTCAAATTCTGACCATAACCTAGTCAAATTGCCAACCAAACTTAGGTCACCAAATCTGGCAGAACCAAATTGCCCAGAAATTCTGGGTACAGGTCAATCCGGCCAGTTATGGTAAAATGACCATAACTTAAGTTACAAAACTCCAAATAGAGTGATTCAAAAAAAGAAATGTAACTAGATACAATAAGTAACAACTTTCATGAAGACAACTTTGCCAAATTCCTACTGTACAAATGACCAATAGAACAGTAAACCTAGGGTAAGAAATCTAAAAATTTTGAATTACATAAGATAAGCTTTGAAATGGTATTGGAAATCAATACCAACAAAAATAAAATGCAAAATGTGGTATCTTGGTGAACTTAGGTTCAATAAATTTATTATGTATTAAAAAGTCAACAATTTAAGTGAATAGTAATACAAAGACACAAAGTGTAAGAACTAAATTGGTAGAGGAAATTAAGGTATGAAATTTGGAATCCATGAAATGTTCATGGATTACTTGGAATAGAAATAGTGATTTACCTAAATGACTTAATAAACATTTAAGTTATGTGCATATATAATTAAGATTTGTATTCCCATTACTAGTAGGTTTAATAAAACATGAGTGATACCACTTGAATGTGAAATGAAATTAACCTAGATGGATTGTTGAGACTTATACTCCCAACACCAATGGAGTTCATAATATATTAGCAATACAACTTGAAGTATGGAATGTACTTTACATGAATAGATTGTTGAATGAATAAATGTAATAAAAGTGCCATTTGGGATTTAAGTTCCGATCAAGAGAGAAAGGAAAAATATTGAATACAATGGTACATGTGAACTATTGTTTAAAATCGTGATCAATATGAATAACATAATGAATGAATAAATAAATTATATTAATGTATGAATGAGACATTAGTTCTCATTATTGTAGAAAGAAAAAGTATTTTGAGTACAATGGTATAAAAGGATAATTGATGTGAATTGTGATCATATAAATGATCAAATGAATGTATAAATTATAATTGAAATTTATCATGAAATAATGAAGTCATAAAACACAATACATTAATATTTAATGATATTATGTGCCTTTGTATTGCCCAGACATGTGTGTCAGATTGGATAGTTTGGCATGCCAATAGGGTCTTGTTTTAGCAGTACTGCGAAAGGCTTTATACCTGTATTAATGGCTTTATGCCCGTATTTATGGCTTTATGCCTGTATTCATGGCTTTATGCCCGCACTCATGGCTTAATGCCTGATTATGTGTTATTATGGCTTTTTAGCCATACTGACTGCATACGTGGTTGACGTTCTGCGTCCCATGGTATGACGGCCCGAGGCACCACAGTGTCTAGTGCCAACGACCCATTATCCAGTTTAGTCAGCCTGTCGTAGGTTACTTAGGCAGCCTAATTTATTAAAATAAGTTATGAATATTAACAATTAAAAATGCTAGAAAGTAAATAAATGAGAAGAAGTTCTGAAATAAATTAGATTAGCTCCAAAAATTTATTCCTTAGAATGATTTGAAGTAAATTAAACTAGCTCTAAAAATTTTAAATATTACGAAATAATTGTAAACAACTTAGAAAGTATCAAAGAAGTGATAAAAAGACTAGTAGAAGAATTATAACTTAAATAACATCACAAATGTGACTTTCATAAGAATATAAGTATAAGTATAAATTTTAGATTTATTTGTACATTATATAAATAATTATTGTAAAGTTATGAAAGAAGTGATTCTAGAGAGCAACATAAATGACGAAAGATATATTGTATGGAAAATTTCATATGAACCCAGTAAAATTCTTGAGTATAGAAAATATGCTCCAATTATTTTTTATTTGTATACATTATTTCTTGTTATATTATTGCACCACTAAGCAGCAATGCTTAGCTTGATGGATTTGTTTTCCAAGCGCAGGTACTGAAGTTAAAGCCCAGCGAATACTAAATAGAGATTTTGGAGTCTGATCTATAAAGTGTTCAAGGTTGTCACCTCCTCAGCAATGCATGTAGATGGGGCTCACATTAGTTTGGCTATTTCATATGTAATCAATTTATACATTATGTAAATTATGAATTTATGTAATCAGTCTGTAAATCATGTATGAAACTTGAGAACTTATATATATAAATTGTGCATGAATGGAAATGCATGGAAATGAATATGAAATTGAGATATATGAATGAGATGTGAATAATGAGAATAATTGATGAGATTTTTATTGTAAAATATTATTGAAATTTTCAAATAGGTAAATAGTAAAATACGTCAAACGATAATAAAATAGGGGAAACTCCATTAGTTTCTCCATCGAAAAATAATCGATATTAAATATAACGAGAACAAAATTTTTAAAGAAATAAAATAAGATAAGTTAGGGTGCTCCGGCACCGAATGTAGCACGCCTTGCTCGGTTACATTTTAGTCGGGTGAGGGGTGTTACACAGACAATTTTAACTCGTTAAGCTAAATGGAGGGCATTTTGGTCATTTCGCTTTCAGAGACGATTTTTGGCCAACTTGTTCAATTAAGTAAATAAATTATATGACATAAAATATGAATAAATATTTTTAAAAAAATTTATGGAAAAATAGAAAAGAAAAGAAATGAAAGAAAAGAAAATTTACATTTATGACATAAGGTTATATGATGTCATAATGACATCATAAAAAGAGATAGCCAATGGGAAATTAAAACACCATTAAAAGGGATAAGGAAGAGTTTAAATAGAGACAAATTTCATTAAAAATTTAATTTTTCTTCTTCTTTTCCAAGAATGGCCAAATCATTGCTTCTCCTTTCCTCCGTTGATACTCTTCCTCCAAGCTTCAAATCTTACCAATTCTCACCATAAAATTTCCTAGTCTCTTCATTAAAACTTAATTTTATACCTTAGAGAGTCTATTAGTAGCAACAAGAAGCAAAGAATTTGGAGTTTTACAAGCTTGGATACCTCTTGAACAAGGTTAGTGCTATAATCATCCTATTTTTTTTCCTTTAAGTGTTATAAGCATGCTAAATCAAGTTAGTATGACATGAAATTGAAGAAAATATCAAGTATATGAAGTTACTAAATTTCAACAGCCTTGAGACATGAGGACATAATGAGTTTAATTGATGATAAATTTGCCTATGGATGGTGATTGATAGGTATACTTGATAGTCATAATGTTTAGATGTGAGTTATATGATTTGGGATATGTTGAGTTAGGGTTTTGAATTAATTTTGGTACCTTGGTGTTATGGCTTGAGATTGATCTTGTTGAGACTGTTTGTTGATCATTTAAAGTGTTATGAATGATAAATTGTAGTTTGGGAGTAAGGAGGATTGAATATTGGGAGTGTTTCTCTTATGCAGGAATTCAGACCTATGAGTCCAGTATATTGTTTAAGTTATAACTGAAGTTGTGTGACTCCAATTGGTGTGAGGACAATTGGATGTGAAACTAGACTCAAAATGTCCCATTTTTCATGAATAAAACCTGCCCAAATTCTGTCAAAATCTTGGTCAATTTACTGTCCCAATCCGGATATCTAAACACTGAACCCAGAAAAATGACCAAATAAATAGTACGTGTTCATTTGGCCATAACTCCCTCTAGACAGGTCCAAATGATCTGAATTTTATACCATTGGAAATATTAGACCTAGAACTACAACTTTTATTGAGAACACCAAGCCTAGAAATGCCTCTAGCCAAATGAAATTATTGACCCAAATTAGGTCACCAAACTGACCAGAATTAATTCTACCCAGAATTTCCTAGACCTAGACCACTCGACCAGTTTTGGAAAAATAGCCATAACTTGGACTATAAAAATCCAAATGCAATGAAACCAATGATAAAATTTTTATAAGACATAGGTCTAAAATATTGGTCTTTTGACCAAAACCCAGAACCCAAAGGAACTAGGTCAAATGGTTAGAAGAAGTTAACACATCAAAATCTAGAGTTTGACCAAATTACACTTGACCCTAGAATAGTGTTTATAGTATATCTTCCACTAGGAAACTCCTATTAGGATGAGCCATACTGATCTGGAACCCTAAGAAAAAGGGCTCCAACTTTGTTTTAGACATGTTCTTCAAACTAGGAACATAAGAACCCTAAAATGGAGGTCAAATTTACTGACCTGAACCTGGACCCTGAGGACACAGGGTACCTGAGTCCAGGCTAGTAATTTGGCCATAACTAATTCTACAAAATTTAGAAAATTGTAATTTAAAATTTCTGAGGGACCATAAGACATAGGGTAATAACTTTTATGAAGAATATTAAGCCTAAAAATGACAGTAACATGTCTAATTAATTAGACAAAGACAGACTCTAGAATCTGCCTAATTCTAGACCCAGAAAGAGACAATGAGCCAGTTATGGTTATTTAACCATAACTTGAGTTCTAAAACTCCAATTAATATGATTAAAAAAGGAAAACAAAGGTAAGACATAGAGAAACAAATTCTATGAAGGGAGTGTGGCCAAAGAGTGGCCACATCCTGGTCAATTTGCCATGTAAAGACAGTGCACCAAATCTAGACCTAAAGAAAGGTCCATAAAATAACTAGGCATATGAGATGAAATGAATTAGAATAAATTGTTAAGCATAAAAATAACATGAATTAATGAAATTATAAATACTTAATAATACTATTCTGCTCAAAGTATGACTAGACTCATTTATATAGCATGGACCGATTGGTATACCAATTAGAGTATATAGATTACAGTACTGCCCACATGAATGATCATTGACAGACAACATATGCCTAAGGTGATTGTTCTACTGACTTTATGCATGCCCGATGGCCATAGTGCCTATTATTATTATTATTGGCTTATGCTTGCCTGCTGGCCTAGTGTCTGACATGACCGTTGTATACTTGGTAGACATACATATGTCTAACTAGTATACTCCCGTGTATCCAGTCTTTATAGTCTGTCATAGGTTACTTGGGCACAGATAAAAACAATAAGCTTTAAATATAAATAAGTACATGAGAAAATCTTTAATATGAATTTTATAAGACTAAATATAAGGTATATGCACAGAAAAGATCCCTATTAGCTTATTTACTTCCAAAGTTTTAGAAAACATGTAAAAGATTTCAAATACACAAAAATTGATATTTATTTATAAGGTTATACATGAAATAATTATTTTAAATCGTTTAATTATTTTTCCTTATCTATGCACCACTAAGCGTTATGCTTAGCGCGTTGGTTCTTACCTCACGTAGGTACTGGAGAGCAGCAGCAGCAGTAGGGCCTAGACCGGATTTGGACCATATCTGCTACAGTGTGGGTTTGTCATCTTATCAGTTATTTTTGGTAGGGCTCATGTATATATTAGATTTTGTATTTTGGTATTGTATGTTATTAAATGATGTAAATAATTTTGGATTGTATATAAATTATAAATATTGTACTTGACTCTATATGAATGAAATGAGTTATTCTATTTTCTTGAAAAATTGATATGAGCATGAGGAATAATATGATGAATGAATAGATGTAAAGGATATGAATTGTTTTAACAGGTAACATGAAACCCACCATGCACTAATAGAACAGAGGAGACTTTGTCTAGGTCTCCATAAAAATGAAATGGGATAAAAAAAAGTTATACATGGAATATTATAAATAAAAGAGACATTAAAATTAATATTATATACGATAGGACAGGATAGGGTGCTCTGGCACCGAATGTAGCACACCTTGCTCGACTATACTGTAGACCGAGTAAGGGGTGTTATATGTTCAGTGCTGACTTTGGCTGCTGAAGTCCTCGACTTCGACTGCTGAACCTGAAAATTTTATAGATTTTCCAAGAAACTGCAAGCTTTGACTGTTGAACCTCTAGTTTTTGACAATTAAACCCTAGAATTTCTAGAATTTCTAAGTCGAAAACCTGCAAATTCCTTTTCCTATCAATACCCAAACTCATTTCAAAGTTTCAAAACATAATCTTATCACATATATACATCTTTGGGGCTTAAAACAACTTGAAAATATTCTCAAAACCCACATACATTCATTAAAAACACAAATCCTAGATTTTCCCCAAACCCAACGTAACATATACATGGATTTTTTCAAATTTATTAAGGGAAATTAGTCATTTAAGGCCCATAACACATAAACATAACTATTCTACCAATCAAACATGAGATTTCCTCAAAAATCACAAAACCTGAACCCTAACATGCATAAATTTTCTCAAAAACTTAACTTAAAACAACTTTTCATGAAATTAAAGTTATAGAAACCTCATCCCTTATCAACTTTCTTAGAACTATTCATTAGATCAAGAAGAAAAAAAAGTTACTTCTTTTCTTAGAGCTTAGAGGTGGGAGAACCAAAACTTCAAAACTTGAATCTACTCTTCCACACTTCTAAATGGAAGAATCCCCCTCTAGATTTTCAAAAATCTAAAGAAATCTCTTCAAAGAGTTCCTTGTATGCCCCAGTAGTTTAGAGAGAAAAAAAAAAAGGAAAACCTAAGTGTTTTGGGGCAGAAAACGAGCTGTGGTCTCTTTTATACCCTTCATAGTTGAGAGACTTCTGCTGCCAAAATCCTTACTTTTGGCTGCCAGAATCCATACTTTTGGCTGTTAGAGTTTGTTTTATCCAAATGGGCATCCAAATCATAAAAAGGATTTCAACTACTAAAAGTCTGTCCTTTAGCTACCGAAGTTCCTTCTGCCCAAAACAACCACTTTAGGAAAATGGCTTCCAAATCAACTAAAATTTTAGGTTATAAATCTAACAGTCATTTTAGGTGAGTTTTTAATAAGTCAAACCTCTATTGATTGGTCTAATGAGAGAGAACATTTAGTAATTCTTACTTTCATCTTAACTCCCTTAATCTTAAAGATAATTGATCAGTCTTTAAATATTATCATTTTTTTATTATTTCATCTCTCTCCATCCTCCCCCCCCCCCCCACCATTTTTTTCTCTTTATTCGCATATCTACTCTTCCCTCTCACTCTCTTCCTCCACATTTTTTTTTCTCTTTTTATCTGCATATCTATTTCTCCCTCTCCCTTATTTCTATCCATATTTCTCACATGCCTGTCTCTCTCTCTCTCTCTCTATGTTTCTTAAACAAATTCTTAAAATTTTAATTGTCCATTCCCATAATATGTACAAACAAAAATCCCAAAATAGAAATTACATAAAAGAATTTCAGTGCTAATGAGAAAGAATACAACAATAGCAACAAAAATAATTAAGTCTTAATTCTAAACTAGTTAGGGTTGGTCACATTGATCCCTTTTCACCATTCAATTCTGTATGAGATTAGTTACAAATAACTATTCAAAATTTGATACTAATTCCCTCCACAACATTTTAGGTATCTCATTTCCCTCCTTATTCCTTCTGCCACTAATTTGTCATATTTCTAAACAATAGAATTTGATTCTCTATGTTAGACAATTTCAAACCATATTAATCAAAACAATATGTGCTACATGCACTCTCTAGTGAATTTGGTCATTAATAATGTTATTCATTATTGTAATACCAAACATCCATCTTAATATTTGCATCATCATCACACCTTTCTTGTAAATATATTGTACCTTATATGCCTAATATTCACTTCAATATAATATAGCTGCACTGGCTACAATTCTACAAAACTTATCTTTTACTTTACCAAGGATCATACAATCACATAACACGCTCATCACACTCTTCAATTTCATAAATTCTATTTTGATCTTATGAGTTTTTTCATCACCTATTACTTTAAAGAACAACCAACAATTCATTTGTAGAGTTAGTGATCAATTTCAAGAAAAAGCTTTCATAATAGAGAGAGAAAAAAGCTAGAACTTTAATAAAAAGAAAGAAAACAGTAATAAAATAATAAAATAGAGTTGGTAATGGAGTAATATTTTAAATATTATATCTAATTTAATTTTAATATATAGGATAGGTGTATTCTATGCTTACTTAGTTTAAAATAAAAAAAAAATTACTTTGTTATAGAAAATAAAGTCATTTAATGAAATTTTACCATTCATTTCATCAAACTTTTGTAAAATGATGCTTTTTGTTTTAAAGTAGTCAATTACAAAAAATTTATTAATTTTTCGAAAAAAAAAAAAATCTTCAACGTTTTAAATTATCATATTTTTCACAATATCTTAAAAATAGATGTTAAATGTGAAATGATAAACAGGTATACCTTTATTAAATTTTATTTATAATATTTTTTAATATTATTAAAAAATTATATATGTTCTTTTACGTGAAAAATTTTATTATTTTCATTAAGTTAATAAAATTTCTATAATTGACTACTTTACGGACAAAAGCATCATTTTATAAAAATTTAGTGAGATGAATTATAAAATTTCATTAAATTACTTTATTTTCTGTAACAAAGTAATTTTATTTTGTTTTAAATTAAGTAACTATAGAATTAAATTTAAATAATATATAATTAAATTAGTAAAAGTTCACTATTAATTAGCTATTTATGCAAATCCTAATTAAACTCTATATATTAGTAATCTTTTGTTATAAACTTAGGGTTCACCCAAGTGCACAACTAAGATGCAAGTCTCCAAAATCTAGTTCCCAATTCTACTCAGACCTTATGCAAAATATCTTGTCCCTATCTTAATGGTGATGTGAAAACCCTTTCATTCCTTAGCTATGACTTCACTAATATTATTGTCCCATATTAATTTGAGATAAGAATTTTTTTGCTAAATATAAGACCTGGACAAACCTCTTTCCTCGAACTAACTTTTGAGATGAAGTTAGGTCTGATCTATTTTTTTACATAGTATTAGAGTCTACCCTATGTCAATATTAGGCCGTCCACACAAATGTATTTGTTTACAAACTTTATACTCCAAATGTTTATTACTAGGTATAAAAGTGGTGCGTTATTCCACATTAGTTTGAAATAAGGACATTATACTAAATATAAGACTTGAGCAATTATTGTGTGTATATATATATACATACACACACATATATATATAAAATAAAATTTGACCATTAATTATGATTCATAATGATCAATAGTTATAACAAAATCGTTATACATACGATAATTAATTCTGAAATTCTCTAGTTTAGAACCCAATTTTATGTTGTCGAGTTTCAGGCGGTGAATGTGATTTGGAAAAGGACAAAGGAACAAATTTTTTTTAAATGTGAAAATAATATTTTATTTATTAAAATATATATATATATATATTTTTTTTATTTGGCAAAATATTTGGTTAAATTGACTATAAAAATAAAAATTATGCACTAATATTAGCCATAAACTTAATTTTGAACTCAATTAGAGTTGTATAACAAATTTAATAGGCAATTTGAATTTTATACCACCTAAATAAAATAATATTTATTCTATTCATTAGGTATTAATTGGAATTCCATCTCTAAAGTCTAAAACCCCACACTTTAGTTTATTTATTTTATTGAAACAAAAAGAAGAAATAGATGTTAAAAGTAGTATAGCCGTGGGATGGGCTTCTGACTGTGAAACGATATCATAAGATAAATATTTTTCTTTTTTTTTTTTAAGAAAATATAGTTTAACATAAATATTTTTTTCAGAATAAATAAAATAAACTTAGTAAAATGAAAAAAAAATTTACGATATTAACTTATATTACAATAAGTAAATATATGAAAATGATTTAAAGTGGTGCACAATATAACATAAGTAATTTCTCTTTAATTTAACCAGACATAATGGAGATTTATATTGTACAATAGTTATTTATTTATTTTTTAATTTTGCAGGATGAAAATCTAGGTCGAAATAAATAGAAAAATGCAATAATCATTGGAGGAATAAATAATTGTATAGAAAAAGAAGTTAAAGTTTGGTGAGAGGGTTATGTTGTTTGCTTTGAGTCAAAGATTTAGGGCTACCAACCACCAAGAAAATGCTTCTTAATTTTGTCAATGTGCCAGCACTCCAGCATTATCCATGCTATTGCTAATACGACAGCGAATCAATTGCTATTATATTGCGGTGGGTATGTGCAGTACTCCAGCATTATCCATGCTATTGCTAATTCGACAGCGAATCAATTGCTATTATATTGTGGTGGGTGTATTATAATTTTCATTCAATTATAAGAAAATTGCCAAATAACTAATATCTACAATTAATTAATTCATGAATTAAAAGCCCATGGAATTGGATGTTTAAAAAAATTAGAATGAAAAGATGGAAGATTTAATTTTTCAGATGGTTTTTGCTTCTCATTACAATAAAAAGAAGTTATATATATATATACTTTTTAGAAACTTCTTTTGAAAAGTTATGAAAATAAAATTTAAATTATTTTTTTTGGAAAATAATATTTTTTATATATTAAAATTTTTTTATAGATTTCTTAAATTATTTATGAGAAATTATTTATATTTTAAATTAAATGAAATTGAAGATTGAGATGGAAGAATATTAGAATTAAATAATAGATTTTTTTTGTTGATTTAAAATGGATAATGTTAGAATTTTATTGGAATATAATTGATATGAATTGATATGTAAAGAAGGATTTGTTAAATTTCTTGTAAATAAAATTATTTTATGGAATGTGATTTGGACTAATTAACGGATGGTGGGCTTAATCATTATTAGAGGTTTGAATATAACATTATTTAATTAAAAATGAATGTTGATTTTTATTTGTAATTTTATTAAAATGAAAATTTTCAAAAATGTTGATTTAAAATTCATATCGAACCGGCATCGAATCGGACCTTAACCGTCTCAAACCGGATTGGACCAGGGCCCAACCTGAATTGTAAATGCAAAAAACTTGAAACACTTTAAAACTAGCCTTGAACCGTATTTAAATAAGAACCGGTTCGAACCATTTGAATCTGGTCCAGTCCTTCAAGGTTCAGGGAACTGGTGGTTCTAACTAAAAACCGGACTAGAATCGGCTCTTGACTAAGTCTAAGCCGAACCACTATAAAATTCACGTGTTTGATCTTCTCTAATTCCTTCTTGTTATTTATTTGCATTTGTATTTAACTTGTTTGGGCTTGTTGATTGCTTGTTTTATCATTACCGTTAATGCCTTGAGTTGAAAATAATCTTGCTTTAACCTACGACCCTCCTTTCTTCTCATCTTTGACCCCATCATTTAAAGGTCCTTCTTCACTTCTCCTTCATTTCTTCGTCAACCAACCCTTACTGCTGCCCTCTCTCACTCCAGCATCCATCGATGAGCTCGTTGTGGTTGTTCGACATCGTTCCTCCTAAATGGCTAAGACAATGCAAAATGTGAAGCTATCGACGTACTACTTACGTCGTGATCTTTGTATAGAGACGAACCATGACAATTTTCATTATAGGAAAATATTTGAGACCCGTGACCTTTCGATTGAGTTTTCAAACCCTGGCTATAATCTTTTTGATAAAATAAAAATAGATGCTTACTTATCTCGTTGTCGTCTTGTGTAGGTACCCCATTTTGGGGAAATTCTATTGGTGCCCAAGACTACATTTTTCCACCTGAACACAAGGGGTCGGATTGACTTTGGAAGGCGCCCAACATTAAGTTGTTTCCCACATTTTTGGGTACCTCGGATGTATTTTGGGTAGTAGAATTCAGAAAGGTAAGCCCAAACTCCTGTTTGATGTTTTGACATAAAATGTTAGGTTGCTTAAAGTGTTTTGACTATGCAAACAAACATAGGAAACATGAGTTTGTATGATATGATAAGAATATCAAGGACCCCGTGGAACATTAATTGGATTTAATTATGCTTGTATCAATATTTTTGGATATTAGAGGAGTTTAAGAACTTGAGTTGAATTTGATAAACTAGAATTTATGATATGTTTTGGCAAGCCTTGGATGGGCAATATGGGGAATGCTTGAGACTAAAGCCATTTGAGTGTTACTTTGACATATAGGATTGTGTTTTCTTGCATGAGGTTAAGTTCTAGGTATAGGAAAAATTCTGCCTAATTTTTAGCATGATCTTAAGACATCTTTTCAATTCTGGTGTATTACTTATGCATTGTTCTTGATATTTGCTTACATATGTTTAACCAGCCTTCTTCTTCATTCCAATACGCCTAGTGAGCTGATGTCTAGTTTGTGAGTTAATAATGAAATTGCATTTAGCATTGCTATTATTTTATTTTTCCATACTCATGCGACATTGTATATCTATATCTTAGATAAACATGCCAAGGCACTCATATTTTGATGCATAAATTTTAATTATTAATGTGTTATGGGTGAAATAAATGCCTTTGGGAATCACCAAGAACCTTATATATATATATATATATATATATATATATAGAGAGAGAGAGAGAGAGAGAGAGAGAGAGAGAGAGAGAGAGAGAGTAGGTACGACACTAAATGCCATATATGGTTTTTGCGGGGTAGGTATGATATTATATTCACTGGCTCTCATAGCTGGTATAAGAAGATATGCATGGACCTAAGAAAAATCATATAGAGGTTTACTCTTTTATGCATATCTATTGTATCATGGGTGCACGCGTGAGTTTCAAGGATTTCCCTTACGTAAAATGTTTGAATCTTTACTATGATGTGGATGTATAATGCCTTCCAATATTAGGATTGCACTAGATTATAGATTAGATATAAATGCTATCTGCTTGTTCAATATCACTCTATGAGTCGAATACTCATTTTTGCTCAACTATTTTTTTAGGTAATAAGAAGAGCTTTCTTTTCTTATAGTCCACTATGCAATCTTGTTCATAGTTATAGGTATGCATTATTTGGTTATAACCGAATAATCAAACCAAACTAATAAAATTCGGTTATTTTGATAAGAGTAAATTCAGTTCATTTTTTTTATTAGTAATTTTAAAATTTTTTTGTTTTTAGTTATCAACTCGATTACCTTTAGTTTGGTAACTTGACTCACAAAATTTCTATTAATTAATATATTAATTATAATTTTATTTATAATATATTATTTATAAGTATTATTTTTATGATTTTACAATAACATTTAACTTTTAATTTTTCTTTTTATTAATAATAAATCATTTTTATTATTTTTTTAACAATAAAATATGATTATAATTATATTTTATTAATAATTAATTAACTAATTAATTAAAATATATATTATATTTTTTTATTAATTCGGTAACAACTGATAGTCAACTGAGTTTTTTTTTCGTTGGGCAAATTTTGATTTTTCCCTCAAATTTGGTTTGGTTCAGTTAATATTTTAGAGTCAATTAAAAATTTAGTTAGTTGAAAATTTCATTCGATTTGTTTAACCAAATTCTCATCCTATTCACAACTTTGTTAATTAGTAGTCCTGTACTATATGGATATTATAGTTATTGTCTTTACTTTCTAGAGCTTCACAATGACCTTAGTTGGTGTTATTGGGTAATGTAACATATATTTATATGGTTATGGTTAGCAATGAGATTTCCTAAGAGATGATGATATATGTATGAATAAGGATGAACTGGATTGCCCAATATGATATATTTATGCATATATTGGGCAATCTATGGTTAAGTTGGACTCCCCTGATAATGCTATTATGTTATTGAATATGTATGGTTTTGAGGTTGAGCAAAGCTCCCTTGTTATGAGTTTATGCATGCCTATAAATGATGAGTTGCATCTCGGCTTGTATATTGGAATGAGGTTAAGTTGAGCTTCTTTTTGCATGTGTTGGTGTTACGATCCCACATTGCTAGGAGATCAGCTTGGTGAAAGCATAATAAGTCCTTAGACAGTCTCTATTTGCAATTCAATTTTCAAGGGTGACTTCAACCTAAGTGGCATATTTCTCATGTGGTTTAATCTCAGCAACTTGTAGTTCTCAATAATTCATATTAATTGCTATCAAAGCCAACCCCATCTTGTGAGACCCTACACTTGGAGTGGTGGCCTAGGCCCATTCTCTAAGGTAGGTGGTTCAAAGTGTAGGGTGCTACCTATAACCAACATGGTTGTGACCAATAAGGATGTTGGCTCTCTAAGTGTGGAGGGTATTATTATGATCCCACATTGATAAGGGATAAGCTTAGTGAGAGCTTAACAAGTCCCCCCTTACAAGCCAATTGCTATGTGCTTTTCTGACCACTAAAACACAAGAATAGTAAGAACATATAATAGAGGGAATCAATAGAATTCAAAAAGAGAAACACGTCTTCATTAAACTATTGTCTAAGACACCTTCATATAGATATTCTTTCATCATTTATACAACTGGTATATATAGAAGAATAAGCATGCTTCTATTTCTTCCCATATTCTGTGCTACAACTACCATGCATCTTCCTTTCATTAGTGAATTGTAAAACAACTCTAACAATTTTTAATAACCATACTAATGACCTTAACAGCTTCTTTGCTTTCACTAGTACATGTCATTTCACTTATTCCAATACTCACCATTTTATTAATAGCATATTCTTGTATCAATACTCCCCCCTTCAGATTACTTGTCCTTAAGGAATGCAAGAAACCAAGCTCTTAACTCATCGGCATGCTCCCAAGAAACTTGAAAGAAGCATTTATAGGAGTTGAAGCACCTTGCTTCATCTTGCATTGAATCATTCTTAAATATCCGATTGGTTTAACATTTGCTTCATCTTACATCTAATCCTTTAAAAAAAATAACTTCAAAAGTGGAAGACCCTATTTACCAACACTAGCTTTCTTGTATCCTTTCAAATCAATTTCGGTAATATCAAGTCCTTTCTAACCTTTCTTTTATGAGTATCTCTTATACATTTTGATTACATCCATTACAAATAAAGATGCTAGACATATATTTTCTTCACAATACCCCAAAGAACATGAAATCTTTTTAAATGAGTGAAACTTCTTCTCAAGAACATAACATATTTTCTTTATAAATGTGATTTGCCAAAATTGCTAGTTGGTTGTCCTCAATAAGAACTTGATTGACACCCTTAGACTTTGCATCTTCTAATTGCTTCTTAGGCTTACAAATTTCCAATTCCCACCTAATTGGTTCATCAAGATGAAACAAGACTGCCAAAATTTGCTACCTAAATGAAAATAAACATAATCACGATAATTTCTGTATCTTCTTTTTCTACCAATCCCTTCTTTTTGCTCCTTAATTTCTTTAGTAATAAGAATATGTTCTCCACCTCCGTAAACCATAATAGATTTAGGGATAAAAATTGTACCATTATCATAATGGATAGAAGAACTTTGATTGATTGCAATTACTCGATTACTCTTCTCAATTTCGAAATTTTCAGGATGACTGAACTTGTTCTCCACCTTCATAAACCATAATAGTTAGGGATAGAAATTGTACCATAATGACAATGGTTAGAAAACTTTGATTGATTGCAATTACTTGATTACTCTTCTCAATTTTGAAATTTTTAGGATGCCTCAACATACTAGCAAGAGATTTTCAATTTTTTTGCAGGATAAATAGTTAGTGTTGACAGTTGAGATATCGGCAATAGGCTAGATTGATCTTTAGTAACAGTGGGTTTAGGCAAACTAGATTAAGGATTGGGTGGAATAGGAGGAAATGGAGTATTAACAAAGGTTATGGGTTTAGTAGTTGGTTTAGCCTTATTCCTAATTGTTACCATAGTTATCTCCTAAAACCTAGCTAGTGAATATGCCCATGCAAGTGTCCTTAGACTAAACATTCTCACTGAAAATTTACAACTCACTAACTAATCTGGAAAGAAAGAAAAAGAAAAAAAAAACTCAACCATTCACCCTTTTGAATTTTCGCTTTTGAATACAAGTGATCAAAAGAATCAATGTAATCTTGCAAGGTAAATTCTTGCTTCAAATTCCTTAAATCCTCTAATGGGTCTTCTATTACTCCTGTAGATTCTCATTAAGTCACATTACTAGCAATCTCCATATTCCTCAACTTTAAACCAGTAAGTATGGTTTTAATTTCTTCCAAAACTTACTTGTGTCATTACTCCGCTTCCTTTTGCATAGCCTCCTGCTTTTGCTCCAACTCTTGTATCATTGTTGTCAATTTCCTTTTCCATTATGAATGAATACCTCCATGGCTAAGGAATTAATAAGTTATGATACCATTGCTACATGATTTTCCACATAAACATAAGAATAGAAAGAATAGAAAATTGAGGGAATCTATAGAATTCAGAGAGAGAAATACATCTTCATTGATCATGTAACAGGCCGAATCTGGACTGCTACTAGTGCTAGAATAGTGGGAGCCTTGAGGCCACCAGAACCCATAGAAATCCTAACGTTAAGTCTTTAACCATTAATAATTTTATTAATAAATATAAAACATTATATGCATCTATGGTCATCACATTCTATTGTTAAGATTCCATATCACATATCACAGGTTTTGCAAAAGACTCTTAACATCATCATCTTTTCATTATCTTTTCAAACATATAGGCCACATGGGCAATCATATTTATAATTCACACTTATAATAAGTCTTGGAAAAAGTCTTATCAAATCTCAATAATCAAAATATATCATAAACATATTTCATACATGGTGGCTCAACCCCTTTTTCTCATCACACATTATACATATAAGTCTTTAAAGGATTCTTGCAGCTTAGTTGTATAAAATGTTAAGCATGATTTGTACATGGTTCCAAAATATACATTCATCAATATATAATATCCATATATTACATATATCTAGCCCAACACAATACCTCAATATGATAATGGGCTCATTACCTCACTCCTCAAGCTCTTCACTTACTCTTTCTCTTAAGGGGGCTAATAGAAATGGGTAATAAGTAATACTACTTAGTGAGTATAGATACTATAAGGGAATAGTAAAGCAAGCATCATAGATACAATCATATGTGCGCTTCATTCATATGAGGTTTCACAACATGAATAATTCATATATAGTAGTTATGTCACCAAATGTCCATTTCTGTACATTTCATAATCACATTCCAATATGCTTGACCCATTAAAGGAGTTCCTCAAGACTTCCTCTTAACACTTAAATAATGGATACTAGGGACATAGAATTCATATCTTACCTAGAGGTTGTTTCTTGAACCATGGTACTCGGATGTCAAATACACAAAATTGCCTCACTCGATATCCCTTTAACAATTATGGCAAGGAGCTCTTTCATTCATTTCATTCATAATATCATTGACATTTTCAATTCCTTGCTTCATCGCTATGATTCATAATTAGAAACCAAAAAGTCATCTATAAACTACCAACATATCAATAAGTATGCACAACCTCATGATACATAATATATATATTTTCATAACATGCAATTATCTAGTAAAATAATTAATGTTGCATGAATGCACCTATATTTCAAAAGAGGAATGCACATTTATTTGAAAAGAGTCTCTTTAAAGAAAACATTTTGGTACTTTTTACTCACCTTGCAAGACTTACTCTTACTTCACTTACCTGTGTTTCTGATGCGTTCCACATCAGTTCTGTAGGGAGGTCTTGGGTGTTATATATACAGGTTTGCAAACCTCCCCTTGTAAGTTAGTTTTTGAGATGGAGTTAGGCGGGTTCATATCATTTGGTATCAGAGTCTCACCCTGCACGAGTTGATGGGCCATGTACAAAAGTTTCTTGACATTTTTTAGGATAGGTCAGGGTGAACGAGTCATGAATTGATTACTTAACGAAGATGTTTAATCTAAAGGGTTCGGGAATGATGCATCCCACATCAGTTCTACAGGGAGGTCTTGGGTGCTATATATATGGTTTTACAAACCTCCCCTTGTGAGCTAGTTATTGAGTTGGAGTTAGGCGAGGTTCATTTTAGTTTCCCTCAAAATATTCTGTCTAAGGATCACTCTCTTGATGCCTTACCTCCAAGTCTATAAAATATAATAAGGCTTTCATTAATACAAAATGAAATAATGGTAAAAAAAGTGAAAAGGCATAGAAGTTTAGCCAAACCATATTTGGCGGTCGAAGTTCCCATGCATTGTATACATAATTTTTTATGTAGACTTTGGCTGCCAAAGCTGCGTTTCACAACTTATAAGTCTAATTGAGTTTCTATGCCATTTTACTTTCTTAACACCCAAACTGAAGGAGTGGAAGCGTGGATTAAAGGGCATTAGGACCTTGAATTTCAAAAATTATTTCTAAGGTTACATGCACCATACTAAGTTTCTTATGATCCTAATCAATTTCCAATGCCCAATTGCATACTAAAACATATTTTAGCATGCATTAAAATTTTATTTGCCATTAAAGATTGTGAATTAACATTTAATTCAATTAAACACTAACTAAAAGAGGGATTTTTAGGTACTAACCTTTTGATGCATAATTGATGCAAATCCAAGATGTTCTTAGGATCCCAAATGTTGTCCCTCTAGTTTGTCCACCACAAGCACACACCAAAGTTGCAATGGCAGCCCCTAGATTGGCTTCTCAAGCTTTGTCAACCAATTTTGAGATGGAGTTTATGCTTTGTGAAGGTTATATGAATGTATTGAGAGTTAGAAACACTTTCTAATAATTTTAATTCAAGAGAAAATCAAAATTTTTCCCTTGAATCAATTGAGAAATTGAAGAGGAGAGGAAGAGAGTATGTTGCCATCCAACATAAGAGAAAAGAGAGAGGGGGCTGATTTTTCTTTTTAACTTTTCTTTATATACTTAGGTTAAACCTTAACTTCCTTACCACATGTCATCACAAGATCCCATCTTATTATTATTTGATTTAATCCTATAAAGCCAAGTGTCAAGCTCCATTTAAATCATGACATGTGGTCTTCCATCATAGCAAGGCAAGTGGCAAGATCATATGGTGCCATGTGTCACCATCTCATGGTGCCACATGTCACCATATGAAAAGACTAATTTGCCCTTACTTTTTAATTTGAGTTCTCAACCCAAAATTATAATTTCTCCTCTTTAAATCAATTTATATCAAATATAAATAAATAAATAAATTAATATTCATTAATTAATTTCTCATAATTAAATTTATATTTAATCAAATTAAATATAAATTTAATTTATACTATACATCCAATAACCTAGATTTGATTTCAAGTCATGCTAGGGACTTTGCAATCTGATTGCAAATCAAACCTCTTTAATTAATTAATTAAACTCTTTAATTAACAATTAAATCAAATTTTAAATGGTGATTAGCTTGTGTAGATATGTGACTTACTAGGCTCATTACTTATTGGCAACGAGAAATGATATTAACTCTTAATATCATTAGAACTCTTTCTTACTGTAAATGATTTCTCTAAATCATTTTAGGCATCTCATAGACCATGGTTGACACCTAGCATAGTATGCCATGGCCACCCAATCAGTAATAAGGAATACCTTAAATGAACCTTTAATCATATGTTACCATGCACTAGAATCTCTCCATTGCAAAATCCAAATTCGAGCTAGAGTCATGGTTAATGTCAAACCCCATTTGCTATGAACATTATGTTCTCTTTTAATTCCAGTTCTTGATTAATTAGATTTTCTTGTCAGAAACTCTTTTCTGACTAAATCTGTCTGTCCTGGCTCGGAACTTGAAACATCAAGAATAATTAAATGAACATAGAATTTTATCCCTATTTACTTAGGGTAACAGATTCCATCTTGATCAACACCTATCTTGTGAAGCCACTTACCCATCTACTGTAAAGCCAAGCAAGAAGTGCTACATTCGGTGCCGGAGCACCCTATCTTATTTTATCATATCTATTGTAACTTTTAACATCATTTAAAATTAGTAATCCATGTGTAGATTTTTTTTTATATATAACTTATTTTTGTAGAGACTCGAACAGAGCCTCCCCTATTTTATTAGCATCTGGCGGGTTCCCACTAATCACCTGTTAACATGTCCATTTTCATTTCACACATTTCCTTATCATATTCTCTTTTATCATATCATTCATAAGTATTTATGAGATCTCAAAATGAAATATCATCTATTGCTTTCATTTGGAAATTCATAGATAATATATTACAAGTTTTCATTTCAATCTCAAAGTTTAAATTATAAGTCCAAAATGAAATACATCATAACTAGTAATTACATCATAATTGGACATAATGAATTAAAATACTAGTCTATGCATGGGCCCTACCAAAATATAAAAGACTGGTGAGGTGACTCTGAAAGGTGGTAGATTTGGTCAGAACTCTATCTAAACACTACTAGGGCAGCTGCTGATCTCCAGTACCTATGCGATGAAAAACCAACGCGCTAAGCATAACGGTTAGTGGTGCATAATTTATAATAACAATAACTAAGCAATTTAAATAATAATTCTATATATGGAAATTTCATAATTTCTAGGTATTTTACATTTTCATTCCACTTTGGAAATAATTTAAATTATCGGGATCTTTTCTGTTTACTTATTGTATATTCAGTCTTAATTAATTATTTTCAATGCCCAAGAAACCTATAACAAACTATAAGAGCTGGATACATGGGAGTATATGGGTTAGACAGTCATATGTCTACCCTCTATACATTTGTGAGGCACGAGGCCAGCTGTCGGGCACGAGACCTGCTGTCAGGCTTGTAAAGTTAGAAATAAAGTTGGCACAATGGCCAGTAAGTAGGCATATAGCCTGTAGAACAATTATACTAGATATATATTGCCAGTTCATGATTTTCTTAGTATGTAGTACTGCTATCTGTAGTCCCTAATTGGTATACCAATTTATCCAAACTAAATAAATAAGTCTAAGTATACTATGGGCAGTTAAACATTTTTAATTATTTTAGCACTATTTACTGTCACTATTTTCTAGTACTGTTCAGTGGTACCATTAATTTTATATTAATAGGACATTAGTCCCAATTTACATATTTATATCATTTTTAATATTTAATTAGCCTTATTATTATTTTAATTATCATGTATAGCATTTTTCCATGAACCTTTCTTTAGGTTCATTTTGATGTGTTAATTTTATCTAGGAATTTGGCTAGGTTAGGATGTCTATTTGGTCACACTTCCTTCATAACAATTGCTTCTCTATGTTTGAACTTGAATTTCAGTTTTTGAATCACTCAATTTGGGTTTATAGAACTCAAGTTATAGTCAAAATAACATAACTAGTCCATTTGCCTCTAAGCTCTCCAGAATTGGCAATTCCTGGTCAATAAACTTTGACTAGTCATTTGATTATTTTATGGTCATTTTTAGACTTAGGTTCCTTCATAAGATTTGTTCCTCTATGTCTTAGGGACTCCCAGGTATAATTTTATAATTTTTTAAGCTTGGTGTAGCGAGTTATGGTCAATGTATTGACTTGGACTCTTAATCCTATAAAGGCAATAGTCAAACTTCAGAGTAGTATGTTTGACCCTCTTTTTAGGGTCTTTACACTTAGAATTTGGCAAAGGTGTCTTAATCAATGTTGTAGCACTAAGTATCATGTTTCCAGATCATATAGACACATCTCAAATGGAATTTCCTAGTGGGAGTTATGGCCAAATGAACACACATGTATCAAATGGCATTCTGGGTTCAACTTAACATTTTCCAAATTTCAATTCCTAATTTTGGCTAATATTTTCCCTAGGATGCAATGGTTTCTGGAGCTTGGTCAAAACACAAAAATTGTTGTGTTATGTCTTATAAAACATTTGGCACTTGCAACTTTGAAGACCAAGTTATGGCATTTTTTCCAAAACTGGTCAAGCATACCAAAGGAACAATGTTTTGGTCAATTTATGGGTTGGCCGTTTTAGTGACCCAACTTTTGCTAATAATTTGACTTGGTTAAAGGCAAAACTAGGTCAAGTGGTCTTCATGAAAAGTGTAGCCCTATGTCTAAGCTTTTCATTGATGTAAATTTTAGGTCATTTGGACCAGTATAGAGAGAGTTATGACCAAATGAACATGTACTATTCATTTGGTCATTTTCTGGGTTTCGGTGTTTGGTCATCCAGGTTTGGCAGAGAATTGGTTATGATTTTGATAAAATTTGGGCATGGTGTTTGCATGAAAAATGGGCTATTTTGAGTCTAATTTCACCTCCAATTGGCCTTATACCAATTGGAGTCTCACATTTTTAGTTATGGTTCAAAAAAGGGACTGGACTCATTGAGTCCCAACCTGCAGAAAATCAAACACTCCCAATATCAATTTCCTCCAACTCCCTTACTTCAATTTGACATTCATAGCACTTCTATATATCATAAACACATCTCAACAATCCCAATTACAAGATATTATACAAAAGTACCAAAGTTAGGTCAAACCCTAACTCACAAATTTCAATCTCATGAAATTTAGATGCAAACCAATTTTAATATATAATACCTTGTTAGTTCACTTCCCTAACCTAATTTAAACCAACAAAAACCATCAATTTCATGTCTCCCCTTGGGCTGCCAAAAAAACAAAGATTCTTCCCTTAAGGTTTACTTTTTAATTTCATGAAATTTATTCCCAGCTAAACATGCCTTTCATGTTTAATGAAGAAGGAAAGATGGATTAGGGCACTAACCTCACTTGAGCTTCCCAAACCTCAACTTTCTTACTTCTTATGGGTATCTATGGCTTCCTTATGGAGTGGGGAGTATTTTTTGTGAAGGGTGCTAAAGGTTTTGATGGGTAGATGAAGGAATATTCAAGCTTGAAGCTTAAAAAAAAAATGGTGGAGAGAAGACCAAAGTGGGCGGCACAAAGGAGAAAGAAGAGGAAGAAGAAGGTGAGTTGGTGGCTTTTATCATCTTGTGTCTTATATATCTTCTATAATTATTATACTTTATTATTTTTAAATTTCATAAGTCTATTTCCTTTCTTTTCTTTTCCTCTTCTTTCTCTTCTCATTTTTCAAATTCAAATTCATAAATTTAATTAATGTTAATTATTTTATTTCTAAATTTTAATTTGACATTTAGGTCAAAATTGACCTCTGAGGGTGAAATGATCAAAATGCCCTTCATAGTGCATATTGGGTTATTTTTATTATTTTTGTACCAATTTAAAAATTCTCTAAATTTTAATTTATTTTTCTCTAAATTTTTCTTATATTTTCTTAACACTTATTTCTTCAATTTATGCCTCCTCACTGTAGTTTAAGTGTAGTTCCAGACATTCTGACTGTCCGAACAGCCATTAGTCATCGGAACAGTAAAATGTATGGACTACCTATGGTGAGGGTGTTACATATCTCCATATATAACTAGTAGGAGCCAACACATGCCCATATACCCATACACAGTACAAGTATGAAAGCAATATCAAACTCAAACTACCTATATACAAAATAACCGTGTTATCTCAGGTCTAAAGATTATATGCACTGATATGATATATGACAATGCATTGACAAGAGTAAACTCCATGTGCTTGTCATATGCGTCACTGGTTCAGCCTACTTATCATGTATAAGTGCCTATTATGTTTGTTATGTGGCATGAGACTCACCACTCCACCTTATTTATATCTCATATAAATACCTTGGAAACAAACATGATTACAATCTTTCTGGATAAGTCATATCCTTTGTGAAGTATCCTCAATTGTGAAGTGGTTTATGATACTTTGTGCTAGAAATACTGTCACTCATATTCTTAACAACTTAAGAATAGGATTTCTAACAAAATATCAATGGACCTTTTTAATTACACATAAATATTTATATAAATTGAAAAGTGAAAATGCCTTTTTATTAATAAAATATGTACAAGATACATACAAAATGATATGCTCTATGGCATACTACTAACAATCTCCCACTAGCACTAGAGCCATTCATTACAATATCTTAAACCCATCTTCTCAAGATGTCGGTCTAACTGAGTTTGTGATAAAAGCTTTGTGAATGGATTAGCTAGATTTTCGGCTGATACTATTTTCTGCATGGCTACATCGCCTCACCAAACTATCTCTCTGATAATGTGGTAGTGTCTTTCTATGTGTTTGGATTTCTGGTGAGACTGGGGTTCCTTAGCATGTATGACCGCTCCATTGCTGTCACAGTAGAGAGGAACTGCTGACTCAATAGAAGGAACTATTAAAAGTTCTGTCACGAATTTCTTTATACAAACAACTTCTTTTGCAGTGTCTGATGTAGCAATATACTCAGCCTTTGTAATGGAACCAATAGTCGTACTCTGTTTGGAACTCTTCCAACTAACTGCACCTCCATTACAAATGAACGCAAACCTAGAAGTAGACTTTCTATCATCGATATCTGATTGAAAATCAGATTCAGTATAACCATCCAATTGTAAGTCACCACCTCCATAAATAAAAAATAAATCCTTAGTTCTTCTCAAGTACTTAAGGATATTCTTGATCGCTATCTAGTGTTCCAAGTACTTAAGGATATTCTTGATAGCTATCCAGTGTTCCAAACCTAGATTGGATTGAAACCTACTAGTCAAACTAATAACATATGCGATATCCGGCCTAGTACACAATATTGCATATATTAAACTTCTAATACCCGAACCATATAGAATCCTGACCATTTTATCTCTTTCTTCTGGTGTCTTTGGAGACATCTCTTTAGAAACGTGGATACCATGTCTTACTGGTAACAATCCTCTCTTGGAATCAAGCATGTTAAACCTTTTTAACACCTTTTCCAAGTATAGACTTTGGGATAAACCAATTATTCTTTTCGCTCTATCTCTATAGATGTGAATACCAAGAATATAGGTTGCCTCCCCTAAGTCTTTCATGGAGAATGCATTTGACAACCATACCTTGACAGTTGTCAACATACCTATGTTATTACTTATCAATAGAATGTCATCCACATATAAGATAAGGAAAGTGACAGCACTATAACTAACCTTCTTATATACACATGTTCATCCACATTTTTGATAAAACCAAATGACTTAATGGCTTTATCAAAATGGATGTTCAACTCCTCTAAGCTTTTTTTAACCCATAAATGGATTGCTTTAGCTTGCACACTTTGAAACTATCTTGGGATTCAAAACCCCTAGGTTGTTCCATGAAAATGTTTTCATCAATGTATCCATTGAGAAAAGCTGTTTTGACATCCATCTGCCAAATCTCATAATCATAGTATGCAGTTATTGCTAATAGAATCCTAATTGATTTAAGCATGGAAATAGGTGAGAAAGTCTCCTCATAGTCGATTCCTTACCTTTGGCGAAACCCTTTCGCTACTAGCCTTGCTTTATAGGTCCCTACCTTTCCATCAGAACCAATTTTCTTCTTGAAAACCCATTTATTCTCTATAGGTACAATACCTTCAAGTGGGTCAACAAGGTCCCAAACTTGGTTCTTATGCATGGAATCAATTTCGGATGTCATAGCTTCAATCCATTTTAAAGAATCTATATCTGATATAGCTTCTTCATAGGTAAGAGGATTATCTCCATGATCTATTTCTTCATGAGTAAACAACTCTTGTTCATCTTCATAAAGAAAACCATATCTCATTAGTGGGTGAGATATCCTGTTCGATCTGTGAGGAATTATTGTAGATATTTCATCAATAGGTGTAGGTTGACTAGATAGATCTATATCCATTTGATCTGTTGGTTGGTTAGAATTCTCCAATTCTAACTCTATTTGCCTTCCTTTGCCACCTTCTTGAATAAACTGTTGTTCAAGAAATATGGCATCTCTGCTTACCACAACCTTTTATGATGTAGGTAAATAAAAATAATATCCAAAACTTTCTTTTGGATATCCAACAAATCGACCTTTTTCTAATCTGGTTTCCAATTTATCAGTGTTCAGCTTTTTAATATAAGTTGGACAACCCCAAATCTTAACATACTTAAGACCCGGTTTTCTTTCCATGCTATATCTCATAAGGTGTGGAAGAGATTGATTTTGATGGAATCCTATTCAGAATATGCAAAGCTGATTCTAATGCAAATCCCCAAAAAGAGACTGGCATATCAATATAGCTCATCATACTGCATACCATATCTAATAGGGTATGATTTCTCCTTTCAGATACACCATCCAGTTATGGCATTCCTGGAGGAGTCAGTTGGGAGACAATGCTATGCTCTTTCAAGTATATATCAAATTCAGTACTTAAGTATTCACCTCCATGATCTGATCGAAGAGTTTTAATACTTTTTCCTGTTTGATTTTCTACTTTACATTTAAATTTTTTTGAACTTTTCAAAGGATTCATGTTTGTATTTCATCAAATACAAATACCCAAACCTTGATTTATCATCAGTAATGGTAATAAAGTAATGAAAACCACCTTTAGCCATTTTCTTAAATGGACCACATACATCACTATGTATCAATTCCAAAATATTTTCAGCTCTTAACCCTTTTTCAATAAAAAGTGATCTAGTCATTTTGCCTTGAAGGCAGGATTCACAAGTTCGAGTAGGTTCAGAACCCAATGAGGATAAAATCCCCATTTTCTCTAGCTTTGCAATCCTATCTTCTGCAACATGACCTAATCTTAAGTGCCAAATATATTTTGAACTTGAGTTGATTTTTATCATGGCATTACATTCATTGAGATTGCTTGCATTAGATTTGTATTTAACATTATTATCTAAATAATAAAGTCTATCATGCATATAACCTGAGCCAACATATTTATTTCCAAAACAAATATTGCAAACATTATTTGTGAACTGAAATTCATAGCCATTTGTAGTCAAACTAGATATAGAAATGATGTTTTTAAAAGCATCAGGTACATAAAAAACATTATTTAAATAAAAAACATGTCCATACATGTATAAAGATTTAGATCCTATGGCTAAACGTTTAACAGTTGAGCCATTGCCAACTTCTAATATCTCGTGACTGTAAGCTGCTACTACTTGCTAGTTCCTGCATATCATAAGTAATGTGAGAACTAGCACCAGTTTCTAAAACCCAAGCTGAAGATGAACTATGAGTATCATCAGAATCTAAATAACAAGACACAGACATACCTTCTGAAGGTCTATCCTTCTTGTCCTTTAGAGAAGAAAATACTCTGGATGATTTATTTTCCAGTGCCATCCTTCTGGCAGTGGAAACACTTTCCCTTGCCTTTGTTAGCTTCAGTCTTGCCCTTCTATTTAGCTATCTTCTTGGAAGGTCCAGGAATTTGAGGTTTCTTATTCTTATTGCCCTTCTTCTTTTTGGACTTTCTAACAGAAGAAGAAGATGCAATCAAAGCCACCTCTTTTCCTTTATTGCCTGGCATATTCTTTTGGGCAATAACCAGCATGTTAAGTAATCCAACCAAAGTACACTCTTACTTTGTCATATGGAAATTTGTCACAAAATTTCCAAAAGATTCAGGCAGGGACTGAAGGATTAAATCTGTCTGTAGTTGGAAATCCATGTGAAAATCAAGATGTTCTAACTGCTCAATAAGCCGAATCATCTTGTGGAAATGATCTCCTATATTCTGCGGCTCAGACATCCTCATGCAGAATAGCTGTCTAGATATCTCATACCAAGCATTCCTGCTATGCTCACCATACAACTCTTGTAGGTGAAGGAGGATCTCACTTGCATTCTACATATTTTCATGCTGCTTTTGTAACTCATTAGTCATAGAAGCAAGCATGTAACATTTGGCTCTCATATCATGCTCCTTCCACTTGTCCAAAATGTCTAGTTCCTTTTGAGTGGCCTCAGGAGGTAAGGGACCAAGAACTTTTGAGTCTAAAACATATCCAATACGTTATAGGTTCAGGACAAGTTTTAAATTTCTAAGCCAATCAGAAAGATTAGGTCCCATCAACCTATTGTGATCAAGTATGCTCGCAAGGATATTGGATGGTGGTGGTTGTTGTGTGCTCATTATTATCAAAAAAATTAACTACAGAAAGTAACTAGATTAATTAGTAAATGTATCAAGTAATTAACCAAAATGATTATGGTCTTTTAATCAAATTGGTCCTCCCACTAACTTGGCGAATCCTACACTTCCAAAGTAAGAAATGGAAATCCTAGTTGGATGGATTTCTAGTGGGCTCATTGATCATCTTTAGGCACATCCATTATTGGAATTACAATAAACTATAAGTAAGTAACTCCTTGCCTATCACATCTCATGTGAGGTTCAATCATTTATTTAGCCCCTAATGCTCAAAATCTCAGGCACATCCATTATTGATTTATCTTGTATTAGTTAAGTTGATCACATTGAGCCAGTAAACATGCAAATAATTTTAATGTCCTCAAGCACATCCATTATTGGCCACCAACTATTTACATATTTACAACATTTTATGCTTAACAATTATTCTTAAGAAAATCTCTTAAATAAATGCATCATATGCAAGTATTTAAAATTTTTTAAAATAATTGCCTCAATGGAGGGCTATGATATAATTACCTTAATTATACCATTTCCAACTTAATCATTTTTATGGAAAATTTTGTGGTTGGCTTAATTACTATTATGGTCTCACTTTGCACATTATCTAATTGGCATGCATATATCATATACTTACATACATTCACATACATCTCATGCATACATGGATAAACAAATAATATGGTATGATCAAGGACTTTTTAAGGGATTCAATTCTGAGCCACCAAGAATTGAATCAAGGCATTCCTAGGTGTATCATTAATTCATTTTACAAGAGTTGCTAAAGGAGTACATAATCAATACTTGATCTTGATTTCCTCCCATTGGTCCCACCAATGCTCTTGACCTCCTTGATCTTCTTGCAATCCAATTGCATTGTAATCCTTGGCATACCAAGGTGAGCTTACAAGAATATGGACTTTAAAGTTCTCAAATAAATGAAATTACAACCCAAATTATTACAACATTTATAATACATGCCACTAAAATAAAATTAATTATTTTACATCCCAAAGAGGAATAAAAGAAATAAATCTAATCACATTGGTCTTTTATTGTCCATGATCATCCATCATGCATATTAAAATTTAACAATTAAATAAAATATACATACTAAAAATTAAATTGAATATCACATATTCAACCAAAAAATTCATATTTGAATCTTATTCAAATAATTTAAATTTAGAAACCTTTTTCCAAATTTAATTCTATGAAAACAATTTTCATAAATTAATTATGTGATTAAAATTCCTAATTAAACAATTTAATTAGGTATGGGCTTAATTATGGGCCTTAAAATACACAATAATTACATAATGGGCCCAAAAACCAAGCCCAAAATTCAAACACACCCTTAAGGCATGTTTCACATTCATGCCATCCCCTTTGAGCACCCAACTAGATTTGAATCAATCCAAATTTGATCTAATCACACAATTAAACGTCGTATACAATCTTAATGGCAAATATAGTGGCTCTAATACCAATTGAAGGAGTGAAGGCGTGGATTAAAGGGCATTAGAACTTTGAATATCAAAAATTATTTCTAAGGTTACATGCACCATACCAAGTGTCTTATGATCCTAATCAATTTTCAATGTCCAATTGCATACCAAAACATATTTTAGCGTGCACTAAAATCTCATTTGCCATTAAAGATTGTGAATTAATATTCAATTCAATTAAAACCTAACTAAAAGAGGGATGATACACAATTGATGCAAATCCAGGATGTTCTTAGGACCCCGAATGTTGTTCCTCTAGTTTGTCCACCACAAGCACACACCAAAGTTGCAATGGCAGCCCCTAGATTAGCTTCTCAAGCCTTGTCAACCAATTTTGAGATGGGGTTTATTCTTTGTGAAGGTTGTATGAATGTATTGAGAGTTAGAAACACTTTCTAATAATTTCAATTCAAGAGGAAATCAAAGTTTTTCCCTTGAATCAATTGAGAAATTGAAGAGGAGAGGAAGAGAGCATGTTACCGTCCAACATAAGAGAAAAGAGAGAGAGGGCTGATTTTTCTTTTTAACTTTTCTTTATATACTTAGGTCAAACTCTAACTCCCTTGCCACATGTCATCACAAGATCCCATCTTGTTATTATTTGATTTAATCCTATGAAGCTAAGTGTCAAGCTCCATTTAAATCATGACATGTGGTCTTCCATCATAGGAAGACAAGTGGCAAGATCATATGGTGCCATGTGTCACCATCTCATGATGCCATGTGTCACCATGTGAAAAGACCAATTTGCCCTTACTTTTTAATTTGAGTTCTCAACCCAAAATTATAATTTCTCCTCTTTAAATCAATTTATATCAAATATAAATAAATAAATTAATTAATATTCATTAATTAATTTCTCATAATTAAATTCATATTTAATCAAATTAAATATAAATTTAATTTATACTATACATCCAATAACCTAGATTTGGTTTCAAGACATGCTAGGGACTTTACAATCTTATTGCAAATCAAACCTCTTTAATGAATTAATTAAACTCTTTAATTAACAATTAAATCACATTTTAAATGGTGATTAGCTTATGTAGATGTGTGACTTACTAGGCTCATTACTTATTGGCAATGAGAAATGATATTATCTCTTAATATCATTAGAACTCTTTCTTACCGTAAATGATTTCTCTAAATCATTTTAGGCATCTCATAGACCATGGTTGACACCTAGCATAGTATGCCATAGCCACCCAATTAGTAATAAGGAATACCTTAAATAAACCTTTAATCATATGTTACTATACACTAGAATCTCTCCATTACAAAATCCCAATTCGAGCTAGAGTCATGGTCAATGTCAAACACCATTTGCTATGAGCATTATGTTCTCTTTTAATTCCAGTTCTTGATTAATTAGATTTTCTTGTCAGAAACTCTTTTCTGACTAAATCTGTCTGTCCTGGCCAGGAACTTGAAACATCAAGAACAATTAAATAAACATAGGATTTTATCCCTATTTACTTAGGGTAACGGATTCCATCTCGATCAACACCTATCTCTATATATAACTAGTAAGAGCCAACGCATGCCCATATATCCATACACAGTACAAGTATGAAAGTAGTATCAAACTCAAACCACCTATATACAAGATAACTGTGTTATCTCAGGTCTAAAGATTATATGCACTGATATGATATATGACAATACATTGACAAGAGTAAACTCCATGTGCTTGTCATATGCATCACTGGTTCAGCCTACTTATCATGTATAAGTACCTATCATGTTTGTTATGTGGCATGAGACTCACCACTCTACCTTATTTATATCTCATACAAATACCTTGGAAACAAACATGATTACAATCTTTCTGGATAAGTCATGTCCTTTGTGAAGTATCCTCGATTGTGAACCAATTTACGATACTTTGTGCTAGAAATACTGTTACTCATATTCTTAACAACTTAAGAATAGGATTTCTAACAAAATATCAATGGACCTTTTCAATTACACATAAATAGTTTATGTAAACTGAAAAGTGAAAATGCCTTTTTATTAATAAAATATGTACAAGATACATATAAAATAATATACTCTGAGGCATACTACTAATACAAACCAAGTTCCATTTACTTCTTTAAGCTAGCACATACTACTATGGTCATAAAACAACTTGATGTCTTAGATTTAGGGCTTTTTACTAATTTATACTAAACCCTAAATTTTATTCTCTTTTAACTAAACTTTTTAAAATCCCTTTACACTTACATAATGCATTTAAAAAAGTAGAAAAGAATGTAAAGACCATAAACACTTACTAAAAACTCTTAGGGTTAGCTAGAACAATAATCTCCCTCTAGCTTTTCCTTGAACCCAAATTATGGAATGGAGAAAGAGGAAAGTTTCCTACACTTGATAAGGCTAAAACAAGCATGTGGATGTAGAATCACTTGGGTTTGCGAGAGAAAAGGAAAGGAGGTGTAACACCCCTTTACCCGGTCTACAGTGTAGTCGAGCAAAGGAATGCCACACCTGTGCCAAAGCACCTAATCTTATCTTATTCAATTTGGGATTAATTATATTTCATTATAAGTCAAATACAAGAAATTCTAATGAAAAAACTGCAAGAGTTTCCCCATATTAATAACCATTGACCTGTCAAATCATTAATCTGTTTAAATCATCTCAATAAAATAATCTCAAATTTGTATCAATTCAACATCTCAAATCATATTTCCATATTCATTCACATAATCATTTCCATCCATGATTTTGCTTCATTTCATTTCATTTATTTACATAATGTACATAATTATTACACAACTTAAAATTTAGTTACAAACTTTATATTTGATTACAACACATGTGGTCATGCATAACTATGGGCCAATAATGTATATACCAAAATGATGTGTAGAGGTGACACTAGCTCCTACTACAGATAAGCTCAAAACTCCCTATCCTAGAGTTTACTGGACCTTCTCACTAGAACCTGTGAGAGGAAAAATCCATCGCGCTAAGCATTTTTGCTTAGTGGTGCACTAAAAATAATAGAGTACAATATAGAATCAAAAAATAATAATTTCTAGAATTGGATGAAAATAAGGCAATTGCACATTTGAATATTCATAAGTCATTCAAGAGCAATGTAGAATTTGTAATTTCTAATTCTGTAGTTAATTCATATGTATTTTAAATACCTTTCACAATATTTTTCTTATTCCCTCATATTTACACATTTTTGTGATCTTTGGAAGCATTTATGTGTTTGGGATCTTTCCCTTTCTTTATCTTGATATTCAACTTCTTTAATTTATTTCAGTGCCCAAGTAACCTTTAATTAGACTATTTGGACTGGATATGTGGGTTTTACTGGTGCTAGGCACTCGGTGTCTCAGGTCGTCATACCGTTGGATACATCGGTGCCTACCGAGTATGTAAATATAAATAGGCATAAAAGCCAAAGAAATAATCATATTGGACACTCGGTGCCTACCAATGATTATTCAAAGTGACCATGAACATGGGATAACCATATCAGACATTCAGTGCCTGCCAATGGTATCCAGGCATAAAAGCCAAATGTAGTATTGCTAATCTCATCCCTTCTTGGTATGCCAATCTATCCAACCTTTACACTACTGTCTAGGCATACTCAGGCTAATTTATCATTATTAGTAAGTCATTATTCTTATTAGTTGATCATTCATTCATCATGGAAGCATAAGTCCCAAAATACAATTTCATATGTCATTCATGTTTTTCATGCCATTGGCATTCATTACCATTCATATTTTGAACTATTATGTTAACATTTCATAGTTTCTAGATTTATTACCTCAACTTCTTTAATAATTTGGACCAAGGTATAGTAGGTAAGCCATACCTTCTTCATGAGATTTATAGATCTATGTTTTAGGTTTATTTTGATTTTAGAGTCATTCAATTTGCATTTGTGTAGCTTATGTTGTAGCCAATTTACAAAAACTGTTCTAGTGACAAATTTCCAATTTTTTAGGGCATTCCAGAATCTAGGCAGATTTTGGACTCATTTTGTCAGGCTATTTTGAATAGGTTACAGTCATAATTGAACTTCATATTCTTCATATGAATTGTTCCCCTATGTCTTAGGATTACATAGGTTTAAAAATCACTCAATTTGGGATTTTGTAGAGTGAGTTATAGCTAGATAATTAACCCTGGTTCATAGATGCAGTACCCTGCAGATTCTAGGTTTCTAGGTTTTTAGGTCAGTTTTGCACTCAATATTTTAATATTCTACGCCCAGAATTTGGACAAAATCTCTAAAACAAAGTTGTAGGCCATTGTCTTAGTTTTCCAAAGCATTCTGAATAATCACAATTGGATTTATACAATAGGAGATATGCCTTGTTTACTACACAGGGGTCACAGGGCAAATTGCTAGAATTGTAGGAAATTCTAGTTTCAGCCATTCTCATTTTCTCTAAAAATTCAACCAGTTTACCCTAGGAATTTGGTCTGGGTCAAAACACGAAAATTGTAGGTATAGGTTTCATCTTTAATTTGGCTTTGATTTCATAATAATTGAAGTTGTGTAACTCAATTTATGAGCATTTGAACTCATTGGACTCAAGCTGTCCAGAATCAGTCCCAATGCATACTATCACATTCTTTCAATTATTTTGCCATCTCATTATCATATCCCAACATTTACACATCCAATAGCCATAATATATACACAATGGCATCAAATAGGTCACAAGCAATAAAAACCCTAATTCAATTGAAACCCTAATTCAATTTATCATAAACTTAAAAATCATGAAGTTCTATAACACTAACCTTGATTTCAAGCTTCAATTAACATCAATCAACTTCCAATTTGCTTCAAATTCAACCAAACCTTGATCTTCCAAGTTGTCCTTACCCAAACCGATTTTTCCTTCTTCAATTACAACCAAGATTTCAATAAATTTCAAAGAAAAACTTCACAATCAAGCTTGAATACCATGAATTCACCATTAGTTAAGCTTAGAACATGGCTTACCTTATTTGATCAACACTTTCTTTTCACCAAAACTTCTAAATTTCTTGAAATCCTCATTAGCTTTCTTTAATTCAAGGCTTAATATGAAATTTTCATTCAATTTCCTATAACAATTATGGGAGAAAGTAAGGGTTTTAGAGCTTAGAATGAGTTTTAATGGTGGAAGAGAGAAAGAAAATGAGAGAGTGAGAAAACATATGATGGACGGCCAATTTGGAGAAGATAAAGCTGATATCTCTTTCTTTTTTTCATAGAAATGTATATTAATTTATTACATAATGGTATTTTTGTAAATAAGGGAATGGCAAAGTTGTAATTATGTTGAAATCCTAAATCATTGAAATTTGACTTTTTGTTAATTATGTTTACTTTTACTAATCTTGATTAATTTAGCTAATCCATCTTCATTATCTTTATCTACCTCACTTTTGGTCAATTTTGAGCTCTTAAATTTGATTAACCAAAATTTTCTCTTATCGAGTTTCTGTTCATCTTTTCCATAATACCTAAAAAGTCCTTATCTCCCTTTTTCACCTTAGCTTTTAATCTGCTTATTTGTGCTTATTTCTTTTCATTTTCTTGACTTATTAATTCATAATAATATCTCAATTAAATCTTAATTAAGGGTCTTACAAGGTCCTACATGAGTTTGGAGCAACAACTAAATCCACAGTCGCTTCCCAGTAGGGTTACTCATCGCCGGAATCTTGTGCACATTTAATCAATTTGTACTCCACATTTTTATTTTTCTTTAACCTTAATTGATCTTTATTTAATTAAATTATGACTCCTCACTCTAATTTAAGTGTGGTTCCAGACATTCTAGTTGTCTGAATAGACTTTAGTTACCGGAACAGTAGAATGTACGGAACTGCCTAAAGTGAAGATGTTATAATTCTTCTCCTCTAAAAAGAAGTTTTGTCCTCGAAATTTACTTGGTGTAAACAACTGAGGATACTCCTGCCCCATAGTCTCTTCACTTTCCCAAGTAGTTTCCTCCATGTTATGGTGTCTTCAGAGCACCTTCACTAATGGATTCTACTTGTTCCACAATTCCTTGATCTCTCGAGCTAAGATTCTTACTGGTTCCTCTTCATATGTCAGATCTGGTTGTACATCAATAGTCTCTGCTGATATGACATGTTAAGGATCTGATCTATACCTCTTTAGCATTGAGACATGAAATACATTATGAATTTTGTCTAGCTTTGGTGGTAAAGCTAGCCTATAGGCTACCAGACCCATACATTCAATGACTTCATATGGACCGATGAACCTCGAGCTTAACTTACCTTTTGCTCCAAATCGCAACACTTTCTTCCATGGTGACACCTTGAGGAAGACTTTATCACCAACTACATACTCTATGTCTTTTCTCTTCAAATCTGCATATGACTTTCGTCTATCTAAGGCAGCTTTCAAACTAACTCTTATCACTTTTATCTTCTCCTCAGTCTGTTTTACCAATCTGGTCCCACAATCTTATCTTCACCCAATTCTGTCCAGCATAAGGGTGTCTTTTACTTCCTCCCATGCAGTGCTTCATAAGGGGGCCATCTTTATACTGGCCTGATAACTGTTATTATATGCAAATTCTACTAATGGGAGATACCTGTCACAACTTCCTTCAAATTCCATAACACAGCTTCTTAACATGTCTTCCAGTATCTGGATTACTCTTTCTGACTACCCATCTGTATGAGGATGAAAAGCTGTGCTATAATGCAATTGTGTACCCAAGGCTTTCTGTAACTTCTTCTAAAACCTGGATGTAAACCTCAGGTCTTGATCTAATATGATTGACACTGGCACCCTATGTAATCAAACTTTCTCACTTATATATAATTTTGCTAACTTCTCCAGTAAGTAGTCGGTTCTAGCTAGTAGGAAGTGTGCTGACTTAGTCAATCTACCTACTATCACCCATACTGCATCATGCTTTTTCTGTGTGAGAAGTAAACCATGAACAAAATCCATCATGATGCGATTCGATTTCCACTCAGGTATGGCTATAGGTTGCAGCAAACCTAATGGAACTTGGTGCTTTACCTTAACTTGCTAACATACCAGGCATTTAGTCACATAATCAATAATGTCCTTTTTCATACCTGGCCACTAATAATGAGACTTCAAATCATGATAAATCTTTGTACTCCTAGGGTGCATAGCATAAAAGTTACAATGTGCCTCTTTCAAAATGCACTTCTTTAATTTTTCATCATCTGGCACATATACTATTCCTTTATAATGTAGGCACCCATCTTCTTTTATCTTATATTCAGTCTCCTTCCCCTCTTGAATATGCTTTATAATGATTGCTAATTTCTCATCTTGTTTCTGTTCCTCTTGCACTTGTTGTAGCAAATTAAGCTTCACTTACAACTCAACTATGATAGCTCCATCTTATGCTAAAGACAAACGGGCATTCAATGATCCTAAAGCTACTATGAACTTCTTGCTCAAAGCATCTGCTACTATATTTGCCTTCCTAGGATGATAGTCAATAACACAATTATAGTCCTTTAGGAACTCCATCTATCTTCTCTAGCTCAGGTTGAGTTCCTTCTGGGTTGGCAAATATTTAAGACTTTTGTGATATGTGTAGATATAACACTTTTCACCATATAAGTAATGCCTCCATATCTTCAATGCAAAGACAATTACCGCCAATTTAAGATCATGAGTAGGGTAATACTCTTCATATGGTTTTAGCTGCCTAAAAGCATAAGCAACCACCATTCCTTTTTGCATTAGAACACACCCAAGCCTATTATACGAGGCATCACTATAGATCACAAAGTCTTTCCCTAATACTAGTTGTGTCAACATTGGTGCCTCAGTAAGCATAGCTTTCAGTTTCTCAAAATTGGCTTAGCATTTATCATTTCAGTCAAACTTTACATTCTTATGCAGTAACTTAGTTAATGGAGCTGCTATAAGAGAGAAGCCTTTCACAGATCTCTTGTAGCAGCCTGCCAAACCTAAAAAAATTTTGACTTCTGTTACATTCTTAGGTGGCTTCCATTCTACTATAGCTTCTATCTTCTTGGGATCCACTCTAATCCCATCAGCTGATACTATGTGTCCAAGGAAAAAAAAATCTCATTCAACCAGAATTCACACTTGGAAAACTTAGCATACAGCTTCTTCTCTCTCAGAGTCTGTAATACAATCCTTAAATGCTCATCATATTCCTCCCAATCCTTGGAATACACTAGTATATCATCATTGAAGACCACTATAAACCGATCCAAATAAGGATGAAAGATACAGTTCATAAGGTCTATGAATGCTACTGATACATTTGTCAACACGAATGGCATCAACAAAAACTTATAATGTCTATACTAGGTCCTGAAAGCAGTCTTAGGCATATTCGCCTCCTTTACCCTCAGCTGATGATACCCCGATCTGATATCAATCTTGGAGAAAACACCTGCTCCCTTCAATTGATCAAACTGATAATCTATTCTGGGCCAAGGATACTTATTCTTCACTGTCACTTTATTCAATTGCTGATAGTCTGTACACAATCTTAAGGTCCCATCCTTCTTCTTTACAAATAACACCAGTGCTCCCCATGGTGATATGTTAGGGCAAATAAACCCTTTATCCAGCAACTCTTGCAATTGGATTTTTAACTCCATTAATTTTGTGGGTGCCATCCTATAAGGAGCAATTGATATCATTGTTGTACCCAGCATCACTTCAATGGCAAACTCTACTTCTCTTTCCGGTGGTAAACCAGGCAATTCCTCTGGAAACATATATGAAAAGTCACATACTGTGGGTATATCCTAGAGACTAGACCTAGTCTTCATGTCATCAACTACATGTGTTAGGTATGCTTCACAGCTATTCCTTATCAGTCTCCTTACAGTAGTAGTTGATATGACATTAGATAGGTAATCTGTCTTTTCACCCATAATAATGATTTCTTCATTATCAGGAGTTTTCAATGTGATCCTCTTTAATCGATAATCAACTATAGCTTGGTGATGTGAAAACTAGTCCATCTCCAAGATCACATCAAACTCATGAAAAGGTAGTTCAATAAGGTCTGCTAAGAACTCATACTCTTGAATCCTCAAGGGATAATCCCTATAGACCTTATTCACCACTACACTATGGCCTATAGGGTTAGCGACCAAGATATCCTGCTCGGTCTCATGTCTCTAAAATCCTCTTTCCATCGGCAAAGCAATACTAATATAGGAATGCATGGATCCTTGGTCTATCAATGCATGAATAGGAATATCATAAAGGAAGAAAGTACCCTAGATCACATCTGGCGCATCTTGCTCCTCTTGAGCTCTCATAGCATAGGCACGGGCTGGTGCCCTAGTCTTTGGCCTCTCCACAATCTCAGAAGCAGCTTTCTATGAACTGCTCGCTGCCTCTGTCCTACCAAGTCTCATACCCTTCTGAGCTATAGGGGCAGGTCTCTCTGTCTGTGATGGAGTGGCAGAAATACTCTTCTGAGGGCAATCTCTCTAGAAGTGATCTATAGCCCCACAACGGAAACAACCCATGGTCAAATACCAACACTCTCCTCTGTGCCTTTTACCACAATGACAACATGTGGTTAGAGCTGCTCCTCTAGCTACTATCCTAGGAGAACTCGCTACTGATACTGCTGACTATCCTCTCTTAGGCACAGGCTATGGTCTGGGTCTCAAGGGCTGACTCTAGCTTTGGCTCTAGCCTTGAGGTCCCTTAGGCCTCTTACTAGCTGCAAATGAAGAGCTAAACTACCCCTGGCCTCTTTTATGCTGTCTATCTTGACGGCTCTACTCATTATCTCTAACCCTCTCTGCATTTAGAGCTACCTCTACCATCTGAGAGAAGTTTGTAATCCACAATGCCATGATATGAAGCTTCACATTATCATTCAATCCTTCCTCAAATCTATGGCATCTCTCGGCCTCTGTGGGTACCACCTCGCGAGCATAGCGGCTTAACCACACAAACCTTGCTCATACTCAGATACTGTAAGCTGCCTCTACTTCAAATTAATAAACTCTCTCCTCCTAGCATCCAAATATATATGGCTGATGTATTTGTTCCTGAACTCAGCCAAAAAGTACTCCCATGTTATCGCTGTAGGCTGCATTATCCTGGATACAATGTCCCAACACTGGCAGGCATCCTCCTAAAGAAGGGAGACTGCACCTTCTATACTTTGCTCCAGAGTGCAGTGTAGTTGCTGAAGAATCCTTTCTGTCATCTCTAACTAATATTTAGCTGCTGCAAGATCATCCTCTTTCTTTCCTTTAAAGTCCACTGCTTTGTATTTTCTAAGCTTCTCCAGATGAGACTTTTGTGTAGGTTAAGCCTGTGGGATGGCTCCGGTCATCTGTCTGAAGAAGTTAGCCATCTGCTGAAAGAAAGCTTGCTGAGGCTGTGCAGGCTCTCCAGATACCTGTACAGCTGGATCTCCCCTGCCTTTGTCGTCATCTCTAGCAGGACATGACTTTTTACCTCCTCCTCAACTACCCTCTGTGATTCAGACTCCATTCTATAACCTAAATAGATAGGATAATAAATATGCGTTAGTGTCACCTTGACTCTTAATGGATGCAATGCATGACATGTACTCTATGTTCTTCTATAAACCTTGCTATGATACCACTAAATGTAACACCCCCTTACTCGGTCTATAGTGTAGTTGAGCAAAGGAATGCCACATCCTATGCCAAAGCACCTAATCTTATCTTATTCAATTTGGGATTAATTATATTTTATTATAAGTTAAATCTAAGAAATTCTAACGAAAAAACTACAATAGTTCCCCCATATTAATAACCATTGACCTGTTAAATCATTAATATGTTTAAATCATCTCAATAAAATAATCTCAAATTTGTATCAAATCAACATCTCAAATTTTATTTCCATATTCATTCACATAATCATTTCCATCCATGATTTTGCTTCATCTCATTTCATTTATTTACATAATGTACATAATTATTACATAACTTAAAATTTAGTTACAAACTTTATATTTGATTACAACACATGTGGTCATGCATAACTATGGGCCAATAATGTATATACCAAAATGATGTGTGGAGGTGACAATAGCTCCTACTGCAGATAAGCTCAAAACTCCCTATCCCAGAGTTTACTGGACCTTCTCACTAGAACCAGCGTGAGGAAAAACCCATCGTGCTAAGCATTTTTGCTTAGTGGTGCACTAAAAATAATAAAGTACAATATTGAATCAAAAAATAATAATTTCTACAATTGTATGAAAATAAGGAAATTGCACATTTGAATATTCATAAGTCATGCAAGAGCAATGTAGAATTTGTAATTTCTAATTTTGGAGTTAATTCATATGTATTTTAAATACTTTTCACAATATTTTTCTTATTCCCTCATATTTACACATTTTTGTGATCTTTGGAAGCATTTATGTGTTTGGGATCTTTTCATTTCTTTATCTTGATATTCAACTTCTTTAATTTATTTCAGTGTGCAAGTAACCTTTAATCAAATTGTTTGGACTGGATATGTGGGTTTTACTAGTGCTGGGCACTCGGTGCCTCAGGCTGTCATACCGTTGGACACATCGGTGCCTACCGGGTATGTAAATATAAATATGCATAAAGGCCAAAAGAATAATCATATTGGATACTCGGTGCCTGCCAATGATTATTCAAAGTGATCATGAACATGGGATAACCATATCGAACACTTAGTGCCTGCCAATGGCATCCAGGCATAAAAGCCAAATGCAGTACTGCTAATCTCATTCCTTCTTGGCATGCCAATCTATCCAACCCTTATACTACTGTCTAGGCATACTCGGGCTAATTTATCATTATTAGCAAGTCATCTTTCTCATTATTTCATCATTCATTCATCATGGGAGCATAAGTCCCAAAATACAATTTCATATGTCATTCATGTTTTTCATGCCATTGGCATTCATTACCATTCATATTTTGAACTATTATGTTAACATTTCATAGTTTTCAAATTTATTGCCTCAACTTCTTTAACAATTTGGACCAAGGTATAGAAAGAATTAGGCCATACCTTCTTCATGAGATTTATAAATCTATATTTTAGGTTTATTTTGACTTTGTAATCATTCAATTTGTATTTGTGTAGCTTAAGTTATATCCAATTTACCAAAACTGGTCTAGTGACCAATTTCTAGTTTTTAAGGGCATTCCAGAATCCAGGTAGATTTTGGACTCATGTTGTTAGCCTATTTTGAATAGGTTGCAGTCATAATTGGACTTCATGTTCTTCATGTGAATTGTTCTCATGTCTCAGGATTACACTGGTTCAAGAATCACTCAATTTGGGATTTTGTAGAGTGAGTTATGGCTAAATGATCAACCCTAGTTTACAAATGCAGCACCCTGCAGATTTCAGGTTTCCAAGTTTTCATGTCAGTCTTTCACTCAATATTTTAATATTCTACACCCAGAATTTGGACAAAATCTCTAAAACAAAGTTATAGGCCTATGTCTTAGTTTTTTAGAGCATTTTGACTCATTACAATTGGATTTACACAATGGGAGATATGCCCTATTTACTACACGGGGGTCACAGGGCAAATTGCTGGAATTGCAAGAAATTCCAGTTTTAGCCATTCTCACTTACTCTAAAAATTCAACCACTTTACCTTAGGAATTTGGTCTAGGTCAAAACACAAAAATTGTAGGTATAGGTTTCATCTTTAATTTGGCTTTGGTTTCACAATAATTGGAGTTGTGTAACTCAAGTTATGAGTATTTGAACTCACTAGACTCAGGCTGTCCAGAATCAGTCCCAATGCATACTATCACATTCTTTCAATTGTTTTGCCATCTCATTATCTTATCCCAATATTTACACATCCAATATCCATAATATATACAAAATGGCATCAAATAGCTCACAAGCAATGAAAACCCTAATTCAATTGAAACCTTAATTCAATTTGCCATAAACTTCAAAATCATGAAGTTCTATAACACTAACCTTGATTTCAAGCTTCAATTAACTTCAATCAACCTCCAATTTGCTTCAAATCCAACCAAACCTTGATATTCTAACTTGTCCTCGCCCAAACTAATTTTCCCTTCTTCAATTACAAACAAGATTTCAATCAATTTCAAAGAAAAACTTCACAATCAAACTTGAATACCATGAATTCACCATTAGTTAAGCTTAGAACATGGCTTACCTTGTTTGATCAACACTTCCTCTTCACCAAAACTTCTAAATTCCTTGAAATCCTCATTGGCTTTCTTCAATTCAAGGCTTAATATGAAGTTTTCACTCAATTTCCTATAAGAATTATAGGAGAAAGCTAGGGTTTTAGAGCTTGCAATGAGTTTTAATGGTGGAAGAGAGAAAGAAAATGAGTGAGTGAGAGAGAGAAAACATATGATGGACGGCCAACTTGGAGAAGATGAAGCTGATATCTCTCTTTTTTTTTTTTTTTTATAGATATGCACATTAATTTATTACATAATGGAATTTTTGTAAATAAGGGGAATGACAAAGTTGTAATTATGTTGAAATCCTAAATCATTAAAATTTGACTTTTTGTTAATTATGTTTACTTTTATTAATCTTGATTAATTTAGCTAATCCATCTTCATTATCTTTATCTACCTCACTTTTGGTCAATTTTGAGCTCTTAAATTTGATTGACCAAATTTTTATCTTACCGGGTTTCTATTTATCTTTTACATAATACCTGATAAGTCCTTATCTCCCTTTTTCACTTTAGCTTTTAATCTGCTTATTTGTGCTTATTTCTTTTCATTTCCTTCACTTATTAATTCATAATAATATCTCATTTAAATCTTAATCAAGAGTTTTACAAGATCCTACATGAGTTTGGAGTAGCAACTGAATCTACAGTCGCTTCCCAGTAGGGTTACTCATCGTCGAGATCTTGTGCTCATTTAACCAATTTGTACTCCACTTCTTTATTTTTCTTCAATCTTACTTGATGTTTATTTAATTAAATTATGACTTCTCACTCTAACTTAAGTGTGCTTCCAGACATTCTAGCCGTCTGAACAGACTTTAGTGGTCAGAACAGTAAAATGTACGAAACTACCTAAAGTGAGGATGTTACAGGAGGGGGCTATGTTGGGAGTGTTTGGTCAGGTATTAGGGAGCTGATAGGGAAAAATGAGACAAGGTGGGGTTCCCTCCCACGTTTATATAAAAAGGAACTTCAATAGCCAAAGTCTCCTGTCATAACAACTTCTCCCTTGGCTTTCTCTTTTTCACTTTTATTGTTAGTCTTATTTTTCTCCCTTCCTGTGATACATGTCCCAACTCTAAACACACACTCCGGCCACCATGGGTGGTGGGTATTACAAATCTATTGTCCAAGACACCTTCATGAAGACGTTCTTTCATCACTTATACAAATGGTCGCTAAAGAAGAACGACACATGCTTCTGTTTCTTCCCATATTCTACAAATATAGCTGCCACGCATTTTCCTTTCATTAATGAATAATAAAACAACTCTAACAATCTTCAACGACCATTCCAATGACCTTAACAGCTTCTTCCCTTCACCATTACACACCGTTTCACTTACTCTAGTACTTAATGTTTTATTAACAACATTTTTTTATATTAATTTGTGTAGGTCCACCGTAAATCTATCAGTGCCTACAAGGCAAATGAAAATCAATAAAGAGCTTACAAGGAAATACTAAGTTGTAAAAGTATGTCTATATCATGCCCAAATATGACAATTTAGGCATGAAAGTTAATTAGAAATATGTTGAAAAAATAATTCACGACACATAAATTATAAAAGCTTGTAATATTTTGGTATATCCAAATAGCATAAGTTTTTGAATTGATTGAGTGCTCTAACATGGTTCCAAAGCTTAATTTTATCTCTTGCTTTACAAAATCTTTATATGTTTATAAAGAAAACTTGTTTAGAATCACTCTATCATAAATTCAAAATATAAATATATAAATATATAGAATCCAATCATTTATGATTCTTTTTATGCACTGATCGTAAATAATCTCAAATATTCGCATAACCGCAAATTTGAGTTTGGTTTTATTCTACTAGAAAATGATTGTCTCATCCTTCAATGTTCCATTAAAGATTTATTTATTTTTTTTAATTTTATGTAATATATAAATTTAATTTTAGTAGAAAATATAAATTAAAATTAAATAATTCATATTATTTTATATTAATTTCAAAATTATTCCTTTTTAATGATCGATATTTTCAATTTAAAATTAAAAATATATCAAATTTTATTTTTTATATTATGTTAAGTATTTTTATTAATTCTTTGAAAAATATTAAATAATATATTTAATTAATATTTTGATATTTTTATTATTTTGAAATATAATAACTTTAAGTTATATATTTAATATAATATTTTAATTACTTATGTGTATATATAATAAATAAATAAATTATTTTATAATTTATTTGTAAAAGAAAAGAAAAAAAAAAAAAACTTGAAAGAGAACCAAAATTGGCTACTTCTGGACATTAATGGCCGGCAATACCCTTTGAAAGCACTGCTGAGTTCTAATAATAATAAATAAATAAATTATTTGATTCAATTTTTTTTTATCCTAATTTAAAAAAAAATTGAACTGAATATAATAAAATAAATTTCTTAAAACATAAACTAAATAAAATCGAATTAAATTTTTAATCAAATTAATTTGATAAAATTTTCGATTTAATCAAACTCTACTCATCCCTCCCAATGTTTATTATATGAGCCCTGATGCCTCTGTTAATTTGCGAAACGCGACCTCTATTATTTCGCCACATTTGCTTTCCATTAATGATGTATTTTATGCCTTTCTACGCAATTTGTGTGCCTTCTGAGCCAATTCATATCAAAGACCACCAACATACAAGCAGAAGCTTGCTTGGCAATTGGCGTCACCAAATGAGCACAGAGCTGAGAGGTGAGAAAGATACCCAAATTTGAAGTTGTAATTGTTGTTGCTGAAAGCAACTTTCACACAAAATATTAGAAAGAATTCTCTTTGATAATACACAATAGATTTTTACAATTCGATTTTCATATGCCAAAAGCTGGTTATTTGAAAAATTTTCAAACATCTATTAAATTGCACTAATAAACTCCTGCAAATAACTATTCATTCTCTAACAGAAACTCTTATTATGGACATTTTCATAGCTATGTGTAATGCCAGTGTCAAATATGTCCTGAAGCTTCAATCTGCTCTTAGTATTAGCTTTTATTTTATGTTTTGAATGCTTGTATCTACTTCCCAAGGAACCTAGCTTATTGTTGTCATTAAGCTAAGCTGCTAAGGCATAGGCTGCATCTGTCTGAGTATGAGCTGATGTTCACGGATTTTGCTAAGGAAATTGGCTTCTGCGTTCAGAATGTTAAGAAAAATGTTCATGTTTCAGGTCGATTAGATTCACTCATTTTGTGACAGCCCCAGAGCCACTGCTTACCTTACCCGATATTGACAAAACTGGATTACAAATCTAAGCAGTCTTGAATGTTGTAATGTTATGTTGAACTCATTTAGTATTTCATCACCCACCAAATGCTGAAAGAAGAGAAATTTGAGGGATTTGAGTCATAACTTGAAAGGTCGTTTGGGCATAAGGGCAGAAAAGGAGGATATGCTCAGTAGTTCCTTCTCCATTGTCACACGGCTGAAGAAGGGGTGAGGCTGCTGTTCCTTATACACGTCTGAAAGCGTAGGCAAACTATTCATAGCGGCTCCCCAGGGAAATGCTTCTGCATTGTAGTTTGAACCATAAATATGCAGCATTCAGTGAAAATTCACCAAATAAACAATCTGCTATTGGCATACAAGTCATTGATTAGCCCAATATGAATTCTTACAGCTATTAGAGAATAGGTATATTTCATTCTTTTAACTTCCATAGAGTGGCTAAATTGCTGTTTGTTCTGCAACCATATTATAAATACTCATATGGTGATGAGGTTGGATATCATCTAATAATAATAATAAAAACAAAAAAACAAGTGCAATAAATGAGAAAATCTTCCTGAAAACAACTTCCCTTAAAATGTCTCTCTACTTCAAAAATGTGAAATTGCAATAATAAAGGGCAATATTATAATGTTTAATAACCACTGATAATCCTATCGCCCACTTCAAAGAAACCAAAATTGTCTAATAGTTCTTTCCTATTGCATTTATGAGTATGGAAGCCTCTAATTCTACCTAAATTATCTAAGAAGTAGATATTAATGTCACATAAACATAATTCCGAAACATGGATTCTTTTGGAAGTATCATTAGTAAGAATATATGATTAGCTGATCTAGAAGATCATAATTCTGTCAGCATCATAATACAGAAATGGGAAAAAAATTGACATGTCTCTTTGAAGAAAGATAAAAAAAATATATGGACATAATCTTCCAAGTTCAAACCTTGAATTGCAGTCAAATGATGGCCTGACATGATTTCTGTTGCATTGATCCTTGCCTTGTGAGACTTCCTTTTAATTGCTTCAATTCCTGAGAGCTATATCATCTCATAGTTGGTTCAACATCAAGCTTTGAGAATAACAAGTTGAAATTTAGTTTGTATCTAGGCAGAACATTTGACAAAGGAAATTTCTTTTCATCACTTTCATATCGACTTCAGATAGAGAGAGAGTACCTTACAATTTCATGGCATGAAATATTTTCACGCTTACCTTCATGATGATCAACTCAATTCATGGCAAATTATTGGTAAACACACATAATTTGTGCCAAAAAAAAAAATTAATAATGCATGACAGAAGTGGAAAAACTGATGCAAAAGAAGATCAAAAGATAGATGTAGCAAGTGCAATTATCCTCCTGCATGTTGCTAACTGATCTGATCATAAAAAATTGTAAATCAAACAATGCACAGCCATGAATTATAGATGGCAGAGCAAACTTTCATCCCCAACAAATTACTTAAATGACTTGTAAGCATCATCTGCTCAGTCAATGATCACATACCAAAAGTATAATTTGAGCTGAATGGTATCTTAATGTTTGTAAAGATAATTATTAAAGAGTCGAAGAAGATAGACGCATGCTTTGCTGCCTAAGCATTAAGAATTGCAAACATAGTTATAACAAAGGCTGTGAACCCCAGATGGCATAGTGACAATTGAAAGCCATTCTTTCTTGCAGTTTCCAGCACTGCACATGATGTGGCAAAAGTGCATAGATTTGAATATACCAAGTTAATCATAATTGGTTAACAGCCAGTGATCAAGGGATAAATAAGAGATTTTATATAAGCATATAAAGAGTTACTTTTTTTTCTCGACATGGTTGGCAAATATAGCCTTAAAACACAAGACCTGCTCTATAATAGATCAATTATAAGAAATTGAAATTGTATGAGAATATTACTGTTCTTTCTTTAAGTGTCAGTTCACCTAGGATTAGTTGAAATCAGAGGCTAAACAGGAAAAAAAAATAATCAGAAAAAAGAAATTTAATGATGACAGGAAGATGTCGGGGGAATATGACAATCTTGCTTTGCGCCTGCCATCTATAATATCAAGACTGAGAGCAAGTTTGCTGCTTAGGTGCTCAATCAAGATGGTTATCATCTATAATATTGGGACTAATCTGGTACCTGAAAGCTTGCAGTAACTTTTATGAGGCATAAGGAATTATATTATTGAATTTGCATTTCCCTTCAAGAAGTACAGAAACATAAAGCTGAGAACATCTTTGAAGCCGGAAAAGGAGGCTTGTTGAATCCTACATGCATGCTTGTGGTTATGCGACTAAGAAAAGTATGTACATGTGTCAATGCTCATGCTTGTGGTTATGCGACTAAGAAAAGTATGTACATGTGTCAATGCTAGCTGCGGCTCACTTCTTTGTTAGTTGTTCAGCTCTGAGTCTCTGGCAGGTATAAAACTGTTTATTTTGCCTCGAGTATATAAACTTGATTCAGAATTTCCTAAATAAAACTTCATATGTTTATTAAACATGATAAAGTAAACAACAAAACTATCAGTGTCCTAAACAAAATCAGACTGCAACTGCAAGTACTTGATGACTATGCTTGTTCCTCTCCATCTAGATCCCACTTCCGCAACATAAAATCCTAGGCCATCATTATCGTTCAATTTTTGCCACAGAAACATCTACATGAAGAAATCTACACCAACTGCATTTAATGATCAGAAAGTTAAGACTGATATAATTCTATTCAAGCAGAGGCCCCAGGAATAAATGAAGGATAAAAAGAAGAAGGTTATAAAATATCATCACTTGAGAGTTCCTCAACCCAAGAGTTCGCATAGAATAATCCAAGAGTAAAGCCATCTAATTAGCAATAAAAAATATTTTGCAGCAAATAACATCCACAATTTTCAAGTGTGAAAAACAATCCCGTATGTTTCACTTTGTCAATTGCAAAAGCTGATGAAATCTACACATCTAAGAACAATTGTTAAACAAAGAGAAAAAATAAATCCCACAATCAAAAGGTTAGTTTCAGAAGAAAAAAAAAAAATCCCATTGAATTCTATTATTCTCATGAATAAAATCCTCAAATACCTATGTCAAAAAAAGTTGAATTGAGCCTCCTTCCAAATTCGACAATAAGCAGGCAATGCAATCTCTTTGTATTATTGCAAGAGCAATTGTAAACAGAGATCCTCAGGATTTCTGAAATTCTTTAACTCTTGTAGCCAACGCAATTCTTATATCAGAAGCCTTTCTTTCAATCAAAGTCTCCTCCAAATCAGCATCACAGCACTGAGGACCTTGATCATATAAAGAATAATCTCCCACATCAAGCAGTGCAGAATCATCCTCCCTCATTAATAAAGCATTATGAAGGATCGAGCATGCGCCAATAAAAGCAACAGCAGTCTTAAGCTCCTCTTCGATTGGTTTACACAAAACACCCCAATTTTTCAAGCTAGCGACAGTTCTAAATGCAGAAACTCGCATTAAATTATTTGCTGTATTAAATACCTCTTCATATGATCCAGGCAAAGCATCAACAAATGGAACCATTAACCAAGGAAGTAAAGGATACCCTTTTCCTCCAATTAGGTACTGATTTATGGCCACACCATTGAAAATAACTGGGCTCGAATTCAATAGCCTCCCTTCTTCAATATCCTTGTACAAAGTTGTCGATTTAAGTATCCTACAATTACCCTTATCTCCACGAAATCCAGCGATTACACTTAAAATTCTTGAAGATGAATCCACAACAATTTGAACAGCAATTCTATCATCTTGATCCTTGTCGTCTGAAGCTAATTTGCAATCATTCTTCCCATCAAGCTCGAATCTAGCACATCCTATCACACCACAACAATTTGGTAATCCTGTAAGAGTTTCAAAATCTTTTGACACCAATTGAAGCTCAGCAGGGGAAGGAAATGCAACCCAGAAGCGAAAATTGGTGCATAAGACCCGGCACAATTGCTTAGCACAAAACCGAGTCACTGACTCAGTGACGCCAAATCGGCCAGCGATGTGAGAATAATTTGAGCCGGTAGCCAATCTAAACAGACCGATACCTAACCGGAGTTCAGCAGAAAGATTAAGCGGTGATCCAATCGGGTCACGGCATTCTAGCAACGGTTCAAGCAAGCCAGAGAGCCATTCAAAGGTTGAAGAGCTCATTCTGAAGAAGGTTTTATACGAGTCAGGGTTCCGAGTAACTCGGTCCCACTCACTGAGTCGAGGTCCGTGCTCATGGTCTCCGTCTTCGTGGGTGGACTCAGAGTCCAGTTCTGAGAAATAGGTTCTCTTCCTTTTCCTGGAAAAAGTGAAGAGAGAAAGGAAAGCAGAAATTTCTTGGGAGGAGAGGAAATGGTGGAGAAGAGGGAAAAGGTTAGCATAGGAATTGGTATTGGAATCAAAGGAATTGGAGGAAGGGAAAATGAGTAAAAGGAGGAGAAGAAGTTGAGAGATGAGAGAAGAAAGAAGAGCAGCCAATTTCTTGGATTCCATTAATTTTTCCAGAGTGTCGGGGGAATCAGATTGTGGAATTTGATTTTCTCGGGAATCGATGTTTGTCAGACTGCTGTTGAGTAGTAGAATCTGGGAAAGGACGGAACATGGTACACCTGGCTGTAGAAGTTTCTTTTTGGGTCACGTGACCTTATTGCTATTATAGAAAGGGTTTTTTTTTTTTGGAAAAATTTTTTTAATAGTATTAATGTAACTTTTTAATAAAATAAATATTTAATTTCCTATTTTGAAAAAAAATATATATTTACTAGTCTCCTTATGTTTTATTTTACCTACTTTTTATTCTTTTAATTATTTCAAGTATTAATTTAAATTTTACTCAATTTTTATATTTAAAAATATAATGACATAATATTTTATTTTTTAAATTTTAAACTATTTCACTTTATAATAGTATTTTTTTTATTTTAAATACATTGAATAAAGAAAATTTATTTAAAAGTAGAGAAATGAATTAAAGAGTAAATAAAATAAAAATATAAAAATCAATTTATAATATAGAAGGAATTATTTGAGGATAAAAGTATTTACATATTTTTTTCTGAAAAAATTAAAAAAGAAGTTCTAAATTTACCGTTTCTTTCCGCAGGACTTGCATAAAGCAAATCATGTTTGTAATTCAAGATGAAGATAGAACAACAAATTGAGATCCTATAAAATTAATATATATATATATGGAAATTAAAAAAATAAATCAATTAAATTGAATTTTTATAAAATTTTACATTAAGTAAAGTTTAGTGTTCTAGGTGGATCTGATTATTTAAATTCCACTTTAGATCATATTTTCATCATTAAATTTAGGACCTGTTTGGTTTAACTGTTGAATATAACTGATATTTAGCTATCAGTGTTTGGTAAAATTATATTTAGTTGTTCATATTGATATGTGAAATGACTAATAAGGATATATATCATATAATTTATTTTATTATTTAAATAAATATAAAATTATAAATTTATTATATTATATTATTTTTTTATTATTAAATTAATATTATATCATTTATTATAATATTAAAATAAATATATAATTATTAATCTATCGTATAATATCATTTATTTTATTATTGAAATTAGAAAATAATTATTAAAAAAAATTAAATAACTTTAAAAATATAGATAAAATAATAAAGTAATTATTATTGTTAATAAAAAAATTTATAATTAATTTTAAGTATTTAGATATAAATAAACATTTTATATTTTATGGTATTAATAAAAAAATATTTTAACAAAGTTGAAATATGGTAATTAAAAATATTAAAATTATAAATAAAAGAGATAAAAGTATTAATAATATTAACTTTCAAGTTAAATAAAAAAGGATAATATGATCAAAATAAAAAATAAAACCAAATCAGCTATCAGCTGATGAGAAACAGTTTAAAAAATAGAGCGGATACAAACTGCAGCTGTACCATATCAGTTGTCCATCAGCTATTAATTTTATTTTTTTAAGCTTATCAAACACTTTAATTTATCTGTTTAGGTGTCTATAAGTCATCAGTTACATTCAACAAGTGAATCAAACACCCCGTTAAACCGGTTAGAGGTTTTCAATTCCTGAAAGGTAAAGTGAAGGAATTTTGCAGAGGCTTACAAGACATAGATGTGAAATGCAAAGCATCAATCATGAATTTTGGGAGTTATATGCAAATAGAAGCTCAAAAAAGTTACCGGTCTTTGATTCTTGTAATGCAAGTCATGTTGTTGATCTCCATGTTTGGAATCTAACACTTTGTATTAATAACCATTTAATAAGCCATCAATACTTTTTAGCACGTATAATAAGAATTTATTTTTTTTTTAATTTAAAAAAGTTATTTTGAAATAAATAGAAATTAAATGTAATTATACAAAAATTCAATTTATTTTTTTATAAATGATTTATTTTATGAAAATTTTATTTAAAAAAATGGTATTTTCAAGAGTTTCTTGGACGTTGTTACAAAGCGTCAATCCCGTTGATTAATTCTATCATTTTTTAATATTGATAGGATCTTCGGCTCTTTATAAAATAAATAAATAAATAAATTCAGAATAAAATATCAATTGGGCCGTAAATTTAATTTGATATATTTTAGTAAGTTGAATTTGATTCATCGGTTTTTATTAAAAATATATATTTTATTTATTTATATATATATATATAATATTTAAATAAAAATATTTATAATTAGATTTCTTTTACTATAAAAATCCAATCAACTTAATCAAATATTTTAAATTTTAAATTAAATCAAATTAAATTAATTAAATAACGATATAAAAAAATAAAATTTTCTCTAGTTAATTTAATTTTTCAGTTTAAATTAAATAATGCTTATCCTATTGACAGAAAAAAAAAAATTATGGTTCTCCAGGGGAAACATACCTTACAGCCTTATGATGAGTTGCTGATAGAAGAGCTTAAAGCCATATCCTCATGTTCTTGGTGTATTCTTTTTATTCCTAGACAAGCTAATAATCGTGTATTAGTGTTACGTATGTTTTAGCTCAATTTAATTTATTTTCTACCTCTTTATTCATTTTTCCTTCCACTATAATAATTCCTCCACATTTAGAAATCATAATTGTTTCAATCATAATTTATAAAGCAAATAATAACCTAGTAAGAGGAAATAGGGAAAATTAACCTTTTTTTATTGGAAATTACCTCACATGCACAAGTGAAAATGCCATATCTTTATTGTGTTTTTGTTTGCTTTGTTATTTTTAGGTTTTTTTTTTTTTTCCTTTTTTCCTCTATGCTATTGGAGTCTGAGTCTAAAGAGATTTTGTCTTGCTCCTTCTCCTTCTATACACCAAAACCTGATCTTTCGTCCTATAGGGCCAATAATACTTTTATCTAGGGTTGTACACAGTTCTTTAAATTTTAAACTGAATCAAAAAACCATACTATACTGTATCAAAATCCAAAAAGAATCTTTTTTGGATTGTCTTTCTTCCTAAGCTGTTAGAGTGTTAATCCTAAGGGATTTTGCGTTGCCCCTTCTCCTTGTATAGATCAAAGCCCGATCTTTCCTCTTCTATGGCCAATAATACATTTATCTAAAGTTGAGGCTTTGATTACTACTTTGAAGACTATGGTAATATTCAATAACAATTTTTAAGATAACATTTAGTGTTTTAATTCTAGTTAAAATACTATTTTTTTATTTATACTGTTTGATGATATAATAATTATTTTAATTTTTAGAGGTTGAGAGAGTAATTAATGAAAAATTATCTATCCTAACTTTTATAAATTGAGGGAGTGCTTTGATTAAGGTTAATAAGATACCACTAATTTTACATTCAACGGTTAATTTAATAGTTATTTATACCGAACACTTATATTTTAAATTATTATATAAATAACTAATCACTAATAATTAATATCTAACAATTATTAAAACAGTTAACAGCTATTAAAATAATTAATATTGTCAATCAAGACCTGTATATAGTTAGGTCTGTCTCATTTTAGTGGGAAAAGTACAATACATTTGCCAAGTTGATGCCTCAATGTTTGTGTTTTTCAATGTGTTTTTCCTCCGTCCATAAATAATAGCCACATTTTACTATTGATTTTATCCAAAATTATTCACTGCGTTTAAAAGATCAAGGAGAATTAACTTTTTTTTTTTCAATTTTACCCTTTATCTCTATAAAATATAATAAATATTTATACAATTTTTTGTAATTAATATTATCACCTTATTCTTAATTGAATCCGCTGTTTTTCACATTAATATTTATTCTTTAAATTTCTAAGAAAGGATAATTAAGTAAATTATTAATTTTTTTATGAAAATAATATTATCTAGTAATTTTTTTAATTACTGTAAAAACTCTAAATATGACTAATATTTATGGATAGAGGGAGTATGTTAATGTAATTTGTTTCTAGGATTATGGGACGAAGTCAGAAATATTTGGCTTATAATTGTGTCCATGTGGCAATGCTATTACGAATTTTTTTAAAAAGATTTCAAAATATTTTCCAATTATTAAAAACTAAAATAGGTAATGTTTATTTATTAAAAATAAGAAAAATCATTTTTTAATTTTTTTTTCTTGGCAAAATAGAGAAAAACTTGTATGTTAATGATAAGTGCAACCCGCTTACTTCATCAGAAGGTTTCAAGCTCTGGTTTTCTATTGCAGCCTAATGGCAAATCTATCACCGATTCAACTGTTGATAAATTTTTAGAATGCTATTTAAAATATTTTTTGTATTCATTTGAATTTTATTAAAATTTAAAAATATTTATACATACATAACATATTATATTATTAGTTTAATAATATAATAAATAATAAAAAATATTTTTATAAAAAATATTTTCATAAAAAATAATTAAAAAATATTTTCTTAAAAAAAATTAAAAAAAAATATATATTATATATATATATAATATTTTTTATGAAACAAAAAAATACCCAGATGTTAATTCAAAAACACGACCTATTATAGGAAACTACTGACTTGAGAGGATGACAAAATTTATCAACACAGTCCAGCTTCACAGATTAGAGTATTTAGAAAGTAGATCAATAAATTGTTTTGAAAATGTCCACTATCTGCAAAGCCTTTGGACAACAGAAAATGATAGGATATCTAAACTCATTCAAGATAATACACTTAGCTTTTAAAAAAAAAAAAAAAACTACATACATTTCCTTTATTCAAAATGGAAGTTGAGGCATGCACTAATCTAGAATTTTCATTTTTTTTTTTGGTGTGTGTATTTAGGAGAGACAAATCAGAACGACTAAAGATTGAATCTCAATAGATCATGGAAGCAAGGTTACTCTACCACTTATAATACCCATCACTTATAATACCCATCACGTATTTAAGACCGTTCAAGTTGAAGGAGTACATTCATATATACTGATTCTTTATGAAAGGACAAAAAGGGATTGAAACTCCATTAGTGCACGCAACCCTGCACTGCTTCTAGAAAAAGAGAGTAGAACACAAGTTATAAAGAATCATTAAGGAAACTAGTAATTTTTGTCTTTGATAGGTGCAACTAATGCATTCACCATTGGACAACCTATGTCTTTAGTTTTAACCACCACACCAATGGAATACATCATGCAAAACTTTTTGGCACAGAATATTACTAGTAAAAAGTGATCAATAGACGAGATAGAATGCAATGAAGAATGTAGTTGTCTAATATTCATGGGCAAACTCTGGAAAAAGAACTACCAATAAATTTAAATGTTGTTCATTTGTTCAATTTAAAGTATTTAGCAATTGAGTTGGCAAATTGTTTCAAGTCAGCCCCTGTCCTGAAACAGTACAAATTGATGTATTCAAAAACAAATTGTGCATAAAATGTTCAAAATGAATTCTAAAAAGAAAGAACCTCAAATCAAAGACAGTCTGATTCCCATGAACAGATTTTCATTAAATTCTATAGACTGTCAATAAGCATTTTTTAACTATTGGTACAAATCTTTCTTATTGGTTTTGACCATGCAGAACAAACGTTGTGAGTATCAAAAATTCATTCAGATGAAAAGAAGAATTACGAAACAAAGAATTTCAATATGTATATACCAATATGAAAATTTACTCTTGAGTTAATCTAAAGGCAATAGGGAAAAAAACCTGAAAGGAAAACCAAAGATGCAGTGGAAGAAGAGATCGCGTGAGTCAACGGCTCTAAAGTAATTGGATAAGCCTTTCATGTCTTCCAAATGTGAGTTGCACATTCTAATAAAAATTTGACACTACGTTGCTCCAAGCTTCTGGATTCGATAAGCAATGCATTTAGCAAAATATGAACAACAGCTTTATAAACGGCTCCATCATAATGCGTCCCATCAACATTACACCGAGGCCCACAATTCCAACTCATTGATTGAATGTCCAGCAATAGAAGTGGACCACCGTATCTTCATAAGAGCCTACTATTACGCAATGCTCTATCATAAGAATGCCACATTTCATCACTCATCTTCTCCCTCTTTTCCTCTGTTTTCAATATGCCATTAATCAACATTGGCATGCCAAGCCAAAACAAATGTGGTGATCTAACAGATACATAACCTGTAACAGGACCATCTGTACCCAACTGTGGTGAAAATGGTAAGAAAGACAACACAGAACTCCTTAAAGACTGTAAAGCAACACCATAATCCGACACATTTGTGACGTGGAGCATATGCCATAACCCTGCTCCCATCACCAGAACATCAGGGTAACTTCTATTTTGCATAAAACCTGTCATTAAATCTGTTAAATTTACCATATAAGGAGGCCAAATAAAATACAATTTCATACCAATATCTTCAATAACAATCTTATAATCATTGTGCCTTTTAAACAAATCACATTTAATAGATTCTATTCATTTCGAATCTAAAATCAAATTTAGCAAAGATTAAAAAATTAACCATGCTTGTGAATCCCCTGCAACAATAACCCAGGACCCATTGAGCACATCTGAGGCATCATAACTATCCAGTCTCTGAAACTCACAAGCCTTCACTTTCCCAGTTTTCGTCCAATCCCAAATCTTATCATAGATCATAGCACCATTCTTACTATTACTATTACTACTAGTGTTGCGTTGAACAAGGCTACGACTAGGCTTGACATCCCAAACAAGTTCATTAACCAAATTAATGCAAGAATCCTCACGATTATCAAATAGAACAATGGATTGAACAGAGGTGACAAAATCAGACACAGAAGGAAAATAGGGAGTTAGATGGACACCTATTGCGAGAATGATGAATAGGGCACCACTAAAGAAGAGCATTCGGTTGTGGCTCAAATGCTAGCCAGCTATCCCCATAGGCACAAAAAGCACTACACTGGCAGCCAATACTCCCAATTATACACCTCCCACCATGATTTTTACTTCCTTTAAAGATCAAATAAAAGGAAAAGACACAATCTCATATCATGAGCAAATAAAGGAAATTAAAACCTGAACCAAATCTAGAACAATCTTTAAAAAATCTGATAAATTCCAGAAAATTCAAAAACTGCAGTATCATGACTCTCCACACCTTCAGTGCTATATATTGTTGACATCTTGAAACAACCGAGAGGCAAATTAAAATAAATCAATTATCAATTAAGACAAATTTAAGATTAAATACACACACAAAAAGAAAAAAGGAATGCTCCACTATAATTTTTTTAAAAAACAAAATAAGTTTATATAAGTTTTTCTCCGTTGACTTTATTTATTTTTTGTTTCTTTTATGTAGTACGTAGTACAAAAAATAATTCATATGTTAACAGAATGTTAAACCCAGTTCAAACTTTGCGTGGTAGAGATTTGTATGTGCAAAATAAAGGAAAAAGGAAAACATTGCAACTGCAGGAGGTAATTGTCAACATCGTTTCTTTAGTTGTCCTTTTTTTTTTTGTTGTGCGTGTTTTGTATGTTTAATAAATAAACTGAATTGGATTGTTGTTTACGTTTTCTTATATTTGAACAATCTTCTTTTTCAACTTTTATTTGCAGGAAATAAAAAGTAAGAAATTGCTACAAGAGGGAATAATCAAAATTCGTTAAATTATCTCCCCTATTTTTATATATTTATCAAATAAGTTGCATTAGGTTATTGGCTTCCTTTTGTTTATATGGCTGAATAGTTTATATCCTTTATATTTTTTCTGTTAAGAGATGCATGAGATATTGGATGGCAAATCAAGTTTTAATATAAGGTTGAATGAGCTGCAGCTGCCTATTTAACCATTAAGCCCTAGGAAAAGCCTAGCAAAAACAAAGCTAAACTATAGAGAATTAAAAACATGCAAATATTCAAAACAATTCAATGTACATTCTTTTTCACCAAATTAAGGACGAACAACAAAGGTTCCCCAACTTGATTTCCCTAATAATAAATTAATGCCATTTTACTAGTTAATACTAAAATTCACCATTTTAGCACACTTCAGCTTACCAATAAGTAGGTTATAGCATGTAAATTTAATTTAATCACATAAGAAGTGCATATGGATCATCACAAGTTCCCCGAAAAAAGAAAGACAAATATATTATTAAAAAAAAGGGGCAATCATTCCATTTCTATGAAACATAAATGTTGCTGGGTTCCAGAAAAATTAAAGGTAAAGTGATAGACTCGAAAGTCTATACTTGGACTTAGTCTGCTGCTTAAGTTTTTTATTTGCTGCAATATTATTCATTTATTAATTGTCATTTAATAAGTCAAATTAGTGCTTGATTCTCTCAGCAGATCATGGCTAATATATTTCAGGAAGTGCCGTTGGTGGCCTTAGAAATAGGATCAAGTTGTTTCATTTTTTTTCTATTTAAACCTTTTGTATTTGCAGCAGTAATTATGAATGAAAAATTATCAATTAAGAGAAAATCTCTTTGGTTCATTCTCACCATAAGTAGAATACCATCTTGGCTTTGACAGGGACCTATCAGTGATATCAGAGCCCTTTTATCCTAATTATCTTATTCCTTTTCTCTTTTTTATGGCAACCAACAAAGAGAGAATCGAAAATCTGGAAGTTGGCTTAGGCCAACTCCAAGATAACCTATCAAAAATAGAACGGGGACTTAGTGAGGAACTGCAGCAAATTAAAGCAGCCATCACTAAATTCTCTGAGCTTTCTCTTCCTAGCAAAGACGCGTCCAGCAGTGCAAGTGACCGGAGTATCCAAAATCGCACTCACCAGGATGGCGCTAAAGAAGGAGGGCGACCATTGTATTCTGCGAAATTGGCAAAATTGGAATTCCCAAAATATTCCGGAGACGACCCAACCGAATGGTTCACGAGAGTGCATCAATTCTTTGAATATCAAGGCACCCCAGATTCGGAGAAGGTGTCCTTGGCTTCTTATCACCTTCGTGGGGAAGCGAATGAATGGTGGCAGTGACTTCGCAGAACTCACACGGAAGCAGGGACAGCTGTAACTTGGGAAGTATTCTCTGAGGAATTGTGGTCTCGTTTCGGGCCCACCGATTCTGAGGATTTTGACGAATCATTATCCAAAATCCGTCAAACAGGAGACTTACGTGACTATCAACGAGTTTGAGAGGGAACAGAGTTAGGTTGGACTCAAAAAGCACTTGTGGGGACTTTCATGGGAGGTCTTAATTCGAGATCTCCGAGGAATCAATGTTCAAACCGAAGACGCGTTGAAGGACGCCGCTTTGGCTCGGATGAAGGATGAGCAGTTGCTACGTCAAAAAGCAATTCGCCCATCTTTTCAGATGAGTTCTTTCTTCACCAACAAAAATTAAGCCATCCACGCCGGTAAAACGTCTTACTTGGGAAGAGATGCGACTATGTTTCAACTGTGACGAAAGGTTTACCCCTGGGCATAAATGTGTAACGCCCCAACTGCTTTTATTGGATGGTGGACTTGAAAACGAAGAAGATGATGACGGCGGTGGACCGGAAAAGTCACTAAAATTGCAGAGAAGTCTCCAGTTTTGACGTTTTGATTCCTTTCTTTGAACCTTGAGGACAAGGTTCTTTTGGGAAGAGGGGAGTAATGATAGACTCGAAAGTCTATACTTGGACTTAGTCTGTTGCTTAAGTTTTTTATTTGCTGCAATATTATTCATTTATTAATTGTCATTTAATAAGTCAAATTAGTGCTTGATTCTCTCAGCAGATCATGGCTAATATATTTCAGGAAGTGCCGTTGGTGGCCTTAGAAATAGAATCAAGTTGTTTCATTCTTTTTCTATTTAAACCTTTTGTATTTGCAGCAGTAATTATGAATGAAAAATTATCAATTAAGAGAAAATCTCTTTGGTTCATTCTCACCGTAAGTAGAATACCATCTTGGCTTTGACAGGGACCTATCATAAAGAAAATAAAATTTTGATATTTTCCATTCCAAATAAAAAAAAAAAAAAAAAAAGGAGGTAACCATACTGACATATATTCACAGTTGAGTCGCAGTTCAGCCATTTCATATCCTCAAAAGTAATGAATTCAAATTCATAACTTGACTTTCAAATTTTCTCAAAACTAAATGGAAAACGTAAAATCACTGAATGGAAAAATAAGCAAAGAAGAAATAGCAAACTAAAAGTAAAGGGGGAAAATAACAGAAAGAAAAGGGCACTAAAACAGATATTAAAGCACCTCTAAACAGAGTGATTTTTGCATATTAAAGCTTTTTTTGCCACTATAATTTCTAGCAATCTGTGCAGCTCCTTCATTCTACTGCCATTATTTCATGAAGCACATCTGAATAGAAATATTAAAACTGGACCCAAAAAATTTAGGGACAATCTAATCACCATGGCCTAACAAAAAACCAGCTTAGAAACTTGAATTTCTTGAATATTTCAAGTCAAGAATTTGTTATTGTTGATTTAAAAGGCTTGCATAAAAAAAACGAAAAATCTGAAATCTACATCATACGAGGTGGAGTGGATAAAGAAATATATATAAATAAATATGCGACGAACCTGGAAATGTGGTCGTCGTCGGCATTGATTGTTGATGTTTGGACGGTCGGGATGAACAGTAGCGACGGTGATAGAGAAGAGAAAATAGTAAGTGGTGAGAGAACATCATGACGGGAGAGAAGACAAGCATAAAAGCAGCACCGGAGGAGTTAGATCGCCGATTGCCGATTACCGGTCGTGATCTTAAGGGGAGTCCAGCATTTGGAATGGCAAACGAATGGGGTTCACGTGTGCTTATATTTTTTATATATTTCTTTTAAAAATATATAAAGGGGTTATAAAATTATGGGTTATACATGTTTATTTATTAAACTCCCACATACCTGTACGTTCATGTTCATCTATTATTGAAAAGGTAATGGTTCTATGCGTTTGTTTATTTATTTAGTTATTTTAACTCAACAAGTAACAAAAAATTTTAACTTTAAAATATTGCATTCTTAAAAAAAATGGCAATTGCTCAATCTAAAAATTTCATTGAAAACAGGGGAAACTAATGAAATTATAATATAACTTCATTACAAAATACTTTATCCTATGGTGCATAAACCCAATTACATTTAGTATAACATAGTGTTACATACACTAATAAATTATGTAATGAAATGAATGACGTAATATAATGTAATTATTATATATTATTATGTTTGATTATAAAATAAAATATAAGTGATATAATATAATGATAATTTTTAATATTTAATTTATTTATAATATTAGTAATAAGTAGTAGCCGTAGTGGATTAGTTGTCGGATAATGATAGTAGTGGTGACAGTAGTTAAATAGTGATAACGATGGTTGTCAATGGTGGGAGTGACCATAGTGGCCAAAAGGGGTGAGCATTAGGTCAGTTCAATTCATAACTGAAATGAATAAATTAAAAATCAAATTTTATATAAAATTAAAAATCGAATCGAATTGAACTATATAAACAATAGAACTGAATTAAACTAAAATAAATTGGTTTAGTTCTTTTTGTATTTGCATTTTTCTTTTATATAGTCAAGCCTCAAATCACATTCAATAGTCACCAACGATTTTAAACAAACATCCAAAATCAAACGACAACAAAATTCCATTAACACAATTGGTAAATAAAATTGTCATTAAGTTAAAATCACGATTATCAAAACATGATAAAGTAGCAGAAAATAAATTAAAAAAAAAATAAAGGGAAAAAAAAGGGAGAAGTCGTGATGCTGCTGTGCTACGGCGCTATGGCTCTTTCAAGCACGACTACTCTAACCTTTGAAAAGAATAATAGGTCGACATGATGCTTTGGGGGAAAATGATCGAGGCTCCACAGCTTGCGATGCTTGCTGCGGCGCTAAATGGAGATCAGAGAAGAAATTAGAACAGAGAAGAAATTAGAACAGAGAAAAGGATAGGCAAGTAGGTGGGTTAAGAAGAAAATAGGATTTGTAAGAAATAAGAGATAGGGATGGTGGAGAAGTCAACGGCTGTGTGGTGCAGCGAAGATGGGTTAAGGTTTTATGAAAAGAATTAATTTATAAGATGAAATGGATGGCTAAGATGATTTTAAAGGAATTGAGGGTTAAGATTAGAAGTGAAGTAAAATTAAAAAAGGAAATAAAAGAAGGGTGTGCATGAGTCTTGAACCAATACCTAAAAGTGAAAAACTTGAAGTTTAACCACTAAGCTACATGAGGTTATGTTGTAATTTAAGTCTTCAAATAAAATATATCGGCTTGATTTGATTTGGTTTTGCTAAAAAATTTTCCCCCAAAGCTAAATTAAATCGAATAAACTGACTTCTTAAATATTTAAAACTAAACTAAATTGATTTAAAAAAAAAAAAAGCAAATTTGCAAATCAAATCAGTTCGGTTAATTTTTTTTTTTGTTTGAATTGAATTTTGCTCACCCTTAGTGGCCATGTGATGGTAGTGGTGGCAGTGACGATAGTAACGAGGTGGTGGTGGTGGTGGCTAAATGGGAGTAGTTAGGGGTGAGCATTCGATTCGAACTGAACCGAATCAAATCGAACCGAATTAAATTATAAAAATTGAACCGTAAATGTTAAAAACTGAACCAAACCGAAATGAGTGAAAAACTGAATGGAACCGAACCGCTCTATTTCATTTCGGTTCGGTTTAAACCAATCGGTTTGATTTTTTATTAATTTTTTAATTTAGACTTGATTTTCAAGTTATTTGATCTAATTTTAACTTTGGTTTGAACCTAATAACCATTAATCAATGAAATTAAATAATTAATATATATATATATATATATATATATAATTAAATATAATTCATAAATTTTTCATAAAACTAAATCGATTCGGTTTGATTTAGTTCAATTTAACTATATAAATTACTATTCAGTTCGGTTCGGTTTAACTGATTTTTTTCTCTTCAAAACCGAACCAAACTGAAATAATCAAAATTTTTATAATATAAAACTGAACCGAACTGATTGAATTTTAAAATCGAACTGATTAAACCGAATTGACTCGGTTCGGTTCGATTTTTCAGTTTGAATCGAATTCTGCTCAGCCCTAGGAGTAGTGATGATAGTAACAGTGGTAATGGCAGCAAATGAGAGATGCTGACAATGGTAGTTGTGATAGTGGCAATGGCTGGATAATGGTGGTGGTAGTTGAGTGGTAATGGCAGCAATGGCGATTGAGGTAGTAGTGGTATTAAATAAATAATCATGATTACATATATTTTTGCATATAATAATTATTATGTTAGTTAAAGTGTAATTGATTATATTATATAATTATCATTCTATTACTTCAAATTTATTTGTGTTACTAAATAAAGTAATGTAATTACAATTACATTATACCTTTGATTACATTCTATCAAACATAACCTAAGGTTATTACATTGAAATATAATAATTAATAATCAATAAGTTTTAACGAAGTAATACTAGAATTATTTTTTTTTAAACTATGAATTCTTAAGTTTGAGTTATGACTTCTCTTCATTTTGATTAATTAAAAAGTATAGATTAAAAGGAAAAGAAAATTTAATAAATGATATTAAATATATTTATAGAATTGAAAAATATAAAATAAAATACAATTAGTAATTTAAGAAATTGAAATTAAACTCAACTTAGCATAATTGCATGTAAAGAAAATTGGTTCGATCCATTCATAATGGGCCAAGGTGCAATCCATTTTGCTACACAAATTGGTCTTAATGAAAAGACTTTATGACCACCTTTATTTAGGGATGTAATCGAATCGAACCGAGCCAAGTTGAGCCAAGCTTTGGCTTATTCAACTCAGCTCACAAGAATATGTTTCAAGCTCGAGCTCAGCTTGAGCTCGATTTGAACTTTAATATTAAGACTCGAGCTCGACTCCTTTAAATTTTATTAAAATCAAGCTTGATTCAAATCAAACTTGATTCGAGCTCGACCCACTCTTAGCTTATTTAATATTTAAATGAGCCAAGCTCAAGCTAAGCTCGTTTAAATAATAAACAAGTCAAGCTCGAGCTCGGCTCATTTATAATTATAAACAAGCTCATTTTTAGATAAAAAAATTGCAAGTATTAAAAAAGTTATAAAGACTTAAAATTTTAATTCAATTAAAATCTCATTAAGACTAATTTCAAGTTTTAAACCACATTAAAACTCGGAGAGGGGTTCTCCTTTTATAATAAAGCCAATCCCTTTTATTTCACCAAAACTTCGATGTGGGACTAGGGACTTTTAATTCAGTATTTAAAATAATTATATATATCTTAAGCGTGATTAGTTTCTATTGAAAATTAACTGCAGTTCAATGGCAAAGGATGAAGTAACCAAAATCCCTTCCTAGGGATTGAATCCCACCTTTGGTAATTTTTTTTTTTTTTGCTTTTTTTTGTATTTTGCTTTTTTTTTTTTTTCATTTCCATCCTTTTTACTTATTTTTCCTGATCTCTTTTATAGTTTCTTAGTTTCTTTCCCTTTTATATTCTTTTAGTTTCTTTATTGAAGTACATGTCAACAAATTCTTGAGTTCTATTTTTATTCTTTTTTAATAAAATTTAACATATAATATAAATATGTAAATTATTTAAAATACTTTTAAGGTTTCATTATTATTATTATTATTATTATTATTATTATTATTATTATTATTATCATAACTTTAATATTAACTCTTATTAACTCAAATGCTAATTAGAACCTTTAATAATATGTATAACACTACAAGCACTTATAATATATCACTCTATGATTAAATCCTTTTATTTGATTTAAACTTTATAATTATATTACAATAATACAAAAGAAGTATATGTGTGTATGTGTATGCATGCATGTGCGTACTACATGTTTACTTTTTAAATATTACTCATAGTATTTATAGTCAATACACACTTAACACCTTGTATAATTTATTTCAGTATAGTTTAATTAGTTTTTAAGGACTATATAATTGAAAATTGTAATGTATATTATATAATACACTAATACAATTAATTAATTAATTATACATATATATATATATATATATATATATATATAGAGAGAGAGAGAGAGAGAGAGAGAGAGAGAGAGAGAGAGAGAGAATGTATAGGTTAATGTTTCCATTCTAAATTGGTTGGATGAACTGAGAGAAACTATTTATAGAGACAGAGACTGGGTGAGGGATAGTATAGAGTAATAATAATAGATACATAGGTTAGTTAGTATTAATAAAAAGAAATACGGGAGAAATTGTAGAAAAAGAGAGAGCGAGTAATAATAATGGTTAGATAATTTGTGTCAAACTTGAAGTTTAAACTTTTAAAATTTCAAAATTTAGAGAGAAAAAAGAAAAGAGTGAGAGAGAGATGAGTTCATATTTTTAAGTCATATAACTACCACCAAGCTATATAGCTTAATTTTCTAAATTTATTTCTCATATAAAAATTAACTTGAATTTTCATAAAAAATTAAATTTATATTAAAAAATATATTTTATAAATGCACTTTTTATTTTGATTATTACATAATTGTACATAATAATATAATATTTAATAATATATTATTTTATATTGAGAGCACATATTTAATATTTTTATTTTATTTTTATATATAAACTAATTTATTTTTTTATTAAAATACAAATAACTATATTTTATATATTGATTATATTATAATTTTAAATAATATAATATTTTTAGAACAATTATAAATAAAATAAATATATTTATAACATTATGAAATGTAATTATTAATATAAATATTTTTTTTTTTTGTAAACAAGCCAGCTCACGTTCTTATTTACAAGCCTATTCAATGAGCTCATTCATGAGCTTATTCAACGAGCTGACTCGTGAGCCTATTCAATGAGCTAACTTGCAAACTTGTAAATGAGCTGAATTAGAACTCGAGCTTGAGCCAAATACTGATGAACTCTAGCTTGGCTCGTTTATTAAACAAGCATAAAATTTGAGCTTGAGCTCGGCTCGTTTAAAACGAACTGAATCGAATCAAACTTTTATTGAGTCAAGCTTTGAGTAGCTCGTGAATAGCTTGGGTACATCCCTACCTTTATTGTTGGTTACTAAATGCATAATTGTAAGGCACAAAAGGTCTTCATAGTGATGGGAATTTTTTTTTTTTTTAAGAAAGTGATGGAAACTTCTTAGATACTTTCTCAATTTATCACAATTCAAACAATCATTATAGGTAATCTAGAATCGATACCTTATGCTCTGATGCAAAAACTTATAAGACAATTACCATAAGCTATCACAATTCATATTTATATTCCAATTGAATTGTAATGTTTCTAATTTTCAATTTATAAAGAAAGTTTTTTTACTAAAAATCTAGCAAAAAATTTTAACCTGATGTGAAACAAAAGATTCAACTAATCCTTATTATCACATTGTTACCTCACAAGTCAACATACCACAATTTGTGACTAAAACAATTCAAGCACATTCCAAGCAATTTCATAAAAAGTATCTAATTTCCATCATTTCTTAAGTTCATTCTTCCATTATACATCGGTATTTAAGTAGGCTTAGTATTTTCTCCTTCTTGAGGAGCTCTCAACCTATTAAAGTTGTTTGAGTGAGTGAGGTGATCACTCTTCATCTATCTAGTAGCATTAACTACCAGCATTTACTCTTCAATTTCCTAGCTTTCTTACTTTACTCCATCTCTTCACACATCTCTATCTTTTTACCTATTATGAACCTACCAAAAAACTCCCTCTCAGACATCATCAACACGATAGAATCCCTAAGATGTGAGGAACCTCCTTTGGAACTTTTTGCTACTTCAGAGGTAGGCAAAAAATTTACAAAAAATAAGGTCATTGGTAGAATCCTAACAACCAAGAAGTGCAACCCCTGGATTCTCAAAACCTCCTTCAAACATATGGAATATGCAGGAAGATTTCCAGGTCAACAGGGGTCCAATAGGAATCTTCATTTTCGTGTATAAAAGTGACAAAACTACTCTTCAGATTTTTGAGCAAGGACCATTACTTATAGATAACAATCTTATGATCCTTAAGAAATGGCCACCAAATAAAGCACTACAAGAGAGTGATTTTTCTATTAATGGATGTTGGATATAGGTCTATGGACTCCCCCTGAGCAATTGGAATTTAGAAGTACAAAAAGAATTTGTTCACTTTTTCAAGGGCTTATTATCATTGATGATACTAGGATAAATACAGAGGAGTGGCCCCCATGCTTTCATTTTAAAGTGTGGATCAATGTCAACAAGCCACTACTCATAGGGTTTTTCCATTGTAAGGAATAAAATATAAGAGAATTAGTGAAGTTCAGGTATGAGAAAATTCCCACTTTTTGTTTTAGATGTGGTTGTATAGGTCCTATTATTTGTTTATGTCTGAAACATGTTAATGCTCAAGTCCAAGGAAAGGAACCAAGAAAATCTCTGAAGTATGGGCCTTGGTTAATTGCAAAAATACCTAAACCTCCCCTTCCAGAGAAAGCTCAAACCTAAACATTAACCCTTGAACAGTACCTTGTTTCTAAGCCTCATTCCCTCTAGCTGACTTCTATTGCACAAACTTCTTAATCATAACCTTCTTCTTCTTAAGTGTGTCTTGCTAATGCTCTTTCCCTATTGCGGTCTTTAATACTGAGACCGTCTAAGGTCATTTATTGTGGAGATATGGTTGATTTAAGTATCAATAAACCCCATCACAACCTAACTCTAGCAACCATACCTAGCTTATGCCCAAGGGAAACACTTTCCTTGAAAAGCAATAGATCCATCCTGCTCCTCACTTAACCAAAATATAAACCCTGAGAAACCTTTATCTCCTTCTCATACTGAAGGTTTAAATATCTTCTCTAAGATAGAGAAAGCGAAGGTCATTAATGATGATGAGACGAGAGGAAAATTCAGTACAAGTGATCAAGCAGAGAGGATGTTGGGGTACTGTGCCACTAAAAGTGCTCTTAAGGAGAAGAAGCAAGCTTGCCAAGTGGGCCAGAAATGAGCTCTAAGGTATATCACTAACCCTTTTTCTATAACCCAACCAAAGCCCAACTTTTTGGGAGACTAGGGGAAAAAACTTTCCAATTAAATTTAACTCACTTTGTAGTTACAAAGCCCTTTTAGTGAAGACCCAAATATCATTGAACAAAGCCCTTTTGATTTTTTTAGTTCATTTAGCCTACAGTATCAAAAAACTAGAGACCGTTATGGGTGGACCAAATCCAGAAGAGATAGCTCACATCTTAGGGGTTGAAAATCTATTAAACCAACTGTTCATAGCATTAGAGACTCATAATCTTGAAACCCAGCCAAATGAACCTGATACTATAGGCATCTATAGACCCCTACTTTTGTGACCTTGTGGGGATGTGCATTGAGGTCGTGAGAAACTCGATAATGAAAAATTTATATGACTATAAGATATATTTAGAGGCATTAAAAATGAATAATCATATAAATGGTACGTTGCTTGGAGAAAACAATTTTGAAGAGTACAAAATGTTTAAATAAATTTAAATGAAATTTATTTTTTTGCTTAAATTTAATTTTAGAAATTTATTTTATTAAAAAAACCTAATTGGACCTCTAAGGCCAATAAGACCTAGTAAGGTATTTTGATTAAATAAATAAAGGCCCATAATTCTTTTTTATTTTTAAAGAAAAATAAAAATTAAATAGGAAGTTTTCCTCTTTAAGACTCCTTAAATCTTCTTATTTAGGGATTACATAAACTTTCTATATAATTTTGACCTTAATCTTATAAATACCTCATAGAAAAGAAGAAAAAGAGAGGGAAGGAGAGAATAACAAACAACACAAGAAAAAACTCTCACTCCATCTCTTTAATTCGTTATCCTCATCTCCTTTCTTTCTTCTTTTTGCTTTCTTCCTTTTTCTTCAAGAAACCTTCAAGATTTCTTTAAAGTATGTATTCTAAATTATAAATATTCAAGAAATATGCTACACATCTATTCTTTCATATTTATGTGCCTTTAAATGGTCTTATATGTTCATAACATTCATGTGTTTGTGATAAATTTGAGGGTGATAATAACTTTGCACATGTTCTTTTTCTGTCACTTCATTTTTAATTAATTTTCACGTACTTATGTTTCTGTGAAAATTGTATAAAAATTATATTTGCAATCTTCATGAAATTCTGATAATTTTAACCTCAAGAATCGTGAAAAATGCTGTTAAATTGAGTAAGTTATAACTGTCCAAAGTTAGGGTGTTTGCATATCGCGATTTGCAGCCGAATTTCAAGGCTTATATCTCCCTCAATTCTTCATCTTTTTCTATGATTCTTGGATCTAAAATTAAATTCAAAAATCTTTTATAACTTTTCCCATTGGTTTCATGAAAAACTATGTTGTAGTTTGAGAGATATTGCAGTTTTAAAAAAGTAGTGTAAATCTGTCATGATTAAAAGTTATGATTTTTGTAAGTTATTTGGTAATGATTTTGACCTGGTTATTAATCTTATGTTTTAATATGTTGTATTATCTTTCTTCTGTAAGTTTTCTGTAATTTTTATACCCATTTAGTTATTTTTAGAAATTTGAATACAAAGATACAGTAAATTTGTCAGATTTGGAAATTTCATTTTGCCTTTTTTTTTTGTGTTCAAGTTTTAAATTGTATCTTGATCTAATTTTAGTGATGTACATGATGTGATATGGTGTTATAAAGTGTTAGGATTATGTTAGAAAACCTTTGGCCATTAGATAGTCTTAACCAAATAGAAGTCTAAACCACTTAGCATAGTAGTATTAGATTTCAATGTAATTTGTTATTAGTTTATTTTGTATTATAAATAAAATTAGTAAGTAGCCTTAAGTTAAGTGCCAAAAAGGGTAAGTGCGTGGAGCTTACATGGAGCTCAACGAGAGTAAAACAAGGATAAACTTGCAATCTTGGTAGAGAAGACCTTTCTTTAAGATAACTTACCCTAATGGCTACTGTTGCAAGGGTTTTGTGGTCGTCGAACGAATTCTCACCGAAGTGGGAAAAGTGAGGAGTCGCCACTTTAATTTTGAGGGAAATTAAAGAAAACCATTTTGTAAAAATTAAAATCCACTTTGAAAATAGAGATTCTAGATTCGGGGTCCATATACAGGTGGAGAAGGTGTTAGGCACCCCACCTCATCCCTCAATGAGGGTAAGCAGATTTAATGTTGTGCTCTTTATAAATTGATAATTTAGGGGGTAGAATGACGATGTTAATCCTTTATGCGAATAAAAGGAATATTTGATATTTCACTATTTAAGGTTGCCCAAGAACATGATTACATGAGCTGATCCTTTAGTGAATAGGTTTTGTGTAATGGATTTTTGTTAGGTTAATTTGAATGCTGAAGTTGTGATATTTTAGTTTGAATTTAAGCTAAGAGAATTCGGGTAAGAACTCTCCCCCGATCTCTTAATATATTCTGTTAAAATTTTTAGCGAAAGATTTCGGGTAAGAACTCTCTCCCGATCTCCACATATTTTATTAAGATTTTGATCGAGAATCCGGGTAAGAACTCTCCTCCGATCTCTTTAATGTATTCTGTTAACATTTAAGCAGAGGATTTCGGGTAAGAACTCTCCCTCGATCTCCACATATTTATTAAGATTTTAGCCGAGAATTTAGGTAAGAACTCTCTCCCGATCTCTTAGTGTATTAGGAACTTAAGTTGAGAACTCGGGTAAGAACTCTCTCCCGATCTCTTAGTGTTAAGGGTTTAAGTTGAGAACTCGGGTAAGAACTCTCTCCCAATCTCTTAATGTATCCCGTTAAAGATTAGATTGAGTTCGGGTAAGAACTGTCCCCCGATCTCTTAATGTGTTGCGTTAAAAATTAGACTGAGTTTAGGTAAGAACTCTCCCCCGAACTCTTAATATGTTCACATTAAAATCTCGTTAAAGATTAGACTAAGTTCGGGTAAGAACTCTACCCCAATCTCTTAATGTGTTGTGTTAAAAATTAGACTGAGTTTGGGTAAGAACTCTACCCCGATCTCTTCATGTGTTGCATTAAAAATTAGACTAAGTTTGGGTAAGAACTCTCCCCTAAACTCTTAATGTGTTTACGTTAAAAATTAGACTGAGTTCGGGTAAGAACTCTCCCCCGAACTCTTAATGTGTTTATTAGAATGGCGTTTTGCAAGAACTTTGAACTAAGGATTTTGGTAGAGGGTCCTTCTTGACCCCTTTTATATGGGAATGAAGTACTGAAGGCGTAGGAAAACCCGTGTAAAGCTTTTCCTAACCTACTGGACCTTATACCTAGATAGTGGATGCAATACCGAACTTCTTGCCGATCTCTCGCATGATCGTTTTATCGGAACTCTTTGATTTGCGACATCTGATCTCTTTTTAGTTGCTCGCCCGGGATCCGAACTTCTTTTAATCCCCGATCTATTGTCTTATCGCCTGGGATCATTCTGAAGCCCAATATCATAACTTGTTTATTTGACCTATTTTTGTTTCCAACCTATCCGACCTTTGCTACACCTATCTTCCTTTATCATTTTTCATTTATTCAGACCAAAACTCTCATGTTAAAGTACCCCTGCCTATATATTTTTTTAGAGTATTTACGAGTCGTCGATGACTCGAACATTTATTTTTCAAAGGAATGAAAACTAAGAGATGATAAATGGAGTTTATGAATGAATAGAAAAAGAAGGCGCAGGAAATAACTTCGGGCCTAGATAACCTATTCTGAAACTTAATGTGACTGGATATAAAAGAAACTTTTAAAAGAAAATTGGATAAAACAAGCCAAGGATATTCAACAAAATAATAGTTTAGGCGCTTACCTGTGGAAAGTTAAGGAGACAGGCGAGCTGACTCCGGTATCCACAAATCTTGGAGAGGTGAAAGCTGAGGGCTGAAGGACTTGAGCTTACCTAAGATAATGAGAATAGGTCAGAACGAAGTTGACCTCGGAGGGTAATGCACTGATACTAGGGTGGTGGTCATGAAGCAGAATGAAAATGGTTTCATAGAGTAGTACACTGGCACTGAAAATGAAAATCTTAGGATTTAGAGCCCCTTTTAGTGAAATACTTCAGAAAACTGGTTTCTAAAGTTTCTCAATTCTTCAAAAGCTCAAAATGGCAAGACTGAATCAAAATCCAGAGTCTTTCCACGATAATCACCACCTTCTCTTTTTTTCCATCCATTCTACATTGCTGCATGCAGGTATTTATAGGGAACGTATGTCCAAAATGAAGGGTTAGGATCTCACCAGGGGGAGACGGAGGGCTCAGATTCAAAAGGACATAATCTGATGTCTGAGAATTAAAGAGAATCAAAATTGAGGGTCGGGATTCTGTTCAGAATATCCATCTTTTCTCTTCTTAATCTAATGGTCCAGGGTCCTGCCTTACGAAATAGATCCAAAGGCTAGGAATAAAAGGCACCGAATTTATCATCTGCTTTTGATCTAAGGGTTCCGATCCATCCTTACAATTATAATCAATGGTAGAGATCGAGATGTACAGGACTACTTTAACTACTTTGGCGTCTGGCAGCTAGGAGGGCATCCTTGCAAATGAGATTCGTGGTGAGGATCTGATCATGCCTACAAATGCTTTAACTAACTCGGATCTGACAATGAAGAGAGTTAATTGGAAGTTATTTAACCCTTCTGCGTTCTCTAATCTCTATAGGTCGTCTCCTGTTTCTTTTGATCTTCCCATTATGACCATCCCCTTTTAGGGTCATTATTTCGATCTCTATCTCTTGCATCAGGTCCCTTCTTATGTCCTGATGTCTCTCATTTCTGATCTTTCGAGATCGTCCAAATGATGTAATCTAATTTTTTGAGATCGCCCAACTGATGTAATTAGATCTTTTAGAAATGAAGTGAAATTTTTATTCGAATGTTTTTGTTTTGTTATTGCATTGGTTATTTTTTCGATTTCTGATAAGTGTACTCGATCTGATCCCTAGACGAATCACCATTTGCCGATCCGTGGGTTTGGAAATTTTTTCAATCCAGTGACCTTAATTGACTGATCTCATTTATCTAATTTTTTATTATGTTTCTGGAACCTTCTTGCTACGTGTCAAGGAGGTGGCCCGGTTCCGCTAACTGATGCGTTGCTTGGGACTTCATGAGCATTTAATGCTCAGATGGGTATAAATAGGGGAGAGGTAACTCATTTGTTTCCTTATGTCATTTTTAGAGCTTCCCCTAGCAATTTCAGCACTTCCTCTCACTTTCTAAAGTTTCTAGGCACCGATTCACACTTCAGTAAGGGTTTTGATCTTTTCTCGGTTAATTTTCCTTTTCATTTTCTGAAAATGAGAGGTACCGATGGTCAGAGAGCTGCTAGTCCTCCCTCTGTTCATATTTCGTGGACCTTGAAAGAAGGCGACACGATTAGACCAATCAAAGAAAGCACAACTATTATTCCAATTCCCAGTCTGGCTACTAGACCGAAGCGAGGAACGTCTTCGAGAAAGGAAAACCTGCCAGTTGATGAGTTGCCGTCAGTCTTAAGAGAAATCGATCTCCAATCCATAAGTCAAGAGTACAATCTGCGGATCGACTCTTTTGAGCTAATCCGATGCCATGGCGATCTTCGGGCCGATCACTTTTTTGAAGAAGGTGATCTCATCATAGTGTATGAGGAGCAGTTGAAGGACGGGCTTCGTTTTTCCCTGGATGGATTTTACAAGGCCGTTATAAAGTTCCACCATGTCTCGGTAGCTCAAGTGCATCCGAACTCCTAGCGAACTTTAGTAGCCTTTAGAGGCCTTTGCCAAGCCAAGAGACTGGAGCCCATGGCTAAGGTCTTTGCCGAGCTGCATAGACTTTCCCGAAGAAAGGACGACGAATTCTGGTTCTTTCAAGCAAAGTCGAACTGCAGGCTTTTCACCGATCTCCCTTCTTCGCTTAAGAACTGGAAGGATTTGTTTTTCATCCTTAGGAGCAAGGATCGAGACGGTTTTGAGGGGATCCCACATAATTGGAACTATTTGGTCCCTTAACTCCCTAAGAAGCTTGCTTTAAATAAAGACGAAGATGCCATGGTGAAGGAATTAAAAACTCAGGTGGCTGCCCATAAATATTCATGCTTAAATGCGGTGATGGCCGAACTAAAATGGTGGATGATGCGGCTGATCTCTATCGAAGATTACGAGCTTCAGCTTTCTGACCTCGGTCCTGCTACCGGTATAATCCCGATCTCTAATCTCTCAACCTTAGCTAACTCACTGACTTCTTCTTTGTGCAGGTATGGCGGGTGGTGACACTTCCAAAGAGAGCTGCAAGCAAAAGAGGGAGGTCTCTCGAAAGGTTCGAGCGATGAAGGAGGCTACTGCCACCGCTGCTCAGAACCCTTGCCAAGACTTGGTAGAAGTACCGAGCTCTCCTCCTCGACCTTAGGAGCAGTCGGTCTCAGAAGCAAAGGTCGTTGTCTGTCCTCCTCATTAGATCGAATGTCCGCCTCCTCCGATCTCTTCCAATGTTGAAGGGATTCTTCTGGTCCTACTGTTAAAATGCTCTCCCAAGGGGCTTAACTCCTTATCCAGTCACTAGAAAGGAACTATTCCACCCGAGGAAATCCCAGTCTAGCCAAGGTCATAGGCGCTTCCATCTGCTTTCAAGAAGATCGAAACAGATTGGCAGAGGAGAGCATTGATGACATTTTAATTCAAACAATGAGTTTGGGCTTGGAGGCTATTGCCAATCAACACGTGATCATAGAAAAAGCCCACGCCTTAAGGAGGGAGATTCTTAAGGTGGTCCAAGATGCCTTAGCTGCAAAAGCTCAGCTCTCCACTGCTAATGATTACATCGTTAAGCTGGAAGATTGGGCGAAACATTACGAAGAGAGGATAGCTGAGGTGGAGCGGGAACTTGAAGTCTCCCAAGCTGGTTGATTTGCCGATCTCACTCATTTTTTTGAAGAACTTCGGGCGAAGGAGGAGGAGACAATTACAAAAGAGGCTGGGGCATATGTGAAGCCCATAACGACCTCCTATCCGAGCTGAAGAAGCATTATCCTGAGGAGGATTTCTCCTGAATGAATCAGCTCATCTCAGCGGTCGAAGAGGAGAGTGATGAGGAACCTGAGGGTGAGGAGAGAGAGAGAGAGATGTATCTGGGGAGCAGGGCGGAGTAGAACCCTCTTGCTAATTGACTTGTATATATTTTATTTTAAAATGAATTGAAGTCCTTTATATTCAATTCCTTGATGAAATCGAAAAGCACCCAAACCAAATTGTCTGAGTACTTAATTGGTTGAATGTTGTTGAACATTAAACCTGAGATCGACTATTGACCAAAAGATAAGAGATCGGAAAAACATTACACGCGAATATGAGATCGGACTGAGTCATGACCAAATACTGGATGAAACTTTAGAATATTAGATTTGCAAAGATTTGACACTGACTCGAACTTTTAAGATCGGAACCATTATTAAACAAGATAGAAACCTTAACTTCATTTTGAGGAATATTTGGGGAATTCAAGCGAGAAGCCCGATCACAACATTAGTAAAATGAAATTCTGCGACATTTGTACGTAGAGAGATCGGAGAACAACAGTAGGCAAGATTGGATGGTCCGGAGACCCAATGTTTGACTTGAACTCATATGATAAAGACCAAGAGATCGAAAAGCAATCTAACTTGAACGTGAGATCGATTTGTTCCAGGGACGAGCAATCGGTAAGTTCGGAAAAGCTACCTGTGATTGTTACATCGGTCGAGAACGGATAATAAAGTTTCGATTTTAAAAGACCCTTGCCTTCGAAGGTCAGCCAAAATATGGTGTCTACAGCTACTGTAATAATTAAAAGGTAAGTATCCCTTAAATTTTCTTAAAATAACAATTTTGTCTGTAATATGTAGTAATAAGAGGATTTACTTAGTAAAAAATAAAATTAATTTTATTTGTATCGTTAACCCGCTTGTGTATGAAATTTAATTATATAAATATTAGGTAAATTAAAATTAAATTTTTTTTGCATACAAAACTAACTTTGGCATTTAAATTAAATGTAATTACATACTTGGTAAATTGTAAAATAAATTAGCATATTAGTAGAGGTGAGCACTATTCGGTTTAAACTGAATAAACTGAACTGAACCATTTTAATTTGGTAATTCGATTCAGTTTTTAAGATAATTTAGTTTGTTTTGGTTTTGTATTTTAAGAGTTTTGGTTATTTCGGTTCGGTTCAGTTTTAAAGAGAAAAATAATTAGTTGAACCAAACAGAACCGAATTACTTTATTAAATTTTAAATTAATTTATTTTTATAGGAAATTTATGAATTATATGTAATTATATATATATAAATTGTTTAATTTCATTTATTAATGGTTATTAGGTTCAAACCAAGGTCAAAATCAGACCAAATAACTTAAAAATCAAGTCTAAATTAAAAAAATCTATCCAAACTCAAAATCGATCAGTTCAAACCGAATCGAATCGAAATAGAGCGGTTCAGTTCAGTTCAATTTTTCATTATTTTAGTTCGGTTTGGTTTCTAAAATACAGTAATTCGATTATGTGACACCCCTTACCCGTCTACAGTATAGCTGAGCAAGATATGTCACACAGTGTACCGGAACACCCTATTTAATTCAATCATTTTTATTATTCCTAATTTATTTTTTTTCATAGTTATGAAGTACAATTTGTGAAATATAATTCATTTAAGTCATTTATTGAAATTATAATTTATTTGAGGTTCCGCAAATTTTATAGAAAATACGGCAGAGTTTTGGCTAAAAATAGATAAAACTGTTCTTCAGAACCTGTGAAAAGCACTTTCAAAATTTTCTATCATTCCCAAACTTCATTTCATCAACAATGTCTCAATATTTTTCAACAATATTTCCATTTCTCATTCATTCATTTCACATAATATTCATATACAAGTCATAAATAAATACTTAATGTTCCATTCATAAACACAATTTTCACTATTTACATTAATATCAAAATACATTACATAAGTCTTAATTATACATGAGAAAATAAAAGTTTGATTACATAATACCAAAATGAAACCTAGTGTCCTACCAATGCACTGAAGACGATGAGGTGACATGGATACTATGCAGAGCTGCAGGTGTTCTCACTCAGTCTGTGGTCTACTGCGCTCTCGGTTGGTCTCTCCAGAACCTACGCGTGACAAAAAGCAATGCGCTAAGCAATAATGCTTAAAAGCAACGCACTAAGCAATAATGCTTAGTGGTGCCAATAATAAAATAAAAAGAAATAACAGAAAATAAATATGCAGTGCATGTTCTGATGTCTTATGCAAATAATTTTTCGATCATTATTGGTAATCTTATTTATTTTGTATTTGTTATATTCATAATTTCATTAAATTTATCCACTTCCATTTTTAGTTACCCAAGTAACCTATAATGGATGACTGGACTGGATAAACAGGTAAACTGGCACTGGGTATCAAGTACCTTGGGCCGTCACACCATCGGTCACATATGTATCTCCCAGTGTGCAACAGAACTGCTAATGAGCTGTAATAAATATTAGGCACAAGGCCAAGTACCAACACAATGTCAGAATGGCTAAAAGCCATAAAATCACAGAATGGTATAATGCCATGTGCAGTATTGCTAACTGAACCCTATTGGAATGTCAACCTATCCAAACCAATCTTGCTAGGTGTACTAGGGCATGTTACACTTTTAAATTGTACAATTCTTGAAATTTAAGTTTAGGTGTTACTATTCATTTCATTAGTCAACTAAAATATTCACTTTTGCATAGATAATAGGTACATTGGTTCTAATACTCCCAACATACCACATTTTACATTCTAAAATTGTTGGTATTGGTTACCAATACCATTTCTAAGCTTAGTGCTAGTTGTTCAAAATTTTCAGATTTCAAGCCTTGTGTTTACTATTCCATTGGTCATTTTTACAGTAGGAATTTGGCAAAATTGTCTTCATGAAAGTTGTTCCTTATTTTGTATTACATTTCCTTTTTTTAATCATTCCATTTGAAGTTTTGTAACTCAAGTTATGGCCTAAACACCATAACTGGCCGGATTGGACAGAATCCAAAATTCTGGGCAAAACTGGTTTTGCCAGATTTGGTAACCTAAGTTTGGTTGGCAATTTGACTAGGTTATGGTCAAAATTTGGAGTTATGTTCTACATGAAAGTTGTAGGTCTATGTCTCAGGTTTCTACTGGTAAAATTTCAGGTCAATTAGACCTTTCTACACTGAGTTATGACCAAATGAATAAACACTATTCATTTGGTCATTTTGCCCAGGTAGAATGCAGGTCACCCAGATTAGGGCAATTTTTAGGTAAACTTGGTTTGTTTTTTTGGGCAGGGTTTCTATACCAAAGTTGTGCCATTATGTGTCTAGTTTCATGTCCAATTTGCCTTACACCAATTGAACCTCTACAACTCCATTTATAACTGCCCAAACCTGCTGGACTCATGCTCAGTCCTGCAGGTCAGCCAAGGCAGCTCATCCACACTCAATTGCTAAGCCTCAACTCACTTCATTTCCTCATCATACATAGCCAAAGGGTCACTAGTTGACCATTTAAACTTTCATTCACTAACACATGAGCAAAACCCTAGGTTTTTCCCAAACCCTAACTCCATCAACTTCAATTCTTCTTATACATGCAATCAATGAATTAAGACATCTAACTCATGTTCAATGGCAGCAATGGACCACTATAAATTAACCTAATCAATGAAATCCTAACATACTCTAATGCTGCCAAAATTTTGAAGAGTGCATACTTATAGTTTTCTTTCCAATTCCTTGCAATTTCTAAGCTCAATCAAGTCCTTAAACATATATTGAAAGAAAGGAATAGAGATTGGTCACTAACCTTGTAAGCAGAATTTTTCCACTCAAAATTCCTTACTTTCTTTGGCTTTCTTGGCAGCCAAACACCTTCCTAAGAGGTAAGGACAATTTTTAATAAAGAGAACTTAGGGTTTAGTGGTGAGAATTCAAGGTTTGGAAGAGAGAAAATGAAAGGAATTTTAATGGAGGAAGAAATGGGTCACGGTTGGAAATGGGAAGAAGAAGAAATCAGTTTTTTTTCTTTCATTTTCTGCCCATTTTATTCATTTTAAATGGGTTAAGGACATGTGTCACAATGTGATTGGTCATTGGGGTTTTAATGACATCATAATGATGCCAAAATTCTCATTTATTCCATTTTCTTTTCTTTTTCTTTTCTACTCATTTTCAATTCAATTTTTAGCAATATTTATTCACATTTTATGTTATAATAATTATTTACTTAACTGGACAAGTCAGCCAAAAATCACCTCTGAAGGCGAAATGACCAAAATGCCCTCCGTTTGGCTTAATATACCAAAATTGTCTGTACCAATTGAAAAATTTTTTTAAGCATTTTCTTGGCATTCTAATGCCATAGGAACCTCAATGACCCTTCTCTGGAGTTCCAAAAATTATTTTATGAATTTTACCTTGTGTCTAGGGCTCCTAGTTGTGAGAACCGCAACTTCCCACTAGGTTATCCATCGCTAGGGCACCGGCTCATTTAACTTGGTTTTATTTTATTTCTAAAATTTTTTCTAAATTTTTCTTATTAATATTTGAGTTAATTATGGTTCCTCACTTTAGTTTAAGTATTCTTCTAGATGTTCTAGCTATCCAAACTGATACCAGTCACCGGAACAGTAGAATGCATAGAGTTACTACAGGGAGGGTGTTACAGATTAATTTGGTTTTGATAATTTGGTTCGATTCGTTTTTGTTTGAGCCAAATACTTAGCCTTGCGTATTAGAAACAATTTTTTCAGAATGTAATTGTTTGAGCCTTTATGTGTTTATTAGAATAAATGACACATATACATAATTTATTTAGCTTAATTATCTTTAGAGTAACTTGATAAATAAATAAAATAAGTTAATTAAAAAGTTAAGGTTGTTTGCAAATTGAATTTATTTGTAAATTAGCTTGTCAATAATAAATTAATTTAGTTATTTAGTAAATTTTACTTAATTTAATTTAGCAACCCCATAGATAGGGAGTATTTGTACGTGAAAATTATTTGTAAACAATAACCCCTTGTTTGGATTACTTACATGTGTAGGTTTAGAAATTACATTTTTAAGTAAGAAGTTTGATAAAGGAATAATAAATAAGGCTTTTAGAAACATTAGTGGAGGATTGGCACTCAACATAAAGAGGTTAGACCAAGCGTAATAGGTGCCTAACACCTTCCCCTTATGTACCCACTATTCCAAACTTAGATATTGGGCTATAGTGATGACAGTTGTGGAACCTCTGCAAGGAGTAAGTTGCCATCCATGACCCTATCGGAAAATTAAATGCATCAATCAAGTCCCTTCGGAAATTGATACCTTAATCAGATGTCCCTTGGGAAAAATAATGAATATATCCCAGTTATTACCAAGGTGGCAGCTTTTGTCTATTTATGCCTTTGAGGCATAAATTTGATACTGTTAGGGGAAGATGGTACTTACCAGTGGACTCGATTCTAGTAAAATTATATAAATTGCATGTCTAGGAAATATTATCTAAGGAGGTGGTACTTAAGTGAGACTAATGTGATTCCACCATCTTTTTTGGGCATTACCTGGTGTACTTTATGCAATCCTAGTAGACGATCTTTCACCTTACGCCACATGACCCCACTACAGTATCCATCCCTATATCTTTGATATAATTTTTTTTATCATAGTGCTAAAAATCAAGCAATCAAATATGGAAGGAACTAGAAACCGTTAGTGAGAGAATAATCATAGGGAAGGTAGTGAAGAATGTTCGATCCCACTAGAAAATATGAATTAGTCTTCTTAGGAGGAAAATGAAATAAACTAAGTAGAAGTTTCCCCTATCAACACCTCAACTGAGGCCTCGGTGGCTACCCAAAAGCCACCATAGTAGCCATGATGTCCATAGCTTTGAAATTGCCAAGGGTTTGGGCAAACCCTAGGTAGTTTGAGCTCTTTGGGAGGCAAATATCGCCCCTCTAGTATTTTTTTGATGGAAACAAAAAATAGAAGAAGGTTTTTAGAGAATGAAAGGACAAGGATGGGTTTTGATCATAGCTAGTATATGGATCCTAATGGGCAGTTAGAGGACCTTGCATTTTGGTGGGTAGAAGGATTGGAAATTACTATTTTTTGGGGGTGGAAATTTTATATTGACTTTGCTGTGAAGATAAAGGAAACTAATGTGGGTTGGCATGCACTATTTGTCTATGGTAGCCTAGACAAAGAAGATCGTAATTGGGATTGAGAGAAAATTTAGTCTTTAAAGGCTGTACATCTAGAACTATGGATTTGTATTGGAGACATGAATGCCATTCTCTCTCAAGATGACAAAATTGAAGGTAACTAGGTATAGGCATCTTATGTGAAGAATTTCTAGAATTTTATTGATGATTGTGAGTTGATGGAACTAGAATTTAAAGGGCCAAGATTTATGTGGTTTAATGAGCAATTTGGTGATGCAGCTATTCGAGAATATCTAGACAAAACACTAGTTTTTATAGAATGGAGGGAAATCTTTCTATAGGCTATGGTTTACCTTGAAAATCTCCTAGGATCTAATCTGCTCCAAAGATATGCTTCCTCTTTTGGTTTAAGAATAAATGGCTCCATTATTAGGATTTTCATTTAATGGTTTCTGAAGCATGGAATGTCAGCAATAGGGGATCCCCCATGTTTAAATGTATGTAGAAGCTTAAAATTTGTAGAGCGAAGTTAAGTTGCTAGAATAAAGACCATTTCCAAGGGAATAAAGCTAATTATATAGTCCTCAACATCAGTTAGAGAACTTGTATGCCAATCTTCACATTGGTAGGAAAGAGGATGAAAGGGCAAGTCTAACCTAAATTTAGGAATTATCGAAGAGGGATGAAGATCATTAGAGACAATAATCAAGCGTGAATTCACTTCAGTTTGGTGATCATAATACTAGATTTTTCCAACTTCCTACATTACAGAGAAAAGGACGCAACTCAATTACCAAAATTCAAAACCAACAAAGAACATGGTTAGAGAATGAGTTAGATATTGTCAAGGAACTTTTATCTTTTTTCAAGAAAGTTTATCAAAGAGCACTAACTACCAACTCTAATAAAGTTGTTACCCTCCTATCACGCCTAGTAATTCAACACATCAATGATCATCTTCTAGCTTTACTAATTGATCAAGAAGTTAAATGTGCTATATGACTTGGGAGGTTTAAAAGCCCCAGGGCTAAATGGTTTCTCAAGTTCATTTTATCAAAATAGTTAGGACATTATTGAATCTACTATATGTATTATTGTAAAAGTTTTTTTGTTGATGGTTTCTTGTCTAGGGAGATGAATAGAACTAATGTAGTTCTTATTTCTAAATGTAAAATTACCATCTATGTTAATCAATATAGGCCCATAAGCTTGTGTAATTTCATCTATAAGTTGGTGTCAAAAATTATCGTTTCTAGATTAAAACCTTAGATGGATAAGCTTATTTCTCATGGCAAAGTTACTTTTATTCCTAATAGAGCAATCCAAGGCAACATTATAGTTGCCCATCAAGTGTTTCACCATTTTAAGACTTCAAGTCTAGCATGCTACTATCATAATAAAATTAGATCTACATAAGGCCTATGAATAAGTAGACTAGGAATTTCTTTGCAAAGCTTTACTTCAATTTGGGTTTGATAACTAGTGGGTTCACTTCGTAAATGCAATATATAACCACAATTTCATATTAAATTATCATTAATAGGTGTCCCTCCTAATCCTTTAACCCTTTTAGAGGGCTTTAGCAAAGAGATCCCCTCTCTCCTTATCTCTTCTTATTTGTTGCTTAGGCTTTATCTTGCCTTCGTAAAAAGGAGAATCAAGAAGGAAAATTTCAAGTATAAAGCTTACTAGAAGAATCCCAACAATAACCAATGTTCTCTTCGCCGATGATACTCTGATATTTGGAAAAGCAACCAAAAGAGAAGCATCATTCATTAATGATCTCTTGTATAGATATTCTTTAGGTAATAGTCAAAGAATCAACCTTAATAAGTCTTGTGTCCATTTCAGTAGAAGAATCCCAGTAAGCTCAAAAAGGGAGATTCTTTCTTGCCTGGGAATGAGCAAAATGGATCCTCTTGACAAATACCTTGGACTTCCATCAATATGGTGTAGATCAAAGTCCTAATCACTCCAATTTGTGAAGAATAGAATTAACTGCATGACACAATCATGGAAACAAAAGTTGTTATCTCAAAATTGACGAGAAGTCCTCATGAAATCAGTGTTAAATGTTATTCTTGCTTATTCTATGGTGCTTTACAAATATCTAAAGAGTTTTTATGCCTAATTAAACAGTTTGATTTTAAGCTTTTAGTGGGGAAGAAAAGACAAAGAGAATAAACTCTGTTGGATTGGATGGAAGAATGAATCTTGTCCTGAATACATGGGAGGTATGGGCTTTAGAGATTTTGAGTTCTTTAATTTTTCTTGTCTTGCAAAATAATGTTGGTGTCTTATTACCAATCCTAACTCTCTTTAGGCTTGAATCATCAAGGGACTTTGTGTCCCTAATTTCTCCTTATGGTAATCGAAAAAATCATATAAAGGGTCTTGGTTGTGGAATAGCCTTTTGGCAAGTAAGGACGTGTTAGGATGGTGCTTCCAAATCAATATTGGGGATGGTTGTTCTATGCTAATATGGGAGGACCCCTGGACCCCAACTTTGCCAAGTTTTAGAGTTTCCCATCCCATTTATTTAGACAAAAAATTTTTAGACCTATTATCTCTATCCCAATAGCTCTTAGAGGATATGAAGACTCTTTGTTCTGGCACTTTCAGCATAATGGTCGGTATACAATAAGATTAGGATATAAGCTTTTGGCTAAAGAAAGCTTTAAAATATAAGAAAACAAGCCAAAGCATTTTTTTTCTTGACTCCAACTCCAGTTTGGAAACAAATTTGTAAGTTAGATATTCCTCCAAAGATTAAAGTCTTTATTTAGAAAGCTTTACATAATGCTCTTCTAGTTCAAGTTTGTCACACCTTACCCCTCTGTAAGGCATAACATGATCCCGTAGAATACCTAATGAGCTACCGCACTTCACCTACCGATAACTCATTAAGTACCCTACAAGGGATTTTAAAACAATTTTCTTACTTTTATAAGTGGTGAGCATTTTCTAATAAGTATTAAAATCATTTATTCAAAATTTAAAACTAGTTAAAATTTTTGGCCCATTTTATTTTTTCGTAAATTTTATAAAAATTTCGGCAGAGTGCCGTCTGTATTTTGAGAAAACAGTTCCTCAAATACCTGTAAAAAGCACTTCCAATTATTTATTTCAACCACTTTTTCAAATTCACAATCGATTCCAATCAATTTCTCAAGTTTCAAAATTCAACAATCCTCATTTCTCAATTTCCAAAATTTCAGTAATCATTAAGATACTGTCAATCAATTTCATTCATTCATATTTCATTAAAGATAAACAATTTATATATACATCATACTAAAAATTTACATTAGGAAAATCCAAACTAAAATTTATTACAAACTTTATACAAGCTGCTCAAGACCAATTTTACATGTCCATATATTTACGTGTATTACATACATCAAAATAAATATTTACAGTCAGGGTATAAATTATACCCGATAACTTCAAGTAGGTAGGTCCTCAATCCTCAGCAGCTCAGTTTTCTGCTCCTTTAGTCTCTATATCTGTGACAGCAATAACAGCCATCGGTGAGTACTAGGACTCAGTGGTGCACAACATACTAAAATATATTTTTTTATGTAGAATTTAAATCACATTTATTCAAAAATTGGACTGAACATGAGAAATAATTACAAAACATGAATTATGAGATTTTAATCTAAATAATTTCATTTCGAAGTATCAAAACACATTTTATAAAACCCACAGTTATATCATGCCATTCGAAACAAATATAATCTTAATAGCCAGAGGCTAAGGAGAAGTCACATCGCAAGGCTAGCTAGCTCAAATATATGGGAACCCATTCTTTTTCTTTTTCTATTGGCACACACCTCAATACTTCAGCCAGAGAAGGAATCAAAATTTGAAATTGATTACCCCCACTAGTCATGCTAGTGAGGTGTTCAAATATATGATCATGACACTGTGGTTTCAAAACTTATCTTAATAATTTACTAAACATTGCCATTTCAAATATACACAAATAACTTTCAATAATTTAAAACAAAAACATCATAAATACTTCATCATAGTACTGTCACAATTCAATATTTCAAATTATTTAAAACAATATGCAGAAGATAATTTACCGAAATTATACGTTGTGCACAAACCTTAAGCGAGTCGCCTCTTGGCCCTGACTCGATTCCTCGGGTTCTTTCCCGGTGTTTTTTTCCACTGAAACACACAGTTTCACAGTGTTTTAGTATCATAACTTAGCATAAATCCAAAAATAAATTTAAATTCACTTTTACCTTGCTTTAATGTGCTAAACTTGACGTTCTTTAAATTTTGTGTTTCGGGGTTACTATTCACTATACTATTCAAGTCAATTTGTTGACTTCCTAAGGCTTAATAGTTATGGGAATTCCAACTTCACCCACATACCACATTTTGGTCACTAAATTTGTTAGTTTTGGTTGTTTACTCAAATTCTAAGTCTTTTAGGCAAATTTGCAAATTTTCAGTTTTGGTGTCTTAAGTTGCACTGTTCCATTGGTCATTTTTCTGTTAGAATTTGGCAAACCTTTCTTCATAGAAAATGTTCCCTATTGTCTTAACTTTATTCTTCTTTTTGAATCACTCTAATTGGAATTTTTTAGCTCAAGTTATAGCCATTTGAACCATGGCTGCCGGATTGGACTTAACCCAGATTTCTGTGTAAATTCTGGTTCTGGCAGTTTTAGGTAACCAACTTTGGGTGGCCAAATGGCTTGGTTAATGGCATAATTTGGGTTTGTGTTCTTCATGAAAGTTTTAGGTCTATACCTCAACTGTGCACTGGTAAAATTTCAGGTCATTTAGACCTACCTAGCCCAAGTTATGGCCAAATGAACAAACACTGTTCATTTGGTCAGTTTGTACAGGTCAGACTGAGAATTTCCAGATTTGGTCAATTTTTTCACTAGGTTTTGGTCACTTTTTGGACATGGTTCCTAATGAAAATTGTGTCATTTTGAATCTATTTTCATTCCCAATTGGTTTTATACCAATTGGACTTGTAAATTTTCAGTTTTGGTCCCTCAAAGGGACCTTGGTCCTGCTGCCTGCAGCATGACCACATTCAATCCGAATTTAATCTCAATTCCAACACTTCAAACACACTTCATTTGGTCACAAATGACCATTTCTCACCTCAAACTAGGTCAAACACATCATTTGACTAATTCTCACATTTTTTCCTCCCTAACTCTAGGTCCAAAACCCTAACTTCCATGTTTAGTTCATTTGTTGAATTATAAATGCATATTTAGTTCTCATTCACTTATTCTCACTTAACTACTTTCTAATTTGCATCAAATCACCCATTTGAAACATTAACCCTAACTGGTTGAATTAATATATAGTTGTCCCTCAATAATTGTTTTCTTTTCATTTAAAGTTAATTTCTAACTTACATCAATTACTTAAACAAGAATTCAATAGATAATTTGAAGAATTTGTCACTAACCTCTTGTGAAGTTTCCCAAAGCTTCAATTTCCCTTTATTTTCCTTCAAATTTCCTTCTCAATAGGCTTGCCAAGATCCAAGAATAAGTTTTATTTAGGAAAATTGTGGGATTTATGGGGTTGATTCAAGTTTTAAAAGCTTGAAATTAAGTAGCTATGGAGGATTTAGTGAGAAAAGGGAGAGAGATGAGAAGCTACGGAAAAAAGAAGAAGAAGAAGAAGATAAAAATTTGGCTTTTTAATTCTGTTTTTATTCTTTAATTTGACTTAGTCAATTAGTTAATTGAATTAAAATTAATTATGAAGTCATGGTTGCATCATCATGATGATATCATCAATTACTTTAACTTTCTTTTTTCATTTTATTTTATTTTATTTTTCTTTAGTTCTTTTAATTTAATTCTCAATTACGAAATTTTCTTTTCTCCGATTTTATTTGACTGCTAGGTCAGGAGTCAGCTCTCGGGGTCAATTGACCAAATTGCCCCTCGCCGGTTCGATCCGGTTTACAAATAATTCAATATTTCTTCCGGATCCCTGACCTAATTATTTGACTAACTTAACAATTCTTTTTCATGATTTTCTCTTTTCCACTGTGTTTGTAATGGTCCGAAGGACCGCGGCGTAACATTTTATGGTTCGAAATTTGAGTTTAAATTGACTTCGTAGTCCTTCCCGAGAAGGTCACCCATCGCTGTGACTCTCAGCTCGTTTAACTTCTTATGTTTTGTTTTTCTTATTTATACTTAACTAATTGACAATTACTAATTATTTGTGTTTATGGCTTATCTAGTTGTCTTAAGTGTAGTTCTAATCCCCTTAATTGTCCGGACCGATTCCGGTCACCGGAACAGTGAAATATACCAGGCTATACAAATAGGGGTGTTATAAATCTTCCCCCCCCCAAATGAATTTCGACTCGAAATTTTACCTATTATCAATCTCTGAACAGCTGTGGGTGCTGTCTTCTCATGTCCTCCTCTCGTTCCCAAGTAGCTTCTTGGCCCGAATGATGGTTCCATAGCACTTTTACTAATGGTATCTGCTTGTTCCGTAGCTGCTTCACCTCATAAGCCAGAATCTCTATGGGTTCTTCCTCATATGTGAGGTCTGGATTCACTTCAATTTCCTCTACTGGTAGTACATGAGATGGCTCTGATAGATACCTCCTCAACATGGACACATGGAAGACATTATGTATCTTCTGTAACTCTGGAGGTAGTGCCAAATGATATGCCAAAGGACCCACTCTTTCCAGAACCTCATATGGCCCAATGAAACGAGGACTTAGTTTCCCCTTCCTACCGAATCTCATAATTCTCTTCCAAGGAGAAACCTAGAGGAATACTTTCTCACCCACTGCATACTCAATATCTCTTCTCTTTAAATCAATGTAGGACTTATGACGGTCTGATGCAGTCTTAAGTCGATCTCTGATTAATCTGATTTTCTCTTCAGTTTGCTGAACTATTTCTGGCCCAATCATCTTTCTTTCACCCACGTCATCCCAACACAATGGGGTTCTATATTTTCTGCCATACAAAGCTTCATATGGAGGCATTCCAATGCTTGATTGGTAGCTATTATTGTAAGCAAACTGTCGTAAGGTATTTTGCAGTTGCCTGGACGAGCACTCACCGAAGTGGAAAAAGTGAGGAGTCGCCACTTTAATTTTTGAGGGAAATTAAAGAAAACTATTTGTGAAAATAAATTAAAATGAAACCACTTCAAAAACAAAGATTCTAGGTTCGGGATCCGTGTACGGGCGGGGAAGGTGTTAGGCACCCCACCTCGTCCCTCTATGAGGGCAAACAGATTTGACATTATGCCCTTTATAAATTAAAATCGGTAGTTAGGGGGGTTAGAATGAAGATGTTAATCCCTTTGATAAAAGAGAATATTTAATTTTTCACCGTTCGGTTACCTGATACATAAATAAATGAGATGACCCTTAGTGAGTTGGTGTTGCATATCAGTTTTTGTTTAGGGGGTTACTTTGCGTATTGTGCTATTTTAGTTTGGATTTGAGAAAATCCGGGTAAAGGCTTCTCCCGATCTCTGGGGATAATTTATTTAAAGTTTGAATAAAGGATCTCGGATAAGAACTCTCCTCCGATCTCCACATATTTATTAAAATTTTGGTTGAGAATCGGATAAGAACTCTCCTTCGATCTCTTTTTAATATTCCTTAAAATTTTGATTGAGAATCGGATAAGAACTCTTCTCCGATCTCTTTTAATATTTATTAAAATTTTGGTTGAGAATCGGATAAGAACTCTCCTCCGATCTCTTTTATTTATTAAAATTTTGGTTAAGAATCGGATAAGAACTCTCCTCCGATTTCTTTAAATAATTATTAAAAATTTTGATCGAAGATCAGATAAGAACTCTCCTCCGATCTCTTTAAATATTTATTAAAACTTTTAATTGAGAATCGGATAAGAACTCTCCTCCGATCTCTTTAAGTATTTGTTAAAAGTTTTGATTGAAAATCAGATAAGAACTCTCCTCCGATCTCTTTTAATATGCAATTTTAGAGTTTTGATAAAGGATCTCGGATAAGAACTCTCCTCCGATCTCCTATTTGGTTTGGATGAGGATCAGGTAAGAACTCTCCTCCGACCTCTTGAAATTTAGTTACGCTCGTATCGCGCAAGGACCTTAGATTAAGGGTTCTGGCATCCGAAGACACTGGGAACCCGGATTAGGCTTGTTTTAACTCATTGGTACCTTGTGACTAGATAGGGGATACCAGACTGAATTTTTACCGATCTCCTATGTGATCGCCTTACCAGTACCTTTTGGCAGGCAATACTCGCTCTATTTCATTTGCTAGTCTGAGATTCGATTTTACTCCGACTCCCCACCTTACCCAGTCATCTTCTTGAGCTAGTCTAGTGGTTCGACTTCATAATTTTCTCTGATTTATTATCCGAAATTTTATTTAAAGAAAATCTTTTGTTAAGATACAGCTACCAACATTTTATCAAACTACTTATACGTTATTCAGGATCAGAACACCTACATTTGAAAGCAACAAAGACTAACAGAAAAAGAATGAACTGATGAACAAAAAGTAAACTCAAGAATAACCTTCTTCGCAGGTTCTTTAGCATAACATAAACTTGGCAAAAATTACGAACATGAATACAAAGAAAATACATAAAATAAAAACGAGCACTTGATAAAGCAGCGGTATAGGCACTCACCTATAGGGAGTCGAATCTATAGAACTAACTATGGAGTTACAAAATATAGTAGAGCTGCATGCTGATAGCCTGGGGACTAATGTTCGCCTTGGAATGAGGAATACCAAGTTAAAATGCAGTTAAACCGAAATGACAACAACTGGGTTTGAATGAGGTTGAGCTTGGAAAATGAAAGTGGAAATAAAGACAAAACTGAAACTAAGATAGGGTATCACAGAGTAATGAACGAACTGAAAATAGAGAGTTTTAGTATTCAATACCCCTTCAAAGAAAATACTTTAGAAAACTGGTTTCTGATGTTTTTTTTTTTCTATTTTTGAAAGCTTAAAAATAGTAGAGTAGCAAAACTAAATTAAGTTTCAGAGCCTTTCCACTATAGTCACCACCCTTTTTTTCGTCCCCCTTCAACAGTTTTCATGCAGGTATTTATAGGGACCGGGTGCTCCCAATGAAGGGACAGGATTTTCTTTAAGGGAGATGGAACGTTTGGATTTTAAAGGACATGATCTGATACTTGGGAATTAAAGGGAATCAAAATGAACGGCTGAGATCCTTTTTAGAATATTTGTCCTTTCTCTTTTCTAATATGACGGCTCAAAATTTTCTTGTCAAGAGCGATCCGAGGGCTGGGAATAAAAAGCGCCGGTCTTGTCGTCTTCTTCTTTGATCCAAGGGCTCCGGACTTGTCCTTACAAGTAAGATCAACGGTGGAGATCGAGATGTACAGGACTGCCATGACACGTTCTAGCGCCTATCAGTAATGTGGGCGATTCTGCAAATGAGGCGTGCGGTGGAGATTTGATCTCGTCTGCAACGCTTTAACTACTTCGGCTCTGATTATGACGACAGTTATTGGAAGTTGTCTTATTCTCTCTTTGCTTTTCGATCTCCCATTCCTTCCAACCTTCCTAATACGATCTTTTTTTGATCTCTCATGCCGGGCCGATCTCTCCCATTCCTGAGTCTTTTCCTTTATCCGGGCTGGTTCAGTCAAAGCATTTATTCCTTCGATTTTCGAGGCGTTCGCTTTGTTTTCTGCTAGCAATAAAAGCTCAGACCTTCTCTATATATACCTTTAACGGGAAATCCTTCTGCATTTCATTTTCTCCTCTTTCTTTCTCACTTTTCCTGTTCTAGCCACTCCGGCCACAATCCGGCCATGGTAACTGTTTTTGATCTTTTTCCAACTGTTCCCTTTGTTTATTGAATGAAAATTTATGACCCCGGTGATTAGAAAATTACGATGGCCACCTCTGATGAAAGAGAGAGAACCAGACTAATTTATCGATCCAGATCGAGAATGTCCATCGTGTTGATCTCGAGTCGGTCGACCGATCTAATCGGCGAACCTATTTCGGGCGAGAAGACTGCTAATTTCCCTCTTATCATTGGTGACAACCCTTCAAAGTTTACTTGGCTCCTCACCACATCGGGTGTCCCGACCGCGGCTCGGTTCCAAGCGATAACATCGACGATGACCTCCTTATCCTCATGAGAGTCATAGTCACCCCATTTGAGCTATACATCTATCCAATATCGATGGCTGGTTTCCTGATCAAACATGTCTTTTGATTCAGCCACGAGACTAGGCTTTGACATAGGTCTTTACTAGGTAGGATGTACCGCTGATCTCTAAAGATCACCCAAATGATGTAATTTGACCTTTAATGTAATTCGATCTCTAGAGATCGCCCAAATGATGTGATATGACCTTTAATGTAATCCGATCTCTTGAGATCGCCCAAATGATGTAATTCGACATTTTGGAAATGAAATTTTATTTTGACAATTATCATTTTATTATTATTGCATTGGTTATTTTCCGATCTCTGATGTGTTTATCCGATCCGATTCCTAACTGAATAGCCCTTAACTGATCTATAATTCTAAACATCTACCTTCATCTGTCGGTCTTTAACCAGCCGATCTCTCCTTATTTAATTATGGAGTTTCTGGAATATTTGTGAGACGTGTTAAAAAAAGCTGGCAAATCTCGTTAACTAATGCGCCGCTTGGGGCACTGTGAGCATTAAATGCTCAGACTGGTATAAATAGGGGATGAGTCAGCCAGTTGCTCTCTTATGTCATTTTCAGCATCTCGCGAGCGATTCCAAAATTCTCTCATTTTTTTCAAGTTCTTTCGACACCGATCACACTCCGGTAAGGGTTTTGATCTTTCTTTTAATTTAAATTTTCTCTTTTCTTTGAAAATGAGCGGCACCGAGGGTCAGAGAGCGGCGAGCCCCCCTTCCGTTCACGTCTCGTGGTTGTCAGATGAAGTTGAGGTGGTCGGACTAAGTGAGCGATCTGAACCTCCTACATCCTCCATTCCAGTCCATGGTCAAGCGGTACCCTTAAGACGAACGCATACCTCAGGGAGAGAAAGCCTTCCTGTAGATGAGCTACCGTCAATCCTTCAAGAAACCGATCTGCAGATGATCAGCCAAGAATATAACCTTCGGACTGACTCATACGAACTCATCAGATGCCATGGCGATCTCCGAGTCAATCATTTCTTCAAAGAAAATGATATGATCATGATATACGAAGAACAATTAAAAGCCGGACTGCGGTTTCCTCTCGATGACTTCTTCAAGGAAGTTCTGAAATTCCACTAAGTATGTGTAGCTCAAGTACATCCAAACTCATGGTGGTTCCTAGTAGCCTTCAGAGGCCTCTGCCGAGCTAAGGGACTCAGTCCAACAGCGAAGGTATTCGCCGTGCTACATAGGCTAACTCGTCGAAAGGACGACGAGTATTGGTTCTTTCAAGCGAAGCCGCATTGTGGGCTTTTTACTGATCTACCTTCCTCACTGAAGAATTGGAAGAATCGCTTCTTTCTTCTGAGGAGCAAGATTCCGAATGGTTTTGAGGGTTTCCCATGTAGCTGGCTGCATCTGGGCCCCTCACTTCCGAAGTGCATCACCCTGAATAGGGAAGAGGGCATAATGGTGATAGAGCTGAAAGATCAGGCGGCCACTCAGAAGTTCTCCTGTTTAGATGCGGTGACGGCCGAACTGCATCATTGGACAATGCAGCTGATTACTGGCGAAGAACGCGGGCTTCAGCTCTCTGACCTCGGCCTCGGTACTTTCTATATCTCTGATCTTTGGGCCTTAGCGAACTCACTGACTTTTTCTTTGTGCAGGCATGGCAAGCGGCGAGGCTTCCAAGGAGAGCCGAAAGCGGAAGAAAGAGGTTTCCAGAAAAGTGCGGGAGATGAAATATGCCGAGGCTTGTCAGACGCCAAGGCACGATCCAGGGGAGATGCAGGGAGGTTTGTCCCGACCCTTGGGACCGCCGATCCCTGAAGTAGAAGTGGTTTGGTCTCCTCCTCGACAAGAAGAGCCGCCACCACCTCCTCCAGTTTCTTTGAGTGCGAAAGGGGGTCCTTCCCAACCCACTTTGAGGACACTCTCCCGCGGTGCTCAGGTCTTGATTCACTCCTTGGAGAAGAACCGAACTGTTCGAGAGAATCCGGGTTTGGCTAAGGTTTTGGGGGCCTCCATCTGCCTTCAGGAGGATCGGAATAGGCTGACCCCGAACAGTCTCGATGATATCCTGACCCAGACTATGAGCCTGAGCGTGGAGAGTTTGGTGAACCAACATATTGTCCGGGAAAAGGCTCATCATTTAAAGTAGGAGATCTAAAAGGTGGGTCAGGAAGCAGCTTTCGCCCGAGCTCAACTTTCATCCGCCCGAGAATATATAGCTGAAATTGAGGGGCGGATGAAATTTTATGAAGATAAATTGGCCGAGCAGACTCATGTTCTCGAAGAAGCTCGGGCGCTCCATGCTGCTGATGTCGCTCGCCTCACTGCAGAACTTAGAGCGAAAGAAGAAGAGGCAGTGACAAGGGAGGCCGGTGCTAATGTGAACGCCCACGGGGACCTTTTGGCAGAGCTCAAGAAGCGTTATCCCAAGGAGGACTTTTCCTGGATGGTGGACCTGGCTCCCCAAGACGAAGAGGATAGCGAGGAGGAGGCTGAGGGTGATAGAAAGGGTGAACAAAATGTAGAACAGGCTGGGGGTGATCCTCCAGCCGAATGACTTGTATTTTTTATTTTGAAATGAATTGAAGTTCTTTCTTTTATTCAATAACTTGATGAGATCAAAAAGAATCTAAATTGTACAAGCGCCTGACTTTCTGAACAATTTAGAACCTCAAACTTAACAGTGATTATTAATCCAAGTATAAAAGGTCGGAAAAACATTGTAAGCATGAGATCGGCTAAGAACAAACACCGAACGGGACTTAAGATTATTAAAATTGGAAACCTGATTTGAACACTTAAGATCGGAAGCATCATTAAACCGGATTAAAACCTTAACTTTATTAAACGATTACGCATAAAATTTTAAAAGGGAGATCAGAAATAAAATTGGATGGCATGAAGACCTAATGTTGGTTTGATTTCATTCGACGAGAGATCGGAAATGTGATTAACTGGCCAAGAGACTTAATAATTGGTTCAAGAGATGGGTAGGGATTTGAGCGATATGGAAACTTAGTATTGGTTCGGTTTCTTTGGAGAGAGATCGGAAATGTGATCGTCTGGCAATGAGACTTGGTGTCGGTTTAGATCCCTATGAAGAGAGATCGGACACGAATGGAGACTTGGTGATGGGGATCGATTTCAAAGTTTATTGATTTTGGGGATCGACCAAAATATGGTGTCGACACAAACTCAATCAAAGGCAAGTGTGAGTCCTAACTACCCTCAAATTCAATCACACAAGCCCGTAGCATGTCCTCCAAGATCTGAATTACCCTTTCAAACTGGCCATCTGTCTGTGGGTGGAATGCAGTACTAAAGTTCAATCTAGTTCCTAGGGCTCTCTGAAGACTACCCCAGAATCTAGAAGTGAACCTGGGATCTCTGTCAGATATGATGGATACTGGCACTCCATGCAGTCTCACTATCTCATCAATGTAAAACTTGGCCAATCTTTCTAAACTGTAGTCCATTCGAACTAGCAGAAAATGAGCAGACTTGGTCAGTCTATCAACAATGACCCATACTGCATCATGAATCTTCTGTGTCCTCGGAAGTCCTATCACAAAATCCATCGTTATTCTCTCCCATTTCCATTCTGGTACTGGTAGTGGATGTAATAACCCAGCAGGTACTTGATGCTCTGCCTTCACTTGCTGACAAGTTAGGCATTTGGAAATAAACTCTGCCACATCTCTTTTCATACCCATCCACCAGTAATGCTCCTTTAGCCCTCTATACATTTTTATGCCACCAGGGTGCATGGCAAAAGGAGACTCATGTGCTTCCTTCAAAATGATCTGCCTCAAATCAACATCATTAGGAACACATATTCTGCCCTGGTGTAGCAGTAGACCATTATCTCTGATTGAGAATTCTGGTTTCTTGCCCTGCCGGACTTCTTCCAATAGCTTCTGATACTTCTGATCATTCTGAGCAGCCATTCTGATCTGATCACTCAATACTGGCTGTACATGCCATGCAACTACTGTCTGCCCCTCATCATTAATCTCTAAGCTGGCATGTAATGATCTCAACTCATGTATCATAGACAAAGGAGTAACCCGTAGACTTGCCATAGTCTTGCGACTTAAGGCATCAGCCACAACATTAGCTTTCCCTGGCTGATAGTCTATCAGACAATCATAGTCTTTTATCAACTCTAACCATCTCCTCTGTCTCAAATTCAACTCCTTCTGAGTGCCCAAATACTTCAAACTCTTACGATCTGTGTAGATATAGCACTTCTCTCCATACAAATAATGTCTCCAGATCTTAAGAGTAAACACTATAATTGCAAGCTCCAAGTTATGTGTTAGATAATTCCTCTCATGCGGTTTCAGTTGGCTTGATGCATAGGCAATGACATTTCGATCTTGCATCAATACACAACCTAACCCATTGTGAGAAGCATCACTGTAAACTGTGTATTCTTTGCCCGGGGTAGGTAAAGTCAGGACTGGAGCCTCAGTCAAACATTTCTTAATTCATCAAAACTCTGCTGGCATTTATCCGTCCACTGAAATTTCACATCTTTTTGAAGTAACTTGGTCAATGGAGATGCCAACATGGACAATCCCTTCATAAATCAATGATAGTATCCAGCTAAACCCAGAAAACTGTGAATCTCTGTGATATTTCTGGGTGGCCTCCAATTAAGGACAGCTTCAATCTTCCTTGGATCTACCTTGATGCCCTCTTCTGATACTACATGCCCTAAGAAAGATATTTCCTTCAGCCAAAATTCACACTTCGATAATTTGGTGTATAGCTGTTTCTCCCTCAAAATCTGCAGTATAATCCGCAGATGTCTATCATGCTCTTCTGCATTCCTTAAATAAACCAATATATCATCAATAAATACCACAACAAACTAGTCGAGGTATGGTCTAAAGATAGTGTTCATCAGATCCATAAAAACAGCCAGAGCATTATTTAACCCGAATGGCATGACCAAGAACTCATAATGGCCATAGCGGATTCTAAAGGCAGTTTTAGGAATACTCTGCTCTTGTACTTTCAACTGATAATAACTTGATCTCAAGTCAATTTTGGAGAACACAGCTGCACCCCTCAACTGATCAAACAAGTCATCAATGCAGGGCAATGGATATCTATTCTTTATTGTCACCTTATTCAACTGTCGATAGTCAATACATAAGCGGAGAGTGCCATCCTTCTTCTTAACAAATAACACTGGTGCTCCCCAAGGTGACACACTAGGGTGGATAAAGCCCTTGTCAAGTAATTCTTGCAACTGCACTTTCAACTCTTTCAATTCTGCAGGTGCCATTCTATATGGTGTTATGGAAATTGGGTCCACACCAGGCATAACATCAATTTCAAACTGCACCTCTCTTTCTGGAGGTAATCCTGGTAATTCATCAGGAAACACATCCAAAAAGTCACATACAGTAGGGATGTCCCTTAGTGTTGGACTCCCCACTTGGGTGTCTATCACATGTGCCAAGTATGCTTCACACCCCTTTCTGATCATCCTTCTGGCTAGTGCAGCCGAAATGATGTTTGATGGCAGTAAATGCCTCTCCCCATGTATTACCACATCACCGTACAGAGGGAGACCAAAAGTGACTGTCTTCAGTCTACAGTCAATCATGGTGTGATGCCTGGCTAACCAATCCATGCCCAAGATGATATCATACTCTCTGAAGGGCATTTCAATCAAATCTGACAGAAAAACATGTCCTTGGATCACCAAAGGACAGTCTCTATAGATTCTGTTTGCCCGAATCTCTTGTCCTAACGGACTAGTTACTAGCACTTCAAAACCCATTTGGACACATGGAACAGCAAGTGAACTGACTATGCTAGCACTAACATATGAATGGGTTGAACCTGGATCAAACAACACAAATACTTCTTGATCAGAGATAGAGAATGTACCAGCTACAACATCAGAAGTCTCAGCCTCTTCTCATTGTCTCATCGTGTAAACTCTGGCTGAAGCACTTCCTTGTGCTGACTGACCAACCGTGCCCTGACTGCCAGAAGTAGTACCTCTACCTCTGCTTCTTCCTCTGCCAACTGATTGTGAACCTCTGGGAGTAGGACTCTGAATAGATCCTTCTGCAGTCGCAGGAGCTGGACCGTATCTCAGAGCACTAGTGCAGTCTTTTGCTAATTGGCCCTTGCCTCCATAGTTAAAGTAAGCTCCCGTAGCCCAATAGCATTCTCCCCCATGAATCTTGCCACAAGTCTCATAGGGGCGGGCAGGATATGAACCCCTGTTTGACTGCTGACCAGACCTAGGGGGTCTCTGTCCAGAAAATTTGCCTCTTCCAAATCTTCCACCTCAACCCCTGCTGGGTCCACTAAATTTCTTTCTCTTCCCAGAAGTACCACCAGAACTTTGTTCAACTGATTTTTCCCCTTTGTCTTTCTCTGATTTTTCAACTTTTTCTGATTTTTCTTTTGTTGGGGTTGCCTCTGATTCAATCCTTTCTAACTCAAGTGATTGAGACATGAGTTCTGAAAAATTGCTGTGTCTGAATCCCACTACTTGCATTCTCAAACTGGGCTTCAAACCAGTCTCAAATCTCTTGCACCTTTCCTTGCTGGTAGAAAGGAGACTCCCAGCATAATGGCTTAAGCGAGAGAACTCCCTCTCATATTCTGCCACTGATTTACTCCCTTGTTTTAGACTCAGAAATTCTTGCAACTTTTGATCCACATATGCATCTGGGATGTATTTTTGTCTGAATTCTCTGATGAAGTCATCCTAGGTCAGTACTGGTGGTTCAGCTAAGTTGTGGGGGATGGTCTTCCACCAATCATATGCATCCCTTTGCAGTAATGACACAGAATATTCAAACTTAAGTTCATCTTGGCAGTGCAGCTTCTTAAATACTCTATCCATCCTTTCAAGCCATTGCTCTGCCTCTAAAGGGTCCACTGTACCCTTAAATTCTGTAGCCCCATACTTCAATAACTTATCATACTGTCTGGCTAGACGCAGTAGTTGTGCCACAGGTGTCTGGGGTGGAGCTTGAGCTGGCATACCCCCAGCCATTTGTTGAAACTTCGTAGCCATCTGCTGTGCAAACTGTGCAGGAAACTGCAGCATTTATGGGGCTGGTGCTACTGATCCACTGACATTTCGTAGAGCTGGGGCTTCCTCTTGTGCCTTAGCTTCAATAGATTGCTCGACTGAGCGATCCCCTTCTTCCATTTCAGTCTGAAGTTAGGGTATCTCCTGAACAAGTAACACATGGAGATTTCCCTCCTTTAGTTCATATTTATGATGTAATGCACTGTATGTAACAAATATGGACATTGAGCAGTTGTACTTAACAAGGAAAAACAAAAATTCTCAAGTTAAAACATACTTCAAAAATTTGCTCTGATACCACTAAAACATGTCACACCTTACCCCTCTGTAAGGCATAACATGATCCCGTAGAATACCTAATGAACTACCGCACTTCACCTACCGATAATTCATTAAGTACCTTACAAGGGATTTTAAAACAATTTTCTTACTTTTATAAGTGGTGAGCATTTTCTAATAGGTATTAAAATCATTTATTCAAAACTTAAAACTAGTTAAAATTTTTGGCCCATTTTATTTTTCCGTAAATTTTATAAAAATTTCGGCAGAGTGCTGTCTGTATTTTGAGAAAACAGTTCTTTAAATACCTGTAAAAAGCACTTCCAATTATTTATTTTAACCACTTTTTCAAATTCACAATCGGTTCCAACCAATTTCTCAAGTTTCAAAATTCAACAATCTTCATTTCTCAATTTCCAAAAATTTAGTAATCATCAAGATACTGTCAATTAATTTCATTTATTCATATTTCATTAAAGATAAACAATTTATATATACATCATACTAAAAATTTACATTAGGAAAATCCAAACTAAAATTTATTACAAACTTTATACAAACTTTATACAAGCTGCTCAAGACCAATTTTACATGTCCATATATTTACGTGCATTACATACATCAAAATAAATATTTACAGTCAGGGTATAAATTATACCCGATAACTTCAAGCAGGTAGGTCCTCAATCCTCAGCAGCTCAGTCTACTGCTCCTCTAGTCTCTATATCTGTGACAGCAATAACAGCCATCGCTGAGTACTAGGACTCAGTGGTGCACAACATACTAAAATATATTTTTTTTATGCAGAATTTAAATCACATTTATTCAAAAATTGGACTGAACATGAGAAATAATTACAAACAATGAATTATGAGATTTTAATCCAAACAATTTCATTTCGAAGTATCAAAACAAATTTCATAAAACCCATAGTTATATCATGCCATTCGAAACAAATATAATCTTAATAGCCAGAGGCTAAGGAGAAGTCACATCACAAGGCTAGCTAGCTCAAATATATGGGAACCTATTCTTTTTCTTCTTCTACTGGCACACACCTCAACACTTCAGCCAGAGAAGGAATCAAAATTCGAAACTGATTACCCCCACTAGTCATTCTAGTGAGGTGTTCAAATGTATGGTCATGACACTGTGGTTTCAAAACTTATCTTAACAATTTGCTAAACATTGCCATTTCAAATATACACAAATAACTTTCAACAATTTAAAACAAAAACATCATAAATACTTCATCATAGTACTGTCACAATTCAATATTTCAAATTATTCAAAACAATATGCAGAAGATAATTTACAGAAATTATACGTTGTATACAAACCTTAAGCAAGTCGCCTCTTGGCCTTGACTCGATTCCTCGGGTTCTTTCCCGGTGTTCTTTTCCACTGAAACACACAGTTTCACAGTGTTTCAGTATCATAACTTAGCATAAATCAAAAAATAAATTTAAATTCACTTTTACCTAGCTTTAATGTGCTAAACTTGATGTTCTTTAAATTTTGTGTTTCGGGGTTACTATTCACTATACTATTTAAGTCAATTTGTTGACTTCCTAAGGCTTAATAGGTATGGGAATTCCAACTTCACCCACATGCCACATTTTGGTCACTAAATTTATTGGTTTTGGTTGTTTACTCAAATTCTAAGTCTTTTAGGCAAATTTGCAAATTTTCAGTTTTGGTGTCTTAAGTTGCACTATTCCATTGGTCATTTTTCTGTTAGAATTTAGCAAACCTTTCTTCCTAGAAAATGTTCCCTATTGTCTTAACTTTATTCTTCTTTTTGAATCACTCCAATTGGAGTTTTGTAGCTCAAGTTATAGCCATTTGAACCATGGCTGCCGGATTGGACTTAACCCAGATTTCTGTGCAAATTCTGGTTCTGGCAGTTTTAGGTCACCAAATTTGGGTGGCCAAATGACTTGGTTAATGGCATAATTTGAGTTTGTGTTATTCATAAAAGTTTTAGGTCTATACCTCAACTGTCCACTGGTAAAATTTCAAGTCATTTAGACCTGCCTAGCCCAAGTTATGGCCAAATGAACAAACACTGTTTATTTGGTCAGTTTGTACAGGTTAGACTGAGAATTTCCATATTTGGTCAATTTGTTCACTAGGAAAATGAGGAAACATTGGAGCATACTCTTTTTTGGTGCCATCATGCAAGGGCATCTTAGTTCTTAAGCCCCGCTGCTATAAGCTAAACTTGATTGGTTTTTCTTTCGTTGCAAAATGGTGGAATAAGATTTTTGAAGAGGTGATGAAGGGTTTCTTTCATTTGGACATGGTTATTTCAGTAGCTCTTTGTAATACTCACCACTTTTTGATGTTAGAATATTTGTTTTTAACAGAATATTCTAGTGAAAATTAAAACTTCACTAATAAGGAAGTGGCAGAAAAACGTGAAAATATGTTTATGTATGTGTGATGTGTTCAAAATGTATTTAAAAATGAAAATTTTTCTAAAGGTTTTATTTCTTAAAAGTTTAAGTAAATGTCTCTGGCAGAAGGAGTTTCGGTAGCTGAAGTATGGGCATTCAATAGCCGAAGCCCTTTTTCTCATTCAAATACTCTTCAAGATAGAATAGACTTTGGCAGTTGAAAGTTCTTCGACAGGGAGGTTATAAAAAGGGTCCAAAGCTTATTTTACTATCAAAACACTTGTGGTTTTCTTCTTTCCTCTCTCTCTCAACTTTGGGGCATACACGAAGCTCTTTAAAAAGATTCCCTTGGGTTTTTCAAGATTTGGAGGTGGATTCTTCCACTTAGAAGTTTGGAAGAGTAGATTCAAGCTTTGAGATCTTGATTCTCTCACTTTCAAGCTCCAAGAAAAGAGAATTAGGCTTAAGGGACTTGGAAGGTTGAGGATTTGAGGATTCGAGGATAGTTACCATTCGAGTTAGGTAATTGATAGGCTTTAAGAGGTGAGTAACTCTAACCTTTATAAAATAAAAACTATTTAAAGGTAATTTATAATCATCCTCATGCATCATGTCATATTTACTTAGGATGTATGTATTTGAAACATGAAGATGTTGCATAATTGCATAATTTATTATTGGTGCATTAATGGATGTTAGATGACCCACTGACTCTCCCCATGTTTTTTACTATGTTATGTGATGTATGTTATGGATCCATAAGTAAATCCGATGGAGAGATCTTTATGATGCCCCGTCAGGGGAGATTTATAAGCTGCCCTGGGTGCATGACACATATCATGTTTAAAGTGAAAGTTTGGGGAGTTATTGGTGACAAGTCCATCTTATGTAAAATGTTTGTGATGTGAAAATCCATGTGAATGTTGCATTGCATATGTATGAATGAAATGATATAATTAATGTTGGTTAGTTTACTCATTAAACTTGTATAAGCTTACCCCCTTCTCTTAACCCTCAGATGCAGGGTTGTAGGACTAGAAGAGTTATTTGAAGAGAGTGAGCATGGGGATAACTTTAGCCTTTTTCTTTATGTATGATGTATGGGTAGCTAGACATGTAAAATGTGAATGGATAGTACTGTGCTGGTAATTAAAGAAACTTAGAGTTATGTGATATTTTTAAGCATAATGATGTATGTGTTATGTTAACCCTTTTTTGGAGTATGCATGTCAAACCATTATACTTTAGAGCTTATGTATGTTAAGGTTCAAATTCTTAACCACAGTTATGTTCTAAATGTCTAAGTACAAATGAAAAGACTGAAGTATAAAGGTTTGGAGTATGCTTAGATAATGAGATAAAAAAATGTGTGTATGATTTGTAAGTTTTAGGCTTATTATGGGTTTTAGTAGCCTTAAAATGACCCGATCCCTAGTGCCAATAATGGCCCCTAGTTTGGGTCGTTATACTCTTTCAAGTTGGTTTACTTAAAAGTAGATAAACAAAGTAGTCTTTAAACATATGGAACCAAATTCTTGATCCACTACTATGAAGATTTCAAAGTCCTTAGAGGAAGTTCAAGCTTTGAGATTTACATCTCCAGCCGCCCCTCCCCCTCCTCAGGACCAACAAGTATTGTGGTCAACTCCTGAACAAAGTATAATCAAACTCAATTAGAGTGAAAGTAGGCCAAAAGCTTTTATTGTTTTCATTGTAAGAAATCACATTGGTATTGTCATAAATGGCATGGCAAAGATGGTTGTCTGCTCCTCCCTGCTAATTAGAGAAGCTGCTACAATCCTAGAAGCTAGTAAATTAGCGAAAAGGGTGGGATATCCAACAATAAGTTTGGAATCTGACTATCTTAATGTGGTTAATACATTAAAGAAAGGTTTTTATTAGCAGATCCCATGGGAAATTCAAGCTCTTATTCATAGTATTTTTGTTATAGTTCCAAGTTTCAACTTTGTGCCCTTCTCTTATGTTAATAGGAAGGCAAATGGGGTTGCACACTGTGTAGCAAAACTCAATGAGAAAAACTAGCTTCCATGTATTTGGTAAGTAACTACGCTAGACTCTCTTTGGACAATTTAATATAATGATGCCCTTAGGGCCTTTTAATGCATTTTCTTGCATATTAAAAAAAAACATGTAAAATATTTATAGTTTACATTGCCAAAAATTAATATGGGACTTAGGGCTTGGATATAAACCCAAAATAATTACGTGTGAGAATGATGTGAGTAACTTACATCATTTCTACCACCTTCAAACCTTTAAGCACTCATGGAACAAATTCATCTATTTAGAAATTCATAGCAATAATATTAACCTCCACTGTTACTTCTAATAACTACATAGTAAATTAATAAGCAAGGTTAGGAAAAATTCCTTGTACCCACACAAATCATCTCAAAAGTTATTGTGCACAAAACACTTCCATATTTAAATTACTTCTACAAATAAGCTCATTTGGTAATTCATATATGACATAACTCCATTCACAGATTTTAATAAGAAGAAGAACTATCTAAGTCAAGCAATGGTAACCCAAATTTTCATGGATTTAATCACACAAAAATGGGAGGTTAGAGTCTTACATACTCACCTTAATTTCCAACAATCTTCATCTTATTGGTTAGAAATCTATGTCCTTTATCCACTCCAATGTAGGACATTTTTTATACGTAAATTGTCAATTGTATTACATGGCATGTGGGCATTGGTAGATAAAAGGGAATAAAGCTCAGAAGGAATGGTTGCCAACCAGTTACACAAAATTTTACCATCAAAGTGAAGCTTGGCTAAGCAATCAACCATTGTATTAGTAGACCTTTTGACTAAGGAGAAATATATATTAGAAAAACAAGGAATAAGGGATTTAATTGCTTGGATAGTAGCTTGAATCTCCCACCAAACCTTCTCCTCTGAGCCTGTGATAGCATTGAACAAAATAGCAAAATCTATTTCAAAAATGACAGAATTTATTCCATGGTTTCGGTTAACTTCATAGCCTGGAGAAGAGCATATGCTTCCCCAGCTTGGGGAGAAAGGGCCACTATAAAACAAACCAAACCATCAACCAATACCCTTAAATAACTCCTCACAACTACTACAATATAAGAGAGAGCACAATTTTCTTTCTAAATAATATTACTATTAAATTTCAAAGTAACAGGCTAGTGATGGAACTACACATAAGACAACAGTATTAGACACTTACTCTGATGGGAACACCTTCAATTTGAGCTTGTGAGAATTTAGCAAAAACACTACCAATGCTATTAATTGCTACAATTGAATTAAACTCAATATGCTCAAATATAGCCCTATTCCTCTCCTTCTAGATAACCCAACCAGACATGGTTTCTAGGCTAAAATACTGCATATCCACCTGAAAATCTTGAAGTAGGTTCATCCACCAATTAGAAAAAGCAATAAAACCAATGAAACTTGGCTTATAATTACATATACTGGAGAACCACATTGGTCTTGCCTAATTACACAAGAATAAGGTATGCTCCACCGTCTCCCAACTTTCATTCTAGATTGGGCACCAAAAACTAAAAGGAATGCCTTTTTTGCAAGATTCTCCCTTACTGGCATGTGAGGAGGTAGTGTATTAAGGTCTTACCCTTCAAAAATCAAACTTCACTTAAATTTTTTTAGGAAGAACACTCAATTTTGCCTTTAAACTTTTGGTCCATGTTCAAATAAACTCATTTTACAATTTTGTCCCAATTAATTTACAACTTTCTATTGAAATTCAAATAGACTCAATTTTGGGAAAAAAAATAATTTTTTGTTTAATTTTCTATTAATAATAATTTTGTAATAAAATATATTAATATTTTATTATTCAAATTAAAATTATTATTTTAATTTTTTGCCAAAACATGGACATATTTGAACTTAAAAAGAAAGTCATGCGTGAATTGGGACAAAAAATTTAAAAATAGGATTATTTGGACATAGACTAAACGATCAAGTGCAAAATTTAACTTTAATCCAATTTTTCTACTTTGCCAAAATTCCTTGGGAAGTATAACTCAAATTGAGAATTAAATATAATATTTAAACAACTTAAACGTTATAATTTTTTTTTCCTTTTACAAAATTATATAAACTGTGTGCATAAGAATAAACCTCTTCTTTTTATAATTCTTACCCTATATAATAAAATTTCTATCATATTTATAAATATATCATATTTTATTGGCTTAGACATTATTATGAATGAGTTCCTTCTGTGACACTCCTTACCCGTGTACAGTATACCCGAGTAAGTAATGCCACACGGTGTACCGGCACATTCTAATATACCTTAATTAATTTATACCATGCTTGTGAATATAATTTATGAAATATAATATATTTTAGCCATTTATCAAAAGTATTATTTATTTGAGGTTCCGAAGATTTTAAAGAAAATCCGGCGGAGTACCGGCTAAAAATAGAGAAAACAGTTCTTCGGAACCTGTTAAAAACACTTCCAATATTTGTATTCCATCATTTCAAACTCCAATATCCAAAATCTCAACAATATTTCTCAATTTCAGTTCTCAACAACCTTTTCATTTCTCAAACATCCATCACATGTGATAATCAAGTATAAATCACAAATAAACATTTACCTTTCCATTCACAAATAAAATTTTCATAATTTACATGAACATTAATATACATTACACAAGTTTAATTACATATGAGAAAATCAAAATTAAGTTACAAAATGTCAAAATGACACCTAGTGTCCTACCAATGCACTGCAGAAGTTGAGGTGACACGGACACTGTGCAGAGCTGCAAGATGGACTCACCCAGTCTGTGGTCTACTGGGCTCACGATCTGTATCTCCAGTACCTACACGTGGCAAAAACAACGCGCTAAGCAATAATGCTTAGTGGTGCAATAATATAATAAAAGAAAATAGCAAGAAATTAAATGTGTAGTGAATGTGTACGTTTTATTTGTTTGGTATTTGTAATCATTTACTTTGTCCACTTTTATTCATTTGGTTGCCCCAAGTAACCTACACTAGACCACTGGACTGGATAACAGGTAAACTGGCACTAGGTATCTAGTACCTCGGGCCGTCACACCATCGGTCACATATGCATCTCATTGTACCTTGAGCGGCTATCAAGTCAGAATAATCTCGTGCACAAGGCCAAATCTCAATGCAAAGTCAGAATGGCTAAAAGCCATGAAATCACAGAATGGCATATTGCCATATGCAGTACTGCTAATTGAACCCTATTGGCATGCCAAACTATCCAAACCAATCATGTTAGGTATACTAGGGCATTTGAAACTTTTAAATTCTTCAATTTGTGCATTTCAAGTTTTGGTGTCACTATTCACCTCATTAGTCAACAAAAATGTTGACTTTTGGATAGAAAATATGTACATTGACTTTGGCATTCCCAAAATACCACATTTTACATCTAAAACTTGTTAGAATTGGTCGCCATTACCATTTCTAACTTAAAACCAAGAGGGCAGAAAATTTCAGTTTTTGAAGCAAATGTTTACTGTTCCATTAAGCACTGTTGCAGTGAGAATTTGAAGAAATGACAAACATGAAAGTTGTTCCTTATTTTGTCTAGTTGAATTTCATTTTTTGAATCACTCCATTTGGAGTTTTGTAACTCTAGATATGGTCCAAAAACCACAGCTGGCCGGATTGCCAATCTGTAGAATTGACCATATCTATAGTAACATGAACAGTGACTGCCACTGCCATTTGGGTTAGGTTCTGGCCATAATTTGGGGTAGATTTTTTCATGAAAGTTGTTTTTCTATGTCTTAACTTATTGCTGTAAAAATTTCAGGTCAATTGACCAAATCTACAGTGAGTTATGGCCAAATGAACAGTTACTATTCAATTGGTCATTCTGCAGAATCAGTTGCAGGGTATCCGGATTGGGGCCAAGTTTTGGTCCTCTTGCTTTGGTCTTTTTGGCATGGTTTCTTCAGCAAAAATGTGCCATTATAAGCCTAGTTTCATGTCCAATTGGCCAAACACCAATTGGACTAACACAGCCAGAATTATGGCTGTGTAATTGGACTGAAATTTTTGTCCATTGCTGCTGTCCCTAGACAGCATAGTCATTCCCTTTACCATGCTATTTTTCAGTCCATATTATGGTCAAATCTCCTCAAATGGTCACTAATTGACCATTAGCATATTCTTTAACAATTGCATAAACCAAGTTCACATTTTACTCCCAAAACCCTAGTTCAAAGTCATGATTTATACAATTTACCTTAGTTAGCTACTAATTCACTATTCTTATGTTTATAAACTTCAAACATGGTTTTTAGTTCACTCCAAGCTCATCAAAAACATTCATTCCAATTCCTTCAATAGGGCAGCTGAAATTCATGTACACATACACATGAGTTTTGTTCATTTAAATTACATTTTCTTACTAAATTCAAGTTCCTATTCATGAAATTAAAGAGTTTTAGGTATATAGTGCACTAACCTTGAATAGGGCAGATTTTTCCCAACTCTAAACTTCACTTTCCTTCACTTTCTAGGCTGCCAAAAGGTTGTTTAAGGTATGGGGTAAAATTTTAATGAAGAGAGGTTAGGGTTTTGTGGTGAAACAAAGTAGAAATCAAGCTTGAGAAGTGAGGTTTAATGGAGGTTGAGAGAGGGAGAGAGAGGCTGCCGTTTGATGAAGGAAGAAGAACAGAATTTTTGTTTCAATTTTGCCTCATTTTCCCTTTTTAATGAAATTGCTTGATTGTCATTGGTGGAGAGAAAGTTTAATGACATCATGTGATGTCAAAAGTCCCATTTTTTTCTTTTTTTTTTTCTTTTCTTTTCTTTTCTACTTGATTTCAATTCAATTTTTAGTAATGTTTATTCATATTTTATGTCATATTAATTATTTACTCAACTGGACAAGTCGGCCAAAAATCACCTCTGAAGGCGAAATGACCAAAATGCCCTCCGTTTGGCTTAACGGGTCAAAATTGTCTGTACCGATTGAAAAATTTTTCTAGGTATTTTCTTGGCATTCTAATGCCATAGGAACCTCAGTAACCCTTCTCTGGAGTCCCAAAAATTATTTTATAATTTTTCCCCCGGGTCTAGGGCTCCTCGTTGCGAGAACCGCAACTTCCCTCTGGGTTACCCCTCGCTAGGGCACCGGCTCGTTTAACTTGGTTGTATTTTATTTCTAAAATTTTTACTAAATTTTTCTTATTAATATTTGAGTTGATTTTGGTTCTTCACTTTAGTTTAAATATTTTTCCGGACGTTCTAGCTGTCCAGACCGACACTGGTCACCGAAACAGTAGAATGTACGGAGTTGTTACAGGGAGGGTGTTACAACTCTTCCCCTCTAATTTAAATTTCGTCCTCGAAATTTACCTGATGCAAACAGTTGAGGGAACTGTTGCCTCATCGTCTCTTCACTTTCCCAAGTTGCCTCCTCGGTGTTGTGGTGCCTCCAAAGCACTTTCACCAATGGAATTTGCTTGTTTCTCAACTCTTTCACTTCCCGAGCCAAGATCCGTAGAGGTTCTTCTTCGTATGTCAAATCATTTGTATTTCAATTTCTTCTCTGGAGATGACATGTGAAGGATCTGAGTGGTATCTTCTGAGCATAGACACGTGGAACACATTGTGGATCTTGTCCAGCTTTGGTGGTAAAGCTAGCCTATAGGCCACTGGACCCACACGTTCGATGATTTCATATGGGCCAATGAACCTAGGGCTCAACTTACCTTTCCTTCCAAACCTCAATACCTTCTTCCATGGTGACACCTTGAGGAACACTTTGTCGCCAACCACATATTCTATTTCTTTCCTCTTCAGGTCGGCATAAGATTTACATGCATGCGAGGCAACCTTTAAGTTGGCTTTGATTGATTTTACCTTCTCCTCGGCTGTTTCACAGTGCAGCCCTACCATTTGTCTTCGCCCAATTCAGTCCGGACTGCTGAGTTCTACATTTTCTCCCATACGATTGCTTCATATGGGGCCATTTGGATGCTAGCTTGGTAGCTATTGTTGTATGCAAACTCTGCCAACTTCCCTTAAACTCAATGACACAACTCCTCAGCATATCCTCAAGGACCTGACATATATTTCATGTTATTGTTATCATTTTAATTCAATATTTGTGTCAATTTGATTGGTTCAATTGTTTACCTGGATTACTCTTTCTGATTTTCCATCCGTCTGAGGATGGAAGGCTGTGCTGAGTGGAGTTGTGTACCCAAGGATTCATGCAACTTCTTCCAAAATCTCGATGTAAACCTTGGGTCTCGATCAGATATGATGGAAAGTGGAATTCCATGCAGTCTAACTATCTCACTGATATATAATTCTGCTAACTTCTCCAGTGAGTAGTCAGTCCTAACTGGCAGAAAGTGTGCTGACTTTGTCAATCTATCAACTATCACCCATACTGCATCATGTTTCTTCCGGGTGAGAGGTAGACCACTTACAAAATCCATGGTGACCCGATCCCATTTCCATTCAGGTATGCGTATAGGCTGTAGCAAACCCGATGGAACTTGATGTTCTGCCTTGACTTGCTGACATGTCAAGCATTTAGTCACATAGTCAGCTATGTCTTTCTTCATACCAGGCCACCAATCACGAAGCTTGGATCATGATACATCTTTGTACTTCACAGGTGCATAGCATATACACTAGTGTGTGCCTCTTTTAGAATATTGGCCTTCAATTCCCCATCATCTGGTACACACAGTCTTCCTTTGTAATACAGACACCCATCTGCTTTCACCACATAATCAGTTGCTTTTCCCTCTGAGATCTTGCTCATAATAGCCATTAGCTTCTCATCTACCTTCTGCCCATCTAAAATCTGCTGTAGCAGGTTTGGCCTCACTTGCAACTCAGCCAAAATAGCTCCATCTCGAATCAAAGATAGACGGGAATTCAATGATCTCAAGGCTGTCATGGATTTTCTGCTTAAAGCATCAGCAACTACATTTGCCTTCCCAGGATGGTAGTCAATTACACAGTCATAATCCTTCAGGAACTCAATCCATCGCCTCTGTCTAAGGTTGAGCTCCTTCTGGGTTGGCAAGTATTTCAGGCTTTTGTGATCCGTGTAAATGTAGCACTTTTCCCCATACAAGTAATGCCTCCATATCTTCAGTGCGAAGATAATTGCTGCAAGCTCTAAATCATGGGTAGGATAGTTCTGTTCATGTGGTCTTAGCTGTCTGGAAGCATAAGCGACCACCTTCCCCTCTTGCATCAATACACACCGTAACCCATTATGAGAGGCATCACTGTAGACCACGAAGTCCTTTCCTGACACTTGTATTGCTGCTGGTGCCTCTGTCAACATAGTCTTCAACTTCTCAAAACTGGTCTGACACTTGTCATTTCAGTCAAATCTGACATTCTTGTGTAACAACTTGGTCATTGGAGCAGCTATTAAAGAAAATCTCTTCACAAATCTTCTGTAATACCCAGCTAGCCCCAAGAAGCTTCTGACCTCAGTTGTATTCCTGGGAGGCTTCCATTCCATCACTGCTTCTATTTTCTTGGGATCCACCCTAATCCCATCAGCTGACACTATGTGTCCAAAGAATGCTGTCTCATTCAGCCAAAAGTCACACTTGGACAACTTAGCATACAGCTTCTTTTCTCTCAGGATTTGCAGAACAATCCTCAAATGCTCATCATGTTCTTCCCTGGTCTTGGAATACACCAGAATATCATCAATAAAGACCACTATGAACCGATCTAGGTATGGATGGAAGATACGGTTCATAAGGTCCATAAATGCCGCTGGTGCATTTGTTAAGCCAAAGGGCATCACCAGAAACTCATAATGCCCATACCGGGTCCTGAATGCAGTCTTGGGCACATCTACATCCTTCACCCTCAATCGATGATACCGATGCGAGATCAATCTTAGAAAATACTCCTGCCCCCTTCAACTGATCAAACAGATCATCAATTCTAGGCAACGGATATTTGTTCTTCACAGTCACTTTATTCAACTGACGGTAATCAATACATAGCCTCAAAGTCCCATCCTTCTTCTTTACAAACAGCACTGTAGCTCCCCATGGTGACACACTGGGGCGTATGAACCCCTTATCCAGCAACTCTTGCAACTGAGTTTTCAACTCCCTCAATTCAGTGGGTGCCATCCTATAAGGAGCAATGGAAATGGGTGCTGTACCCGGCAGTGTCTCAATAGCAAATTCAACTTCCCTTTCTGGTGGCAAACCAGGCAACTCTTCGGGAAATACCTCTGGGAAGTCTCTTACTGTGGGTATGTCACCCAGGTTTGGCTTAGCCTGCCTAGTATCCACCACATGTGCTAGGTAGGCTTCACAGCCTTTTCTCATCATTCTTCTTGCAACTGTGGCTGAGATGACATTGGATAAGAAATCTGTCCTTTCACCCACAACAGTGATCTCATTGCCCTCAGAAGTTTTCAGAGAAATCCTCTTCAATTTGCAATCAACTATTGCCTGATGACGTGACAACCAGTCCATTCCCAAAATCACGTCAAACTCGTGGAAAGGCAACTCAATCAGGTCTGCCAAGAATTCATACTCCTGAATCCTTAACGGGCAACCCTTGTATACTTTGTTCACCACCACACTGTGGCCCAATGGATTAGTGACCAGAATGTCTTGGTCACTCTCCCCTACTAGTATCCCCCTTTCTACGGGTAAGTTGATGCAGATGTATGAATGGGTGGATCCTGGATCCACCAATGCATGCACAGGTGTAGTGTAGAGGAGAACGCACCCACGATGACGTCAGGGCATCTTGCTCCTCCCGAGCTCTCGGGGCATAATTTCTTCTTTGGTGGTCCGTCAGGCCTCTCTGTGGCTCGAGATGCGAGCCTCTGTGATGGTCCATGACCTCAGTTTACCAGTTTTCTACCTCTCGTAGTGCGGGAGGCAGTGCATGCGCTTGTGTTGGAGCAGCTGTAGTAGTTCTACGTGGACAGCTCCTTAACTGATGCTCTGTTGACCCACACCTCAAGCAGGCACCAGTTACTCTCCAACACTCCCCCTTGTGCCATTTCAGACAGTGGAGACACGCAGAAGTTGCTGGGGCTGGTCCCCTGAACCCCATCCCTGGAGAGCTGCCCACTGATGGTGTGGGTGACCTCTCCTAGGGGTGAATCGTGGCACTGGGCCCCGACACCGACCACGACCGTGGCTGAGCTGAACTCTGTGCAGGAGGACCCTTAAACTTCTTCCCAAATGCAGGAGCTGAACTAGACTGACTTGGGCCCCTCTTCTGCTGTCTTTCCCTTCTAGTCTGCTCACTGATTCTTACTTTTTCAACCTTTATTACAGCTTCCACTAATTTGGTAAATTTTGTGATTCCCAAGGCAGTGAGCTGGATCTTGATGTTGTCATTTAGTCCCTCTTCAAATCTCTTACATCTTTCTGCTTCATTAGGGACTATCTCCCTTCCATAACGGCTCAATCGGACAAATTCCTTCTCATATTCGCCATGACAAACCGTCTGCCTCGAGTTAATAAACTCTCTTCTTCTCTCTTCCGGTATACTGATCCACATATTTCTTCTTGAACTCGGAGAGAAAGAAGTCCCAAATTCTGACTTACATTGCACTTCACTGACACAGTGTCCCACCATTCGTAGGCATCGTCTTGCAACAAGGATATGGCGACCTCTAAATTTTGCTGCAGTGCGGTGGAGTTGTTTTAGAACTCTGCACTGTGCATTCAACCAATTCTACCGCCACAGAATCATCTTCTCTCTTGCCATAGAAATCCACTGCCCCAAACTTTCTTAACCTTTCCAGGTGTGATTTCTGCTGTGGAGCTGGTGGTGGTGGTGGTGTTGGCATTACCCCGGCCATTTGTCTAAAGAAGTCGGCCATTTCTTTGAAACATGGCCTGTGGAGGCCGAAAGGTGCTCTGCTGGAGCTGTGGAGCAGTTCTCCCATGCCCCAGTCTCGGTCACTGCGCAGTGGAGCATGACTCTCCACTTCCTCCTCAACAGCTCTCTGAGATGAAGGGTCCATATCCTATTCGAAATAACAAAGACAAACAGATCTGCATTAGTGTCACCTCGACTCTTACAAATGCAATGCATGGTATGGACTCAATCTAGGCCCAGAAACGCCTAAACCGTGCTCTGATACCACTAAATGTGACACCCCTTACCCGTGTACAGTATACCCGAGTAAGTAATGCCACACGGTGTACCGGCACATTCTAATATACCTTAATTAATTTATACCATGCTTGTGAATATAATTTATGAAATATAATTTATTTTAGCCATTTATCAAAAGTATTATTTATTTGAGGTTCCGAAGATTTTAAAGAAAATCCGGCGGAGTACCGGCTAAAAATGGAGAAAACAGTTCTTCGAAACCTGTTAAAATCTCAAACTCCAATATTTGTATTCCATCATTTCAAACTCCAATATCCAAAATCTCAACAATATTTCTCAATTTCAGTTCTCAACAACCTTTTCATTTCTCAAACATCCATCACATGTGATAATCAAGTATAAATCACAAATAAGCATTTACCTTTCCATTCACAAATAAAATTTTCATAATTTACATGAACATTAATATACATTACACAAGTTTAATTACATATGAGAAAATCAAAATTAAGTTACAAAATGTCAAAATGACACCTAGTGTCCTACCAATGCACTGCAGAAGTTGAGGTGACACGGACACTGTGCAGAGCTGCAAGATGGACTCACCCAGTCTGTGGTCTACTGGGCTCAAGATCTGTATCTCCAGTACCTACGCATGGCAAAAGCAACGCGCTAAGCAATAATGCTTAGTGGTGCAATAATATAATAAAAGAAAATAGCAAGAAATTAAATGTGTTGTGAATGTGTACGTTTTATTTGTTTGGTATTTGTAATCATTTACTTTGTCCACTTTTATTCATTTGGTTGCCCCAAGTAACCTACACTAGACGACTGGACTGGATAACGGGTAAACTGGCACTGGGTATCTAGTACCTCGGGCCGTCACACCATCGGTCACATATGCATCTCATTGTACCTTGAGCAGCTACCAAGTCAGAATAATCTCAGGCACAAGGCCAAATCTCAATGCAAAGTCAGAATGGCTAAAAGCCATGAAATCACAGAATGGCATATTGCCATACGCAGTACTGCTAATTGAACCCTATTGGCATGCCAAACTATCCAAACCAATCATGTTAGGTATACTAGGGCATTTGAAACTTTTAAATTCTTCAAATTGTGCATTTCAAGTTTTGGTGTCACTATTCACCTCATTGGTCAACAAAAATGTTGACTTTTGGATAGAAAATATGTACATTGACTTTGGCATTCCCAAAATACCACATTTTACATCTAAAACTTGTTAGAATTGGTCACCATTACCATTTCTAACTTAAAACCAAGAGGGCAGAAAATTTCAGTTTTTGAAGCATATGTTTACTGTTCCATTAAGCACTGTTGCAGTGAGAATTTGAAGAAATGACAAACATGAAAGTTGTTCCTTATTTTGTCTAGTTGAATTTACTTTTTTGAATCACTCCATTTGGAGTTTTGTAACTCTAGATATGGTCCAAAAACCACAGCTGGCCGGATTGCCAATCTGCAGAATTGACCATATCTCTGATAACATGAGCAGTGTTGCCGCTGCCATTTGGGTTAGGTTCTGGCCATAATTTGGGGTAGGTTTCTTCATGAAAGTTGTTTGTCTATGTCTTAACTTGTTGGTGTAAACATTTCAGGTTAATTGACCAAATCTACAGTGAGTTATGGCCAAATGTACAGTTACTGTTCATTTGGTCATTCTGCAAAATCAGTTGCAGGGTATCCGGATTGGGGCCAAGTTTTGGTCCTCTTGCTTTGGTCTTTTTGGCATGGTTTCTTCAGAAAAAATGTGCCATTATAAGCCTAGTTTCATGTCCAATTGGCCAAACACCAATTGGACTAACACAGCCAGAGTTATGGCTGTGTAATTGGACTGAAATTTCAGTCCATTCTTTGCTGTCCTAAGGCGAGATAGTCATTCCCTTTACCATGCTATTTTTCAGTCCATATTATGGTCAAATCTCCTCAAATGGTCACTAATTGACCATTAGCATATTCTTTAACAATTGCATAAACCAAGTTCACATTTTACTCCCAAAACCCTAGTTCAAAGTCATGATTTATACAATTTACCTTAGTTAGCTACTAATTCACTATTCTTATGTTTATAAACTTCAAACATGGTTTTTAGTTCACTCCAAGCTCATCAAAAACATTCATTCCAATTCCTTCAATAGGGAAGCTGAAATTCATGTACACATACACATGAGTTTTGTTCATTTAAATTACATTTTCTTACTAAATTCAAGTTCCTATTCATGAAATTAAAGAGTTTTAGGTATATAGTGCACTAACCTTGAATAGGGCAGATTTTTCCCAACTCTAAACTTCACTTTCCTTCACTTTCTAGGCTGCCAAAAGGTTGTTTAAGGCGTGGGGTAAAATTTTAATGAAGAGAGGTTAGGGTTTTGTGGTGAAACAAAGTAGAAATCAAGCTTGAGAAGTGAGGTTTAATGGAGGTTGAGAGAGGGAGAGAGAGGCTGCCGTTTAATGAAGGAAGAAGAACAGAATTTTTGTTTCAATTTTGCCTCATTTTCCCTTTTTAATGAAATTGCTTGATTGTCATTGGTGGAGAGAAAGTTTAATGACATCATGTGATGTCAAAAGTCCCATTTTTTTCTTTTTTTTTCTTTTCTTTTCTTTTCTACTTGATTTCAATTCAATTTTTAGTAATTTTTATTCATATTTTATATCATATTTATTATTTACTCAACTGGACAAGTCGGCCAAAAATCACCTCTGAAGGCGAAATGACCAAAATGCCCTCCGTTTGGCTTAACGGGTCAAAATTGTCTGTACCGATTGAAAAATTTTTCTAGGTATTTTCTTGGCATTCTAATGCCATAGGAACCTCAGTAACCCTTCTCTGGAGTCCCAAAAATTATTTTATAATTTTTCCCCGGGGTCTAGGGCTCCTCGTTGCGAGAACCGCAACTTCCCTCTGGGTTACCCCTCTAGGCACCTAGCTCATTTAACTTGGTTGTATTTTATTTCTAAAATTTTTACTAAATTTTTCTTATTAATATTTGAGTTGATTTTGGTTCTTCACTTTAGTTTAAATATTTTTCCGGACGTTCTAGCTGTCCGGACCGACACCGGTCACCAGAACAGTAGAATGTACGGAGTTGTTACAGGGAGGGTGTTACACCTTCTATATTAGATTTATGTTTCTTATTTCATTTAAAGCTTAATGGGATACTAAAAGATTTGCGAAAATAAAAATCTCTTATGACTTAGTTTTAAATTTTAATTACATAAATTGAATATAAAATTTTAATTTTCTTAGTTTATCAACTAACTCAATGAATTTTAACTACACTTCTCTAAGAATGCGGTTGGTAATTCAATTACTGCCATAAATTATTGGCAATTAAAATTAATAATTAAATATTAATTATCAATAATTAAAAGATTAATAAATTAATAATTTAATTATCAAAGTTTAACCGTATTGCTGAAATCTTACAATTCAACATAGCTAAAATTTAAGCTATGTTTGGGAATGTTATGGTTTTTGATTTTTTGTTTTTTCTTAAAAAAAAAAAAGACAAAAATGTTTGTGTAGGCCCCATAAGCTATAATGAGCTTGGTTTTGATGATAGCAGAACTTAATGAAATATACATTAACCCTTTGTGTATAAGTATTTGAAGTGATTTTATAGGTCATGACATGTAAAGACATTGATGGAAGGACTATTCTATTGAAATGGCTGATATGAAAGGAGATTATTACCTTGTATAACACAAGACGAATCAAAGTACATGAAGAATTAGGATAGAAATTAAGTCTTTAGGTCCATTGTACAAGATTGGAGAGATTATGTCATTTAAGACCTAAAATCAATTTTGTTTTTAGATTCAAGAGTTTAGAAAGTGTTTTTATATCATTTCTAAGGTTTTTGAATGAACAAAATAATTTTTACAACTTTCCTTCAAAAACTCAAATTTTCAAAATTTAAGTCAGATAGTAGCGAAATTAGTTAACCCGTTGCAAAAATTAGTTAATAAGTTTTGTTGGCTAAAATTTTCTATCTTACGAAACTAGTTAACCAGTGAAAATTTTAGTTAACTATTTTCATGCTCTGATCTGACACAACTCTGTTGCATGACTTTCAAAGAAGTAACGCCTAGTTTTTTTAAAATTAAAGAGCCATTAGACACACTCTCTAGTAGATGTTTTTAGTAATGGAAAGCACCTATAAAAGGCATCATTTACTACAATTTTACCTAATGAAAGTGTTCCTATTTATTGAAAATTTATTGTACAATTTTTAAAGCTTTCATTCAAATTCTCTTGAGCTTGAGTGACAAATATTCTCTCTCAATCTTGTAGCATTTAATTCTATATCTAAGAGTTATTGAGAGTGATTTCATTTACACCAAAACTTATTTAAGGTTGTGTAAGTGTGAGGACACACTTGTAAAAGGTTTTCAAGCACCTTGTGAAGCTTGTGGTCTTTTGTGGGAAGCAAAGACATTGTAAAGGTTCTCAAGCACCTGGGAAGCTTACTGAGATTGTAAAGGCTTTGAATATTGCCTGTTGAAAACGATCAAATAGTGGAGTGACTCTCATAGTGGGATTTGGGAAAAGTGGATGTAGGCTAAGAGAGCCGAACCACTATAAACATTGTGTTTGATTCTCTTTTTCCCTTAACTCTTTAATTTTCAGCACTTTGTTTCTTTGATTATATATTGAATGTATTGAGAATTTGTTTTGTTGAGTTAATACTGAGCTTGAACAATTAAACCTGCAAATTATGATTTATATGTGAAAAGAAACACTTGATATTAAGTGATTATTTTGTGTATGAGCTGATATTTGTGCCTAACTTGTTTGATCACTTAAATTACATCTTAAAAATAGAGTTATATAAATACATAGAAGTGCAAAGCTATAATTTTTCATTAAGTCTTGAGCAAGGATTGAAAAATTGCCTAAAGTGTCCAAATCACCCCCCTCTTGGTCACTTTCTTTGAGACAACAAATTGGTATCAGAGCTTGTCTCTCTTGCTTTAGGTTTAAACACCTTAGAGAGATCCTATAATAGCTGGCACATCTAACACGGCTGGTATCCCTGCACCTTTAGTTGAAGGACACTTTATCACTAGACTACTTTTGTTTAATGGTTCTAATTATTCTTTCTGGAAAGTTAGGATGAGAAACTTTATACAATTTATTGATATTGAAGCATGGAAAAGAATTGTTAAAGGTCCTGAAATTCCATTAGAATTGCATGCTGATGGTTATAGAGAAAAACTAAAAGATGACTATAATGAACTTGATTGGAAGAAAGTTTCTTCAAATGCTAAAGCTTTAAATATTCTTCATTGTGCACTTGATGCAACTGAGTATAATCGTATTTCAGGTTGTACATCTGTAAAAGAAGTGTGGGATAAACTTGAAGTCACATATAAAGGGACTAATCAAGTGAAGGAATCAAAAGCCAATAGACTTATTTGAGAATATGAACTATTTGAGATGAAACCTGGAGAAACCATTTTAGAAATGAGCACAAGATTTACTGATCTGGTGAATGTTCTCAAAGCTCTTGAAAAGGAATTCACTGAAGAAGAATTAGTCAAGAAAGTCTTGAGGTCACTACCTAAATCATGGGAAACAAAAGTGACAATGATCTTTGACACCAAAGACTTCTCCAAATTCACTTATGATAAGCTGATTGGTTCTCTTATTGCTTATGAAATGCTTTATGACAAAAGCAAGAGTAACGTAGATCATGAAAAAACAAAGAGAGGAATTGCCTTAAAGTCAAGTCAAGAGGATGAATTGAGGAGAACTATAGCTTTTAAGGCTGCCTCAAGTGACAGCTCTAGTAGTTCAAGTGATGAAGATGATATTGCCATGATTGCAAGAAGATTCAAAAAAGCATTCAAAAAGGGAGGTTCAAAATATAATAAATTCCTAAAGAAGTTTTCTCCCAAAGGTGAAACAAGCAAGGATCAAAGTGAGATTAAATGCTTTGAATGCAACAAACCTAGTCACATCAAGCCAAATTGTCCTAAATTGAAAAGGAAGAATTCGAAGGACAAGAGCAAAAAAGCTTTGGTTGCTGGCTGGAAGGACAATGATGACTCCTTAAGTGATAACTCTAGTGACAAGGAGATTGCACACATTTGTCTCATGGCTCTGGAAGAGGATAAACCAGAAAGCTCTCAACAAAGAGAAATCAACATTGAGGTGTGTCTAAAAAGTAATCAAGAATGTTAGTGCTTGCTTAAGGCACATGACTGGAGACAAAGAAAAAATCTCAAACCTTACCTTGAAAAGTGGTGGACATGTGAGATTTTGTAACAAAGGCAAAGCTTACATCATTGGAAGTGGCTTTATTGGGAAGAATCCAAGCATAAAGGATGTTGCACTAGTTGAAGGTCAGAAATTCAAACTTCTTAGTATAAGTTAACTATGTGATAAAGGTTACAAAGTTGTTTTTAATTTTACATGTTGTGAGATTAGAAGTTTGCATGATGATCATACATTATTCATTGCACCTAAAAGTGAAAATGTATATTTGCTTGATTTGAATGTTATTAAAAATGAAAATGAAAGATGTCTTGTGTCACTTGAAGAAGATAGTTGGTTGTAGCATAGAAGACTTGGTCATGCTAGTATGCATGTGATTTCAAAAGTCTTAAGATATGATCTTGTTAAAGATTTGCCAAAAATTAACTTTGAAAAAGGTCATGTTTGCAAGCCTTGTTCTCTTGGGAAACAAACCAAAGTTTCTTTCAAATAAAAAAATGTTGTTTCAATATCTAGACCTCTTGAGTTATTACATTTTGATTTGTTTGGTCTTATTACACCTATAAGTCTTGGTGGTAAAGCATATACTTTGGTCATAGTAGATGATTAAACTAGGTATACACGGATATATTTTCTTGCACATAAGGATGAAACGTTTAGTGTATTTACATCTTTTTGTAAGAAAGTACAAAGTGAAAAAGGCTTACCCATTTCCTCCATTAGAAGTGATCATGGGAGAGAGTTTGAAAACCAATCTTTTGATGAATTTGGTTCAAACAATGGCATTTTTCATAATTTTTTAGCTACTAGTACCCCACAACAAAATGGAGTTGTAGAGAGGAAAAATAGAACTTCACAAGAAATGGCAAGAACAATGCTTAGTGAACACAATCTTTCAAAATATTTTTGGGCAAAAGCCATAAACACTACTTGCTATATCTTGAATAGAACAATGATTAGGCCAATCTTAAAGAAAACCTCTTATGAGTTATGGAAAGGGAGGAAGCCTAACATTTCTTACTTTCGTGCATTTGGTTGTAAGTGTTACATTTTGAACAACAAGAAGGATAACCTCAAAAAGTTTGATGTAAAATCAGATGAAGGTATTTTTCTAGGATATTCAATGCATAGCAAAGCTTATAGAGTCTTTAATAGAAGAACTTTGTTAGTTGAGGAAACCATTCATGTTGTATTTGATGAAACTAATAACTTATTGGAAAGAAAAATTGTTTGTGATGATGATGAACTAGGTAAAATTTTTGGAAGAAAAAGGGATGAGACTCAAAAGCAACAAAGTCAACCTATTGATGAGCCCCAAAGTGCAATTGGGAATGATGTTGTTGATGAAAATGCTAACGAGAAAGATCAAGAAGGTGATCAAAAAGTATTGCCAAATATTGAAGAACTGTCATACCTTACCCCTCTGTAAGGCATAACATGATCCTATAGAATACCTAATGAACTACTGAACTTTACCTACCAATAACTCATTAAGTACCCTGCAAGGGATTTTAAAAATCATTTTCTTACTTTTTGGAAGTGGTGAGTATTTTCTTACATTTAACAGAAGTTTAAAAGCTAGTTAAAATTTTTGTCCATTTTTATTTGTTTATAAATTTTGAAAAAATTTCGGCAGAGTGTCTTCTGTATTTTAAGAAAACGGTTCTTCAAAAACCTGTAAAAACACTTCATATAATTCCTTTCATCAAAATCCATCACTACTACAATACAATCAACACAAATTTTCTCAAACTCCAAAATTTCAAACAATTCTCAATTCAAGTGTCATAAAAAATAATACTCAATAATTCTATTCATTTTTCATTAAAGTAAAAATAATTTACATTCATCAACCAAACTTTACATTAGCAATTCCCAAAAAAATATTATTACAAACTCTATACAACTGCTCAATACCAGTTTATACATGTACATACGGTTACATACACAAATATAAACATTATAAACAGGATATAAAATTATACTCGACAAAATTTTAGGGATGTGGCTCCAAGATCCTCAGCAGCTCACTCTGCTGCTCCTCTAGTCTCTACATCTACGACAGCAATAATAGCCATCGCTGAGTACTATGACTCAGTGGTGCACAACATACTAAAATAACAGTTTATGCATAATTCAAATCACTTTTATTCAAATATTGAACTGAACATGAAAAATAGATACAAAACACAAATTTACAATTTTAGTCAAAATAGTCTCAAAACAAATTTCATAAAAACACACAGTTATATCATGCCATTCAGAATAATATTCATCTCAAAAGCCAGAAGCTTATGAGTAATCACAAGGCTAGCTAGCTCAAACTATGGGTACCCATTCAATTTCTTCCTCTACTGGCACACACCTCAACACTTCAGCCAAAGAGAGAATCAAAATTCAAAACTAATTCCTCCCACTAGTCATGCTAGTGAGGCATTCAAATATATGGTCATGACACTGTGGTTTCAAAACTATCTTAGCAATTTACAAAACATTTATTACCAAAACAAATACATCAAAGCTAGTCTTCATATCTCTTCTAAGCCCACTCATTTTTTAGGATCTTAGCTTCTAGCATCACTCTTAAGGATCTGACCTCTTACTTAATGGATAGCATTGCTTTTGTCCCATGCACTGAAGAGAATGGGTTTGCCCTCGTGGATGTCCTTGTAGTACTATAATAACCTTAAAGAACATAAAGGAGTTTTTCAGGCCAATCCTTATATGTTTCCAACATTTTTTTCCAACTAGAACCTTTCCATTCATATGGGGACCACGCATTCCTGCATGTACTTTTTACATTATTTGCTCAGCCTATTTTTCTATCATGCATAGGAGTTTGTAGAATTTCCCCTCAGTTAAAGTAAGTTGAGTGGCTAATCTATGAAATTGTTGCTCTATCTCTTTTGTTGGCTTATTGTGAGCATTCTCTCACTTCCAGAGACCTCCTAATGTCTTCATACCATTTTCCTTCTCCCTCTAGGTCCATATGTGCTATTACTAATCCTTCATAGCACGAAATTTTACTCATGAGGATAACTAGCTAAGTTAACTTTTCATCATTCTTTTCCTATGGGGATACTAGTGTGGCTTGGGAATTGGCCATCTGATTCTAAGCTCAAGGTATTTGCATCTTTGTACTTTATTAACAAGGCTATAAATTTATCTCTTTCTTCTTGGGTTAAATCTTCAGCTAACTTAATGTCTTTAGGATTATTTGGTGTATCCAAATTAATAGAGATCGATTTTGATGCATTAATAGAAATAAATTCTAAATGATTATGAATGCCATGTATACGCCTATTAGAATAAATATCAAACAAGTAAGCAAAAGGACTGGTCATTTTATTGATCTTTGACTTAAAATCTTTATCAAGTACATCAGAAATGGAAATATCAGTATCACTACTGTGAGCATTACAAAAGACAAACTCAAACTCAGGAGTGTAACTTTAGGTTCTTGGCTTCCATGCAGTCTTCAGATCAATGGTGTTGCTTTTCTGCTCTAATTCTTTCACATGTGGTGACCCCTAATCATATGTCAAGGTAATTGCCCCCTCTTTCAAGAACTTAGGAGGCTTTGGCTCTACTTTCTCTTCTATTGGCTCATAGCCCAAACCATGACTCGTGATCTGCCCTTTTATCTCAAGAAAAGTCACCAGACCATCTATACTTTCTCCTAGGCCTATGCTAAGAAAAAACTTCATCCCTTTCTTCATGGTAGCCACTTTTAGATCTATCTAATTTTTATAGATCCCAACAACTTGAAAATCAGACACTAGTGGAACTGAACCATCTAGTTGTAATGCAACTATCTCCTCATCAGAATCAATCTAGACATCCAAAGGACCCTCATCATAGCTAGAATTATCATAAATGTCAACAACCATTATAGATTGAGGTTCATTGGGCTTTTGGATGGGTTGGATAGGTTCATTGGGCTTTTGGATGGGTTGGATAAAGTCAATAATTCTGTTAGGGTTATTTGGAGTGATGGAGATCATGTAGAGACCTGGTGTAGGTGGAAATTTTGGTTAGGTATAGGGCTAGTGTGGGTTTTTTTTTGTTGATTTTTTGGGTTAATTATCCTTTTGGCATCAATTAAGTTTTAGATATCATGCTTAAGTTAAAAGCATCAGTCAGTGTCATGACTATGGGCATTGGTAGAACCGGTAACATTGGTTGATATCATAGCTAGGTGGGAGTGGATTTGGTAGTGGTCTGGGTGCTAAAAGCTGTAGGAGGTCTTGAGCTTTGAGACGCTCCAAAACTTCGGATAAGGGTTGGCTGAATTGGAAAAATCTCCTTGGGGTGTGAGACACAATTTGAACCTTAATAACTTTAATGCCACTTAATTGGCCTACCTTGTGGCCTCTTTCTAAAGTTGATCATAATTTTCTCTTCTAGCTCAAACATCTTGGCATTCATTATTTCATCAAGTACGGTTATAGTTTCTTCCATCTTAAGTAGTGTAGGTAAAATCCTTACTTGTGACACCCCTTACCCGTTTACAGCATAGCCGAGTAAGATATGTCACATAGTGTACCAGAACACCATATTTTATCTCAATTATTTTTATCCTCTCTTGATTTATTTCTTCATGGTTATGAAGTGCAATTTGTGAAATTTGACTCATTCAAGTCATTTATTGAAATTATAAATTCATTTGAGGTTTCGAAAATTTTATAGAAAATCCGGCAGAGTACCGGCTAAAAATGGAGAAAACAGTTCTTCGGAACCTGTGAAAAACACTTCCAATAGTCCTTCTATTCCACAACTCCCAATTATCACATCAATTTTCAACAATTTCTCAATAATTCTTCCATTTGTCATTCATTCATTTAACATCATAATCATGTACATTTTATTTATAAACACAAATTTACAAATATTGACATTCATACCAAATTATATTACATAAGTTTCAATTTATACATGAGAAAATAAAAGTTTGATTACAAACAGTACAAACAGTATAAAATACCAAAATGGGACCTAGTGTCCTACCATTGCACTGTAGCCTATGAGGTGACATGGACACTATGCAGAACTGTGAACGGCCTCACCCAGTCTGTGGTCTACTGGGCTCTCAGTCGGTCTCTCTAGAACCTACGCGTGGCAAAAGCAACGCGCTAAGTAATAATGCTTAGTGGTGCCAATAATAAAATAAAAAGAAATAATAGAGAATAAATATGCAGTGCATGTTCTGATGCCTTATGCAAACAATTTTTCAATCATTATTGGTAATCTTATTTATTTTGTACTTGTTATACTCATAATTTCATTAAATTTATCCACTTCCATTTTTAGTTGCCCAAGTAACCTATACTAGATGACTAGACTGGATAAACGGGTAAACTGACACTGGGTATCAAGTACCTCGGGCCGTCACACCATCGGTCACATATGTATCTCTCGGTGTGCAACAGAACAGCTAATGAGCTGTAATAAATATTAGGCACAAGGCTAAGTATCATCACAATGTCAGAATGGCTAAAAGCCATAAAATCACAGAATGGCATAATACCATGTGCAGTACTGCTAACTGAACCCTATTGGCATACCAACCTATCCAAACCAATCTTGCTAGGTGTACTAGGGCATGTTACACTTTTAAATTGTACAATTCTTGATATTTAAGTTTAGGTGTTACTATTCATTTTATTAGTCAACTAAAATGTTGACTTTTGCATAGGCAATAGGTACATTGGTTCTAATACTCCCAACATACCACATTTTGCATTCTAAAGTTATTGGTATTGGTTGCCAATACCATTTCTAAGCTTAGTGCTAGTTGTTCAAAATTCTCAGATTTCAAGCCTTGTGTTTACTGTTCTATTGGTCATTTTTACAGTAGGAATTTGGCAAAGTTGTCAACATGAAAGTTGTTCCTTATTGTGTCTAGTTACATTTCTTTTTTTTGAATCACTCCATTTGGAGTTTTGTAACTCAAGTTATGGCCTAAATTCCATAACTAGCCGGATTGCAAACTTTCCAGATTTTCTGAACTGACCAAATATACAGTGTTTTGTACAGTGACTGTAGGTTACTTTTTGAACATTTTATGGTCAAAATTTGGGTTAGGTTTCTTAATGAAAGTTGTAGGTTTCTGCTGGTAAAATTTCAAGCCAATTGGACCTTTCTACACTGAGTTATGACCAAATGAATAGACACTGTTCATTTGGTCATTTTGCCCAGGCAGAATGCAAGTCACCCGGATTAAGGCAATTTTTAGGTCAACTTGGTTTGGTTTTCTGGGCAGGGTTTCTATACCAAAGTTGTGCCATTATGTATCTAGTTTCATGTCCAATTGACCTTTCACCAATTGAACCTCTACAACTCCATTTATAACTACCCAAACCTACTGGACTCATGCTCAGTCCTGCAGGTCAACCAAGGCAGCTAACCCACACTCAAATGCCAAGCCTCAACTCACTTCATTTCCTCATCATACACATTCAAATGGTCACTAATTGACCATTACAAGGTTAATGAATCATCACATGAGCAAACCCTAATGTTGTTCAAGTGTTCACATTTTCAAGGTTTATTCATGCATCACACTTGCATTTCACTTGCTCTTACATGTTCAATCACTCATCTCATGCTATGGGCAGCTCATAAACACTTTACTTCAAGTAAATTCATCAAACCCTAACCATCCCTAGCCTGCCCAAATTGTAGGGATGAATATACATAAGTTTTATTTTATTTTTCTTACACTTTTCCACTTATCTCATGCCAATAAACATGAATTAAGTAAAAGAGATAGGAGATTGGATACTAAACTCTTTGAGCAAAATTTCTAGGTAACAAAACTTCAATCCTTTCTCTTCTTTTTGCAACAACTAGCTTCTCCAAGATGTGGGATTGATTTTTAGTAAAGTGAGTTTAGGTTTTTGTGGCGAGGAAGCTTAGGAAAATGAAGCTTTAAAAGAGAAAATGGAGAGAGTGCTTCTTGGCTATGGTGGACGGGAAATGAGGAAGAAGAGTGCAGTTTTTACATTTCAATTTTCTGCCTATTTAACTCATTTTAAGTGGTTTATGGATATGTATCACAATGTGATTGGGTGAGAGTGCTTAATGACATAAGCATGAGGTCAAAATTGTAATTTTAATTCATTTTCTTTTCTTTTCTTTGCTACTCATTTTCAATTCATTTTTTAACAATATTTATTCATATTTTAGATCATAATAATTATTTACTTAACTGGACAAGTCGGTCAAAAATCATCTCTGAAGGCGAAATGACCAAAATGCCCTCCGTTTGGCTTATTGAGCCAATATCATCTGTACCGATTGAAAAAAATTTTCTAAGCCTTTTTTTGGCATTATAATGCCATAAAAACCTCAATGACTCTTCTCTGGAGTGCCAAAAATTATTTTATGAATTTTCTCCTGGGTTTAGGGCTTCTATTTGAGAGGACCGCAACTTCCCACTGGGTTACCCATCGCTAGGACATCGGCTCATTTAACTTGGTTGTATTTTATTTCTAAATTTTTTCCTAAATTTTTCTTATTAATATTTGAGTTAATTATGGTTTCTCACTTTAGTTTAAATATTTTTCCAGATGTTCTATCTGTTCGGACCGACACTAGTCACTGGAACAGTAGAATGTACGGAATTGCTACAGTTAGGTGTTACATTACTAGTCTCTTCTCTTCCCTAACCCAAGTGACCTTATTGAAAGTCTCTTTATTGTGTTTTGAGGCTATGTTTGCTCAAAAAAATAGGATTTAAAGTTAATCTAAGCATGCTATGTATATGAATGCAATGCATGAATGGACCATTTTTTTCTTTTTTTTTCTTTTTTTTTGCCTTTACTTTTACAAAACCAAAACCGAACCATACCAATAGAACCAAAACTGAACCAAAACCAGACCATATAAATTGAACTAAAATCGGATCAAAGACTGAATTAAAATCGAAAAAAAAAATCACCAGAATTGAATCTTCGCCCCCTTATACCTTCAACTCTCACGTGCAGGGTAAGAAAAGATTCTATCCTAGGCTACGGTACACTAGAAACACCAATATGGGGTGGTCCAGGACGATCCTTCCCTCACAAACAAAGGATTTATATCCTTAAAGTTTAACCATAAGTAACCATCCTCTTGCTTAACATGGGTTTTGAAATGGACTTGGGTTTATGCATAGGCCTAGGTTCATCTCAACTACCACTAGAACTTAAGATTTGAATAGTAAGGATACAAATCTAGCACAGCAAAAATCTACGGGATACCTAGGATTGAAATCTATGGGTCATGGGCTTCATTGGGTAGGAAAAGGGTCACCCATGCGAGAGCTTGTCCATTAAGCATAACGGCTGGAGCTGTGGCTCTTTTATGTACTCGAAGTTACAGGCATGGGGTGCTAGCATTCACCAATTCGTCATAGCTCGAGTAGAACCATGGTCTCCTTAGCTAGTACTAACGGGGCTAAAAGGGTAAAGGTGATCCGTGTGATAGTGTAGTGCAATGTAAAAAGTTTAACAGAGGAATAATATTAGACTAATAGAAATATGTTAGAGTAACTATCCATTTAGTTCCCAATGGAGTGGCCAAACTGTAGGAGGGGGGCATGAGGCGAAATATCATCCATTAGAATTATATAAAATATACCAGGTAATGCCTAGGAAAAATGGTGGAGTCGCAATGGTCTCACTTAAGTACCACCTCCTTAGATAGCATTTCCTAGACATGCACTTCATACAATCCTAATAGAATCAAACCACTGGTAAGTACTATCTTCCCATAATACTATCACGGTACTAAGGATTTATGCCACGAAGGCATAGATAGATAGGAGTCGCCACCCGGGTAATAATTGGGACATATTCAGTGTTTCTTCTGAGGGTCATGGATGGCAACTTACTCCTTGTAGAGTTTCCACAACCGTCATTACCATAGCCCAATGTCTAGGTTCGGGATAGTGGGTACGTAAGGGGAAGGTGTTAGGCACCCCTTATGCCAGGTCTAACCTCGTTAATTCGAGTGCCAGTCCTCTACCAATGTTTCTAAAAGTCTTGTTTATTATTCCTTTATTAAACTTTATCCTAAAAAATGTAATTCTAATCCTATACACGCAAGTAATTCACAAAAGGGTTGTTGTTTACAAATAATTTTCATGCACAAGTAATTCTTATCTATGGGGTTACTAATTATTTAAATGATATTTACCAACTGATTAAAATTAATTTATTATTGAGAATTTAATTTACAAACAAATTCAATTTCAAATAACCCTACGTTTCTATTTAACCTAATTAATTATTTTTCACTAAGTTACCCTAAAGATAATTAAACTAAGTTAATTATGTACATGCGTAATTTATTTTAATGTCATATAAGGCCCAAACAATCACAATCTAATAAAGATTTTTAACATGTAAATTTATTTTACAATTATCAAGTATTAAATTAAATTTATTTTACTTGCCAATGTTACTTTAATTTACAAACAAGATTAATTTTAATTTATAAAGTATTTATTTAAATTAATTACATGCAAACGTTAGTTAAATTAAAAACAAAGTTAATTTAAATTTACCAAATAAAAATCCAATTATTACTATAATTTTATGCCAATGGTTATTCTAGGAATTTAAGATTATTTACTTGTTAGTAATTGCAGTTGCCATTGGGGCGAGCTACCCTTAAAAAATGGTCTTCTCTTCTAGTATGGCAATGATATTCCTGGCTTACTCCTGTTTAGCTCCATGTAAGCTCTACGCAAATGCCCTCTTTGGTACTTACCTTAGGGCTACTTACCAATTTTGTTTGAATAAAAAATAAAGAACTAAAAAAAAATAAAAGAAATAAAGAAAATAAGAAAATATTAATAACAATTTACATTGGATTCTAACTCTAGTCTCCTAAAAGGTTAAGATTCCTAATTAGTTAACAATTCCTAAGGGTCCACATCTTCTAACATATTCCAAACACTTCATAACACTTGTTGAATTAAAAAAGCACAGAAAAATAGATCAAATATCAATTGGAATCCAAGAAAATACAAGAACATGCATAAACATACAATTTCTAAATTCTAGCAAATTGACAGTAGCAAGAAATTTGATTTTTTAAAAATAGTTAGATAAGCCTAAAAATCATGAAAAAATTACAGAAGATAGCCAAAATATCATACAATATCATAAAATTTATAAACCAAACAAAACCCTAGCTGAATGGTCTACACATATTGTAACATTTTCCAGTAACAAAATCGCACTACTTTTTTGTAAAATTCATAACTCACCAAAAATAATAGATATGAATGCGAAACTAATTGGAAAAGATTCACAAGATTCCAAACTTAATTTTAGACACTAGATTTACACAAAAATATTAAGAAACAAGGGAGATATGGGCTCTACAAATCGAGTATCCTGCAAATCGGATTTTAGAGGAACCCTAACTTCGAACAGTCATAACTTACAAAATATTAAGACTTTTTTAGTGATTCTTGAGCCTAAAATTAATATAATTTCGTGTAAAATATGAATATAATTTTTACAAATTTTTTATAGATTCAAAAAATAATGAAAAATAATAAAAATATGAGAGATAGAAAACTGAACATGTGTAGAGTTATTTATCCCCTCAAATTAAACATGATTATATGATCCATATGAACATATAAAATAAATTAAAAACAAGAAATATAGAATTAAACATTACATGGCATAGATCTTGCAAAGAAAATAAAAGAACTAACCTTTAAGAAATATCGCTAAAAAGAAAGAAGAACTAAAAGAATTTTTACTATTCCTCTCTTTAATTTTTTTTTTCCTTTTTTTTAATTTTTTTTGTCTTCTCCTCCACCTCCCCCCTCCCCCTTTTTTTATATTCAGTAGGGTATTTATAGGGTTTTGGGAGAGAGGTGTGATAGGGTTTGGAATCCTAGGGTAATAAAGTTGAGATAACTTAAACAACTAGGATTGTAGAATTTGGGTGAGACTGAGATATGAATGAGGTGTTTCAACCAATAGGAAGAGAGGGGAAGGGAAAGGCACCAATAGGGAGTGAGGAAGAGGTGTGATAGGGTTTGAAGTTCTAGTATAATAAGGTTCAGATAACTTAAACAACTGGGATTGAAGAATTTGGGTGAGATTGGGATATGGTTGAAGTGTTCCAACCAATAGGAAGAGAGAGAAAGGGGGTGGCACCAATAGGGAGTGAGGAAGAGAGTGGGGCCAAAGGAGGAGAGAGAGTTTGTATGGGAGAGGGATAGAAAAAAAGATATTTTTTTATTTTAATTTTTTAAAAAATAAATTACATGGGTCATATTTAAAATTTATAACTAGGCTTTCTTAGGCCCATGTGGCCCAATTAAACTTAATTAGGTCCATTTAAGAACTACCCATATTAAATTTAAACAAAACAAAATTTTATTTAAATTAAAATTAATTTCCCAAAAAACAAATTATATTTTTTTTTAAGATCATGCCATGGAATTAATAATTCAGTTCCATACCTCTAATTATATCTTATAGTCATATAATTTTTCATCATTGGGTTTTCCACGGCCTCAATGCACATACTCATCACAAAATAAGGGTCTACAGTTTCTTTAAATCTAGAAATGATGAAGGAAATAAAAGAAATGAGTGTACTAAGCTTGAGTATTTTAAAAAAATCTCATGAATCGTAGAAAGGAATTATGGTTGAGCAAAATTCCAAGATGGATATTGTAACACCCCTATTTGTATAGCCTGGTATATTTCACTGTTCCGGTGACCGGTGTGCGGTCCGGACAATTAAGGGGATTAGAACCACACTTAAGACAACTAGAGAAGCCATAAACACATATAATTAGTAATTGCTAATTAGTTAAGTATAAATAAGAAAAACAGAATATAAGAAGTTAAATGAGCCGAGAGTCACAGCGATGGGTGACCTTCTCAGGAAGGACTGCAAAGTCATTTTAAACTCAAATTTTGAAGGGTAAAATGTGACGCTGCGGTCCTTAGGACCCTTATGAACACAGTGGAAAAGAGAAAATCACAAAAAAGAACTGTTAAGTCAGTCAAATAATTAGGTCAGAGAGCCGGAAGAAATATTGAATTATTTGCAAACCGGGATAAACCAGCGAGGGGCAATTTGGTCAATTGACCCCGAGAGCTGACTCCTGATCTAACTGTCAAATAAAATCAGAGAAAAAAAAATTTCGGAATCAAAAATTAAATTAAAGAACTAATAGAAAAAAAAAGAAAGAAAATGAAAAAGGTGTAGGGAGATGACATCATGCATGACATCATGCATGATGACATAAATGTTATAATTAATAAATTAATTAAATTGATTTTTTTTGGGTCTTCCATAAGCTAAAATAGATAAAAGAAAAGAAAAGAAAAAAAAATAAAGTCATCTTCTTCCCTTGTTGCCGCCTCACCTCTCTCTCCCAATTCTTTCACCTTGTTCCACCATTGTTAAAGGAAAGGAAGCTTGAATTTCCCTACTCTATTCCATAAATTCACAAAGTCTCAACACAAAAAATTATCCTTACATGTTGAGGAAACATTAGAGAGTAAAAAGAAGAAGAAAGAATTGAAGAAAGGAAAGTCTAGAAACCCTCCAAGCAAAGGTTAGTCTTCTAACTACCAATTATCTAATCAAATGCATATTTAGTTATTGAAATGAGCTTAGAAACTAAAGAAATGAAATAAAAACACTTGTAAAGGACTAAACTGAAATTTGGCCAGCATGATGGGGAGTGTGTTTTGCATGGTTTGATGGATTTGAATGAGTTTAGAAACTTTATTTAGTTGAATGGTTAGGATTAAAAGCACTAAATGTGGTTAAATGCATGAGGTTGGTGAATTAGGGTTTTGAACATTAGGGTTTATGGACCAAAAATGTGAGAAATGAGTAAATGATGTCTTTGACCTATTGTGACGTGAAAAGTGGTCATTTGTGACCAAATGAGTTGTGTTGGAATGGTTTGAATTAAAGTCAAATTCGGAGGGAGTGTGGTCATGCCGCTGGCAGCATGACCAAGTTAACTTTGAAGGACCAAAAATAAAATTTTACAAGTCTAATTGGTATGGGACCAATTGGAGATGAAAATAGACACTAAACGACACAATTTTCATTTAGGAAGCATGCCCAAAAAGTGACCAAAACCTAGTGAACAAATCGACCAAAGTTGAAAAATTGCAGGCTGCCCTGTACAAACTGATCAAATAAACAGTGTTGGTTCATTTGGCCATAACTTGAGCTAGGCAAGTCCAAATGACCTGAAATTTTATCAGTGATTAGATGAGATATAGACCTAAAACTTTTATGAAAAACACAAAACCAAATTGTGCCATTAACCAAGCCATTTGGCCACCCTAAGTTAGTGACCCAAAACTGCCAGCACCAAAATTGCCCAGAAAATCTGGGTTGTGTCCAATCCGGCAGCCATGGTTCAAATGGCCATAACTTGAGCTACAAAACTCCAATTGGAGTGATTCAAAAAGGAGAATAAACTTAAGACAATAGGAAACCTTTTATATGAAGAAAGGTTTGCTAAATTCTAACAGTAGAATGACCAATGGAACAGTGCAACTAGGGACACCAAAACTGAAAATTTGACAATTTTACCTAAAGGACTTAAGCTTTGAGAAAATGACCAAAACCAACAAATTTAATGACCAAAATGTGGTATGTGGGTGAAGTTGGAGTTCCCATACCTATTAAGCCTTAAAAAGTCAACAATTTGACTTGAATAGTGTAGTGAATAGTAACCCGAAACACAAAAACTTCGAGAACATCGAATTTAGCACATTAGAGCTAGGTAAAAGTGAAGTTAAATTTATTTTTAGATTTATGCTAAGTTATGGTCCTGAAACACTATGAAACTGTGTGTTTCAGCTGAAAAAGGCTTGGAAGCTCTGAGAGACTGAGTCAAGGCCTAGAGGCGACTCACGTCAGGTCTGTGCACAATAATTCTTGTTTAAATATTTTATTCTCAAAAATTTGACTTCTGTGATTAATTATGTACTGTGTTGCCATTTTACAATCGCAAATATGACTTTGAAAATTGATCAGATTTCTCATAAATTATTTAAATAAATTGTTTTGAATTGATTTTGTGTTCACACTTAGCATGACAGTATCACATTATTCCTCCTCCATTTATGGGGTTAAGATCGTTTATTTTCCTCCCTCTCTGGCTTGCCAGTTGAGGTTGAGATCGGATGAGTACTCATTAGCTAGCTAGCCACCTCCCTCATTGATTTCGATTAGTGAGCTTGTAGATTGCTTTGTTGTGGTGTACAACACGGCATTGATCGGAAATTTTGTGTCGTGGCTTAAGTTGTGTATGATTTTGGCAACACTGTGTTTATTAAATTATTTGACTAAATTGTGTTATTATGAGCTTCGATAATTTGTGAAATGTGATTGAGAAATATTTAAATTGTGTTTTATCAATGAATGATTTATGTATTATATTTTAAATTTTTATTGTGCACCACTGAGTATTTTTATACTCAGCGATAGCTTATTTTGCTGTTGCAGATAAGAGCAAGGAAAAAGCAGCAGAGTGAGCTGCTATTGAATTGAGGACTACACTGATCTTTTGTACGGGTATTATTTTATACCCTTGTAATTAATTTTGATGTAAATATTATAACGCTTTATGTATCAATGTAAAGTTGAGCAGTTGTAAAATAAATTGTAATAATATTATTTTTGGATTTCCTTCTGTAAATTAATAATTGTACTTGTGAATTTCATACTTTATGCCTTGGGAATGAAGTTATTAAATATTTTAAGATGATAAATTTTGATTTGGATTGTGGATTTATTTTGAAGTGAATTGAATTGAGTTGATTTGAGATTAATTGAAGGTTGGGAGTTGTGAAAATTTATTGGAAGTGTTTTTCTCAGGTAATTAAAGAACTGTTTTCTCCAAATACAAACAGAACTCTGTCAAAATTTTTATCAATTTGCGGCAAAATTAAAATGGATAAAAATTTTTACTAGTATTTAAACTTTGAATAAATGGTTTTTAATTCCTACCAAAATGCTCACCACTTCCAAAATGTAAGAAAATTGTTTTAAAATCCCTCATAGGGTACTTAATGAGTTATCGGTAGGTGAAGTTCGGTAGTTCATTAAGTATTCTACGGGATCATGTTATGTCTTACAGAGGGGTAAGGTGTGACATGTTTTAGTGGTATCAGAGCATGGTTTTTCAATAAATTTTGACTATGTATATGAATATTTCTTTGATAAGTACAATTGCTCAAGTGTCTTTAATTAATACATATGACATATTTACATCATGAATATGCACTAACGGATGTCAAACTCCTTATGTTTGATATCAGGAAGTAGAAATTTTGGGAAAACGGAATGGAAGGAGGAGATTATTCTGAAGAACAATCTGTTGAGGTTGAGGTTCAAGGGGAAGCCGCAGCACTCCAGAATGTGAGTGGGTCAGCCACTCCAGCTCCTACTCCAGCATCGCAGTTCCCTGCTCAGTTTGTACAGCAGATGGCTGCGTTTTTCCAGCAAATAGTGGGTAATGTGCCACCCCAAGCTCAAATGCAAGCACTTGTAGCACAACCATAGCCCTCAGCTCAGCAATATGAAAAATTGATGAAATTTGGGGCTACCGAGTTTAAAAGCACTGTGGATCCACTGGAGGCAGAACAATGGTTGGAAAGAATGGAACGGGTTTTCAGTAAGCTGCAGTGTACTGAAGAATTAAAATTTGAATATTCAGTATCTCTTCTCCAAGGGGATGCATATGAATGGTGGAAGACCATCCCCCACAGCCTGGTTGAGCCACCTGTGTTGACATGGACAGACATCCTGAGGGAATTCAGGCAGAAATGGGTTCCTGATGCGTATGTAGATATGAAATTACAAGAATTCTTGAGTTTGAAATAAGGAGACAGAACCATAGCAGAGTATGAGAGAGACTTTTCAAGGCTAAGCCACTATGCTGGAAGCTTAATCTCCACCCCTAAAGATAGATGTAAGAGGTTTGAGTCCGGGTTAAGGCCGAATTTGAGTATGCAAGTCGTGGGTTTCCGACATCAGAATTTCGCTGAGTTGATCTCACAGGCCCTAGAACTGGAAAGGATAGAATCAGAAGGGGCAGTGAAGAAGGGTACACAAGAGAAAGAGAAGACTGAAAAGACTACGGGACAAGCATCTGATAGTGGTTCTGGAAAGAGGAAACAGTTTGGGGGATCCATCTCCCGTAGATCTGGCAGAGGTAGATTTTCTGGCCAAAGACCACCCGATGCAGTCAAAGATACCAGCAGCAGCACCCCGAGGAGCTCTATCAGTACGACAGTTTGAAACTTGTGGTAGAACTCACAGTGGGGTTTGTTTCAAGGCCACCGATGCATGTTTTAACTGTGGAGGGAGCGGACATTTCGCTAAAGATTGTACTAGTCCGTGCCGGTCTGGACCTTCTGCTACATCTAAAGGATCAGCCCAAGTCTCTGCACCTAGAGGGTCACAGTCAGCTGCTAGAGGTAGAGGCAGAGGTAGGGGTCCTGGTAACACTCCTGGAAGTCAAAGCATTGTTAACCAGCCAGTACCCAGTGGTGCACCAGTTAGAGTGTATACCATGCGTCAGAGGGAGGAGGCTGAAACATCAGACGTTGTAGCTGATAATTTTTCCATCCTTGACCAAGATGTACATGTGTTATTTGATCCTGGCTCCACACATTCGTATGTTAGTGCTAGTGTGATGTGTTCTACTGCTATTCAGTGTGTACCAATGGACTATGATGTGCTAGTAACTAGTCCGTTAGGCCAGGAGGTTAGGGTAAATAGGCTATGGGGACTGTCCTTTGGTGATCCAAGAACACACTTTTCTATCTGATTTGATTGAAATGCCCTTCAGAGATTTTGATATTATCTTGAGCATGGATTGGTTAGCCAAGCATCACGCCATGATTGACTGTAGACTAAAGACAGTCACTTTTGGTCTCCTTAAGTATGGTGATGTAGTAATACATGGGGAGAGGCAGTTATTGCCTTCAAACATCATTTCAGCTGCACTGGCCAGAAAAATGATTAGAAAAGGGTGTGAAGCGTACTTGGCACATGTGATAGACACCCAAGTGGATAGTCCAGCATTGAGGGACATCCCTACGGTATGTGATTTTCCGGATGTATTTCCTGATGAATTGCCAGGATTACCTCTAGAAAGAGAAGTGCAGTTTGAAATTGATGTTATGCCTGGTGTGGACCCAATCTCCATAACGCCATACAGAATGGCATTAGCAGAATTGAAAGTACAATTGCAAGAGCTGCTTGATAAAGGCTTTATCTGCCCTAGTGTGTCACATTGGGGAGCGCCAGTATTATTTGTAAAGAAGAAGGATGGCACTCTCCGGTTATGCATTGACTATCGACAGTTGAATAAGGTGACAATAAAGAACAGATACCCATTGCCCCACATTGATGACTTGTTTGATCAGTTGAGGGGTGCAGCTATGTTCTCCAAAATTGACCTGAGATCAGGTTATTATCAGTTGAAAGTACAAGAGCAGAGTATTTCTAAAACTGCCTTCAGAACCCGCTATGGCCATTATGAGTTCTTGGTTATGCCATTCGGGTTAACTAATGCTCCGGTTGCTTTTATGGATCTGATGAACACTATTTTCAGACCATACCTCGACCAGTTTGTTGTGGTATTTATTGATGATATATTGTTCTATTCGAGGAATGCAAAAGAGCATGATAGACATCTGCGGATTGTACTGCAGACTTTGAGGGAGAAACAGCTATATGCCAAATTGTCGAAATATGAATTTTGGCTGAAGGAGATATCCTTTTTGGGGCATATAGTATCAGTAGAGGGTATTAAGGTAGATCCTAGCAAGATTGAAGCTGTCCTTAATTGGAAGCCACCCAGAAATGTCACAGAGATTTGCAGTTTTCTAGGGTTAGCAGGATACTACCATCGATTTGTGAAGGGATTCTCCATGTTGGCATCTCTATTGACCAAGCTACTTAGAAAGGATGTGAAATTTCAGTGGATGGACAAATGCCAGCAAAGTTTTGATGAATTGAAAAGATGTTTGACAGAGGCTCCAGTCCTGACTTTACCTGCACCGGGTAAAGAATATACGATTCTGACGATGCTTCTCACAATGGGTTAGGTTGTGTGTTGATGCAAGATCGAAATGTTATTGCCTATGCATCACGCCAGCTAAAACCGCATGAGAGGAATTATCCAACACATGATTTGGAGCTTGCAGCTATTGTGTTTGCTCTTAAGATCTAGAGACATTATTTGTATGAGGAGAAGTGCTACATCTACACAGATTATAAGAGTTTGAAGTATTTGGGCACCCAGAAAGAGTTGAATTTGAGGCAGAGGAGATGGTTAGAGTTGATCAAAGACTATGATTGTCTGATAGACTATCAGCTAGGGAAAGCTAATGTTATAGCTGACGCCCTAAGTCGCAAGACTATGGCAAGTCTACGGGTTACTCCTTTGTCTTTGGTACATGAGTTGAGATCATTACATGCCAGTTTAGAGATTAATGATGAGGGGCAGACAGCAGTTGCATGGCATGTACAGCCAGTGTTGATTGATCTGATCAGAATGGCTGCTCATAATGATGAAAGGTATCAGAAGCTGTTGGAAGAAGTCTGGCAGGGCAAGAAACCAGAATTCTCAATAAGAGATGATGGTCTATTGCTACACCAGGGCAGAATGTGTGTTCCTAATAATGTTGATTTAAGGCAGATCATTTTGAAGGAAGCACATGAGTCTCCTTTTGCCAAGCACCCTGGCGATACAAAAATGTATAGAGGGCTAAAGGAGCATTACTGGTGGATGGGTATGAAGAGAGATGTGGCAGAGTTTGTATCCAAATGCCTAACTTGTCAGCAAATAAAGGCAGAGCATCAAGTACCCACTGGGTTGTTACATCCACTACCAATACCAGAATGGAAATGGGAAAGAATAACGATGGATTTTGTAATGGGACTTCCAAAGACACAGAAGAGTCATGATGCAGTATGGGTCATTATCGACAGACTGACCAAGTCTACTCATTTTCTACTAGTCCGAATGGACTACAATTTAGACGGATTGGCCAAGTTGTACATCGATGAGATTGTGAGGCTTCATGGAGTGCCAGTATCCATTGTATCAGACAGAGATCCTAGGTTCACTTCTAGATTCTGGGGTAGTCTTCAGAGAGCCCTAGGAACTAGATTGAACTTCAGTACTGCATTCCATCCACAGACAGATGGCTCGTCTGAGAGAGTAATTCAGATCTTGGAGGACATGCTACGGGCTTGTGTGATTGAGTTTGAGGGCAGTTGGGATACACATTTGCCTTTGATTGATTTTGCTTATAACAATAGCTACCAATCAAGCATTGGGATGCCTCCATATGAAGCTTTGTATGGTAGAAAATGTAGAACCCCATTGTGTTGGGATGACATGGGTGACAAAAAGATGATTGGACCCGAAATTGTTCAGCAGACTGAAGAGAAAATCAGGGTAATCAGAGATCGATTTAAGACTGTATCAGACCGTCAGAAGTCCTATATTGATTTGAAAAGAATGGATATTGAGTATGCAGTGGGTGAGAAAGTTTTCCTCAAGGTCTCTCCTTGGAAGAGGATTATGAGATTCGGCAGAAAGGGGAAACTAAGTCCTCGTTTTATCGGGCCATATGAGGTTCTGGAAAGAGTGGGTCCTTTGGCATATCGGTTGGCACTACCTCTAGAGTTGGAGAAGATACATAATGTCTTCCATGTGTAGATGTTGAGGAGGTATCGATCAGACCCATCTCATGTACTACCAGTAAAAGAAATTGAAGTGAATCCAAACCTCACATATGAAGAAGAACCCATAAAGATTCTGGCTTATGAGGTGAAGCAGCTACGGAACAAGCAGATACCGTTGGTAAAAGTGCTGTGGAACCATCATTCGGGCCAAGAGGCTACTTGGAAACGAGGGGAGGACATGAGGAGACAACACCCACAGCTGTTTAGAGATTGATACCAGGTAAAATTTCGAGACAAAATTTATTTTAAGGGGGGGGGGAGAATTGTAACACCCCTATTTGTATAGCCTGGTATATTTCACTATTCCGGTGACCGATGTCAGTCCGGACAATTAAGGGGATTAGAGCCACACTTAAGACAACTAGAGAAGCCATAAACACAAATAATTAGTAATTTTCAATTAGTTAAGTATAAATAAGAAAAACAGAATATAAGAAGTTAAATGAGCCGAGAGTCACAGGGGTGACCTTCTCGGGAAGGACTGCGAAGTCATTTTAAACTCAAATTTCGAACGGTAAAATGTGACGCTACTATCCTTAGGACCCTTATGAACACAGTAGAAAAGAGAAAATCATGAAAAAGAACTGTTAAGTCAGTCAAATAATTAGGTCAAGGAGCCGGAAGAAATATTGAATTATTTGCAAACCGGAATGAACCGGCGAGGGACAATTTGGTCAATTGACCCCGAGAGCTGACTTCTGACCTAACTGTCAAATAAAATCAGAGAAATGAAAATTTTGGAATCGAGAATTAAATTAAAGAACTAATAGAAAAAAAAGAAAGAAAATGAAAAAGGTGTAGGGAGATGACATCATGCATAATACCATAAATGTTATAATTAATAAATTAATTAAATTGATTTTTTTTTTGGGTCTTCCATAAGCTAAAATAGAAAAAAAAAAAAGAAAAGAAAAGAAAAAAAATAAAGTCATCTTCTTCCTTTGTTGCCGCCTCACCTCTCTCTCCCCATTCTTTCACCTTGTTCCACCATTGTTAAGGGAAAGGAAGCTTGAATTTCCCTACTCTATTCCATAAATTCACAAAGTCTCAACACAAAAAATTATCCTTACATGTTGAGGAAACATTAGAGAGTAAAAAGAAGAAGAAAGAATTGAAGAAAGGAAAGCCTAAAAACCCTCAAAGCAAAGGTTAGTCTTCTAACTACGAATAGTGTAGTGAATAGTAACCCAAAACACAAAAACTTCGAGAACGTCGAATTTAGCACATTAGAGCTAGGTAAAAGTGAAGTTAAATTTATTTTTGGATTTATGCTAAGTTATGGTATTGAAACACTATGAAACTGTGTGTTTCAGCTGAAAAAGGCTTGGAAGCTCTAAGAGACTAAGTCAATGCCTAGAGGCGACTCACGTCAGGTCTATGCACAATAATTCTTGTTTAAATATTTTATTCTAAAAAATTTGACTTCTGTGATTAATTATGTACTGTGTTGCCATTTTACAATCGCAAATATGACTTTGAAAATTGATCAGATTTCTCATAAATTATTTAAATAAATTGTTTTGAATTGATTTTGTGTTCACACTTAGCATGACAGTATCACATTATTCCTCCTCCATTTATGGGGTTGAGATCATTTATTTTCCTCCCTCTCTGGCTTGCCAGTTGAGGTTGAGATCGGATGAGTACTCATTAGCTAGCTAGCCACATCCCTCATTGATTTCGATTAGTGAGGTTGTAGATTGCTTTGTCGTGGTGTACAACACGGCATTGATATGAAATTTTGTGTCGTGGCTTAAGTTGCGTATGATTTTGGCAACACTATGTTTATTAAATTATTTGACTAAATTGTGTTATTATGAGCTTTGATAATTTGCGAAATGTGATTGAGAAATATTTAAATTGGGTTTCATCGATAAATGATTTATGTATTATATTTTAAATTTTTATTGTGCACCACTGAGTATTTTTATACTCAGCGATAGCTTATTTTGCTGTCGCAGATAAGAGCAAGGAAAAAGCAGCAGAGTGAGCTGCTATTGAATTGAGGACTACACTGATCTTTTGTACGAGTATTATTTTATACCCTTGTAATTAATTTTGACGTAAATATTATAACGCTTTATGTATCAATGTAAAGTTGAGCAGTTGCAAAATAAATTGTAATAATATTATTTTTGGATTTCATTCTCTAAATTAATAATTGTACTTGTGAATTTCATACTTTATGCCTTGTGAATGAAGTTATTAAATATTTTGAGATGATAAATTTTGATTTGGATTGTGGATTTATTTTGAAGTGAATTGAATTGAGTTGATTTGAGATTAATTGAAGGTTGGGAGTTGTGAAAAATTATTAGAAGTGTTTTTCTCAGGTAATTGAAGAACTGTTTTCTCCAAATACAAACGGAACTCTGTCAAAACTTTTATAAAATTTGCGGTGTCGCAAGGTATTTTGCGGTCTCCTGGACGAACCCTCACCGAAGTGGGAAAGAGTAAGGAGTCGCCACTTTAATTTTGAGGGAAATTAAAGAAAACCATTTGTGAAAATAAATTAAATTGAAACCACTTCAAGAACAAAGATTCTAGGTCCGGGGTTTGTGAACGGGTGGGGAAGGTGTTAGGCACCCCACCTCGTCCCTCAATGAGGGTAAGCAGATTTAATTTCAAGTTATTTATAAACTAAAATTAATAGTTAGGAGGGTTCGAATGGAAATGTTAATCCTTTTGGTAAAAGGGAATATTTGATTTTTCACCAATTCGGGCTACCAGATACACGAATAAATGAGATGACCCTTAGTGAGTTGCTGTTGCATATTAGTTTTATTTTTTTTGGGGGGGGGGGGGGGCATTTTACGTATTTGTTAAAATTTGATTTGAGAATTGGATAAGAACTCTCCTCCGATCTCCTTTAAATATTTATGAAAATTTAGGTTGAGAATCGGATAAGAACTCTCCTCCGTTCTCTTTTAAATATTTATGAAAATTTTGGATTTGAGAATCGGATAAGAACTCTCCTCCGATCTCTTTTAAATATTTATGAAAATTTTGGGTTTGAGAATCGGATAAGAACTCTCCTCCGATCTCTTTTAAATATTTATTAAAATTTTTAGGCTTGAAAATCGGATAAAAACTCTCCTCCGATCTCTTTTAAATATTTATTAAAATTTTTAGGCTTGAGAATCAGATAAGAACTCTCCTCCGATCTCTCTCCTCCGATCTCTTTTAAATATTTATTAAAATTTTTAGGTGAGAATCGGATAAGAACTCTCCTTCGATCTCTTTTAAATATTTATTAAAATTTTTAGGTGAGAATCGGATAAGAACTCTCCTCCGAACTCTTTTATTTTAATGGGAGTCGGATAAGGACTTTTCCAACCTCTCGAAATTTGATTACAGCTATACATCACAAGAGCCTAAGACTAAGGGTTCTGGCATTCATAGATGCCGGGGATCGGAATAAGGCTTCTTTTAACTCATTGGTACCTCGTGACTAGACAGGGGATACTAGCCTAAATTTTACCGACCTCCCATGTGGTCGCCTTACCAGTACCTTTTGATACCCGATCTATTCCATTTATGTATCTGAGATTTGGTTTTATTCTGCCTTATGACGTCTTACCCAATTGTCTTCTGTGTTAGTCTAGTTATTCAACTTTACTATTTTCCTGACTTATTATTCAGACCTTCTATTATTTTAAAGAAACGCTTAAGATACAGTTACCTATATTTTATCCAACTACTTATACGCTACTCGGGACTAGAACTCTTGCATTTAGAAGTAACAAAGATTAACAAAAGAATGGACTGATTAACAAAGATGTAAACTCGAGAATAACCTTCTTCTCGTTTTTTTTTTAACTCAATATAAACTTGGTGAAAATTACAAACATAAAAATAAAGGAAATACGTAAAATAAAACGAGCACTTGATAAAGCAGCGATATAAGCACTCACCTGTAGGGAGCCGAATCTACTGAACTAACTACGGAATCACAAAACGTAATAGGACTGCGAGCTGATAGCCTGAGGACTAAGGTTCGCCTTGAAATGAAGGATACTTTGCTAAAATGCATTCAGGTCAAAATAATAACCAAGTTTGAATGAAGTTGAGCTTGGACAACGGGAGTGGAAATAAAGATAACAAAGACAGAAAGTGAGAGTGTCACAGGATAATAACGAACTGAAAATGGAGAGTTTCAGTATTCAAAAATCCCTTTGCAAGAAAATACTTCAGAAAACTGGTTTCAAAAGTTTTTCTTATGAAAGCTCAAAAATAGCAGAGTAACGAACTGAATTAAGTTTTAGAGTCCTTCCGCTATAGTCACTACTTTTTCCTCGTCCCCCTTGAACAGTTTTCATGCAGGTATTTATAGGAACGAGTGCTCCCCATGAAGGGTCAGGATTTATTTTGAGGGAGGTGGAGGGTTAGGATTTTAAAGGACATGATCTGAGGCTCGGGAATTAAAGAGAATCATAACGACCGGCTGAGATCCCTTTCAGAATATTTGTCCTTTCTCTCTTCTAATCTGACGGCCCAAAATTTTCTTGTCAAGGGCGATCCGAGGCCTAGGAGTGAAAGGTGCTAATGTTGTTGTCTTCTTTCTTTGATCCAAGGGCTCTGGGCTCGTCCTTACAAGTAAGATCAACGGTGGAGATTGGGATGTACAGCACTGTCATGACATACTCTGGCACATGTCAGTAATGCGAGCGATTTTGTGGCGTGCGGTGGAGATTTCGTCTGCGACGCTTTAACTACCTCGGCTCTGATTATGACGACAGTTAGCGGGAGTTGTCTTATTCCCTTTGTTTTCCGACCTTCCCTCTCTTCTGGTCTTTCTAACACGATCCTTTTCCTATCTCTCATGCCGGGCTCCGCTCTTCCGACCTCTCCAACTCCGACCTTCTCCTTCATCTGGTCTGGTTCAGTCAAAGCATTTATTCCTTCGATTTCTGAGGCATCTGCTTCATTTTCTGCTCGCAATAAATGCTCGGATTTTCCCTATATATATATACCTTCAACCGGGAAGCCCCCCGCATTTGATTTTCTCCTCTTCCTTCTCACATTTCCTGTTCTAACTGCTCCGGCAGTAGTCCTAGCCATGATAGTGGCTTTTGATCTTTTTTCGATTGTTCTTTTTATTCCCCGACTGAAAATTTATGATCCCGGTGATCGGGAAATTATGATAACCTCATTTGATGATAGTGAGAGAACCGGACTAACTTACCGACCTGGATCGAGGTCTTCGATCGTGTCGATCTCGAATCGTTCGACCGATATAATCGGCGAACTGACTTCGGATGAGAAGACTGCTAATATTCCACTTAACATTGGTGACTGCGCCTTGAAGTTCATTTGGCTTCTCACCACGTTGGGTGTCCCGACAGCGGCTCGGTTCCGAGCAATAACATTGATGACGACCTCTCTAATCTTCATGAGAGTCATAATCCCCCCATCTAAGCTGTACATCTGTCTGATGTCGATGGCTAGCCTAACACATCTTTTGATTCAGCCACGAGACTAGGCTTTGACATAGGTCTTTATTAGATGGGATGTACTGCCGATCTCTAGAGATCGCCCAAATGATGTAATTTGACTTTCAATGTAATCTGATCTCTAGAGATCGCCCAAATGATGTAATCCGACCTTTAATGTAACCCGATCTCTGGAGATCGCCCAAATGATGTAATTTGACCTTTTTGTAAATAAAATTTATTTTGTCAATTATCATTTTTATTATTATTGCATTGATTATTTTTCGATCTCTGATGTGTTGCTCTCTTATGTCATTTTCAGCATCCCGCGAGCGATTCCAAAATTCTCTCGATTTCTCAAGTTCTTTCGACACCGATCAAGCTCTGGTAAGGGTTTTGATCCTTCTTTTAGTTTAAATTCTCTATTTCCTTTGAAAATGAGCGGCACCGAGGGCCAGAGAGCGGCAAGCCCCCCTTCCGTTCAGATCTCGTGGTCGTCTGATGAAGTGGATGTGGTCGGACCAAGTGTGCGACCTCAACCTCCTAGGGCCTCTGTTCCAGCTCGGGGGCAAGGAGCACCATCAAGGCATGTACATTCCTTAGGGAGGGAAAATCTTCCCATGGACGAACTGTCATCAATCCTTCAAGAAACCGACTTGCAGTCGTTTAGCAAAGAGTATAACATTCGGCCTGATTCATACGAGCTGATTAAGTGTCACGGCGATCTTCGTGCCGATCACTTCTTCGAGGAGAATGATATGATCATGGTATACGAAGAACAATTAAAAGCCGGGCTGCGGTTCCCTCTTGACGACTTCTTCAAGGAAGTTTTAAAATTTCGCCAAGTGTGCATCGCCCAAGTTCACCCGAACTCGTGGCGGATCCTAGTAGCCTTCAGAGGCCTCTGCCGAGCTAAGGGACTCAGTCCTATAGCTAAGGTATTCGCCGAACTACATAGGTTAACTCATCGAAAGGACAACGAGTATTGGTTCTTCCAGGCGAAGCCATATTGTGGGCTCTTTACTGATCTACCCTCCTCCCTGAAGAATTGGAAGAATCGCTTCTTTATTCTGAGGAGCAAAATTCCGAATGGCTTTGAGGGTTTCCCTCGCAGCTGGCTGCACCAGGGCCCCTTACTTCCGAAGCGCGTCACCCTGAATAGGGAAGAAGGCCTAATGGTGATGGAACTGAAAGATCAGGCGACTGGAGAGAAGTTCTCTTGTTTGGATGCAGTGACAGCCGAACTGCATCACTGGATAATGGAGTTGATTACTGGCGAAGATCGTGGGCTTCAGCTCTCTGACCTCAGTATCGGTATTTTCTATATCTCAGATCTTTGGGCCTTAGCAATCTCACTGACCTCTTCTTTGTGCAGGTATGGCAAGCGGTGAGGCTTCCAAGGAGAGCCGAAAGCGGAAGAGGGAGGTCTCTCGGAAAGTACGGGAGATGAAGCATTCCGAGCTGCTTCAAACGCCCAGCCATGATCCCGGAGAGATGCAAGGAGGCTCGTCTCAACCCTCGGGACCGCCGGTCATAGAAGTGGTCCGGTCTCCTCCTCGCCAAGAAGAGCCACCTCCACCTCCTCCAGTCGCTTCGAGTGCGGAAAGGGGTCCTTCCCAACCTCCTGTGAGGACCCTTTCCCATGGCGCTCAAGTTTTGATCCACTCGCTGGAGAAGAACCGGACTGTTCGAGAAAATTCGGGCTTGGCCAAGGTCCTGGGGGCCACGATTTGCCTTCAAGAGGATTGGGATAGGTTATCCCCGAACAATCTTGATGACATCCTGACCCGGACAATGAGCTTGAACGTGGAGAGTTTGGTGAACCAGCACATTATCTGGGAGAAGGCTGACCGTCTGAGTAAGGAGGTGGAGAAGATGGGTCACAAAGTGGCTTCCCTCCGATCCCAACTTTCATCCCCTCAGAACTACATATCTGAAATTGAGGGGCGAATGAAGTTCTACGAGGATAAGCTGGCCGAGCAAGCTCAAGTTCTGGCCGAGCGAGCTCATGTTCTTGAAGAAGTTCGGGCACTCCGAGCCAGTGAAGTTGCTGACCTCACTGAGGAGCTCAGAGCAAAAGAAGAAGAGGCGATGACAAGGGAGGCCGGCGCTTATGTGAACGCTCATAGGGATCTCTTAGCCGAGCTCAAGAAGCAATATCCCGAGGAGGACTTCTCTTGGATGGTAGATCTGGCTCCCCAGGACGAAGGTGAGGATAGTGAGGAGGAGGCTGAGGGTGAGAGAGGAAGCGAACAAAATGTAGATCAGGCTGGGAGTGATCCTCCAGCCGAATGACTTGTATAAACTTGAAATGAAATGAAAGTTCCCCTTTTGTTCAATGATTGGATGTGATCGGAAAGTCTCTAAATTGCATAAGCACTTGATTGTCTGAGCATATTAAAACAACAACTAAAAGTGATTATTAATCCAAGTGTAAGAGGTCGGAAAACACAATAAGCATGAGATCAGCTGGGAACCAACGCTAAACGGGACTTGATTAAAATTGGAAATTTGACTTGAACACTTAAGATCGGGATCATCATTAAATCGAATCGAAACCTTAACTTTATTATTCCCAAACTTCTAAAAGAGAGATCGGCAATAAGACTGGTGGCACGAAGGCCTAATGTTGGTTCAATCTCGTTTGATAAGAAAGATCGAAAATATAATTGACTGATCAGGGGACTTGACAATTGGTTTGAGAGATCGGTGAGGCTTTAAATGATATGGGAACTTAGTATTGATTAGATTCCTTTTGAGGAGAGATCGGAAATGTGGTTATTTGGCAAAGGGAGACTCAGTGTTAGGGATCGGTTTCAAAGTTTATTGATTTCAGGGATCGACCAAAATATAGTGTCGACAGCTACCCCTCTTTACATAATTCCTACTGGAAAAAAAAAATTCCGTGTAAGGATTATGTAAAGATTTAGACCCATATTTTGGACGATTAAAATTTGAAATTTGAAATTAAAGTCAGGAAACTAAAACCCATTTGGGTCGGCACCCTGAGGTTGGTAAACAGGAAATTAAAATGCCAGAAAATTAAAATCAACTTAGATCAAGGAACCAGAGGTTGATTGACAGAAAATTTAAATGCAGGAAAATTAAAATCAACTTAGATCAAGGAACCAGAGGTTGATTGACAGGAAATTTAGATGCAGGAAAATTAAAATCAACTTAGATCAAGGAACCAGAGGTTGATTGATAGGAAATTTGAATTCAGGAAAATTAAAATCAACTTAGATCAAGGAACCAGAGGTTGATTGACAGTAAATTTAAATGCAGGAAAATTAAAATCAACTTAGATCAAGGAACCAGAGGTTGATTGACAGGAAATTTAAATGCAGAAAAATTAAAATCAACTTAGATCAAGGAACCAGAGGTTGATTGACAGGAAATTTAAATGCAGGAAAATTAAAATCAACTTACAAAGTAAGTCTAATCTGGATACGAGGAGTTCCTCCACGACGAAATGTACTTAACGGAATCCCGAAGGCCGATGATAAATGGAGGACAAGTTACAAGACTTGACCTACGACTTCCTTTTCCTTACTTATTTCTTCGGATGCCTCTCTTCTTATTTTGCGAAAAGTGCCCTTGCGGGTTTTCACTTTCCTTTTCGCCCATTTAACTAGAAGCGCCCTTCCAGGTTTTCACCCCCCCCTTTTTTTTTTTTGGCCATTTCCTGCAAATCTCATAGCAAAGTACGTGAGGTTATCAATTTTCAAATCCTAATCTTATGGCAAAATTTAACTGATTAATAGCGCATTAGATAAAGAGATTGAAGAAGGACAATATTAAAGAGTGAGTATAGGGAAAGATAAAAGCAAAGAGATAAACACAAAGAAAGTATGACTTTATTATGGTTTTAAGAAACAAAGGTACAGTTTCAAAGAAAAAGGGTACAAGGATAGATCTCACACATTCCTTGTAGTTAGCTTTGAAGTCTCTTAACTGTCATTATTTCAAGCACTCTGAAGCCTCATGCCATGACGATTTATTTCCATCCTCGGTTTCATTCCTCTTTCCTTATTTCTCCCTTTTGGTTCTTGGGATGCCCTTTCGGGTTTTCACCCCTAGATTATTATTTTTTTTTTAGCTCTCTCTTTCAGGACGCCCTTTCAGGTTTTTGTCCCTCACTCATTTTACAGAAAGCACCCTTCCAGGGTTTTCGCCTTCTTTCACACATTTTGCTAGGAGCGCCCTTTCGGGTTTTCACCCCTACTCTTTTTATTCTCTTTTTTATTTTTTTTTTTAGGCATAGTATCTTTTGACGGTGTCAGCATTCACAGGTCTTGAAAATTCTTCACCGTCTATGTGGGTCAAGATCAAGGCCCCGCCAGAAAATGCCTTTTTAACCACATAGGGTCCCTCGTAGGTTGGTGACCATTTACCCCGGGGATCGTTTTGATTCGAAAGCACTTTCTGCAGGACTAAGTCCCCTGGTTGGAATTCACGTGGGCGAACCCCTTTGTTAAATGCCCTGGCCATTCTTCTTTGGTATAACTGCCTATGACATGCCGCCGCTAGCCTCTTCTCATTTAGCAAGTTTAATTGGTCCAACCTTGACTGGATCCATTCCGACTCATCAATCCCTAATTCCTTCAGAATTCTTAGGGAAGGAATTTCTACTTCAATTGGTAGTACAGCTTCCATCCCGTAAAACCAGTGAGTATGGGGTTGCCCCAGTTGATGTCCTTACAGAAGTCCGATATGCATGAAGAGCATAGGGAAGCATATCATGCCAATCCTTATAAGTGACTATCATTTTTCAGATTATTCTCTTGAGATTTTTGTTTGCGGCTTCCACTGCTCCATTCATCTGGGGACGGTATGGTGAGGAATTGAGATGTCGGATTTTGTATTGATCACATAATTTCTGAATCTTCGGACCATTCAAATTCTTGGCATTGTCAGTAACGATTTTATTGGGGAGGCCATGCCGGCAGATGATATTATTTATGAGGAATTTGAGAAATGTGTTCTGTGTAATGTGGGCATATGATGTCTCTTCGACCCATTTAGAAAAATAATCGATAGCTACCAGGATAAATCTATGCCCATTGGATGCCTTAGGGTTGATGGGGCCAATCACATCGATGCCCCACATTGCGAAAGGCCATGGTGAAATGAGGTTGAACAATTGGTGAGGCGAAACGTTTATTGGATCTGCGTAGATTTGACACTTATGGCACTTTTGGAAATACTCAGCGCAATCCTTTTCCATGGTAATCCAAAAATATCCTCGTCTCATGATTTGCTTAGCCATCATATGCCCATTGGCTTGGGTTGCACAGTTTCCCTCATGAGTCTCGAAAAGGATTCTCTTTGCCTCTTTTGCATCCACACATCTCAACAATTCACCGTTGGAGCTCCTTTTGTATAGAATTTCTCCACTGGGGAAGTATCCCAATGCTAATCTCCGAATCATCCTCTTTTCGTTTTTGCTTGCCCCTAAGGGGAATTCTCTGGTTCTGATGTAAAGCAAGATGTCATGATACCAAGGTTTACCATCAGGTTCTTCTTCGATCATAAAGCAGTATGCCGGCTCACTCCTTACTTTAATCTTTAATACCTGAGTCATCTGCCCTTCTTCCATTTGAGCCATAACAGCCAGGGTGGCTAAGGCATCTGCAAATTGATTCTTGTCTCGACTAAGGTGAGTGAAAGAGATTTCTTCGAACTTCTTAATCAACTCCAGTAAGTACTTCTGATATGGGATTAGCTTCGGATCCTTAGTTTTCCATTCTCCCTTGACTTGATAAATGATCAGGGCTGAGTCTCCATATACCTCCAACTTCCTGACTTTCATTTCGATGGCAGCTTGTAAACCCATCACACAAGCTTCGCATTCTGCGACGTTGTTGGTGTAGTCAAATCTTAACTTGATAGCTATCGGGAAGTGTTTTCCATCCGGGGATACCAATACAGCTCCGATTCCATTACCGGACAAATTGACAGCTCTGTCAAAATACATTTCCCATACATCAGCTTGCTCTTCTTCTCCGTAGTCTACTTCGTTAATATGCTCATCGGGGAACTCAAAATCCAGAGCTTCATAATCCTGGATAGGGTTTTCTGCTAGGAGATCGGCGATCACGCTACCTTTGACTACTTTCCGGGTCATATAGACAATGTCATATTGGGAGAGAATGACCTGCCATCTGGCTATCCTTCCTGGCACGAATGGGCTTTCGAATACATACTTAATAGGATCCATCCTGGAGATGAGCCATGTCTTGTGATTCAACATGTAGTGTTTGAGGCGATTTGCTTTCCAGGCTAACGCGCAGCAAGTTTTCTCTAGGAAAGAGTACCTCGACTCACAATCATTGAACTTTTTGCTTAGGTAATAAATAGCCCTCTCCTTTCGGCCGGTATCATCATGTTGCCCCAAAACACATCCGATTGAGCTTTGTTGGACTACCATATACAGAATCAACGGCCTTCCTGCCACCGGCGGAACCAATACTGGTGGGTTGGACAGGTACTGCTTGATTTTCTCGAAAGCCTCTTGACAAACTGAATCCCATTGAGTGGTGTTGTTCTTTCGGAGTAGTCTAAAAATAGGCTCAGCTTTAGTGGTGAGATTGGAAATAAACCTTGATATGTAGTTTAACTTCCCCAAGAAACTGCGCACCTCCCTTTCTGTTTTTGGGGATGGCATCTCTTGAATGGCTCAGACTTTGTCTGGATCAACTTCTATTCCCTTCTCGCTCACTATGAATCCCAACAATTTCCCAGATCTAGCTCCGAATATGCATTTGGCAAGGTTCAGTTTCAACTGATATTTCCTAAGTCTCTCGAATACTTTCCTCATCACCTGCACATGGCTCTCTTCTCCCCTGGATTTGATGATCATATCATCCACGTACACCTCCACTTCTTTATGCATCATATCGTGGAATAATGTGACCATAGCGCGTTGGTAGGTGGCGCCAGCATTCTTTAACCCGAATGGCATGACCCGATAACAAAATACCCCCCATTGAGTGATAAAAGCCATTTTCTCCTTATCTTCCTCATCCATTGGGATTTGGTTGTACCCCGATGCCCCATCGATACACGAACACCTGCCCAATCCCGCAGCATTGTCTACTAACACATCAATGTGAGGGAGAGAGAAATCATCTTTCAAGCTTGCTTTATTAAGATCCTTGTAATCAACGCACGCCCTAACTCTCCCATCCTTCTTCATTACCGGGACAACATTAGCTATCCATTGGGGATATTTGACTACTTCCAGAAACCCAGCATCATACTATTTCTTGACCTCATCCCTAACTTTGAGCAGTGTGTCAGGATTCATCCTTCTTAATTTCTGTTTTACCGGGATTGTTCCCGGAACTAGGGGAATTTTGTGCGTTACTATATGAGGGTCTAAACCAATCATATCATCATAGTTCCAAGAAAATACGTCTAGGAATTCCTTGAGCAAACCGATCATATCTTCTAATTCTTCACTCTCCACAACCTTAAGTTCCATTTTCACTTCTTCCGTACCTAAGTTTATGGTGTGCGTTTCGTCTCCACAAGGCACTAGGGAAGGTTTATCTCTTTCATCTCTTTCTTCAGTGAGTTCCACCTCAGAATCACTTGAAGCAATGGCAGTTATGGGGATTTCAAAATTAACCAGAGGAATTTCTGAGTCTATTGAATTATTAGGTGTTAATTGATGAATGGTCCTGAAGAAACGAAAATGGAATATATTATAAGAATGGATTTCAAAAAGGAAAGGAAAAGAGAATTGGATATAAAATGCACTATTAATTCATTAATATTTATATCATAAGAAAAGGGTCCATTTACAATATTACACTTGCCACCACGGACAAAATGATCAAGTGTAGATAACCAAAAGTACTTTACTCGAAATTAAGTACAGGGATGTCCTCTGCTGTCCAGTTGTCTAGTTCTTGCCCTTCAGCCATTGGCGAGACTAGAGCTTCATACAAGGAATCGAGATGGATGACATCAATGGATGGTTCTAGAGGAGACTCTTTGCTTTCATCCCCAGGTTCTATCATATTCATGCCGTTGCCTGTACCATGATTGGGCAATGGGTTTGAGGTAACATTGGGGAGGGAACCATTCCCTTCAATCTTCAGCCACCCATTCCTGATTAGGGCGTGCACCCTCCCCCTGAGTGCCCCGCAGTTATCGGTTGAATGCCCTTGTTCCCCTCCATGATACTCACACCGGGCAGTGGCATCATACCACCTGGGGTACGGTGGCTGGATTGGGTCAAGGGGAATTGGGACTATTTGGTTTATACCGACAAGATATCGGTATATTTCGCTAAGTGGCAGGGGAAGTGGTGGATCGGGATTTCTTGGTGGTCTCGGGTTATTTTGAGGTGGCCTGGGTTGAGCGGATTGTGGAGGAGGTCTGGACTGGTAAGTTGTGGGTGGTGGATACTGTGGGCATGGGTGAGGATAATTTGGGAAAGGGGGTGGAACGTTTGCAATGGTTTGGCCATGAGGGGGAGGATATGGCCGGTAGTTATTTTGAGGAAGTGGGGAGTGATTGTTCTGTCGGGTGATGGGATACACATCACCCTCCTTCTTTTTGCCAAAATTGGCATTTTTCTTTGCAGGGTTCCTAGTCAACTCCTGTAGTCGTCCCATCCTTAAATTAGCTTCTATCCTCTCGCCAGCTTGGATAATATCCGAGAAGCTATTGGAGGTATTTCCAATCATTAGATTGAAATAAGGAGCCTTTAACGTCTCTATGAACAGAGAGCATAGTTCATTGTCAGTCACTCGGGGATATACTTCTGTAGCCTTTTCCCTCCATCTTTGGGCATATTCCTTGAAGCTTTCCCTGTCTCTCTGTACTAGGTTTTGGAGGTCTCTCCTTGTGGGGGCCACATCGCAGTTAAATTTATACTACTTCAGGAAAGCATCTGCCAAATCTTTCCAGGAGCGTAGTTTGCTCCTGTCCAACTGAATGCACCATCTCAGGGCTGCCCCGAAGAGGCTCTCATGGAAGAAGTGGACTAGAAGTCTGTCGTCTCCTGTTAAGGCGGACATTTTAGCGATGTAGGTGGCCAGGTGAATGCGGGGGTCTGAGTTCCCGGTGTACTTGTCGAAGTCCGGGACCTTGAACTTGGGCGGCACCACCACATCAGGAACCAATCTAAGTGATGCCACATCGACTGAACCATACATGTTCAGCCCCTCTATAGCTCTCAATCTCTCTTCCAGAGCGGACAGCTTCTCGTTTTCTCTCGTCTTATTTTCCCCTCCTGCTGTAAGAGGTATTCCCCCAGTTGGGAAATGAGGGGCAGAATGAATTGGAGGGATCAGGACTGAAGGGGATGGTTCGGCATTTGAGATAGCCGGATAATAGGAGAAAGGTGGTTCATTATTCAGTGGGGCCGGATTGACAGTGATTATCGGATCCGGGATCGATGGCTGGAAAGTGAAAGAGGTTGAAGCATAGTGAGAATCAACTGTTGTAGGAGGCGGGGGAGGTAGTGGTAAGTTAAGGTCTGAAGCAGGCTTATTATGAGACATTTCCCTTATTAGTCTCATGAGCTCCGAGACTTGGTCTTTCAATTCGGAAACCAGTCCTTGTAGGTTCTGGACTTGTTCCTGATCTTCCATTATCTTCTTTGTTCGTGATCTTGTTAAGTACACTCATTTGGGTTGAACTGTGTGTCTGGTCAGACTTGCTTTGTTTGAAGCAATGTTGATTTTCCGTAGGGAAGTAAAAAAAAAGTTTTAATGAATTTTGAATTTCATAAAAAAAATTAAAGGTCCTGGTTCGGACAAAGGATACAGTGGCATTTGGAAGCCAAAATAAAATTTGTGGAAGAATGATTGCATCAGTTTTATCATGGCATCATTCGATAGTCTGACTGTGAATGACTGAATTGAATGCGCATCTATGATACCTGTCCATATGGCACATTCAATTTTTCGCATAACCCTAGCGAGGGGGTTCCTACGGGAGTTATACTATTCATTCACAATTTTGCTAAACAATGGCCCAAAAATTATTCTATTAACTGAATAATTCGTACACAGCATTCTTTACATCGGCCTAGGCTCAGGGAGGTTCTTTATAATGTAATGACATTTTCTGAGATACTCATATAACCTTTCTTCTTGTCTGGCAAGGTTGAACACTTTCAGAGCATACTCGGATTCAGGTAGGAGTTCTTGTTTTCCCTGTGCTATCATTCTCTCCAGCTGGTCAACATTCTCTTTCAGCTCCTAATAGAGAGCAGCTTGTCTTTCTTTTTCCTTCCTTTCTTTAGCACATTCCTTCAGAATATCGTTGATAAGCAGTGCTTGTTCCTTCAGTTCAAGCTTCTTCTTTTTGCTTTCTTGTTTATACTCTTCCATGAGTATCTCCTGATATTTCATTTTCTCCTGAAGCTTGCTATTCAGATCTCGCTTCTTTTATTACAGCTTGGAGAGAGCTTTTTTCCTTTTCCCACCGTATCTCTTGCTCTTCGAACCCCATCTTTTCGGTCCTTGCCTCTTCCCTAAGCCTTCTTACTTTTCTTTTGAGGATCTGCTATTGGTCCTCCAACTGTTTTATTTGTTCTTGCAGTTGCGAGTTTTCGGTGTTTGCCTTTTGTAGGGAGTTGGCTAAACGATCACCATCTTCTTCTGAAAGGACGTTTCGGCGAGGGTTGCTGTCTTCGAATTTTGTTGGATCTGCAGTCAAATGTTCTTAATCCCTTTCAGCCCTCCATTTAAGATAATCGCCCGTGGCACTCGGACCTTTAGGCGACCTCTCCATCAGAGTGATGTTTTCCCAAGATCTGTGAGCTATTTTCAACCCTTCCTCTTCCTTGAGCTCATGGTAGAAATGACCTTGGTGGTATTCTTCAATGTTGATTATGAACTATGTTGAGCCGAATTGTCTCATTACTAATGCCGGAGTGTAACTTGTGTATCCAATCACTCCGATTAGGGATACTGATTGATTACCCCCCGTGCCGACCAAAATGGATTAACCTGACGTCCACAATTTCCTCCAGCAGTAGTCATGGCTGTTGAAGCTCAAAATCCGTTTTTGCCACTGCGGCTCATCCTTCGGGCTGATCACTAATCGAGTCATTTTCTCGATGAGAGGCTGGTTAAGGTACCAAGTTAATCCCTTCGTCTCCACAGGACACATATGACTAATGATCCAGAGGTGCAACAATTGAGAACAACATTTAATGAATCCCTTGCCTTGTTGTCTGCAGTAAGTAAGGGTTAAGAAAGTCTCGGCAAGAATTGCCGATACTGGATTGACCTTCTGTTTCTCTACTGCCCAGAACATTTCCACAATGCCACAGGTTATGATTTCGGAAGGTCCAGGGAACAAGATCAGGCCGTAGATTGCTCAAGCGAGCATCAATGAAGCTTGGTCCCACTGTTCATCTTGGATGCATTGATCCAACCACTTCTTGAGATAAGTCCAATACCATCCATGCGTGTTCCCTTTGACAGTTTCCCTCGCCTTTGCTTCTTCTGGTGGAATCCCCAGCATATGTGCGAACCGTTTCCAGGTCTGCCTATGCTCGAGGTGTAGGTAAATCCGATTCTGCGCCGCATAAGGAATTTCTAGCAATGCTTGATATTCTTCCATAGTGGGAGCAGTATCGATATCGTTGAAAGAGAACACCCCATACTTAGGATTCCAAACTGGCAATATGGCCTTTAATGCCGAGACTTAAACTTTAACTCGTATCAAGGTTGCAATCCTCCCATATCTCTTCTCAAATTGTGCTTTGACCTGATCGGGAAATGACTTCCAACCATTGGCCAGACCCTCGAGACTGTTCATTCTGACCTCAATTTTGCTCAGGTCCAATGGAGGTAATGAGCTAGTATCACTTTGTGGGGGCACTGGACTATGAGGCGGTTCGGGCCATGGTTTAGCATTCTATTCTGATTTAAGAACTTCTTCTGCCGACTGACTCGAGGATGCCATATTAAAAATGATGCTACATACCTTATTTTGGTGATGCCTGTAGGAAAGACTTGTTAGTAGGATAAATTCAGGTAGTCTTGAATTATACTGTTGGCAGAGTGATACCTACACATTTATCAAAGTAGGAAAGTGTGTAGGTTTTTCTTAACAGTATGATTTAAGATTACCCTTAAAAATAAGAACAAAATAAAACACAAACAGAATAGGGTAAAAGTAAGTATACCCCTTTTGTCCTAAAATGAGGAGAGTCCTAATATCGGCTAGGTGCTACATAATTGGATAATTCTATCTTATAAGGTAGCTTGCTACGGCTTCCAGCTATCGTGACAGTTTAGCTCAAGGTCTAATTTTCTAAAAGCCAGAGGTTCCCAAATTGCCCCTACTGTAAACAGTAGAGCCCCATTCTATCCCCCATGATACTGTCGGGAAAGTTCCACAGGTATCACAGTGAATAGAACGAGTTTCAATTTGAGCAGAAGCCTTCACGGATACTAATGGGTAAAACCCACGGGTACTGCTACATGACCCCCTCCTACTTTCCTAAAAGGGTAAGAAAGCCCGGGTATAGGGCTGGAGTGTGTGAGGACTTCGTGTGAGTGTTCAGTGTGTGAAGGGACACCTTTATCTCTTCCCAATATAGGGGGAGTTTTTTTATTTTTCCTTTTTAGACGAAGAACGCTGCAGGATATAAAACAAAAATAAACAGAGCAGTTAGCGAAAATAACAAACATTAATAGACTAAGGTTTTCGAATTTCGTAAATTGAACCCATTTAAATATAATTCTAGTTTATAAGAACATAAAATTAAATCTGCTTTTGGACCTCTGGGCTGGGGTTGAAGGAAAAGTAACCTCCCCAGTGGAGTCGCCAAGCTGTCGCAAGGTGTTTTGCGGTCGCCTGGACGAACCCTCACCGAAGTGGGAAAGAGTAAGGAGTCACCACTTTAATTTTGAGGGAAATTAAAGAAAACCATTTGTGAAAATAAATTAAATTGAAACCACTTCAAGAACAGAGATTCTAGGTCCGGGGTCCGTAAACAGGTGGAAAAGGTGTTAGGCACCCCACCTCGTCCCTCGATGAGGGTAAGCAGATTTAATTTCAAGTTCTTTATAAACTAAAATTAATAGTTAGGAGGGTTCGAATGGAAATGTTAATCCTTTTGGTAAAAGGGAATATTTGATTTTTCACCAATTCGGGCTACCCAGATACACGAATAAATGAGATGACCCTTAGTGAGTTGCTGTTGCGTATTAGTTTTATTTTAGGGGGGGCGGGGGGCATTTTACGTATCTTTTAAAATTTGATTTGAGAATCGGATAATAACTCTCCTCCGATCTCCTTTAAATATTTATGAAAATTTAGGATGAGAATCGGATAAGAACTCTCCTCCGATCTCTTTTAAATATTTATTAAAATTTTTAGGCTTGAGAATCGGATAAAAACTCTCCTCCGATCTCCTTTAAATATTTATTAAAATTTTTAGGTGAGAATCGGATAAGAACTCTCCTCCGATCTCTTTTAAATGTTTATGAAAATTTTGGGTTTGAGAATCGAATAAGAACTCTCCTCCGATCTCTTTTAAATATTTATTAAAATTTTTAGGCTTGAGAATCGAATAAGAACTCTCCTCCGATCTCTTTTAAATATTTATTAAAATTTTTAGGTGAGAATCGGATAAGAACTCTCCTCCGATCTCTTTTAAATATTTATTAAAATTTTTAGGTGAGAATCGGATAAGAACTCTCCTCCGAACTCTTTTATTTTAATAGGAGTCGGATAAGGACTTTTCCGACCTCTCAAAATTTGATTACAGCTATACATCACAAGAGCCTAAAACTAAGGGTTCTAGCATTCATAGATGCCGAGGATCGGAATAAGGCTTCTTTTAACTCATTGGTACCTCGTGACTAGACAGGGGATACCAGCCTAAATTTTACCGACCTCCCATGTGGTCGCCTTACCAGTACCTTTTGATACCCGATCTATTCCATTTATTTATTTGAGATTTGGTTTTATTCCGCCTTATGACGTCTTACCTAATTGTCTTCTGTGTTAGTCTAGTTATTCAACTTTACTATTTTCCTGACTTATTATTCAGACCTTCTATTATTTTAAAGAAACGCTTAAGATACAGTTACCTACATTTTATCCAACTACTTATACGCTACTCGGGACTAGAACTCTTGTATTTAGAAGTAATAAAGATTAACAAAAGAATGGACTGATTAACAAAGAAGTAAACTCGAGAATAACCTTCTTCACATTTTTTTTTAACGCAATATAAACTTGGTGAAAATTACAAACATAAAAATAAAGGGAATACGTCAAATAAAACGAGCACTTGATAATGCAGTGATATAAGCACTCACCTGTAGGGAGCCGAATCTACTGAACTAACTACGGAATCACAAAACGTAATAGGACTGCGGGCTGATAGCCTGAGGACTAAGGTTCGCCTTTAAATGAAGGATACTTTGCTAAAATGCAGTCAGGTCAAAATAATAACCGAGTTTGAAAGAAGTTGAGCTTGGACAACGGGAGTGGAAATAAAGATAACAAAGACAGAAAGTGAGAGTGTCACAGGATAATGAACGAACTGAAAATGAAGAGTTTCAGTATTCAAAAATCCCTTTGCAAGAAAATACTTTAGAAAACTGGTTTCAAAAGTTTTTCTTATGAAAGCTCAAAAATAGCAGAGTAACGAACTGAATTAAGTTTCAGAGTCCTTCCGCTATAGTCACTACTTTTTCCTCGTCCCCCTTGAAAAGTTTTCATGCAGGTATTTATAGGAACTGGGTGCTCCCCATGAAGGGTCAAGATTTATTTTGAGGGAGATGGAGGGTTAGGATTTTAAAGGACATGATCTGAGGCTCGGGAATTAAAAAGAATCATAATGACCGGCTGAGATCCCTTTTAGAATATTTGTCCTTTCTCTCTTCTAATCTGACGGCCCAAAATTTTCTTGTCAAGGGCGATCCGAGGGCTGGGAGTGAAAGGCGCTGGTCTTATCGTCTTCTTTCTTTGATCCAAGGGCTCCAGGCTCGTCCTTACAAGTAAGATCAACTGTCATGACATACTCTGGCACATGTCAATAATGCGGGCGATTTTGGGGCGTGCGGTGGAGATTTCGTCTGCGACGCTTTAACTACCTCTGCTCTGATTATGACGACAGTTAGCGGGAGTTGTCTTATTCCCTTTGTTTTCCGACCTTCCCTCTCTTCTGGTCTTTCTAACACGATCCTTTTCCGTTCTCTCATGCCGGGCTCCGCTCTTCCGACCTCTCCAACTCCGATCTTCTCCTTCATCCGGTCCGGTTCAGTCAAAGCATTTATTCCTTCGATTTTCGAGGCATCTGCTTCGTTTTCTGCTCACAATAAATGCTCGGATTTTCCCTATATATATACCTTCAATCGGGAAGCCCCCCGCATTTGATTTTCTCCTCTTCCTTCTCACATTTCCTGTTCTAACTACTCCGGCAGTAGTCCCGGCCATGATAGTGGCTTTTGATCTTTTTCCGATTGTTCTTTTTATTTCCCGACTGAAAATTTATGATCCCGGTGATCGGGAAATTATGATAACCTCATTTGATGACAGTGAGAGAACCGGACTAACTTACCGACCTGGATCAAAGTCTTCGATGGTGTCGATCTCGAATCGTTCGACCGATATAATCGGCGAACTGACTTTAGACGAGAAGACTGCTAATATTCCCCTTAACATTGGTGACTGCGCCTTGAAGTTCAATTGGCTTCTCACCACATTGGGTATCCCAACAGCGGCTCGGTTCCGAGCAATAACATTGATGACGACCTCTCTCATCTTCATGAGAGTCATAATCCCCCCATCTGAGCTGTACATCTATCTGATGTCAATGGCTGGCCTAACACATCTTTTGATTCAGCCACGAGACTAGGCTTTGACATAGGTCTTTATTAGATGGGATGTACTGCCGATCTCTAGAGATCGCCCAAATGATGTAATTTGACTTTCAATGTAATCCGATCTCTAGAGATCACTCGAATGATGTAATCTGACTTTTAATGTAACTCGATCTCTGGAGATTGCCCAAATGATGTAATTTGACCTTTTTGTAAATAAAATTTATTTTGTCAATTATCATTTTTATCATTATTGCATTGATTATTTTCCGATCTCTGATGTGTTTATCCGATCCGGTTCCTAACTGAACAACCCTTAACCAATCTGCCTTAATTCACTGATCTGTAACTAGCTGACCTCTTTTATTATGAAATTTTTGGAATATTCGTGAGACGTGTCAGAAAAGCTGGCGAGTCCCGCTAACCAATGCACCACCTGGAACACTGTAAGCATTAAATGCTCAGATGGGTATAAATAGGGGATGGGTTAGCCAGTTGCTCTCTTATGTCATTTTCAGCATCCCGCGAGCGATTCCAAAATTCTCTCGATTTCTCAAGTTCTTCCGACACCGATCAAGCTCCGGTAAGGGTTTTGATCCTTCTTTTAGTTTAAATTCTCTATTTCCTTTGAAAATGAGCGGCGCCGAGGGCCAGAGAGCGGCAAGCCCCCCTTCCGTTCAGATCTCGTGGTCGTCTGATGAAGTGGAGGTGGTCGGACCAAGTGTGCGACCTGAACCTCCTAGGGCCTCTATTCCAGCTCGGGGGCAAGGAGCACCGTCAAGGCATGTACATTCTTCAGGGAGGGAAAATCTTCCCATGGACGAACAGCCATCAATCCTTCAAGAAACTGACCTGCGGTCGTTCAGCCAAGAGTATAACATTCGGCCTGATTCATACGAGCTGATTAAGTGTTACGGCGATCTTCGTGCTGATCACTTCTTTGAGGAGAACGATATGATCATGGTATACGAAGAACAATTAAAAGCCAGGCTGCGGTTCCCGCTTGATGACTTCTTCAAGGAAGTTTTAAAATTTCACCAAGTGTGCATCGCCCAAGTTCACCCGAACTCGTGGCGGATCCTAGTAGCCTTTAGAGGCCTATGCCGAGCTAAGGGACTCAGTCCTACAGCTAAGGTATTCGCCGAACTACATAGGTTAACTCGTCGAAAGGACGACGAGTATTGGTTCTTCCAGGCGAAGCCACATTGTGGGCTCTTTACCGATCTGCCCTCCTCCCTGAAGAATTGGAAGAATCGCTTCTTTATTCTGAAGAGCAAAATTCCGAATGGCTTTGAGGGTTTCCCTCGCAGCTGGCCGCTGCACAGGCCCCTTGCCCGGCGCATCACCCTGAATAAGGAAGAAGGCCTGATGGTGATGGAACTGAAAGATCAAGCAGCCAGAGAGAAGTTCTCTTGTTTGAATGTAGTGACAGCCGAACTGCATCACTGGACAATGGAGTTGATTACTGGCGAAGATCGCGGGCTTCAGCTCTTTGACCTCGGCATCAGTATTTTCTATATCTCAGATCTTTGGGCCTTAGCGATCTCACTGACCTCTTCTTTGTGCAGGTATGGCAAGCGGCGAGGCTTCCAAGGAGAGCCGAAAGCGGAAGAGGGAGGTCTCCCGGAAAGTGTTGGAGATGAAGCGTTCCGAGCTGCTTCAAATGCCCAGCAATGATCCCGGAGAGATGCAAGGAGGCTCATCTCAACCCTCGGGACAGCTGGTCATAGAAGTGGTCCGGTCTCCTCCTCGCCAAGAAGAGCCGCCTCCACCTCCTCCAGTCGCTTCGAGTGCGGAAGGGGGTCCTTCCCAACCTCCTGTAAGGACCCTTTCCCGTGGTTCTCAAGTTCTGATCCACTCGCTGGAGAAGAACTGGACTGTTCGAGAAAATCCAGGCTTGGCCAAGGTCCTAGGGGCCTCGATCTGCCTTCAAGAGGATCGAGATAGTTTATCCCCGAACAATCTTGATGACATCCTAACCCGGACAATGAGCCTGAACGTGGAGAGTTTGGTGAACCAGCACATTGTCCGGGAGAAGGCTCACCGTCTGAGTAAGGAGGTGGAGAAGATGGGTCATGAAGTGGCTTCCCTCCGATCCCAACTTTCATCCCCTCAGAACTACATATCTGAAATTGAGGGGCGAATGAAGTTCTACGAGGACAAGCTGGCCGAGCAAGCTCAAGTTCTGGCCAAGCGAGCTCATGTTCTTAAAGAAGTTCGGGCGCTCCGAGCTGGTGAAGTTGCTCACCTCACTGAGGAGCTCAGAGCAAAAGAAGAAGAGGCGGTGACAAGGGAGGTCGGTGCTTATGTGAACGCTCATAGGGATCTCTTAGCCGAGCTCAAGAAGCGATATCCCGAGGAGGACTTCTCTTAGATGGTAGATCTGGCTCCTCAAGACGAAGGTGAGGATAGTGATGAGGAGGCTGAGTGTGAGAGAGGAAGCGAACAAAATATAGATCAGACTGGGGGTGATCCTCCAGCCGAATGACTTGTATAAACTTGAAATGAAATGAAAGTTCCCCTTTTGTTCAATGATTGGATGTGATCGGAAAGTCTCTAAATTGCATAAGCACTTGATTGTCTGAGCATATTAAAACAACAACTAAAAGTGATTATTAATCTAAGTGTAAGAGGTCGGAAAACACAATAAGCATGAGATCGGCTGGGAACCAACGCTAAACGGGACTTGATTAAAAATGGAAATTTGACTTGAACACCTAAGATCGGGATCATCATTAAACCGGATCGAAACCTTAACTTTATTATTCCCAAACTTCTAAAAGAGAGATCGGCAATAAGACTGGTGGCACGAAGGCCTAATGTTGGTTCAATCTCGTTTGACAAGAAAGATCGAAAATATAATTGACTGATCAGGGGACTTGACAATTGGTTTAAGAGATCGGTGAGGCTTTAAATGATATGGGAACTTAGTATTGATTAGATTCCTTTTGAGGTGAAATCAGAAATGTGGTTATTTGGCAAAGGGAGACTCAGTGTTAGGGATCGGTTTCAAAGTTTATTGATTTCAAGGATCGGCCAAAATATGGTGTCGACATGCGGTAAAATTAAAATGGATAAAAAATTTTACTAGTATTTAAACTTTGAATAAATGGTTTTTAATTCCTACCAAAATGCTCACCACTTCCAAAATGTAAGAAAATTATTTTAAAATCCCTTGTAGGATACTTAATGAGTTATCGGTAAGTGAAGTTCGGTAGTTCATTAAGTATTCTATGGGATCATGTTATGCCTTACAGAGGGATAAGGTGTGACAGATATATTGATCAATAGATTAGACATGCAGGAATGGTTCATGAAGAAGATGGCTCAAATGCTGTTTGGTGAATCTTTTGGGAATTTTGGAGATTTTGGAAACTACCCACATGGTACTGCTGGTCCTAGCAATGCAAAGGCTGCTAGACCAAGTGGAGTAAAAATTTATGAAGTAGAAGAAGAGGAGCATGTAGAAACTATTGAAAAGGAAAAATAAGAAAGTAAGCTAGCTCAGATTGAAGAAGTAGAGAAAAATGATGAGAAGGAAGAAAATGCAGAAGAGAAATCAAAAGCAGAACAAGAACCTGGCAAGGAAAAATCAATAGAATCCTCCTCATCTCATAATAAAAGCAACAGCAGCAGTGAGAATGGAAAAAGTACAGGCAGAAATGGTTCAAGACAAAAAGAGGAGAAGGATGATGCTGACAACAAGAAAGAAGAGCAGTCACAAGACATATTCTCTGATCAACCAAACCCTGCTCCTACTACCTCTCAACCAGTACCTGAATCATCCATCTCTTTACCCATGCAATATGGCCCTAGAAGAACCAAAGCACAGGCCAAAAAATCAGTTCTACCCATTCCTCCAAAAATCCAAGTAACCATACCTGAAAAAGAACTCTTAAACAAGAAGAAACAAGCCAAAACTGTTGATCCTACTCACCTTAGGAGGAGTGGCAGGATCCTTAGCAGCAAAGATAAACCTTTAGATTTTTGAAATATGATTTATGACTTTCAAAGTTGTCTTTTTATTTTTCTTTCAAAAAGGGGAGAAAATAGAAGAAAATAAGAGAAAGTCTATCTTTTTGTTGATTTCAAAAAGGGAGAGAAATTAGGAGAAGATAAGAAAATGTTTTATTTGACAGAATGTTTTTTAGTTAACTAGGGATATTTTTAGTTAACTAATTTTGTTCAGTGGTTGTATGGTTCATATTCTGATATAGATATTTTGGACTTATTTTAGAAAGTTATTGAAGATATGATGATGATCTTTTATTATTGACTTATGGTTGATATATCCTATATATGATGATTGAATTGATCTTGGAAATTGTTTAACATGTTACTTATATTGTTATCTTCAAAATGCTTTGAGTATCAGATTTAGGGGGAGCTATTTTGCAGCTTCTAAACTTTATTGCATTTTAAATGACAATGTGCATACATATAGGGGGAGCTTGTCTCAAAGCAAGTTCTTGCATACATGACATATGTAGATAGTCATACAATTTAATTTTTATGATCTTCATAGATTCATTAAGTTTTGACATCATCAAAAAGGGGGAGATTGTAGGCCCCGTAAGCTATAATGAGCATGGTTTTGATAATTGCAAAACTTAATGAAATATACATTAACTCTTTGTGCATAAGTATATGAAGTGATTTTATAGGTCATGATATGCAAAGACATTGATGGAAGGACTATTCTATTGAAATGGCTTATATAAGAGGAGATTATTATCTTGTATATCACAAGACGAATCAAAGTCTATGAAGAATTAGGATAGAAATTAAGTCATTAGGTTCATTGTACAAGATTGGAGAAATTATGCCATTTAAGACCTAAAATCAATTTTTTTTTAGATTCAAGAGTTTAGAAAGTGTTTTTATATCATTTCTAAGGTTTTTGAATGGTCAAAATATTTTTTACAACTTTCCTTCAAAAACTCAAATTTTCAAAATTTAAGTCAGACAGTAGCGAAATTAGTTAACCCGTTATGAAAATTAGTTAATTAGTTTTGTTGGCTAAAATTTCCTATCTTACGAAAATAGTTAACCAGTGAACATTTTAGTTAACTATTTTCATGCTTTGACCTGACACAACTCTACTGCACGACTTTCAAAGAAGTAATGGCTAGTTTTTGAAAAATTAAAGAGCCGCTAGACACACTCTCTAGCATACATTTTTAGCAATGGAAAGCACCTATAAAAGGCATCATTTACTAGAATTTTATCTAATGAAAGTGTTCCTATTCATTGAGAATTTATTGTGCTATTTTTAAAACTTTCATTCAAATACTCTTAAGCTTGAGTGGCAAATCTTCTCTCTCAATCTTTTAGCATTTAATTTTATATCTGAGAGTTATTAAGAGTGATTTCATATACACTAAAACCTATTTAAGGTTGTGTAAGTGTAAGAACACACTTGTGAAAGGTTTTCAAGCACCTTGTGAAGCTTGTGGTCTTTTGTGGGAAGCAAAGACATTGTAAAGCTTCTCAAGCACCTGTGAAGCTTGCTGAGATTGTAAAGGCTTTGAATCTTGCCTATTGAAAAATATCAAATGGTGGAGTGACTCTTAAAGTGGGACTTTGGGAAGAGTGGATGTAAGTTAAGAGAGGCGAACCACTATAAACATAGTGTTTGATTCTCTTCTTCCTTAACTCTTTAATTTTCAGCACTTTGTTTCTCTGATTATATATTGAATGTATTGAGAATTTATTTTGTTGAGTTAATAATGAACTTGAACAATTAAACTTGTAAATTCTGATTTATACATGAAAAGAAACACTTGATATTAAGTGATTATTTTGTGTATGAGCTAATATTTATGTATAACTTGTTTGATCACTTAAATTACATCTTAAAAATAGAGTTATACACATACATAGAAGTGTAAAGCCATAACTTTCCATTAAGTCTTGAACAAGAACTGAAAAATTATCTTAAGTGTCCAATTCACCCCCTCTTAGTCACTTTCTTTGAGACAACAGTTTGACTAACACAATTTATTTTTATTTTTTTAGTTATGTAAAATTGTTTGTAAAAAAAAATAGAATTAAAAATATGAAAACGTTAATTTTCTTTTAAGAAATTATTAAGTACACTTAATATTTATATATTTATTTCATATAAAATATAAGATTATTTTTTAAAATTAAGGAATAAATTACTTTTTATTTCTATAAAGAACAATGTTTTAGATCTCCAATGTAATTTAGAATCTTCTGTTTTTTTTTTTAACTCATGCGGCAGTGTGTGTCTGTTCTACTTGAGTGTGTCCCTTATACTCATGCCCAGTGCTTGCCCAGCCCACTCTCCTCCACATGTCTAACTGTCATGATCAGGTCTTCCTCGAAAAACAACTATTCTATTTATTTTATGTTAAATTTTCAATTTTTTTTTACATTATATAAGTTTTAATATGATCATTATTATGTTTAAATTTTTCTGCCAAATTATTTAATTCCCATAATTTTCATATATTTTTTCATATGACTTTTTTCGTATTATATTTATAACTTTCTAAAAATAATAATAAAAAAACTAAAAACAATTTTTATTTTCAAAAAGTAAAAATCCTAAAACACCCTTAACTGTATAATTATAATTTTATAATTGACTAAATTATGTTTACTAAATCATCTAAATCAGTGATTAGGAGCTAGATCCCTAACACTAATCAAACAAATATTGATCTCATATTGAGCAATAATTTATTTATATAATTAATTCTGGTTGGGATTTGAACTCAAATCTCATAAGAAAATCTAATAATAATCTCAAAAAAAAAGGAAAATAATAATCTCATAGGAAAGCTTATCCTAAGTTGTGAATGTTCTTGGCTTTTATAGTTAGGGATATTTTTGAATTAGTTTTTAGATATTAAAAATAAAAAAATTTTTAATAATTTTAAAAGTATATTCTTTCACATTAATAATTTAATATATCCGTAATAAATATTTTTTAGATGACTTTAAGAACCTATTCGATATGCATTTAAAATTATTAATTTTAAAATATTTTTCAATAAAATTGAATTATAATTAATAAAAAAAAAAAGCTCCTATCATTTCCATTCGCTAGCAAATGTGATATTATTATTATTATTATTCTAGTGATATGTGCAAAGGGATATCTTTGGTTTAGATAAACAGGACTGTGGGACTCAAGTAGAAGGAAAAGGAATCCTGACTTTGTTTTTTTTGGCACCACAGTTCGTAACTCCTCTATTTTAAGAAAATAAATTATTTTATTTATTATTTTAAAAAGTACATTAATTAATTTTTATATTTTTATTTTATTTACTTTTCAATTGATCCAATCATTTTATTTTGAAATTCTTTCAGCTCCTCTAATTTAAAAAATATATATATAATTATATAGTATCTATATTTTTTTAAGTCTTACACTATTTAATCTCTATAATGATAATTTCTCTCTCTTTTAAATATAACAACTAATAAAAAAAATTATTTAAGCTGAATAAAGAGAATAAAAAGTAAACGAAATAAAAATATAAAAACTAATTAATATATTTTTCAAAATAGAGAACCAAATAATTAATTTTATTAAAATAGAAGGGCTAAGTAATAATTTTACCTTTCAATTTTTTCGTTTGTGACCCTAGTAACGGCATTGCCTTATATCATATCTATCGCCATTTCTATTGCCACCCTAATCATATCTCTCTATCCTCTCTTCACTTTGCCTCCTTTTTAAACACCTCTTTCTTTACTTATTCATCCTTACATCACCAACCCCCACTTTCTTTTACTCCACTCTCTATCCATGTCTAAAGATGGAGCTCATCCTCGAGCTTTCACAGGCAGCAGCCTTGAGAAATCCAACACTTTTAATAGCTAAACAGAACTAGGGAAGGAATCGGCTAAGCAAAGTGGAGGTGATGTGTATAAAAATGGAAAGAAGAAAATGAAGTGGTGGTGATGAACGTGGTGGCAGTGGCGATAGAGAATCAAATCATGAAATACATATATGGACAGAAAAAAAAAAAAAGAAAAGAGAAAGAAGATGAGGAATATGTTTGCTATACTTTACCTCCCTAACTTCCTCCTAAGGTAGAGCACCAAGAAGTTTCAAGTCATATACATATACATATAAAAGCTGACTATCTAACTATAGCCTAAATTACTTCTCACTCTAGAAAGTCCCAAAATAGTTTTAGTCCGAGAGAGGTCTGACCATTTGGCTATTGACCTCCCCCCTCTCTTTCTTTAAATCTATGGTTTTCTTTGGTTTTTCTGAGCATTGTCTTTTGTTATGCTTAGTTTCCTCTTAGTCTCCAATTTTTGGAGGAGTAATACCCTTTCATGGATAGGTTTTTTGTGTGTGCAGGTTTCAGAGTATCGTTTCTAAGGGTCCTCCCTAAGTTACTAGCATCTCAAAGGTAGCTCTAGTCTTGATCTAGTGGTTACTAGTTTCTGGTCTCTTTGCTATATGAGAGTTAGACGCCCGAGTGCTACCAAGCTTTTCCGATTTTACTAGAATTTACATGGTCTTAGCTCATTAGTTTGTTTTGTACCTATTTTTCTAGCTGTATGTGGCTTGGTGTTAATAGTGTTTAGGGAACTCATGGTTTGGCTGATTTCAGCTTGTATGTTTTCATTTTATATGAGTTCTTGTTTGTTTGTGTGCTTCGATTTGCAATCTTAGAGAAACCAATAGCAGCGGCGATGATGGTTCTCTGCCTTTATTTATCGAGTTGCAGGTGGTGGGTTCTTACCCGTTTTGCTTAGAGTTCCATTTTGAGGGTTGGGCCTTAATTTCTTTGGGTCTTAGTTATGTAACAACCCAATTTAGGGGTCATTACCGCCGCTAGTGATCAGCTCAACTTAAGGCTGCCGAAACCTATGAACAAATCTTTAACATCTATACTATCAACACTCAAACACGTAACAAACTGTTATACTTTAGTCTTTTCATCCATACATAAACATATTTTTATTGAAAAGTGATTCATAATTTGAATCTTAACATACATAGAAAATAACTAAAGTGTAATGGTTTAACATATACACTCCAAAATAGTTAACATAAACATAAATATCATCATTCATACTTAAACATTACATAACTCCAATTTTCTATTATTACCAACACAGCACTATCCATTCACAGATTACTTGTCTATCTACTCATACATTATATATGAAGAAAAACTCTAAAGCTACCCCTGATTCCCTCTCTCCATAGAACTCTTCTAATCCTGCAAACCTGCACTGGGAGTTAGGTGAAAGGGGTAAGCTTACACAAGCTCAGTGAGTAAACTAATCAACATTACTTATATCATTCATTTCATTGTAGACCCTTTTTTTATAATGAGTATGTGCATTGAAGCTGTGAAAAACCCGATGATGAAAAATTATATGACTGTAAGATGTAATTGGAGGCATAGAGCTGAATTATTAATTCCAATAATAATAATAATAATAATAATAATAATAATAATAATAATAATATGTTTTTTTTTTGGGAAATGAATTTAATTAAATTTAAATAAAAAATTTTTTTGTTTAAATTTAATATGGGTAGTTTTTAAATATGCTTAATTAAGTTTAATTGGGCCCCATGGGCCTAAGAAAGCCTAGCTAGAAATTTCAAATAGGACTCATTTATTTTATTTTTAAAAAATTAAAATAAGAAAATATCTTTCGCTCTATCCCTCTCCCATACAAACTCTCTCTCCCCCTTTGGCCCCACTCTCTTCCTTACTCCCTATTGGTGCCACCCCCTTTCCCTCTCTTCCTATTGATTGGAACACCTCACCCAAATTCCTTAATCTCAGTTGTTTAAGTTATCTGAACCTTATCACACTAGGACTTCAAACCCTACCACACCTCTTTTTCACTCCCTATTGGTGCCTTTGCCTTCCCCTCTCTTCCTATTGGTTGAAACACCTCATCCATATCTCAGTCTCACCCAAATTCTGCAATCCTAATTGTTTAAGTTATCTGAACGTTATCACCCTAGGACTCCAAACCCTATCACACCTCTCTCCCAAAACCCTATAAATACCCTACAAGAGAAGGGAAGAAAAAAAAAAAAGAGGAGAAGACAAAAAAAAAGGAAAAAAAAAGAAAAAAAAAGGAGAAAAAAAAAGAAAAGAAAAAAAGAAAGAAAGATTCAGAAAATTCAAAGCTATTTAAAGATATTTTAGAGCTATAGGAAATTTAGGGATATTAAAAATTCTTTTACTTCTTTCTTGTTTCTTTTATTTTCTTTAAAAAGATTTTCATACAAGATTTCTTGAAGATTAGTTTTTGTTATTTTCTTTTCAAGATCTATGCCATGTAATATTTAATTCTATGTTCTTTGTATTTTAATTTATCTTGCATGTTCATGTGGATCATGTAATCATGTTAATTTGAGGGGATACACAACTCTGCACATATTTAATTTTTTATCTCTCACATTTTTATTTTTTTTATTATTTTCTGAATCTGTAAAAATTTTAGTAAAATTATATTCATATTCTTCATGAAATTCGATAAATTTTAGGCTTAAGAATCACTGAAAAGTCTTTTGTATTTTATAATTTATGGCTATTTGAAATTAGGGTTTCTGCAAAATTCGATTTACAGTATATCCAAATTTTGAAGCCCATATCTCCCTTGTTTCTTAATAATTTTGTGCGAATCTTATGTCTAAAATTAATTTCAGAATCTTATGAATCTTTTCCAATTAGTTTTGCATTCATACGTATTGTGATTAGTGAGTTATGAATTTTACAAAAAAGTAGTATGATTCTATTACTTAGAAAAGTTACGATTTATGTAGACCATTTGGCTAAGGTTTTGTTTAGTTTATAAATTTTATGATGTTGAATGATATTTTGGCTTCTGCAATTTTTTCAAGATTTTTAGGTGTGTCTAACAATTTTTCAAAAATCAAATTTCTTGCTACTGTCAATCTGCCAGAATCTAAGAATTGTATATTTATGTATGTTCTTGTGTGTTCTTGAGTTCTAATTGATATTTAATTTATTTTTCTGAGTTCTCTTAATTCAATAAGTGTTATGAAGTGTTTGGATCATGTTAGAAAACTTAGACCCTTAGGTACTTGTAACTAATTAAGAATTTTAACTCCTTAGGAGACTAGAGTTAGAATCCAATATGAATTGTTATTAGTATTTTCTTATTTTCTTTAGTTTCTTTACTTTTTAGTTTTTTTATTTTTATTACAAACAAAATTGGTAAGTAGCCCTAAAATAAGTGCCAAAGAGGGCATTTGTGTGGAACTTACATGGAGCTAAATGGGAGTAAGCTAGAGATATCATTGCCATACTAGAAGAGAATACCCTTTTTTAAGGGTAGCTTTCTCTAATGGCAACTACAATTATTAACAAGTAAGTAATCCTAAATTCCTAGAATAATCCTAAATTCTTAGAATAACCATTGGCATGAAATTATAGTAATAATAGGATTTTTATTTGGTAAATTAAAATCAACTTTGTTTTTAATTTAATTGACTTTTGCATGTAATTAATTTAAATAAATACTTTGTAAATTAAAATTAATCTTATTTGTAAATTAAACTAACCTTGACATTTAAAATAAATTTAATTTAATACTTGGTAATTGTAAATGGAAAGTAAAGAGAATAAAAAGTAAAGAGAATAAAAAGTAAATGAAATAAAAATATAAAAACTAATTAATATATTTTTTAAAATAGAGAACCAAATAATTAATTTTATTAAAATAGAAGGCCTAAGTAATAATTTTACCTTTTAATTTTTTCGTTTGTGACCCTAGTAACGGCATTGCCTTATATCATATCTATTGCCATTTCTATCGCCACCCTAATCGTATCTCTCTATCCTCTCTTCACTTTGCCTCCTTTTTAAACACCTCTTTCTTTACTTATTCATCCTTACATCACCAACCCCACTTTCTTCTACTCCACTCTCTATCCATGTCTAAAGATGGAGCTCATCCTCGAGCTTTCACAGGCAGCAGCCTTGAGAAATCCAACACTTTTAATAGCTAAACAGAACTAGGGAAGGAATCGGCTAAGCAAAGTGGAGGTGATGTGCATAAAAATGGAAAGAAGAAAATGAAGTGGTGGTGATGAACGTGGTGGCGGTGGTGATGAATGTGGTGGCAATGGCGATAGAGAATCAAATCATTTATGGACAGAAAAAAAAAAAAAAAAAAAAAAAAAAAACAAAACAAAAGGAGAAAGAAGATGAGGAATATGTTTGCTATACTTTACCTCCTAACTTCCTCCTAAGGTAGAGCACCAAGAAGATTCAAGTCATATACATATACATATAAAAGATAACTATCTAACTATAGCCTAAATTACTTCTCACTCTAGAAAGCCCCAAAATAGTTTTAGTCCGAGGGAGGTTTGACCATTTGGCTATTGACCTCCCCCCTATCTTTCTTTAAATCTATGGTTTTCTTTGGTTTTTCTGAGCTTTGTCTTTTGTTATGCTTAGTTTCCTCTTAGTCTCCAATTTTTGGAGGTGTAATACCCTTTCATGGATAGGTTTTTTGTGTGTGCAGGTTTAGGAGCATGGTTTCTAAGGGTCCTCCCTAAGTTACTAGCATCTCAAAGGTAGCTCTAGTCTTGATCTAGTGGTTACTAGTTTCTAGTCTCTTGGCTATATGAGAGTTTGATGCCCGAGTGCTACCAAACTTTTCCGGTTTTACTAGAATTTACATGGTCTTAGCTCATTAGTTTGTTTTGTACCTATTTTTCTAGCTGTATGTGGCTTGGTGTTAATAGTGTTTAGGAAACTCATGGTTTGGCTGATTTCAGCTTGTATGTTTTCATTTTAGATGAGTTTTTGTTTGTTTGTGTGCTTCGATTTGCAATCTTAGGGAAACTAATAGCAGCAGTGATGATGGTTCTCTGCCTTTGTTTACCGAGTTGCAGGTGGTGGGTTCTTACCCGATTTGCTTAGAGTTCCATTTTGAGGGTTGGGCCTTAATTTCGTTGGGTCTTAGTTATGTAACAACCCAATTTAGGGGTCATTACCGCCGCTAGTGATCAGCTCAACTTAAGGCTGCCGAAACCTATGAACAAATCTTTAACATCTATACTATCAACACTCAAACACATAACAAACTGTTATACTTTAGTCTTTTCATCCATACATAAACATATTTTTACTGAAACGTGATTCATAATTTGAATCTTAACATACATAGAAAATAACTAAAGTGTAATGGTTTAACATATACACTCCAAAATAGTTAACATAAACATAAATATCATCATTCATACTTAAACATTACATAACTCCAATTTTCTATTATTTCCAACACAGCACTATCCATTCACATATTGCATGTCTATCTACTCATACATTATATATGAAGAAAAACTCTAAAGCTACCCCTGATGCCCTCTCTCCATAGAACTCTTCTAATCCTGCAAACCTGCACTGGGAGTTAGGTGAAAGGGGTAAGCTTACACAAGCTCAGTGAGTAAACTAATCAACATTACTTATATCATTCATTTCATTGTAGACCCTTTTTTTGTAATGAGTATGTGCATTGAGGATGTGAAAAACCCGATGATGAAAAATTATATGACTGTAAGATGTAATTGGAGGTATAGAGCTGAATTATTAATTCCAAAATAATAATAATAATAATAATATTTTTTTTGGGAAATTAATTTAATTAAATTTAAATAAAATTTTGTTTTGTTTAAATTTAATATGGGTAGTTTTTAAATATACCTAAGTAAGTTTAATTGGGCCCCATGGGTCTAAGAAAGCCTAATTAGAAATTTTAAATATGACTCATTTAATTTATTTTTTGAAAATTAAAATAAGAAAATATCTTTCTCTCTATCCCTCTCCCATACAAACTCTCTCTCCCCTTTTGGCCCCACTCTCTTCCTCACTCCCTATTGGTGCCACCCCCTTTCCCTCTCTTCCTATTGATTGGAACACCTCACCCAAATTCCTTAATCTCAGTTGTTTAAGTTATCTGAACCTTATCACACTAGGACTTCAAACCCTACCACATCTCTTCTTCACTCCCTATTGGTGCCTTTGCCTTCTCCTCTCTTTCTATTGGTTGAAACACCTCATCCATATCTTAGTCTCACCCAAATTTTGCAATCCTAATTGTTAAGTTATCTGAACATTATCACCCTAAGACTCCAAACCCTATCACACCTCTCTTGCAAAACCCTATAAATACCCTACAAGAAAAGGGAAGAAAAAAAAAGAGAGGAGAAGACAAAAAAAAAAGGAAAAAAAAAAAGAAAAAAAAAGGAGAAAAAAAAAAGAAAAGAAAAAAGAAAGAAAGATTCAGAAAATTCAAAGTTATTTAAAGATATTTTAGAGCTATAGGAAAGTTAGGGATATTAAAAATTCTTTTACTTCTTTCTTGTTTCTTTTATTTTCTTTAAAAAGATTTTCATACAAGATTTCTTGAAGGTTAGTTTTTGTTATTTTCTTTTCAAGATCTATGCCATGTAATATTTAATTCTATGTTCTTTGTATTTTAATTTATCTTGCATGTTCATGTGGATCATGTAATCATGTTAATTTGAGGGGATACACAACTCTGCACATATTTAATTTTTTATCTCTCACATTTTTATTTTTTTTATTATTTTCTGAATCTGTAAAAATTTTAGTAAAATTATATTCATATTCTTCATGAAATTCGATAAATTTTAGGCTTAAGAATCACTGAAAAGTCTTTTGTATTTTATAATTTATGGCTATTTGAAATTAGGGTTTCTACAAAATTCGATTTACAGTATATCTGAATTTTGAAGCCCATATCTTCCTTATTTCTTAATAATTTTGTGCGAATCTTGTGTGTTCTTGAGTTCTAATTGATACTTGATTTATTTTTCTGAGTTCTCTTAATTCAATAAGTGTTATGAAGTGTTTGGATCATGTTAGAAGACTTAGACCCTTAGGTACTTGTAACTAATTAGGAATTTTAACTCCTTAGGAGACTAGAGTTAGAATCCAGTATGAATTGTTATTAGTATTTTCTTATTTTCTTACTTTTTTCACTTTTTAGTTTTTTTATTTTTATTACAAATAAAATTGGTGAGTAGCCCTAAAGTAAGGGCCAAAGAGGGCATTTGCGCGGAACTTACATGGAGCTAAATGGGAGTAAGCCAGAGATATCATTACCATACTAGAAGAGAAGACCCTTTTTTAAGGGTAGCTTGCTCTAATAGCAACTGCAATTATTAACAAGTAAGTAATCCTAAATTCCTAGAATAACCATTGGCATGAAATTATAGTAATAATAGGATTTTTATTTGGTAAATTAAAATTAACTTTGTTTTTAATTTAATTGACTTTGCATGTAATTAATTTAAACAAATACTTTGTAAATTAAAATTAATCTTGTTTGTAAATTAAACTAACCTTGACATGTAAAATAAATTTAATTTAATACTTGGTAATTGTAAATGGAAAGTAAAGGGAATAAAAAGTAAAGAGAATAAAAAGTAAATGAAATAAAAATATAAAAACTAATTAATATATTTTTCAAAATAGAGAACCAAATAATTAATTTTATTAAAATAGAAGGGCTAAGTAATAATTTTACCTTTTAATTTTTTCGTTTGTGACCCTAGTAACGGCATTGTCTTATATCATATCTATTGCCATTTCTATTGCCACCCTTATCATATCTCTCTATCCTCTCTTCACTTTGCCTCCTTTTTAAACACCTCTTTCTTTACTTATTCATCCTTACATCACCAACCCCCACTTTCTTCTACTCCACTCTCTATCCATGTCTAAAGATGGAGCTCATCCTCGAGCTTTCACAGCAGCCTTGAGAAATCCAACACTTTTAATAGCTAAACAGAACTAGGGAAGGAATCGGCTAAGCAAAGTGGAGGTGATGTGCATAAAAATGGAAAAAAGAAAATGAAGTGGTGGTGATGAACGTGGTGGCGGTGGTGATGAATGTGGTGGCAGTGGCGATAGAGAATCAAATCATGAAATACACATATGGACAGAAAAAAAAAAAAAAAAAAAAAAAAAACGAAAGGAGAAAGAAGATGAGGAATATGTTTGCTATACTTTACCTCCTAACTTCCTCCTAAGGTAGGGCACCAAGAAGTTTCAAGTCATATACATATACATATAAAAGCTAACTATCTAACTATAGCCTAAATTACTTCTCGCTCTAGAAAGTCCCAAAATAGTTTTAGTCCGAGGGAGGTTTGACCATTTGGCTATTGACCTCCCCCCTCTCTTTCTATAAATCTATGGTTTTCTTTGGTTTTTCTGAGCGTTGTCTTTTGTTATGCTTAGTTTCCTCTTAGTCTCCAATTTTTAGAGGTGTAATACCCTTTCATGGATAGGTTTTTTGTGTGTGCAGGTTTCAGAGTATGGTTTCTAAGGGTCCTCCCTAAGTTACTAGCATCTCAAAGGTAGCTCTAGTCTTGATCTAGTGGTTACTAATTTTTTTGTCTCTTGGCTATATGAGAGTTAGACACCGGAGTGCTACCAAGCTTTTTCAGTTTTACTAGAATTTACATGGTCTTAGCTCATTAGTTTGTTTTGTACCTATTTTTCTAGCTGTATGTGGCTTGGTGTTAATAGTGTTTAGGGAACTCATGGTTTGGCTGATTTCAGCTTGTATGTTTTCATTTTAGATGAGTTCTTGTTTGTTTGTGTGCTTCAATTTGCAATCTTAGTGAAACCAATAGCAGCGGCAATGATGGTTCTCTGCCTTTGTTTACCGAGTTGCAGGTGGTGGGTTCTTACCCGATTTGCTTAGAGTTCCATTTTGAGGGTTGGGCCTTAATTTCTTTGGGTCTTAGTTATGTAACAACCCAATTTAGGGGTCATTACCGGCGCTAGTGATCAGCTCAACTTAAGGCTGCCGAAACCTATGAACAAATCTTTAATATCTATACTATCAACACTCAAACATGTAACAAGCTTTTATACTTTAGTCTTTTCATCCATACATAAACATATTTTTACTGAAAAGTGATTCATAATTTGAATATTAACATACATAGAAAATAACTAAAGTGTAATGGTTTAACATATACACTCCAAAATAGTTAACATAAACATAAATATCATCATTCATACTTAAACATTACATAACTCCAATTTTCTATTATTACCAACACAGCACTATCCATTCACATATTACATGTCTATCTACTCATACATTATATATGAAGAAAAACTCTAAAGCTACCCCTGATGCCTCTCTCCATAGAACTCTTCTAATCCTGCAAACCTGCACTAGGAGTTAGGTGAAAGGGGTAAGCTTACATAAGCTTAGTGAGTAAACTAATCAACATTACTTATAAAGATATATCGAGAATTGATGGAGACATAGTATAACACAAGATACCTACAGATCTGAATATGAAGCTTACATATGTGGCCTAGAAGCATTGATATATGTTAGGGCCAAGAAAAAAGGGTTAATTGGATATTCGATGCTAATGGTCTCTTATATTAAGGTAGAATGGAAATTGAAGGAAGGAAAGTTAAGGCCATACTTGGAATATATAAAAAAAACTATTAGCTAATTTTTGATAAGATGACCATGAAGCACATGCCTCAAGCTTAGAATCAGATTGCCGATTCCCAAGCCATACTGGTGTCCCTATAGAAAACAGGTGATCAAAATTTAACTTAGCTAGTTATCCTAATGAGGAGTAAAATTTCAAGCAATGAAGGATTAGTAGTAGCACATGTAGACCTAGAGAGAGAAGGAAAATGGTATCAAGACATAAGGAGGTATCTGGAAGTGAGAAAATACCCACAATCAACCAATAAAAGAGATAGAGTAACAATTTGTAGATTAGCCACTCAACTTACTTTAGCTGGGGGGCAATTCTATAAACTCTTATGTGCGATAGAAAAATAGGCTGAGCAAATAATGAAAGAAGTACATACAGGAATGTGTGGTTCCCATATGAATGGAAAGGTTCTAGTTAGAAAAAAATGTTCAAAATCTATAAGGATTGGCCTCGAAAAACTCCCTTATGTTCTCTAAGGTTATCGCAGTACCGCAAGTACATCCACGGGGGCAACCCCATTCTCTTTAGTGTATGGGACTAAAGCAACGTTATCCATTGAGCAAAAGGTCAGATCCTTAAGAGTGATGCTAGAAGCTAAGATCCTAAAAAATGAGTGGACCTAGAAGAGATATGAAGAACTAACTTTGATTGATGAAAATAGGATGTGAGCCCTGTATCATATGCAAGCTTATCAGAGGAAGATAGCCAGGGCCTTTAAAAAGAAGGTGAAGCTAAGAAAAATCAAAGTGGGAGACATAGTTTTGAAACAAGCCTAGCCCATCCCTTTTAATCCAAGAGGAAAGTTTAAGCCAAACTAGGATGGTCCATACATAGTTAGAAAGATCTTGCTATGAGGTGCTGTAAGAATATCAGACTTGGATGGGAATGAATTTGAAGAACCAGTCAACTTAGATAGGCTCAAATGGTACTTTGTGTGAGATAGGCCTGCTAGCTGAAAACCTGCAAAAGGCGGTCTAGGCAAAAGTAAGGGTCCAAAAAAAAAAACTAGATTGAAAACCTATAAAAAACAGTCTAGGCAAAAGGAGAGATGAGAGAAAATCTAGATGGAAAACCTAAAAAGGCCATTCAGTAGATTATAAAGTTTATTTCTAACTTTGGAAGGTTGAAAATTTGGCAAGACTTATTGATGTAATGAGATTTTTCCTAGATACTTAGAAGGTATTTTGGTTTCTACTTACTCTGCTATATTTTCACTTCCAGAATTGTAACAAGACTAAATGTAAGAGGGAGTAATGGTGTACCTGAATAAATAAAGAAGTTTTTAATTGTATTAACTAGGAATAAGTTTTATTTAATTATGATTGTGAATGTTTGTGTCTTAAGGGATACATTAAATGATTAAGTGATTGAACTGCATTGTTTTGATTTAATCTATGTCTTGTGAGCATGATAGAATAGGTGTTTGATATGAATGCCCTGGTAATTATCTAATTTCAAAAAAAAAAAAAGGAGCTCGCTAGGTGGAAAACTTGAAAGGGCCACTTAGGCAAAAGTTAGAGCAAGCCCGCTGAGATGAAAACCCAAAAGGGCATTTCAGGCAAAAGTTAGGGCACAGAGAATGGAGTTCATGAAAGAGAAATGAGTCAAGACAGAAACCATGGGGGGAGAGAAGAAAAAGAAAAATCAGAGGAAAATAGTATTGTGACCTTAAGGAAGTCTTTTTTGGTAAACAGTTCTTCTAAAAAATTTTAAGATTATAAGAAAGTTTTTGCAAAAAGAGGTCCCCCAGAAGATTAAGTTTTTTTTAGAATCTCTAGCAAAATCAGCATGCCCAAGATAGGAAGTAGCATATAAGAAGCACAAAAATCACAAAAAGAATTTCGAGACCCAATCATCCCAATTTTTCTTTCAAATCATGAAATAGATATTTTTTAGTAAGTCCTTAAATGTTTGTTTAAGGCGCACGACATAGTTGTGTAAGGCATAGAAGAACATGCATCAACATGTCACCTGTAGGTGTGTAAGGCGTAAAAGAACATACATCACCATAGTTTCAAGTCTCGAACTACGAGGGGGTCTGATTCTTCCTCAGGATAGCAAGGGGGATATGTAGGTAGTTTAGGACTGCAGTCTTAAATACGAACCCACAATATTTTATGATAGATGTTTTTTAGTAAGTCCTTATACGTTGTTTAGGGTATATAGCATAATTGTGTAAGGCGTAGAAGAACACGTATCAACATGTCACCTGTAGGTGTGTAAGGCATAGAAGAACTTGCACTACCACAGTTTCAAGTGTCGAACTACGAGTGGGTCTGATTCTTCCTAAAGATAGAGAGGAGGATAAGTAGGTAATTTGGGACCTCAATCCTAAATATGAATCCACAACATTTCAAATCACATAGTTGCTATTGTCATGAGGCCGTAGCTAGTCTCATGATGCAGAGTGTATCGATAGAGCAAGATGCACTCAATTTTCATATGACACAAATATCACGGTTATGATACCGTAGGTAGTCTCATAACATAGAGTATGTCAACCGAGCAAGATGTCCTCGATCCTTATAGCCAATGTTTCATAGTTATTAGAAGATTGAGTTTCACTTTAACGAAACTTGAGTAATGCTTTCATATTGATTTCAACTTTCGCCAAAGTGGGGGGCAAACTGTAGACCCTTATTTTGTGATGAGTATGTGCATTGAGATTGTGAAAAACCCAATGATGAAAAATTATGTGACTATAAGATGTAATTAGAGGCATTGAGCTGAATTATTAATTCCGTAGCATGATCTTGAAAATAATAATAATAATAATAATAATAATAATAATAATAATAATAATAATAATAATAATAATATGTTTTTTTAATAAATTTAATTAAATTTAAATAAATTTTGTTTTGTTTAAATTTAATATGGGTAGCTTTTAAATGTAACTAATTAAGTTTAATTGGGCCCCATGGGCCTACTAAAGTCTAGTTAGGAATTTTAAATAGGACCCATTTAATTTGTATTTTGAAAATTAAAATAGAAAAATATCTTTTTCTCTATCCCTCTACCATACAAACTCTCTCTCTCCCTTTGGCCCCACTCTCTTTCTCACTCCCTATTGGTGCAACCCCCTTTCCCTCTCTTCCTATTTGTTGGAATACCTCACCCAAATTTCTTAATCCCAGTTGTTTAAGTTGTCTGAACCTTATCACACTAGGACTTCAAACCCTACCACACTTCTTCCTCACTCCCTATTGATGGTAATTAAGTGAGACCATTATGACTCCACCACTTTTTCTGGGCATTACCTGGTGCATTTTATATAATTCTAGTGGATGATATTTCACCTCACCCCCCCCCCCCCCTCTTACATTCATACATATGCAATGCATCATCCAAATGGGTTTTCACATCATAAACATTTCATGTAGAATAGACTTGTCACCAGTAACTCTCTAAATCCAATGTGCCCAACTGATATAAATGCTCCTCAGGAGCAAGTTAGAGATCTCCCCTAACGATGCATCATGAAGATCTCCCAATGGGATTTACTTATGGATCCATAACATAACATAACATAACATAACATAACATAATATAGTCATAAACATGGGAGGAGTTAGTGGGTCATCGATCATCCATCAATGCACCAACAACAATTATGCAGTTATGCAATATCTTTGTATTCTAGATACATATAACCTAAATAAATATGACTTGATGCATGAGGATGATCATAAATTAAAATTAATAGTTTACATTTATTAAAGTTAGAATTACTCACATCTTGTAGCCTATTAACCACCTAACTTGAACAGTAGCTATCTCAGATCCTTAACCTTCCTAGTCCTTCAAGTCCGATCCTATAAAATCAGATCCTAAAGAGTTATACAAGGTTCTAAAACTCTATACACATAATAAACATCTTATTCTAGGCCCTTAAGAACCATGAAATCATGTTTTGGAACCTTAGAAAAGAAGGGAGAAAAAGTGAAACAGAACCTACTTCGGTTGCTAAAGTCTTGAACTTTAACTGCTGAAGTCTCAGGCTTCAGGTGGCCCTTTTTGTCCAGTGCTGACTGTGATTGTCGAAGTCTTGGACTTTAGTTCCTGAACCTAGAAATTTTCTAGATTTTCTAAGAAACTGCATGCTTTGGCTACTGAACATTTGGTTTTCCATAGCCAAACCTGGAAATTTCTAGAATTTCCAAGTCGAAAACCTGCAGAATCCTTCTCCCAAAAACCTCAAAACTCATCCCAAAGTTCCAAAACATAATCCAATCATATATACACATCTCTAAGACCTAAAATAACTTGAAAATATGCTTAATACCCACATACATTAATCAAAACTCAAACCCTAGGTTTTCCCCAAACCCAACATAATATAAACATGGATTTTTCTCAATCCATCAAGGGGAACTAGCTATTTAAGGCCCATAACACTTAAACATAATTATTCTAACCACAAAATATGCAATTTTAACACAAAATCACAAAACTCTATCCCTAACATACATAAACTTCCCAAAATTCATCTTAAAAATAACTTTTCATGAAACTAAAGTTATAAAACCCTACTCCCTCATTAACTTTCTTAGATCTACCTATTAGATCAAGAAGAAAAGAAAATTACCTCTTTTCCTAGAGCTTGGAGGTAAGAGAATCAAAATCCAAAAGTTTGAATCTACTCTTCCAAAATTTTAAATAGAAGAATCCACCTCCAAATCTTGTAAAACCCAAGGAAATCTTATCAAATAGCTCCTTGTATGCTCCAACAATTAAGAGAGAGAGAAGAAGAAGAGAAAACCCAAGTTTTTTTTTTGTGCAGAAAATGAGCATTGGTCTCTTTTATACCATTGATAGTAGAGGAAATTTCAACTGTTGGAGTCCATTTTGTTCAAATGGGCATTTGAATCATAAAAAGGACTTCGACTATCGAAGTTCCTCCTGTCCAAAACAAACACTTAAAAACTTTTAGAGGATAAAAGTTTTAAAACATTTTTCATTTTTAAAAACATCTCAAACACACATTGATGAACATATTCTCACATCTTACCGCTACTCCCTTATCAGTAAAGTCTTGATTTTCATCAGAATATTCCATTAAGGATAGATATTCTGACATCAAAAAATGGTGGTATTACAATATAGGAGTGTAGTTAAGTTTTATGTGCAATGGGCTCTAGAACATGTAAATTTATTCCTATCTATGGCATTTGCTAATTTTTTATTAAACAAAAAGAAAAGCTAGCTATAGCTTGTTTAATTACCTTTGCTTTTTTCTTCTTTTTCCATATGCTTTGATCCAATCGTTCTATGATTGACATTATATTTGAAGAGCAAGCTATTAACTTTTTACCTTTATGAATGGAGAGCTACTTCTTTATCTTAGCTTTTCATTCTTGAATTTATTTTGTTAAAGGTGAATTTTTTTTGTTTCTCTCCTTTATAGGCAGTTATGTTTCTTTTTTTTTTGTCTCCCTCTCTCTTTTTACATTGGTTTTTCTATCACATTTTTAAGAACTTAAATTATCGAAGCAATACATGTATATTCTTATTTTGAAAAGCATGTAGATGGCTTTTAGTAATTCCTAAAATATTTACTTAATTATGCTCTTATTTTATAGCGACTATGCATGAGGAAATGCTTGGTCAAGCTCAAGATAAACTTGAGAATTTGTAATCAAGTTTAAAAATATCAAAAGTTCCATAAGTTAGCATTCTCTAATGATGTCCTTATTCCTTAATTTAGATATAGATAATGGATTTCAACCATTTGCCAAATTAACTCTTGATGCACTCATTTCATATAGGCTTTTTTATTACATTTTTAACCTCTTTAATAGCCTAGTAGTCAATTTTCTATAGTTATTTTATTCATATTTCATAGATTTCTTAATTTGTTGCAAATCTTTGATTTCCATAATATTTCAAGTGTAATCCAAGCATAAAGGCAAAAGCATGATTGGAAAGAGAAAAGAAGTCTAAAAATAAAATTTGGAGAGTAAAAAGCATTACACGGGGCACATAACTGATTACACGACCTGTGCTAAGGAGACTTCAAATGGAATTAAATTGCATGACCCATGCAATTTGAGCTATGTAACATGAGGGAACTTTGTAAGTCATTGAATATAAGAAACCCAAAAAGGAGTCTGGGAACAAAAGATAACACGATTCCAACCCATGTAAACTAAAACAACAGCATAGCCCATGTACTTTAGACAAATAGAATTTCAAGCTCGACTCTCCCTCCTTGAATTCAACTCCAAGAAGACTTTTAAAGCCTTTGGGACTCTGAAATGAAGGTTTTGACATCAAATATGAGTACGGCAAGTCAGAGTTCTGGGATCGATTCTTTTACATTCAATTATAGCAATTCTACCTTAGGAGAGATTATTCGATAAGATTTCTAAAAGAGATTCTCAGCCGATGTTTCAAAAGTTTAAAGCTGCAAAATTCTCATTATGGGTTTCTTCATTTTATTTGCTCTTATGTTTTTCTTTTATTTTCTTATTTCAAGTTTGATTATAGAACTCAACATAAGTGAGTAGTTTTCTTTATTCTAGAGTTAGGGATGTAACACTCTCAATTCAGTTATAGATTTAATTTAATTCTATTTCAATAAATTAGGAATTTTGTTTTTTGATTCAATTTCTTGTGTTCTTAAATGCATGCTATGTGTTGATGCCCACTTAATATTAATTTTAGATGTTAATTGAAGGACTGAAAGGTGAAGATTAATATTAGAATAGTAGGATTTTGAACCTAGGGTTTTTGACCTGGAGATAGGCTAAAGTTCTATATGGAACTAATAAGTAGTCAAAGAACCTAAAGGGTTCTAATTAATTTAATCGCCACGAAAGTAGTGTTTTGGTTAATAAAGATACAACTTAAGTACCTTGAAAGGACTTAAGATAACTTAGGATTAAGTTCCTTTAAAGCAATAATCTCCCAATTATTGAATAAGTTAGATTAAGTTTATGATTTATTAAAGTATGAACCCCTAGCTTTGGAATACTTTTACTTGTTAATACTTTCAATGCAATTCATCTACTATTATTTACTTTCTAGTCATGATTAGTTTAGCTTATAATTCTCCTTCAAATTCAATAGTCTAGATAATTATAATTGATGTGTAGTTTGGTACTAAAGCACGATCCTCACGGGAATGATACTCTATTCAATGCTTTATTACTTATAAACAATCCATGCACTTACAGGATTTTACAAAACAAATTTTTGACACTATTTTCGAGGATAGGTGCTTTTATAATAGGCAATAGGCAATTTGATTAATTTAGACATTTTATTCTACTTAGTTTTTACTAGCATATCTTATTATATTCTTTTGATTCTTTTATTTCAGAATCTTCTATTAGTTTATGACCAGAACTAAGCCGGAAGAAGAACTACCTGAATTGAATTCGGAGATAGGCAAAACTCTAAAAGCCATCAAAAAGGGGGAAGGAGTAAAAGGAAGCTAAAACTTCAACCATGGTGGACAATCATCCAAAATCTCTGAGACTATAGAGCTCCAACTATTCGAGGATTCCAACCAAGTGTAACTACACCAATAATCAATGCTAAGAACTTTGAACAGAAACCAGCATGGCTTCAGATGATCCAACAATCTCAACTTAGAGGATCACCCATGGAGGATCCACACTACCATCTCTAATACTTTCTTGCTATTTGTGATACATTCAAGATTAATGGTGTTTCTGAAAATGCTATTCGACTTAGAGCATTCTCATTCTCTTTTAGGGAAAAAGCAAGAAAGTGACTATTATCTCAACCTACAGGGTCATTCACCAACTAGGTTGATCTGTCACAAACCTTTTTAGCAAGATACTTTCCACCAAGGAAGATTGCTAAACTTCGAACAGAACTCAATACTTTCAGGGAGAAAGACAATGAATGTCTTTATGATGAATGGGAAAGGTACAAAGATCTTTAAAGAGAGTTCCCACACCATGGTATCTAGGATTGGCTCCTCATTCAAAATTTCTACAATAGGTTATTACCATCAACTAGGAGCACTATTAATTTAGCAGCTGGTGGAGATCTAATAGAGAAAACCACTATCGAAGTTTTTAAACTCTTGGAGAGGGTTGCTTATCACAACTTTGAATGATCAAATGAAAGAGGTTATATAAGAAGGACAGTTGGAGTACTAGAATTGGATGTACTAAGTATGATCAATACTCAGTTTGACCAACTATCAAAGAGACTTGACAAAATACAAGCCAATGCAATTAGAGTTGGTAATCAATTCTATGACCACTGTGAAGGACACCAAAGTTCAGAATGCAACAACTATAGTGAGCCCTCTACAGGATAGGTGAACTATGTGAACAAAAATGGGAACTTTAACTAAAGAGCAATTAGAAAACCTTATTCAAACACTTATAATCCTATATTGAGGAACCACCCAAATTTTTCATGGCCCAAGTAGTAGAACCAACAGAACAAGTCGATCAACAGAAAACAAGTATACGGACTAGCATTACTAGGTTTTCAAAATAAAAATCAGAACCCACCTTAACAGCCATAACCTCCTCAACCCCAATAGCCTAAACCAAAGATGACTATTGAATCTATGATAGAAAGCTTTCTAGTAGCTCAGTAATAGCAAATTGAGATGATCAAGCAGCTTACTTCTAGAATGGACTAATTAGCAACCCATAACAATATACTTAAGAATCAAATTGCTCAATAAGCTAATGCTTCAAGCAAAGCCACTGGTGAATTACCTAGTAAGCTTGAGATGAATTTAAAGGAGTAATGCATGGTAATTACCTTGAAGAGTGATAAGATGTTAGAAAACAGAAACCAAAAGACAAGTAAGAACATGTTGATGAAACTTCTACTAAGCAAGTGCTTAAGCAAAGGGAGAAGAACCACTTATTGACAGGGATATTAAAAAGAAAGATGAAAGGAGAAAAGAAAAGAAGGAACTACCCAAGCCTTATCAACCACTATTACCTTTTCCTTGAAGATTCTAGAAAGCTAACTAGATAAGCAGTTTGGAAAATTTCTAAAAGTTTTGCAAAAATTCTACATCAACATTCCTTTCATTGAAGCTCTATCTTAAATGCCATCCTATGCTAATTTTTTGAAGGAAATACTTTCCAATAAAAGAAAACTTGATGACTATGAGACAGTAGCTCTGACTGAAGAGTGTAATGCAATTCTACAAAATAAACTGCTCCCAAAGTTAAAAGATCTTGGAAGTTTCTCCATTCCTTGTCCAATAGGCAATATGAGCATCAACAAAGCCCTTTGCAACTTACTAAGGATACTTCAAATGAAGTCAAATTGCATGGCTCTTGCAATTTAACTCCATTTAAAGTCTCCTTAACACGGGTCATGTAATTAGTTACACACCTCATGTAATGCACTTTGCTCTCCAATTATTTTTTTTTTAATTCTTTTCTCTTTTCAATCATGCTTTTCCCTTACATATGCTTGGATTACACCTAAAATATTATGAAAATTAGAGTTTTGCAACAAATTAAGAAATCTATGAAATATGAATAAAATAACTATAGAAAACTGACAACTGGACTATTAAAGAGGTTAAAAATGTAGTAAATACTATCCCAAATGCCTATATCTAATGAGTGCATCAAATACCCCCAAACTCGAATCTTTGCTTATCCTCAAGCAAAACAGAAACTAGATGCATATGAGAAGTATTTCCCTTTTTGGGATAATAGGAACTAAAATTCTTGACTTATTAAAGATATCTAAAAAATTAAAATGTTAACAACTCATCAGAATGCAAAAAAGTTAAATGTCCATTATATTAACATTTAACAAAGTGCAAATTACCAACCCAAAACATATGCACACACACCGATTATAGAAAATTACTTTACTTAAATAAGCACACGCACACTTGGTATTCTCTAATGCCTCTATGTGAATGTATTGGATTAATTATCTCAAATTCCATAGTCAAATCTTCTAGCCCTATCTCCACTAATGTAGCACACACTGTCAAAAGATCAAAAGGTCTTTCTATAAGGTCATAATGGGTTTAAAGGGTGAATAATGTGGTTATCAAAGAAAGAGATTTAAGGTATTCAAAATATCAGAGGAAATAATCTGTAAAAGATCAATTCACACTAGATACATACTTCTTATTCATGTATGGAGAGAGGTAACTCTGCAATTTGGTCTTAGTACTTTAGCATGCTTTCTTTGATGGTCTGAACAGGGACTTTTTGCATATAACTAGTTGATCTTGAAGTCATTGTGCCATTTTGGTGTCTACCCAAACTCATTTTTTTGGTTAGTTGGGAGGATAACTTTTTTATTCTTTATTTGGCATATTTGCACTTTTATTTTTACTTCTTCCTCCATACTTTTATAGAAAATTACTTTACTTAAATAAGCACACGCACACATGGTATTCTCTAATGCCTCTCTGTGAATGTATTGGATTAATTATCTCAAATTCCATAGTCAAATCTTCTAGCCCTATCGCCACTAATGTAGCACACACTGTCAAAAGATCAAAAGGTCTTTTCTATAAGGTCATAATGGGTTTAAAGGGTGAATAATGTGGTTATCAAAGAAAGAGATTTAAGGTATTCAAAATATGAGAAGAAATAATCTATAAAAGATTAATTCACACTAGATACATACTTCTTATTCATGTATAGAGAGAGGTAACTCTGCAATTTGGTCTTAGTACTTTAGCATGCTTTCTTTGATGGTCTGAACAGGGACTTTTTGTGACACCCCTATGTTCGGTAGTGCGTTCTACTGTTCCGGTGATCAGTGTTGCCCGGACAGCTAGGATGCCTAGAACTACACTTAGATATGGGTGAGGAGAAATAAAATAATAAAATACAAGAAAAGAAAATATAAGAAAAATAAAGAAAAAATAATAGCAATAAAATGTAACCAAGTTAAACGAGCTAAGAACCATAGCGATGAGTAATCGCACCAGAAAGTTGCTGCGTGGACTGTTGACTAGCCCTAGACCGCGGGGAACCCTGAAAAATATTTTTAAGACTTAAATAAACATCTATTGAAGTATAAATGTCATTATAAATATCAAAGAAAAATTAAATAATTAGTAAAAAGAAAAAAATCAGAAATCGAGAAAACGACGAAACTCGGTGTTACCGAAAAATTGGGAATGCAACCCGAATAGGGGTATTGTGGTCATTTGACACCCCGAGTTGTCTTTTGACCTAAATGTCCATTAAAAATAAATGATATTAAACTTGGAAAATGTCATAAAAAATTAAAATGGTGGTACATAATCTAAATAGCAAAAGATAGGAGGAAAATGTGCAAAAATTGGAAATTAAATAAATAACCATTAAAACTTTTACTAGTGCTCCACTAACTTTAGCAAATGGACACCTAAAGGGACACTTGGGAGGTTCAGCACTCATCTTCAACCTTAGGAAGAGAACTAGCCGAAATCCATATTGAGAGAAAACTCCATGGCCGTCTATGGTGAGAGCTTAAGTTCACCATGTTCTAGCTAATTTTTCCATTAGGTTCCTTCACTAAACTTGACCACCATACCTTGGGTAGCATACTAGGAGCAAGAAAGTTAAGTTTTGGTGAGGTTTTAAAGAACTTCAAAAGTGGTAAGTGAGTGTTTTCAATTCTTGTTTCATTAAAAGTGTAACCAAGGTTGTGGGTAGTTGATTTATGGAAGAATTTTTGAAGTTTGATATTTTAATGGAGATGTACATTTTGGCAGCCATGGAAATTCAGTATATGTAGCTTGTTTTTACTTGTTTATGATTGTTTAAGATGTTGTTATTAATGGCAGCATGGATATGTGTATAATGGTTTGAATTTGGACATGTAAATGAGGTATGTCATGTGTTTAATTGTTGTAATTAGACTTGGAAAAATTCTGAGTTATAATGTGTATGTTGAAAGTGGTTACAAGCTGCCAAAATGACCAAAAATGTGAAGTAAAGTGTGTTAATATTAAGGTACAAACCAGAATTGGCATGGAAGAGTTAATTTGGTAAGTGTTGGATGTGTAATTGGTAAGGAAGAACAATGTGTAATAGGGCAATGTATGTTTTGGCTTAGAACCTTAAGTGTGTAACTCCAATTGGTATGAGACCAATTGGAGGTGAAACTAGGCACAAAATGTGCCAACTTTCATGAAGGAAGCTTACCAAAATTCTGCCTAGAAGGTAACTTGAAAAATGACCAAATCTGGATTAGTGAATTGAAAGCCTGAAAATTGACCATTTGGGCAGTAGTTGGTGTTTTGACCATAACTTACTCAAAACAGGTCCAATTGACCTGAAATTTTTACCATGAATAGTTTAGATATATATCTACAATTCTTATGAAGACACAAAAGCTCAGAAATGGCCAGAACCAAGTCAAATAGCTTGCACAATTTTGGGTATAAAAATTGGCCGAACCAAAAGTGACCTAAAAATGACCTAAAGTTACCATTTTGGTACATTCTGTCCAGCATTGGTAAATTGACCATAACTTGGTCTACAAAACTCAGAATGACCTGAAATTTTTCCCCGCGTGCAATAATACATAGACCTACAAGTTTATAGTTTGGACCAAAACCCGAAAACTGAGGAAACTAGGTCATCCGGCTAGGTCAAATTAGTATACTGAAATCTGGCAAATTGCAATAAAATGCAATATACTTGAAAATGAATTGGGTAACATGTACCAACACTAAAAGGCTATAAAATGTGACATATTGGTAACATTAAACCTAATTCACCTAGAGTGCATTGAGGGTCAACATTTTAGGTTGACTAAGGAAAATAATAGTATTCAATAAACTAATTATTAAGCATTATTGTTAGAGATAGTTTAAATGAGTACTGAAACACTTCAAATTGTGTGTTTCAATTAGCAAAGACTCAGGGAAGGGGAAGGAAACACTGAGTCAGGGCCAAGAGACATTTATCAGAGGTTTATGTACAACAGTTATTTCTTTTGACTTTTCAATTGAAATAAATTATGAGAATTTTGTATATTATTGTTTTGAATTGTAAGAATTTATTTGAATGGAAATTTGATGGATACTTATTCTTTGAAAATATTGCAATTGGTTTGAAACCATAGCAATCATGTATATTGATTGAATTCCTCGCTAGCTTGTCTAGTAGGACGAATTGACTTTGAATTCCCTCTCTGGCTGAAGTGTTGAGGTGTGTGCCTGTTGAGGACGAATAGAATGAGTACTCATATTATTGCTAGCTAGCTATGTTATTCCTCACTAGCCATTGGCTTTTGGGACGAATTGGACTATGAAACCATGATTAAGCTGTGCGTGTGATTCATTGATATTTATTGTGATATTGTGAAATGGAGTTTAAATTCTTTATGACATTCACTGTCTTTGAATTTAACTATGTTTTTAAGTATCCACTATTTATACCGTCACACCCTACCCCTCTGTAAGACATAACATGATCCCGTAGTATACCTAATGAATTACCAACTTCGTCTACTGATAACCCATTAAATACACTACAAGGGATTTTAAAACTTTTCTTACTTCTTTTTACAGTGGTGAGCACTATTTACAGGTGTTAAAAAATTTTTTGAACTCAAGTGAAAGAACTAACACATTTGAATTATTAGGAATTTCTGTAAAAATTTTGGCAGAGTGCCATCTGTATTTTGGACAAAACAGTTCTTCAAAAACCTGTAAAAAGTACTTCAAATATATTTCTCAATCTCAAACTCTAACATAATTCAACACAATATGTTTCTCAACTCAAATCCACAATAATTTTTCAAAGGCTGAGATAAAAGAAATACAGTACAAATTTTACAAGCCAAAATAACTCATAATTTATTTTTACAACTTCAATGTACAATTTTAATTTACAACTGCTCAAAACCAAAAACTCTATATACATATAGTGAACATACATTACAATACAAAATGCAAAATACGGTATACTCAATATACCCGATGATCTCTCGCTGAATGTACTAGCAGCTTAGTCTGCTGCCCTGTCAGTCTGTCTACCTACGACAGTAATGAAAAGCTATCGCTGAGACAATGTCTCAGTGGTGCATAACATTAATCAAATACAACTTTAAATCACAAATCATAAATCATAAAAATAGTGGATACGTAAAACCATAGTTAAATTCAAGACAATGAATGTCATAAAGAATTTAAACTCCATTTCACAATATCACAATAAATCTCAATAATCAAAACATAGTTAAATTCAAAAGACAGTGAATGTCAATAAGAATTTAAACTCCATTTCACAATATCACAATAAATCTCAATAATCAAAACATAGTTAAATTCAAAAGACAGTGAATGTCAATAAGAATTTAAACTCCATTTCACAATCTCACAATACATATCAATAAATCACATACAGCTTAATCATGTTTCAAAGTTCAATTCGTCCCAAAAACCGATGGCTAATGAGGTATTCAATTCGTCCCAAAAGTTGATGGCTAATGAGGAATAACATAGCTAGCTAGCAATAATATGAGTACTCATTCTATTCATCCTCAACAGGCACACACCTCAACACTTCAGCCAGAGAGGGAATTCAATTCGTCCCACTAGACAAGCTAGCGAGGAATACAATCAATATACATGATAGCTGTGGTTTCAAACCATTTCCAATGTTTTTCAATCAATAAATATCCATCAATATCATTCAAACAATTTTTCACAGTTTCAAACCATTTACAATGTTTTTCAAGCAATAAGTATCCATTCAAACACATTTCCACAATTTAAAACAATAATGTACAAATAGTCATAATTCATTTTAATTGAAAAATTCAAAAGAAATAGCTGTTGTGCACAAACCTCTGATAATTGTCTCCTGGCCTTGACTCAGTGTTTCCTTCCCTTTCCCTGAGTTTTTGCTAACTGAGAAACACAATTTGAAGTGTTTCAGTACTCATTTAAATTGTCTCTAACGATAATGCTTGATAATTAATTCACTGAATTCTATTATTTTGCTTAGTCAACCTAATATATCGACCCTCGATGCATTCTAGGTAAATTAGGTTTTAATGTTACTAATATGTCACATTTGTAGCCTTTTAGGATTGGTACATGTTACCTAATTCATTTCCATGTATTTTGCATTTTATTGCAATTTGCTGGATTCCGAGATACTAGTTTGATCTAGCCGGACAACCTAGTTTCCTCGATTTTCGGGTTTCGGTCAAAACTACAAACTTGTAGATCTATGTCTTATTGCACGCGGGGCAAAATTTCAGGTCATTCTGAGTTATGTAGACCAAGTTATGGTCATTTTACTATTGCCGGTCAAAATGCATCAAAATTGGTCACTTTAGGTCATTTTAGGTCAATTTTGGTTCGGCTAGTTTTTGGACCCGAACTTGTGCAAGCTGTTTGACTTACTTATAGTCATTTCTGGGCTTCGGTGTCTTCATAAGACTTGTAGATATAGGTCTTAACTATTCATGGTCAAAATTTCAGGTAAATTAGACCTGTTTTGAGTGAGTTATGGCCAAACACTAACTGCTGCCCAAATGGTCAATTTTCAGGCCTTAATTGCACTAATCCAGATTTGGTCACTTTTCAAGTTACCTTACAAGCAGAATTTTGGTAAGCTTCCTTCATGAAAGTTGGCACATTTTGTGCCTAGTTTCACCTCCAATTGGTCTCATACCAATTGGAGCCACACACTTAAGATTCTAGGTCCAAAACATAAACTGCCCTATTGCATTTTGTTCATTACTCATCAAAAGACATTTTTAACACTTACCAAACTACACACTCATGCCAATTCTGGTTTGTACCATAACCTAAACACATTTCATAACATATTGTTGGTCATTTTGGCAGCTTATAACCACCCTCAATATACTCATTATAGTCTAGAATTTACCAAGTCCAAGTTACACACAATTTAACTACATAACAAGCTCATTTACATACCTAAACTCAAACCCTTGTACACATATACAATCTGCCATAACAAGCACCACAATTCAACATTAATATTCCATAAATCAAATATGAAATAATATTTTTATGGTTCACCAAATCAAGCTGCCGATTCATACATCACACTCCATTAGTTTCCAAGCTTCCAAATTTAAGTACACATTTACATATACTTAATATACATCACCCAAATAAATTCCTACACACATAAATACTTAATCAACCCTTTAATCTACCATTTACAAGCAAGAATAAACTATCCTTAAGGAGTTTCCATGGCTACCAAAAATACACCTCTCCCTTTAACATCAAATCTCAAAAATCTCTCCATAATTCAAGTACCCATAACATTCCTACTAACTTTAATGAAGTAATAACCCAAAAACACAAACTTAACACTTTGGAAACTCTTCAAAATCTCTCCAAAAACTGATCTTCTTGCTGCCTACCTACTGCCCAAGTGGTGTAGAACAGTTTTTGTGAAGGAAGCTAGTGAAAAATATGGCTAAATCATGGTTGCATGGCTTGGTTAAGCTTTGGCCATGGAGTTTCTTCAATGGAGGCTCACGGCTGGTTCTTTAGCAAGGTGAGGAAGAAGATGAAATCTGCCCAAATGAGAAGATAGTGGTCCACTTAGGTGAGTCAGTGGAGCACTATGTTAAAATTTATTATTAGTTTAATCTTAACTTTCCTTATTCCCACATTAATCTCCTAACTTTAGCTATTTACATTTGGTACCACCAATTTAATTTTTCATGAAATTTTCTGAGTGTAATATCATTTATTTTTAATGGAAATTTAGGTCAAAAGACAACTCAGGGTGTCAAATGACCACACTACCCCTGTTCGGGTTGCATTCCCGATATTTTGGTAACACCGAGTTTTGTCCGTTTTTTGATTTCTCACTTTTCTTTGTACTAATTAATTAATTTTTCTTTGATATTTCTAATAGCATTTATACTTCAATAGACATTTATTTAAGTCCTAAAAATATTTTCCAGGGTTCCCCGCGGTCCAGGACTAGTCAACGGTCCACGCCGCAACTTCCCAGTGCGGTCACCCATCGTTAGGGTTCTCAGCTCAGTTAACTTGGTTACATTTCTTTGCTATTATTTTTTCTTTGTTTTTCTTGTATTTTCTTTTCTTGTATTTCATTATTTTATGTCTCCTCACTCATACTGAAGTGTAGTTCTAGGCATCCTAGCTGTCCGGACAACACTGGTCACCGAAACAGTAGAACGCACTACCGAACATAGGGGTGTTACATATACGACTTATGATTTATGATTTAAAGTTGCATTTTGTTAATGTTGTGCACCACTGAGACATTGGCTCAGCGATAGCTTTTCATTGCTGTCGCAGGTAGACAAGCTAACAGGGCAGCAGACTAAGCTGCTAGTGCTACATTGAGAGTTCATCTGGTATATTGAGTACACCATATTTTGTATTTTGTATTGTAGTGTATGTTCACTGTATGTATATATTGTTCTTGGTTTTGAGCAGTTGTAAATTAAAATTATACATTGAAGTTGTAAAATAATTTGTAAATTATTTTGACTTGTAAATATTGTGATATATTTCTTTTATCTCAGCTTTTGAAAACACTAGAAAATTATTGTGGATTTGAGTTGACAAATATTGAGAAACTTATTGTGTTGATTGGATATTAGAGTTGGGGGATTGAATAAAATATTGGAAGTGCTTTTTACAAGTTTTTGAAGAACTGTTTTATTCAAAATATAGATGGCACCTGCCAAAATTTTTATTGAAATGATTGATACTCAAATTTGTTATTTGTTTTCACTTCAATAAAAAAAAAAATTTTAACACCTGTAAATAGTGCTCACCACTGTAAAAAGAAGTAAGAAAAGGTTTAAAATCCCTTGTAGTGTATTTAATGGGTTATCAGTAGACGAAGTTGGTAATTCATAAGGTATACTACGGGATCATGTTATGCCTTATGGAAGGGTAGGGTGTGACATGTTTTAGTAGTATCAGAGCTAGTTTTTAAATTTTGTTTTGACCTGTAATTTGAATATTCTTTCTTCATAGTACAACTGCTCAATGTCATTGTTTGATACATACAGTACATTACATTATAAATATGCACTAACGGGAGGAAATCTCCTTGTGTTATTTGTTCAGGAGGTCTAAGATCCTCGAATTGACTATGGAAGAGGGTGATCGTTCAGTTGATCAATTGATAGAGGTTGAGGTGCAAGGGGATGCCCAGCCCTACACAATGTCAGTGGATCAGCCGCACCAGCCCCCTCAGTACTGTAGTTTCCTACTTAGTTCACTCAGCAGATGGCTGCAATGTTTCAACAGATGGCTAGTAACATGCCTACTCAAGTCCCACTGCAGACACCAGTGGTACAACCACAGTCTTCATCTAGGCAATATGACAAATTGATGAAATATGGGGCTACTGAGTTCAAAGGGACAGTAGATCCTCTAGAGGCAAAACAGTGGTTAGAGAGAATGGATAGGGTGTTCAAGAAGCTACATTGTACAGAGGAGCTCAGATTTGAATATTCAATGTCTCTGCTACAGGGGGATGCATATGACTGGTGGAAAACCATTCCCCATAGTCTGGTAGAACCTTCAATTCTAACATGGAATGACTTTCTATGGGAGTTCAAACAAAAATATGTCTCTGATGCTTATGTGGACCAGAAGCTGCAAGAGTTCCTAAGTCTGAAACAGGAGAGTAGATCGATGGCTGAATATGAAAGGGAATTTTCCCGCTTGAGCCACTATGCAGTAAGTCTACTTTCTACCAGTAGGGAGAGATGTAAGAGGTTTGAAACCGGCTTGAAGCCCAGTATCAGATTAAAAGTGATCAGATTCAAACATAACAACTTCTCTGAGCTTATTTCTTAAGCACTAGAATTAGAAAGAATTGAATCTGAAGCGGCCCCTGAGAAAAAGAAATCAAGAAGACAGAGAAAGATGGAAAGTCAGTAGAACAGAGTTCCATTGGTCCTACTGGAAAGAGGAAGAACCATGGGGGACACAACAGAGGTGGTACGAAGTCCGGTAGGGGAAGGTTTTCGGGACAGAAACCTCCTCTATCTAGTCAGTAGAGTACCAGAAGTTCCTACCCTCCCTGCCAATGTGAAACTTGTGGAAGAAATCATGGTGGGGTGTGCTACAAGGCCATAGGAGCCTGTTATAACTGTGGAGGCACAGGACACTTTGCCAAATACTGCACTAGTACTCGTAGAGTTGGACCACCTCCTACTACTGCTGAAGGGTCAGTTCAGAATCCTGCCACCAGAGGTTCAAAACCACCTAGCAGAGGTATAGGCAGGGGTAGAGGTAGTCCAATAGGCAGCTAAGGCACAGTGAATCAGTCAGAGCAAGGAAGTGCATCAGTCAGAGTCTACGCAATGAGACAGAGAGAAGAGGCTGAGACATCTGATGTTGTGGCTGGTACCTTTTCTACTTTTAATCAAGATGTGTTTGTATTATTTGATTCGGGTTCTACCCATTCTTATGTCAGTGCTAGCATCATTGATTGTATTGCTGTTCCATGTACAAAAATGGACTTTGAGGTGCTAGTAACAAGTCCATTAAGACAAGAGGTCAGGGTTAATAGAATGTATAGGGATTGTCCTTTGGTGATCCAAGGACACACTTTTCTATCTGATTTCATTGAAATGCCCTTCAGAGATTATGATATCATCTTGGGCATGGATTGGTTAGCCAGGCATCATGCCATGATTGACTGTAGACTGAAGATAGTCACTTTTGGTCTCCCTCGGTACAGTGATGTGGTAATACATAGGGAGAGGCAGCTATTGCTGTCAAACATTATTTCGGCTGCACTAGCCAGAAAAATGATCAGAAAGGGGTGTGAAGCATACTTGGCACATGTGGTAGACACCTAAGTGGGGAGTCCAGCATTGAGGGACATCCCTACAGTATATGACTTTCCAGATGTGTTTCCTGATGAATTGCCAGGATTACCTCCAGAAAGAGAGATACAGTTTGAAATTAATGTTATGCCTTGTGTGGATCCAATCTCCATAACACCATACAGAATGGCACCAGCAGAGTTCAATGAGTTAAAGGTACAGTTGCAAGAACTACTTGAAAAGGGCTTCATCCACCCTAGTGTGTCACCATAGGGAACGCCGGTATTGTTTGTTAAGAAGAAAGATGGCACTCTCCGCTTATGTATCGACTACCGACAGTTGAATAAGGTGATAATAAAGAACAGATATCCATTGCCTCGCATTGATGATTTGTTTGATCAGTTGAAGGGTGCAGCTGTATTCTCCAAAATTGATTTGCGATCTGGTTATTATCAGTTGAAAGTGTAAGAGCAGGGTATTCCAAAAACTACTTTTAGAACTCGATATGGCCACTATGAGTTTCTGGTAATGCCATTCGGGTTAACTAATGCTCCAGCTGCTTTTATGGATCTGATGAACACTATCTTCAGACCATATCTCGACCAATTTGTGGTGGTGTTTATTGATGATATTTTGATATATTCGAGGAATGCAGAGGAGCATGACAGACATCTATGGATTGTACTGCAGACTTTAAGGGAGAAACAGCTATACGTCAAATTATCGAAATGTGAATTTTGGCTGAGAGAAATCTCCTTTTTGGGACATGCTGTGTCAGCTGAAGGGATCAAGGTAGATTCCAGCAAGGTAAAAGCTATCCTTAATTGGAAGCGCCAGAATATCACGAGAAATTCACGATTTTAGGTTTAGCTGGATATTACCGCCAGTTTGTGAAAGGGTTTTCTATGTTAGCTTCTCCACTGACCAAGCTGCTTCAGAAAGATGTAAAATTTCAGTGGACAGATAAATGCCAGTAGAGTTTTGATGAGTTGAAGAGGTGTTTGACTGAAGCTCCAGTCCTTACTTTACCTACCCCGAGTAAAGAATACACAGTTTATAGTGATGCTTCTCACAATGGGTTAGGTTGTGTACTGATGCAAGATCGGAATGTCATTGCTTATGTATCACACCAGCTGAAGCCGCATGAGAGGAACTATTCGACTCATGATTTGGAGCTAGCAGCTATTGTTTTTGCTCTGAAGATCTGGAGACACTATTTGTATGGGGAGAAATGCTACATTTACACAGATCACGAGAGCTTAAAGTATTTAGGCACCCAGAAGGAATTGAATTTGAGGCAGAGGAGATGGTTAGAACTGATTAAAGACTATGATTGCTTAATAGACTATCAGCCAGGGAAAGCAAATGTGGTGGCTGACGCCTTAAGTCACAAGACTATGGCAAGTCTTAGAGTTTCTCCTTTGTCCATGGTACATGAGTTGAAAGCACAGCATGCCAGTTTGGAGATTAATGATGAGGGACAGACAATAGTTGCATGGCATATACAGCCAGTGTTGATTGATCAGATCAGAATAGCTGCTCAGAGTGATGAAAAATAACAGAAGCTACTGAAAGAAGTCCAGCAGGGCAAGAAACCTGAATTCTCTGTGAGAGATGATGGTTTATTATTACATCAGGGCAAAATGTGCATTCCTAATGATGTGGAATTGAGACGGATCATTATGAAGGAAGCACATGAGTCTCCTTTTGCTATGCACCCTAGCGGAACTAAAATGTACAGAGGGCTGAAAGAGCATTACTAGTGGATGGGTATGAAGAGGGATGTAGCTGATTTTATTTCCAAATGCCTAACTTGTCAGCAAGTAAAGGCAGAACATCAAGTTCCAGCTGCTTTGTTACATCCATTGCTAGTACAAGAGTGAAAATGGGAATGAATAACTATGGATTTTGTCATGGGACTTCCAAGGACACAGAATAGTCATGATGCAGTATGGGTTATAGTTGACAGACTGACTAAGTCTGCTCACTTCTTGCTAGTCCGAATAGACTATAGTTTGGAGAGATTGGCCAGATTGTACATAAATGAGATTGTAAAACTACATAGAGTGCCAGTATCGATTGTATCTGATAGAGATCCTAGGTTCACTTCTAGATTCTGGGGTAGTCTTCAAAGAGCCCTAGGAACTAGATTGAACTTCAGCACCGCATTCCACCCACAGACAGATGGCTAGTATGAGAGGGTAATTCAGATATTGGAGGATATGCTACGGGCTTGTGTGATTGAGTTTAAAGGTAATTGGGATATACACTTGCCTTCGATTGATTTTGCTTATAACAACAGCTACCAATCAAGCATTGGGATACCTCCATATGAAGCTTTGTATGGCAGAAAGTGCAGAACTCCCCTATGTCACACCCTACCCCTCTGTAAGGCATAACATGATCCGGTAGTATACCTAATGAATCACCAACTCCGTCTAGTGATAACCCATTAAATACACTACAAGGGATTTTAAAAACTTTTCTTACTTCTTTTACAGTGGTGAGCACTATTTACAGGCGTTAAAAACTTTTGTGAACTGAAGTGATAGAACTAACACAATTGAATTATTTGGAATTTCTGTAAAAATTTTGGCAGAGTGCCATCTGTATTTTGGGTAAAAAAGTTCTTCAGAAAACCTGTAAAAAGCACTTCAATATTTTTCCAAATCTTAACTTCAACATATTTATCAACTCAAATCCACAGTGATTTTTCGAAGACTGAGATAAAAGAAATATAATACAATTTTTACAAGTCAAAATAACTCATAATTATTTTACAACTTCAATGTACAATTTTAATTTACAACTGCTCAAAACCAAAAACAATATGTACATACAGTGGTCATACATTATAGTACAAAATGCAAAATGTTGGTATACTCATTATACCCGGTAATCTCTCGCTGGAGGTACTAGTAGCCTAGTCCATTACTGTCTCATACTGTCTACTGCGACAAAGAATAAAGCTATCGCTGAGACAATGTCTCAGTGTGCACAACATTAACCAAATACAATTTAAATCACAAGTCATAAATCATATAAATAGTGGATACTTAAAACCATAATTAATTTCAAGACAGTAATTGTCAACAAGAATTTAAACTCCATTTCTCAATATCACAATAAATTTCAATAAGTCAGATCATGGTTGAATTCAAAAGACAGTATATGTCAATAAGAGTTTAAATTCATTTCACAATCTCACAATACAAATCAATAAATCACACACAGCTTAATCATGTTCCAAAGTTCAATTCGTCCCAAAAGCCGATGGCTAATGAGGTATTCAATTCGTCCCAAAAGTCAATGACTAATGAGGAATAACATAGCTAGCTAGCAAAAATATGAGTACTCATCCAATTCATCCTCAACAGGCACACACCTCAACACTTCAGCCAGAGAGGGAATTCAATTCATCCCACTAGACAAGCTAGTGAGGAATACAATCAATATACATGATAGCTATGGTTTCAAACCATTTCCAATACTTTTCAATCAATAAGTATCTATCAATATCATTCAAATAATTTCTCACAGTTTTCAAATCATTTACAATGCTTTTCAAGCAATAAATATCCATTCAAACACATTTCCACAATTTAAAACAATAATGTACAAATAGTCATAATTCATTTCAATTGAAAAATTCAAATGAAATAGTTGTTGTGCACAAACCTCTGATAACTGTCTCCTGGTCTGGACTCACCTGTGTCTTTGGTAACTGAGAAACACAATTTGAAGTGTTCAGTACTAAATTAAACTGTCTCTATCGATAATATTTGACAAATAATTCACTGAAAGCTATTATTTGCTTAATCGCCTAATATACCAACCCTCGATGCGTTCTAGGTAATTTAGGTTTTAGTGTCACTAATATGTCACATTCGATAGTGTTTTAGAGTTGGTACTCGTTACCAATTTCATTTCCTTGTTTAGTGCATTTTATTGCAACTTACTGGATTGTGGTATACTAGTTTGACCTAGCCGGAAGACCTAGTTCCCTCAGTTTTCGGGTTTCGGTCAAAACTACAAACTTGTAGATCTATGTCTTATTGCATGCGGGGCAAAATTTCAGGTCAATCCGAGTTATGTAGACCAAGTTATGGTCATTTTACTATTGCTGGTCAAATGGCATCAAATTAGGTCATTTTAGGTCAATTTTGGTCAACTTTGGTTCGGCCAGTTTTTGGACCCGAACTTGTGCAAGTTGTTTGACTTGCTTATGGTCATTTCTGGGCTTTGGTGTCTTTATAAGACTTGTAGGTATGGGTCTTAAATATTCATGGTTAAAATTTCAGGTCAATTGGATCTGTTTTGAGTGAGTTATGGCCTAAACACTAACTGCTGCCCAATTGGTCAATTTTCAGGTCTCAATTGTACTTAATCCGAATTGGTCATTTTTCATGCTACCTTGCAAGCAGAATTTTGGTATGCTTTCTCAATGAAAGTTGGCACATTTTGTGCCTAGTTTCACCTCCAATTGGTCTCATACCAATTGGAGTTACACATTTAAAGTTATAGGCTAAAATGCATACTGCCCTTAAATACATTGCATAAACATGTATCAATTACACATTTGCCTTGCTACAAGTCCACTTCTCTTACCAATTCTGTTTTGGTACATTACCAAAACCATATACCACTTCACTTTAAAGTCACTTTGGGCAGATTACAAACATCCTTAACACACCAAATAAACCTCTAATTCATAAAGACCAATTACAACCGCAAATACACATAAACACTACTCATTATTTCATACAATTTCCACAACTAATTTATATACATATCCATCAATCCTCAATGTCATAATTCTGCCAATATCTTCATGAATTCATACATTCATCATGGAGTCTCAAGGCTACCGAATTGTTCCATAATGCCAAAATTTCACATACTTTCTTCAACTTCAATTTCAAATGCATAATCACCATTACATATGGAAATAACTTACTAGGACATCAATTCACCCTATTCAACGTGAATTCTCATCAAACATATGTAAGAATATTTCATTAAACATACAACTCCATGGCTGTCCAAAAATGGATATATCAAGAACTCCTCAAACTTGAAAATTTTCTTCACAAAGCACACACCCATAACATGTATATAAAGTTTAACAAAGCAATGTTCAAAAATACAAACTTACCTATGGTTGGGACTTGCTAAACCTTCACAAAACTTCTTAATGTTGGTATCAAACTCTTCCTTGTGATGTGGGGATAAAAATTAATTAAGACAAGTAAGGAAAATTTAGCTTGAAAATGGGTGGAGTGTGGCATGGAAGTGGGCGGCCATGGGAGGATTTTGGAGGTTCATTTCGGCAAGGTTGAGGGGATTTGGAGAAGATGAAGTGCAGATGGTGAAATGGACTTACACTTGCCCCATTAGTGTTTAATTAAATCCCTAGTGGTGCACTCACCAAATTTAAATCATATAATATGTTAAATGTGTTATTTACACAATTTTCACTCCACTTTTGGCTATTTAAATTAGGTACCACCAAATTAATTTTTCATTTTATATTCTAAGTGTAATATTATTTATTTTTAATGGACATTTAGTTCAAAAGACAATTCGGGATGTCAAATGACCATAATGCCCCTATTCGGGTTGCATTCCCGATTTTTCGGTAATACCGGGTTTTGTCCGTTTTTCGATTTCTCACTTTTCTTTGTACTAATTATTTAATTTTTCTTTGATATTTCTAATGATATTTATACTTCAATTGATGTCTCTTTAAGTCCTATAAATATTTTTCAAGGTTCCCTGCAGTCCAGGGCTAGTCAACGATCCACGCCGTGACTTCCCGGTGCGGTCACCCATCGCTAGGGTTCTCGGCTCGCTTAACTTGGTTACATTTCTTTGCTATTATTTTTCCTTTGTTTTCCTTGTGTTTTCTCTTCTTGTATTTCATTATTTTATGTCTCCTCACTCATAACGAAGTGTAGTTCTAGGCATCCTAGCTGTCCGGACAGCACTGGTCACCGGAACAGTAGAACGCACTACCGAACTTAGGGGTGTTACACCCTATATTGGGATGAAGTAGGTGAAAGGAAGATGATTGGGCCAGAAATTGTTCAACAGACAGAGGAAAAGATTAGATTAATCAGAGATCGACTCAAGGCTGCATCAGACCGTCAGAAGTCCTATGTTGATCTGAAGAGAAGAGATATTGAATATGCAGTGGGTGATAAGGTATTCCTCAAAGTTTCTCCTTGGAAGAGGATTATGAGATTTGGTAGAAAGGGGAAACTGAGTCCTCGCTTCATCAGACCATATGAGGTTCTGGAGAGAGTGAGTCCTTTGGCATATCGGTTAGCATTACCTCTAGAGCTAGAAAGGATACACAGTGTCTTCCATGTGTCAATGTTCAGGAGGTACAGATCTAACCCATCTCATATTCTATTAGTTGAAGAGATTGAAATAAATGCAGACCTCTCATATGAGGAGGAACCCATAAAAATTCTGGCATATGAGGTAAAGCAGTTGAGGAATAAATAGATACACCTGGTTAAAGTACTGTGGAACCATTATTCAGGCCAGGAAGCTACTTGGGAACGTGAAGAGGATATGAGGAGACAGCACCCACAGCTGTTCAGAGGCTGATGCCAGGTAAAATTTTGAGACGAAATTTATTTTAAGGGGTGGAGAATTGTAACACCCCTATGTTCGGCAGTGCGTTCTACTGTTCCGGTGACCAGTGTTGCCCAGACAGCTAGGATGCCTAGAACTATACTTAGATATGGGTGAGGAGACATAAAATAATGAAATACAAGAAAAGAAAATACAAGAAAAGCAAAGGAAAAATAATAGCAATAAAATGTAACCAAGTTAAACGAGCCAAGAACCATAGCGATGGGTGACTGCACCGGGAAGTTGCGCCGTGGACCGTTGACTAGCCCTGGACCACGGAGAACCCTGAAAAATATTTTTAAGACTTAAATAAACATCTATTGAAGTATAAATGTTATTAGAAATATCAAAGAAAAATTAAATAATTAGTACAAAGAAAAAACGAGAAATCGAGAAAACGATAAAATTCAGTGTTATCGAAAAATCGGGAATGCAACCCGAATAGGGGCATTATGCTCATTTGACACCCCGAGTTGTCTTTTGACCTAAATGTCCTTTAAAAATAAATGATATTACACTTGGAAAATGTCATGAAAAATTAAAATGGTGGTACATAATCTAAATAACAAAAGATAGGAAGAAAATGTGCAAAAATTGGAAACTAAATAAATAACCATTAAAACTTTTACTAGTGCTCCACTAACTTCAGCAAATGGACACCTAAAGGGACACTTGGGAGGTGGAGCACTCATCTTCAACCTTAGGAAGAGAACCAGCTGAAATCCATATTGAGAGAAAACTCCATGGCCGTCCATGGTGAGAGCTTAAGTTCACCATGTTCTAACTACTTTTTCCATTAGGTTCCTTCACTAAACTTGACCACCATACCTTGGGTAGCATACTAGGAGCAAGAAAGTTAAGTTTTGATGAGGTTTTGAAGAACTTCAAAAGTGGTAAGTGAGTATTTTCAATTCTTGTTTCATTAAAAGTGTAACCAAGGTTGTGGGTAGTTGATTTATAGAAGAATTTTTGAAGTTTGATGTTTTAATGGAGATGTATATTTTGGCAGCCATGGAAATTCAGTATATGTAGCTTGTTTTTACTTGTTTATGGTTTTTTAAGATGTTATTGATGGCAGTATGGATATGTGTATAATGGTTTGAATTTGGACATGTAAATGAGGCATGTCATGTGGTTAATTATTGTAATTGGACTTGGAAAAATTTTGAGTTATAATGTGTATGTTGAGAGTGGTTACAAGCTACCAAAATGACCAAAAATGTGAAGTAAAGTGTGTTAATATTAGGATACAAACCAAAATTGGCATGGAAGAGTTAATTTGGTAAGTGTTGGATGTGTAATTGGTAAGGATGAACAATGTGTAATAGGGTAGTGTATGTTTTGGCTTAGAACCTTAAGTGTGTGACTCCAATTAGTATGAGACCAATTGGAGGTGAAACTAGGCACAACATGTGCCAACTTTCATCAAGGAAGCTTACCAAAATTATGCCTAGAAGGTAACTTGAAAAATGACCAAATCCGGATTAGTGAATTGAAAGCCTGAAAATTGACTATTTGGGCAGCAATTGGTGTTTTGACCATAACTTACTCAAAACAGGTCCAATTGACCTAAAATTTTTACCATGAATGGTTTAGAAATATATCTATAATTCTTATGAGGACACCAAAGCCCAAAAATGGCCAGAACCAAGTCAAATAGCTTGCACAAGTTCGGGTATAAAAACTGGTCGAACCAAAAGTGACCTAAAAATGACCTAAAGTTACCATTTTGGTACATTCTGTCCAGCATTGGTAAATTGACCATAACTTGGTCTGCACAACTCAGAATGACTTGAAATTTTGCCCCGCATGCAATAAGACATAGACCTACAAGTTTTTAGTTTGGACCGAAATCCGAAAACTGAGGGAACTAGGTCATCCGGCTAGGTCAAATTAGTATACCAAAATTCGGCAAATTGCAATAAAATGCAATATACTTGAAAATGAATTGGGTAATATGTACCAACACTAAAAGGCTATAAAATGTGACATATTGGTAACATGAAATCTAATTCACCTAGAGTGCATCGAGGGTCAACATTTTAGGTTGACTAAGGAAAATAATAGTATTCAATAAACTAATTATTAAGTATTATTGTTAGAGACAATTTAAATGAGTATTGAAACACTTCAAATTATGTGTTTCAGTTAGCAAAGACTCAGGGAAGGGGAAGAAAACACTGAGTTAGGGCCAAGAGACATTTATCAGAGGTTTGGGCACAACAATTATTTTTTTTTACTTTTCAATTGAAATAAATTATGAGAATTTTGTATGTTATTGTTTTAAATTGTGAAAATTTGCTTGAATGGAAATTTGATGGATACTTATTGTTTGAAAATATTGCAATTGGTTTGAAACTACAGCTTTCATGTATATTGATTGAATTCCTCGCTAGCTTGTCTAGTGGGACGAATTGACTTTGAATTCCCCCTCTGACTGAAGTGTTGAGGTGTGTGCCTATTGAGGATGAATAGAATGAGTACTCATATTATTGCTAGCTAGCTATGTTATTCCTCACTAGCCATCGGCTTTTGGGATGAATTGGACTATGGAACCATGATTAAGCTGTGTGTGTGATTCATTGATATTTATTGTGATATTGTGAAATGGAGTTTAAATTCTTTATGATATTCACTGTCTTTGAATTTAACTATGGTTTTAAGTATCCACTATTTATACGACTTATGATTTATGATTTAAAGTTGCATTTTGTTAATGTTGCGCACCACTGAGACATTGGCTCAACGATAGCTTTTCATTGCTATTGCAGGTAGACAGGCTGACAGGGCAGCAGACTAGGCTGCTAGTGCTACATTGAGAGTTCATCGGGTATATTGAGTATACCATATTTTGCATTTTGTATTGTAATGTATGTTCACTGTATGTATATATTGTTCTTGGTTTTGAGCAGTTGTAAATTAAAATTGTACATTGAAGTTGTAAAATAATTTGTAAATTATTTTGACTTTTAAATATTGTGATATATTTCTTTTATCTCAGCTTTTGAAAATACTAAAAAATTATTGTGGATTTGAGTTGACAAATATTGAGAAACTTATTACGTTGATTGGATATTGGAGTTGGGGGATTGAATAAAATATTGGAAGTGTTTTTTACAGGTTTTTGAAGAACTGTTTTATTCAAAATACAGATGGCACTCTGCCAAAATTTTTACAGAAATGATTGATACTCAAATTTGTTATTTGTTTTCACTTTAGTAAAAAAAAAAATTTAACACCTATAAATAGTGCTCACCACTGTAAAAAGAAGTAAGAAAATGTTTAAAATCCCTTGTAGTGTATTTAATGGGTTATCAGTAGTCGAAGTTAGTAATTCATTAGGTATACTACGGGATCATGTTATGCCTTACGGAGTGGTAGGGTGTGACACTTTTTGCATATAACTAGTTGATCTTGAAGTCATTGTGCCCTTTTGGTGTCTACCCAAACTCATTTTTTGGTTTGTTGGGAGGACAACTTTTTTATTCTTTATTTGGCATTTTGCACTTTTATTTTAACTTCTTCCTCCATACTTTCTTTCTTCTTATTATTTTTTTTTTTTTACACCTTGTGTGTTTCTCACTTTTGCAGTTTAACTCTCCTCATAGGGTTAGGATTAGCATTTGGGTTAAGGCCTAGGTTAACAGTATGGGTAACAAAGAAAAATTTTAAGGCTATAATGAGGCTAAAGTCAAAGAATGCCTAAATTATCTCTTAATCAAATGTATGCTAGGATTTCGGCTCAATAGGTTTAAAAGACCTATTCTAGGATTAGTGAGACAATTAGAAAATCACATCAATGCACATGTACTTACTCTAAGAACTCACAATTTCATTCTAATGGAATGATGTATATGCTTAGGAACAAATAATTTACACAATGCTAAACATTAGTTCCATTATGAACATTATTCTCCTTATGCTTTTCTAAGAAGTTAGCATATCAACTTTTTGAAGTTACTTTAATCATCCGTCAAAATAGTTCTCATTGTATCCAAAAAGTCAAAAGATGCAAAAACTTAACTATGATGCAAAAAATGCAAAAATTTTCTACCAAAAATGCAAACTAGAATGCAAAGTACCTAAAATACAAACTAAAATGCAATTGCTAAAATGCAAACTAAAGCAAATTATGTTGCACCCTCAAACTCAAAACCAATAATGTCCTCGATATTCAAGGACTTATTTCAACATAGTACAAGGAAGGATTTATAGACTAAATAATGAGAAAAAGATGTAAACATTAGATTTAATATCAATATCCAGAAAGTAGTAAAACATGACATTGGAAAGCATAATATCCATAAACAAAGAGGTATGAAAGTATCACTAAATTCCTAATATCTAATCATAACTACTCAATTCCTAATGTCTTAGTCTAAAAAGCTTTTGAGGGTGATAATGATCCAGAATCATGCTCAGCAAGTAGAATGTTGAGTTTGGCATGTGCTTATTGCATGTTATCCTCCAAGCTTTGAAATTGCTTTGTGAAGATTGCTTTTATTCACTCTAAGCGGGATAGCACTAGGTATTGTATGGGTGCTGGAACTACAAGTGGAACACATACTGGTCAGGCAGTTAGTATTAGGTCTACTACCCCTTGCTGTTGCTGCTCCTTTTATCCTTACTGTAACACCCCTATGTTCGGTAGTACGTTCTACTGTTCCAGTGACCAGTGTTGTCCGGACAGCTAGGATGCCTAGAACTACACTTCGATATGAGTGAGGAGACATAAAATAATGAAACACAAAAAATGAAAATACAAGAAAAACAAAGGAAAAATAATAGCAAAGAAATGTAACCAAGTTAAGCGAGCCGAGAACCCTAGCGATTGGTGACCGCACCGGGAAGTGGCAGCGTGGACCGTTGACTAGCCCTGGACCGCGGGGAACGCTGGAAAATATTTTTAGGACTTAAATAGACCCCTATTGAAGTATAAATGCCATTAGAAACATCAAAAAAAATTAATTAATTAGTACAAAGAAAAGTGAGAAATCGAAAAACGGACAAAACTCGGTGTTACCGAAAAATCGGGAATGCAACCCGAACAGGGGCATTGTGGTCATTTGACACCCTAAGTTGTCTTTTGACCTAAATTTCCATTAAAAATAAATAATATTACACATGAAAAATATAATGAAAAATTAATTTAGCGGTACCTAATGTAAATAACAAAAATGGAGTGTAAATGGAGTAATTATCACTTAAAACTTATTAAACGATTATCCTAGCATGAGTGGAGCACTATGGGAATTAAAAATTCACTAAGTGGGCAGATTGCTCCACTAATGTCTTCTTCTTCCTCTCAAATTCAACTTTGCCGAATTCCATTCTCCCTAAAAATCTCCATTGCCGTCCCATGTGTGGAGCTCCATCCACTCAAGATCAAGCCATCCAATGATCAAGTTGCCTTCACTAAAGTTAAAGTAAACCACTTGGGCAGCATATTGGGAGCAAAAATGAGAGATTTTAAGGAGTTTTGGAAAGTCCCATTTGAGGTACATGTCCAATCTTCTTTCATTTCTTTGTTAAACTTTGTGTTAGAGTTGAGAGGAGTTGATTTATGGAAGAAAATGGAAGATTTGTTGAGTTAGTGAAGTGTTCAATTTTCGGCAGCCCTCATGTCCATGGAGAATGAATTATTTCTTCATATATTTAGTGATTTTGGGTATTGATTTAGGTGCTTAAATGTATTAAAGTTGATTTCCATGTATAAAGTTGAATGGTAAGTTTAAAAAGTGAAAATGAAAGTTTGATGTGTGTGTATTACTTTTGGCAGCCATGGAGACACCTTGAAGACAGTTTATTTTTTCTTGTAAATGGTGGATTAAAGCATTGATAAAATATTTATGTGTGTAGGAAATCATTTGGGTGATGTATACTTAGTATATGTGAATGTGTATTGAAATTTGAATGCTTGGAAATTATGGGAATGTAATGCATGAAATGGCAGCCTGGTTTGGTGAACCATAAGGATGTTATTTCATGTTTGGATTATGGAATATTAATGTTAAATTGTGTTGGTTGTTATGACAGTTTGGGTATGTGTGTGATGGTGTGAAGTTGGACATGTAAAAGTGTTATAGTTAGGTGATTGAATTGTTGTAAATGAGTTTGACAAATTCTGCACTTTATGGTGTATGTTGAATGTAATTGTAAGCTGCCAAAATGACCTATAAAATGTTGTGAACTATATTTAGGTTATGGTACAAACCAAAATTGGCTTGAATATTGAGTTTGGTAAGTGTTAAAAGTGGTCTTTGATGTGTATGAAGGAAATGTAATAAGGCAGTTTGCATTTTGGGCTTAGAACCTTAAGTGTGTGGCTCTAATTGGTATGAAACCAATTGGAGGTGAAACTAGGCACAAAATGTGCCAACTTTCATGAAGGAAGCTTGCCAAAATTCTGCTTGCAAGGTTGCTTGAAAAATGACCAAATCCGGATTAAGTGCAATAAAGGCCTGAAAATTTACCAATTGGGAAGCAGTTAGTATTTAGGCCATAACTCACTCAAAACAGGTCCAATTGACCTGAAATTTTAACCATGAATAGTTAAGACCCATATCTACAAGTCTTATGAAGACACCAAAGTCCAGAAATGACCATAAGCAAGTCAAACAGCTTGCACAAGTTCGGGTCCAAAAACTGGCCGAACCAAAATTGACCTAAAGTGACCTAAAGTGACCAATTTTGATGCAATTTGACCAGCAATAGTAAAATGACCATAACTTGGTCTACATAACTCAGAATGACCTGAAATTTTGCCCTGCAAGCAATAAGACATAGATCTACAAGTTTGTAGTTTTGACTGAAACCCGAAAACTGAGGAAACTAGGTCGTCCGGCTAGGTCAAACTAGTATCCCGGAATCCAGCAAATTGCAAGAAAATGCAGTATACACGAAACTGAAATTGGTAACATGTACCAACCCTAAAAGACTATCAAATGTGACATGCTAGTAACATTAAAACCTAATTTACCTAGAATGCATCGAGGGTCGATATATTAGGTTGATTAAGCAAATAATAGCATTCAGTGAATTACTTATCAAGCATTATCGTTAGAGACAGTTTAATTTAGTACTGAAACACTTCAAATTGTGTTTCTCAGTTAGCAAAGACTCAGGGAAGGGGAAGGAAACACTGAGTCAGAGCCAAGAGACAGTTATCAGAGGTTTGTGCACAACTAGTTTTTAACTGATTTTGTTTGAATATTTCATATGATTAAATGACATACTTTTCTTATGTATTATGTTAAACAAGCATTGGATTTAATTCAATGATTATTTAAATTGTTATAGTATGTATGAATTTAGCTTTGTGAAATGGTATTTCCATAAGTATTAAGCATTGTTATGGATTGAATAAATTATGTTCTGGAAAATTGTGATAGAATATGTTTTGAATTGTGATGGTAATTTTCATGGAAAAATACAAATTTATGATTTGAATTGTGATGAACATAAAAATTGTTGGATATTGGAATTGACTTTGAATCAAATTATATTGTGATTTATGCTCACTAAAAGGATTGTGATATTGTTTTATATCTCACTATAGATGCTTGACTAGGTTATTTCCCGTCTCTCTCATTTGTTGAGAAAACAATGGAGTTAGTTATGTTTTGATTACCATGGTACGTGCACAGGCTTAGATTTTCCTCTGATTTGAGGTTAGATCTAAGTTTATTTTATCATTGTGGCCCTTGCGGAAGATTCATTATTGTGATGGTACTGTGCACGATGATTCGACCTCCCTGACCATAAGGAGTTAGAATCTGATTCGACCTCCCCGACCATAGGGAGTTAGAATCACATCGAATATGGCCCTTTCGGATTAGTCTTGCATAGTTAGTGAGATAAAGAATGATTTTTGAGATACAGCATGGTTTTTGAGATACAGCATGGTTTTTGAGATACAACATGATTTTTGAGACACAGAATGTTTTTGAACAGTAAAGAATTATGATTTCAGTTATGATTTATGTATAATTGATTTTGTTGGAACTACCTTAAATGGTTAGTCATGATTTGATAAATTGAATTTCGTGATCAAAGTCATTTTATACAAATGATTTACATTATTGGCAATGAATATTTTGAGTTTTAGAATTTGATGAGTATTCAGATTTTCAAATTATTTACTGTAAATTTTGTCAATGTATATTGTACTATGTTTTAAATTATAGTTGTGCACCACTGAGTTCACCACTCAGCGATAGCTTTGTATGCTGTCGCAGGTAAGAAGAGCATAGAGCAGTGAGTAAGTTTCTTTGAAGACACATTTAAATCAGCTTCAGGTATATCATAGGTATACCCATGTACATAGGTTTTGATGTATGCATGTAATAATATGTATGTAAATTATTTGAGCAGTTGTATAAAAACTCTTGTAAAATATTTTGGTATGTAATTAAATGTAAATTATTGTAAATGTAAATTTGAGATTTCATTTACTTGAATAGTTTTGTAATATAAATTTTGAGTCTTATAATCAATGAAATATTTCTTCATGATGAGATTAGTTTGAAAATGAATTGATTGTTTATTGAGAATTGAATTGTGAATTGAAATAAAGTTTATTGGAGTTGTATTTGTGAAAACATATTGGGAGCATTTTCTTTTGCAGGATTGAAGAACTGCTTTCTCAAAATACATCCGGCACTTAGCCGAAATTTTGAAAAAAATTTTATAACACCAGATTTTAATCGATGATTTAAATTTCACGAAAATTGTTTTAAAATCTCTTGTAGTATATCTAATGGGTTATCGGTAGGCAAAGTACGATAATTCATTAGGTGTACTACGGGATCATGTTACATCTTACAGGGGAGTAGGGTGTCACATGTTTTGTGGTATCAGAGCAATGGTTTTAAAGTAAATTTTGAACTATGAATTTGAAATCTTTTGTTTCAGAATCGCAATCGCTCAAATGTTTGATACATATAGTACATTTACATCATAAATATGAACTAATGGAGAGGAATCTCCTTATGTTGGTTGTACAGGAATAGAAAATCTTGTGAAAAGATATGGAAGAGAAGAATGAGACAATAGAACAGTCCGTGATGGCAGAAGTACAAGTTGAGGCCCCAACTCCACAAAGTGTCGAAGGCCCGATCGTACTGGGCTTTACCAAGACAAATTATCGCAAAAATAGCCCAAAGAAATGGCCACTTTCTTCCAATAAATGGTCGATAATCTGTCCCAAGCCCAAGTCTGCACTCCAACCCCCACAAGGGCAGTGTGAAATAGAGAAGAGGGAGAAATCTACGAGTCAGAGCTCGAGCAGTTATTTGAGGAAGAGAAAAGAATTTGAGGAACCCCAAGCTCAGGGATACGATAGAGGCAGATCATCAGGGCAGAGAACACCAAGATCTAGTGGTCGAACAACCAGAAGTTCCTATTCTGCCCATTTCTGCCATGTTTGTGGTAAGCTACATGGAGCTATTTGTCGAAGGGCCTCTGGAGCTTGCTACAATTGTGGAAAACTTGGACACTTTGCTAAAGATTGTACTAGAGCACCTCGATTTGCTTTCCAGAGTTCACAGACCGTCAGTCAGAGTCGAGATAGAAATAGAGTTGGTACTCCTCACCACTATAACACAGTGAATCAACCCAAATATAGTAGCGCACCAGTCAGAGCGTCCACTATGCGCCAAGGAGAAAGAGCAGAAACTTCGGATATAGCTGCTGGTAAGTTCTTAATTTTTGAAGGAAACAATGAGTTATTATTTGATCCCAGCACTACTTATTTATATGTTAGTGTTAGAATTCTATGTTTTGTTGCTATTCCTTTACAGGGGAATAAATTTTAATGCGTTAGTAACTAGTCTTTTAGGATCAAAACTACAATAACAAGTATGATTGACATTAATTTTGGAACAATTGTTAGCTAAAAGTATTTTCTAACATACCATAAATTATAAAGCTAATTGGCGAGCCTACTTAATGTAAGGCAAGAGGACCTAAAAGTAAGTTACAGTAATAGAATTGCTCTAGATGAGGGCAAAGATGTTACTGTTAGTAATTATTAATGGATATTGTAATCAGAATCGGTTTCGGATATTAGTGGATTCGAGAAAGATAAGATGTTAGAAAACCTAGTCCATGAGGTTATAACGTAGTGACTATATAATGTTCTCGATGTTTGTATTGTAAGCTGCAGATTATAGTACCGACACGAGATTATTGTGTAGAGCTACGTGCTTCCTCGTGGTATAATAAATTAAGAATATTTGTAAGTAATCTATAAATTGATACAGTTGCACCCGAATAGAGTACTATTACTGGAAATAAATGTGAAAATTTTAGTCAGAAATTTAAAACTTCAGAACTAGCCTATCAAACGACTACACTTGTAAGGTAGCTAGAGTCAGTGACTCAGTTATATTAATGTGAATTACCTGTACCACAGTAATTGATATAAGCTTAGAGATATCAGTACGACTTATCATCCTCAGACGGATGGACAGTCGAAACAAGTGATTCAGGTAAATTTTGAAACTCATTGAGTTTCTATAAATAATGAAATGAAATGATAATAATAACCTGTAAAATGTAATAAACCCTCAAGAATACACTGAGAACTTCTGTCCTTGAATCCAAGGGGAGATGGGACAAATACCTCCCACTAACAGAATTTGTATATAATAATAAGTATCAAGCTAGCATACAAACGGCACCCTATGAAACACTGTAAGGGAATGGATAACTATGGATTTTGTGATGAGACTTCCGAAGACACAGAATAGTCATGATGCAGTATGGGTTATAGTTGACAGACTAACCAAGTCTAATCACTTTTTGCCAGTTCGGATGGACTATAGCCTGGAAAGATTGGCCAGATTGTACATATATGAAATTGTAAAATTGCATGGAGTGCCAGTATCGATTGTATCTGACAAAGATCCAAGGTTCACTTCTAGATTCTGGGGTAGTCTTCTGAGAACTCTAAGAACTAGATTGAACTTCAAAGACAAAGATTCCACCCACGCATGGATGGCCAACCTGAAAGGGTTATTCAGATATTGGAGGATATGCTACGAGCTTGTGTGATTGAGTTTGAAGATAGTTGGGATATACACTTGCCTTTGATTGAGTTTGCTTATAACAACAGCTACCAATCAAGCATTGGGATGCTTCCATATGAAGCTTTATATGGCAGAAAGTGCAGAACTCCCCTATGTTGGGATGAAGTTGGTGAAAGAAAGATGATTGGGCCAGAAATTATTCAGCAGACATAGGAAAAGATCAAATTGATCAGAGATAGACTCAAGGCTACGTCAGACCGTCAGAAGTCTTATGTTGATCTGAAGAGAAGAGATATTAAATACGCAGTGGGTGATAAAGTATTCCTCAAAGTTTCTCCTTGGAAGAGGATTATGAGATTTGGCAGAAAGGGAAAACTGAGTCCTCGTTTCATCAGACCATATGAGGTTCTGGAAAGAGTGGGTCCTTTGGCATATCGGTTGGCATTACCTCCGGAGTTAGCAAGGATACACAGTATCTTTTCATGTGTCCAGGTTAAGGAGGTACAGATCAGACCCATCTCATGTACTATTAGTTGAAGAGATTGAGGTAAATCCAGACCTCTCCTATGAGGAAGAACCCATAGAAATTCTGGCATATGAGGTGAAGCAACTGAGGAATAAACAGATACACCTGGTTAAAGTGCTGTGGAACCATCATTCAGGCCAGGAAGATACTTGGGAACGTGAAGAGGATATGAGGAGACAGCACCCACAGCTGTTCAGAGACTAATGCCAGGTAAAATTTCGAGACGAAATTTATTTTATGGGGGGAGAATTGTAACACCCCTATGTTAGGTAGTGCGTTCTACTGTTCCAGTGACCAGTGTTGTCTAGACAGCTAGGATGCCTAGAACTACACTTCGATATGAGTGAGGAGACATAAAATAATGAAATACAAGAAAAGAAAATACAAGAAAAACAAAGGAAAAATAATAGCAAAGAAATGTAACCAAGTTAAGCGAGCCGAGAACCCTAGCGATGGGTGACCGCACCGGGAAGTCGCAGCGTGGACCGTTGACTAGCCCTGGACCGCGGGGAACCCTGAAAAATATTTTTAGGACTTAAATAGACCCCTATTGAGGTATAAATGCCATTAGAAACATCAAAGAAAAATTAATTAATTAGTACAAAGAAAAGTGATAAATCGAAAAATGGACAAAACCCGGTGTTACCGAAAAATCGGGAATGGAACCCGAACAGGGGCATTGTGGTCATTTGACACCCTGAATTGTCTTTTGACCTAAATGTCCATTAAAAATAAATAATATTACACTTGGAAAATATAATAAAAAATTAATTTAGTGGTACCTAATGTAAATAACAAAAATGGAGTGTAAATGGAGTAATTATCACTTAAAACTTATTAAATGATTATCCTAGCATGAGTGGAGCACTATGGGAATTAAAAATTCACTAAGTGGGCAGATTACTCTACTAATGTCTTCTTCTTCCTCTCAAATTCAACTTTTCTGAATTCCATTCTCTCTAAAAATCTCCATTGTCGTCCCATGTGTGGAGCTCCATCCACTCAAGATCAAGCCATCCAATGATCAAGTTGCCTTCACTAAAGTTAGAGTAAACCTCTAGGGCAGCATATTGGGAGCAAAAAGGAGAGATTTGAAGGAGTTTTGGCAAGTCCCATTTGAGGTACATGTCCAATCTTCTTTCATTTCTTTGTTAAACTTTGTGTTAGAGTTGAGAGGAGTTGATTTATGGAAGAAAATGGAAGATTTGTTGAGTTAGTGAAGTGTTCAATTTTCAGCAGCCCTCATGTCCATGGAGAATGAATTATTTATTCATATATTTAGTGATTTGGGGTATTGATTTAGGTGCTTAAATGTATTGAAGTTGATTTCCATGTATAAAGTTGAATGGTAAGTTTAAAAAGTGAAAATGGAAGTTTGATGTGTGTGTATTACTTTTGGCAGCCATGGAGACACCTTGAAGATAGTTTATTTTTGCTTGTAAATGGTGGACTAAAGCATTGATTAAATGTTTATGTGTGTAGGAAATCATTTGGGTGATGTATACTTAGTATATGTGAATGTGTATTGAAATTTGAATGCTTGGAAATTATGGGAATGTAATGCATGAAATGGCAGCCTGGTTTGGTGAACCATAAGGATGTTATTTCATGTTTGGATTATGGAATATTAATGTTAAATTGTGTTGGTTGTTATGGCAGTTTGGGTATGTGTGTGATGGTGTGAAGTTGGACATGTAAAAGTGTTATGGTTAGGTGATTGAATTGTTGTAAATGAGTTTGACAAATTCTGCACTTTATGGTGTATGTTGAATGTAATTGTAAGCTGCCAAAATTACCTATAAAATGTTGTGAACTATATTTAGGTTATGGTACAAACCAGAATTGGCTTGAATATTGAGTTTGGTAAGTGTTAAAAGTGGTCATTGATTTGTATGAAGGAAATGTAATAAGGCAGTTTGCATTTTGGGCTTAGAACCTTAAGTGTGTGGCTCCAATTGGTATGAAACCAATTGGAGGTGAAATTAGGCACAAAATGTGCCAAATTTCATGAAGGAAGCTTGCCAAAATTCTGCTTGCAAGGTAGCTTGAAAAATGATCAAATCCGGATTAAGTGCAATAAAGGCCTGAAAATTTACCAATTGGGCAGCAGTTAGTATTTAGGCCATAACTCACTCAAAACAGGTCCAATTGACCTAAAATTTTAACCATGAATAGTTAAGACCCATATCTACAAGTCTTATGAAGACACCAAAGCCCAGAAATGACCATAAGCAAGTCAAACAGCTTGCACAAGTTCGGGTCCAAAAACTGGCCGAACCAAAATTGACCTAAAGTGACCAATTTTGATCCAATTTGACCAGCAATAGTAAAATGACCATAACTTGGTCTACATAACTCAGAATGACCTGAAATTTTATCCCACGTGCAATAAGACATAGATCTACAAGTTTGTAGTTTTGACCGAAACCCGAAAATCAAGGGAACTAGGTCGTCTGGCTAGGTCAAACTAGTATCCCGGAATCCAGCAAATTGCAAGAAAATGCAGTATACACGGAACTGAAATTGGTAACATGTACCAACCCTAAAAGACTATCGAATGTGACATGTTAGTAACATTAAAACCTAATTTACCTAGAATGCATCGAGGGTCGATATATTAGGTTGATTAAGCAAATAATAGCATTCAGTGAATTACTTATCAAGCATTATCGTTAGAGACAGTTTAATTTAGTACTGAAACACTTCAAATTGTGTTTCTCAGTTAGCAAAGACTCAGGGAAGGGGAAGGAAACACTGAGTCAGAGCCAAGAGACAGTTATCAGAGGTTTGTGCACAACTAGTTTTTAACTGATTTTGTTTGAATATTTCATATGATTAAATGACATACTTTTCTTATGTATTATGTTTAACAATCATTGGATTTAATTCAATGATTATTGAAATTGTTATAGTATGTATGAATTTAGCTTTGTGAAATGGTATTTCCATAAGTATTAAGCATTGTTATGGATTGAATAAATTATGTTCTGGAAAATTGTGATAGAACATGTTTTGAATTGTGATGGTAATTTTCATGAAAAAATGCAAATTTATGATTTGAATTGTGATGAGCATAAAAATTGTTAGATATTGGAATTGACTTTGAATCAAATTATATTGTGATTTATGCTCACTAAAAGGATTGTGATATTGTTTTATATTTCACTATAGATGCTTGACTAGGTTATTACCTGTCTCTCTCATTTGTTGAGAAGACAATGGAGTTAGTTGTGTTTTGATTACCATGGTACGTGCACAGGCTTAGATTTTCCTCTGATTTGAGGTTAGATCTAAGTTTATTTTATCCTTATGGTCCAGCAGAAGATTCATTATTGTGATGGTACTGTGCACGATGATTCGACCTCCCCGACCATAGGGAGTTAGAATCTGATTCGACCTCCCCGACCATAGGGAGTTAGAATCACATCGAATATGGCCCTTTCGGATTAGTCTTGCATAGTTAGTGAGATAAAGAATTATTTTTGAGATACAGCATGGTTTTTGAGATACAGCATGATTTTTGAGATACAAAATAATTTTTGAGACACAGAATGTTTTTGAACAGTAAAGAATTATGATTTCAGTTATAATTTATGTATAATTGATTTTGTTGGAACTACCTTAAATGGTTAGTCATGATTTGATAAATTGAATTTCGTGATCAAAGTCATTTTATACAAATGATTTACATTATTGGCAATGAATATTTTGAGTTTTGGAATTTGATGAGTATTCAGATTTCCAAATTATTTACTGTAAATTTTGTCAATGTATATTGTACTATGTTTTAAATTATAGTTGTGCACCACTGAGTTCATCACTCAGCGATAGCTTTGTATGCTGTCGCAGGTAAGAAGAGCATAGAGTAGTGAATAAGTTTCTTTGAAGACACATTCAAATCAGCTCCAGGTATATCATAGGTATACCCATGTACATAGGTTTTGATGTATGCATGTAATAATATGTATGTAAATTATTTGAGCAGTTGTATAAAAACTCTTGTAAAATATTTTGGTATGTAATTAAATGTAAATTATTGTAAATGTAAATTTGAGATTTCATTTACTTGAATAGTTTTGTAATATAAATTTTGAGTCTTATAATCAATGAAATATTTCTTCATGATGAGATTAGTTTGAAAATGAATTGATTGTTTATTGAGAATTGAATTGTGAATTGAAATAAAGTTTATTGGAGTTGTATTTAAGAAAACATAGTGGGAGCATTTTCTTTTGCAGGATTGAAGAACTGTTTTCTCAAAATACAGCCGGCACTTTGCCGAAATTTTGAAAAAAATTTTATAACGCCAGATTTTAATCGATGATTTAAATTTCATGAAAATTGTTTTAAAATCCCTTGTAGTATATCTAATGGGTTATCGGTAGGCGAAGTACGGTAATTCATTAGATGTACTACGGGATCATGTTACATCTTACAGGGGAGTAGGGTGTGACACTTACGCTTCTTGTTTATGCCCTTCTTCTTGGGCTTACTCTTCTTGCTATGCCCTAGGGATGACATTGCCCTCAGCATCCAACAGAAAACACTACTCTCTTTTTTTTTGGCACATCCCCATTGTAAGAAGGATGGTGGCATTTATCCTTGTCGCACCAATAATATGTCGGATTCTCACTTGTGCAGGAATGAATATAAAATGCATAGCAATGGCTGTGATCAATCTTCCACTATTTATGTGGCTAGACTCTTGATGTGATATGCATCTAAAGTGGTTACAAAGAAAGAACCTAGTGCACTTCATTGACCATACGCCATAGGAAGAAGAGTTTAATAGTATTGGCTACTCTAAAGCTATCCCCTTTTCCTAATATAGAATGGGTTGATACTTAGTGTAGGTATCTCAAGGTTGGGTTTGCAAGCCTAAAGATTTCAATTTACTAGGAAAGTACTTTGGTGCATTTGGTGCCACCTAATGCCAGAATAAAATATCATTGTATTTATCCCTTTTTCTCATAATTTTTTACATTCTGGCACTGTCAAATCCAAATATGGCATTGAAGCCATCAATGTCAATCTCCCTATCTACTCCTATCAACCTAATAGTGATATTTCCTCTATTCTCCCTACTTATTGGCCAAAGGGTCATTTTGAAAATCCCCAAGAACTCTAGGGCTAGGTCTTTATAGGCCAAAAATTTTAATGTCACAAATCTTGTCCGTTTTATATTGGCAAAAAATGTGTCTGCATCATTCTTTAACCCTATTTGTTCTAAAATCCCTTCATCTAAGTACTTTATAGAGATTACCTTCCTTTTGGAAAGAGAGGTGCAAAGTACTTTATGGGCATCATTTTTTAATGGCCATGTAAGTGCTAATAGTGGTGCAACAGGGGTAGACGATGTAGCTCTTGGTGGTTAGGATGGACTAGCGGCTGATGGTGTTTGGGTTTATTGTGATTGCCTTATCTAGTATCGTTAGGGAGGTGGATAGTCATGTGTTTCCCTTTATGAGGAAAGAACTCGCCCTGCAAGTCTTTTTCTTGGTCACATGTGTGATGATTTAGGTTTAGGGATGGGGGTTTTAGCGAAAAGGAGAGAAATTAGGGAGTGTGGTTGGATTTTAGATGTCATACGATGGAGAGGGAGTTGAGTCAAGAGTTTTTGGTTGAATGAAGGGGCATCTCACAAAGAAAGGGATTTAAAATTGCTATCAAGTCAGGCTACACTAGCCATGTAGCAATACACGGGTCAGACCCATGTAACTTGCTGTTATATGAAATTTGAAATGCAAAATGGCATTACACAGGTCATTTGAAATTTACATGGGTCTTGGTGTTTTTACACAGGTCAAGCCCATGCTTCTTACTAGAATTCCTAATTTTTACATTTAATAGGTTCCATGTGTTACACAGATCGTGTAACATCATACGGGGGGAAACCCGTGTAACCTACTATTTTCTTATTTTCTTATTTGCTCGGGTTATCTAAGTTTTATGCCTATGAAACTTGTTTTACCCTTGTTCTTCTATTATCAAGTTTTTGCATTCTCTATTCTTGTGTTTCCTATGAATTTAGCATAACTAACTCTATTGAGAGTACAAAACAGCAATCATTGTCTCTTTCTTAACCTATTATAATTTGTAAAGTAATGTTTAAATAAAGTAAAGTTATGAAAGCATCCCTATTTGAAGTTTACTATACTTGCATGGTGTATGCCAAATTTCTAGTCCCCTTGTAGCTTATTGCTTATTCTTGTAACCTGAAATATCAAGATTAAGTGTTAAGGGGATGTAAAAAAGAAATTAAAATGGAAATATAAATTTTAAATGAAAGAAAACTTAGGTTGCCTCCTAAAGAGTGTTTGTTTATGGTCTTTAGCTAGACTATACTGTTTACTTATTATGGAGTAGGTGGATCAACAGAGGAGTATATGGCTTTGGTGGATTAGCAAAGGAGTATATTTCTCCTTTTTCAATAGGGTCTCCAGAGAGTTACGGCTTTAAGCATCAGCCATTGACTTTGAATGGTCTCGAAGACTTACAGAATCTTGAAAGGTCCAGACCACCTATATCTCAATTTTTTAGGGAATAATTTTAATTTAGAGTTGAACAATAGGACTAACTCTCCTTTTTTGAATTCTCTTCTCATTATGTGCTTATCATGCCAATTTTTTGTCCTTTCCTTGTAGATCTTTGCATTCTCATAGGCATCTTGCCTTATTTCTTTTAACTCATTTAGCTATGGAAGCCTCTTTTCTCTAGCAATCTTTAAGTCAAAAATTAGGGTCTTTATTTCCTAATAGGCCTTATATTCTAGCTCAACAGGAAGGTGGCATGATTTCCCAAAGACTAAGTGGAAAGGAGTGGTTCCAATAGGGGTTTTAAAGGTTGTGCAATAGGGTTTACTGTTTTTTTTAATATCCTCTTCAATTCCCTATTTGAAATTTCCACCTACTCACTGTTTTGTGAGTGGTAGGGTGTTGCCACTTTATATGTCACTCCGTATTTCTTTAATAGGGCTTTAAATTGGCTATTATAAAAGTGACTTCCTCCATCACTAATTATGGCCCTTAGAGTACCACAAATTGTGAAGATGAACTTTTTAAGGAACTTGATGAGCACTCTTGCATCATTAGTTAGTGATGTTATTACTTTCACCCATTAGGATACATAGTCAACACCAACTAGGATATACTTGTTTACATACGAAAATAGGAATGGACCCATAAAGTCTATTCCTCATACATCAAAGAGTTCTACCTCAAGTAATCCATGCAGGGTAATCTCATTCTTTCTTGATATGTTCCTGGCCTTCTGGCATTGACCGCATGTGAGCAAAAAATTTCTTGCATCTTTGAATAATGTTGGCCAATAAAATCCTAACTGCATTATCTTTGTAACTATTTTGAAGTGTTGAAGTGCCCTCCATAAAGCGAGGAATAACAATGCTGAAATATGCTTTCAACTTCTCTTGGAATGCATATTTAGATGAGTTCATTATTGCATCTCTTATATAGTAGTGGTTCTTCCCATGTGTAATTCCTTACATCAAACTGAAACTTTTTCTTCTATTAATAGGATAGGTTTGGTGGTAGAACCCTACATACAAGGTAATTGATGATGTTTGCATACCATAGAGGTTGAGTTATTTACAGGAGATGTTATCTAAAAAGGAGTCATCTATTGGTATTTCATCAATTTGATCTCCCCTTTCTTCTTATTTCAGCCTTGAAAGATGATCAGTCGCTACATTTTCGGTTCTCTTTTTGTCTTAATTTCCAAGTCAAATCTTGTAGGAGAAGTATCCAGTGGATTAACCTTGATTTTGCTTCTTTCTTGCTCAAGAGATACTGAAGAGCTACATGGTTAGTGTATATAATGATTTTCGATCCCACTAGGTAGGATCTAAACTTATCAATTGCAACTCTCTATATAGTACTTGAAGATGTATTTGGTTCAAGGTTAAAAAATTACAAAGTTTACTCTTGTAAGTTTTAAAGCAGTAATTATTAAATGGTAGAAAATAATTTATAGAGTCACAGTAAATGGTGTTTAATAGGAGGTCTATTATATTTTAATAAATATTAAAATGATTTTTATTTAAAAAATGTATTAACTTCATTTGTATTATCCAACATAATATTATTATATTCTATGATTAGCCTACCAACTTTCATATATATATATATATATATATATATATATATATATATATATATATATATATATATATATATATATATATGAAACTTGAAAAAAATAATAATAATATTGATAAATATACAAAATATAACTTAACACAAAATATAATTTGAATGTTTGAGGATAAATGTCTTATTAGCATTTGTTAATGTAATGACTTAATCTGGATTGTTATCGTTACTAGAGTACTAAGTGGTATAAAGCCACCAAAACTCATAGCGATCCTAAATCTTGACCTTTCTTTCTTTTCCTTTATATTGTCCTTATAAGCTTCTAAGAGAGACCCGTTAACTATTAATAAAAACATCATTCTATTTATACTATCTCAATTTACTATTAATTCCACTTCCATTTCTATTAAGCTCATCTCAGTGGACTAGGGCAATCCTTTCATAACCACTTGTATTCTTTCAATGAAGATGAAATCTGTGTAAATGGAACTATTCTTACACTTTCATTTTTAGGATCACTTTAAAATTATACTATCTCATAAAATAGACAAAATCTCTTTTATACAATATTGTTACAAATAGGGGTGTAAACAAACCAAACTAAATTGAGTTTTGGCTTATTCAGGCTTGGTTTATTAATATTGATTTAGGCTCAAGCTCAAGCTCAAGCTCAAGCTCAGTTTGAGCTTTAATATTATGGTTTTAGTTTAGCTCGTTTAAAATATGTTAAGTTTGAGCTCGATTCAAGAATGGCTCGTTTTAAGTTCGTTTATTATATTAATAAGCCAAACTCTAGCTCAGCTCGTGTCAAGTTCAATAAATTATTAAAATGAACTCGAACACAAGCTCAATAAGGTCAAGCTTGGTTCGAGTTTGATAAGCTCGATCTCAAATTCAAAAAACTCGAGCTTGAGCTCGAGCTTGAGTATGAGTTCAATAAGCTCAGGCTCGACTATTATTATACCTATTTTAACTCACAATTATTTTCATAATAAATTATATTTTATAAATGCACTTTTTATTTTGATTATATCATAATTTTATATAAGAATATAATATTTAATAATATATTATTTTATTATATTGGGATCATATATTTAATATTTTGATTTTATTTTTATATAAATTAACTTTATTTAAAAAAATAAATGCAAATAACTATATTTTATATGTTGATTACATTATAATTTTAAATAATATATTTTTATATATTATTTTTAAAACAATTATAAATAAAATAAATATATTTACAACATTATAAATTACAATTATTAATATAAATATTTTTATAAACAAGCTAGTTTACGAGCTTATGAACGAGCCTTAAAATGAGTTTATTTACGAACTTAATCACGAGCCCATTTAACGAGCCAAATCGCAAGCCTGTTTAACAAGTCAGATCACGAGCCTGTAAACGACCTGACTTAGAACTCGAACTTGAGCTAAATATTGCTAAGTTCAATAAACGAGCCGAAAATTTGAGCTCGAGCTCGGCTCGTTTAGAAAATGAATCGAACCGAGCTGAGCTTTCATCGAGCAAAGCCTCAAGTAGTTCACGAGCGACTTAGTTCATTTATACCTCTAGTTACAAAATTGAAAATAGCAAGTACAGTGTAAAAAATAACTAAAAGGCCTATTTAAGAAAAAATCCAAAACTTATTGGCTTTTCACAATTGTAGCTAATTTTTTTTTCTTTTTGGTGTTTGTATGTCTTGTAGCCAAAACTTAATTAGTTATCACTATTATAGCCAAATGGACTAAATTGAATTTGAGAAAGTAATGGTAAATTATAATATAGTCTCTGAATTTTTATTTAATTAACAAAATAGTTCATACTGATTTAAACTTCATATTTATTTTTAATTAAATTTTATACTAAAAAATTAATTTTATCAATTAAAATATTTTTTATCATAATAAACAATTCGAGAATTACATAATAATAGTAATCACAAAATAATCACCGTAAAATGTTTTCCCATTTTTCAATCATGCATAGTAATCATGTTATAATAAAACAACCATTAAAGTTACAGATTGAGTATAAATCATACAATTAATTGTAAAAATGTCTATAATTTTGTAAATAAAAATAGTAGTTAATCTTTCTAAAATTATATTAATTGCTCATTAGTTTAGAAATATTAATATACCTGATAATAAACTGATGACTAGAAAAAAATTTGCATAATTTACAACTGAAAAAAAAATTATAATTTAAATCAATAAACTTTATTATTATGTGAAAAAAGTTTTTTTTTATTACCATGTGATTATTTTGCATAATTAATAACCGTAAAACATTATTTAGCAATTACTTTATTATTATGTAATTTTTGAATCATTTATTATATTAAAATATATTTTAATAAATAAAAATAACTTTTAGTATAAAATTTCAATTAAAAATGAATGTAAAATATATTTTATATTATAAATATATTTTGTATTATAAATAAAAAAATTTAAATGTAAAGTTTAAACCAATGGATTATTTTGTTAATCAAATAAAACTTTAACGATCATATTGTAATTTATGTTATTTTCTCAAATTTAATTTAGTCTCTTTGATTATAATTGTAACAACTAATTAAATTTCTGCTATAAAACAAATAAAAAAAAATTGACTACAATCATGAAAAGCCTAAAAGTTATACATTTTTTGTTTAATAACCCTAATCAAAATTATACTCATCTCAAAATAGCTCTATAAAATAATAATATAAGAAAGAATACAAATATGGAGAGAGAGGAAATTACAGTCCAACGGATGCTCTCTTATTTTCTATAGATGTACGAACATGATGATTATGCCCATATTAGTGTTAGACTGTTGGTAATGCACCGAGAACTGGAAGAGCAAGGAGAATTATTATTGAGTGGATATTGAAACTTAGCAATGTTTAACTTGCTAAAAGAATAACAGCTGGAAATTGTGCTTTGCTAGAAAATGGCAAGATTTATTTTTGAGATAAAGCATCGAAGAAAAATCAAGTCTTTTAGGATCGATTTATTTGGATTCTACGTTAAACTCCAAGGACACATACAATATCCCTCACATGATGATTTCGAGCCAAAGTATTTAATGGCAGGCCCAAGCCCAGTTGCTTTGTTTGGTTTTCAAGGGCTATTGGCCATATCTTCTTCAATCCATGACAAAGGATTAAATGGAGGGACTTTGATAATAGGTTGTCATTACTCATTTTTTCTCTCGTTATATTTTATTTTAAGAAAAAAAAACACTATGTTTGAATATCATAATTTAAAATAAGATATTTAGATTTAATTTTGATATAAATTATTAATAAATATTACAAATTTCAAATAACACTATTTTATTTATTAAGAATTTTTTAAAGTGAATTTCAAATAACACCATTTTATAAATCTTTTCAAATTCACATTTAGTAAAATGTTTTTTATATTTATAAGTCTAATATAAATTTATTACTCTAATTAATTGACAAAAATCTGAGAAGAAACTAGGATTTTAAAATATGGGGGTAAATTTTTTATTTTTTCAATCAAAATAAAAAGAATTGGAAATTAAAAAAATAATAATAATAAAGTAGCTAGTTAATATCAAATATTTTTTATTTTTACATTAATAGAAATTTTTTTAAAAATTTACAATTCTCTGTGAGTTACTATACCTTGATAATGTTGTATAACAATTTCATTACCATTCTTATAAAAAATGTTTTTATCAATATTTGTGATCAAACAATTACCTATTTATCGATCTTCAATTCTATTACATTACCAATTATTCACAATTTTCATAACACAAAATGCCCTTCAATATTTGTAACTGCAATAAGTAAAAAAATCAAAGCGAAAATTATAAACTTGTAAATTAACAGATACAAAATATATTTCTTTGCCTTTACTATTTTCTTAACAAAATATATCAAGATTTTTTTTAAAAGGGGCAAGTCCTTTAATTTTTTTAAAGAAGGTAGACAAGTCTTAAGTTTAAACACCAAAAAACAAAAAGCAAACGAAAAAATGAAGGGAGGAGTTATCCCATTCTCAATAGCGTAGATTCGTCTTTGATAAAAGAAACTTATAATTTTATCAAATTCAAATTTCATAACGCAACATGAAATAATACATAATTATTTCCACACGAGCAGTTGATAACGGTTGACTACGACAAGAAAGCTTACATAAATCATGATCAATTGAATGGTTTTGTATAATATTAAAAAAAAAAATTATAGTATATAAAATTAAGGACAATTGAATATAAAATATCAATCATTTACGTAATTTTATAATTTTATTCAAACGTTTTAATTTTAAATTAAGTATTTTAATTAGGGACGGATCCTTTCAAGGGCCTAAGGGCCATGGCTCCAGCACCTAAAAAAAATGGGTTTCTAAAGCTCATATTATGTAGGCCAATTTTTCACTCATGACATGCATAAGCCATAGTTTTAATAACCAATAATCAATAAAATAATAAATATGAGAATTAGAGTGCCACTGATATCCAAAGCGTTAAACTTTGAGGGAAACAAAAATATATTAAATTGTACACATCTTTTCTTAAAACAAAGAAACACTCGCCCACAGCTACAAGTGTTGTTTAACTTGCCAATTACTACAGGAAACCTTCAAGCTATTTTCTTTTGATAAATTTGGGTCATTTAATAACTTAAATAAATTTTATTTATTTTAACTGATGGTGCCACTTATTATATTATTTATTTTCTTATTAATAATGTTAAAATTTAATAATATTTTTTTCCAATTGTAAATAGTCATCTGCATAATTAATATATTTTAATATTTAAAATTCAAGTTTTTCCTAAAAAAAATATTAATCTAATTATAATTAATAACACTAATCTAATTATAATTAATAATCTAATTATAGTTAATTTATATCAAAATCAAAAGAAGTAATTTATATCTAGGATCTTAACATCATGGCATATGATTATGTAATGCTTGCCAATGTGGTTTGATGTTATTAACCTAATGTGCTCCTAAGGTTACACTTTGGGATATGAAGATGAGTATTAGGAATTTGGGGTTGTAGTAATTATAACAGGAATACTAGAATTTTAATTTAATAATTTAAATAAATTTTATTTAATTTTTATTAACTTTTTATATATTAATTATTTTTTTATTTTTTCTTACTTGTGTTAATGAAAATAAGTTTTTGTACAGTGAAAATATATTTTTTTAATTTATTTTTTTAATAATTTTATTTTTAAAAATATTTACATAATTAATTATCTTGATATAATTTATGTGAGAGGAAAAAATTGTTGGCCTCTTATGAAAGGAGCTGGCTCTGCCCCTGATCTCAAATTTTCACATTGAGTGTAATTATAATCAAAATTTAAAATTAATTTAGAAAAATTTTAATTTTGTTCAATAAATTTATAATTATAATTACTAAATGTCCTAAATTTTAAATTTTATTAATCAAATTCATAAAAATTCATCATGTTATTTATCAAAGTATAAAATCCTTTTAGAGCATGTTATAAGTTTGGGCATTTGATTATTATAATTATAAGTTTGGTAAACAAAATTTAATACCTTTTTATGAGTGATTTTTATTTCAATTTAAGACCTTTTCTAATTACAAATTAGAATTATCTATGGCTAGTTTTAAATCTAATATGATATTTAAAATTAGGAATGATAAAAATCATACTACTCAAATTTAAACCCGATTAATATTTTCAAAATCTAAAATCATCCTAAACCTAATTAAAATTTATTATCGACTACCCGAATTTATCTCAAACCCAATTATTATTACCTAAAAAATATACAAACCCATTTAATTTATATATTTTAATTAATAATCTATATAAAAAATATTTTATTAATAATTTATATTTTAAAATTTTAATAATTTCATAAAATAATTAAATTATATTTTTATTTAAAATAAAAATATAAAATTGATAAATATTATTATAAAAAAAACATATATTTTTAACTTAATTAAGTATTCATATAAATAAATTCAAATAATAAATACTTAACATATAAATTTTAAATTTAATCTAAATACATTATAAATACTTTTTTTTCAAATTCAAAACCATTCTAAACTTATTTATATCCTACGTAAACTCATTTTATTAAAAGCCCAATGCCCACAAAACCTCGACTCTTATCATCACTATTTAAAACATTCAGTAACGTTACTGTCACTTTGAATGCAATTATGGGCAGAAAGGAAATTGGTAAAATACGTAAATGTTAACTAGCTGGTTGCATTCCATCTGCCACCGACCAGCGAGGAGAGGAAAGAGTCCTGGACGGCTGGTAACATCAACAAATGAAAGGAAACCTAAACTCTTGGAATATTTAGTACGCTACTCTACATTGGTTTTCAACATCTTGTAGGTAGGGCATCTCGTGATTGATTAATAATTTATCCACGAATATATATTTTATAGTGTAAAAAATTAAAATTTAGAGATTTTTGAGGGTGAAGTAAACGTTTCTAAAATAATGAGATTATTTGTGAGATTTTTTTTTTAATGACTTCGAGATTTTTTAAAATTTTAAAATTTTTATTTTTTTTAACTTGATGAAATTGATTGATTGAAAAAATTTTTATACTTTATCTTTAATTATCCTACCTTATATTACTTTAATAAACTCTACACTGTAAGATGCAAGAAAAAAGAGTGTTATTATTATAGCAAGCACTCAAAAGATATTTTATCTAAGCCTCTTAAATTATTTTTATTAAAAAAATAACTTTTTTTAAAAAAAGTTTTTATGTAGATTTGATCTATTATAAACTCAACACATAATTTGAAATTCATGAATTTAATAAATAAGTCTCACTATATATCTTATGTCAAATTCATGATAAATCGAATTTAAAAAAAAAAATTTCTTCTTTTAATAAATAATTAAAAGAGTGAATATTCAAATCTAAATTCATTATATAAATATTATACTTTTGACCATTGAATTATTATACTGAAAATTTTTAATTTTTCATCACATATGATGAAACATTTTACAAATCCATATTAAAAAAAACACATTTTTTTTATTGAATGATCAAATCAAATCATAAGTTTGTAATTCTTTGACCTTTGGTAATCTCTCTCCACTCCATTTTAATGATGAAAAATACTTAGGTACCAATACATTGTGATTTTTTAAGAAAGCAAACAAAATAGACAAGTGAACAAATAAAAGATCAAAATGAGTGGTGAATTGCAAGGAAGCATGGATTGGTGGAGGCCCATATATTGTAATGAGTGGCTTCCAAGAGGCTTTGATTACATAGAAGGAAGGAAGTGGAGAAAATTCTACCAATCCAATACATTCGAAAAAGCAAGAAAGAAGAAACATTAATTGTGTTGGTCCCAAATATTGCATATCACATTCATAGGAAAAATTATTATTTAATTTTTTTTTTATTTTAATAAAATTAATTATTTTATTATTTTATTTTTTAAAAAATATATTATTTTAATTTTAATTTTTATTTTATTTACTTTTTAATCATTTGGCTCGTTTAGATGTTAATTTAAATTTTATTCTGTTTTTGTAATTTGAAAAATATAATTTTATATATATATATATATATATATATATATATATATATATTTATCTATTTAATTTCTATTATGATCATTTTTTTCTTTTAAAAAAATTTATTTAAAATAAATAAAAAAAATTAAAGAGTAAATAAAATAAAAATAAAAAAATTAATTAATATATTTTAAAATATAAAAACATGATAATTAATTTTATTAAAATAAATAAATTAAATAATAATTTTTTTTCTTTACTCCTTTTGTTCTTTGTGAGTTGTGAGTGAAGGAATAGCAAGTAAAGTTGGATTTGGAGTTGGAGACATGTGAGTACTCTATTGGCCATTACTAAAGGGAAGAATATAAAACCAACCCATGTGAATCCAATGGATTTTATTCCACCAGCATGTGCCTATCATCTCTTTACATGTTTAAACCATACACCATTATCAATTTTAATTGTGAGTCCTTAAGACTCCATCTTGAATTTTTTTTTTTATTTTATAATTGAAGAATAAAAAGTAATTCATGATCAAATGACAAATATTAAAATTACTAATCAATCATAATTAACATATTATTATGGTAAATCTCATGAAAATTTTAGCCATATATCCTTAATTTTTCATGCCATATAATAAATAAAGTTAATTTTATAACTATATTTTAATTGTTATAATTAAAAATAAAAATATTAAATCTCAAAATGATTACTAATTTTGAAATAGAAAAGACCAAAATATATATATTATTAATAAATTTAATGAAAATTTCAGTGCAGTAAGTCCTCAATTTTTTATGTCATATTAAGTTTACTTTTCCTATTCAATTTAATATAAAGATTATCTTACAAGTGTTGTATAATTCATGATAATAAAATAATTTTTAATCATCTCTTCAAAATTAGATAAATCAAAGTCATAATATAGAGTAAGGCTCATTTCGCACATGTTATTTTTTTTTTCTTTTTTAATTATTATGTTAGGAAACTTCATTGAATTTGACCAATGGTACTCTTCATTTTGAACTCTACCTTATCCAAATAAATGGAAAAAGAAACTAAGTTTTTATTATTATTATTATTATTCATCATCATATCATTGATTTTGAGATTTGAATCTATCATTTTTATATATATTTAAACACTACTAATTAACTTAAATTATCGATTCATTGATAAATATTTATCATATATCTTATACTAATAAATTTTAATTCAGTGAAATTATGTTCAAAATTCAAATCTCAATCGAAATAGTTTGTATGAAATAAAAACACAAGTATTATAATGCTTTTGTATCATTAGCAGCAGGCAGGCAGAATATATGACAATGTTTGAGTCAAACACAAGTAGCACAGTCCCTTTGCACATATGCATACACACATAATTGCTACTTAGTTCTTACATGAAAGAGAAGAGGTTGATGATAATGATGATGATGATGATGATGAATAATTTCATGATGACACATTCTTGGTTTAGACTGCAGCTAGAGGATCTTATCACAGTGAGGGATACACAAACTGCACAAACAGAAATGGTCTGGACTCTAGGGCACAACCTCCCAACCTTCGATTGTGATTTGTGAGGTTTGAGGAATCTGCACCTTTGCTCTTCTTTTTATTCTTCACCATTTATCAGTATTGTTTTTGTCTGACTCAAACAGGCCCATCCATTCCTACTCGACACTATCACTAGCCACCCATTGTTACCATTCTAGTGGTTCAGCCTTCGCTATAACTCATTGTATTTTAACTATGACTTGTGCTCAGTTGCATACTTTGCATCTATAATAATGAAGTGAATTATTCTCCTTTAAATGAGAATAATTGAATTCTGAATCCCTCACTCTCCAAATATAAGAAGAAACTTGCCTAGTTTCAACTGATTAGTTAGCTGCTTTGCTTGACAGGCCCAAATTTCAATTTTTAAGTAATTAGTTGAAAATCATATAAAAAAAATTAATCAAATCCCTATTAAAATCAATACTATAAAAAAAAAAAAATCAAATAGTTTAGCATTTGAAGGAAAGGTTCTATAAGCCATCCGTCACCAAACTATTGCCAATCTGCAAGTAAAACTAGCTCTGCATAGAGTAGGCAAAAAAAAAATAACAGAAAAAAAAAATTAGGGAAAAATATAACAACATAACTAACTTTTCGTTTGCTTTTCAAGTTTCCTTAAAATCTTTCTTCGCAAAAAATCTTACATAAAAAATTACATACAGAATTACAATCTGTCCCTCTCCCTATGTACCGATCTAGAACTCAATTTCCATTTTTCTACTTTTTTTTAAAAACTAAAAATTAGAAAAATTAAAAAGAAAAAAGAAAAAGAAAAGAAGAGAGCATCAACAAGGATGATCTACCCATCAAAATGGTACGACCTCACTGCAAACAAAATCATCGGAATTCCCCGAGGATTCCTCAGGCCACGAGTCCCGAAGCAATTTTAGCAACATCTGCGCCTTCCTCTTTGCCCTATCCGTACAGTCACTCTGTACCAGTAACAACAGCTGTGTTAATATCCCAGCGCTCACCGCCTCCCTTTGGCTCTGCTCCGACGCCGTGCACAGAGCTAGCAACGTTCCCGCTGCGTACTCTGTTGCCCTGTCAGATATTTTCAATATCGTCTTCACTAGCAACGGCACCGTCAGCGCGTGCCCCGCAAACGCCTCGCACCCAGCTGGCACTCTGCACAGCAGCTCTATGGTGGCTAACGCTCTCTCCGCGTCGCATTTGTCGAAATCGGCCAGTCTATCGATTAGAACGTCCGCCGCTCCGGCAGCTACAGCTCTATGCCTGGTCTGCTTTGCGAGGCACAAGGCGAATAGTGCTTTTATGCCAATCTTGAGAGCACGAGGATAAGAGATAGGGTTCTTTAGCATTTCAATTACTCCTTCGAAGATTTCGTCTACGTTGCTGATTTGAGCGCGAAGATCTGAGGATTTTGTTCCGGCAACCACGATTTCAATGAGTGCAGCCGAGTTGACTCGGACTTCGATTGATGAATTAAACAAGAGATTCGCTAAGTAGATCATTCTCTCCGAGTCTGAAGCTATGCACACACACTCTGACTCAGTGAGCGGAAACATAACCAGAAGTGCCAAAGCCTCGTGGTTCAAATCCGTCGAATTAGAATTCGCAACGTTCTCAAAAAGAAGGTTAACGAATATTTCTCGTGCGTTATGAGAAGAAATAACAGACCTGTTCTTGTCCGAGTCACGAGCGAGTCCTCTGAGTCGACGGAGAGCAGAGAGACGAGACTCATAAGGATTAGACTCAGACGCAGCCTGGTTCAACAAAGACCTAACCAAACTCGGCTCCGCCGGCTGTTTCGGGGTGGGGATGCGTTCAATACCAAAAGCACGGTTAGCGACACACCAGTCCTGGATTAATCGGCGAAGAGTATGGTTAGGGATGAGAGTGAAATCGGTGAGAGGAGACCGAGTGACCGGACAAGTAGTGTTACCGGTAGCAACCCAAGACTCGATACTGGAGCGGTCGTAGGTCTGACCGGTACTAACGGTGACAGGGTCACGCATGAGCTCAAGCGAGATCGGACACCTGAAATGGTAAGGTATCTGAACACTTAAATCCAAAGGCTCTAAACTTCCAGGCATATTTCCTGAACCAAAACAATTACTTTAAATAAAGAAGAAGAAGAAGAAGCAGAAGAAGAAATTATAGAGTCAAGTACTAAAGGGAAATCAGAGAAGTCTGCAAATTCTCTTTGAGATTTGTAAGGCTTAGAGGCTTGGTTTTCTCTTATATGAGATGGAACAGAGCAGTGGGACATGTACCCAACAGCAGAGGTTATAAGAGGGAGGAAATTCTGCTGAGGTCGGTCTTAAACTCAAGATTTAATATTTTCATGAATTTCACCTATAAAATAAATAGGAAAAGTTTAAAATTTTTATATAATTGATTTTAATAAAATTTAAATTTAAAATTTTATAATACAATTCTAAAGATCATCAAATATTACTGAATGAATAAATTTTTTTAAAATTTAATTAATTATAAATTTAAAATAAAAAATATATAATAAAATTTTTTTATTATATATATATATGTATTTTAAATTTATGATAAATTATATTTAGGTAAAAAATTGTTTTGGAAGGAGAGGGATGGTGGAGGGGAAGTGGGGGCTGGCTGGCCTTATCTGACTGTTGGCCACACGTGTGGTGGCAATTTCGTACATGGAACCCAACGATAGTTGGATATGCGTGTGCATGAGTATGTGTGTGTGAAAGAGAATGGAAAAAAAAAAAAGTTGGTCAAATGAAATTGTGCGACTCTCTGGGTCCCACAATTGCAGCCCTAAAATCTAACTTCTGTTTACATCAAAGAAGGTAATGTGTGACGGATTTTTTAATTATTACTGTTTTGAGATTTTGATTGAGCATCATTAATTATGAGAATGAGGAGTTTGTTGAATTTTGGATTTTTTTTTTCAGTTTGGTCCCTTAGGTTTGTTTAATTTGTGTGATTGTCCACAGTTATTTTTTTTTTATTATTTTAAATTCTTAATGGAAGGAAATCATTAAGATTTGAACATATGGTGCAAACACCAACTACTTAATTACTATTTCAGTGAAATTGTTGCTCAAATTCACTTTTATAAAGTATCTTTTAGATATTGAAAAAATAATTTGAGATAAATGTTGAGTTTTATTGAAGTTTTTATATTTAAAATAAAAAATATATAAAATGTTTAAAATAACTTTTAATAATTCATAATAAATATATTTAAAATGATATATTTTTTTTCAACAACTCAAGTAATACTAAAAAGGAAAGGGTTTGATTTTAGTAAATAGTTTGCAGTTTAGGCCCTTAAATTTGTTGTATTTATGTGATTGTACAGACACCCAATATCTTTGTTTTATGGAGTAGGTGTTGCTATTGGTTTACTCATTTGGAGATGAACCGGAATTTATTGCTTTCTTAATGTCTTAGCTTTTGTGTGGACATTGATGGCAACAGCATTATGTTAATACATCTACTTTACAGTCTGGTGGTGTGTCAAATCTTTGCTTTCTAGTGGAAAGAAAAAAAATAGAACAAATAGTTACCTTCCCCTACCTCTCCCCTCACAGTCACATATCCAAAGTTTTTCCCCTTTAATTGCTTTTGCACCTCCATAGAAAAGGCTAGCAAAAAGCTTTTTTACTAAATTTCATCATTGCATGCCATGGTAAAAGGTTTTTATTTTCATCCAGTACATAAAAAAGTTTATGAATTTTTACTATCTTTTTAAATTATATTCAAGTTTTTATTTTTTTTATTATACATGTATGTATTTTATAAATGATGAATTTATTATAAAAAGAGAAAATGGTAAAAAAAAATCTTAAATTTTACTATTGTTATAATTGTGCTCTATTTTTTTTAAAATAACTATACCCTGAATTATTAATAATTTATTGTAATTGTGTCCTGCCATAAATCGCATTATTAGAAATTAATAAAACTGTCAACTCAAGTATCAACACTGTTTAACAGCTGTATCATAATAGTTCCGTTAATTTAAAGGGATTAATATAGCTGAGTTGATAATTTTGTTAATTTATAGCTGTGTTATTAATGATAGATACGTACACTGTTATTAGTAATTCATAATGCAATTTTTTTAAAATAAATATTTTATTAAATAATCTAGAAAAAACTTAATTCATAATGCAATTATTAAAAAAATAATAAAGTACAACAATAAAAATAATAAATTTTGAGATTTTTTAGCCATTATCTCTTAAAAAAATAATATATTAATTAATTTCAATCTCAAAAAGGAATATATTATTTGCTTTAATAATTGGTTTGGTATTGTAGATTGAATTCTATGGAAAATAAATAGAATTATAATAAGAAAAAAAATATATATGATAAGATGACAAGAATATCTAATGCAATAATTGCTTAACCTTATGTGATTAAACCAAATTGATGATAGGTAAAGCCATGCTAAATATAGGATGTTGAATTCAATTATTATGGTCAAAGACACGAGGCCACCCCATAGGACAAATGCAATGCTATCACACGTTGGTTGGAGGGACAAGCTTTCATGCAAGCAAAGGGCCGGGCCGGCCAGGTAAAGATGAGAAAGACCCCTTTTATTTTATTTTATTTTATTTTATTTTATTTTATTTATTTTATTTACATTTGCAATCCATATTATTCAGACCAATTTTATATTTGTCTCATATAATTATATTACTTTTTAAATTAAAAAAATAAATTTTTTGCACATAAAAATTAATAAAAAATTAATTAGATTAAATATTTATAAAAATATTATTTTTATATTGAACAGTTGAGGATATAAAAATTTTTAGTGTAGATTTATATAATATACAATAACATTATTAAAAATAGTATTATCATCTTAAATATATTATAATATAACTTACATTTAAAGTAAATTAAAAATTACACTTAATTTTTGAAAATATTTTTATTAAATGAGATATATCACAAATAATTATAAATATCACAATTATCTAAAACATTATTTATAATAATATAACAACTATTTATTTATTATATGATGATGATTAAAAATAAACTATCATATAAAAATAAATTGAATTAATTATTATTTTATTATTAATAAATTTTAATAGAATATCTAGATTCAAATAATAAATAAAGTTAAAATAGCTAGAAGTTAGTAGAAAAAATATATTATAAAATGAAATTTTTAAAATCAATGGTAATTGGGTATTAAGAGATATTAATATATTAAATAAATTAAATTAATTTAACTAAATGTTAAAAAGCTATCTTACGGTGGGAAAGGCTCTCTTTCTTTGTACATACTTGGAGACCATTTTTCATGATTGAACGTCTTTTTTGATTGAGTTTGCTCACAGTTCTTATCTGTCTGTGAATCATTTGCTAAAATGATAATTAATTTTATGTCTGATTTCAAATAGTGAAGTTCCCTCCTCTTAATTTTATTTTTTCTGCTATATTATTGTAATGAAGTTCTTTTTTTTCTTTAAAAAAGAAATAAATAAGCATTGGAAATTTATATAAATTAAAATTTATGTAGGAGGTGGAAATGAAAAATAGAAAAATGGGAGGGATTGAGTAGCAAATAGAGAAAGATAGGCGTCAATTGAAAATATAATTAAAGGGTACAATGGTTGAGGGCAGTCAAAGGTCAAAGGAGAATAGATACAACAACAGAGGAATGTGCGGGTCCAGGTTGTCCCTCCACCGCTTTATTCTTCTCGCAAACCATGGACCCCACTCACCTATGTTCTAACGATGCTGATAACTGGCCCCCACCTCTATTTATTTATTTTTTATGGTTCACCTATAAAGCTACCATGCGTATGGGGTAACTCTCCATTCAAATCTACCTCAATTACACACATTGTAAATTTTTTTTTAAGAGCAAATAATAATAATAATAATAATCTTTTAAATTTCAAAGTTTAGTCAAACTATTTAATTTTGTCATTTGAATTCTTAAAATTTAATATTAATTTTGCTTTTAACAATGATAATGATTACACTCAACAATGTGAGACCCATTAAAGCATGAAAAAAATAGGACAATAATAAATATTTTATAAGTTATATAAAATGACAATAATTTATAAATTTATTAAGTAAATTTAAAATATTATTATTTGTAATTTATTTTAAATTTTTCAACACTTGATTTATGCAACCAAACGTTTTAAAAGTTTATCATATATTATAAAAAAATAATTTATTTAATTATTTTGTAATTAATCTCAGTTTACATAATAAGTTGTAAAATTATAATAACATATTCATAGTCTACAAAAAAGTTTTATTTGTAATCAATATTATATAAAACTTTCTAAATTTTTAGAATGATAAAATAATATGCATTCTCATTCTTTTTAAGTAAAAATAAATTTTTATAAAATTATTAAAATAGTTATAAAATAAAAATATAATATGAATAATAATTTTATAATACATATATAATTGATGGAGAATAATATGTAATTGCAGTTTTTAATTACAATGTAAAAATTATAAATTTAGTACAAGGTATCATAACATCAAAAAAAAAATGCCCTTTTAATAAAATAATGAAATTACATTATATTTTTTTATTTGTTTTCATTTTATATTAAATAAGACCTAAATATTGATTTATTAAAAAATTATATTTTATGTAAGTAATTTTATTAATTAAAAAAAAATCTTATTCGCCTCTTTTGTCTCATATAAATTTTGATATCTCTTTATAACCTGTTAATCCCTTATCAATAGTACCTGAAATCTAATATTATACTTAAATTTTTAATATGATATCAAAGGCTAATTTTTTTTAGTTGTTTCTCAACTTTTGTGGAGATTAGATATTAAAAAAAGGAAATTCTTCTTAATTTCTTTTCCCACAATGCATATTTGTAAGTTTTCAAATTTCTTTATAATCTATTAGCATCTGAGTTCACTTTAATTTTAAGGTTTCATTTGAATTTTTAATAAACAATATTATTATATACACATTCTTACACCATGTCAATTTCAATTTGGAATCAAAATTGGATCGAAACTGAATTAGTTAAACATAAAATTGAAACCGATTATTGGTTTCTGGTATTGAACTAGATTAAATTCGTAATAACATAGAATTAATTTTAATTTAAGAAATTTTGAATCTTGAATCGAAATAGACTAAAATTGCTTATTGAATCCTATTTGAATTTGAAAATTTAAAAAAAAAAAAAATGTGACGCTTTGGAAATGCACCGTGTGATTTCTAGAATTGAATTAGAATCACCTTCAAATCAAATCAGAATTGCTTAGGATTAAAACAATATGAAACTATACCAATACAGTTCGATCCTAATTTAATTTATAGAACAAGCCGAAATTATTGATTTTCAGCCAAAAACTGGATGGAAATCAGATTATACTCACGTCTACACATTCCAATTCCTCTCTGCCCTATTTTTATCTCCATAGTGTTCTAATTAATTTTCTTAATAATAATTTTAAGTTCATTTACTTTATTTTTATTTGTAAATAAATATAAATTTATGTACATTTGAGAGCTATATTAAAAAATTGCCAATTAAACTCTAAATTAATGAGGATTGCGCAATTATAGTTTATCATAATCAACCACATCAGCCTTTATTCGGTGTTAATATTGATTGAAATTGACGTAATTATTAGTGAGTTAATTGTTTTATATTTAAATTTTATGTAATTAGCGTTAATTAGGGCTTAGTTAGAAATAATTGTATAATACATTAGTGATTATGTGTTTTAACTAGAGAGTAAAAAAAGTTAATGTGACAATTCTATTATCTGAATAATAAGCAATTTAACAATAGGATATAATTGCGTAATCCTTAATAATTTAGAGTTTAACTCATGGTAGAATTATAATTTTTTTTAAAGTTTCATTTTAAAGAAAAAACTCTTGCACTTGTAAAAATTTATGAAAAAGATAACATGTGTACAATATATTTATATTAATTAACAAATATTATAAAGGACCTTGATTGAAGGATCAAGTGGATTCACATTTATTGTGGATTAAAGGGTTTCCGGCAATATAAAATGTTTTTTTTACCCTTGGTACTTTTAGAGGTAAAATTTCCTTCCATCTCCTACTCTTCACTCCTTTAACAATTTCCCTCTAACTACATTATCTTTTTTTTAGCAACAGTAATAAATTATGTTTCATTTTCAAGAAAAAAAAATAAAACTTCTTCTCTATACTTATTATCTCTACACACATTAAAGAAAACACATCTTTTCAAATCATCTTCTCTCATTTTACATGTTTTCTCCATCTTCCACAAATGTAAGAATTATTAAGGGATCAAGTGGATCCACATTTATTGTGGATCAAATGGTTTCTAGTAATATAAAATATCTTTTTTACCCTTGATACTTTTGGAGGTAAAATTTCCCTCCATCTCCTATTCTTTCCTCCTTCAATAATTTCCCTCTAACTACATTCTCTTTTTTTGAGCAATAGTAATAAATTAAGTTTTCATTTTCAAGAAAAAAAAAATCAAACTTCTTCTCTACACTTATTATCTCTACACACATTGAAGAAAACACATCTTTTTAAATCCTCTTCTCTCCTTCTACATGTTTTCTCCATCTTCCACAAATGGAAGTAGCAATCATCCGCAGTAACAATAGCAGATTTGTTGATCAATCCAACCATAGCAATAATGGTAGACATGAAGATTAAATGGGTTGAAGCAATAGCAGTACAGTTAGACGTGATCTTGTTGATATTTTTGGAAGGAGCCAAAGCCAAAGTCAAAGTGTAAACAAAGGTGCAAATGGAGATGAGTTAAGTTATGGTTAATATGAGGATGGAAATCGAACTGAGATAATGGAAGAAAATCCCGAAGAAAATGAAGCAAAAGAGGAATCTTAGGTAGGTGAAGCTAGTGATGGCAACAGCAATCAGATTTCTGTGACTCATGATGAGAATCAACAATTTATGCTAGCAGGCCATTATCAACCTCTAAGAGTTGGCATGTATTATGCCAGTGTTAACGTTCTATTTGATGCATACTTTTCTTATGCTTAGGAGAAAGGCTTTAATGTGGCTAAGAAGATTGTTTAAAAAGGCAATGGCAATGTTTGTAAATACTACAATATTAACTATGACAGGGGAAGAAAATCTTATGTAGAATCAATATCAAAGAGAATAAATTTTCCTGTATGCCTAAGCGTAATTTTAAGAAGTAATGGTCTTTGGCAAGTGACAAAATTGTAGACCCAACATAACTATTAGTTGGACCCTAATATGTCTAGGTTCAAGAGAGCGCACAGGAGTATACCTTCAGCTATAAAAAGCAGGCTTGAAGCACATGACATTGCTAGAATAAGGCCAAGCAAAAGTATTAGACTCCTATAAGTGCAACCTAGTGGTCCTAAGAAGTTATCTCCCAAAGGATTGTCGCAATTTTATTGACATATCAAGAAGGTGGAAGGTTGGCAATGGAGATGTTGATTACATAAACAGGATGTTTTTAAGAATGCAACAATAAAATGCAAATTTTTTTCACTTGATTGATACAAATAAGGATCAGAGGCTTATTAATGTATTTTGGGTGCATCCTTGGAGTATTGCTACTTATGAAGAGTTTTGTGATGTTGTAAGCATTGATACAACATACCTCGTCAATCGTTACAGAATACCATTTGCAAGCATTGTTGGAGTTAATCATCACGACCAATCAATTCTATTAGGTAGTGCACTTATTTCTCATGAGGATGCTAAGACTTTTAAATGGGTTTTCAGTACGTGGCTTGCAGCAATGGGTGGTCGTGCTCCAAATGCAATCATGACAAATCAATGTGAGAGCATGAAAAGCGCAAAAACTCAATAAGGGAAGTAATGCCTAATATAACCCACAGGTTTTGTATATGGCACATTCTTTGTAAGGTTTCTGAGAAGCTGAGGGGTGTTCAAGAGGATGATAAGGCAAGGAAGTAGTTTATTGCACTCATATATGACAACCTAAGTCCTGCAATGTTCGAGAGAAATTAGCATGAATTTATCGTGAAGTATAATTTGGAAGGCAATGAATGGTTATTGAAGCTTTACAATGAAATACAATTTTGGTTTCTAGTTTATGTTAACCATATCTTTTGTGTTGGAATGCTATCAACTCAAAGGAGTGAGGGTATGCATCCTTCTTTTGATGGGTATGTTAACTCCATGAGCACTTTGAAGTAATTTATTGAGCAATACGAGATTGCATTAAGAGATAAGGTTGAAAAAGAGTTCTTTGTTGATTTCAGATCCAAAAACACAGTTGTGAATTGCATTTCAGAGCTTCAATGGAAGCGATAATTTCAAGAGGCTTACACTATTGGCATGTATAAACACATTCAGAATGAGATCAAACGAATTTGGTATTGCAATGTGTATCAACCTGCTATAGGTGAAGATGTTAATGGAAGGTGATGAAAAATTTATCGAGCCAGGGTTTGAACAACATAAAATTCTACAAAGAAGTTTGATGAATGACTGGTATGTGAAGGAACATGTTTATACTATTCTTTAAAATGAAGAAGGCTCTATGTTCAAATGCAACTGCAAAAAATTTGAATCAAAAGGCATATTATGCGCTCATATATTAAAGGTAATTACCCTTAAAGATATAAGGCAAATTCATGAATGATACATGTTAAGGAGATGGACGAAAGTTGTGTCCGTAGGCATAACAAGATGTTTTATGATGCAGGGTACCCTCATATGACAGAGGAATATAAAAAATTCAAGAAAATTGATAAGATTTTTAATAAAGCTTCAGATATGGCTATGGAAAGTGTTTCGAGACTAGAACGAATGAAAGCATCTTTAAAGGATCTAAAGTTAGAATTTCAAAACTGGGATGGTCAATCCAATGATGCTAATGACAATGTAAATGGTGATGCTTCGGATGATGGTGATGGAGATTTACAAACTTAAACAATGGTTGTCCAAAATCCAATTGTTGCACTTAGTCGAGGATGTCCATGTGGTAGTCATTTTAGGTCTGCATTTGAAAGAAGGCCTAATCGGTGTGCTCGTGGTTGTGATCGAGGCAGAGGGTGTGGTAGAGGTCATGGAAAAGCTTCAAATAATGCTTTAACTCAAGAATCAAAATATCAAGTATGTGTCATGCACTCTTATATTTATTTCACTCAAAGATTTTTTTAAATAGTTTAAAGACATATCAATAACATTTTTTTTCCTTCATTTCATCTTTGCAGGCATCAAATATTGGTGTAAGAAATCTTACATTGAATGTCGATGATAGTTTTTTTGTTTCTTCTAGCTAAGTTGCCGAAAATTGAATCAGTCTTTAAGTTATTTTAATGTTGCAATTCAAAAAAATGGAAGATGAGCATCAGAATAATTATTCAGTTGTTTATATAAAGTTTATGATGATTATAAAGGGGAATATGGTGTTTTGTTAATTTTGATACTGTTAGTTATATGTTTATAAAATTATGGTTTCATGCTTATGAAGTAAATTCGTAGTCTCTTAAAGTTATATATATATATATATATATATATATATATATATATATATATATATATATTGTGATACACGTTAGTGAAATCTAGTGTAAATTTCACACACTGTAGTCTAACTTTAAGCACTAGCTAGTTTCTTTTTTAGCTAGCTAGTTTCATAATAAGGAATAGTTACTTTTAGAATTGTCCTATCTTGTTAGGCATGTTCGTTATTTTTGTTCAATCCCACTTCTTATTTTAGTTTTCTTATAGTTTTCCCTACCTTATATACAAACTTTACAAATGCATAAATGAAATTTGGGTTCTGAGTTTTTCAATTCCAATCATGATATAAATAGCAGAAATATATTAGTCAATTAACAATATGAAATAAAAAAAATTAAGAAAAACCTCAAACTATTAACTTTTAAACAATCAACAGTAATTTAAGGCTACAGTCACATTTCAAATGCATAGAACATGTCTAAATTCTTGATCATGACGCTTTACAAACACAAAGAACGTAGTAGGCTTTGTTGCAGATCTACTAAAGGTGCACGCATCACCTTTCTTCAGTTCATACCATTAAACAAATGGCATCTATCTACTCTCAAACCTGGTCATCCACTTATTACGTCCAGTTGCTCTTATTGAAACTTGCCTGCAGACATACCCTACTCAAAATGGAATTGATCTTTTAGCACGCTTACGAGTGACTATGCAATTTCTTGTGCCAAGATGACTCAGAAATAATTGCAATAAATAAATTTAAATCATATAATAATTTCATTTAATATAGAGTTTGTAAATAACTACCACTTTATATTTCTAGTCATAATTCTTGCAAACAAATGTGAATGTCCAAGTACACAGAAGTAAGTTGATTCCTATTCAGTTTGCATTAAAATAATAATTAAAATTAAAGTATGAAAATGCAAGAATTATTAAAAATTCTGAAAACACATGCTTGGAGAGCGTAAAGGGTAAGTGATCTCATGTCCTTTATTATTGCAAATTTTCACTGCAAAATCTTTTAGGCCAAAAAAATTGAATTCAATCCCATAATCTAATCCAACCTAGAAATGAATCAAAAACTCCCAAACCCCATCCATCAGGTATGCACTATCATCTTCTTCGATTATAAAGACCTCCCAAATTTCTCCATTCGATAAACGCAACTGAAAAGTTGCTTCATTTTCTATTGTACTCCACATGAACATATGAAATGGTATTTTCTTTGAACAAAAAAAAAAAAGTGTTAAATATAAGCATGATTATACATGCCTCCAACATTATAGTAGATATAACTTCAAGTGTAAATGATAACTCACAATGATCAATTGTTCATAGACATCCTCTATCACTTTGATCTTAAAGCTATCCCCCATTTTACAAAGCCTGCCAAATACAAACATCTTGGTTTCTAAGTCCAATACCCTTAAAAGAACACTTTTCATGATCTGTTACTTGTAGAGAAAACAGTTATCCCAGCTTAAGGTTTTATAACATGTTTATCCATGATGTTAAAATATATTTTCTAGCGTCATAAGAATATGACTTTGAACGTAATTGATTTCAAACTATTAAAATATAGATACCTGTTAAGTATTCCTTCAAAATGTTTCTAAAATGTGAGATGTTGTCTTCGCTAGAGAGAGAAGAATGAGGAAATTTAACCCAGAGCCAACTATGAGGAAGCAACCAGATTAATGTGTTTCTTTCTATCTAAACATTGAGAAGAAGATGACACAATCATAAAAGAGAGATGTAAACAAAGATATTTGGAAGTATATCGAATCAATATTACACAGAGAAAGTGCCAGACAAAGAAAGGAAATGAGTCTTTAGTTGCAATCTTGTGATCTTTCATATTTCTGCATTTAATGATGTGAAACAGCGTGTTTTAGTGTTGAATATTTTGGTTTCCAAGTTAGTCTTCAAACGAGATGCAGTTTTAATAATATGAAGAGAATTTTTATCAAAAATATATTACATGGTTTTTAGTAACAGATTATTATAATCATACATATATTAAAATATAATTAATTTAATTTATGAGTTATAATTTTAATTAATTATTTTTTTGTCAATTTATATTTCATGGTAAATATAATCATAGGTTATATTACAATAAGTTAATTTTACATAGAGTCGATCTAGTAGTTCACTATGTGGCATGTAACTCATGTAGTTAATTTTAAATTAATCAATTTAATAATTGACTGTTGCATGCCACATAGATCATATTTTAAGGGTCATATAGTTAATTTCAAATTGATGAATTTAATATGTGACATGTCACATAGATTATAGGTTAAGCCTAATATAGTGTACAGTACATATAGTCAATTTATAATTGATTATGTAGCATGTAACATAGATCATAAGTTAAGTCTCACATAGTGTATAGTACATAGAGTCAATTTATAATTGATTATGTGGTATGCAACATAAATCATAAGTTAAAACTCATATAGTTTATAGTATATAGAATCAATTTATAAATGATTTTGTGGTATGTAACATAAATCAAAGGTTAAGTATCATATATTATGTAGACCATATATAGTCAATTTTTTATTAGATGAGTACATGTCATGTAATTTATAGAGTCAAGTTTAATTTAATGAGATATTTAAGCATGTGATACACACACACACACATACACACACACACACACACACACATACACACACACACACGATGTCTATATATCATAGGTTAAATTTCATATATAGTACATAGTACATAGAATCAATTCAATTTAAGAGTATGTGCCATATAAATTAATAGGATGTATTTTTTTTTAATATATGTTAACAAATAAATTTTATATGATTAATGAATTAATAAACTTTAAAAATTAAATATGTTGTTATATTTAATTGTTAATAAAAATTTATCATAGGTTAAGATTTATCACATTATTTAATTTATAATACTATATCATAATGTTCAAAATTTGAATATAAATAAATATCTTATATAACTACCTAAAAAATAACTTTGGAAAAATGCCTAAAAGAAATCATAAAAAGTTGTCGTTTAACATTGATACTATACTACACTAGTTAAAAAAAGGCGCTGATTCTATTAATTTAGATTTATGATATCACTCTCATTGGTTGGGCGTTATTCTAGCCGATTGTGTGCCCAATTGCAACAAGATTTCATTTCAATTTCCTAAAAGTACAAATAATCAACTAAACATTTATTGTCATGGTCCGATCCCACGGGTTGGACCGGTACTAGGACCTGGGGTAGTATAAAGCCGTCGAGGCCCATAGTAAGCCTTACTATTGCCAAATCCATAACCAAGGCCAAAAACTGAGGCCCACTATGTGAATAAAATAAAATAGAATATTACATTTTTATTTGGGTCAACCCAACCCGATAACCATCAAAAACTAAATTCAAGGGAGCCCAGCTCAACCCTAATACCACAATTTGCAAACATTTTAAATATCATAAAAATTTTACATTTATTAAAACACCAAAACTTAAATTTATATAGTACTTGACAAAATTATTACTAGTGCTAACACATGCGGAGTTCTATATTACATTTTTAGAAAATAATAATATAAATAAATAACTGTTAATAAACCTGCGAGAATGAAGCAGGTTATTCTGAAAAAGAACTCCTCCTATAGCTTGGAAAAATAGGGTGAACAGGAGTGAGCGTTCGACTTATAGAGTAAGATATTAATTTTAAATACAATTTCTATAACTATCTAAAGCTGATACATCCCTAAGGATGAAATGCAACACAGATCATCATATTCAACCAAACTCAAATAACACTTGCACAAAAAATAATTTGGAGCACTCACACACCCATATATCACATCAGATATATATACATATGGGAGTTGATCCCCTATACAGCTTTTTTAATCCAATGCCTGCCAGCGAGATCAACTCGAGTCAGACTTTCGCTTAATAATCTAAATGCGGGGGTCAGTGAGACTAAGTCAAAGTTGTACTCACCCTGACTTTCACAAAAAGGAAAGGGCCCCAAGTGAGACTAGCTCAAACCGATTTGCCCATCCTACCCATTTCCATTACACCACACCACACGTACGCCGACATACTCACACAGCTCTAAATTACCCTAAGGTGACATTCACTTCCATTTTTGCAAATAAGAAAATGCAACATAAAGCACGCCTAGTAGTTAGCTACATACATATATTTGTATGTGATGTATGAGTATACTTTGAATATATAATAATATTGAAATTGTAAATAAAATCAATATCTACTTACTGATCATCGGAGACTATTGTGGTGGCTGAGTGAAAAAAGGATGGCTGATCCTGATCACTGAAATAATTATATTATAAATTTTATTAGTACTAATTTAAAACAAAACTTTAAAGAAGCAAAAGACACCCTAATTTATGCTGAAAATCCGGTAAAGTCTTTCATGTACCTAGAACCTATCCAATTTGCAAAGTAGTTCAAATAACACTTCTAAATCACAAATCTCATAGCCATATCTCATCAATATCATGTGGCCTCTTCTGGACTCTCTAAACCAGGCAATAATCACAAAATTGAAAAAATTATATTTTAGCCCCTAAAACTAACATTCTGGAAAAATCACTCAAACAAGCTCTAAAAATTCTAAAATTTTGCCACACAGTCCTTAACAAGACCATAAGACTATTGCAAAAATAGTTATAATTTTCTAACCACCCATGAATATTTTATGAATTTTTATTCTAAACTCAATACTAGATAATAAAGGAAACTTAGGATTGGGATTTACCTATATTGATTCCGGTACTTGGAAACACGGGGCATCTGAAAATGGTAGAATGGACTTTAATATTGGCCACATTCTAGGACGGGCCGCCAGGCAGCCGGATCTGGCTAAAAACTCGGTTTCAGGCACTAGTGAACTATCATCAATCTAATTGTATCTAAATTAAGCCAAAAAATTATTAATAATTATTATAAAATTATTTTTAATTTTCAGAATTGAAAAAGTCTGAAAATCTCACTAAGCTATCTGACCGTTTGATAATCGTCTTTTTCAAACGGTATCTGACCGGAGTAGGGTCGGTCCCATCTCGAAGGTTTCGTTGCCTTGAGTCTATTGGTGGTCTCAGATTTTGATTTGACGGTCGGATCGTCGGGATTGGGACTAGTGGTTGAAAAAACTCATTTTCTCTCTCCTCATTTTGTGTGATTCTAGTGGCTGCCAGTGATGAGGCTGGTCAAAAAAACTTCCTTAGGTGGAGGGGAGTTGATTGGGGCTGGTGTTGCCCACTGTAGGAATGTCCCTTCAATCAATTTTTATTATATATATATATATATATATATATATATATATATATATATATATATATACACCCTATATACCCTTAACGTTTTAAAATATTTAATATTTTATTAAAATAACTTATTAAACCTTAATTTAAAATAATATTTAATTATTATTAATATATAAAAATAATACTATTGTCATTTAAATACATTTAAATACATAATATTTTATTAAAACACCTTTATCAAATCTCTAATTAAATTAATATTAAAATATTAGTAATAATAATAAGAATAAGTACTTTAAATTTACAATATCTATATATAAAACTAAAGTTATAATAAACATTCAATATTTCTAAGATTAAATCCAAGATTTCAAAATAATTTTATAAAATATATTAAAATGACTGAATAAATTTTTAAGCAATTAAATACATAAACTATTTATTCCTTAGCTAATAATAAGATCAAGCACAGCTTAATGAATTGTTTAAATCAGTAAAGTAATATTAGAATAATATTAAAATTTATATATTAAAATTTATATATATATATATATATATATATATATATATATATATATATATATATATATAAATTCGGGTTGTTACATTTATTCTCCATGTTTGCACGTTTTGCTCTTCTCCCAAAAACAATAAGATATTCTTTTAGTTTCGATAGAAGTGAAACTCTTTCAATCGTCTCTTATTCTTCTCCCCGACAAAACTTCTTCTTCTCCAAAAAGCAAATCTCTTGATCATCTCTTCTTCTTCTCCCAAATTTTGCCTCCTCCCAGACTTCGTCTTCTCCTAGCCCTATTAATCCTTTCATTCACAGTCATCACAGTCATAACGACAAGTTAAGCTCCATTATAATGAGTCACAAGAGATTCGATTTTTACCACAAAGTTATTCCAAGAGATCTGAAACTAGTATGTACAAATTTTTATCCATTCATCTGTTCTTCTTCTCTCAAAACACTTTTTTTTCCTGAATTCACACAATTAAAAAAGATGTTAATACAAGATTGCATGCTAAAGCCTAAATATCTAATATAAAAATTTAGGCTTTTTCTGTGTATGAATTTTACATATTATGATGCTTGCTGAATGTTGGCCTTTTTTTTTTCTTTGAATATGTGTTTAATCTATATTAAAGTTTTAATTTTTTTTCCCTGATTAACCTTAATCTGATTTTTAGGTTATTATTAAATGGTGTGTGAATTATCATTATTTGCTATAATCATCTCTTTTGTAAATATTTTGTGTTTAATTGTTTAATCTTTAATATTTTCGTATCCTGATTTCTCGTTAACTTTTACAATATACAGATATATTCGTTGTTATTACAGAAAGTCTCTACATACATAATTCATAAATCAGGCAAACTATTAGCACAATATGTCATTTTATATGTGCAAAGCAAACAAGAACACGCATGGAGAGTGAGAGTCATAATAGAACAAATCCCTAATGAACATGCACCTCAGTATTTTCTTGACCAATGCATTAGTTATATGATAGACTGGTATAATATAAAAGCTTTGTGGATTTTGAGTTTCAAGTCATTTCTCATGAAAATATGCATGTCTACATTTTAATGAGAAATGGGTCAGAATTTAAGTGTAATGCTCAATCTCATCCCCTTCTTACTGCTGCTACTGCATCAACACAACATTGTATAATTGAAATCTCTGATGAAGATAGTGAAGATGATAGTGAGGAAGACATTGAGAAAGATAGTGAGGAAGATAGTGAGGAAAACAGAGAAGAAGATAGTTAGGATGATAGTGAGGAAGACAATAAAGAAGATAGTGAGGATGAGAATCTTGCCAGTTAAGTGTTGATAACATAATTATCTTACTTTCAAGTTTTTTAATATATAAAGATTATTAAGCATACATATTCTAACAATGCAAATTTTTTTCTTGTTTATTAGTGAATCTAAATGTGATACCACCTCGACCAAATGATCCAAGATTTATTTATAGCCTGGACAAGAATGATTACAAGTACAAAGTAGTAAGTTAATTTTTAATAGACTTTGAATTTAATAATTGTTGATTTTATAAAATATTTTATGAATCTTTCCAATTGAGGCTAATTTAGTTTTTCTTCATGTCATAAAACAGAACATCCCCATTGATTTCACAAGAAATCATGCTAGAGTTGAGAGGACGAGGTTGTATGTTTACAGTACTGAGAAGAGGACATATTGGAGGTATGAGTACGTTCCAAGGAACAATGCTAGAGGATTGATGAAGAAAGCAAGGATTGAAAGTGCATAGATCCAGTTTGTCACAATCCACAACTTGAAGAAACTGAATCAGTAGAGTTCATCATGACTACAAATGAAGCTGCATATGTCCTCTTTTTTGCCATAATCAGAAGGCCAAATTAATAATCTATTGATTTTTGTTTACTATTAGAACAACATATAAATGTTAATATTAGGAGTATTTAGCTTTAAAAGCTTATATATACATGTTTTGGAGTTTTTAACTTTGGAGTATTAATTGTATTTGGAGTATTTGACAATATGTAAATGTTTTATTTAGAATATTTAAGAATATGATTCATCTAACTTAGCTGCTATGGTTTTTCATTATATTACTGTATTATATTAATCAACTTAAATTATTGTTTTTTAATCAAGTATGCATTATTAGTTTTATCTGTGTATTAATCTTTATATATTTCTATAAACCAACTCCTATGAAATGAAGTTGATCAATATAACAAATTGGAGAATATAATTTGTTAAGTACAATAATAAAGTAAGAATTATATAAGGTTACAGGTTAATAAACACAACAACATCCCATACATATTGTAACCTTTGTAATTTATACAACTGAGATTTATCTCCATCAATTATTTTAACACTTTAACCATTAAGTATTGTGCCATTACATATTAACACTAGAAAACATATAGCATATGTGCCATTTCATGCATTTTGCAAGTCTTCGCTATCAGAATATATAAGGCTGTACATTACTAGAATACACAGTATATCTTCAATTTATTATGCCATTGCATGCCCCAATAGAATTATCACAATATATTTTGGAACCCTACACCAATTTGTATTGAGCCACTCAATTTAATTAAGTCAAAAAAAGTTATTGTTCCATTCATAATGGCGTGCATACCTTCCATCTCTGTATATAGTTGTTAAGCAAACTAAACAAAAGCACCCTTAGCTATCAAAACAATAACACTCATTTTCTTCAAGTCTATTTTCTCCCAACTTCCATTTTTCTGTAATGGCAAACACTCCTGTGAAGAAAAATGATAGTAAATGAACTATGCCAGCTTTACAAGCCATTTTAGAAACTATGTATCAACTAACTAGAGGTTAACTTCTTGCTTTAAAGGAAGAAATTAAGCAGCTAATGAAGAGAATGGTGAAGGTATATGGAGAAGATGATATTAAGGTTATTATGTTGCAAGATTTTCCTCTCATGAATGTGCACGAAATGATGATAGAAGTCATTAAAATGGAAAAGAAAGAGGCTACAAGGAGATCTGAGATATTGCAAATTTCAGTTAATTCTTCTGAAATTTGATGGATTACACCTATTTATGTGAAATGAAAGATCTTTTTGATAAAGCCATTTTTTTTATGAAGGTGTTAACGAAGTATCTAATATGATCAACTCTGTTCTAAGATGTTTATTTTTCATTTTATCTACATCACTGTATTTCCTTTTTATTCATGTTCTAAATGAAGCAGTGATGCTATCAATTTCTGTTTATGAGAACTCTTATTTTAAATATTTAATGGTTTATAATATAATTAAAAATTCCATTTGAAATGATAATTCAAAATGTATATTAAAAAATAATTAAATATTCAAGAGAAATAATTAAACAATGTGAAAAAAAAAAGATATCAACATCAAACAAAATAAAACCTACAAGTTAAAATTTATAATGCACTTAGCATTACTCTAAATGTTGTAGTCTAGCTATAACTACTTATTCATCTCTCTTTTTATTTTTCCTATAATTGCAACCTGCATTTCAAAAGCCTCAAACAATAATTGAGAACAAAGTAGAGACCAAAACTCCTACAATGGCAATAAGCCAATTACAAGGCAAAAGGCCATTCAATTTAAGCTTTGCCAAACTATCATCTAGGGCATTTGCTTTCTTATTAACCAAAGGAAAAGGAGACAATAGAGAACGAAACTTCAACAACTATTACTTCTACCCAAACTTTAATTTCCTAAGCAGTGCTATGATTCTCATTTTGCAATGCTGAGAGAAGGGCTACTGAATCCAACTCAAAGATGAGGGCTACTGAATCCAACTCAAAGATGATTCACTTAGCCCCTATCTATCTTATTAATTGGATTGCTTCTAATATTGCCTAAGCTTCTCCAACTAAGAGCAAGGAATAAAAAAATTTCCTTGGCTGACCCATCAATAAGACTCCACAATGATTCCCAAACATGACCACAACCTTTTATTTTCTCTCTTTTGTTAACCTTATATTAATGCAGATTAGTTGAGGAAGTAACACTATGTTTGACAATATTCAATACTATAAAAAATACAAACAAGATTTACTACAACTAATAAAAATTTCTTGCTAAACTATAATATAAGACAATCCATTTTCAAACTAGTGTGTTTTTACAATTAAGCAAATCTTGTGCCAATCCATATTGGAATTCTAAAATCAACATCCATTAGTGTAGTTCCCCCTTTTTTTTTTTTTTAGATTTCCATGTTTTCCTTTTTTTAGCAAATAACACTATTTGTTGACATTTTAATTCAATTATTGAACAATTGATAGACAAAAAATTGTAGGCAAAAAATATAATATTTAATCTTGCTTTGCTGAATACAAACCAATATACATCCCAACAAATAGAGCAATTAACAATTGACTAGCAATTAACAATTGACTAACATTTGAATTATCAGATACATTCTCTTATTCTATAACTTTTGCATTTGATGTTGATGCAATAATATTAGATGATGAAGCTTCTCCAACTGAAGATAAAATTGTCTTTCTCTTTCACTCAAAATAATAGTTATAAGCTTCAATAGCCTCTGCCTCCATATCATAAAATTTGTATAAACTCTTGCTAACTCTAATAACATTAAGTGCACATTCATGCAATAAAAGTTACATTCCACAATTAGCACCTTCAAAAACAATATAATGCTTTTGTATTTTCCTTCCTTTACCCATAATGAAAAATAATAGCAAAAAATGGATTCAAAAAAATGATATTATCTTGTTTGAAGATGAAAGGAACTCCAAATATGACTCTAATGGAAAATGGAGGGTGTGGGAAAAAGATAACGAAGGAAAGTGAAAATTTGAAGATAAAGATAGAGGGAGAGTATTTGATGTAAATATTTGGCAAGAAGAAGAAGATAAGATGTTCTTATTGGAGAAATAGGGGGTGTATAGAAGAGGCATCGTATAGAAGAAATAAAAATGAAGATGCTCTTGAAGAACAAATATGATGATATCTTTAAAAAAAAAATGAGAGAAGGGTGGCGAATAGAAAAAGAGGGCGTATAGAAGATGAAGAAGGAGATGAAATGAAGAAGGAAAAATGATGTAGAGGTAGAAAAAATTGAAGTGGCAGATATAAATTAGTTGACATATGCATAAAAGGTAATAACTTAACTTTGAAACTTGTAATGTTTAATAGATAATAGAAAATTTATAATGCTTAATGGATGAGAGATAATTTATAATTTAAATTTTAAATTTTACACATTATTTTAGAAAAATTTCTATGAGGATAATAATATAAAATCTCAAATTTTTAATAAATAAAATTAAACAAATAAACTCATTAATTCATATTTAATACGAATTTACTTGATTTCTTAAATTTTTTATTATTATAAAATAAAATAAGACAAAATTTCAAGAATCCTTAAAAGAAACGGAAAAAAAAAAAAGATTCTGAACTCTGAAATAGCAGCAGTTAAAAAAGAAAGATAAACATAAACAGAGACAAATGTTGAAAATGGCAGAGAAGTAGCAGAAGAAAGAGAAAACAAAACAAGCAAAGAGCAAGGGAGGCGGTGTCGTTTAGTGGTAAAATCCACGCGTGGGAGAGAATAATTGGGAAAAAGAGGACCCTTGTGTCTCCAGTCAACCAGGCATGACTTCCCTCTCCACCCCAACACTTTCTCCTCTTTGCCTTCCTTTGCCTTGCAAGAGCTCTTTCCTTCCCCTCTTTCGCACGTGTTTCCAGCTCATTTCCCTTATCTTTCTACTATTATTTATATTTATATAATAAATAAAATATTTTCCTTACTTCCTCTTCCGTAAACTAAGCCAATTTTCTAAATGGAAACATCACTCACTTTAATCAGTTTTCGTTGTTCAATATATTAGTCGATTGATTCAACACGATTAAAAACAAGTTTAAATAATTTTTTTAAAAATATAAAAATTTGAAAAAAAATTCATGTTAAGTCCTAAAAAAAATCCTCTTATAATCTCAAAAAATTATTAAATAGAAATTAATTAATAAATTTAAATATTAATTATAAATGTAATGTTTATGGCTATCTAATATCCATGAAAGTAGAAATAGAATAGAAGTTTAGGCATATCTTGATTAAGGCTAAGCATTCGATTCAAGTCGAATCAAATTGAATCGAATCAAATTAAAATATGAAAATTAAATTCTATATTTTAGAAACCAAATTCAATAGAAAAAAATGAAAAATTAAATTCAATCGAACCGTTTTATTTCAGTTTAGTTCAAATTGATCGGTTTTAATTTTTATTATTTTTTAATTTAAACTTAATTTTCAAGTTATTTGATCTAATTTTAATCTTAGTTTGAATCTAATAACCATTAATTAATGAAACTAAATAATATATATATATATATATATATAATTACGTATAATTCATAAATTTTCTATAAAAATAAATTAATTCAAAAATTAATAAAACTATTTGATTCAGTTTAATTTAACTGATTTTTTTCTCTTCAAAATTTTATCGAATCGAAATAACAGAAATTTTTATAATATAAAATCGAGTCGAACCGAACTGAAATATCTTAAAAATTAAATTAAATTATTAAATTAAAATAATTTAATTTAATTTAATTTAATTTATTCAATTTAAATTAAATAATACACACGCAAATCTTAATTAAATGAAATCCAATTGATATTTAAAAAAAAAAATTCAAGCCTGACTAACTACTGGCCTAATGTCCATATTGTCGGCTTTCACATTTATGGAATTTGGCTTGAAAAATATTTTCCCCGGCTGCCTTATAATTCTGAAAGGGCTCCTTTTGACACTTGTCTGCATTCTATTCTTTGCTAATGAATTTCAGAAAGATCAGCAGTTCACAACCATTGAAACTCACTGTCATGTTCTAAAAATGATAAGAATTGTTTGCGTTTGTGCTTAGATTTTCTCTTATTTATACTTAAAAAACAATATACCATAGCAATAATAATTATATGATTATTTCATACATCTCATTTGATAACGGGTGGTGTAAAGGCTAGTATGTTTTTAATACACATGGTATGTATTTATAATTTACTATTTTTATATATAAATTTTATTTGTTTATATGATATAATATTATAATAATATATTTATTATTATTATTATTATTATACAATAATTTTTATTTTTATGAAAAATTATTTTAATAAAATTAATTATTTAATTTTTTTAAAAAATATTAGTTAATTTATATATTTTTATTTTATTTATTTTTTAATTCCTTCATCTAATATAAATTAAATTTTTTATTAACCAATACATTCAAACAAGAGATAAATTACTGGTACATAGATTAAATAATTCAAGACTTAAAAAGTAGAGTTAATATATAATTATATTTTTTAAATTATAAAGAGTAAATAAAATTTAAATTAATATTTAAAAAATATTAAAAAAAATTAAAGAGTAAAAAAATAAATAAATTAATATATTTTTTAAAATAAAAAAATTAAATAATTATTTTATTAAAAATAAAAATAAATAATAATTTTTTTAAAACTGATAGATTTTTAATATTTTTTTTATATAGTTCTTTTAGGAGGTCTTGGAGCTTTGACTAGGTTTGCATTCTTCAGAAAGTACAGAAGTGCAAGTCTCCCTGTGTGTCTCTTTCTCTGGAACATTTATCCAATGGTGTTGTTGGTCAGATTAGAAAGAGCAAAATCCTAGAAATGTGTGGATTTTGTTCCTTTTTATCCATTGATCTTATTTTTCTATTTTCTTAATTAGCGGTGGATTTTATTCGATTTCAGGATTCTTTCTGTGCAAGCGTGCGGTCTGATCCATAGGCGAACCACTTTAATTTACTCACTCATTTCAACTCCTCGTTGGATAACCTACAAGACAGTCCAGAAAAAGTTACTCACGAAAATTATTTTATTTAAATTTAAATTTAATTAATATTTTTAAAATTTAAATTCACCTTAAATTTAATTAAAATTTATTTTTAAATGTCAAAATTTATTCTAATTCTAAATTCGATTTAATTTTATATATTTTCATTAAAAATTTACACAAAAATTATTTTTATTAATAATTTATATTTTAAAAATTTAATATTTTTATAAAATATTTTAATCTTATTTTATGTAAAAATATATATATAAAAATTTATAAATAGATTCAAATAATAGATATTTAATATATAAAATTTGAACATAATCAAAACTCATCACGAGTATTAAATTTAAAATCTGAACCTATTTCAAATTCAGCTATATTACCCAAACTCATCACGAGTACTCTTTTTATTAAGTACCTGTAAAAATTAGACCCGTTACCATCACTAACCCTTCTAGATTCCATACTTAAGTTAGGATTTGACAATTTTCAATTCAATATATATTTTTATTTTAATATAATACTAACCTTTCTAATTTTTTATATAAAAATTCATAAGAATCATAATGAAAGATTATAAATATAAATAATTCAAAATTTTTATTCAAAAACATTTCGTCAAAAGAGAATAATTTTTTATGTAATAATTAGTTGTTTTCATTTTGAATGATTAAAAAAAATACTAACTTTTTGAAAATTTAAGCATTTAAAATCATTAAATGTCATTAGAGTAATAAACTGCATTATCAAGATCTATTGATAAATGATCATTACCTTTCTAATACCTTTCTAATTTCAATTCCATAAGATATAATCCATTCTAAATATAAATAAATAAATAAGTAAATATATATATATATATATATATATTAATAAATTGATTATAATTTTATATCAATTTAAATGAATATAAATATTTGTTTAAAATATATATGTATGGATGTGTACACACAGGAATTTAAATTCAATAATAAAAAAAAATATTCATCAACCACTTAATTGGATAGCTAGATTTTGTGGATTTTTTTTTTTGGCAAGAAATTTATTTAGACCCTTGAAGTTATGCTAAATATTATTTAGACCCTTGAAGTTATGCTAAATATTCACATAAGTTTTTAAAATGTTTCGGGGTTCAAACCAACCCTTCAAGTTTTAAAAAGATCAAATAGGTCCTTTAAATATTAAAAATAAATCAAATAAGTTTTTATTATTTTAGGGATAAATAGGTATTTAATTTTTAAAAATAGATAAAAAAAATTAAACTATAATTTGTTTCTAATATAAATCTAACTAAAATCATGCATAAAAATCTTTTTAATCCACATAGTCCTTATCAGCCGGCTTACATATCTAATTTACAATATTCTGATAAGATTATAAATTGGGCAACAAACAACCGTTAGAAAAAAGAGGCCCTCATTGATTAACAACAACTAGTCCAACAAACAAACCAAACCAACCTAACCACTCGAAAACTAAGCACACATCTGTGAACCCAAACCCCATACCTAGAAACCTTGGGAGAAACAGGAGGGATTAAGAACAAAGAAGCTAGCCGACCACCATCTGTAGTTGCCACCACTTTAGATGTCGAGCAAATTGAAGCCAACAACATTAGTTAGCAAACACAAGGAAAACACTAAGATCGCCTGTCCACTCACGGCACCTTAAGGAACAAAGTTTGGGCCCCAACTTCTGCAACAGGGACAAAAACACACAGCTAAACATGGCTTGGGGGAAGAGTTGAGGGGTGGTGGGGGCGGCGGGGGGGTGGTTGGTGGTTGTTGTAGAGCTTTGGCATACAATGCCAATGGATTGACCTTTCCAACCGTGGTGTACAAGCAGATCTCGGAGATACAGTCCAACCAAAGCAAATGAAACCTAATTAAATAGCATAACCACCTGATTGAGATGAAAGGCTGACAAAGATCCATAAGTAAGAAGCAAAACTTCCTCCAAGAGACTGCCATCACCTCTTCATTGAAACACAAACAAAGCCATAACAGCCGCTCCATGTCTCCAATCATCCTAATACTTTCAAACTATACTTTTATAATTATAACTTAATTTTAATATAAAAAAATTTATCACATACTCAAATGATAAATACCTAAAAGAAAAAAAAAAAAAATCTGCATCACAATAACGATAATAAAACAATTATTTATTTTAACTAACAAATTGTAATAAAAACATTTAGCTTTTTAAAATAAATAATTCACTAGTCAATTATCTACTTGTAGTTAGCAAAGAATAATATTAAATCCATAAGGGTATTGATAGATTCATCCCACATTTCTACTTCCATATGCCTAACACTTGATTAATAAAACTAAAGTTGAATTGAAATTATGTTGTCTATTGGTTATAAATCATCTTAAAAGGATAGAGTTAATTAATATGAAATTTACTTGAAAACTATTCAGTAATTAAAATTTTATTTAATTTTAGATCAATAAGTTAAATTAATCAAGTGCAGTTTCAATTATAAGATTTATTAGATACACGTTTTTTCTTTTGGTATAATTGATTTTAATTGGAATTCGAACTCGACATCTTACAATTCTAAAAATTACTCCAGTACTCCAGATCTAAAGCTCATAGCTCCATATTTGTTTGTATACATGGATCTAGATATCTAACAGATATTTATATTTAAAATCCTAACTCAGATCAAAAAATTTCAGAAATTTAGAGTCTAATTCAAATAGTTATATTAGTTATTATTTTTTCAATTGAATTTTTATATTTGAGTTGAATAATCAATTTTTCGGTTTTGTTTGTGGGTCCTAACTTTTAATTAATTCAAATTAGCATTTATATATGCGCATAGAATTCTCTATCTAGTATGATATAAAGAAAAATTTCATTTATTTTTATCTATTTTTTGAGTGACCACCGATGACTACCCCTTCACCCCTTTTTCTTCGTATTTTCTTGGTTTTTCTTTTATTTTATTTTATTTTATTTTTTAAATAATTCTTATATTTGTATCCTTTCAGAACTGATTTTAGATATATGTACTCAAATATATTCTTGTTCATCGATCTTAAGTATTTGTTTCTCTTAGCAAGGATGTACTTCAATTTATCTCATTTTTATGAAGTTGTTCTTCTTAGGTGAGAATTTATTCCTACTTTATCGTATGCAGTGTTTAGATGTATTGTTTTGTTATTTGGATAGAAATGCATTACAATATGCAAATCTTTTTTTCAATAGGTCAAAATTTGAAGGTTATCATATTAGACTTATGTAAAAATTCATAGAATCAAATAGTGCACCATAAATCACCATCAATTGAAGCATGCTTAGTGACGGAGTTAGGAAGCTAGAAGATGCCATGACCTCCTAGCTTTGTAAAAGCAAAAAATTATTTATATATTTTTACGGATAAAAAATATTAGTAGTAAATATATATCAAATGTTGTTTTTCTCCCGTGAAAATAAATTTTGAGTCTGTTATTTAAAGTGCTTCTAACTTATTAATCAAATTAAATGTTTTGTCAATACGATTAAACCCTTTAAATTAAAATTATTATTTTTATTTTTTATATAAGTGATTTTTATTTAATTTACTTATAAAAAATATAGGTTTGTACTTTAAATTTATATTTTACATCTAATTAGTGAAATATATTAAAAAATACTCTAATACAAGCACCATTTAGTTATAATTTATGAAGTTTTATTTGCCAGGTTGAAAGTTGACACCTCTTTTTGTTTGTTGAAGCAAATATAAAAAGCGTGCATGACAATTAAAGTTGAACTAGCATATAAACCATGCGCTTCTCGCAGTGAATTTTTTTAAATATAAATTTTTTATTAAATTTGTATTATTATATTTAAATTATATTGGAACATGAATGAAAATTATTAATATATAATAAACAATAAAATATTTTAAAATTTTACTTAGAAAAAATTGTTTACAATGAGTTATGTTATTTGTATTAGCTTATCTCTGATATGTTTTTCCTTGTAAAATTAAATTACTAAAATTATTAGACTTAGAAAGGAAAAAAGAAAGAGAGAATTAAAAAAAGAAAAACTATAAGATGTATAGTATAGGTTAAATTATACCAATTGCCCTTGAATTTAGGGGTTATTTTATTTTTATCCTTAAACTTTAATTTGTTATAATAAAATCCTTCAACTTTCATTATGTTTCAAAAAAAAAAAAAATTCTCTTAACCTACAACAACGGATTGACAGGTAAAGAAAATCATAGAATTACTATTTATCACTCTCTAAAAAGAAAATCAGTATTTTGCTCACATTCTCTCTATTTTTATGATTAAGTTAATTAATTATTAATAAAATTATTTTATTTTATTTATTAATACAATTGTTTATTATATATATTATTTATTACTTATTACTTTTTTAGGATTTCTTTTTTTATTTTTATTAATTATTATTATTATTAAATGAATTAAATAAAATTATTTTATTTGATGTTGGATAGATAAGATATTTTAATAAAATATTATTTAAAATATTTCTATAATAATAATTAAAAAAAAAAAAAAGAAAAGAGAGAAGAAGAATCTAGACACTTTCCTGTCTAGGTATATGACCAACTTCTCTAATTTTCTTAGACAGAACCCATTCTCTTTCTCTATTCTCATTTCAGGCCCTCTTCTCATTATCTCCATAATTTTTTTGGTGAGCGTCACTGCTCCAATAGTTGGCAAAGCGTCAGGCAACTTTTTTAGTGTTTTCAATTCATCATGAATAATTGACACTTGAATTAAATTATTAAGTTGAAATAAAATTTAGAATATAGTATTCTAAATTAAAGGAGTATAGTATTCTAAATTATTCATTACAAGTTTTGTGAAGGTCGAACTGTTGATAGGGAAAGAGTTAGTTTGGATGGAGTAGTACTGCCCCAAAGTAATCACTTTAAATATCTCGGCTCAATCTTTCAAGTAGATGGGGGATGTGAGGAGGATGTTAGTCATATGATTAAAGCCAGATGGTTGAAGTGGAGATATGCCACGGGAGTTTTATGTGATCACAAAATTTCCAATAAGTTGAAAGAAAAATTTTACTGTAAAGCCATACGACCAGCCATGTTATATGGTAGTGAGTGTTGGCCACTGAAGGAGTCGTATGTGTCTAAGATAAGAGTTGCGGAGATGAGAATGTTAAGGTGGATGAGTGACCATACTAGATTAGATAAAGTCCGCAGTGAGAGTATTAGAGAAAAGGTAAGAGTGGTGTTAATCGAGGATAAGTTAAGAGAAGGGAAATTGAGGTGGTTTGGTCATGTAAAACGTAGACATACAGAGACTCCAGTTAGACAAGTAGAGCACATTAGGTTAGAGGATAGAAAGAAAAGTAGAGGTAGACCTAAACTGACTTGGATGAGAGTAGTACAACATGACTTAGAAGTATTACACATTTTCGAGGGGTTAACCTAAAATCGTTTAGAGTGGAGAAAAAGAATCTATATAGTCGACCCCAAATTTTTGGGATAAAGGCTTAGTTGAGTTGAGTTAAAGTATTCTAAATTAAAGGAGCAAATTATTTATTTATTAATTCAATTAATGTTTAATAACATTTAAATTAATAATAAAAATAATAAATATAAATATAATTTAATGAATAACTTTATTAGTAAATTTAAAAAATGTTAATGTTATTAAAAATAAAATAATTTTATTGATAGTTAATTAAATAATTAATTAATTTAATCATAAAAATGAGAAAGAAAGTGAGCAAAATAGTAATTTCCTTTTGAGAGAATGGCAAAATAGTATATTTATATATTTTTTTTGTCACTTGTTAACCTGCTACTATAGGTTAAGAGGATTTTTTGGAATATAATTAAAGTTGAGAGATTTTATCATAACAAATTGATGCTTAAGAACGAAAATGAAACCTCTTATAAGTTTAGGATGATTGATGCAATTTACCCAATTTTATAAGATTTAGAAAAGGACAATGAGATGGAAAATGTAGGCCAAGAAATCCTTTTGAAGTCATCAAAGAAATCCAGAATAACATTCTACCAAATAAAGTAAAACTACTTAGTGTTATAAATGGAATTTTTTTTTCTTTTTTTTTTTTTTATAGTTTAAGTAGGAGAAACATTTTTTAAATTGGATAGATGATTATTTTATATTGATATATAGTATTTCTATAGAGTTAATTATATTAATTCATGTAAATATTTAGTTTTTAATTAATTTTAATTGCATTTTTATAGTTTTATTTAACTAAAAGTTAATCTCTTTATTTTTAATTGATATTTTTTTTTTTTAGAAAAAATTATACAGATTGATGAAAGTTGAAGAGAAGTCTAAAATTGGGCTAAAAATCTCACCCCAGCCATAAGATTCACATGGTCTGCTGTGGGATTGAAAAAACAAGCATGGCCTCTTGTGGGATGATTGTAGGGCACATGGCCAGCTGTGAGAATGCTTCCTACACGCATGGCTGGCCATGAGATGGTCTTTAAGGGCGTTTTCTCACCCAATGGGCTTCTAACACGTCACGAAGTGAAGGGGAAGAGTTAAAATTGAAGTAAATTGAGAAATTTTCTAAAAAATAGGGAGAGGAGAATACATTTTTGGACTCTCCTATACACTCAAAAACTCAAAAATTTCTATTGGAGCAAGGATCTTGAAAAGGGGATTTTAGAAGCTTGAAGGAGGAAAACATCAATGTCCATCCTAAAGAGTTTTTGTAATGCCCTCACCTTAGATAGTCCGTACATTCTACTGTTCCGATAACTAACGTCTGTTTGGACAGCCAGGATGTCTGGAACTATATTTAAAATGGAGTAAGAAGTCATAAATTGATCAAATAAAGACCAAGAAAAATTAAGGAAAAATAAAAGAAGCAAAGTGCAACTCGATTAAATGAGCCGAGGTTCCAGCGATGAGTAACCCTAATGTGAAGCAACTGTGAAGACAGTTTTCAATCCTGGAATCATGGATAACCCTGTGAAATAATTATTTGGGACTTAATTGAAGAATTTATAAGGTTTAGATGACAATAAAAATGTCAAAGGAATGCAAGAAAATAAAGTCAATCAGTATAGACAATTATAACTCGATGAACATAACGAAGGGCATTTTAGTCATTTCACCCTCAGAGTTAATTTTTGACCAGCATGTCCATTTAATTAAGTGAGATTTATGTCATAAAATATGAAGAAATATTGATAAAAATTTAATTAAAAATAAGTAAAAGAAAGAAGAAAAGAAAATAAAACAAAATGAAAATTTAAAACCTAATTATGACATAAGCATTAGGTAATGATGATGCAATTAAAATTTACTAACCTATTAAAATGAGACAACCACTATAAAAAGGGATAAGAGAAAAATAAATAAAACAAAAACTAAAATCATCTTCTTCAATCCCATAGTTGGTCGAACCACCAGGGCCATGAACTCTTTCATTTATTCTTCCCTTCTAGCTTGAATTTCCCTCTATTCTTGCCCCAAAACCCTTAGGTCCCTTCACTAAAAATTGATCTCACACCTTAGAGAAGTGATTGGCAGCTAAGAATTAGAAAGAATTTGAAGTTTTAGGCAAGTCCAAGTTGGGCACAAGTGAGGTTAGTGCCTATTCTTCTTTCTTCCCTTCTTTAAACTTTGAATTTGAGTTAAGATGAGTTGATATTGCATGAAAAATTAAAGAAATTAATGGGTATGTGAGGGAAATTTTTTGGCAGCCTTGATATATAAGAATAGGATGAGTTTAATTAACATTAAACTTGCCTATGGATGGTATTTGTTGTGTATATATGATAGCTAGGATGATTAGATATGAGTTTACATGAATTGTGAAAATTGGAGTTAGGGTTTTGACCTAACTTAGGGAATTTTGTGTATGAATTGAAATTGATGATGTTGAGATCAAATGTTGACTATTAGAAGTGCCATGAATATGAATTGAAGTTTGGGAGTTGGGTGGAATTGATATCAGGAGTGCTGATTTTCTATGCAAGAATTTGGACCTTGAGTCCAGTGTAGTTTTAAGGCTATAAGTAGAGCTATGTTGCTCTAATTGGTGTGAGGCTAATTGGAGATGAAACCTAGGACAATTTGACACATTTTTTCATGAAGAGACTCTATCCATAAAACTAACACAAAGTGACCTAAATTTGACTTGAATTCGGGTAACCAAAATCTGAATCTGGAAAAATGACTATATAAATAGTGATTGTTCAAATGGCATAACTTTGTGTAGAGAGGTCCAAATGACCTGATTCTTGAACCCATGGAAAGCTTAGACATAGTAGAATAATTTTCATGAAGAATAGAAACCCAAATTCTGACCATAACCTAATCAAATTGCTAATCAAATTTAGCTCATTAAAACTGCTAGAACCAAAATTGCCCAGAAAATCTTGGATATTAACCAACCCGACCTACTTTGGCAAAAATGTCATAACTTGGTCCACAAAACTGAAAATGTAGTGAAGCTAAAGCCAAAATTTCTATAAGACCTAGAACTACAAATTTGGTATTTTGACCAAAACCCAGAACCTAATGCAACTTGAACAAATTGCTAGGATAAATCAGCCATCCAAATCCTGAAATTGAACCAAATAGACACTTGACCCCAGAATAGTTTTTAGATCATATCTCCCACTAAAAAACACTAATTGAGATGAGCTTAACTGTTTTGGAAACCTAAGAAACAGCGATTCAACTTTGATTTTGGAACCTTCCTTAAATTTTGAGTGTAAGGACCCTAAAATGGTAACAAAAAATACTGACCTGAACCTAAAATCCTGAAGGCACAGGTTTCATGAGTCCAGGTTTGTTAATTGGCTATAATTCACTCTGTATAACTAGAAAAATTATGATTCTTGAACCTGAGCGATCTTAAGACATAGGGTAACAACTCATATGAAGGATATTAGACCTAAAAATGATTGTAGCATGCCCAAATAATTAGACAAAATTAGACTCCAGAATCTGCTTGGTTGTGGAACCAGAAAGAGAGACAATGAACCAGTTTTGATTATCTGACCATAACTTGAGTTCTAAAACTCCAAATGAAATGATTCAAAATGATATGAAAAGCTAAGATGAAGGCCTAAAACTTTATTTTAGGGACCTAGATCCAATTTTAAGCCTAAGTACTTGGAAATGTATGACAAAAAAGATGGAAAATTCTGAAACCAATAGTTTTACAGGGTTCAGCACCCTGGACAATCCTTAATCAATTCACTATAACTAGAGTTATACAACTTCAAATTGAATGATTCAAAAGGGAATTTAGGTTACCACATAAAGAAACAATTTCCATGAAGGAAGTATGGCCAAATGGACTATACATCTTGGCCAAATTGCTAGAGGAAATTAAGGTATAAAATATGAAGTCCATGAAATGTCCATGGATTACTTGGAATATGAATGGTAACTCACCTAAATGACTTAATGAACTCCTAAATCATGTGAATAGGTAGTTAGGACTTATATTCCCATCACAAATAGAACTCATAATACATTAGTAATATAACTTGAAATATGAAATATGATTAACATAAATGGATTGTTAAATGTATAAATGAAGTGAAACTATCATTAGGACATTGGTTCCCATCACGAGGGAAAGGAAAAATGCTTTGAGTACCAATGGTACATTAAATCAATTGATGTGAATTGCAATCAATATGCATGATATGATGAATGCATAAATTATGTAGAAATGAGATTTAGAAATTTATGCTTCTACCATGAATAGAATTAAAATAGTATAAAATATAAATGGAACAGGTAATGAAATAATGAAACATATAAACACTTAATGGTACTAATGTACCCATGTATTGCCTAGACATGTGTGTCAGATTGGATAGATTTGGCATGCCAATAGGGGATTGATTTAGCAGTGCTGCGTAAGACTTTATGCCTGTATTTATCACTTTATGCCTGCATTTATGGCTTATATGCCCGACTATCTATTACCAAGGCTTCTTATCCATATTGATTGCATACGTGGTTGATGATCTACGTCCCATGGTATGACGGCCCAAGGCACTACGGTGTCCAGTGCTAGCTATATTGATTACATACGTGGTTGACATTATACGACCCATGGTATGACGGCCCATGGCACAAGTGTGTCCAATGCTAGTTTACCCGCTTATCCAGTTTAGTCAACCTGCCATAAGTTACTTGGCCAGTGAAATTTGTTAAGAATAATAGAAATTAAATAAATAAGTAAGAAAGACCTGAAATGAACTAGATTAAATCTTAAAATTTTATTTATTATGTATGTCACAACCCAACCTATAGGCCGGACCGGCACTAGGACCTGGGCCAGCCTAAAGCTCCCGAGGCCTGTAGTAAGCCTAACTATTCCTTAACCCACTCTAAAGCCCATTTGGGCCCAATTTCAAGAATTCAACCAGACAGAGTCCGACCATAAAATTGACCATTCAATGGGGAGTTTTTGACTCACCCGACCTGTAAACACAATAAATAATAAATTGGGGAGCTCAGCTCATCCTCCACATAATCAAAATGTCATAACTCAAATGAGACCTCAGCTCCCTCATCCAATCCTATCATGCATACAGTTAATAATTTTACATGTCCAACATAACTTTTATAATACGGGCCCAAAATAAAAATAAGTGCTTCGAACACATGCGGAGTCTAAAATTTAACTCAATTGTATAAAATACATTAAATACTATTAATAGACCTGCGAAGAAGAAGAGCAGGTTAGCCACAACAAATAATCGTCTTGTAGCCTAGAAAAATAGATGAACAGAAGTGAGCATTCGACTCAGAGAGTAAAATACCAATTTTAATCATAATCTCTATAGCTATCTAAAGCTAATGCACCCTGTGGAGTGATATGCAACATCCTCATAATTATCATACAATTCATATCATAACAGCAAAAAGGCAAATTTGGAGCACTCACACACCCAACACTGTCAAGTAATACATATATGGGAGCTGATCTCCTATAGATCCCTCTTAATCCAACCTCTGCTAGCGAGTGTTTCTCAAGCCGGACTTTCGCTTAATAAACCAAATGCGGGGTCCCAGCAAGTGTCTCTCAAGCCGTGTCTACCCCAAATTATCAATAAAGGACCGGGTCTCAGCGATTGTCTCTCAAGCCGTGTCTAATCGTCCTGTCCATAACCAATACCATACCACACGCATGCCAACGCACACACACGGCTCCAAATTACCACAACGAATGCCCATAATACTTCATCAATTTAAAATGTAATATAAATCATGCCTAGTATTTAAATACATAGATATATATTTATAAGTGATGCATGGGCATGCTTAAACATATAATAATATCGAAATTACAATTAAAATTAATATTTTACTTACAGGCTTAACCGAAGTCACTGCAGTGACTGGGCGGAAGAGGAAGGTTGTCCCGGCTCACCTGACAATTTCATAACAATTATTTAATATATTTGATTCGATACAAGCTTGGAAAAGACCAAAGATACCCTAAGTCATGCTGAAAATCCGACAGAGTCTTCCCTATACCTAGGACCTACCCAATCTGCAAAAGGGTTCAAAATACACTTCTATATCCACAAATCACACATCCACAACTCAATCACATCAAATGGCCCCTCCTGGGCCCATCCAAACAATCAACAATCACAATGTGAAAAATTACAGTTTAGTCCTTATAATTAACCCCTTTTGCAAAAACTACCCATATGAACTCTAAAAATTCTAAAACTTTGCCCCGCGGTCCTTAGCAATATTACTAAGCTAATGCAGAAGAAATTATAATTTTTTAAGCTACCACAAATATTTTATAGATTTTTAATCGAATTCAAGTACTAGATAATAAAGAAAAAGTAAAGTTTGGGTTTACCTATGCTGATTCTGACTCCGGGAACGCGTTCGGGACGTTTGACAATGGTGGGGCAGCCAAAATCTCTACCCAATTTCGAGACTTTTTCGGTAGCCTGTCTGCCCGGCCCGAAATTTATAGACCCAGGCAACCATTGAATTTCCACGAATTGAAGGTACCCACACGAAGCCCACAACACGGGGGTTAGTACATAATTTTTATGGAATTTTTTAAGCTCATTTAGTACTCGAAAAAATACTATGAAGCTTTGCGGGACCCACTGAGAAACGATGTCGAAAAATTTTGAAATTGGTATTGCCACGAAGCTCTCGACGAGTGGAGGACTCCGGTACTCTTGGTTTTCTCATGGGGTTCATGGTTTGCGAGAAATTTAGCCCAAAATTTGAAATGGGCTAAAACTTTCCTGACAAAAATTGGGCAAACCGCTCAATGGATTTTAGTGTTCTTGGTGTCTATGGAAAGCTCTCAAGGTGTATAAGTGTTTTGGGACAAGACCCAGTCGGATTGGTGGCCGGATTGGACAGAATCAACCCAGGAAAATGAAACGGCATGGCGCGAGTTTAAGAGCTTGTGGCCTTGTTTTTTCGGCGTTCCAAGCAGCGGCCGGCGAGGGGGAAGGGTTGAGGTGGTGCGCCAGAGAGCTGGAGAGGCTACGGTAATGGTGGAGCGGTAAAAGGTGGAGGAGGAGGAGGAGGAGAGAGAGAGAGAGAGAGAGAGAGAGAGAGAGAGAAGACGTCTGGGACGCGCGAAGAGGAAAGAAAAAGAGGAAGAGGGCCGGTCCGATTCAACCGGTCTGATCCGGTCTTGTTCGATTTGATCGGTCTGATTCAGGATACAAAAATTTCAATTTTTACTCTGCCTTGGGATCGAAAACGAGGCCCACAAATTCTGAAAAAATTCTAAAAAACTCAGAAAAATTCGTAGAGTCCAAATATATTTTTAGTTTTTCCAGGTGGTCTTTAAATTAATTTTTAAAAATTATTAAAGTTTTATATTTTTGAAAAATAGAACCCGATTTCTAAAATCCGAAAAAATTTCAAATAATTTCTCAAAATTTAAATAAAACAAAATATAAATAATTACCCATAAAATAATAAATTTAAAAAGTAGGGGTGTTACATTCTTCTCCTCTTACAGAAAATTCGTCCTCGAATTTAACACAAGGCAGAATGAAAGATCAGAATTACACATTAAATAAATAAGGGTACTTGCTATACATGTCCCGCTCTAACTCCCAGGTGCACTCTTCCACTGACTGGCTCCTCCACAAAACCTTAACCATAGGGATCTGTTTTGATATTAGTTGCCTCACTTGGTAATCCACTATGGCTACAGGTTGCTCCTTAAAAGTCAGGTCTTCCTTCAGCTCTACTATATCTGGCTGTAGCACATGAGAAGGATCAGGTATGTATTTCCTGAGCATGGAGATATGAAATACAGGATGAACATGAGAAATGTTGGGTGGTAACTCTAACCGATAAGCAACTGCTCCTACTCTATCAGTAACCTCAAAAGGTCCAATATATCTAGGTGCCAACTTGTCCTTCTTCCCAAATCTCATGACTCCTTTCATAGGAGAAACCTTCAGGAATATGTAATCGCCTATTGCAAAGTCCACATCCCTCCGTCTAGGATCTGCATAACTCTTCTACCTACTGAAAGCTATTTTCAATTGTTCCCTGATTAAAGGAACCATCTCTGAAGTGTACTACACTAGGTCTATATCATGCACCTTCGCTTCTCCCATTTCCGTCCAACACAATGGAGACCTACACTTTTTGCCATATAGTGCCTCATAAGGTGCCATCCCTATGCTGGAATGATAACTGTTATTGTAGGCAAACTCCACCAAGGGTAGCTGATCATCCCTTTGACCTCCAAAATCCAAAGCACACATGCAAAGCATGTCTTCCAGTGTTTGGATTGTCCTTTCAGACTGCCCGTCTGTCTGAGGGTGGAAAGCAGTACTGAAGTTTAACTGTGTGCCAAGTGCCTCCTGCAACTTCCTCCAAAATCGAGAAGTGCACTGGGGCCCTCTATCAGACATTATGGAAGTAGAAACTCCATGCAATCTGATTATTTCTCGAACATAGAGCCGGGTGTATTGTGCAACAGAATATGTGGTTTTCACAGGCAAGAAATGAGTTGATTTGGTCAGACGATCTACAATTGCCCATATCAAATCATATCCCCATGTGGTACAAGGCAACTCAGTTACAAAATCCATAGTGATCATTTCCCACTTCCATTCTAGGATAGGGAGCTCTTGCAGCTTCCCTGACGGCCTCTGGTGTTCAAACTTCATTTTTTGACAAGTCAAGCACTTGAACACAAAATCTACTATGTCTCTCTTCATGCCATTCCACCAGTAGCTATCTTTCACAACATGGTACATCTTGGTGGAGCCTGGGTGGACATTGTATAGTGTATAATGTGCCTCTCGCATGATTTCATTTATGAGAATGTCCACGTCGGGCACACATATCCTGGAACCTTACATAAGGGTGCCATCATTGGCAAATCCAAACTCACCACCTTCACCCTGCTGTACTCTTTCTATGATCTTCATCAATTGCTGGTTTATGTGCTAGGAAACTCTGACTCTGTCTCGCAAGTCTGGTCTCACTGAAAAATGGGCCAACAATACCCCTTCATCTGAAACATCTAAGATCAGACCTTGATCCATCAACTCGTGTATTTCCTGAATCAATGGTCTCTTCTCCACTGATATGTGCGCTAAGCTGCCAGAAAATTTTCTGCTCATAGCATCTGCTACTACATTGGCCTTCCTAGGGTGGTACTGGATGGTACAATCATAGTCCTTCAAAAGCTCCATCCATCTCCTCTATCTCAAATTTAAATCCCTCTGTTGGAAGATATACTACAAACTCTTGTAGTCGGTGTATGTTTCGTACACTTCACCGTACAGGTAGTGTCTCCAGATCTTTAGTGCAAAGAGTACAGCTGCCATTTTCAAATCATGGGTGGGGTAGTTCTGCTCATGCCTCTTTAGTTGCCTTGAAGCATATGCCACTACTTTTCCATTCTGCATCAAAACACACCCTAAGCCAACTCTAGAGGCATCATAGTACATAGTATATCCTTCACCACTCATCGGTAACGTCAACACAGGGGCGGTAGTTAGACATTCCTTAAGCTTCTGGAAGCTCTCCTCACAATTATCTTTGCAAATGAACGAAACATTCTTCCGAGTTAACTTAGTTAGGGAGCTGCTATCCTAGAGAAATCCTGTACAAAGCATTTATAGTAGCCAGCTAGGCCTAGAAAACTTCGCACCTCAGTGACTGTTGTAGGCCTAAGCCAATCAGTTACCGACTCAATTTTCTTGGGATCCACTTGAATGCCTTCACTAGAAACCACACGTCCCAAGAATGAGATGCTTTTTGGCCAAAATTCGCATTTTGAAAATATCGTATATAGTTGGTGCTCCCTCAAAGTCTGCAACACCATCCTCAAATGCCACACGTGTTCTTCCTCGGTCTGAGAGTACACCAAATTGTTATCTATGAATACGATGACAAAATTGTGACACCCCTTACCCGTCTACAGTGTAGCCAAGCAAGATATGCCACACAGTGTACCGGAACACCATAACTTTTCTCATTGATATTTATCAGTTCTTAATTTATTTATTATAGTTATTAAGTAAAATTTATGAAATTGATCTCATTTAGATCATTTATTAAAATTATAAACTAATTTGTGGCTCCGAAAATTTTATAGAAAATCCGGCAGAGTGCCGGCTAAAAATGGAGAAAATAGTTCTTCGGAACCTGTAGAAAAACACTTCCATTAATTTCTAATCATTCTCAAACTCCATTTGTATCACATCAATTTACAACAATTTCTTAACAATTCCTCCATTTGTCATTCATTCATTTCACATCATCATCATGCTCAAATCATAAGTAAATTCTCACATAGTATTTATAATAACAAAGTTACAAATACTTACATTAATACAAAATTATATTACATATGTTTCAAATATACATGATAAATAAGAGTTTAATTACAAAACTTACAAAAATTACAAAATACAAAATGGGACCTAGTGTCCTATCAATGCATTGTAGTCTATGAGGTGACACGGATACTATGCAGAATTGTGAATGGCCTTACCCAGTCTGTGGTTTACTGGGCTCTCTGTCCAAATTTTTAGTACCTACGCGTTGCAAAAGCAACGCGCTAAGCATAAAGCTTAGTGGTGCCAATAATATAAGAAAATATGATATGAAAATAAAAATAATAATTTCCTAGTTATTATGTTTATAAAAAAAATGAATAATTACTAACTTATTGTTTAGTCGAAGGCTAATTACATTTTATGATATTACCTTCTTCATGCATTTTGTTAATTGTTTTGTTCATGATTTTGAGCTTCTTTATTTTATTGTAATCATTCTTGATATTTAATTTCTTTATTTTCTTTAGTAATCAATTCAATTATAATTATACTTTTCCATGCCCAAGTAACCTATACAAATTGATCGGACTGGATAAACGGGTAAACTAGCACTGGGTACCAGGTACCTCGGGCCGTCACACCATCAGTCACAATGTGTCTCCTGGTGTGCAAATAGAATGGCTAATAAGCCATAAAAGCAATAAGGCATAAAGCCAAGTATAACATTATAATCAGTATGGCCATAGGCTATCATCACAGAATGGCAATGAAGCCATACATCATACGCAGTACTGCTATTAGAACCCTATTGGCATGTCAACCTTTCCAAACCAATCACATTAGGCCTACTAGGGCATATTACAAAATCATTTCTTGAATATTTGTACTTTACATGTAAGGTTACTATTCATTTCATTAGTCAATTAAAATATTGACTTTTTCATAGACAATAGGTATATTGGTTGTAATATCCCCAACATACCACATTTTGCATTCTAAAGTTGTTGGTATTGGTTGCCAATACCATTTCAAAGCTTATTATTAGTTATTCACAATTTTCAGATTTCAAGCATTAAGTTTACTATTCCATTAGTCATTTATACAGTAGGAATTTGATAAAATTATCTTATGAAAGTTGTTCCTTGTTGTGTCTAGTTACATTTCTTTTATGAATCACTCCATTTGGAGTTTTATAGCTCAAGTTATGGCCTAAATACTATAACAGGCCGGATTGCAAATTTTCTAGATTTTATGGGCAGAACCAATTCTGCCCTTTTTGGTACACTTATTGCAGGTTAGTTTTTGAACATCTTATGTTCAAAATTTAGGTTTGTTTTCTTCATGAAAGTTGTAGATCTATGTCTGACTTTCTGCTAGTAACATTTCAGGTCTATTGGACCTTTCTACACTGAGTTATGACTAAATGAATAAACACTATTCATTTGGTCATTTTGCCCAGCAGAATGCAAGTCACCCAAATTAGGGCAATTTTTTGGTCAACTTGGTTTGGTTTTCTGGGTAGGGTTTCTTCACCAAAGTTGTGCCATTATGTGTTTAGTTTCATTTCCAATTGGCCTTGCACTAATTGAACCTATACAACTCTATTTATGGCTGCCCAAACCTGCTAGACTCATAACCAGTTCTGCAGGTCATCAAGGGCAGCATGCCTAAACTCAACTCTATTATCCTTACTCACTTCAATTCCTCCTCACACACATTCAAATGGTCACTAATTGACCATTACAATGTTAATATACCATTACATAAGCAAAACTCTAATTTTTCACAAACCCTAATTTCCAAAGTGTCCATTTCATGCTATCCATGCCATTTAACACATCCAACACACATAATTCAACATCTAACTCAAGTTTTCTCATCACAAACCACTTCTAAACAATTCAATTCATACAAATCAATAAATCTCATCCTTTTCCCATGGCTGCCGTTTTTCTTGGTGTTCATACTCATGTATTTTATTTCAATTCCTTACAATTTCTTACTCAATTTAAACCTCTAATACGAAATAAAGAGTGAGAGATATGAAAATAAGCACTAACCTCAAATAGCAAGATTCTAAGTCTTCTAATTCTTCAACTCCTCCTCTTCTTTTTACCTCTAGTCACTTTAGCAAGGTTAGATATCAAGTTTTTGTGTTTGGAGGTTGGGAAAATATGGAAGATTTTGATGGGAAAATGAAGCTTAAAGAAACATCAATGGAGGAACATTTCAAGAAGTGGTTCAGCCATGAGATGAAAGTGGAAGAAGAAGACCAAAATTTGTCTCTTTTAATCCCATTTTATCTCTTTAAATATGTGTGTCATATGGTAAATGGTTAGTAAGCTTTTATTGCATCATCTTTACATGTGCATGATGTCATAAATGTTATTTTTATTTCATTTCCTTTCTTTTCTTTTCTACTCATTTTCAATTTAATTTCTAACAATATTTATTCATATTTTATGTCATAATAATTATTTACTTAATTGGACAAGTCGGTCAAAAATCACCTCGAAGGCGAAATGACCAAAATGCCCTCCGTTTGGCTTAACAGACTAAAATTGTCTGTACCAATTGAAAAATTTTTCTAAACCTTTTCTTGGCATTCTAATGCCATAGAACCCTCAATGACTCTTCTCTGGAGTCCTAAAAATTATTTTATGAATTTTCTCTCAGGTATAGGGCTCCTAATTACGAGAACCACAACTTCCCACTAGATTACCCATCGCTAGGGCACCGGCTCATTTAACTTGGTTGTATTTTATTTCTAAAATTTTTCCTACATTTTTCTTATTAATATTTGAGTTAAATATAGTTCCTCACTTTAGTTTAAATATTTTTTCAGTCATTCTAGCTATCCAGACAGACACCAGTCACCGGAACAATAGAATGTACAGAATTACAATAGTGAGGGTGTTACAAAAATGGTCCAGGAATGGCCTAAACACCCTGTTCATCAAGTCCATGAAGGCCGCTAGTGCATTAGTGAGTCCAAAAGACATCACCAAGAATTCATAATGACCATATCTTGTCCTGAATGCTGTCTTGGACACATCCTCATTCCTGATTCTCAATTGATGGTAGCCTGATCGTAGGTCTATTTTGGAAAAGAATCTAGCCCCTTGGAGCTGATCAAATAGATCATCGATCCGAGGGAGTGGATACTTGTTCTTCACAGTCACCTTGTTTAGCTGTCTATAATCAATACAAAACCTCAAGGACCCATCTTTCTTTCTCACAAATAGAACAGGAGCACCCCAGGGTAAAGTGCTCGGACGTATGAAACCCTTGTCCAAAAGCTCCTGTAGTTGCTCCTTTAGTTCTTTCAATTCTGCTGGTGCCATCCTGTAAGGCGGAATTGATATGGGGTTTGTACCCGGCACAACATCAATGCAGAACTCTATTTCCCTTCCTAGTGGCAACCCTAGAAGCTCCTCAGGGAATACATCCATGAATTCTCTAACAAGAGGAACATTTTCTATGTTAACACCTTCTACAGATGTATCTCTCACCAATGCCAAATACCCTTGACATCCACGCCTCAACATTTTTCTAGCACTAATTACTGACACCAAATTATATGGAGCCATGCTCCTGTCACCATCAAAGCTAAACTCTTTCACACCAGGTATGTGTAAATACACCTTTTTGTTCCTGCAGTTTAGAGTGGCATAATGAGTTGCCAACCAATCCATTCTCAAAATTACATCGAAATCCATTACTAGTAGAGGAACCAAGTCTGCTGGGAGGATCCTTCCATCCACTACTACTGGGCTACCCAGAAAAACCATATCCACATCTATGTTGTCACTAAGCGGGGTAGCTATAGACAAAGGGCATTCTAAAGTTGTATAGTTCCTACCCAATCTCATGGCAAAATAAGGGGAGACAAATGAGTGCGCAGCTGTGACACCCCTTACCCGTGTATAGTATACCCGAGTAAGTAATGCCACACGGTGTACTGGCACACTCTAATATACCTTACTTAATTTGTGTCATGCTTTTGAAGCTAATTTATGAAATATGATTTATTTAAGCCATTTATCGAAATTATTATTTATTTGGGGTTCCGAAAATTTTAAGGAAATCCATGAGTACCGCTAAAAATGGAGAAAACAGTTCTTCGGAACCTGTTTAAAAACACTTCCAAATAATTTCCAAACAATCCCAACCTCAATTTATCAACAAATTCTCAACATTAAGATCTCAACAACATTTCAATTCCAGTTCTCAATCATCCATCACATGTGATGATCACATATAAATCACAAGTAAATATTTACATTTCCATTCACAAGCACAATTTTCATAATTTACATAAACATCAATATACATTACACAAGTTTAATTACATATGAGAAAACAAAATTAAGTTACAAAATGTCAAAATGACACCTAGTGTCCTACCAATGCACAGTAGAAGTTGAGGTGACACGGACACTGAGCAGAACTGCCGGATGGACTCACCCAGTCTGTGGTCTACTGGGCTCATGGTCGATATCTCCAGTACCTACGCGTGGCAAAAGCAACGCGCTAAGCAATAATGCTTAGTGGTGCAATAATATAATAAAAGAAAATAGCAAGAAAACGAATAGATAGTGAATGTGTATGATTCATTTGTTTAGTATGGTTATATATACATTAATTCAGTAACTTTGTTCACTTTCATTCATTTGGTTGCCCAAGTAACCTACACTAGACGATCGGATGGATAACGGGTAGCGGCACTAGGTATCAAGTACCTCGCCGTCACACCATCGGTCACATATGCATTTCCTGTGCAGTAGCGGCTAACAATGTCAAATATATCGAGCACAAGGCCAAAGCTCAATACAAAGTCGAATGGCTAAAAGCCATAAAATCATAGAATGGCATATTGCCATGTGCAGTACTGCTAACTGAACCCTATTGGCATGCCAAACTATCCAAACCAATCATGTTAGGTATACTAGGGCATTTGAAACTTTTAAATTCTTCAATTTGTGAATTTCAAATTTTTAGTGTCACTATTCATCGTATTGGTCAACAAAAATGTTGATTTTTAGAATAAAAATATGTACATCGACTTTGGCACTCCCTACATACCACATTTGGCATTCCAAACTTGTTGGCATTAAGCATTTATACCATTTCAAAGTTTAAACCAACACAAGCAGAATTTTCAGTTTTGGTGAGTCAACTTCACTGTTCCATTGGACACTGTTACTGTGGAAATTTGAAGAAATGTAAAACATGAAAGTTGTTCCTTATTTTGTCTAGTTGAATTTCCTTTTTTGAATCACTCCATTTGGAGTTTTGTAGCTCCAGATATGGTCCAAAAACCACAGCTGGCCGGATGTGCATTCTGCAGAAATTACCATATCTACAGTAACATGAACAGTGACTGCCACTGCCATTTGGGTTAGGTTCTGGCCATAATTTGGGGTAGGTTCCTTCATGAAAGTTTTTTTTCTATGTCTTAACTTGTTGCTGTAAAAATTTCAGGTCAATTGACCAAATATACAGTGAGTTATGGCCAAATGAACAGTTGTTCATTTGGTCAATTCTGCAGAGGCAGTTGCAGGGTGTCCGGATTGGGGCCAAGTTTTGGTCCTCTTGCTTTGGTCTTTTGGGCATGGTTTCTTCAGCTAAAATGTGCCATTATAAGCCTAGTTTCATGTCCAATTGGCCAAACACCAATTGGACTAACACAGCCAAAGTTATGGCTGTGTAAGTGGACTGAATTTTCAGTCCCTCTGCTGCTGTCTTAGGGCAGCTTACTCCTTCTCTTTGCAATCCTATTTTTCAGTCCATTTTATGGTCAACATACCTAAAATGGTCACTAATTGACCATTAAAATGTGCTCTAACAATTTCCTAAGCCAAGTCAATTTTTCACTCTTCAAAACCCTAGTTCCATTATAGGTTTTCACAACACCTTAAATACTAGCTCCTTCAACAATCACATGCACACATGGTTTAAACTTGGTCTATAGCCCACCTTAAGTCCATCAAAACAATCAAAATAATTCCTTCACAAGGGCTGCCAAAAATTCATAGTATATATACACATAATTCTTGTTCATTTTTGTTGCAATTCTCACTCAATACAAGTTACAATTCATGAAAATAAGAAGTTTTAAGTGTCTAATGCACTAACCTTGATTAGGGCAGATTTTTCCCAAGCAATTCCTTCACTTTCTTGGCTTTTCTTGGCTGCCAAACACTCCAACAAGGTGTGGGGGTAATTTTTATTGAAGGGATCTAGGGTTTTTGGTGCAAGATAAGCAAGGTTTCAAAGCTTGGAAGCTTGAACTATGGTGGAAACCCTCTCTTTTCTCTCTCTACGTTTTTGGCTGGTTTTGGGGAAGGAGATGGCTGCTGGATCTTTGATGAATTTAGTCTTCAATTTGTCTCTTTATTAGTTAGTCAAATAAGGGCTTAATTGTGATTGGTTGGTAATTATAAATGACATCACCATGATGTCATAAATAGCCCTTTTTCCTCAATTTCTTTTCTTTCCTCCACTACTCAATTTCAATTTAATTTCTAGTAATATTTATTCATATTTTATGTCATATTAATTATTTACTCAACTGGACAAGTCGGCCAAAAATCACCTCTGAAGGCGAAATGATAAAAATGCCCTCCGTTTGGCTTAACGGGTCAAAATTGTCTGTACCGATTGAAAAATTTTTCTAAGTATTTTCTTGGCATTCTAATGCCATGGGAACCTCAATAACCCTTCTCTGGAGTCCTAAAAATTATTTTATAATTTTTTCCCTGGGTCTAGGGCTCCTCGTTGCGAGAACCGCAACTTCCCTCTGGTTACCCATCGCTTGGGCACCGGCTCATTTAACTCGGTTGTATTTTATTCCTAAAATTTTTACTAAATTTTTCTTATTAATATTTGAGTTAATTATGGTTCCTGACTTTAATTTAAATATTTTTCCGGACATTCTAGCTGTCCGGACCGACACCGGTCACCGGAATAGTAGGATGTACGGAGTAGTTACCGGGAGGGTGTTACAGCAGCACCTGGATCTATCAAAACACGAGCCTCATAGGAATAGACTAGAAGAATACCTACTGCAATTGCATTGGAAGCCTGAGCATCCTGGTGGGTCAATGTGAAAACCTGAGCTTGACACCTACCCTGCATTGTAGAACCCTGAAATTGACTTCTACCTCCTAACCTGCCTCCAAATCCACATCCTCCTTGTCCTCGGCTCTGTTGGCCACTGAACTGACTGCCTGTCATGCTGGAAGCACTAGGATACAATTGATGAGGAACATTTGCAACAGAACTCTGTGACTGTGGCTCGCTGAACACTGCACATTCTCTAGCAAAGTGACCATACTGGCCACATCAGAAACATACTCCTGAACCCATCATACAAGGTCCTGAATGTCCTCTTCCACACTGCATGCAAGGTGCCAAAGAGGATCCTGAACTAGACCCAAAACTGCTATAACCCAAACTTTGACCACTGCTGGATCCGTACCCTAGTCTGAATCCTCAAGATTGGTGTTTAAAACCACCTTTCTTGTTGCTTCTACCTTTTCCTCTGTGATGACTTTGGTCACCACTATCCATGGTATGTGTGTTGGGAACACCTGAAGAACCCCTCTGCTTTATTCTTCTTTGCCCTTCCACTGTCATCTCCTATATAGCTAATCTCAATCTGTCGAGCTTGATCAACTAACATATCAAAAGACTGATCAGACATCATGGACAGGTTTGCATACCTCTTGTCCAGCCCCTTTAGGAACCTCTTTACTTTTATACTTTCTGTAGCCACTGCTGTAGGGGCATACCTACTCAATTCCAGAAATTCTATAGCATATTCATCTACGGATCTGCCATTCTGCCTTAAGGCCTCAAAGGCCCACTGCTTTTGATCTCTGAAGCTTTCTGGCACAAACCTGTTGATGAATAGTTCCACAAACTGGGTCTAAGATAATCCCTCAATACGAGGTAGTACGTAGTCTATCATCCACTGTCTTGGTACTGGTCCCAATACATGCTGCACACACTCTATAAGCCTCCTATCAGTCAACTGCAACTCCATCCCTGCTTATTTGTAGGAATCTAAAAATTGATAGGCATCGTCTGACACATCATAAGTACCAGGCACCAACTTCTTGAAATTAATTATTTATTTGTAAGGTTCCCCTCTTGGTGCAGTGGGCTGCTGCTGTTGGGGAGGGTGGACCATATATTGTATCAATGGTTCTTTGTAATCCGGCCAAGGTAGCTGCCATTGGGTCCATGGGACCCTAGGCTATAAAAGACTATTCCTAAACTGGTGGTGGCTGCTCTTCTACTTGAGCACCTTTAGGTCTTCTACACCTTCTCCTCGGGGCAGGCGCTTCATCCTGTGCTTGTCGACACCATATTTTGGCCGATCCCCAGAATTAATAAACTTTGAAACCGATCCCCAGTACTAAATCTCTCTGTGCTAGATAACCACATTTTCGATCTCTCCTCATAAGGAATTGAATCAATGCTAAGTCCTCACATCAGTCAAAGCCTTACCGGTCTATTAAATCACTCACTGATCTCTTAAACCCATTGTCGAATCTCCTGACCAGTCAAGTATATTCCTGATCTCTGTTGACAAACGAAATTGAACTAACACTAGATCTTTGTTACCATTTTTGTTGCCGATCTCCCTTTTAAAAGTTTAAGAATAATCAAAGGTTCCGTTCCAGTTTAATGATGATCCTGATCTTAAATGTTCAAGCCCAAATTTCTAATTTTAATCAAGTCTCGTTTAGCGTTGGTTCCCTACCGATCTCATGCTCATTGTGTTTTCCGATCTCTCACACTTAGGTTAATAATCACTTTCAGTTATTTTAACATACTCAGACAATCAAGTGTTTAAATAATTTAGAAATTTTCCGATCACAACCATTCATCGAACAAAAAAGGCATTCCATTTCATTTCATTTCAAGAATTTGTACAAGTTATTCAGCTGGAGGATCACCCCCAGCCTGATCTACATCTTGTCCATCCCCTCTCTCACCTTCAGCCTCCTCCTCACTCTCCTCACCTTCATCATCGGGAGCCAGGTTGGCCATCCAGGACAAGTCTTCCTCTAGGTAATGCTTCTTGAGCTCAGCCAGGAGATCTCTGTGAGCATTCACATAAGCGCCGGCCACTCCAGTCACTATCTCTTCTTCTTTCACCTTGAGCTCCTCAGTAAGGTGAGTGAGTTGAGCCGCTTCATCGGCCCGGAGCGCTTGCACTTCTTTAAAAGTGCGAGCTTGCTCGGCTAGCTTGTCCTCATAGAACTTCATTCGCCTCTCAATTTGAGATATGTAGCCCTGAGCGGATGAAAGTTGAGATCGGAGGGAAGCTGCCTCATGACCCATCCTCTCGACCTCTTTACCCAGGCGATGGGCCTTCTCCCGTATGATGTGCTGGTTCACCAAGCACTCCACGTTCAAGCTCATGGATCCGGTCAAGATATCATCAAGGTTATCCGGAGACAGCCTATCCCGATCTTCTCGAAGACAGATAGAGGACGCCAAGACCTTGGCGAAACTAGGGTTTTCTCGAACCGTACGATTCTTCTCCAGTGAGTGGACTAAGACTTGGGCACCGCGGGAGATAGTCCTCACGTTAGGTTGAGAAGAACCCTCTTCTCGAACAGCTGGAGGAGGTGGAGGCGGCTCTTCCCGGCGAGGAGGGGATCGGACCACTTCTGCGATCACCGGTCCCGAAGGTTGAGACGAGCCTTGTATTTCCCAGGGCTCATGCCTGGGTGTCTGCATTTCCTCAACTCGCTTCATCTCCCATACCTTCTGGGAGATCTCCCTCTTTCTCTTCTGGCTCTCCTTGGAGGCTTCGCCGCTGGCCATACCTGCACAAAGAAGAGGTCAGTGAGATCGCTAAGGTCCTGAGATCTGAGATGTAGAAAATACCGATGCCGAGGTCAGAGAGCTGGAGTCCGCGATCTTTGCCGGTGATCAATTCCATAGTCCAATGGTGCAGCTCGGCGGTCACTGCATCCAAGCAAGAGAACTTCTCTCTGGACGCCTGCTCCTTCAACTCCATCACCATGGCACCCTCTTCCCTATTCAACACGAGACGCTTCGGAATTAAAGGGCCTTGGTGTAGCCAGCTACGAGGGAAACCCTCAAAGCCGTTCGGAATTTTGCTCCTTAGAATGAAGAAGCGGTTCTTCCGCTTTTCGAGGAGGAGGCAGATCGATGAAGAGCCCGCAATGTGGCTTCGCCTGGAAAAACCAGTACTCGTCGTCCTTTCGACGAGTTAACCTATGCAGTTCGGCGAATACCTTAGGCGTAGGACGGAATCCCTTAGCTCGACAGAGGCCTCGAAAGGCTACTAAGATCCGCCACGAGTTCGGGTGAACTTGAGCTATGCACACTTGGAAAAATTTTAAGACTTCCTTAAAGAAGTCGTCAAGAGGGAACCGCAGCCCGGCTTTCAACTGTTCTTCGTATACCATAATCATGTCATTCTCTTCGAAGAAATGATCGGCCCGGAGATCGCCGTGACACCGGATAAGTTCATATGAATCGGGTTCAATGTTATACTCCTGGCTGAATGACGGCAAATCGGTTTCTTGAAGGACCGATGGCAGCTCGTCCATAGGAAGATTCTCTCTCCCTGAAGAAAGTGCATGCCTTGATGACGTCACTTGTTCCCGAGCTGGGACGGAGACTCTAGGAGGTTCAGGTCGCGCCCTTGGCCCGACCACCTCTACTTCATCAGATGACCACGAGAACTGGATGGAAGGAGGACTCGCCGCTCTCTGACCTTCGGCGCCGCTCATTTTCAAAGGAAATAAAGAATTTAAACTAAAAGAAGGATCAAAACCCTTACCGGAGCTTGATCGGAGTAGGAAGAGCTTGAGAAAACGAGAGGATTTTGAAGTTGTTCGCGAGAAGCTGAAAATGACACAAGAGAGCAAATGGCTAACCCCCACCCCTATTTACACTCGTCCGAGCATTTAATGCTCACGGCATCCCAGGCGGTGCATCGGTCAGCGAGATCTGCCAGCTGTTTCTGACACGTCTCATGAATATTTCGGAAATTCCATAAAGAGATTGGCTAATTAGAGATCGGCAGATTAAGATAAATCTTTTGAATTGTGGATCAGTTTAGGGTCATTTAAATTAAAGGTCAGATCGGATAAATACTTCAGAGATCGAAAAATAATTAATGCAATAATAATAAGATGATAATTGACAAATAAAATCTTTATTTCCAAAAGATCGGATTACATCATTTGGGCGATCTCTAGAGATCGGATTGCATTAAAATTGGACTACATCATTTCGGTGACCTCTAGAGATCGGATTGCATTAAAATTGGACTACATCATTTCTGTGATCTCTAGAGAGCAGATTACATTGAAAATAAAATACATCATTTGGGCGATCTCAGAGACCGGTGGAACATCCCATCTAAAGGACCTATGTCAAAGTCAACATTGTGACTGATCCAAAGGATGTCATCAACCGGAACCGAGCCGCTGTCGGAACACCCAATGTGGAGGAAAGCCGCTGTCGGAACACCCAATATGGTGAGAAGCTAAATAAACTTGGAAGAGCAACTGCCAAGGGTCGGCGGAACATTAGTAGTCTTCTCGGCCGAAATCGGTTCGCCGATTATACCGGTCGAACGACTCGAGATCGGCACGATCAAGGTCCGCGATCTAGATCGGTTAATTGGTCCAGTTCTCTCACCATCATCAGACAAGGTTATCACGATTATTCGAGCACCGGGGTCGTAAATTTTCAGTCGGGGAATAAAGAGGTCCATCGGAAAGGGATCAACAGCCACAATCATGGCGAACTGCCGAACAATAGAATCGAAAGTAAGAAGGAAGAGAGGAAAATTGAATGAAGAAAGTCTCTTCTGTCAGGGGTATATATAGGGGAAAATCGGGCATTTATTGCTAAGCTGAAAAAGAAGCGGACGCTTCGGGAATCGAGGGGAATTAATGCCTTGACCAGACCGGGCCTGGTTAAGGGAAATATTGGAATAATAGAGATCGGAAGGGGGAAGATCGGTATGAAAGATCGGAGAAGGATTATGTTAAGAAGATCGGAAAGGAAGAGAGAGCAGAAAACAAAAAGAATAAGGTGCCTACCGCCGTCACCATAATCAGAGCCGAGGTAGTTAAAGCGTTGCAGGTAAAATCTCAACCGCACGCCCCAGAATCGCCCGCATTTCTGACATGCGTACGTCAGGACAGCGCTGTACATTCTAATCTCCACCGTTCTTCTCACTTGTAAGGATGAGCTCGGAGCCCTCGGATCGAAGAAGAAAATGACAAGATCAGCGCCTTTCACTCCTAGCCCTCGGATCACCCCGGACAAGACAATTTGGGACCGTCAGATTAGAAGAAGAAAATGACAAATATTCTAAAGAGGATCTCAGCCGTCCGTTCTGATCCTCTTTAATTCCTGAGCCTCAGATCATGTCCTTCGAAATCCTGACCCTCCATCTCCCTCAAAATAGATCCTGACCCTTCATGGGGAGCACCCGGTTCCTATAAATACCTGTATGAAAACTGTTCAAATGGAGGGAGAGGACGAAAAAAGAAGGAAGTTACTATGGCGGAAGAACTCTGAAATTTAATTCAGATCATCACTCTGCTTTCATAAGAAGAACTTTTGGAACCAGTTTTCTGAAGTATTTTCTTAAAAAGATTTTGAACACTGAAACTTTCCATTTTCAGCTCGTTCATCATCCCGCAGCGTTCACATTTTTCAGTTCCTTGTTATCTTTATTTTCACTTCCATCGCCCATGCTCAATCTCATTTAAACTCGGGTATAATTCTGACTCGATTGCATTTAGTGAAGCACTCTTTGTTCCAAGGTGAACCTTAGGCTCTCGGCTATCAACTTGCAATCTTATTGCGTTTTGTGATTCTCGGTTAGTTCACTAGAATCGACTCCTTATAGGTCAGTATTCATGTTGCCATTTTATTAAGTTTAGTTCTTGTTTTACGCATTTCCATTCTTCTTTCTTTATGTATGTTATTTTCTTTAAGTTCATATCACGCTAGAAAGATATAGGGAAAGGTTGTGCTCTAGTTTATTTCCGTATCGATACCTTTGTTAATCTTTATTATTTCTGAGCGTAAGTCATCTAGTTCCAAGCGATACATAAGTGGTTGGATGAGATGTAGGTAACGGCAACTTAAGAGTCCTTTTGAAATAATGAAAGGTCTGAATAATAAGCCTGGAAAATGGTAAAGCTGAGTCACTAGAATGACTCAGTAGGTCATGGGGTAAGACGTCATAAGACAGAGTAAAATCAAACCTTGGATAACCAAATGGAATAGATCGGCTACCAAAAATGCTGGTAAGGCGACCATATAGGAAGGTCGGAGGATTCGGTTCGGCATCCCCTGCCCAGTCCTAAGGTCCCAATAAGTTAAAGAGGTCTTGCACAGACCCCCTGACAACTTTGAACGTTAGAACCCTTAGCCTTAGGTCCTCTCAATAAGTAAAATTTAGAGAGATCGGAAAGACCCTTATCTGACTGCCGTTTAAATAGAAGAGATCAGAAAGGAGTCTTTATCTGATCCTCAACCGGAATTTCAGCAAATATTTAAAAGAGATCGGAAGAGAGTTTTTATCTGGTTCTCAAGCTTAAAAATTTTAAAGAGATCGGAGGAGAGTTCTTATCCGTTTCTCAAGCTTAAAAATTTTAAAGAGATCGGAGGAGAGTTCTTATTCGTTTCTCAAGCTTAAAAATTTTAATAAATATTAAAGAGATCAGAGGAGAGTTCTTATCCGTTTCTCAAGCTTAAAAATTTTAATAAATATTAAAGAGATCGGAGGAGAGTTCTTACCCGGTTCTCAATCTAAAATTCAAATAAATATTAAAAAAGATCGGAGGAGAGTTCTTATTCGGTTCTCAATCTAAGACTTAAATAAATATTCAAAAGAGATTGGAGGAGAGTTCTCATCCAATTCCAAAAATTGAATTCTAATAAAATAGCCCTTCAAACAAAACTAATATACAACAGTAACTCACTAAGGTTATCTCATTTACTTATGTATCTGGGTAATCCAAACTTAGTGAAAAATTAAATATTCCTTTTCGTTAAAAGGATTAACATTTCCATTCAAGCCCTCCTAACTAATTTATAAAAATATGAAGTTAAATCTACTTACCCTTATTAAGGGACGAGGTGGGGTGCCAAACACCTTCCCCACCCGTTTACGGACCCCAAACTTAGAATCTCTGTTTTGAAGTGGTTTTATTTCAATTTATCTTCACAAATGGTTTTCTTTAGTTTTCCTCAAAACTAAGGTGGCGACTCCTCATTCTTTTCCACTTCGGTGAGGGTTCATTCAGGCGACCGCAAAATCCCTTGCGACAGTGCTGACACCTCATCGGGCACATCCAATTCTGGTGCAGTGGCAGCTCTTCTGCTTCTACACATTTTCCTGAAATTCAACAGCATTAGCCCATAAAAATTCAAAACGACATGTTACACAGCTCTATAAACTCATATTATACAAAGCAGAAACTAGAAACAACGATGACAATGCAAGGACGAATGTGGACCCTATTCTCCGCATGTGACTCATATTAGACTCTTCCCAAAACTTTAGACGTATATTCCCTATGAATTTAGAGCCTAAGCTTTGATACCACATTTGTCATGACCCAACCTATAGGTCGGACCGGCACTAGGACCTGGGTCGGCCTAAAGCCCCCGAGGCCCGTAGTAAGCCTAACTATTCCTTAACCCACTCTAAGGCCCCTTTGGGCACAATTTGAAGAATTTAACTAGACAGAGTTCAGCTATAAAATGGACCATTTAACAGGGAGTTTTTGACTCGTCCGACCTGTAAACACAATATATAATAAATTGGGGAGCTCAGCTCACCCTCTATATAATCAAAATGTCGTAACTCAAATGGGAGCTCAGCTTCCTCATCCAATCCCATCATGCATACAGTTAATAATTTTACAAGTTTAACATAACTTTTATAATACAGGCCCAAAATAAAAATAAGTGCTTCTAACACATGCGGAGTCTAAAATTTAACTCAATTGTACAAAATACATTAAATACTATTAATGGACCTGCGAAGAAGAAGAGCAGGTTAGCCACAATAAATAATCCTCCTGTAGCCTGGAAAAATAGATGAACAGGAGTCAGCGTTCGACTCAGAGAGTAAAATACCAATTTTAATCATAATCTCTATAGCTATCTAAAGCTAATGCACCCTGTGGAGTGATGTGCAATATCCTCATAATTTTCATATAATTCATATCATAAATGCAAAAAGGCAAATTTGGAGCACTCACACACCCAACACTGTCAAGCGATACATATATGGGAGCTGATCCCCTATACAGCCCTCTTTATCCAACCTCTGCCAGTGAGTGTCTCTGAAGCCGGACTTTCGCTTAATAAACCAAATACGGGTCCTAGCGTGTGTCTCTCAAGCTGTGTCTACCCGTCCTGTCCATATCCAATACCATACCACAAGCACGCCAACGCACACACGCTGCTCCAAATTACCACAACGAACGCTCATAACACTTCATCAATTTAAAATGCAATATAAATTATGCCTTGTATTAACTACATAGATATATATTTATAAGTGATGCATGGGCATGCTTAAACATATAATAATATCGAAATTATAATTAAAATTAATATTTTACTCACAGATTTAACCGAAGTCACTACGGCGACTGGGCGGAGGAGGAAGGCTGTCCCAGCTCACCTGACAATTTCATAGCAATTATTTAATATATTTGACTCGATACAAGCTTGCAAAAGACCAAAGACACCCTAAGTCGTGCCAAAAATCTGACAGAGTCTCCCCTATACCTAGGACCTACCCAATCTGCAAAAGGGTTCAAAATACACTTCTATATCCACAAATCACACATCCACAACTCAATCACATCACATGGCCCCTCCTGGGCCCATCCAAACAATCAACAATTACAATGTGAAAAATTATAGTTTAGTCCTTATAATTAACCCCTTTTGTAAAAACTACCTATATGAGCTCTAAAAATTCTAAAACTTTGCCCCGCAGTCCTTAAGCTAATACAAAAGAAATTATAATTTTTTAAGCTACCACGAATATTTTATAGATTTTTATTCAAATTCAAGCACTATATAATTCAGAAAAAGTAAAGTTCGAGTTTACCTATGTCGATTCCGACCCCGGGAACGCGTTCGGGACATCTGACAATGGTGGGGTAGTCAAAATCTAGACCTAATTCCGAGGCTTTTTCGGTAGCCTGTCTGCTCGGCCCGAAATTTATAGACCCAGGAAACCGTTGAATTTTCACGAATTGAAGGTGCCTACACGAAGCCCACAACATGGGGGTAAGTACATAATTTTTACGAAATTTTCTAAGTTCATTTAGTGCTCAGAAAAATACTATGAAGTTTTGCGGGATGCACCGAAAAACGATGTCGAAAAATTTTGAAATTGGTATTGCCGTGAAGCTCTCGACGAGTGGAAGACTCCGGTACTCTCGATTTTCTCGTGGGGTTCACGGTTTGAGAAATTTAGCCCAAAATTCGAAATGGGCTAAAACTTTCCGCACAAAAATTGGGCAAACCGCTCAATGGATTTTGGTGTTCTTGGTGTATATGGAAAGCTCTTGAGGTGTAGAAGTGTTTTGGGACAAGACCTAGTCCGATTGGTGGCCAGATTGGCCGGAATAGGCTCGAGAAGGTGAAACAGCGCGGTGCACATGTAACCCCTTTGGGCGCATTTTTCCAGCATTTCAGGCGGCAGCCGGGGAGGGGCAAGGGCTGAGGTGGTGCACCGGCAAGCTTGGGAGGTTGGGGCGGCGAGAGGCGGAGGGAGGAGAGAGAAAATGGGAGAGAGAGAGAAGACATCGGAGACGCGCGAAGAGGAAAGAAAAATAGGAAGAGGGCCGGCCCGATTCGATCGGTCCAATGCAGTCTGGTTCGATTCAGCGAGTCCGATTCAGAATATAAAATTTTGAATTTTTACTCTGCCTTGGGACTGAAAACGAGGCCTACAAATTCTAAAAAATTTTTAGAAAACTCAGAAAAATTCATAGAGTCTAAATATATGTTTAGTTTTGCCACGTGGTCTTTAAATTAATTTTTAAAAATCACCAAAGTTTTATATTTTCGAAAAATCAAACTCAATTTCTAAAATCCGAAAAATTTCAAATAATTTCTCAAAATTTAAATAAAACAAAATATAAATAATTATCCATAAAATAATAAATTTAAAAATTAGGGGTGTTACATGTAACAATCCAAAATACCTAGAAAGTGTTGAGTGAAGTGATAAAAAGATTAGCAAAATAAATACAACTTAAATAAATATTATAAATGCATATTCTATAATAAGATGAATATAAATTCAATATTTTTATTAATTTTATATATTGTATATTATTACTGTAAATTTATGAACTAAGCACTTCCAATAAGGAACAAAAAAGATAAAAGATAGTTAATATTCGAAATTTCATATGAAATCAAATAATTCTCGATTACAAAAATTATGCTCCATTTTTATCTTTATTTGTATATATTGTTTTCTTGTTATATTATTGCACCACTAAGCCAAAATACTTAGCACGATGGATTGTTTCTTCACGTAGGCATTGAAGATAAAGCCCAGTGGATATTAGACTGAAGTTTTGGAGTCCGGATTTGCAGAAGTATCCAAGGTGTCACCTCCTCAGCAATGCATGTAGATAAGGCCCATAGAAGTCATATTAATATATTTTGTACATTATAATATTCATAAAATTTTGTAATGTAAATTATGAATTTATGGAGTTACATTTGTATATGATGTAAATTATAGATTTTTGTAATCAAATTGTACATTGATGTAAATTAATAAAATTTGAATCATTTTATATATGGATTGTTCATGAATAGATACGTATGAATATAAGTTGCAAGAATTGAATGTGGAATTGAAATACATATATGATATTTGAAACGATGAGATGGTTATGATAGATATGAATGAGATTATTATTGGAAAATGTTGTGGAATTTTTTTTTTAAATAGGTGAATAGTGAAACAAGCCAAATGGTAATAAAATAGGAAAAACTTCGTTAGTTTCTCCTTAGAATATAATTGATTTTAAATTTATAATGAGATTAAAACTATTAGAGGAATAAAGTAAGATAAGATAAGGTGCTCCGGCACCGAATGTGACACGCCTTACTCTGCTACACTATAGATCGGGCAAAGGGTGTTACAATTTTTATTTTCTTCCCTTTTAATTTCTTTTCTTTGGGAGAAATACATTTTTTGTTAATTGATGTTGAGTTTTGATTTGTTGAGTTTTATTGTGGTTTTTGACATTATGAGTGGCTCATTTCTTAAGCTAGGGATTTGATGTAACTTGACTTGATTTAATCTCTAGATTTTGATCGAATTTTCTCTACTTTGCTAATAGTTGTTACTTTTGAGTTTAATGCTTTTGAGTATCTTGGCCAAATACTTGAATGATGTTAGATATTTATAATCTATAGTTGGAAAACATGATTATAAATTTGATTTTATAACAACTATCATAAATTTCAATTAAGAGTGGAAACTAAGATTGGGTCTATGGAGTTTTGTTGAAATATCTTTCTCTTCATGCTATAATTAATTGAGTAATTGTCTATTGGGAAATAAGGGTTAATTCTTTAATTAGAATGATTGATTATTTACCCTTGCAAGAGTAGTTAAAATTGATTATTAGACAAAATTAATTAAGATTAATTATTGGGTCAAGTGAAATCAATATCCCTAGCCACTTTTATTTGAATTTAAACCCAAAATTTTCATTACTTTTATTATTTAATTTCTAATTTTAGTTAATTTCATTTTTAGCTTAATTTTAATTTCTTGAGTTTAATCCAATTTGATAGTCTAGATATTAGTAAAATTAACATAGATTTTGATAATTAAAGACAATCTTCATGGGAACGATACTTTACTCACTTTTTATTACTTATACAAATCCATGCACTTGTGGACCCATATCAAGTTTTTAGGGCTAGTGTCGAGAATTGGTGCTTTAATATCAAAATAGTTGATTTTGCTAGTAATCTAGATATTTCTTTTTTTATTATTTTATTCATTTGCATTGTTATCTTATTTTCCTTATGAGATACATCATGATATTTTATCAACAAGTACTCACAAGTTTTGTTCAATGACAATCAGAACCATTATATGCTACTTGGGGAAGATTCAATGAGATGGTAGAGAAATTCACAAATCATAATCTTCCTGATCATATTTTCATTCTCAGTTTTTATAATAGTCTGGATGATACTACAAGAAGTTGGGTGGATAATGGAGCATGGGCAACTGGTGGTCACCTTCTACATAGAAGCCCTAAGGAAGCAATTCACTTACTAAATGATATGGCAGATTTGGACTATTATTGGCATTGGGATCCTTCACTGCAGCGTTGGAGTCACCAATATCCTTCATATATCTCTCAGCTTATTGCTACAAATCATTCAGTTGAGTATTAGAAAGAGAAGAGTTCGACACTTGAAGAGATAGTTGCTCAAATTGAAAAAGGAGTTAAACAAAAATTGGTGTTGGATTTTGATGAAAATCAATTGGTGAAATAAGATTTGGAGAATGAGGAAACTTTTTAGGAATATCAAATTCAATTTGAAAAGCTGAATTCAAGGTTTGAAGAGTTAATAGCTCAGTTGCAAGAAACAATGAGAAATCTATTGGTGAAAAAAAGTTTGGATAGTAAGGGCACTTCATGGGAAAATGAGCATCAATTGGAAAAGAAGAATTCAAGATTAGAAGAGGTGTATGCTCAGTTGGAAAATTTTGATTATCAATCTAAAGTAGAGAATGAGGCTTTTGATAGTCCAATGATGCATCATGAGGCCCTACTGTATGATGATGAATCAAAGGTGGGGAGAGTAAGTTGACATATAAAGAATCTTCATGGGAATTTGAGCCTCCAAAGGAAAAAGAGCCTATAGTGGAAGAACACAATTCTTTGGAAGTTGAAGGTTCATTAGAAGAGTTTCCACATGAAGAAAAGTCGCAAATAGAGCTGGTGGATGAAGAAGAATGTGAAACTAGTGATGCTAGCTCATTGATGGTACTACCACATACACCACTCGACGATCCTTACCTCCCAATGACACCAACCTCACCATGCTATGTCCTCACTAAGCTAAAGGAAAAATTAGGACACTCTTCCCAAGCATATCAGTCAAAGCTGAGTTTTGTTTATGCTAGGCACATAATTTTTCTAAATATTATGATCAATCTTGAGGGTGTCTCAAACCAAGACCTAGAAGTAGTGTTACATGATAGCTACTATGGGCAAAAGCCACTCTTTGATGAATAATTATCCAAGTGGTCAAGCTAAAGACCTAAAACAAGCACTCATGGGAGGTAACCCAAGAAAGAGATTTTGACATCCTTTCTTTTTATTATTTCTTTAAATTTTGTTCATATTTAGTTGCATTTAATTTTAGTTTAATTTTAGTTGAAGTGTTTCCCCAAATTTTGATTGGTATTGTTTTCCTTTGGTTATAGGTATATGAGAAGGAAAAGACAAGAAGACCGCTTAAGGTTCAAACAAAAGAATAAAAGGTCAAGTTTGGTGGAGCAAAGGGAAAAGGCACGAATCAAAGGGGAGTGACCTAATCTTTTGTTGCCTTGATAAAAATTCATTATTTTTATGATTAAGTCATTAGAAATCAAATTCTTGATTTTGAAGTGATATGTTTGATTTTGATGTTATTGCAATTTGATGCATATCTTATATTTGATGGATATTTGTGAAGTTGAATTATGCTATTTTATTAGGCAAATGTGAGGAAAATGCAAATTTGGTGTGTGATTTTATTTTAGTGTCATAATGCATTAAATCCTAATTTTGCATTGAATTAGAGTGAAATAATTTTTGAGAAGTAGTCAATATCATGTCTAGGTGGGAGATGGGTAGTTATGGGACTTATTATCTATAAAAAGTTTGAAATTAATTTGCAAAGAAAAAAATTATTCATTAGAAATAGTAGAGGTCATGGTCTAATGTGAGCTTGCAAGATATTTTCATGGTAAGGTGTGAGTTTTTCTATCCAAGTGTGTGTGAAAATTGTCAAATTGGAGTTTAAGGCAATAAATCTCATAAGTAGCCATGGGAATGACCTCTGACACACACACTTAGCCATAGGCCATTTCACTCTAAGCCATGCAGTCCACATTGTCTATTTTTTACATGGTTTTATTTTCATAGGGCAAATGGGCAGCAAAGGTCATGGCCAGCCATGAGAAGGTCCATTTCATGCAAGCTAAGGGCATGGCTAGCCATGTAGTGCTTTATGGCCTCCCATGCTTGTTCTTTCATGCATTATTGAGTTTCATGGGTAGCAAATGCCATGGTTGGCCATGACAATTCTCCTTCCAAGCATGGTTGGTTGTGCGCCACTCTTATGCACTCTATAGCCAGCCGTGCAGTTCATTTGTAAGGCATGTGAGACTTAAGTTCTTCATTTTTATTTCTTCTATATTGTCTTCATGTAATTTTATTGATCCATATCATTGTACTTCCATGCCATATGCTTATTCTTTTTGCAATTATTCTTTTCTTTACATGTGTTTTCATTAGTTCATTTCACTTCACCTCAAGCCATGTGATTTTATTTTGTCTTATAATGCATACTTTTGGTCAACAACATCTTCTTTTCTCCTTAAGACGAGGGCTGAGTATTCTGTTCAAACCAAACCGAATCATCAAAACTGAATTACCATATTTTAGCAATCAAACTGAATCAAAATGAACAAAAAATCAAACCAAATCGCTCTAGTTTGGTTCAGTTCGATTCGATTTGAACCAATCAATTTTTGAGTTTGGATGAATTTTTTAATTTAGACTTGATTTTCAATTTATTTAGTCTAATTTTGACATTGGTTTGAACCTAATAACTATTAATCAATGAAATTAAACAATTTATATATATATAATTCATAAATTCCCTATAAAAATAAATCAATGTAAAAATTAATAAAGTAATTCAATTTGGTTCGGTTCAATCATTTTTTTTCAAATCAAATCGAACCAAAATAATCGAAATTCTTAAAATATAAAATCGAACCGAATCGAATTATCTTAAAATCGAACCAAATTATTGAATTAAGGCAGTTTGGTTCTATTTATTCGATATCAACGCACACTTTTCTTTCTTCCTTCATACACATTTTCACCTTACTCCATTATAGGTTCCATCTCCATGGCATATGCTTATTTGTTTAACCATTGAGGATAATGTCTTTGATATGTTTGGGGGTATATGTTTTATTTTATTTTTATTATTTTGTTTTATTTTTGTACATTTTTGTTAAATATGTTTGCAATTCTAATTATGAAATTCAGAAGAAAATAATTTCGGCCATTGTTGTTTTTAATTATTTCAATCTGAGTTTGAGAGTTAAATTCGTAGTTTAGTCATTTTATATTTGTGATGTGCTTAAATGAGATTCTATACAATTAATAATTAATTTTTTTTCGCCAACTTTGTATGTATATTATATTTTGTCTATGGAAATGAACTGTGGATAGTGTGTTTAAGAGATGAATTAAGCAAAAAAAAATTAATTTTTTAATGCAAGAATTAATTAATTAATGTGATTGGAGCATACTTTGATCTTAATTAATATTCCTTCTTTTGATATATATAGTTGTACATAAGAAAAAAAAAAAGTGCAGCAAAATAAAATTGCACAATTTGCTCCTCTGATTCGAGTTGCAAGTAACCAGGAACATTCATGAGCCCCATGTTTATTTTTGAGTCAAATAACAGCTTGGATTATGAGTATGTAAAGCACCTTGAATTTGTGATTGCTGAGTAGTCAGGTGCCTTCATGACCAATGTCGATATTCGCGTAAAAAAGCAAATGATGATTTAAGGAAGAGTGCCAAAAACTGTTCTGAAAAAAAAAAAGTGTAAATAAAGTGTAAATAAATCAAGAAATAAGGAGGAAATTGAAAATTAAGGTTTTAGCATGTTTTGATTCATGATGATTGATTGATTTTTATTTCTATTTTGTTTTGTTTGTGCTTTTTGAATCTCCTAAGAATAGTACCTCATTAGTGGAAATGTACTAATGAAATTGCATGTTTGGTTGGAGGATAGAGTTTAATTGCTTTATTAAAATTTAAAGGAAGCAAAATGATTATTAATTTTATAGAGTTCTATTTGAGTATGAATAGGTTGAAATGATTAAACTATAAATTTAATTTTTTGAATTTTTTATTGAGGTGATTAAATTATAGCATTTGGGTGGAATTATTCTTTTCTGATTTGATTTATCAAATTTGCAACCATGTTTTGAATTTTTGGATTTTATCAAATCTCCCATTTGTGCTTATATGTTCTTTTGCTTGGGGACAAGCACAAACTCAAGTTTGGGGGTATTTGATATATAGTATTTCTACAGAGTTAATTATATTAAGTCATATAAATATTTAGTCTTTTAATTAATTTTAATTGCATTTTTATAGTTTTATTTAGCTAAAAGTTAATTTTTTTTCTTTTTAATTAATATTTGCTCTTTTTAAGAAAATTATAAAGATTGATGAAAGTTGAAGAAAAGTCTAAACCTAGGTAGCAAATCTCATCTCCAGCCATGAGATTCACATGGTCAGCTATGGGATTGAAGAAACAAGCATAGCCTCTTGTGGGATGATTGTAGGGCACATGGCCAACTGTAAGAATGCTTCCTACATGCATGGCTGGCCATGGGATGGTCTTTAAGGGCGTTTTTTCACCCAATGGGCTTGTGATACCTCACCAAGTGAAAGGGAAGAGTCAAAATTGAAGTTGAGAAATATTCTGAAAAATGGGGAGAGGAGGAGATGTTTTTGGACTCTCCCAAACACTCAAAAACTCAAAAATTTCTATTGAAGCAAGGATCTTAAAGAGGGATTTTGGAAGCTTGAAGGAGGAAAACATCAATCTTCATCCTAGAGAGTTTTTATTTTCTTCCCTTTTAATTTCCTTTCTTTGGGAGAAATACATTTTTTGATTAATGATGTTGAGTTTTGATTTGTTGAGTTTTATTGTGGTTTTTGACATTATGAGTGGCTAATTTCTTAAGCTAGGGATTTAATGTAACTTGACTTGATTTAATCTCTAGATTTTGATCTAATTTTCTCTACTTTGCTAATAGTTATTATTAATGTTTTTGAGTATTTTGGCCAAAACTTGTATGATGTTAAATTTATAATCTATAGTTGGAAAATTTGATTATAAGTTTGATTTGATAACAACTATCATAGATTTCAATTGAGAGTGGAAACTAAGATTGAGTATATGGGATTTTGTTGAAATATCTTTCTTTTAATGCTCTAATTAATTGAGTAATTTTCTATTGAGAAATATGGGTTAATTCTTTAATTAGAAAGTTTGATGATGCCCGAAAGGGATTATTAAATATTTTTGATTATTTACCCTTACAAGAGTAGTTAAAATTGATTATTAGACAATATTAATTGAGATTAATTATTGGGTCAAGTAAAACCAATATCCCTAGCCACTTTTATTAGAATTTAAACCCAAATTTTCATTGCTTTTATTATTTAATTTCTAATTTTATTTAATTTCATTTTTAGCATAATTTTAATTTCTTGAGTTTAATCCAATTTGATATTAGTAAAATTAACATAGATTTTGATAATTAATAATAATTCTTGTAGAAACAATACTTTACTCACTCTTTATTCTTCTTTATTGTTTGGGACTATTGCCATGTAGTGAAGACATTATAATTAAAGTAATATATATATATATATATAATGTCTATAAGAAAATAAGAGAAATGAATTAACATATTTATTATGAATAGTTAGTACTTTGGTATATTTTGAGTGTAATATTGGATTGATGGTAGAATAATACTTTTAAGTTTATTGTTGTAATTATTATTTATTGTATTGGAAAGATGGAATATCTATAAATATAGCCTTATATTGAGAATGTAAACCACGTAAAATATTATATTATATTTATTTGCTTGATTTATTTGCAAGCTATATATTTTTGTTATTATGACAAGATGGATTTCATCATAATAAATTAGTATTAGAGTTATAAGGTAATTTTTATAGTCTGTTCCTGAATATTGCCCGTGTTTCACTTCTATCTTTTAACTTTAATATGTTACTTGAAAAATCCTTAAACTTTAATTTATTTCACAAAAATCCTTCTAACTTGCTATAACAGGTTTTCAGGTTAAAAAAAAATAATGTAATTATCTTTTTACCTCATTTCCTCTCACACTTAAAAAAAATCAGTCGTTTCTAACACCATCTAAATTTATCACAAAAATACTAATGACATCGAAATAACTAGAAAAGATGAGCATTTACCCTTCACTAGAAAGTGTTAAAAGTGCATTTTAGATGTCACACTATAGTTAAAGGGATTTTTTACTATAGAAAACTGTTATTGCAAATTAAAGGGATTTTTTTTGTGAAATAAAATTAAAATATAGGGAATTTTTTAGTAACAAACTGAAGTTAAGGGACGTAAGTAAAACATAGGGTAAAGTTCAAGAACGGGCTACAAAAATTACTCAGAGTTATAAGATTAACCTAGACAAATGTAATTGAATGTAGACATATTGTGGTGTGTAGAAAGTCACAACTTCTAGTGTCTATCATATAGAATTTTGGATACATAGGCAAAATTAGGGTGAATTATATAGTGTATCCAATATGTTAAAAAATAGTGCATCGATTACTTAAAAAAAAAGTAGTATATTAAGTTTAGAAATGTAAAACCCATAATTTTATGAGTAAGAGTGCAAACACTGGAAGCATTCAATAATTTCCTAAAATTAGGATCTTTTGGAGTAGTTGAAGTTTTTAAACTATGGAGATGATGTTTTTGTCCTTTTTCTTAACCAATGATGTTTTTGTCATGTTATCAACTATGTTTAAGATTCGTCTACAAGTGTATTGTAGTGTATAGTATAGTTAAAATGTATTAGACATTGTAATAATTTCTGAAAGGACAAATTACTATTTAGTCATTGTAGTTTAAAAAATACACTATTTAATTATTAAATTTTACTTCCGTTAAATTGTTTAGTAGCTCCGCCAATTTTTTCCGTTAGTCAATATTAATTAAACTATTATTTAATCTTTCTATTTTAGTGAAACTAATTAGTTAGTCCCTATTGTCGCAAGGTGTTTTGCGGTCGCCTGGACGAACACTCACCGAAGTGGGAAAAGTAAGGAGTCACCACTTTAATTTTAAGGGAAATTAAAGAAAACCATTTGCAAAAGTAGGTTAAAATAAAACCACTTCAAAAACAGAGATTATAGGTTCGGGGTCCGTAAACGGGCGGGGAAGGTGTTAGGCACCCCACCTCGTCCCTCAACGAGGGTAAGCAGATTTAACTTTACGTTCTTCGTAGTTAGGAGGGTTTGACTGGAAATGTTAATCCTTTTGATAAAAGGAATATTTGATTTTTCACTAATCCGGATTACCCAGATACATAAGTAAATGAGACGACCTTAGTGAATTGCGGTTGCGTATTAATTTTATTTTAGGGGGGGGGGGGGGGATCATCCTACATATTTATTAAAATTTGGTTTGGGAATCGGATAAGAACTCTCCTCCGATCTCCTTCCAAATATTTGATAAAATTTTAAGCTCGAAAATCGAATAAGAACTCTCCTCCGATCTCTTTTTTTTTTTAATATTTATTAAGATTTTTAAGTGAGAACCGGATAAGAACTCTCCTCCGATCTCCTTTTTTTAAATATTTATTAAAAATTTTTAAGTGGAAACCGGATAAGAACTCTCCTCCGATCTCTTTTTTTTTTAATGTTTATTAAGATTTTTAAGTGAGAACCGGATAAGAACTCTCCTCCGATCTCCTTTTTTTAAATATTTATTAAAATTTTTTAAGTGGAAACCGGATAAGAACTCTCCTCCGATCTTTTTTCAAATATTAATTAAAATTTTTAATCTTGAGAATCGGATAAGAACTCTCTTCCGATCTCTTTTTAAATATTCATTAAAATTTTTAAGCTTGAGAATCGGATAAGAACTCTCCTCCGATCTCCCTTTTAAATATTTAGGGGAATTTTGGGCGAGGATTGGATAAGAACTCTCCCCCGACTTCTATTAAACATTTAAATGGGGACCGGATAAGGACTTTTCCGATCTTTCGAGGTTTAATTACAGCTACGCATCATAAGAACCTAAGAATAAGAGTTTCGGCATTCAAAGATGCCAAGGGTCGGAATAAGGCTTCTTTTAACTGGTTGGTACCTTGTGACTGGACAAAGGATGCCAGACTAAATTTTACCGATCTCCTATGTAATTACCTTACTAGTACCTTTTTATACATAATCCGTTCTGTTTACTTATCTGAGATTTAGTTTCATTCTGCTTTATGACGTCATACTGAATCACCTTCTATGTTAGCCTAGTGATGCAACCCTATTATTTTCTTGACGTATTATTCAGGCCTTCTATTTTAAAGAAGCACTTAAGACACGGCTACCTACATCTTACCGAACTACTTATACGCTACTTGAGATGAGGACTTTCGCATTTAGAAGTAGCAAAGCTTAATAAAAAGAATGGACCGGTTGACAAAGAAAGTAAACTTCGGGAATAACCTTCATTACACCATATAAACTTGGCGAAGATTACAAACATAAAAGTAAAGGGAATGCGTAAAATAAAAAGAGCTTTTAGTGAAACAGAGATATAAACACTCACCTGTGAGGAGCCAAATCTACTAAACTAATCGCAGAACGTAATAGGGCCGCAAGCTGTTTAGCTTGAAGGCTGAAGCTCGCCTAGAAACGAAGGATGCTTAGCTACACGGCAGTCAGGTTTAAACAACCAAGTTGAATGGAGTTGAGCTTTGAGAATGAGAATGGAAATAAAGATGACAAAGAACTGAAAGTAAGGGCGTCACAGGATAATGAAAGAACTGAAAATGGAGAGTTCCAGTATTTCAAGAATCCCTTTTGCAAGAAAACACTTCAGAAAACTTGGTTTCAAAAGTTTTTCCTTATCAAAAACTTAAAAACAGCAGAGTAACGAACTGAATTAAATTTCAGAGTTCTTCCGCTATAGTAACTATCTCTCTTTTTTTGCCCGTCCATTGAACAGTTTTCATGCAGGTATTTATAGGAACCGGGTGCTTTCCCTGAAGGGTCAGGATCTATTTTGAGGGCGATGGAGGGTCAGGATTTCGAAGGACATGATCTGAGGCTTAGGAATTAAAGAGAATCAGAACGGACGACCGAGATTTCCTTTCAGAACATTTGTCATTTTCTTCTTGTCCGGGGCGATCTGAGGCCTGGGAGTGAAAGGTGCTGATCTTGTCGTTTTCTTCTTCGATCCGAGGGCTCCGAGCTCATCCTTACAAGTAAGATCAACGGCGGAGATTAGGATGTACAACACTGTCGTGACATACTCTGGCACTTATCAATAATGCGGGCGATTTTGAGGCGTGCGGTGAGGATTTCGTCTGCGATGCTTTAACTACCTTTTGCTCTGATTCTGACAACGGTTATTAGACGTTGTCTTATTCTCTTTGTATTCTGATCTCCTATCCCTTCCGATCTTTTCAACGTGATCCCTTTTCGATCTCTAGAGATCGCCCAAATGATGTGATTAGACCTTTAATGTAATCCGATCTCCCGAGATCGCCCAAACGATGTAATCAGATCTTTTCGGAAATAAAATTTATTTTGACAACTGTTGTTTGATTATTTTCCGATCCCTGAAGTATTTATCCGATCCGACTCTTAATTTGAATGACACTTATCCGATCTGTAATTCAAAACACCTTAATCTACCGCTCTACAGTTAACCGATCTCTTTATGGAATCTCTGGAATATTCGTGAGACGTGTCAGAACAGCTGGCGAGTCCCGCTATCCAATGTATTACCTGGAACATCGTGAGCATTAAATGCTCGGACGAGTATAAATAGGGGTGGGGTTAGCCAGTTGCTCCTTTATGTCATTTTCAGTCTCTCGCAAACAACCTCCAAATTCTCTCGTTTTCTCAAGTTCCTTCGACACCGATCAAGCTCCAGTAAGGGTTTTGATCTTTCTTTTAGTTTAAATTTTCTGTTTCCTTTGAAAATGAGCGGTGCAGGGTCGAGAGCGAAGCCCCCTTTCATTCGCCTCGTGGTCGTCCGATGAGGTAGAGGTGGTCAGACCAAGCACGCAGCCTGAACTTCCTAGGGTCTCCGTTCCAGCTCGGGGACAACCAGCACCATCAAGGCATGTGCCTTCTTCAGGGAGGGAAAATCTTCCCATGGACGAGTTGCCATCAATCTTGTGAGAAATCGACCTGCAGTTGTTCAGCCAGGAGTACAACATCCGGCCTGATTCGTACGAACTTATCCGGTGTCATGGCGACCTTCAAGCAGATCACTTCTTTGAGAGGGATGATATGATCATGGTGTATGAAGAACAGTTAAAAGCCGGTCTGCGGTTCCCTTTGGATGACTTCTTCAAGGAAGTTTTGAAATATCACCAAGTGTGCATCGCTCAAGTTCACCCGAACTCGTGGCGGATCTTGGTAGCTTTCCGAGGCCTATGCCGAGCTAAAGGGCTCCGACCCACGGCTAAGGTGTTCGCTGAACTGTACCGGCTAACTCGTCGCAAGGATGACGAGTATTGGTTCTTCCAGGCGAAACCCCATTGTGGGCTTTTTACCGATCTACCTTCCTCCCTGAAGAATTGGAAGAACCGCTTCTTTATCCTGAGGAGCAAAATTCCAAATAGCTTTGAGGGCTTCCCCCGCAGCTGGCAGCATCAGGGTCCTTTGCTTGCGAAGCACATCGCCCTAAATAGGGAAGAGGGTGCAATGGTGATGGAGTTGAAGGAACAGGCGTCCAGAGAGAAGTTCTCTTGTTTGGATGCCGTGACGGCCGAACTACACCATTGGACTATGCAGCTGGTCACCGGTCAAGATCGCGGGCTTCAACTCTCTCATCTCGGCATCGGTATTTTCTATATCTCAGATTTTTGGACCTTAGCGATCTCACTGACCTCTTCTTTGTGCAGGTATGGCAAGCGACGAAGCCTCTAAGGAGAGCCGGAAGTGGAAGAGAGAGATCTTCTGGAAGGTACGGGAGATGAAGCACTTCGAGCTGCTTCAAACACCTAGTCATGAACTCGGGGAAATACAGGAAGGCTCGTCTCAACCTTCCGGACCGCCGATCATAGAAGTGATCCGATCTCCTCCTCGCCGAGAAGAGCCGCCTCCACCTCCTTCAGTCGCTCCGAGTACGGAAGGGGGTCCTTCCCAGCCTGCCCCAAGGACTCTCTCCCGCGGTGCCCAAGTGCTGATCCACTCACTGGAGAAGAACCGCACGGTTTGAGAGAACCCTGGTTTCGCTAAGGTCTTGGCGTCCTCCATCTGTCTTCGGGAAGATCGGGACAGCCGCCTCGCACAACCTTGATGACATCCTCGACCGGTCTATGAGCTTGAACGTGGAGTGCTTGGTGAACCAAAGACATTGTCCGAAAAGGCTCATCGCTCGGGTATAGAGGTCGAGAAGATGGGTCACGGCGTCTTCTCCGATCCCAACTTTCGTCCGCTCAGGACTGCATATCTCAGATTGAGGGACGGATGAAGTTCTATGAGGACAAGCTGGCCGAGCAAGCTCATGTTCTGGCCGAGCGAGATCGTGTTCTCGGGGAAGTTCAGGCACTCCGAGCTGATGAAGCTGCTGAACTTGCTCATCTTGCTGAGGAGCTCAAGGCGAAAGAAGAAGAAATGGTGACCGGAGTGGCCAGCGCCTATGTGAATGCTCATAGAGATCTCCTGGCTGAGCTCAAGAAGCATTATCCTAAGGAGGACTTCTCCTGGATGGCCAACCTGGCTCCCGAGGACGAAGGTGAGGATAGCGAAGGGGAGGCTGAAGGTGAGAGAGAAAATGAGCATGTAGTTCAGGCTGGGGGCGATCCCCCAGCCGAATAACTTGTATAAATTTTGAAATGAAATGCAATGAAAGTTCCCCTTTTTGTTCAATGATTGATTGTGATCGGAAAATTTCTAAATTGCGTAAGCACTCGATTGTTTGAACATATTAGAATGACAACTGAAAGTGATTATTAATCTAAGTGTAGGAGATCGGAGAACACAATATTCATGAGATCAGTTACGAAACGGGAGTTAATTAAAATTAGAAATTTAGCTTTGAACACTTAAGATCGGGATCATCTTTAAACCGAGTCGAAACCTTTATCATTCTGAAATTTTAAATGAGAGACCGGCAACAAGACTGGTGTTACGAAGGCCTTATGTTGGTTCAATTTTATTTGACAAGAAAGATCGAAAATACAATTAAATGATCGGGGGACTCGAGAATCGGTTTGAGGGATCGGTGAGGCTTTAAATTAACTGGAGACTTGGTATTAATTAAATTCTTTTTGTGAGGAGATCGGAAGTGTGGTCGGTTGGTAAAGGGAACTGTATTGGGGATCGGCTTCAAGGTTTATTAATTTCGGGGGAACGGCCAAAATATGGTGTCGACAGCTGCCCCTCTTTATATAATTTCTATTGAAGGGAAAAATTTTCCCGTGTAGGAATTATGTAAAGATTCAGACCCATATTTTGGACGATTTAAAATTTGAAATTTGAAATTAAAGTCCGGAGGCTAAAATCCACTTGGTCGAAACCTTGAGATTGGTCACAGGAAATTAAAATGCTGGAAAATTAAAATCAACTTAGATCAAGGAACCAGAGGTTAATAACAAGAAAAAGGAAATTAAAATCAACTTAGATCAAGGAACCAGAGGTTGATAGCAGGAAATTTAAATGCTGGAAAATTAAAATCAACTTAGATCAAGGAACTAGAGGTTGATAACAGGAAATTTAAAGGCAGGAAAATTAAAATCAACTTAGATCAAGGAACCAGAGGTTGATAACAGGAAATTTAAATGCAGGAAATTAAAATCAACTTAGATCAAGGAACCAGAGGTTAATAACAGGAAACTTAAATGCATAAAATTAAAATCAACTTAGATCAAGGAACCAGAGGTTGATAACAGGAAATTTAAATGCATGAAATTAAAATCAACTTAGATCAAGGAACCAGAGGTTGATAACAAGAAATTTAAATGCAGGAAAATCAACTTAGATCAAGGAACCAGAGGTTGATAACAGGAAATTTAAATGCATGAAATTAAAATCAACTTAGATCAAGGAACCAGAGGTTGATAACAGGAAATTTAAATGCATGAAATTAAAATCAACTTAGATCAAGGAACCAGAGGTTGATAGCAGGAAATTTAAATGCAGGAAAATTAAAATCAACTTAGAACAAGGAACCAGAGGTTGATAGCAAGAAATTTAAATGCAGGAAAATTAAAATAAATTTAGATCAAGGAACCAGAGGTTGATAACAGGAAATTTAAATGCATGAAATTAAAATCAACTTAGATGAAGGAACCAGAGGTTGATAACAAGAAATTTAAATGCAGTAAAATTAAAATCAACTTAGATCAAGGAACCAGAGGTTGATAACAGGAAATTTAAATGCAGAAAAATCAAAATCAACTTAGATCAAGGAACCAGAGGTTGATAACAGGAAATTTAAATGCATGAAATTAAAATCAACTTAGATCAAGGAACCAAAGGTTGATAACAGGAAATTTAAATGCATGAAATTAAAATCAACTTAGATCAAGGAACCAGAGGTTGATAACAGGAAATTTAAATGCATGAAATTAAAATCAACTTAGATCAAGGAACCAGAGGTTGATAGCAGGAAATTTAAATGCAGAAAAATTAAAATCAACTTAGATTAAGGAACCAGAGGTTGATAACAGGAAATTTAAATGCAGGAAAATCAACTTAGATCAAGAAACAAGAGGTTGATAACAGGAAATTTAAATGCAGGAAATTAAAATCAACTTAGATCAAGGAACCAGAGGTTGATAACAGGAAATTTAAATGCAGCTTACAGGGCAAGCCTAACCTCAACACAAGAAGTTCTTCCCCGATGAAGTGTACTTAACAGGATTCCGAATGCAGATGATTAATGGAAGACAAGTTACAAGACTTGGCCTACGACCTCATTTCTTCGGATGCCCCTTGACTTTCTTCTTATTTTGCGAAAAGCGCCCTCGTGGGTTTTCACTTTCCCTTCGTCCTTTTGACTAGAAGCGCCCTTCCAGGTTTTCACCTCAAGTTTTTTTTTTTTTTTTGGCCATTTCCTGCAAATCTCATAGTAAAGTACGTGAGGTTATCAATTTCAAATCCAAATCTTATAGCAAAATTTTAAATGATTAATAGCGCATTAGATAAAAGATAAAAAAAAAAAGACAATGTTAAGGAAGGAAAGATAGAAGCAAAGAGATAGGAAAATATGACTTTATGGCTTTAGAAACAAAGGTACAGTGTCAGAGGAGAAGGGTACAAAGACAGATCTCACATATTTCTTGTAGTTAGCTTTGAAGTCTTTTAACTACCATCATTTCAAGTATTCTGACGCCTTATGCCACGACGGTTTATCTCCATCCTCGGTTTCATGCCCCGTTCCTTATTTCTCCCTTTTGGTTCTTGGGATGCCCTTTCGGGTTTTCACCCCTAGATTTTTTTTTTTTTTTTTTTTTAAGGACGCCCTTTCGGGTTTTCATCCTTCACTCATTTTACTGAAAGCGCCCTTCAAGGGTTTTTGCCTTTTTTCACACATTTTTCTAGGAGCGCCCTTTCGGTTTTTCACTCCTACTCTCTCTTTTTTTTTTTTTTTTTTTAAAGCATAGTATCTCTTGATGGCGTCAGTATTCACAGGTCTTGGAAATTCTTTACCGTCCATGTGGGTTAAGATCAGGGCCCCACCAGAAAATGCCTTTTTAACCACATAGGGTCCCTCGTAGGTTGGTGACCATTTACCTCGAGGATCATTTTGATTCGGGAGAACTTTCTTCAGAACTAGGTCCCCGGGTTGAAATTCGCGAGGGTGAACACTTTTGTTAAATGCCCTGGCCATTCTTCTTTGGTACAACTGCCCATGACATGTTGCTGCTAGCCTCTTCTCATCTAGAAAATGTAACTGGTCCAACCTTGACTGGACCCATTCTGACTCATCAATCCCTGATTCCTTTAGAATTCTTAGAGAAGGAATCTCTACCTCAATAGGTAATACTGCTTCCATCCCATAAACTAGTGAGTATAGAGTTGCACCAGTTGAGGTCCTTACAGAAGTCCGGTATGCGTGAAGAGCGGAGGGAAGCATATCATGCCAATCCTTATACGTGACTGTCATTTTCCGAATTATCCTCTTGAGATTTTTGTTTGTGGCTTCCACTGCTCCATTTATCTGGGGACAGTATGGGGAGGAATTAAGATGTCGAATCTTGTATTGATCACATAACTTCTGGATCTTTGGGCCATTCAAGTTCTTGGCGTTGTCAGTGACGATTTCATTGGGGAGACCGTGCCGGCAGATAATATAATTTCTGAGGAATTTGAGAAATGTGTTCTGCGTAATGTGAGCATATGATGTCGCTTCGACCCATTTAGAAAAATAGTCGATTGCTACTAGGATAAACCTGTTCCCATTGGATGCCTTAGGGTTGATGGGACCAATCACATCAATGCCCCACATTGCGAAAGGCCATGGTGAAACGAGATTGAACAGTTGGTGAGGCGGAACATTTATCGGATCCGCGTAGATTTGACACTTATGATACTTTCGGAAATACTCGACGCAGTCCTTTTCCATAGTAGTCCAAAAATATCCCCGTCTCATGATTTGCTTAGCCATCATATGTCCATTGGCATGGGTTGCACAGTTTCCCTTATGAGTCTCGAAAAGGATTCTCTTTGCCTCCTTCACATCCACACATCTCAGCAATTCTCCGTTAGAGCTCCTTTTGTATAAGGTTTCTCCACTGGGGAAGTATCCCAATGCTAATCTCCGAATCATCCTCTTTTCGTTTTTGCTTGCCCCTGAAGGGAATTCTCCGGTTTGGATGTAGAGCAAGATGTCATAGTACCAAGGTTTACCATCAGGTTCTACTTCGATCATGAAGTAGTAAGCCGACTCACTTCTTTTTTTAATCTTTAACACCTGAGTCGTTTGCCCTTCTTCCATTTGAGCCATAACAGCCAGGGTGGCTAAGGCATCTGCAAATTAATTTTTGTCTCAACTAAGGTAAGTGAAAGAGATTTCTTCGAATTTCTTAATCAGCTCCAGTAAGTACTTCTGATATGGGATTAGCTTCGGATCCTTAGTTTGCCATTCTCCCTTGACTTGGTAAATGATCAGAGCTGAGTCTCCATACACCTCCAACTTTCTAATTTTCATTTCGATAGCAGCTTGTAGACCCATTACACAAGCTTCATATTCTGCGATGTTGTTGGTGCAGTCAAATCTCAACTTGATAGCTATCGGAAAGTGTTTCCCATCTGGAGATACCAATACTGCTCCGATTCCATTACCGGACAAATTGACGGCTCCGTCGAAATATATTTCCCAAACATCAGCTGGCTCTTCTTCTCCGCAGTCTACTTCATTAATATGCTTATCAGGGAACTCAAAATCCAGAGCTTCATAATCCTGGATAGGGTTTTCTGCTAAGAGATCAGCGATCACGCTACCTTTCACCGCTTTCCGGGTCATATAGACAATATCATATTGGGATAGTATGACCTGCCATTTGGCTATTCTTCCTGGCACGTATGGGCTGTCGAATACATACTTGATAGGATCCATTCTAGAAATGAGCCATGTCTTGTGATTCAACATGTAGTGCTTGAGGCGATTCGCTGTCCAGGCTAATTCACAGCAAGTTTTCTCTAGTGAAGAATTCCTTGACTCACAATCGTTGAACTTTTTGCTCAGGTAATAAATAGCTCTTTCCTTCCGGCCGTTGTCATCATGTTGCCCCAAAACGCATCCCATTGAGCTTTGTTGGACTGCCATATACAGAATCAGAGGCCTCCCAGTCACTGGTGGAACCAACACTGGCGGGTTTGACAAATACTGCTTGATTTTCTCGAAAGCTTCTTGACAAACCGAATCCCATTGACTGGTGTTGTTCTTTCGGAGTAGTCTAAAAATAGGCTCAACCTTAGTGGTGAGATTGGAAATAAACCTTGATATGTAGTTCAACTTCCCCAAGAAGCTGCGCACCTCTCTTTCTATTTTTGGGGATGGCATTTCTTGAATGGCTCGGACTTTGTCTAGATCAACTTCTATTCCCTTCTCGCTCACTATGAATCCCAACAACTTCCCCGATCTAGCTCCGAATATGCACTTGGCAGGGTTCAGTTTTAGCTGATATTTCCTGAGTCTCTCGAATACTTTCCTCATCACTTGCACATGGCTCTCCTCTCCTTGGGATTTGATGATCATATCATCCACGTACACCTCCACTTCCTTATGCATCATATCGTGGAATAATGTGACCATGGCGCGTTGGTAGGTGGCTCCAGCATTCTTTAATCCGAAAGGCATGACCCGATAGCAAAATACCCCCCATTGGGTGATAAAAGCGGTTTTCTCCTTGTCTCCCTCATCCATTGGGATTATATTATACCCTGAGGCCCCATCGATACACAAACACCTGCCCAATCCTGTTGCGTTGTCTACTAACACATCAATGTGGGGGAGAGGGAAATCATCTTTCAAGCTTGCCTTATTAAGATCCCTGTAGTCAACACACACCCTAACTCTCCCGTCTTTCTTCATTACTGGGACAACGTTAGCTATCCATTGGGGATATTTGACTAGTTCCAGGAACCCAGCATCGTACTGTTTCTTGACCTCATCCCTAACTTTGAGCAGTGTGTCAGGGTTCATTCTTCTTAGCTTCTGCTTTACCGGGATTGTCCCCGGAATTAGGGGAATTCTGTGCGTCACTATCTGGGGGGCCCAAACCAACCATATCATCGTAGCTCCATGAGAACACATCCAGGAATTCTTTGAGCAAATTGATCATATCTCCCAATTCTTCACTATCCATAATCTTAAGTTCCCTTTTCATTTCTTCCGTGCCTAAGTTTATGGTACGCGTTTTGTCTCCACAAGGCACTAGGGAAGGTTCATCCCTTTCATCCCTTTCTTCTGTGAGCTCTACCTCAGAATCACTTGAAGTAATGGCAGTTATGGGGATTTCAAAATTAACCAGAGGAATTTCTCAGTCTATTGAATTATTAGGTGTTAATTGATGAATGGTCCTGAATGAACGAAAATAGAATATATTATAAGGATGGAATTCAAATGGAAAGAAAAAGAGAATTGGAAATTAATGCGCTATTAATTCATTAAGATTTATGACATAAGAAAAAGGTCCATTTACAATGTTACACTTGCCACCATGGACAAAATGATCAAGTGTAGATAACCAAAGGTACTTTACTCGAAATTAAGTACAGGGATGTCCTCTGCTGTCCAATTGTCTAACTCCTGCCCCTTAGCTATTGGCGAGACCAGAGCCTCATACAAGGAATCCAAGTGGATGACATCAATGGATGGTTCACCGGGTGATTCTTCAGCCTCTGTCGGATTTCCGATGACCGGTTTAGTGAAGATCTCTGTGATTCTCGGGACTAGTTTCATTCTCCCGATCTTCTGGTCGAATCTCTGATCCCGAAGTCTGTTCCTCATCCAGAATCGCCCATCCATGAGGGCATCTTCCTCATATCCCAAACCGCAACGGCCCACCTTCTGGATAGCCGGTATAGGTTCAACAATTCCTTGTAATGTGGCGCCTAGGCCTTTGCCTTCTTCATACCCATTCCTTGACATTATCTTGGCTACCATAGCCATAGCCCCTTCATTTTTGGTTTCTTGTAGTTCAAGGGCCTGGAAGGAGCTTTCCAACGACTCCTCAGCCGCTTCCACATAAGGAAGTGATTGTGGCTTGGTGACCAAAATGGCCTCTTCTCCTCTCACCGTGATGATTTTGCCGTCCATAATGTACTTTATTTTCTGATGCAAAGTTGAAGGAACGGCATTCGCTGAATGGATCCAGGGCCTCCCCAGCAACATAGTATAGGCTGGTTCAATGTTCATCACTTGGAACGTGACATTGAAGGTGCAGGCGCCAATTTGAAGTGGCAAGTCAATATCTCCCAATACTTCCCTTCTTGTACCGTCAAAGGCTCTTACCACCATAGCACTTTGACGTATATTCGATTGGTCAACTGGCAGTCTAGCCAAGGTAGCATTAGGCAGTACATTGAGTGCTGATCCATTATCAATGAGGACCTTGGCCACTATACATCCTTTGCATTTCACTGTCACATGAAGGGCTTTAGTGTGTGCCAAGCCTGCAGGATCTATCTCTTCCTCAGAAAAGGTAACAAAACTGGATGCCTGGATTTGTCCCACTATTTTCTCAAATTGCCCCGGTGTGATGTCGGGGTTCACAAAGGCCTGATCCAGGATTTTCTGCAGGGCATGACGGTGCACCTCAGAGCTCAAAATCAACGATAACAGTGAAATTCGGGCAGGTGTCTTTCTCAACTATTCCACCATATCATACTCACTCTGCTTCATTATTTGGAGCAATAGCTCCTCCTCTTCTTTAGGCCCGGTGAGCTCCACTTCCCCCTTTTTCTCATCTTCTGTACTCTGCTGTAATTCTCCCATTTTTACTTTCCCCTTCTTCTTTTCTTTCTCTTCGTTCCCGTAACATCTCCCACTTTGAGTTATAAACTCGACTTCTTGCTCAGGTGGGGAGGATTTTGTGGCAACAACGGGCTGAGGATTAGGTTGGGGAGTAGTATTGCTAGTAGGTCCGGCATATGTCATTCTAAAGTGCTCATGGGGAGTGAAGCACGGTTTTGGAGGTGCCGGGGGTTTAGCAAGATTAGGAGCCGACGTACTGCTTGATGCTCCTTGGGTGAAAACTTGGAAGTTATAATTCCAAGGTATGGCATGGGTATTGGTGACAAGGAGCTGAGGCGGGGTTTGAATAATTGTTACTGGTGGTGAGGGCATTGGGGCATTGGGGACAAAGAAGGTTATTCTGGGATTGGGGGTAGAGGCATTCTGGCCAAACCTAGCGGTATTTACTTCGCCCTCCACTTTCGATCTCCTTTGGCATCTTAAAATTTTGAGGGACAGCAGATTCTGGACCTCTTGCCGGAATCCCTCACAGTCTCGTAGCTCATGATCAGCTACCCCTCCATGGTAAGGACATCCCGTACCTTTTTCTGATTCCAATACCTGAGGGCAAAGGTAACCTTCCCTCATCGCCATGGCAAAAATTTCCTCAAAGTGAGGAATTAGCTCTTCTACCTCTGGTGCCAACCTCTCTCCATCCGGTTCTATCATATTTACTCCATTGCCCGCATTATGATTGGGCAACGGGTTTGAGGTAACATTGAGGAGGGAACCATTTCCCTCAATTTTCAACCACCCGTTCCGGATTAAAGCGTGCACTCTCCCTCTGAATGCCCCGCAGTTGTCAGTTGAATGCCCTTGTGCCCCTCCATGATATTCACAACGGGCAGTGGCATCATACCACCTGGGGTAGGGTGGCTGAATTGGGTCTAGGGGGACGGGTACTATCTGGTTTATACCGATGAGGTATCGGTATATTTCACTGAGTGGGAGGGGAAGGGGTGGATCCGGATTTCTTGGTGGTCTGGGGTTATTTTGAGGTGGTCTGGGTTGGGTAGGTGGAGGAGGCGGTCTGGATTGGTAATTTGTAGGTGGAGGATACTGTGAACGTGTATGTGGATAGTTTGGGAAAGGAGGTGGAATGTTGGCAATTGTTTGGCCATGAGGGGGGGGATATGGTCGGTAGTTATTTTGGGGAAGAGGGGAATAGTTATTCTGACGGGTAATGGAATGCACATCACCCTCCTTCTTTTTGCTAAAACTGGCAGTTTTCTTTGCAGGATTCTCAGTCAACTCCTGCAGCCGTCCCATCCTTAAAATAGCTTCTATCCTTTCACCGGCTTGGATGATGTCAGAGAAGCTGTTGGAGGTATTCCCAATCATCAGGTTTAAGTAAGGAGCCTTCAGTGTTTCGATGAATAGGGAGCAGAGTTCATTGTCGGTCACTGGAGGATACACTTCTGCAGCCTTCTCCCTCCATCTTTGGGCATACTCTTTAAAGCCTTCCCTGTCCCTTTGTACCAAGTTCTGGAGATCTCTCCTTGTGGGGGCCACATCGCAATTGAACTTGTACTGCTTTAAGAAAGCATCGGCTAAGTCCTTCCAGGAGCGCAGTTTGCTCCTGTCCAACTGTATGCACCATCTCAGGGCTGCTCCAGAGAGGCTCTCGTGAAAGAAGTGGACGAGAAGTCTGTCATCTTCTGTCAAGGCAGACATTTTGGCAATGTAGGTTGCCAGGTGGATGCGGGGATCTGAGTTCCCGGTGTACTTATCGAAATCCGGGACCTTGAATTTGGGTGGCACCACCACATCTGGCACCAATCTAAGTGAAGCCACATCGACTGAACCATACATGTTCAGCCCCTCTATTGCTCTCAATCTTTCTTCCAGAGCAGATAGTTTTTCATTTTCCCTGGCCTTACTTTCTCCTCCTACTGCATAAAATGCTCCTCCAGTTGGGAGATGAGGGGTAGAGTGAATTGGAGGGATTACTATTGAAGGGTATGGGTCAGCATTTGAGACGGCTGGGTAATGGGAGAAAGGTAGGTCATTATTTATGGTAGCCGGATTGACAGTGACTGTCGGGTCCGGGATAGGTGACTGAAAGGTAAAGGAGGTTGAAGCCTGATGATGATCCATTGTCGTGGGTGGTGGAGGAGGTAGTGGTAGGTTAGGTTCTGAAGCTGATTTATTTTGGGACATCTCCCTCATTAGCCTCATGAGTTCTGAGACCTGGTCCTTCAACTCGGATACTTGCCCTTGTAAGTTCTGTACTTGTTCCTGATCTTCCATTATCTTCTTGGTTCGAGATCTTGTTAAGTACACTCGCTTGGGTTGAACCGTGTGCTTGGTCAGACTTGCCTCGTTTGAAGCAATGTTTGATTTTCTGTGAGGAGATAAATAAAAACTTTTAGTGAATTTTGAATTTCGTAAAAAAAACTAAAGGTCCTGGTTCGGACGAAGGATACGGTGGCATTTGGAAGCCAAAATGAAATCTGCAGAAGGATGGTTGCATCAATTTTATCATGGCATCATTCGATAGTCTGACTGTGAATGACTGGATTAAATGCACGTTTATGATACCTGTTCATATGGCATATCCAATTTTTCGCATAACCCTAGCGAGGGGGTTCCTACGGGAGTTATACTATTCATTCACAATTTTACTAAACAATGGCCCAAAAAGTTTTCCATTAATCGAATATTTATACACAGCATTCTTTACATCGGCCTAGGCTCAGGGAGGCTCTTTATAATGAGATGACATTTTCTGAGATACTCGTATAACCTTTCTTCTTGTTTGGCAGGGTCGAATGCTTTCAAAGCATACTCGGATTCAGGAAGGAGTTCTTGTTTTCCCTGTGCTATTGTTCTCTCCAGCTGGCCAACATTCTCTTTCAGTTCCTGATAGAGAGCAGTTTGTCTTTCTTTCTCCTTTCTTTCCTTAGCACATTCTTTCAAGATATCGTTGATGAGCAGTGCATGTTCCTTCAATTCGAGCTTCTTCTTTTTGTTTTCTTGTTTATACTCTTCTACGAGTATCTCTTGGTATTTCATCTTTTCCTAAAGCTTATTATTCTGCATTTCTACTTCCCTTATCACAGCTTGGAGAGAGACTTTTTCCTCTTCCCACCATGCCTCTTTTTCTTCGAAGCTCATCTTTTCGACCCTTGCCTCTTCCCTGAGTCTTCTCACTTTTCTTTTAAGATTATGCTGTTGATCCTCCAACTGTTTTATTTGTTCTTGCAGTTGCGAGTTCTCAATGTTTGCCTTTTGTAGTGAATCAGCCAGATGATTATTAGTTTCCTCTGATAGGACATTTTGGCGAGGGTTGCTGCCTTTGAATTCTACAGTTAAGTGTTCTTGGTCCCTGTCAGCCCTCCATTTAAGATAATCGCCTGTGGCACTCGGACCTTTAGGCGACCTCTCTATCAGAGTGATGTTTTCCCAAGATTTGCGAGCTATTTTCAACCCCTCCTCTTCCTTGAGCTCATGGTAGAAATGACCTTGGTGGTATTCTTCAATGTTGATTCTGAATTGTGTTGAGCCAAACTGTCTCATTACTAATGCCGGAGTGTAACTTGTGTATCCAGTTACTCCGATTAGGGATACCGATTGATTACCCCCCGTACCGACCAAAATGGATTGACCTGACGTCCACAACTTCCTCCAGCAGTAGTCATGGCTATTGAAGCTCAAAATCCGTTCTTGCCACTGTGGCTCATCCTTCGGGCTGATTACCAATCGGGTCATTTTCTCGATGAGAGGCTGGTCAAGATACCAAGTTAATCCCTTCGTCTCCACAGGACACATATGACTAATGACCCAGAGATGCAACAACTGAGAACAACATTTAATGAACCCCTTGCCTTTCATGCTGCGATGAAGTGATGGTTAAGAAAGTCTCAGCAAGTATTGCTGGTACTGGATTGACTTTCTGTTTCTCTGCTGCCCAGAACATTTCCACAACACCACAGGTTATGATTCCGGAAGGTCCAGGGAACAAGATTAAGCCATAAATTGCTAAAGCGAACACCAATGAAGCTTGATCCCACTGTTGATCTTGGATGCATTGATCCAACCCTTTCTTGAGGTAAGTCCAATACCATCCATGCGTGTTTCCTTTTATGGTTTCTCTCGCCTTTGCTTCTTCCGGTGGGATTCCCAGCATATGTGCGAGCCGTTTCCAGGTCTGCCTATGTTCGAGGTGTAGGTAAATCCGATTCTGCGCCGCATAAGGGATTTCTAGCAATGCTTGATATTCTTCCATAGTGGGAGTAGTATCGATGTCATTGAAAGAGAACACTCCAAACTTAGGGTTCCAAACTGACAAGATGGCCTTTAGTGCCGGGATCTGAATCTTAACTCACATCAAGGTTGCAATCCTCCTATATTTCTTTTCAAATTGTGCTTTGACCTGATCGGGAAATGACTTCGAACCATCGACCAGACCCTCGAGACTATTCATCCTGATTTCAATCTTGTTCAGGTCTAATGGAGGTAATAAGCTAATATCCCTTTGTTAGGGCATTGAGCTATGAGACGATTCGGGCCATGGTTTAGCATTCTGTTCTGATTTAAGAACTTCTTCTGCCGACTAACTTGAGGATGCCATGTTAAAATTGATGCTTATCCTTTTATAGTCCTTATTTTGGTGATGCCTGCAGGAAAAACTGGTTAGCGGGATAAATTTAGGTAATCTTGAATTATACTGTTAGCAGAGTGACACCTGCACATTTATCAAAGTAGGAAAATGTGTAGGTTCTCTTAACAGTATGATTTAAGATTACCCTTAAAAATAAGAACAAAATAAAATAAACAGAATAGGGTAAGAGTAAGTATGCCCCTTTTGTCCTAAAGTAAAGGAAAGTCCTAATACCTGCTGGCTGCTACCTAATCGGGCAGTTCTATCTTACAAGGTAGCTTGCTACGGCTTTCAGCTATCGTGATAGTTTAGCTCAAGGTCTAATTTTCTAAGAGCCATAGGTTCCCAAATTGCCCCCACTGTAAACAGTAGAGCCCCATTCTATCCCCCATGATACTGTTGGGAAAATTCCACGGGTATCACAGTAAATAGAACGAGTTTCAATTTGAGCAGAAGCCTTCACGGATACTAACGGGGTAAAACCCACGGGTATCTCTACATGACTCCCTCCTACTTTCCTAAAAGGGTAAGAAAGCCCAGGTATAGGGCTGAAGTGTGTGAGGACATCATGTGAGTGTTCAGTGTGTGAAGGGACGCCTTTACCTCTTCCCAATTCAGGGGGGGGATTTTTATTTTTCCCTTTTTTTCTTTTAAATGAAGAGCGCTGTGGAAAGTAAAACAAGCAAGACAAGCAAAATGGTTAGCAGGAATAACAATAATTAACATACAGAATCTTGAGGAGTGAGCCCACCTAACTATGATTTGATCGCAAAATTAAATCTACTTTTGGATCTCTAGACCGGGGTTAAGTTTTCAAGTCCCCAGCGGAGTCGCCAAGCTGTCGCAAGGTGTTTTGCGGTCGCCTGGACGAACACTCACTGAAGTGGAAAAGTGAGGAGTCGCCACTTTAATTTTAAGGGAAATTAAAGAAAACCATTTGCAAAAGTAAGTTAAAATAACACCACTTCAAAAACAGAGATTCTAGGTTCGGGGTCCGTAAACGGGCGGGGAAGGTGTTAGGCACCCCACCTTGTCCCTCAACGAGGGTAAGCAGATTTAACTTTACGTTCTTCGTAGTTAGGAGGGTTTGACTGGAAATGTTAATCCTTTTGATAAAAGGAATATTTGATTTTTCACTAATCCGGATTACCCAGATACATAAGTAAATGAGACGACCTTAGTGAATTGCGGTTGCGTATTAATTTTATTTTAGGGGGGATCATCTTACATATTTATTAAAATTTGGTTTGGGAATCGGATAAGAACTCTCCTCCGATCTCCTTCCAAATATTTGATAAAATTTTAAGTTCGAAAATCGAATAAGAACTCTCCTCCGATCTCTTTTTTTTTTTAATATTTATTAAGATTTTTAAGTGAGAACCGGATAAGAACTCTCCTCCGATCTCCTTTTTTAAAATATTTATTAAAAATTTTTAAGTGGAAACCGGATAAGAACTCTCCTCTGATCTCTTTTTTTTTAATATTTATTAAGATTTTTAAGTGAGAACCGGATAAGAACTCTCTTCCGATCTCCTTTTTTTAAATATTTATTAAAAATTTTTAAGTGGAAACCGGATAAGAACTCTCCTCCGATCTCTTTTCAAATATTAATTAAAATTTTTAATCTTAAGAATCGGATAAGAACTCTCTTTCGATCTCTTTTTAAATATTCATTAAAATTTTTAAGCTTGAGAATCGGATAAGAACTCTCCTCCGATCTCTCTTTTAAATATTTAGGGGAATTTTGGGTGAGGATTGGATAAGAACTCTCCTCCGACCTCTATTAAACATTTAAATGGGGACCGGATAAGGACTTTTCCGATCTTTCGAGGTTTAATTACATCTACGCATCATAAGAACCTAAGACTAAGAGTTTCGGCATTCAAAGATGCCAAGGGTCGGAATAAGGCTTCTTTTAACTGGTTGGTACCTTGTGACTGGACAAAGGATGCCAGACTAAATTTTACCGATCTCCTATGTAATTACCTTACTAGTACCTTTTTATACATAATCCGTTCTGTTTACTTATCTGAGATTTAGTTTCATTCTGCTTTATGACGTCATACTGAATCACCTTCTATGTTAGCCTAGTGATGCAACTCTATTATTTTCTTGACGTATTATTCAGGCCTTCTATTTTAAAGAAGCACTTAAGACACGACTACCTACATCTTACCGAACTACTTATACGCTACTTAAGATGAGGACTTTCGCATTTAGAAGTAGCAAAGCTTAACAAAAAGAATGGACCGGTTGACAAAGAAAGTAAACTTCGGGAATAACCTTCATTACACCATATAAACTTGGTGAAGATTACAAACATAAAAGTAAAGGGAATGCGTAAAATAAAAAGAGCTTTTAGTGAAACAGAGATATAAACACTCACCTGTGAGGAGCCAAATCTACTAAACTAATCGCAGAACGTAATAGGGCCACAAGCTGTTTAGCTTGAAGGCTGAAGCTCGCCTAGAAACGAAGGATGCTTAGCTACACGGTAGTCAGGTTTAAACAACCAAGTTGAATGGAGTTGAGCTTGGAGAATGAGAATGGAAATAAAGATGATAAAGAACTGAAAGTAAGGGCGTCACAGGATAATGAAAGAACTGAAAATGGAGAGTTCTAGTATTTCAAGAATCCCTTTTGCAAGAAAACACTTCAGAAAACTTGGTTTCAAAAGTTTTTCCTTATCAAAAACTTAAAAACAGCAGAGTAACGAACTGAATTAAATTTCAGAGTTCTTCCGCTATAGTAACTATCTCTCTTTTTTTGTCCGTCCATTGAACAGTTTTCATGCAGGTATTTATAGGAACCGGGTGCTTTCCCTGAAGGGTCAGGATCTATTTTGAGGGAGATGGAGGGTCAGGATTTCGAAGGACATGATCTGAGGCTTAGGAATTAAAGAGAATCAGAACGGACGGCCGAGATTTCCTTTCAGAACATTTGTTATTTTCTTCTTTTAATCTGACGGTCCCAAATTCCCTTGTCCGGGGCGATCCGAGGGCTGGGAGTGAAAGGCGCTGATCTTGTCGTTTTCTTCTTCGATCCGAGGGCTCCGAGCTCGTCCTTACAAGTAAGATCAACGGCGGAGATTAGGATGTACAACGCTGTCGTGACATACTCTGGCACTTGTCAGTAATGCGGGCGATTCTGAGGCGTGCGGTGAGGATTTCGTCTGTGATGCTTTAACTACCTCGGCTCTGATTCTGACAACGGTTATTAGACGTTGTCTTATTCTCTTTATATTCCGATCTCCTATCCCTTCCAGTCTTTTCAACGTGATCCCTTTTCGATCTCTAGAGATTGCCCAAATGATGTGATTAGACCTTTAATGTAATCCGATCTCCCGAGATCGCCCAAACGATGTAATCAGATCTTTTCGGAAATAAAATTTATTTTGACAGCTGTTGTTTGATTATTTTCCGATCCCTGAATTATTTATCCGATCCGACTCTTAATTTGAATGACATTTATCCAATCTGTAATTCAAAACACCTTAATCTACCGCTCTACAGTTAACCGATCTCTTTATGGAATCTCCGGAATATTCGTGAGACGTGTCAGAACAGCTGGCGAATCTCGCTATCCAATGCATTACCTGGAACATCGTGAGCATTAAATGCTCGGACGAGTATAAATAAGGGTGGGGTTAGCCAGTTGCTCCTTCATGTCATTTTCAGTCTTTCGTAAACAACCTCCAAATTCTCTCATTTTCTCAAGTTCCTCCGACACCGATCAAGCTCCTGTAAGGGTTTTGATCTTTCTTTTAGTTTAAATTTTCTGTTTCCTTTGAAAATGAGCGGTGCTGAAGGTCAGAGAGCAGTAAGCCCCCCTTCCATTCAGTTCTCATGGTCATCCGATGAGGTAGAGGTGGTCGGACCAAGCGCGCAGCCTGAACTTCCTAGGGTCTCCGTTCTAGCTCGGGGACAACCAGCACCATCAAGGCATGTGCCTTCTTCGGGAAGGGAAAATCTTCCCATGGACGAGCTGCCATCAATCTTGCGAGAAACCGACCTGCAGTCGTTCAGCCAGGAGTACAACATCCGGCATGATTCGTACGAACTTATCCGGTGTCATGGCTACCTTCGAGCAGATCACTTCTTTGAGAGGGATGATATGATCATGGTGTATGAAGAACAGTTAAAAGCCGGTCTGCGGTTCCCTTTGGATGACTTCTTCAAGGAAGTTTTGAAATATCACTAAGTGTGCATCGCTCAAGTTCACCCGAACTCGTGGCAGATCTTGGTAGCTTTCCGAGGCCTATGCAGAGCTAAAGGGCTCCGACTTCGCTAAGGTGTTGTTCACGAATCAGACTGGCTAACTCATCGCAAGGACGACGAGTATTGGTTCTTCCAGGCGAAACCCCATTGTGGGCTTTTTACCGATCTACCTTCCTCCCTGAAGAATTGGAAGAACCGCTTCTTTATCCTGAGGAGCGAAATTCTGAATAGCTTTGACGGCTTCCCCCGCAGCTGGCTGCATCAGGGTCCTTTGCTTGCGAAGCACATCGCCCTAAATAGGGAAGAGGGTGTAATGGTGATGGAGTTGAAGGAACAGGCGTCCAGAGAGAAGTTCTCTTGTTTGGATGCCGTGACGGCCGAACTACACCATTGGACTATGCAGCTGGTCACCGGTCAAGATCGCGGGCTTCAGCTCTCTGATCTCGGCATCGGTATTTTCTATATCTCAGATTTTTGGACCTTAGCGATCTCACTGACCTCTTCTTTGTGCAGGTATGGCAAGCGGCGAAGCCTCTAAGGAGAGCCGGAAGCGGAAGAGAGAGATCTCCCTGTAGGTACGGGAGATGAAGCGCTCCGAGCTGCTTCAAACACCTGGTCATGAACCCGGGGAAATACAGGAAGGCTCGTCTCAACCTTCCGGACCGCCGATCATAGAAGTGATCCGATCTCCTCCTCGCCGAGAAGAGCTGCCTCCACCTCCTCCAGTCGCTCCCAGTGTGGAAGGGGGTCCTTCCCAGCCTGCCCCAAGGACTCTCTCCCGCGGTGCCCAAGTGCTGATCCACTCATTGGAGAAGAACCGCACGGTTCGAGAGAACCCTGGTTTCGCTAAGGTCTTGGCGTCCTCCATCTGTCTTCGGGAAGATCGGGACAGGCTGTCCTCAGACAACCTTGATGACATCCTGACCCAGTCTATGAGCTTGAACGTGGAGTGCTTGGTGAACCAGCACATTGTCCGGGAAAAGGCTCATCGCCTGGGTATAGAGGTCGAGAAGATGGGTCATGAAGTGTCTTCTCTCCGATCTCAACTTTCGTCTGCTCAGGACTACATATCTCAGATTGAGGGACGGATGAAGTTCTATGAGGACAAGCTGGCCGAGCAAGCTCATGTTCTGGCCGAGCAAGATCGTGTTCTCGGGGAAGTTCAGGCGCTCCGAGCTGATGAAGCTGCTCAACTCGCTCATCTTGCTGAGGAGCTCAAGGCGAAAGAAGAAGAAATGGTGACCGGAGTGGCCGGCGCCTATGTGAATGCTCATAGAGATCTCCTGGCTGAGCTCAAGAAGAGTTATTCTGAGGAGGACTTCTCCTGGATGGCCAACCTGGCTCCCGAGGACGAAGGTGAGGATAGCGAAGGGGAGGCTGAAGGTGAGAGAGAAAATGAGCATGTAGTTTAGGCTGGGGAATTGCTTGTATAAATTTTGAAATGAAATGCAATGAAAGTTCCCCTTTTTGTTCAATGATTGATTGTGTTCGGAAAATTTCTAAATTGCGTAAGCACTCGATTGTTTGAACATATTAGAATGACAACTGAAAGTGATTATTAATCTAAGTATAGGAGATCGGAGAACACAATATGCATGAGATCAGTTACGAAACGAGACTTAATTAAAATTAGAAATTTAGCTCTGAACACTTAAGATCGGGATCATCTTTAAACCGAGTCGAAACCTTTATCATTCTTAAATTTTAAATGAGAGACCGGCAGTAAGACTGGTGTTACGAAGGCCTTATGTTGGTTCAATTTTATTTGACAAGAAAGATCGGAAATACAATTAAATGATCGGGGGACTCGAGAATCGGTTTGAGGGATCGGTGAGGCTTTAAATGACCTGGAGACTTGGTATTAATTAAATTCTTTTTGTGAGGAGATCGGAAGTGTGGTCGGTTGGTAAAGGGGACTGTATTGGGGATCGGCTTCAAGGTTTATTAATTTCGGGGGATCGGCCAAAATATGGTGTCGACACCTATGTTTTGAAAAAAAGCATTACTTAGTCTACTTAGTTCCTATAATTTGACTTTATTAACTATTTAGTCTCATATTTATTTTTTAGACTTGAACAACCCTAATCTTCGTTTCCTTATTTCTCTCTTATCTTCTCTTATTTCTCTCTTTCTACGTTTCTCCTCCTCTATATCCACATCTTTCTCCCCCTCATTCTCTTTTTATTTTCATCTATTGATAAAAATAATACAAGTTGTCTACACAAAAAAGTTAATCAATTTCCCTAAATTTTTAAGTAATCAATTTATTTTAAAGCAGATAAAACACAAAATGATGTCTAAGAAACTAGAAATTTAAAAAATAAATGTAAAATTAGGTTTAGTTTCCACATATTAAAATTTCTATTTTTGTCCAATAATATATTTTTTAAAATATATATATCAACTAATTAGTTTCACTAAAATAGAGGGACCAAATAATAGTATTTTTTAAAATACAATGATCAATTAATTAGTTTTCTTAAAATGGAGGGACTAAGTAGTAGTTTGAGTAACATGAATAATAGAAAATTCAATGGAAGGACTATAAATAGTTAACAGAATTAAAAAAAAAGAGACTAAATAGTATATTTTTTAAAACACAGGGACTAAGTAACTAGTTTTATTAAAATACGCAAACTAAATAGTAATTTTCCCTTTCTGAAATCATCTAGGGCAGTGAATAGTTAGGGAAAATTGCACCAACCACCCCTTAATTTATGTGGTATTTTATTTTAGTCATTAAACTTCAATTTGTTAAGACAAAATCCTTCAATTTTATTTTTGTTTAAGAAAGAAATCCATTTAACCTGCTATAGCAAGTTTTCACATTTTTTTTAAATTAATACTAAATTAATATTTAATCAAAATAAATTTATAAATTATTATTTATTTTTATATAAAAACCAAAATGTTGATAAAATATCATATATTAATAAATTATTATTATTATTATTATTATTATTATTATTATTATTATTATTATTATTATTATTATTATTATTATTATTATTATTATTCTAAGTTGTTACATATTAAATTTTAATTAATAACAAATAATATATATAATTAATGATTTTATTAATAAATTTAGTTAAAATAAAATAATTTTATTGATAATGATTATTAATTAATTTAATCATGAAGGTAAGAAAGAGAAAAATAATAAAAAGAGGGTAAAAAGATAATTTTACTCTTTTTAATTTGAAAACCTTTTATTGCAGATCGGGGAGACATTTTTTAAACAAAACTAAAGTTAAAGAATTTTATTTTAACAAATTAAATTAAGTGATTGAAATGAAATAATCACATGAATTAAGAGATGATTAATACAATTTACTTGAAAATTTAACACTAGGAAAAATGAATGTTGTTTAATAGAACCATGAAACACAAATTGCTATTATTGTTTATTTCAGGAGTCTACAACTTATTGTCCCCATTTTTTTTTTTTTAATCTTTCAATTCAATTTTTTTTTGACTTTATTAACATGAAATTCAAAATTTTAACATTAGAAATAATTTTAATATCACAGAGTAAAAGGTCATTGGGCGAAATCAAAATTTTGTTAATGGGCGATTATGGTTGCTCTATGCATTACTGGCAAATTTGTATTGGCTATGGTTTCTAGACAATAGCTTTAGGGATGGCAATTATGATCATCAATAGTGTGCTTCTGAATGTCTTTCTTGAATTCCTAGGGTTTCTAGGTTAGGGATGGGTTTGTATTGTGGGGAGTCGGGTTTTTTGATTGGTTTGGGCCTTTTGACATATTGGGCTAGTTGCTATCCTTTTGTGTTAGCTTTCTTTTTAGCTGCATGTATTTTATAGTCCAAGTTATAATCTCCTGCCTTTAAAGACTTTTAATACAATACTGAATTTTCAAAAAAAAAAAAGTTATTTTTTTGGCTTGAATTTTGGATATATTTTTTTTATGGACCCGAATTGTGATCCGACCCAAAATTTTCATGCTACGACCCGATTGGGATAAAAAGTGAGATCTATGGTGGTAATGGAGGGCACGGCCCGATAGACCCAGGCCTGAAGCCCACTGCTGATCTCCTTGGGGTTACGGGGGTAGCCCCCCTGCGGTATGGACCAATATAAATATTGTAATATTCTACCCTTTGTAGTAAAATTGTGAGATATTCGGGAAACACACTGGAGTTAGGGTTTGAGAGTTCTGATTGATTGTATCTTGCACTTTTCATCATAGTGGAACTATTTTTTTCTCTTGTCTTGCCCGTGGACGTAGACCTTACGGTTAAACCACGTTAAATCCTGTGTTATTCTTCTTCTCTTTTCAATAATGTGTGATTGTGTGATTTATGTGTGTGCCTTAGATTTGCGTGCTTATTATAACAAATTGCTATCAGAGCTTTGTGCGCAAAACCTAGGGTTTACAGATGGCGTCGTCTTCGATGAAGTGTGAGATGGAGAAGTTTAATGGTGGATCGCGTTTCAGTCTGTGGAAGATTAAAATTAAATCTTCCTTCATCTTACAAGGTCTATGGAAGGCAATCGAGGATAACTTTCCAGAAGGTATGAAAGAGGCGGAGAAGACTGATCTAAAGGAGAGAGCCTTGAGTGCGATTTTTATGAGCGTAACTGATAATGTCCTACACGAGATTGCTGGTGAAAGCTCAGCATCTGTGGCATAGAAGAAATTAGAGGAGTTGTACTCTGCCAAATCGCTGACCAATTGCTTGTATATGAAGAAAAGACTTTACAATCTGAGAATGAGCGAAGGTACACCCATTAAAGAACATCTGAATGAATTCAATTCAATCATTATAGATCTGAAGAATATTGATATTGAAATTGATAATGAGGATTAGGCCCTTATTGTGTTATGTTCTTTGCTACCCTCCTATGAAACTTTTGTTGATACTCTGTTGTATGGGAAAGACAGTATTTCACTATATAATATTAGTAATTCTCTAAAATCGAAGGAGTTGAAAAATAAATTTCCAGATAATCGAGAAAGATTTGAGGGGGAAGGTTTGGTGAGAAGAGGAAAAACACATTCAAGAGAGGGTTCTTCCAGCTGAAAGAAATCTAAGGCCAAATCTAAGTCAAGAATGAAAAAGGCCAACTGTTTTGAGTGTGGAGAGTAAGGTCACTACAGGAGAGACTATCCCAAGTTGAAAAATAAAAAGGGAAAGTAACCAGAAAGTTTTGCGAATGTGGTTGATAGTTTTATTGATTCTGATGGTGATGATAGTGCTGGAGAAATTTTATCCGTGAGTTCAGATCATGGACAAAATTTCTGGATTCTTGATATTGGTGCTACTTATAACATGTGTCCACACAGAAACTGGTTTGTCACTTACATACAGATGAGTGGCAAGGTGTTTTTGGGCAATGATCGTGCATTATCTGTTGAAGGAATTGGTAACATCAGATTGAGAATATTTGATGGCATTATCAGAACTATAGTGTTGGCATGTTCCAAAACTAATGAGAAACCTGATTTCTCTTGGGACACTTGACTCTCATGAATTCAGATACCACGCAAAGACTGGAGTTCTCAAAGTGTGCAAGGGCTCTATGGTACTCATGAAGGGCAGTTTGGTTTCAGGATTGTATTTTCTTCAGGGCAGTACAGTTTCAGGAGAAGCTGCAGTAGCATCCGGAAGCAATAATTAGAATCAGACTCAATTGTGGCATATGCATCTTGGTCATATGAGTGAAAGAGGATTATCTGTGTTAAACAAACGAGATTTATTGGATGGGCAGAAAATAAAATCTATGAACTTTTATGAACACTATGTATTTCGCAAACAGACCAGGGTGAAGTTCGACAAAAAGGCAGTGCACAAGACTAGAGAAACAGTGGATTATATCCGCTCAGATCTATGGGATCATAATAGATCCCTTCCAAGAGCAGTGCCAGGTACTTTATGACTTTGATTGATGATTACTCTCAGATGGTGTGGGTGTATTTTCTGAAAACAAAAGATGAGGCATTTTCAACCTTTGTAAAGTGGAAGACGATGATTAAGAAGCAGACAGAAAAGAAGGTCAAGCGTCTTAGAACTAATAACGGGTTGGAATTTTATAATCGTGAGTTTGTTGCATTCTGTAGCAATGAAGATATGGTGAGACATCGCACTTATACAAGGACACCACAACAGAATGGTATTACAGAATGCATGAACAGAACGCTTTGTGACAAAGCACGAAGCATGCTCTCACATTTAGGATTGGGAAAGAATTTTTGTGCTGAAGCAATTAATACAGCCTTTTTCTTGGTTAATAGATCTCCATCTACAGCTATTGAGTGCAAAACTCCTTTTGAGATCTAGTCTGATTCACTTGCTGATTACTCTCAGCTGAGAGTATTTGGTTGCCCTGCTTATGCTCATGTGAGAGATGGTAAGCTTGAGCCGAGGCAAGAAAATGCATATTTCTAGGGTATGCCTATGGAGTGAAAGGCTACAGGTTGTGGTGCAATGATCCAAAGTCTCCAGGATTAATTATCAACAGAGACATGACATTTAATGAGTCTGCTTCATTGGATAGTTAGAGGGAGAAGTCAATAGTAAAATCAGATCACGGTGTCAGAGAATAGGTGGAGCTTGATATTGATACTTTAGCAGTTCAGTCTAGTGATTCAGAGGATGAGGTGCAAGATCCTGATCAACAAGAGGATGCACCTGAGCAACAGCAACAGGAACCATATAGCATTGCAACTGGTAGAGAGAGAAGACAGATTAGACCACCGCAGAGATATGCATATGCAGATCTAGTTGTGTTTGCCTTGTCAATTGCTAAGACAGTTGAGGTACATGAACCTAGCAATTATAGAGAAGCTATTTCTTATTCAGATGCAGATCAGTGGGTCGGTGCTATGAGTGAAGAAATTGAATCTCTTCACAAGAATCAGACTTGGGAGCTTGTAACATTGCCTAAGGGACAAAAAGTGGTAGGTTGCAAATGGGTGTTCAAGAAAAAGGAAGGCACTCCAGGGGTTGAAGCACCTCGATATAAGGCACGATTGGTAGCAAAAGGCTTTACTCAGAGGGAGGGGATTGACTTTAATGAAGTGTTTTCTCCAGTTGTGAAGCACAGTTCTATCAGAGTCTTACTTGCTATGGTTGCTCTTCATGATCTAGAGCTTGAGCAACTAGATGTGAAAATAGCATTTTTGCATGGTGAGTTGGAGGAGCAAATTTATATGAGTCAGCCTAAGGGATTTCTCATTCCAGATATGGAAAACTGTGTTTGCTTACTTAAGAAATCTTTATATGGTCTGAAATAGTCTCCTAGGCAGTGGTATAAAAGATATGATACATTTATGGCTCGTAATGGCCTTAATCGTAGTTCATATGATAGTTGTGTGTTGATTAAGAAGCTTTTAGATGATTTCTTTGTTTATTTGTTATTGTATGTGGATGACATGCTTATTGTTGCGAAAAAAATATAACAAATTAACATTCTGAAAAAGCAGTTGAGTGATAAGTTTGAGATGAAAGATTTGGGTGCTGCAAAGAAGATATTGGGAATGGAAATTACCAGGGATAGAAGTGTTGGGAAGCTTTTCTTGTCTCAACAAGCCTATGTTGAGAAAGTGCTTAAGCGTTTCAACATGAATAATGCTAAGCCTGTGACTGTTCTGTTTGCCGCTCATTTTAAGTTATCTGCACACATGCCACCCAAAATAGATGAGGAGATGGAGCATATGTCCAGTGTTCCCTATTCGAGTGCTGTTGGTAGCATCATGTATGCTATGGTATGCACCCGACCTGACATTTCACATGCAGTTAGTGTTGTGAATAGATATATAGCGTGTCTTGGGAAAGAGCATTGGCAGGCAGTGAAATGGATTTTGAGGTATTTGAAGGGTACTACAGATGTTGGTCTGATATTTGACAGGGCCAAGATGAGTGATTCAGTTATTGGCTATGTGGATTCAGATTTTGCACGGAACTTAGACAAGAGGAGATCTTTGACAGGTTATTTGTTTACTCTTTCTGGAAGTGCTCTCAGTTGAAAGGCAATATTGCAAGCTACAGTTGCTTTCTCTACCACAGAGGCTGAATATATGGCCTTAGCAGAGGCAGTAAAGGAAGTTTTATGGTTACAAGGTTTGGTGGGTGATCTTGGGATGATACAGAATAAGGCAACGATGTTTTGTGATGGCCAGAGTGCAATACATCTCACAAAGAATCAGATGTACCATGACCAAACTAAGCACATTGATGTCGAATATCACTTCATTCGGGACATTGTATCTCAAGGGATTGTAGTTGTGTAGAAATTCTCTACACATGATAATTCAACAGATGTGATGACCAAGGAAGTCCCAGTCAACAAGTTTAGGCATTGCCTAGACTTGGTTGGTGTTTGTAGTGCTCAGTAATGCCCTTTACGAGGGCATAAGGCAAGACAGAGTATTTTGTGATTATTTTGTTGATGATAAAGGGAATTAAAGCCAAAGAGAAGAATTGTTATTTTTGTGGCTTGAATTTTGGATATATTTTTTTTTATGGACCCGAATTATGATTTGATCGAAAAGTTTCGCGCTGCGACCTGATTAGGATAAAAAGTGAGATCTGTGGTGGTAGTGGAGGGCATGGGCCGATAGGCCCGGGCTCGGGCTTGAAGCCCACCACTGATCTCCTTAAGGTTGCGGGGGCAACGCCCCCACAGTATAGACTAGTATAAATATTGTAATATTATACCTTTTGTGGTAGAGTTGTGAGATATTCGGAAAACACACTGGGATTAGGGTTTGAGAGTTCTGATTGATTGTATCTTGCTCTTTTCATCATAGTGGAACTTTTTTTTCTCTTGTCTTGCTTGTGGACGTAGACCTTACGGTTGAAACACATTAAATCATGTGTTATTCTTCTTCTCTTTTCAATACTGTATGATTGTGCGATTTGTGTGTGTGCCTTAGATTTGCGTGCTTATTATAACAAATTTTTTTGTTAATCTTCTTCAATTGGTGACCATATTATCAGTTGGATGATTTAAATGTCTTCAAACCAATTAAAATGAAAATTATTTAGCTAGAAGTTAATGCTCATTCACTATAAGAAATCAAAAAACCAATTTCATAACTTTAGTTGGTAATTATTGATTATTTACAGACTAAAAAAGCGTTTGAAGAGAATTAAAATTGAAATTAATTTTTATTGACTAAGACACTTAACCGATTATGGGCAAAAAATTTACTATGTTATTTAATAGATAAAAGTAGCACTAAAAAATAGTAGTAAAAGTAACGATGAAGGATAAAATACACCGACTAAAATGAATTTGATAGGTAAATTTAAACAAAAAAAAAATCCCAAAAAAAATACTGACCACTACAAATGGTTTTAAATAAAAAATAAAATTTTAAAATGCCAAAGAAAAATATACCGACAACAATAAATGGTTGGTTATTAATGACTAAAGTTGATTTGGTAAGTTAAATTTAAACAAAAAATAAAAAATAAAATTTTAAAATACCAAAATGTATATACTGACCAGTACAAATGGTTGGTAATCACCAACTAAAGTGAATTTGGTAGGTAAATTTAAACAAAAAATTAAAAATAAAATATATAATGCCAAAAAAATATACTAACCATTACAAATGATTGGTAATTACTGATTAAAGTTAAATTGGTAGGTAAATTTAAATAAAAAATAAAAAATAAAATTTTAAAATGTCAAAAAAATACATCAAACACTACAAATTTTTATTTATTTCACAATAATTATTTTTTATTGTATTATCTCATGATATAAAACTTTTTTATTTTTTTACATAAAGGACGCTATAGTGGTTAAGAGGGAGGAGCTCGCACAAACAACACTCTACAACATCGATAAGGACCAATTTTATTTGGATGTTGTTAGGACAATGAAAAGAGATGGAAAATGTATGACCTTGCATTTGAATCATCTACTTTTTACACCTCAACTAGAGCATCTTTTTGTAGGGTGTCTTCATCATGCAATCCTGAGGCTGTAGCTTTACAATAACGATCATGCAATCCTCAGGTTGTTGCTTTACAATAATGAGTAAAGAGTTGGAGAAGTAGCTTAAGGAAAAGAGGCAAGTTATGACCAATCATATGGATAAATTGAAGTTGCAAATGGAGGAGCAAATGGAGCAATGAATGGAGTCACATATGGAATGAATGAGACAATCTATGATGGAGGGCACGATGAGATTAGTCAAATGTCTGCAAACGTCTCCACATTCGCCTCCACCTTCAGCTGGACATGATTGATAGTTTTGTATTTTATCTTTAATTTTGATTAGTATGCTATATTTTACTAATATGGATTTTATACTTACTTTATCATATGTATGTAGTATTCTATTATTATTATTATTATTATTATTATTATTATTATTATTATTATTATTATTATTATTATTATAATAAAATATTGACCATTTAGATTGTAGGTAAGTAAGTAATAACAAAAAAAAAACCTATCAAATTATGTGGCCGATATTTTATTTTAAAATTATATTATTTAAAATAAAAATTTTATATAAAAAATTAGTTACCATTAATTTATTCAGTAATTTATTTTCTTAAATAATTAAAAAAAACCAACATTTAATAGTTGATATTTTTTCTATTTTTTATTTTAACATTACATTATAAATAAAATTTTCTATAAAAAATTAATTACCATTTATTTAGTCAATAATTACCGACTAAAAAATTATTAATAAATAATAGTTAATTCCCTCGTACTCTACAATTTGCCCTTGATAATATTAACTAATTACCTACTAATATTTTGGTTATTAATTTTATCGACTAATAATGTGATCGGTAATTTAATCGGCAACTTTACTAACAACAAGTGGCAGATAAAATTTACCTACAACTTAATTAGTGGACTACTTGCATTTAGTCAGCATTTAATTAGTAAATGAAATTATCGACTAAAATTCTTATAAAATAGTCCATAGATTCTATAACTAAATTTTTAAATTTTTGTAGTTATTTCATTGTATTTTATCATTATATTAATTTTATATTTTTTTAAGCACAAGTCAATTTCAGAGACAAATCCAGTGGCTGAAACCAGAATTGTTAAGAGTTGGGGATTCCCTAGGCTTGTAATTAAAAAAGTATAAATATATTTCACAATTAAATTATTATTCCACTAACAAATGAAACACAAAAGATGAATTTCCTACAACTATATCCCTAAGAATACTTTAAGGAAAAGCGATATGCTTTGACAACTAATAATTTTAGTTAATTGTTAGTTAATTTCATATCTAATCAACTTTTTCACAAAAGTAATCTAAAGTTCACATCAAGTCACAACTAAATAAAAGCACTTTATATATATAAATATGGGTTATGGTTGTCTTAAATTGATTAAGTGGATGCAAGAGAATTATTTGTTCACTATGTTTGATAATCATTGACTTAATTGTCATATCTTAAATCAAAATCAACAAGATTTATTGTTATTGGAAGCTATAAACTAATAATTTCTACCAAAAGGCCATCCTTATTTGACATAGACATATGCATGCACCCTATTCTTTCTTTCTTTCTTTTTTTGTTTTTGTTTTTCATTCTATAAAGCAAAATTGTTAATTAATAACTTATGAAAAGCTAAGATGCCGTTATCACCTTACTAATTACTAATTAGCATCAATTTTTATGCCATTTATTATTATTATTATTATTATTATTATTATTATTATACCAATTTTTTTTTATTCTTTTTAATAAGAATTTGAAAGATGGTTAGAGCAATGGATAGTACAATTGATTAGCAGGCTTTTATTGAGTTGAAAAAACCAATTGCAATTTTTTTAAGGAGAAAAATTTAAATAACATTTTATTTAAATAATGCTTTAACATATCGGGTTATATTACTTCCCTCTTTCAATCCTTGCCATCTCTTTAGATTTTCTCTCTTTCTCTCTCTCATTTCTTTTATCAACTTTTTAGGGTGATCATTAATGGTTGTCCCTCCTCTTCTTTTTTTTTTAATATTTATTTATACTTTTCCCAATAATCTCTAAATTTATATTATTATAGGATATATTGGTGTTTGTTCTCCGTTCATCTGAGTTTTGTTTCCTCCTTTGGAAGGATTTATTATCTCTTCTTCTATAAAGATTTGATATTTTCTCATTTGTGAGGATTTATTATTCTATCCATTGCGAAGATCTTTAATATATATATATTGTAGAGTTGTTAGGTGTTATATTTTGTTATTTGAGTAGGAATGCAATGGTTGGAAGTATAAATTTTCTCTTCATAAGGATATTTTCCAAATCAAACTTGTAGGAAAATCGTGAAATCAAACAGTGGCAAGTTACTACCGAGTGGAGCGTGCTTCTTGTTGAATGGCCAACTCAAATGCTTCGTTAACACAATAAAATTCTTCAAATTAAGATAATTGCTATTATATTTTATACAAGTAATTTATTTAAAATTTTCTTACTCAAAATTATAATATATGAAATTTTATATTTCATATTTGTATTCTACCTTCATTTTTTGAATACTCTATCTTTATTATTTTTTTAAAAAATAATGCTTCACATATTAAATTTATAAATATCTTTATTTTTGGGTTTGAATTTTTAATTATATGTAATAGAAGATAAATATTCAATCTTTAAGTTATTGTATAATATAATTTTTTTTAATAGAGGATTGTGGGAGTGAAGACTTGGATCTAAGTTTGGTAGGCAAGTGCTATGTCTTCAACTACTAAACAAGCTAGACTAGGCATATCAATATAAAATTTATAACCGTTTATTAATACAACAATAATAGTTTAGGGAAGGAAAAATATAACTTAATTTTTATAAGGGAAAAAAATTATAGATGTCTTTGCAGCCACCATAGCATAAACAATCCTTAGTTTAATAAAAGTGACTACTTTGCATCTTAATTTATAAAGGACAATTATATCTTTATGAAATTCTCCATTATAATTTAGTAAAATTAAACTTAATATAAAATTCTCTAATAAAACTTTTAATTTTTTTTTTTTTTATTTCTAGTGCCTAGAGTATCTTAATATTTAAAAGGATGTGCACTACTTCTATCAAATAATGGAAAGCTTAAATTAAAGAGACCATTAGCAGTTGACGGGTGATAACATTAACTTCGCGTCTTAATTATTGGAGGATGAGTTTGTAAATAATTTTGTTTTGTTCTTAGACCTCCAAAATATACTTTATGGTGTGGTAATATTAATATTAAATTAAAAATATACAAATATTTAAATTTAAGTCAATTTTAATTAATAAGATAAAAAAATCTATTTATTAACTTAATTATCTAATTTTAAAGTTTATTATTATTATTACTAAATTAAAAATCATTTAGAGGATGAAGTTATATATATATAAAAGGTTTTTTTTTAAAAAAAAAATAAAAGATGGAGCTTTTATTAAATAGAAATAAAATAATTCATATTACTATAAATTTACAAAAGAAAATTTAAGATAAATCACTTATATAAAATATAATAGTAATTATCTTATTTGAAGAACCTGACTATATAAACAGAGCATTTAATTTGACTATTTAATGAAAATTATATTTTACTTTATGGTAATCTATAACTGTATGATTCAATGGTCTTTCAATGAGATTGATTTGAAAATCATCAAATTTTGATATTCACATGAAAAGAAAATCTATACTTATTATAAATGTACTCATACTTAAATAGTAAAACACCAAATAAATTTATTATAAAAAAAAGAAAAAAACAAATATTCTCAAAGGAGAAAATATCAAATTCTCATAAAAAAAGATATAATAAATTATCTCAAAAGAGAAGACAAAACCCATATTTATTTGTAAGAGTATATCGAGAATAATCACAATTTTATTCTAAAAGGATATAAATTTAAAAATTATCAAAAAAATATAAGAAAAAAGAAAAGAAAAGAGAAGTAATTACCGGTGAAAAATACTCACAATAGCAATTTTAAAAAGCTCATAAGAGAAAAAAAATTTAGAGAATAGGATAGGATTTTTATTAAAAGCTTATATATAAGGCTTTAATGTTGTGATTTGAGTTATTATAAAAAATTATTTTCAATTTAATAATTTTTGCTAAAATTTTTACATTTTAATTTTAATTTAATATTTTTAATTATAATAATTTAAAAATTATAAAATAAATTTTTAAAAAAATAACTTTCAAACTACAACCCCACGCGGGGCATAGGCCATAGAGCGGAAAGGAAGCGAAGAGTGGTTGGGTTGGTGATTGGGCTACATAATGAAATAATTGAAATAACTTTACGCGTGGGTTGCTAAGTGTTGACCACGTTTCCACTTTCAAATTGTGATCGCTGATCTGGTCCACAACTAATGTCTCTTATTTTCTATTTGTATTTATGTGTTGGCAGAGATCTCCACGTAGACCTTTTGCTCCTTCCAAAACTCACACACATGCGACAATGTTTATTGATTTGTGGGTATCTATTCATCTTCAACCACATAAAAGAATAATAAAATTTATCATTATAAAATTTAAGTTTTTTTACTTTTTAAATTTTGAAATTAAATTTTTATTATTAAATTATTTTTCTTTTTAATTTACTAGGTTGTCCTATGTTTATTTAACGATTTATAAAAAATTAATTCATTAAAATTCGTGATTGTGCCTCTTAAAAATATATGTCCAATGCTTAATTAATTTTAATTTCATCTCTTTTTTATATAGAGTTTGATTATACCATTTTAAATAATTGAATGTTAACTTGAAAATTTTTATTAAGTTGCTATGTGGAAAAAATATTAATTGTTTTTAAAAATTTTTCATAAATAAATTCTATCAATTTAATTTCCAAAAAAAAAAAATATTCTAGATTTGGTTAGTTTTTATAGCCGATTTGGATATATAATTTTCAAAACAAATTGACATTAAGCGTTAATAGATATATTCTAAAATTTCTAAATCATTTTTTTTTATAATTATTTTGAATTTTTCTAACTCAATCTAAATTAATTTTGTTTAAAGGTATATCTATGCTAAATAATGAACGTGTATTTCAAATTTTAATCTTATGGTATCAAAATATTATAATGTGTAGATCATGAAAAATACTAGTGGGTTCTTACCCTCTCCTTATTGCACTAGGGTTGTACATAGCTTTTGTTTGTGTTTTTGTGTGTAAAAGTTCTTTTGCAAGTTGGGGTTAATGGTGAAGGTGTTGAATGGAAAACTTGCTCTTGTGTGCTTATATTGTATGGGTTCAACTCTGGTCATATCTCTTGATGTCTCCAATTAAGAAGGTGCCCGTAGATGGCTCTGATTTGTGGAAATGGTGGCAACTTGTAGGTTTAGTAGCTGGATTTGTCCAATCCGGAAGGCTCAAGTTAAATGCTAAGGAGTTCGATCATCATTAACCTCCATAGCTTCCTGCGTTGGCTCTCATGGCCCTTGCTCCTCTAATTTTTGGTTGGGTTTCTTGTTTTTTTAGCTAATCTTGGTGAGCTTGGTTGAAAATGATAGCCAATATGTGGTGGTCTCAGCCTTGCATGGCTTCTGTTTAGGAGAGGCACTCAACTAGGTGTGTTTTGGTGGGCGGCATGATTTTTAGAGGCTGTTAGATTCTAATGTGTTTTAGGCTTTAGGGTCTGTTCTTATATTGAGCTAGATTCAAGGATGTTTCAGGATTTCACTTATATTTAGGCTATGGGATTTCAATAAATTTCTGGTGTACTTTGCAATGCCCATTATAGGGCCTCTACAAATAAAACCTTTTAATCTCTGACCAAAAAAAAAAACTTAATAAAATAAATAATTTTAAGAACTCATATAGTCATATTTGTATAATATTGCTTATGGAAATTGGGATATTTTAATCCTTTGAGTTATGACTTTTTGAGATGCATAAATAAAGCAAGTGAAAGACAATATATAGGCTTCGTTTGAGAAAAAAGTATTTGTAAGAGAAAGAATTTAGTTCTCATACAATCATATTATTTTTAGCATGATTTATATTTCTTTTAAAATGATTTTTTTTTAAGTTAAAAAGAATTGAATTCTTTCACCTATTCCACTTATTTAGAAAGTAGAATTTTACAAAAATTTAATTCAATTGATTTCTTTTTGGTTAATTCTCGTGTTTAGAATGAAAGAATTATTGTGCATCATTGAAGCATGTAAACTATAAATAAACAAAGTAAATACACGAAACAATAGTATTTACGTGGTTTACTCTCTCATTATAAGACTAGATCTATTGGCATGCCATTTTTCACTATCAATAAATAAATAAATCATTAAAAACTCAAACTATACTACCCATCAACTCAATTACATTCAAGAAAAGCCTTTATATTAAACTACTTATAGTAAATATATTAGTAAATACATTAGTTACATCAAACAAATTGACATTAAGCATTAATTGATATATTCTAAAATTTATAATTGTTTTGAATTTTTCTAACTCAATCTAACTTAATTTTATTTAAAGGTATACATATGCTGAACGATGAACATGTATTTCAAAGTATAAGTATTAGAATTATGACTCAAAATCCTAGTATGATTTGAAGAGACCTTTTTTCTAATTTGAGTGGAATAAATATTCCTCAATAGGAAGGAGTAATATTTTCTATATAGAGTAGAAATTTTATTTTATTGTTATTTCTAAATTGAGTAAGACTTCTAATCATATTAGGATTGAGGGAATTAACACTATAAGTAGGAGAATGTTGAAAATGTTATTTGGCTTTGCCTATGGTGAGTGGCTTTGCCCATGGAGAGGAGCTTTCGCCCATTATAGAGAGTGGCTTTGCCAATTATTGAGAATTTGGTTTTGCCTATTGATAAGGGACTCTTGCCCATTACAGTGGAAAGAGGCTTCGACTTAAGGTGGAGAAAGGGCATAGAATTCAAGAGGGAAGAATTCTTGTCCATTGGTAAAAGGGCTCTTGCCCATGTAGTTGAAGACATTTTTTATGGTATAGCAGTCAAAGTAGTAAATATATTGGGTTATGTCTAAAGAAGACTGAGAGGACTAACTAATGTATTTACTATGATTAGTTTGATGTAAGGGTTCTCTTGGGTGTAATTGGTTTAATGGATAGATAGCTTTGAGCTTGTAATTGATATAATTTATTTGAAGATAATGGAAGATTGCATACCTGTGAATGTAGCCTTACGTTGAGAGAGTGAACCACGTAAATATTAGTATTTTGTATGTTTACTTTAATTTTTTTTTTTTTTGTAGTTTATATGATTCCGTGATGCATAACAATAAGCTTATGATTTGTTTATGTTATAGATTATAAAATATACTATTGGATTCTTACCTTCCCTTTACCGAACTAGGGTTGTACGTAGCTTTTGTTTGTGTGTGAAAGTTTTTTACAAGTTAGGGTTAATGGTGAAGGTGTTGAATGGAAGACTTGCTCTTATGTGCTGGCTCAACTTTGATCATATCTCTTGGTTTCCCCAATTAAAAAGGTGCCCATAGATGGCTTTGATTTGTGGAGATGATGGCGACTCGTAAGGTTAGTAGCTAGATTCATCTAACTCAGAAGACACATGTGAAATGCTAAAGAGTTCGGTTATCATCAGCCTCTACAGCTTCCTACGTTGGCTCTCATGGCCTTGGCTCCTCTAATTTTTGGTTGGGTTTCTTGTTTTTTTGGTCTATCTTGGTAGGCTTTGGAGATGATGGCCAATATATGGTGATCTCAGCTTTGCATGGCTACTGTTTTGGAAGAGGCGCTTGACTGCTGTGTGTTTTGGAAGGCAGCACGATTTTTAGAGGCTACCATATCTTCTAGCTATGCTGAAGACCCAGTTTCTAGCCTAGGTTTCTAATATGTTTTCGGCTTTGGGGTCTATTCTTGTATTGGGCTAAATTTAAGATTGTTTTAGGATTTCACTTGTATTTGGGCTATGGGCTTTCAATATATTCTAGTATACTCTACAATGCCCACATAGAGTCTCTATAAATGAAACCTTTTAATCTCTGACCAAAAAAAAAAAAAAACACTTGATTAAATGAATAATTCTAAGAACTCATTTAGTCATTTGTATAATACTGCTTATGGAAATTGGGATAATTTAATCCTTTGAATTATGACTTTTTGAGACGCATAAATTGAGCAAGTGAAAGACAATATATAAGTTTCGTTTAGAAAAAAAAATATTTGCAAGTAAAGAATTTAATTCAATTCTTATATAGTCATATTATTTTTTAGCATGATTTATATTTTTTTAAATTAAAAAGAATTGAATTATTTCATCTATTCCCCTTCTTTGGAATATAGAATTTTATAAGAATTCAATTTAATTGATTTTTTTTTTTTGTTAATTCTCATATTTGGAATGAAAGAATTTAATTCTTTTTAATTTAAAAAATTTTTCACTTTTAAAAAAATAGAAATCAAGTATGATTTTGTGAGAAATCAAGTATGATTTTGTGAGAATTCAATTGAATTCTTTTTCTTGTAAATTATTTATTTTAAAGGAAACCATTTGTCACACCTTACCCCTTTGTAAGGCATAACATGATCCCGTAGAATACCTAATGAACTACCGAACTTCACCTACCGATAACTCATTAAGTACCTTACAAGGGATTTTAAACAATTTTTTTACTTTTGACAAGTGGTGAGCATTTTCTAATAGGTATTTAAAACATATGATTAAAAGTAAATCTAGTTAATATTTTTAGTCCATTTTATTTTTCCACAAATTTTATAAAAATTTTGACAGAGTTCTGTCTGTATTTTGAGAAATCAGTTCTTCAAATACCTGTAAAAAGCACTTCTAAAAATGTTTTCTTAACAACTACTTCAATTTCACAATCAAACTCAATCCATGTCAACAACTCTATAATCATTTCAATCAATTTCTCAAGTTTAAAATTCAATAATCCTCAAAATACTAGCAATACATCTTATTCAAATTAAATAAAATAGTTCTACTCATATTTCATTAGAGACAAAATAATTTATATATACATCATTACAAAATTTACATCAAAGGAAATTCAAACTAAATTTTTATTACAAACTTTATTCAACTTTGTACAAGTTGCTCAAGACCGAATTTACATGTCCATACATTTATGTGCAATACATACATCAAAAGAAATATTTACAATTAGGGTATAAATTATACCCGATGACTTCAAGCTGAATGATCTTTAATCCTTAGCAGCTTAGTCTGCTGCTCCTCTAGTCTCTAAATCTGCGACAGCAATAAAAGCTATCGATGAATACTAGGACTCAGTGGTGCACAACATACTAAAATAATCTTTATGTAAAACTTAAATCACATTTATTAGAAAATTTGACTGAACATGAGAATTAAATACAAATCATGCATTATGAGGTTTTAATCCCAAACAATTTCATTTTGAAGTATCAAATCACATTTCATAAAATCCACAGTTAGATCATGCCATTCGAAACAAATAGAATCTCAATAGCCAGAGACTAAAGAGAAATCACATCACAAGACTAGCTAGCTCAAATATATGGATATCCATTCACATCCTCTTCTACTGGCACACCTCAACACTTCTCCAAAGAAGGAATCAAAATTTGAAACTAATTACCCCCACTAGTCGTGCTAGTGAGGTGTTCAAATATATAGTCATGACATTGTGGTTTCAAAACTTATCTTAACAATTTGCTAAACATTGTCATTTTAAATATATACAGTAACTTTCACAATTTAAATCAAACATCATAAGAATGCCATAATCCAATATTTCATATTATTCAAAACAGTATGTAAAAGATGATTATAAAAAGTATACATTGTGCATAAACCTCAAACGAGTCGCCTTTTGGCCTTAACTCGACTCTTCGGGTTCTGTCCCGGTATTCTTTTCCACTGAAACACATAATTTCACAGTGTTTCAGTACCATAACTTAGCATAAATTCAAAAATAAATTCAACTTCACTTTTACCTAACTCTAAAGTGCTAAACTCGACGTTCTTGAAATTTTTGTGTTTTGGGTTATTATTCACTTCACTATTCAAGTCAATTTGTTGACTTTCTAAGGCTTAATAGGTATGGGAACTCCAACTTCACCCACATACCACATTTTGGTTACTAAATTTATTGGTTACTAAATTTATTAGTTTTGGTCATTTTCTCAAAACTTAGGTCTTTTAGGCAAAATTGCCAATTTTCAATTTTAGAGTCCTAAGTTGCACTGTTTTATTGGTCCTTTTACTGTTAGAATTTGGCAAAACTTTCTTCATAGAAAATGTTTCATATTGTCTTAAGTTTATTCTCCTTTTTGAATCACTCCAATTGGAGTTTTGTAGCTCAAGTTATAGCCAAAATACAATTACTGTTCATGCTGCAGAATTTAGTTCTGCAAATTTATTGCTCCAACTTTGTTCAGCAATTTGATCAAGTTAAGTCCATAATTTGGTCTAATTTTCTTCATATGAAATGTTCTACTATGTCTTAGGTTTCCATCGGTTCAAGAATCGCCTAAATTAGAGTTTTCTAGAGAGAGTTATAGCCATTGAAACTTTACTATTCATATGGCAAATCTGCAGTTCTACAGATTCAGTGACTCAACTTTGCTCAGTAATTTGATTGGGTTAATGGCATAATTTGGGTTTGTGTTCTTCATGAAAGTTTTAGGTCTATATTCCATCTAACCACTGGTAAAATTTCAGGTCATTTTGACTGTAACACCCCAAAATTTTAAATTTTATTATTTTATGAGTATTATTGATATTTTAATTTTATTTAAATTTTAAGAAATTATTTGAGATTTTTCGGATTTTAAAAATCGGGTTCAATTTTTCGAAAATATAAATTTTGATGATTTTTAAAAATTAATTTAAAGACCACGTGTCAAAACTAAAAATATATTTGGAGTCTACAAATTTTTCTGAGTTTTCTGAAATTTTTTCAGAATTTTTGGACCTCGTTTTCAGTCCCGAGGCAGAGTAAAAATTCAAAAATTTGTATTTTGAATCGAACCGACTGAATCGAACCGGACCGGATCGGACCCGTCGAATCGGACTGGCTCCCTCTTCTTCTTCTTTTTCTCCTGCGCGCGTCTCCTCCTCCTTCTCTCTTTCTCCCGTTTTCTCTCTCCTCCCGCCCCAGCCCGCCGGCCAGCCACCTCCCCCGCCACCCCAGCTCACCGGTGCGCCGCCCCACTCCTTCCCCACGGCCGGCCGCTGCCCCAAACGGTCGGAAAACACGCGCGAATGCCCCTCCCTTGCGCGCGCGACCGTTCGTCTTCCCGGCCAAAATCTGGCCGATCCGGCCACCAATCAGACTGGGTCTTGTGTCTAAACTCATCTACTCCTCGAGAGCTTTCCATAGACACTAAGAACACCGAAATCTATGGAGCGGTTTGTCCAATTTTTGCTCGGGAAGTTTTAGCCCATTTTGACTTTCGGGCTAGATTTCTCGCAAACCGTGAACCCCACGAGAAAACCGAGAGTACCAGAGCGCTCCAATCATCGAGAGCTTCGCAGCGATATAAATTTCGAATTTTTCCGACACCGTTTTTCAGTGGGTCCCACGGAACTTCGCAGTGTTTTTCCGAGCATTAAATAAGCTTAGAAAATTTCAAAAAATTTATGTACTAACCCCCGCGTTGTGGGCTTCATGTAGGTATCCTCAATTCGAGGAAATTCGACAGTTGTCTGGTTCTGTGAATTTCCGGCCAGACAAACCCGTTACCGGAAAAGTCTCCGAATTGGACCGAGGTTTTGGTTACCCCCCTATTGTCAGACATCCCGAGCGCGTTCCTGAAGTTGGAATCGGCAAAGGTAAACCCGAACCTTACTTTTTCGTAATTTTCTAGTGCTTAAAAAGGATTAAAAATCCATAAAATATTCGTGGTAGCTCGGAAAATTATGATTCTTTTTGCAATAGCCTAGTAATATTGCTAAGGACCGCGGGGCAGAGTTTTAGAATTTTTAGAGCTTATTTGGGCTGTTTTTGCAAAAATGATCAATTATAAGGACTAAATTGAAATTTTACATATTGTGATGGATGACTGATTTGATGGGCCCAGGAGGGGCTGTGTGATGTGATTGAGTTGTGGATATATGGATTGTGACCATAGAAGTGTGTTTTGAGCCCTTTTGCAGGTTGGGTAGGTCCTAGGTATAGGGGAGACTCGATTTTCCGACTTAGGGCGTGTTGATCTTTTCTTGATTTGTATTGAGTCAAATTTATTAAATAATTGTAATGTGATTGTCAGGTGAGCCGGGACAGCCTTCTTCCTCCGCCCAGCCGCCATAGTGACCGTTGTTAAGTCTGTGAGTAAAATATTAATTTTAATTGTAATTTTGATATTATTATATGTTCAAGCATGCCCATGCATCACTTATATGCATATATTTATATAGTTAAACTCTAGGCACGATTTATGTTGCATTCATAACTGTTAACGTGCCATGGATGTTGTTGTGGTAATTTGGAGCAGTGTGCGTGCGTTGGCGTGCGTGTGATGTAGTGTGGACTATGGATAGGACGGGTAGTCACGGCTTGAGTTCTTCGCTGGGACTCGATCCTTCAGGGGGTAGACATGGCTTGAGTTCTTCGCTGGGACCCCCGATTTGATTTATTAAGCGAAAGTCCGGCTTGAGTTCTTCGCTGGCACCAGGTTGGATTTAAGAGAGTTGTATAGGGGATCAGCTCCTATATATTATGATTGATATTACTGGGTGTGTGAGTGCTCCAAATTACCTTTTTTGATGTTATGATGTGAAAATGTTGTTGATGTTGCATTTCACTCTACAGGGTGCATTAGTTTTAGATAGTTATAGAGATTATGGTTAAAATTGATATTTTACTCTCTGAGTCGAACGCTCACTCTTGTTCAATATTTTTCCAGGCCACAGGAGGATTTTTTTTTTGAGGTGAACCTGCTTTCTCCCTCGTAGGTCGAGTATTAATGTTTGTATAAACTTGTTAAATCTTAGCATTTCCGTATGTGATAGAAATATTATTTGAATTGGGTCTGTAAACTAAATTGTTATTTTGGGCCTGTAAACATAATATTCTATGCATGATTGATGGATTAGATGAGGGAGTTGAGCTCCCATTTATTTTTATGATGATGAGTATGTGGAGGGTGAGCTGAGCTCCCCAATTGATGTTATATTTTGTTTACAGGTCAGGTGAGTCAAAAACTCCCCGTTAAAAGGTCCACTTTATGGCCGGACTCCGTCCGGTTGATTTCTTGATATTGGGCCCAATGGGCCTTAGAGTTGGGTTAATGAACAGTTAGGCTTACTACGGGCCTCGGAAGCGTTAGGCTGGCCCAGGTCCTAGTGCCGGTCCGGCCCATAGGTTGGGTCGTGACATTGACCTTCCTAGCTCGAGTTATGACCAAATGAACAAATACTATTCATTTGGTCAGTTTATACAGGGCAGCCTGCAATTTTTCAATTTTGGTCAATTTGTTCACTAGGTTTTGATCACTTTTTGGGCATGTTTCCTAAATGAAAATTGTGTCATTTAGTGCCTATTTTCATTCCCAATTGGTCTCATGCCAATTGGACTTATAAAATTCCATTTTTGATCCCTCAAAGTTGACTTTAGGTCATGCTTCATACCCAATCCGAATTTAGCTTTGATTTAAACACTTCTAACACACTTAATTAGGTCACAAATGACCATTTCTTCCCTTAAACTATGTCAAAGACATCATTTAGCACTTCTTCATATTTTTGGTCTCTAATCCCTAATGTTCAAAACCTTAATTCATGTCATTGGTTGCATTTAGCTAATTAAACACTTATAAACATGCTCCCTTAACTCAATTAAGCTTCCTAACATGTTTAGCTCAAACAAATTTATACTTTGTCCAACCAAACCCTAGCTGTCCAAAATTCTATATAATCCCTCAACAAATTTTCTTTCCATTTTAAGTTTATTTACAAGCTCAATAAGTTAGAAATGTAAAAATCAAACTCAAATTATCAAATTTGATTACTAACTTTTTATGTAGAATTTCTTTTTCTTCAAAACTTCTTCCTTTCTTTTTCTTTTTGTTGTTAAGCTCCTTCCCAAGTGACTAGAACAAGTTTTTGTGAAGCAAGTAAGGAAGGATTTAAGGTTTAATGGTGGTTTCAAAGCTTGAAGACAAGCTTTAATGGAGTTTGTAATGGTGAGGGAGAGAGAAGGATGGGAGGCGGCAACAAGGAAAAAAAATGATGACCAAATGAATTTTTTTGTTTCTTTTCTTTTGTTTTTTTTATCCTTATGGAAGACCCAAAAATTCAATTAATTAAATTCACAAATTCTTATTTTTATGGCATCATACATGAGGTCATGCATGATGTCATCACCTTTTGACTTTTTCAAATTTTTTTTCTATTTATTTTTCTATTAGTTCTTAAATTTAATTCTCGATTCCGAAATTTTCTTTTCTCCAATTTTATTTGACAGTTAGGTCAGGAGTTAACTCTCGGGGTCAATTGACTAAATTGCCCCTCGCCGGTTCATCCCGGTTTGTAATTAATTTCATATTTCTTCCGGCTCCTTGACCTAATTATTTGACTGGCTTAACAGTTCTTTTTCGTGATTTTCTCTTTTCCATTGTGTTTATAAGGGTCCTAAGGACCGCAGCATCACATTTTACGGTTCAAAATTTGAGTTTAAAATGACTTCGCAGTCGTTCCCGAGAAGGTCACCCATCGCTGTAACTCTCGGCTCGTTTAACTTCTTATGTTTCGTTTTTCTTGTTTATACTTAACTAATTGGACATTACTAATTATTTATATTTATGGCTTCTCTAGTTGTCTTAAGCATGGTTCTAATCTCCTTAATTGTCCGGACCGACTCCAGTTACCGGAACAGTGAAATATACCAGGCTATACAAATAGGAGTGTTACACCGTTAAGTTTTCAAACATGAAAGTTGATAAAAAAATTTAATTGAAATGAATTTTTATAAAGTTCTAATTTCAAAATATAGGATAATGTTTTCATGAAGGGAGTTGGATTCACTTTTTTTTATATATATAATTTTTACATAAATTTAATATTTCACATAATTCGTAATTAAATTAAGTAAAATACTTATATAATTTATATGTATTAATTAATAATTATATAAATATGAAAAAAATTAAAATTAAATCCTATAAATATTTATAATTATATTATCATAAAATAATTAATTATCCTAATTTATGAATGAAGACTAAAAATTACCAAAGCATTTTTTTTTCATTTATTAAAACTGTAAAGGACATGGCCTAACCACAGGCATATATGTAATAGTAATAATAATAATAATAAAGGTTAAACAGAAAAAAGCTCATAAAGCTTTTCCATTCTTAGTATTATATTTTCTTATACTATTCATTAGTCCCGATTATAAGCATTTAAATTAAATAAAATGGATACTAACTTATTGATCATTAGAGTTTAATTTTTGTGGCCATCACTCGAGTTATTTCATGAATGCGTAGACCGAATGCAATTTAAGTGGCTTGCAATTTAAGTAGTCAAACTCATAATCCCAATCTTAATTATGATTTTTCAAGTCTTAATTATTATATAATGATAGTTATAGTTATAATAGTGAAATTGGTTTCGAATTTGGCCACTGTATCTGTTAGAATTTTAAAATCCTTAATCAAAAGTCACTAAAGAAGGTCAATTTAGTCGGTAAAACTTAATTACTGCTCAAACTAGATTGAGAGTTCGAATATCACCAATTGTTCTACTCATTATTTTTAGAGCCGAACCAGTCTAAAAACCAATAAAGTAGAGAATTAAGAATTTAAGATTTAACTAAAGTTCAATCGGGGTCGAACCGGACCATAGTACAAAATCTTATATGATAATGATATCAATCTAATAGAAATCATCATATTCAATATAAAATGTGTATAAATTGTGTTTATCTTCATATTTAATTAAAAAAAAAATAACATCATTGTCCATATAAATTATGTTTGAAATAAGTCATCATAATATAATAATAACTTAAAAATTAAAGAACAAAAGGATTCAATACTTGACCTATGTTTTTTGGTCTTTTGAAAGTAAGAGTATAACAAAATAACGTCATTTTGATTAAATTGGTTGAATGAAATAATAATAATGAAGACCCACGCAACTCATTAAACTTGCAATGAGTCGAACGAATTGATGGGTACTTGGCCAATTTGTCCTATTTTTTTTTTCGATTTTGGTGACATACGGGTTTTGAAAGTGAATCGAACCATTTGATGAATCAATTTATGATTTTTGTGATTCGACTGTCTAGATAGTTTGAATTTCAAACCATGGTCCTCCTCTATTATAATCTTTTAGTGAAGTTGATGATATATCTTAAACTAGGGAGCCTTCCTCACCTAAGCTTTTATTATATATAAAAAAAAAAAAGTCACCATCGGGTGATTGAGTTGCGTTTTGGTTGCGCATGTTATGCGGGTGGAAACATGCTAAACTCCATTAATCTTGCTTCAAATTGACCACCTTTCAATCTTAAGGTCAATTTTTTATTTTATTTTATTTTATTTTTCAGCTTTGGTGCATTCTACTCTTTATATCTTTATTCAATTAAAAATAAATTATTGACATAAAAGTTAAGAGATTCATAAAATAAGAAAAAAATATTTTTTATAAAAATTTTTTTAACTCAATTCATTCTTAAAAACTAACTCAAAGGAAATAATTGTTAAATTTTTATAAGGGATACATTATCCATATACTTAATTAATATGAGATATTTAACACATCCCCTCACATCCAGAGCTAATACTTGAAATATAAAATACTTATGAAAAGTTCAACACTAATTAGAAAAATTTTAATACTATAATAAGAAAATAGACTGAGTTTAACTCAATATCAAAAATTAGCTAAAAAAAAGAATTGTCTACTTTTTTATAAGGAACACGTTACTCTTATATTTGTTAAATGTGAGATACTTAACAGATTTGATCTCAAAATTCAAGTTCTAGCCAATAAATAACATGTCCAATTGCTAAGTGAGTTAACTCCTAGATCACTAATGATTTAATAATTAAATGCTTATCTCGTAATATAATTTGAGCTAAAAATACTTAGATTTACCCTACTCATATTATTATTTGATATCAATATCATATCATATCATATTATAAAAATAAATATTAGAATTATATATTAATTTTTTATTTGATTTTAATTGAAATTACTATTAATTATATTTTATTGGTTAATTATACGTTAAATATATCTCTTTGATTTAATAGAAAAACATAAAAACATCTACAATAAAATTAAAGCATTCATGAGAAACATATCCTATTTAGTCTAATATATATATAAAAATTTGGAGGTGATAAAGTCATCTCATCTTTGTGACTTAGCATATACAGCACATGGTGGAATATTTTCTTCAAATGGAACATTCAAGGTACTTAGCATAAGTTCAAGCTTAATTAAGAGGTAGTAATTATTAATTAACCAGCAAATTAAAAAAAAAAAAAAAAAAAATATATATATATATATATATATATATATATATATGTTTTATAATGATAGCATCTATAAGACAAATTTGCCATTGTGGTGCATGTATATGGGTTCAATTAGTGCTTTTATAATGATTTTTCCCCTGTTCATGTTTGACATTCCAACCATAAATAAAAAAAAAAAAGAAAAAATGAAAGCTCTATTCTTTAAGAATATAATGATGAAAGGAAAAAAATTTGAAATTGATGAATGCTATTCAAGTTGAAGGCTTTGGAATAATCATGACTAAGCAAGAGAATATATGGAACATCTAACTTTAGTAATAATAGGGTAATTTTCTTTTATTACAATCAAGTCATTTTATGTCAAATTTTAGTAAATTATATTATATTTATTCGGTTCATTGTAAATTATTTATTTTAAAATAGAGGAAATTATAATCTAATTTTGAAGTTAAAATATTAATATAACTTATATTAAAAAATAAAAATAATTCTTATCGTATAATTCATAAAGTAGATTATTTATTTAATTTTTTATATATAAAATAAAATAGGCTCATGTTTTGATATAATTCACTTCAATGTAATATTAATTTAGAGATATATAACTTAAAATTTTAAGTTATATAAAACCTCTTGACTGATTATTAAGTTATTTATATTAACTTGATATTTATCAAATTAAAAAATTATAATTTTATGAATTGATAATTTCAAGTAAATAAATTTTGAGTTAGTGAAATGTTGATATATAAGTTAAATTATTAAAACTGTGGATAGAAAGAGAATAAAATTAAATTTTATTTTTTAGTAAGTATTAAATTAATTAAGAAAAAAATATAATTTTTAATTTAATAAATGTCATATTAATAAAAATAATCTATAAATTAATGATTAATATCACATAAAAATTTTATATTATTTAAATTAAAAATTATATAATTTTATATTACATACAATGAAGATATTATTTATATAATTTACCCATTTAAAGCCTTATAATTTTGAAAATAATTTTAATAGTACTAGCCTAAAGGTGAAAGAAAATTGATGCACGTCATTTTCCCATATGAACGCGCAAGTGACTTGGGCATTAATGGTACCATCCCACAACTCTTTGGTGGAGCACTAAGGCAACCATTTTGTCCTATATTGTTCTATTTATCTAAGATTTTCAGATTTTTTTTTAAAAAAAAATTAAAAATACCATTTTGAAGATGTTTGGAATATGCCAACTTCAAATTATATTAGTTTATTCCTACCCATAAGACACACTTTAGCCTGATTCCCCTATCCACCTACAACTCGTATATTCCATTTCTTTATGCTAATTAAGGAGCTAATTTTTTTTTTAATTAAAGAGTTTTATATGCTTAATTCTTAATTAGTGCATATGTTATTGTGTCATTAATTAAACCTTGGATTGCTTAAACTAAACTAAGGTGTCTTGAGCTGTGCACAGTCTGACTACTCTTTGTATAGTATAATGTTTGTTTAAAGTTTGAGTATCCTTGATTTTAGCACTATTAACTTTGGTATAAATTTCTCATTTTTAAGTGTTGTCGTTAAAAGTAAATATTCTCTGTGAATTTTTAAGTCATTAATTTCAAAAGTGTATGAATATAAAAAAGGAAAAAAAATAACTTTTAATTAAAATATATAAAAAAATATTTTCTTTTAAGATATCACCTTCACCAGAGGAAGGGTGCTAATCATAATAGGCCTCAATTGAGTCCAGCCTGGCTACCAAAAATTAGTCGAAGCCCATTTGCCTCCACTAAGGCTATGGCTTCTATTCCTTTCTTTCCACGAACACCAGCAGATGAGGCCAAATCTCAACCATAGCTTCTTCATTCCCAATGTGGGGCTGTGCAATCAAATCGATTTAGCTATAAATTGTATTGAAATAATTAAAAAATCATATTAAAAAATAATATTAATTAAATTAAACTGAAACATAAATTTAACTGAACTGAAAAATTTTAATTTAATTCAATTTATCATTTTGCGCCTATTATGTTGGCTTTTTTAATTTCAATAATTTTAGTATTTCAACCTAAATTACACATTATATTATATAAAAATTTCAAAAAATCATCAAAAATTAATTATCAATTGAACAAATTAATCAATTTGATTTTTTAATGTAAATATTTCAGCTTAATTTAAAATCAAACTTTTTAAAAAATGCTCATTGAATTGAACAAATTGAAAAATCAGCTAAAAAACTGAATTTAAACAATTTGATTCGATTTTTCTTTTATAACCATTTTTGTTCACCAGCACTGCATATTGTCTTAGATCTTGGGGATATATGCTAGGTTGGTCACAAAAGAATACTAAGTGCTCCACTGACTCCACCATCTTACCCACACAAGAAATAAATTGGATGCTTTTATTCTCCTCTTTTACAAATTTTTCATAGTTGCCAAGTAATACATACTTGCCCTCCATATATAAATGTTGAATTTTGGGCCTGACTGGAAATTTTTCCAAACCCCATCTTCTGAGGCTTAGTAAGCAAATCTCCAGGCTTGTTTTGTTAAAGGGCTATGTTAAAAACATGGAGATCTGCAAACCCTAGTCCTAAATTTTGATATATTAAGAACCTCCAGACCCTTCTATGCTAAAACTCTCTTAAGAAACTTGTTACCACACCTAAAGGAAGTTGCCTATTCTACTATGAGTCTTTGACAATATGTTTTTGGCAAATGTTAGATGAAGGGATTGCATTCATTACTGCCTTTAACAGCAGTTCACTGCCTACTTGTGAAAGCAGTTTATTTTTCCAATTTGCAGTTTTTGAGCAACTCTTTCTTCGACAAAATTCAAAAATTATATTTTTGATCTTCCCCATAATAATGGCAGGCCTAAATATCTCTATATGCATGGCATAAGCTGATGGGCTTGAATTGGGAGACATTTTGGGATGAGGGCTATGAATATGTGGTTGAATTCTCTCAGAAAGTGACCTACTGAAGTTGTTCTTGCTTCCATAACTCATCAATTATGTTGAAGATCTCTATCTATTCCCGCCTGCTCTCTTCTGTCATTGCTCCACCTTGAAGTCTTCCTAATTTACCTTTCAATTCTATGCTCTGGGAATTAGAATTACCAAAAAATGTTGATTACTCCAGGTCTTCAATGATGACTTGCAGTTCCTCAGTTTAGCAATCAACTGAAACATTCTTGAGCCACTGATTTGATGATACTATGTTCATCTAAATACACCTTTCTCCACACTGTTGGGATTCTAGCCATTTTGCTTCCAAGCAGAAGCCACTCATTCTCTTGGAGCTCAATACAAAAGAATTGTATTATAACAACAATTAGATCTAAGATTCACACAGTCACATAAGTAGAATATGAAGAATAATAAATAAATAAATATAAGATTTATATGGTTTGACCGTAGATTCTACGTTTTATCGGTATATATTCTCCACTACCGCCAGGATGTCACAAAATATTTCATTCAGATTGCAACATGGTTTTTTCAAGCTGGGACAAAATTCCGTTCCATGAAAAACATTTCCCAGAAGCAGGGATTATGGTCTGAACCAATTCTACTTTCATGAAAAACCTTGCACCTGTCAAACAAGATCCTCCATTCCATTGAAGCTCCTGCCCTATCCAATCTCTGCATTATATTAGTTTCTCCAATTTGATTATTTGACCATGCATACGGGTGCCATTCAACTCCTAATCCAATAGAATGCAATCATCTTAAAATAACTAAAGATAATCTTGTCTCGTATATGGTGGGAAAGTTGCCAGTTTTTTCAGATGCTTGAGTGATCACATTAAGTCTCCCATACACAACCATGCTGATTCTGGTGTGTCAGTATTTTAACTTATTATAGAATTACATTGAAATGATTAAAGCATAAATCATATTAGTTTGAAGCATATATCTTAGAATAATACTATATGATATGCAAACTGAAAGACAAATCACTAGCATTGTCTTGTTCGATGTCTAACGGTTATCCATACAGACTAGATGGACCTAAAGGGACTATTAACAAGTCAAGGTTAGGGCTCTATATTGCAATTACTAATTTAATTATTTAAATTAGCTAATTAGATATTAATTTCTAGATAATTAAATATTTAATCTCATAATTTTTTTTAAAAAAAATTGCAATCAAGTCTTTACTTAGTTACATTATTCAAAACAATCCTTGTGAATTACATTTTAATCCCAAAAGTTTTCAAAGTTATTTTTCAATCAAGGCCTATTTGATTTTGTTCTAATTTTAATTTCTCACATATAATTTTTGTGTGTGACTCATTAGAGTCCTAATAGATTAGCAATAAATATAATTAAAATTTAAATAACATTAGATAAATTAAACAATTTAATTTATCATCAATTATCTAATCTATTTAATTATATTTTTCAATAAGATTAATGTTTAACAATATGTTATGACTACCTAAATATTAAAAATATCAAATGTGATTTTGACTAACTTTCCAATGATCAATTTTGGTGGACAATCGATAAACTCTACTGTAATCTCAATGAGATTAATGGTATACTTTGATCTTGGATCGGAGAAATATTCTCTCATCTAAACTTTTATTAAAAAACAAAAAAATAATGCACAAGGATATATATATGTATAATACATTAAAAATGTTAAAATAATTTCTCATTTATAATTTGAGCATTACACATAAAACATAAATTAGTCAAGTTGCCTATGCAATCACTACAAGAAATTTAATTAATTAGTATAATTATAGATAAAATACTGATTGCAAATGGGTTGATCAGTATTTAGGTCGTAGGTAAAAATTATTGACCATTTTTATTTCGTCAATAAATTTATTGACTATAAATTTCATCAATAATTGGTGGTATTATAGTTGGTATTTTTGTTGACGGATGGTAGGCTATGATGAAATTAGCAATGACAATATCAACAACATGATCGTTGGTAATCATCAATGATGCATGTTTCTTCAGTAAATTTTTTTCATATTATTAATTTAATTTTTTATTTTTATTTAATATGATTCTTTAGTTTAATTTAATTTAGTTTTTAATTTAATTTTTAAAATTATTTATTATTTTTAAATTTAAATGAATTAAAAAAAAAACTAGTGAGCTCAAAACAAGCTCCACACACATATATATATATATATATATATATATATATATATTTCTCATTTATAATTTAGGCATTGAGCAATGGCTTGAGCATAAAACGCCTATGCAATCACTACAATAATTTTAATTAATAACTATAAAAAATATCAATTAAATATCAACCGTAAATCAGTATTTAGATCGTACGTAAAAATTATTGACATTTTTATATTACAAATTTCATTGGTAATTGATGATATGGTAATTGTTATTTTCGCTAATGGATGGTAGACTATAGGGCATTAGCAATGACAATACCGACGACATGGTTGTCAGTAATTACCAAAGATGTATTTTACATCTGTAATTTTTTCCATATTTTTAATTTATTTTTTTTATTTTTATTTAATATAATTCTTTAGTTTAATTTAACTTAGTTTTTAATTTAATTTAATTTTTAAAATTATTATTATTTTTTAACTTAATTGTTAATTTTTAAGTATTTTAATTTAATTTAAATTAATTTTTATTTTTAAATTTAAATGAATTAAAAAAATTAATAACTAGTGAGCCCAAAACAAGCTTTACATATTTGCATGACTTGGGGAGAGGCTTCTTTATCATAGCGAAGCTAACTCCTTCCTAATCTACTAAATACGATGTAAAAATTTTATATAATTTATGTTTTATCGACGGATTTATAGTCATAGATAATTACAGAACAATATATTATCATCACTAACATTTTATTGCATTTTAAAATTTTATTTTCATTTGCTTCTTATTTTTTACCAACAAAATCCTTATAGTCAAGAATTACTTACCACATAATTGTGGTCTATATATTTTTTTTTTTTTACATTTTAAAATTTTATTTTTATTTACTTCTTATTTTTATCAATGAAATCTTTATGGTCTGTAACCAAGTGATTTCCTTGGTAAAATTTTTTATGAGTTTAAAATTTTATTTTTATTTATTTTTTTATAAAAAAATTTTTGTAGTTGGTAAAGATTCTACCCAAAATTTATCAAAATTATTTTTGATAAAAATTATTTCACATTGTAATTTTATCGGCATTTCTTTTCCGTCGTTAAAATGTCAAATTTAACGAAAAAATATATGTAATTAGTAATTATCGTTGTTATATTTTTGTTTTTTTAGTGAATAGATGGGTGATAATATTTGATTTATTTATTAAAAGATGTTTTTTTCCAATAATATTATAATTTAAATTTGTAGTATTAACCATAAAATAATTGTTATATATTGAAATGAATTTTTTTTTGTTATATTAAAAACAATCGGTTATATGTATATATAAAATATTAGGCTAAGTTTCTATAATAATGGCTTGAATAAAATATTTTAAAAAATAAGGAAAATTTATTGCATAAAAATTTCGGCTCTTTCTCTTCTCTTGTAAATCCGTACTCACAGGGAAGATCACAACAGGAACAATTAAGTATGTTTGATTCCCATTTCAGTAAGATTCAACTAAGAACTGAAATTGGAATCAAATTTTCGGTTCATTGATTTTTAGTAATCAGATTTAAAATCAAACTTTGGTTCAGATTCCAATTCGGTTCTAAGTAATTTCGGTACGATTTCGATTCTAGTTTTTGCTCTATTTCTATTTCAATTTTGGTTCTAATTTCATTTCAAATCGCGATTTACACATAAAATTACAATATTCTTTTATTTAAATAATCTTAGATGTTTAACATTAAAACAACAATAAAAAAATATATTATATATATGACTCATATGTGATCTAGACATATAATTAAAGATTATAAGATGATTTAATGTATTACTAAAATTTATAAAAAAAGATAGAAAATAAAATATGATATTGAATTATATAAACTTACAATTAAAGATAAATAAGATAGGTAAAAAGCTTATTTTGGTCTTTAAAGTTTTGTACAATAGTTAAATAAGCCTTTTAAATTTTTTAGAGTCCAAGTATGTCCTTTAATTTTTTTTTTTTAAAAAAGATCAAATAAATCATTTAAATTTAAAAAAATAAATAAATAAAGTCTTTAGGGACAAATAAGCTTTTCAAAATTTAAAATAGGTTAAACAAGCCATTGCTTCCAATTCATATCTTTTTTTTTTTCATGTTTTACCTCATCTTTCTATGACTAGCATCCTTAAGCGATGTTTGTGAGTCTTACTTACATCCACACTCAAACTGCCAAAACTTATCTTTTTTACATTTCACCTCTTTTATCCCTAAATTACGAATTTATCAGTCTTTGCACCATGTCCTACTTACCCTCTACCAATAACAGCCAATTCTTGCCAATTAAAAGTGACTTTTCAACTCCTACAATTCAAAGAACAAGAATTCGAACATTGCCTGGACCTAATTTGAAACCTAGATAAAAAAACTCAAATCTAGGTTCACCCCTGCATGTTTACCAAAGAAGCATTTGCTAAAATACAAAACCTAGCCTTTAAATCCAAATTGATATCTCTTACATTCTGTAATATGTACCACTATTTTAAAACTATTACCAACATAGAAGAAAAGGACAGTGATAGGGGTGAGCATTGAATGATTTTACTGAAAGATTGAATCGAATTGATCTAGTTCGATTTTTCAGTTTGATTTTTTAGAGTCATCGGTTTGGTCTATAATTTTAAAGAAGTATGATTCAATTTTTAAACTGAAAATTTCTCAAAAAATCAAACCAGTCGAAATTAAACTCTTTATAGGTAATTCCTCTAAAATAGGCCCATGTGTTCAAGTCCAACCCAGCCTAACCATTTAGAGACAAGGTTCTTGTTTCCTTTAACCTTAATAAGTTGTAACCACTTTGAAGATTCATCTATCATTCTCTTAAGTTTGCGCCACATGCCTTCATTCTTCATGGTTGCAAGTCTCAGTAATAAGTTCCCCTCTCCAGCTCTCCACCTTTGACATTTGACTTTGATAATTCTTCTTATCCATTCAATCTAGTTTTTAACTGCTTATTGGCACTCTTACCCTCATCTTAGGTAGACGTTACAAATGTCTAAGAAACCCATGGATGCTGACTCTTCTTCTTCTTCTTCTTCTTCTTCTTCTTCCCTCGTATGACTTTTTGTTTAGGCTTTTCTCCTTCTTCTCCTCCTCCTCCTCCTCCTCCTCCTCATCATCATCATCATCATCATCATCATCATCACTTTTGATGGTTTTGTTTTGTATTTGCTAGAATTAATTGGGTTTTCATAGCTTTCATTTGAGTTCACACGATTTGAGCTTTGGGAGAGGCAGTGGCATTGGAGTTCACATTCGATGGGTTTTCAAATTGTTTGTGTTTTCTTTTATATAATTTTTTGCCCAAATTTTGATTGTTTTCAACTGGGTTGTGTTTTGTCAATTGTTAAAATGATTATTGATTGTTGAATTTCTTTTTGTAAAATATGATTGTTGATTGTAATTGGCAAAATGTTTAGATGGTGTTGAAAAGTGTTATGTTTCACTGGTTGAGACTGAGAGAGAATGCTAAAAACTGATCAACCAAACTGAACAGATTTTTTGATTCACTTTGATTCGATTTTACTATTAGTTTGGTTCGATTTTGATTCAAAAATTTTGCTTTTTGCTTTTTCTGTTTTTTCTGTTTAGTTCAGTTTTGAACTGACCGATTGCACAACCCAAGACAATGATGATAATAATGAAGAAGAATATAATTATCAACAAAATAACCAGAATCAAATCTCATTTGATCATAGTCAAGTTCGTGACGATGATTATCATGAAGATGATGAACCATAGAAAAGCTTGTTGTACCATTCAGTAAATAGTAATTTATTAATTTGCTTTAGGATATAATAGATTTCCATCAGGATGTTACATATCGAATACGTAGGATAGTTGATGAGGACCCCATACACTAGAAAATTTTTATGCATTGCCTTATCAGGATTTGAATTAAAGGCAAGTTATAGTTTCTGTTAATATATTTTTAGAAGTTAAAGGGATTATTTGCTTTTGAAATAGTAAAATAACTTATTTAATCTATTTTTAAAATTTGAAAGACTTATTTAATCTTTTGTAATATTTGAAGGGTTATTTGGATATCGAAAAACTTAAAGGTTTCATTTAAGCCAAACTTTAAGGACCTAAATAGTCCTTTTGCTACTCCCAAAAAGCTGTTTACAACCTTAACATCAACTATCAATAATAGCTATCAACTGTCACTCATTTTTAACAGTTAAACCATGCAGTTCTAAGTTAAAGTTAAATGATTTTGTGAATCTTGAAAGACCATATTAATATTGCATTCTAAATTAAGTAAGGTGGTGAATGAAATTAATCCCTCAAGTTGCTTGCTCCTAGTGAAGCACTCTAGAAACCTAAAATAATGGCGACCCTTCTTGGACACACATTCTGTGAGCCTTTTGGAGCCACTTTCTTCCTCCAAAGTCCAATGTGCATTGAAATTAGAAATCATATTTTAAAGAAAGGTTTTGAAAACTAGACTGAATCAGCCAGTCAAACTGGTTTAATCAAGAATCGGACTTTGGTTTGGTCTAGCTTAGCTATCAACCCTGATTTCTGAAAATCGACGTGAACCAGTTTGAACTAACTTTTTGGTTCAAACTACTAAAACCAGCTATTCAATAAAAAAATTTTTTTATTGTGGGGGCAGCAGGTATTGAATACAGGACCAATCAAGGGTTTTTAAGCTGAGAAGCCACTAAACCACGTAGCCCACAAACATTATATTGTAACACTTTCACAAAAAAAATATATTTATAATGCAATCAATTTACCTATTATATAAAATTATTTTTTATTAATTTAAATTATATTATATTAATTTAAAATAATTAATAACTAAAAAATTGTTAATTTTATCTGTTTAAAATTTAAATAAATAATGATATAAATAATTTATTATATTAACATGTTAACTTGAATTATTATTATTATTATTATTATTATTATTATTATTATTATTATTATGTGGTAAAAATATATAATTTTATTTATTTATTATGCTATATAATTTAATATATTGACGTTTATTTTCCATTAGTATAATACATTTATTATTAAAAAATTTAGTTTTAAATATTTATAAAATATATAAAAATATTAATTATAATAAAATATTAATAATTTTATAATATTTATTTAATATTATATCAATTAAATTCAGTTCAACTTAAATCCTTAATCCTCTATTGTCTTCATCGATTTAATGATTAGATTGAGTTTGAAATCTTAGGTTCAAAGAACTTTATGATAAGAGAAACAGAGGGTTCTCCATTTCCCATATAATAAAAAAGCCACGCACACTTTCTGCTCTCTCTCACACTTTAGTCCCTCTTTTGCAATCATGTATACACAATGAAGCACAAGTCTTTGGTCTCTAGTGTAAAGTTTTGCCTGTGGTTTTAATAATTAAATGGGCCAAAATTAATTCCTTTAATGTGACTCAATATTAACTGATGTTTACTTTAATTAAAATAAATTCTAATTTTAATTGTATAAGGATTACTTGTTAGATACACTAGATTAAGTCTATATATATATATGATCGTCTCTTTACCTATAAGGTTATACACATTTTTCTTTCATAAAGTCTAAGATATTAGGGTCATATCAAAAAAGACTTTGATCGCTAAAGTTTTGTGTGTGAATCATGAAGGGTCAAGACGGAGAAATTAGTTTATTAAATCAAATGGTCTCTCTCAACAACTAACATAGCTCAAGCAAACTCCATATCAAGTATGCTTTATAGATCTGTGAGAATTTATTTATTCAAGATTCATTACTTAGGTGATAGTTAAATGTTATGTTTATAATTCATATTATATTTATAATTTATTATGATGTATTAATATTATTTTACATGTCCTATTAGACCTCTAAGTTTTGAACAATTAAATTTCTCCATTAAATTTATGATTATGAAAATGATGTTAATGTTCTTACTTATTGTTAACTTTAGATAGAATTAAGTATAGATTGTGAAAGTTTAATAATTAAAATAATAATAATAAAATTTGGGCGAATTAAGTTATAGACATGAGGATTATTAACACAACGAAAAATTTTGTTATATAGAAATTTAAGTTTGAGATCAAGTTCTCTCAAAAGAAAGAAATTAAAAGAAATAAAATAATAAATAAATATATTAAAGTGGCCAAATTATTTTGAACATGAATATCAAAACACGTGAAAACGTGTTTGTGATGGAAAATGCTTAAAATAAATAAATGAATTAATTAATAAATTAGAGTTTTGGCCCAAATTTAATTAGGCCATGAAAGTTCAACACAATGAAGAAAACGTGTTGGAAAAAATATTTTTGGAGAACATGTTCTCACGAAACAAGGAAAGTGAAAAAAAAAATATATGTTTTCTACCCAATCTTATTAAGATTTGAAATAAAACCTAATGATTAAATAAATATTTAGTTTATTAAGATATAAGATTTATATGCATGACTTATATTATTTATTTTAATTTGTTAGCTACAAAAGTGGCTAAACTAAAATAAAATAAAATTAATAATTTGTTAGTCACCAAAGTAGACGAACTATTAGTAACATTTACAATAAAATTAATAATTTGTTAGTCACCAAAGTAGACGAACTATTAGTAACATTTACATGTATATAAAAATTATTAATAATCCATATTAATAAATGCCTATGATAGAAAAAGGATTAATTGATACTCATTGCTCATTAGAATTTAAGGATTTTAAGGTAAATCAATTATTCTATGAATAGTGAAAATTATATGGACAATAATATTTTATCAAATATATATTGGATGTCTAAAGACAATATGTATATTTGATGTATTATTTATCCAATCAAGTTTAAAAGCATTTAATCTAGAATAATATATTATAGTATCTACCTAAAGGAGAACTATAATATACTCTAATTATTTAAATTATTAGAATCTATTTTATTTAAGTATGTATATATTATTTTGTAACTATTAATCTTCATTTGTAAGCTTCATATGTTATTGTATTCAATGGGCTAAACTTTTTTGAATGGTGAGAGTAAGTCAAGTTCCATTTAGGTGTCTTGGAACTTGACTTAGCATTATTGAAAGACAAACTTGTTGCTATTACAGGTACAAGTAGTAAAAAAGAGAAGTTGTATCATAAGCAATGGGAGCAGTCAAACAGATTAAGCCTTATATTTTAGTGAATGACTATTACCAACAATATTAAGACACCAATTCTACAAACTGACAATGCAAAAGAATACCTTAATTTTGTAGAAGAATGGTTTCATTCTATAGACAAGTCACTTGCTGGTACTCTAATGGCACAATTCACAACCATGAAGCATAATGGATTGAAGAGTATGTATGAGAACATTATAGGGATAAGCGATATTGTAGCAAGGCTAAACGCCTTAGGTATGGCAGTGGATGATTCATTCTTGATGCAGTTTATTTTGAACTCACTACCTCCTGAATATGGTTCGTTTCTAATCAATTACAACACTATTAAAGATAAGTGGAATGTTAATGAATTGGTCAGTAAGCTAGTTGAAGAGGAAATGAGATTAATGAATCAAGGGACTCATTTGTCAACATTGTGGATCAAGAAGCTAGTAAAGGAATTAAACCAAAGGCCAACAAGTTTAAGAAGAAAAAGAAACGATCTTCAAATGGTTCATGCTGAGAAAAAGGAACAAATGGCAGATAAGTGTCACTTTTATAAGAAAGTAGGAAACTATCAGAAAGATTGCTTGAAAGATAAAGCTTGGTTCAAAAAGAAAGGTAATCCTTATGCTTATGCATGTTTTGAATCAAACTTAATTGAAGTTCGTAATAATACTTGGTGCTTTGATTCTAGTGCTACTACTCATGTATCCAACTTGATGTAGAGATTTCTTATGATCAAAACCACAAACTCAACTAAAGACTTCCTATTTATGGGGAATCGAAGTGAAGGCTCTAATTGAAGGTATAGGGACTTTGAAGGAACAGAAGCGTGAAAAACACAAGTTTATACCATTGAATTCAAAAATTTTCACCTAGGGTCACATGCATCATGCAAGATTTATTTTTATCTATTTGATTTCAATGACAAACAACATATTAAAACTCTTTTAATATGTTTTTGGATCTGTATTTGCCATTTAAGATTTTAAAATTAATCAGATTAATTTTAGAACCCTAGATTAAATCAAGAACGATTACACTAACCTCTTGATGTACTGCAGTGTGTCTGCCCCTTTGAGATTCGTCTTCAGGACACCAGATGTTGTCCCTCTAGCTTGTCCACACCAAGAACACCTATGGCAGCCCTTGAACAGTTTGTAAAGTTTTTCTATTAATTAGAAATTCAAGTTCTGCCTTTTAAGAGATTAGAGATGTAAACAGGACACTAGAAACAATTTCTAGCGTTCTTAATTCAAGAGATTGATGGCTAATCTCTTTGAATTGATGAGAGATGAAGAAGAATAGATGAAAACCCTCAAAATGGCGTGACAAAGGAGAGGAGTGGCTGCTGGTTGTATTTTATTTTCTCATAACAACACTTAAATAGCTAGGTTAACACATTAAACCCTTGCCACATGTCACCCTTTGATTAGCTCTAGGTTTAAGTGACCCAATCACATTGTGCCAAGTGTCAAACCTATATTTAATCTTGATTTTAATCATCTTACATGATTAAAAAACATTTGGCAAGCTTATGTGTTATGCCATGTGTCACCATCTCATGGTGCCACGTGTCACACTGCAAAATGACCAAAATGCCCCTGTGTCTTAATTTTGAGTTCTCAACCCAAAATAATTATTTTCTTCTTCTAATTAATTTATATCAAATATAAATTAATTAATTAATCTCTATTAATTAATTTCTCATTAATTAAATTCATATTTAAACACTTTAAATATAAATTTAACTTATATTATACATCCAATAATCTAGATTTGGTTTCAAGTCATGCTAGGGACTTTGCAATTTAATTGCAAACCAAACCTATTTAATTAATCAATTAAACTCTTTAATTAATTAATTAATTAAATCATATTTAAATAGGTGATAACTTGTGTATGTGTGTGACTTACTAGGCTCATCACTAATTGGCAATGAGACATAATATCAACTCTTAATATCATCAGAACTCTTTCTTACCATAAATGATTTCTCTAAATCATTTTATGAACCTCATAGACCATGGTTAACACCTAGCATAGCATGCCATAGCCACCCAATTAGTAATAAGTTTTACCTTAAATGAACCTATAATCATATGTTACCATGCACTAGAATCTCTCTGTTACAAAATCCCAACTCAAGCTGGAGTCATGGTTTATGTCAAACTCCATTTGCTATGAATATTATGTTCTCTTTTAATTCCAGTTCTTGATTAAAAGATTTTCTCATCGTAAACTCTTTTACGAATAAATCTATCTGTCTGTCCAGAACTTGAAACATCAAGAACAATTAAATGAACATAGGATTTTATCTCTATTTACTTAGAGGAACAGATTCCATCTTGATCAACACCTACCTCCATATATAACTAGTAGGAGCCAACACATGCCCATATACCCATACACAGTACAAGTATGAAAGCAGTATCAAACTCAAACTACCTATATACAAGATAACTGTGCTTTCTCAGGTCTAAAGATTATATGCACTGATATGATTTATGACAAAACATTGACAAGCATAAACTCCATGTGCTTGTCATAAGTGTCACTGGTTCAGCCTACTTATCATTTATAAGTGCCTATCATGTTTGTTATATGGCATGAGACTCACCATTCCATCTTATTTATATCTCATATAAATAACTTGGGAACAAACATGAATACAATCTTTCTGGATAAGTCATGTCCTTATTATGAAGTATCCTCGATTGTGAACCTATTTATGATACTTCGTGCTAGAAATATTGTCGCTCATATTCTTAACAACTTAAGAATAATATTTCTAACAAAATATCAATGGACCTTTTCTATTACACATAAATATATTATGTAAACGGAAAAGTGGAAATGCCTTTTATTAATAAAAATATGTACAAGATACATACTAAATGATATGCTCTAGGGCATACTACTAACAATCTCCCACTAGCACTAGAGCCATTCATTACAATATCTTAGACCTATCTTCTCAAGATGTCGGTCTAACGAGTGCTGACATAGGCTTAGTGAATGGATCACCGGATTTTCACCGATGCTATTTTCTGCATGGCTACATCGCCTCGCCCAACTATTTCTCCGATAATGTGGTAGCGCCTTTCTATGTGTTTGGATTTACGGTGAGACCTTGGTTCCTTAAATCAGATGATCGCTCCATTATTGTCACGATGTAATGGGCTGCGACTCAATGGAAGGAACTACGTAAGTTACATCACGAACTTCTTTATCCAAACGACTTCCTTTGCGAGATCTCGATGCGAGAATATACTCACCTCGTAGTGGAATCTGCGATGCGTGCTCGCTTGGAACTCTTCCAACTGACTGCACCTCCATTACAAATGAACACATATCCAGAGGTAGACTTTCTATCATCGATAACTGATTGGAAATCAGAATTAGTATAACCATCCAATTGCAAGTCTCCACCTCCATAAATCAAGAATAAATCCTTAGTTCTTCTCAAGTACTTAAGGATATTCTTGACTATCGATGTTCCAAACCTGGATTGGATTGATACCTGCTAGTCAAACTAACAACATATGCGATATCCGGCCTAGTACACAGTATTGCATACATTAAACTTCCAATAGCCGAAGCATATGGAATCCTGGCCATCTTATCTCTTTCTTCAGGTGTATTTGGAGACATCTCTTTAGAAAGATGGATACCATGTCTCACTGGTAACAATCCTCTCTTGGAATCAAGCATGTTAAACCTCTTTAACACCTTTTCCAAGTATAGACTTTGGGATAAACCAATTATTCTTTTCGCTCTATCTCTATAGATGCGAATCCCAAGAATATAGGTTGCCTCCCCTAAGTCTTTCATGGAGAATGTATTTGACAACCATACCTTTATAGTCGTTAACATACCTGTGTCATTACCCATCAATAGTATGTCATCCACATATAAGACAAGGAAAGTGATTGCACTATCACTAACCTTCTTATATACACATGGCTCATCCTCATTTTTGATAAAACCAAAGGATTTAATGGCTTTATCAAAACGGATGTTCCAACTCCTCGAAGCTTGTTTCAACCCATAAATGGATCGCTTTAGCTTGCATACCTTGGAACCATCTTAGGATTCAAATCCCTTAGGTTGTTCCATGAAAATGTTTTCTTCAATGTATCCATTGAGAAAAGCTGTTTTGACATCCATCTGCCAAATCTCATAATCATAGTACGCAGCTATTGCTAATAAAATCCTAATTGATTTAAGCATGGCAACAGGCGAGAAAGTCTCCTCATAGTCGATTCCTTGCCTTTGGCGAAACCCTTTCGCTACTAGCCTTGCCTTATAGGTCTTTACCTTTCCATCAGAACCAATTTTCTTCTTGAAAACCCATTTGTTCCCCATAGGTATAATACCTTCAGGTGGGTCAACAAGATCCCAAACTTGATTCTTATACATGGAATCAATCTCGGATTTCATAGCTTCAATCCATTTTGAAGAGTCTATATCTGATATAGCTTCTTCATAGGTAAGTGGATCATCTCCATGATCTACTTCTTTATGAGTAGACAACTCTTGTTCTTCTTCATAAAGAAAACCATATCTCACTGGTGGGTGAGATACCCTGGTTGTTCTACGAGGAACAGCTGTAGATGTTTCATCAACGGGTATAGGTTGACTAGATGGATCTATATCCATCGATGCATTGGTTGGTCAGAATTCTCCAATTCTAACTCTATTTGCCTTCCTTTGCCTCCTTCTTGAACAAACTGTTGTTCAAGAAATGTGGCATCTCTACTTATCACAACCTTTTGTGAAGTAGGCAAATAAAAATAATATCCAAAACTATCTTTTGGATATCCAACAAATCGACCTTTTTCTGATCTGGTCTCCAATTTATCAGTGTTCAGCTTTTTGATATAAGCTGGACAACCCCAAATCTTAACATGCTTAAGACTTGGTTTTCTTCCATCCCATATCTCATAAGGTGTGGAAGAAACTGATTTTGATGGAATCCTATTCAGAATATACAAAGCTGATTCTAATGCAAATCCCCAAAAGGAGATTGGCATATCAGTATAGCTCATCATACTACGCACCATATCCAATAGGGTACGATTTCTCCTTTCAGATACACCATTCAGCTGTGGTGTTCCTGGAGGAGTCAGCTGAGAAACAATGCCATGCTCTCTCAAGTATTCATCAAATTCAGTACTCAAATATTCACCACCACGATCTGATCAAAGAGCTTTAATACTCTTTCCTGTTTGATTTTCTACTTCAGATTTAAATTCTTTGAACTTTTCAAAAGATTCATGTTTGTATTTCATCAAATACAAATACCCAAACCTAGATTTATCATCAGTAAAGGTAATAAAATAATGAAAACCCCCTCTAGCCATTTCTTTAAATAGACCACATACATCACTATGTATTAGCTCCAAAATATTTTCAGCTCTTAGCCCTTGTCCAACAAAGGGTGACATAATCATTTTTCCCTGAAGGCAAGATTCACAAGTTAGAGTAGGCTCAAAGCCCCCAATGAGGATAGAATCCCCATTTTCTCCAGTTTTGCAATCCTATCTTCTGCAACATGACATAACCTTAAGTGCCAAATATATTTTGAACTTGAGTTGGTTTTCACCATGGCATTGTATTCTTTTAGATTGCTATACTCTAAGCAGTGGAAACACTTTTTTACTGGCAATGGAAACACTTTCCTGTTGACAGTGGAAACACTTTCTAGTGCCTTTGTCAGCTTTAGTCTTCCTTTTCTGTTTAGCTATTTTCTTGGAAGGACCAGGAATCTGAGGTTTCTTTTTCTTATTGCCCTTCTTCTTGTTGGACTTTCCAGCAGAAGAAGATGCAGCCAAAGCTACCTCTTTTCCTTTATTGCCTGGCATATTCTTTTGGGCAATAACCAGCATGTTGAGTAAACCAGCTAAGGTGCATTCCTATTTAGTCATATGGAAATTTGTCACAAAATTCCCAAAAGACTCAGGAAGGGACTAAAGGATCAAATCCGTCTGTAGTTGGAAATCCATGTTGAAGTCAAGATGTTCCAACTGCTCAATCAGCCGAATCATCTTGTGGACATGATCCCCAACATTCTGTCCCTCAGACATCCTCATACGGAATAGCTGTTTAGATATCTCATACCTAGCATTCCTGCTGTGCTCACCATACAACTCTTATAGGTGAAGGAGGATCTCACTCGCACTCTGCATGTTCTCATGTTGCTTCTGTAACTCATTACTCATGGAAGCAAGCATGTAACACTTAGCTCTCATATCATGCTCCTTCCACTTGTCCAAAGTTTCATGTTTCTCTTGTGTGGCCTCTGGAGGTAAGGGACTAGGAACATTTGAATCTAGAACATATCCTATATGTTCAAGGTTCAGGACAAGTTTCAAATTTCTTAGCCAATCAGACAGATTAGGTCCTGTCAACCTATTGTGATCAAGTATGCTTGCAAGGATATTGGATGGTGGTGGTTGTTTTGTGCTCATTTTTATCGTAAAATTAAGCTGCAGAAAATAACCAGATTAATTAGTAAATGTATCATGTAATTAACCAAAATGATTATGGTCTTTTAATCAAATTGGTCCTCCCACTAACTTAGCGAATCCTACACTTCCAAAGTAGAAAACGGAAATCCTAGTTGGATGGATTTCTAGTGGGTGATTGAATTCTTATAATTCTATTGATCATCCTCAGGTACATCCATTATTGGAATTACAATAAACTATAAGTGAGCAACTCTTTGCCCATCACATCTCATGTGAGGTTCAATCCTTTACCTAGCCCCTTATGCTCAAAATCTCAGGTACATCCATTATTGACTTATCTTGCATTAGTTAAGTTGATCCCATTGAGCCAATAATTATGCAAATAATTTTAATGTCCTCAGGTACATCCAATATTGGCCACTAAACCATTTACATATTTACAACATCTCATGCTTAACAATTATTCTTAAGAAAATCTCTTAAATAAATTGCATCTTATGCAACTATTTAAAATTTCTTAAAATAATTGCCCCAATGGAGGGCCTATGTTATAATTACTTTAATTATAGCATTTCCAACTTAATCATTTGTTTGGAAGATTTTATGGTCATTCTATTTACTATTAAGGTCTCACTTTGCACATTATCCATTTAGCATGCATATATCATATAATTGCATACATTCCCATACATCTCATGCATTCATGGATAAGCAGTAAATATGGTATGATCATGGACTTTCTAAGGGATTCAATTCTGAGCCACCAAGAATTGAATCAGGGCATTCCTAGGTGCATTTCATTCATTCATTTTACAAGAGTTGCTGAAGGAGTACATAATCAACACTTGATCTTGAATTCCTCCCACTGGTCCCACCAATGCTCTTGACCTCCTTGAACTTCTTGCAATCCAATATTACATAGTAATCCTTGGCATACCAAGGCGAATTTACAAGAACTTAAATAAATGAAATTACAATCCAAAAATTATTACAAACTTAATAATACATACCCAAAATAAATTAAAATAAATTAATTAATTTACAATCCCAAAGAAACATAAAAGAAATAAATCCAATCACATTGGTCTTTTATAGTCCATGATCATCCATCATGCATATCACTATTTAACAATTAAATAAAACATACATACTTATATTAAATTGAATATCTCATATTCAACTTAAAAATCCAGATTTGAATATGATTCAAATAAATTTAAAAATTCAGATTTGAATCTCATTCAAACAAATTTAAAAATTCAGATTTGAATCACATTCAAACAACTTCAAAAATTCAGATTTGAATTACATTCAAACATTTTTTAAAAAATCAGATTTGAATCACATTCAAACATTTTTTAAAAAATCAGATCTGAATTTTATTCAATAAATTTTAAAAAATCAGATTTAAATATGATTCAAACAACTTTAAAAATTCAGATTTGAATCACATTCAAACAACTTTTAAAATTCAGATTTGAATCACATTCAAACAATTTTTAAAATTCTGATTTGAATCATAATTTAATTGTGTGATTAAAAATCCTAATTAAACATTTTAATTAGTCATATGATGAACCTTTCACCATGCAACAATTGCAGAATTTAATAACAACCATGCGCACCATGATCTTCCAAAGCCATGCGCACCATGTTGGAGTTCATCAAGCATGCCGCCACACCTCTTGATCCAACCAGCAATGGATCAATCATCTCATGATCAAATCACACAATTAAATCATATAATCAACAATCTAAATGGCAAATATAGTGGCTCTGATACCAATTGAAGGCAGGCGTGAAAAACACAAGTTTATACCATTGAATTCAAAAATTTTCACCTAGGGTCACATGCATCATGCAAGATTTATTTTTATCTATTTGATTTCAATGACAAACAACATATTAAAACTCTTTTAATATGTTTTTGGATCTGTATTTGCCATTTAAGATTTTAAAATTAATCAGATTAATTTTAGAACCCTAGATTAAATCAAGAACGATTACACTAACCTCTTGATGTACTGCAGCGTGTCTGCGCCTTTGAGATTCGTCTTCAGGACACCAGATGTTGTCCCTCTAGCTTGTCCACACCAAGAACACCTATGGAAGCCCTTGAACAGCTTGTAAAGTTTTTTCTATTAATTAGAAATTCAAGTTCTGCCTTTTAAGAGATTAGAGATGTAAACAGGACACTAGAAACAATTTCTAGCGTTCTTAATTCAAGAGATCGATGGCTAATCTCTTTGAATTGATGAGAGATGAAGAAGAATAGATGAAAACCATCAAAATGGCGTGACAAAGGAGAGGAGTGGCTGCTGGTTGTATTTTATTTTCTCATAACAACACTTAAATAGCTAGGTTAACACATTAAACCCTTGCCACATGTCACCCTTTGATTAGCTCTAGGTTTAAGTGACCCAATCACATTGTGCCAAGTGTCAAACCTATATTTAATCTTGATTTTAATCATCTTACATGATTAAAAAACATTTGGCAAGCTTATGTGTTATGCCATGTGTCACCATCTCATGGTGCCACGTGTCACACTGCAAAATGACCAAAATGCCCCTGTGTCTTAATTTTGAGTTCTCAACCCAAAATAATTATTTTCTTCTTCTAATTAATTTATATCAAATATAAATTAATTAATTAATCTCTATTAATTAATTTCTCATTAATTAAATTTATATTTAAACACTTTAGATATAAATTTAACTTATATTATACATCCAATAATCTAGATTTGGTTTCAAGTCATGCTAGGGTTCTTGCAATTTAATTGCAAACCAAACCTATTTAATTAATCAATTAAACTCTTTAATTAATTAATTAAATCATATTTAAATAGGTGATAACTTGTGTATGTGTGTGACTTACTAAGCTCATCACTAATTGGCAATGAGACATGATATCAACTCTTAATATCATCAGAACTCTTTCTTACCATAAATGATTTCTCTAAATCATTTTATGAACCTCATAGACCATGGTTAACACCTAGCATAGCATGCCATAGCCACCCAATTAGTAATAAGGTTTACCTTAAATGAACCTATAATCATATGTTACCATGCACTAGAATCTCTCTGTTACAAAATCCCAACTCAAGCTGGAGTCATGGTTTATGTCAAACTCCATTTGCTATGAATATTATGTTCTCTTTTAATTCCAGTTCTTGATTAAAAAGATTTTCTCATAAGGAACTCTTTTCTGAATAAATCTATCTGTCCTAGCCAGGAACTTGAAACATCAAGAACAATTAAATGAACATAGAATTTTATCTCTATTTACTTAGAGGAACAGATTCCATCTTGATCAACACCTACCTCTATATATAACTAGTAGGAGCCAACACATGCCCATATACCCATACACGATTACAAGTATGAAAGCGAGATCAAACTCAAACTACCTATATACAAGATAATTGTGCTATCTCAGGTCTAAAGATTATATGCACTGATATGATTTATGACAAAACATTGACAAGAATAAACTCCATGTGCTTGTCATAAGTGTCACTGGTTCGGCCTACTTATCATTTATAAGTGCCTATCATGTTTGTTATATGGCATGAGACTCACCATTCCATCTTATTTATATCTTATATAAATAACTTGGGAACAAACATGAATACAATCTTTCTGGATAAGTCATGTCCTTATTATGAAGTATCCTCGATTGTGAACCTATTTATGATACTTCGTGCTAGAAATATTGTCACTCATATTCTTAACAACTTAAGAATAATATTTCTAACAAAATATCAATGGACCTTTTCTATTACACATAAATATATTATGTAAACGGAAAAGTGGAAATGCCTTTTATTAATAAAAATATGTACAAGATACATACTAAATGATATGCTCTAGGGCATACTACTAACAGACTTACCGTTTGATCTTTGATAGTGGTTACCATGTAGATCTTTTACAAACTCTCTATGTACCTTCAGTATAGGAATGTTATTTCTCTTTCAAAACTTGATGAATCTTGGTTTAATGTTAAGTTTGGACATAGATGTTTCATTTTATTTAATAATAATAATAATAATAATAATAATAATAATAATAATAATAATAATAATAATAATAATAATAATAATTATTATTATTATTATTATTATTATTATTGGTTCTTAAATTCTTATTAATGGTTTACATAGGTTGAAACTTGATAATTTTGCTGAATCCTTGCTTATCACTTATAGCAATGTTGGGATTAAGCGTAGTAGAATAAATGAAAATTCTACTTTCTTGTGACATTGTTGACCCTATTTTTGTGACCTTATGTGTAACACCCTTTACCCATCTACAGTGTAGCCGAACAAAGTATGTCACACTCTATGTCAGAGTATCTTATCTGATCTTATTACATTTCCTAGTAATTACATTTAATTTTGTTTATTTAGGTTCAATTAATCAATTAGAGAAACTGACAGAGTTTTTCCTAATTTATTAATGTTTTGACAATTTCCCACCTGTTTAAAGTCTCATTAATGATCTCAATAATATAAATTTTTCACAATTTCAAACTTCATCTTAATATTTCAAACTCATAATTTCATTCATTCCATACATGAATATAATCATGCTCAATTTCATAAATAAAATATTCAAATTTCATTTATTTATATAATTTACAAATCATTACATGAGTTCATAATTTACATGAAAAAATTAATGTCTAATTACAAAACACAAAATTAGTAACAAAGCGTAACGGCTCCTACCAAAAAGCACTGTAGAGGATGGTGACACTGGACTCACGTGCAGATCTGGACTTCCAAAAATAATCCTAGTCTATGGTCTACTGGGTTTTCTCTCCTAGTCTCCAGTAACTACGCGTGGTAAAAAGCGACGCGCGAAGCATAAAGCTTAGTGGTGCAAATATAATATAAAAATAAACTAAATAATTAAATACAAAGAAATTATGCTATTACTTCTCACTGACTGTATTTTTAATAACTATTTATAATATATTTAATTTATTGGTTTTTATATTCATTACTTAGTTGTAAATTTTTTTTAAGACTTATTTTTAATTGCCCAAGTAACCTATATAAATTGACTGGACTGGATAAATGGGTAAATTGGCACTGGGTACCAAATACCTCGGGCTGTCACACCATCGGTCACATAGTGTCTGCCAAGTGTACAACAAAATGGCTAAAAAGCCATAATATCAATTGGGAATAAAGCCATGTATGTCAAAGAATAACAAAATGCCCAAAAGCCATAAATCAAAAAATAGCAATAAAAGCCATAAATTACGAAATGGCATGGAGCCATAAGCAGTACTGCACGTCAGAACCTTATTGGCATACCAACCTATTCAAACCAATCATAACTAGGCATACATGGGCATATTAGCATTTTAGATATTGGTTCTTTGCATTTTGTGTCATTCTGGTTACTATTCACAATACTATTCGTACTAAAATTTTGACTATTTCATAAATAATAGGAACACAAGTTCCAAATTTATGTTCATACCACATTTTTTGTTATAAAGTTGTTGGCATCAATTGCCAACCACAATTCAAGTCTTCCTAGAAGCATTTCAAAATTTTCAGTTTTTGCAACCTAAGTTTACTGTTCCATTGGACCAATCTGCAGTAGAATTTTGGCTAAAATTTCTTCATCAAAGTTGTTCCTTAATGTCTCTACTTTAATTTCCTTTTTGAATGACTTCATTTGGAGTTTTGTAGCTCAAGTTATGGCATTTTTACCATAACTGGTCGGATTGGTCAATGTCCAGAATTTTCTGGACAGTTTTGGTTCTGGTAGTTTTGATGAGCTAAATTTGGTTAGCAATTTGATTAGGTTATGGTCAGAATTTGGGTTTCTGTTCTCCATGAAAGATGTTCTACTATATCTAAGCTTTCCATGGGTTCAAGAATTAGGTCATTGGGACCTCTTACACAAAGTTATGCCCATTTGAATAATTACTGTTCATATGGTCATTTTTCCAAGTCCAAATTTTGGTATCCAGATTCAAGCCAATTTTAGGTCACTTTGTGTTGGGTTTTTGGGCAGGGTCTCTTTATAAAAAATGTGGCATTATGTCCTTAGTTTCACTTTCAATTGACCTTACACCAATTGTAGCTACACAATTTTACTTATGGCTGCCCAAACCTTTTGGACTCAAAGTCTAGACTTCCAGCTCAAAGGCAACTCATCCAATTCCCAATTCAATTCCACAAACAATTCCAATTTAAGGTCAAACCACATCAACCAATTCCAAAACCCTAATTTTGGTTCAAAACCCTAATTCCCAATGTCTCAATTTCCTACCACATATGGAAGTTGAAGTTCTACTCCATATGTACTTATCAAAGATCATCACTAAGCAATTTTAATTCAATTAAAAATCATCAAATACTCCCCTACTCATGGCTACCGAAACTCATGTGTGCTCCAAGATGTATATTTTATTTCATTTTCCAACAAATTCTAACTCAAATCAAGTTCCTAACAAAGAATAACGAGATAAGGGAGTGAGAATTGGCACTAACCTCTCTTGCCCCAATTGTGAGATTGCCTAAACTTCACTTTCCTTCACTTTGTTGGCTGCCAAACACTTCTTCAAGGCCTAATTACTAGTTTTTGTGTTGGAGTGTATGAATTTTGTGGTGAAATAGGCTAGGAATTTGAGCTTGCATGAACAAAAATGGAGGAGGTCTTTCAAATGGGGTTTCGGCCAAGTGAGAGAAGGTAGAAGATGAAGCAAATTTTGGTCTTATTTATCTCCTTTTATCTTTTATACTTGTGCTTATCTAATTTTGATTGGCTAAGAATTTTATTTTTAATTGCATCACTATTGCTTCATGCTCATGTAATAATTGGAATTAAATTTCATTTGTTTTTATTTTTCTTATTTCTTTTACTCATTTCTAATTAAATTTTTATCAATATTTACTCATATTTTATTACATAATTTTCATTTAATCAAATAGACATGTTGGTCAAAAATCAACTCCAAGGGTAAAATGATCAAAATGCTCTTAGTTGTGCTCACCGAGTTAAAATTATCTACATCGACTGACATGGATTTTTTTTGTATTTTCTTAGCATTCTATTGTCATCTAAACTTCAGTAATTCTTCACTTAAGTTCCAAATAATTATTTCATAGGTTTCCTCACAGGTCTAGGGTTACCAACTGTATTCAGAGTTGCTTCCCGTTAAGGTTACCCATCGCTGGAGTTTCGGCTCATTTAACCTCTTTGGATTTCATTTCTTTAATTTCTCCTTAATTTTTCTTAGTCATTATTTAAGTTATTTATGACTCCTCACTCTAGTTTAAATATAGTTTTAGACATTCTGACTGTCTGGACAGACATTAGTTACCGGAACAGTAGAATGTACGGACTGCTTAAAGTGAGGGCGTTACATTATGGGCATATGCATTGAGGTATAGGAACCCAATGATAAAATAATGGTCTAACTTTGAGGTATATTTAAAGCATTAAAAATAAATAATTATATGTATGCATGGTTCTTGAAGAAAATTTTTTGAAGAGTAGAAAATGGTAAATTAAATTTAAGTAAAATTTATTTTGTTTAAATTTAATAATGGGAATTTATTTTATTAAAAAAACCTAACTAAGCCTAATTGGGCTTTATGTTCCCAATAAGATCTGAATAGGAATTGTAATTAAATAAAAAGCCTACCTAAATAGGTCCTTCAATTGTATAACAATTCCACACCCAAACCTTATAAATACCCCACTAAAGAGCATAAGAAAAAAAAGGACTCTTAGAGATCAACCCCCAGAGCTCTCTCTAAATTTCTTCCTTCCTTCTCTTTGTTTTCTTTTCTTTAAGTTTTAAAAAAAGTTTTTCAAGATTTAATCAAGGAGAGGGTTCTTGATACTTCTTGTTTAAGATTCATGCCATACTATAGTTGTTTCATATTTATATGCCTTAAATTAGCCTTATATGTTCATAATTTGCATGTATATGTGATGAATTTGAGAGTGATAACAACTCTGCACATGTTATTATTTCTGTCACTTTGTTTTTAATTAATTTTTGTGTATTTTGTTTCTATAAAAATTGTATAAAAATTATATTTGTAATCTTCAAGAAATTAGGATAATTTTACTTTCATGAATCATGAAAAAATCTATTAAATTGAGTAAGTTATGGTGTCCAAAATTAGGGTGTCTGCAAATCATGATTTACAGTGTAGCCAAATTTCAAGGCTCATATCTCCCTCAATTTTTTATCTTTTTCCATGATTCTTGGGTCTAAAATTAAACTCAAGATATTTTCTAACTTTTCTCATTAGTTTCATGAAAAAATCCTTTGTATTTTGAGAGATAATGTAGTTTTAAAAATATAGTGCAAATCTATCATTGTTAAACGTTCTAATTTTTTAAATTATTTGGTAATTATTTTGATCTGGTTATTAATTTTATATTTTAATATGATATTTTATCTTGCTTTTGTAATTTTTTGTAATTTTTATACTTGTTTAGATATTTTTATAAATTCAAATATAAAAAACACAGTAAATCAACCAGATTTAGAAACTTCATGTTGTTGTTGTTGTCTTTTTTTTTTTTTTGTGTTCAAGTTTTAAATTGTATATTTATCTAGTTTTAATGATGTATTTAATGTGATATAGTGTTATGAAGTGTTAGGATTATGTTAGAAGACCTTTGGCCATTAGATAATTTTAACCAAATAGAAGTCTAAGCCACTTAGGAGACTAATGTTAAGTTTCAATACAATTTATTATTAGTTTATTTTATATTATAAATAAAATTGGTAAGTAACAATAAAGCAAGTACCAATGGTGCTTAACGGAAGTAAAACAGGAATTAACTTGCTATACTAGAAGAGAAGGCTTTTCTTTAAGGGTAGTTTTCTCCAATGGCAACTACAATAATTAAAAAGTAAGTACTCCTTAAACTTTCTTAAATAACAATTTTATATTTCATATGTAGTAATAATAAGATTTACTTGGTAAATAATAAAATTAATTTTATTTGTATCTTTAACCCATTTGTGTGTGAAATTTAATTAAATAAATATTAGGTAAATTAAAATTAAATCTTATTTGTATAAAAAACAAACTTTGGCATATAAATTAAATGTAATTAAATATTTGGTAAGAAATAAAATAAATTAGCATGTTAGCAATAAATATTTTTTTAGGATATAATTGCTTGAGCTTTTATGTATTTGTAAGAATAAATTGCAACATGCATATGATTTAATTAGTTTAATTATCCTTAGGATAACTTGGTAAATAAATAAATTAATTAGTTATATAGAAACTTAAGGTTGTTTGTAAATTAAAATTTCAATAATAAATTAATTTTAGTCATTTGGTAAATTTCACCTAATTTAATTTAACAACCCCATAGATAGAAAACACTTGTGCTTAAAAATTGTTTGTAAACAATAACTCCTATTTGAATTACTTACGTGTGTAGGTTTAGCAATTGTGTTTTTAGGTAAGAAGTTTGACAAAGGAATAATAAACAAGACTTTTAGAAACATTAATAGAGGATTGACACTCAAATTAACGATGTTAGACCAGGAGGTGCTTAATACCTTTCCCTTACATACCCACAATCTCGAACCTAGACATTGGGCTATGGTGATGACGGTTGTGGAAACTCTGTAACGAGTAAGTTACCATCTATGAATTTATTGGAAATTGATGTTCCACGGAAGAAATAATGAATATGTCTTGGTTATGTCTCAGGTAGCAACTCCTATCTATCTATGCCTTTATGGCATAAATCCTTAATACCATGGTAGTATTATGGAAAGATGATACTTACCAGTGGACTCAATTCTATTAAGATTGTATAAATTACATGTATAGAAAATGCTATTTAAGGAGGTGATACTTAAGTAAGACTGACGTGACTCCACCATCTTTCCTGGATTTTACCCAATGCACTTTATGTGATCTTAGTAGATGATCTTTTGCCTCACACCACCTGATCCAACCACAGTTTTTTGTTAACTTCACAGGATAATGGATAGTTACTCCAACATGTTTCTACTAGTTTAATATTATTCCTTTGTTAAATTTCTTTGCATTACATTATACTATCACACGATCACGCTTACCCTTCTCGCCCTACTAGTACTAGCTGAGGAAGCCATAGTTCCACTAGAGTTATGATAAATTGGCAAATGCTAGCATCTCATGCCCATACCATTTGGTATATAAAAGGGCAATAGCTCTGGCCGTTGTACTTAATGGACAAGCTCTTGCATGGTTAACCCTTTCTCCTACCCAATGAAACCTATGAGCCATAAATTTCAGCCTTAGGTACCCTGTAGATTTGTTGTGTTAGATTTATAACCTTAATGTCCAAACTATAAGTCTTAGTGGTAATTGAAATGAACCTAGGTCTATGCATAAACCTAATGTGTGTATAAGCCTAGATCCATTTGAAAACCCATGTTAGGCAAGAGAATGCCTACTTATCATTAAATATTAAGGATATAAACCTATTGTTTCTGAGGAAAGGATCATCTTGGACCACCCCTTGTTAGTGTGTCTAGTGTACCAAAGCCTAGGATAGATTTTTACCCTACCCTGCACATGAGAGTTAGAGCAACAAAGGGGCAAAGATTCAGTTGCAATATAGGTTTTGGTTTTATTTTGCTTTTTTTTTTTCCTATTTTGGTTCAGATTGTGGTTTTGGTTCTGATTTTGGTCTAGTTTATGTACTTCAATTTTGGTTCTATATTTTCAAGAATAGGTAAAGGTAAAAAAAAAAAAGGTTCATTCATGCATTGTATTCATGTACATAGCATGTTTAGGTTAACCCTTAAATTCATTTTTTTTTTCTTTTTAGCAAACATAGCCTCAAAACACAGCAAAGAGACTTTCGATTAGGTCACTTGGGTTAGGGAAGGAAAGAGACTAGTAAGGATTTCACCTGCACCAGTTAAGACAGGAAACACTATGGCCATATTTAAAAAAATGCTTGATGAAAACTTGAACGCCAAGATGTTTGAGTTGGAAGAGGAAATAAGGTTATTGAGGTTCAAATTATGTCTTACACCCCAACGTATTTTTCCAATTCAATTAACCCTTCTAAAAAGTTTTTGAGCATCTCAAAGCTCGATGCCTCTGTTAGTAGTATGCCCTAAAGCATATCATTTAGTATGTATCTTGGATATATTTTTATTAATAAAAGGCATTTTCACTTTTCCGTTTACATAATATATTTATGTGTAATAGAAAAGGTCCATTGATATTTTGTTAGAAATTCTATTATTAAGTTGTTAAGAATATGAGTGACAGTATTTCTAGCACCAAGTATCATAAATAGGTTCACAATCGAGGATACTTCACAATAACGACATGACTTTTCTAGAAAGATTGTAATCATGTTTGTTCCTAAGTTATTTATATGAGATGAAAATAAGATGGAATGGTGAGTCTCATGCCATATAACAAACATGATAGGCACTTATACATGATAAGTAGGCCGAACCAGTGACATTTATGACAAGCACATGGAGTTTACTCTTATCAATGTATTGTCATAAATCATATTAGTGCATATAATCTTTAGACCTGAGATAGCACAGTTATCTTGTATATAGGTGGTTTGAGTTTGATACTGCTTTCATACTTGTACTATGTATGGTATATGGGCATGTGTTGGCTCTTACTAGTTATATATGGAGGTAGGTTTTTGTCGACACCATATTTTGGTCGATCCCCGGAATCAACAAACTTTGAAACCGATCCCCAGCACCAAGCCTCTCTTTGCCAGTTAATCACATTTTCGATCTCTCTTCAAAAGGAATCAAATTAGTACTAAGTCTCCATATCATTTAAATCCTATCTGATCTCTCGAATCAATTACCACGTTTTTCGGTCGGTCAATCACATTTCCGATCTCTCTTGTCAAACGAAACTGAACCAACATTAACTCTTCATGCCATCCGATTCCCTATTCATAAATATTGTGGATAGCTGTTCAATAAAGTTAAAGTTTTAATCTGGCTTAACGGTGCTTCCGATCTTAAGTGTTCAGATCAGGTTTCCAGTTTTAATAATCTTAAGTTCCATTCAGTGTTTGTTCTCGGTTTAGGCCGATCTCATGTCTACAAAGTTTTACCGATCTCTCATACATAAGTTAATAATTGCTTTCAAGTTGTTCTAATATATTCAGACAATCAGGCGCTCATGCAACTTAGATACTTTTCGATCTCATTCAGTAAAAAAAAAAAGGGGAACTTTATTTCATTTCAAATTAAAAATTTATACAAGTCATTCGGCTGGAGGATTACCCTCAGCCTGTTCTACAATTTGTTCACCCCCTCTATCACTTTCGGCCTCCTCCTCGCTATCCTCTTCGTCTTGCGGAGCCAGGTTTATCATCCAGGAAAAGTCCTCTTCGGGATAACGCTTCTTGAGCTCGGCCAAGAGATCCCTATGGGCGTTCACATAAGCACCGGCCTCCCTTGTCACCGCCTCTTCTTCTTTTGCCTTGAGTTCGTCAGTGAGGCGAGCAACATAGGCGGCTCGGAGTGCCCGAACCTCTTCAAGAACATGGGCTTGCTCGGTCAACTTATCCTCGTAGAACTTCATCCGCCCCTCAATTTCGGCTATATAGTTTTGGGCGGATGAAAGTTGGGATCGGAGGGAAGCTGCTTCATGACCCACCTTCTCGATCTCTTGCCTCATACGGTGAGCCTTCTCCCGGACAATATGTTGGTTCACCAAACTCTCCACACTCAGGCTCATAGTCTGGGTCAGGCTATCATCGAGATCGTTCGGGGTTAGCCTATCCTGATCCTCCCGAAGGCAGATGGAGGACCCTAAGACCTTAGCAAAGCCCGGATTCTCTTGAACCGTCCGGTTCTTCTCCAGCGAGTGGATCAGGATTTGAACGCCGCGGGAAAGGGTCCTCACAGGTAGTTGGGAAGGACCACCTTCCGCACTTGAAGCAACCGGAGGAGGTGGTGGCAGCTCTTTATGCCGAGGAGGAGACTGAACCACTTCTATTTCAGGAACCGGCGGTCCTGAAGGTCGGGACGAACCTCCCTGTATCTCACTCGGACCGTTCCTTGGCGTGTGAGAGGCCTCGGCGTACTTCATCTCCTGCACTTTTCTGGAGACCTCTCTCTTGCGCTTTCGGCTTTCCTTGGAAGCCTCGTCGCTCGCCATACCTGCACAAAGAAAATGTCAGTGAGATCGCTAAGGCCCAAAGATCAGAGATATAGAAGGTACCGAGGCCGAGGTCAGAGAGCTGAAGCCCGTGTTCTTCGCCAGTAATCAACTCCATTGTCCAATGATGCAGTTCGGCCGTCACTGCATCTAAACAAGAGAACTTCTGTCGGGCCGCCTGATCTTTCAGTTCCATCACCATTAGGCCTTCTTCCCTATTCAGGGTGATGCGCTTCGGAAGTAAGGGACCCTGGTGCAGCCAGCTGCGTGGGAAACCTTCAAAGCTGTTCAGAATTTTGCTCCTCAGAATAAAGAAGCGATTCTTCCAATTCTTCAGGGAGGAGGGCAGATCGGTAGAAAGCCCACAATGTGGCTTCGCCTGAAAGAACCAATACTCATCGTCCTTTCGACGAGTTAGCCTATGTAGTTCAGCGAACACCTTAGCTGTAGGACTGAGTCCTTTGGCTCGGCAAAGGCCTCTGAAGGCTACTAGGATCCGCCATGAGTTTGGGTGAACTTGGGCTATGCACACTTGGTGAAATTTTAGAACTTTCTTGAAGAAGTCGTCAAAAGGGAACCGCAGCCCAGCTTTTAATTGCTCTTCGTATACCATGATCATATCATTCTCTTCGAAGAAGTGATCAGCTCAAAGATCGCCGTGACACTTAATGAGTTCGTATGAATCGAGCTGAATGTTATACTCTTGGCTGAACGACTGCAGGTCGGTTTCTTGAAGGATTGATGGCAGCTCATCCATGGGGAGGTTTTCTCTCCCTGAAGAATGTGTTTGCCTCGAGGGTGCTACTTGACCACGGGCTGGAATGGAGGTCCTAGGAGGTTTAGGTTGCCCGCTCGGTCTGACCACTTCTACTTCATCTGACGACCACGAGATCTGAATGGAAGGGGGGCTTGCCCCTCTCTGACCCTCGGCACAGCTCATTTTCAAAGAAAAGAGAAAATTTAAACTGAAAGAAAGATCAAAATCCTCACCGGAGTGTGATCGGTGTCGGAAGAACTTGAAAAAATGAGAGGATTTTGGAATCGCTCGCGAGAGGTTGAAAATGACATAAGGGAGCAACTGGCGGACCCATCCCCTATTTATACCCGTCTGAGCATTTAATGCTCACGGTGTCCCAAGCGGCGCATCGGTTAGCGGGATTCGCCAGCTTTTTCTGACACGTCTCACGAATATTCCTGAAATTCCATAATTGAATAAGGAGAGATCGGCTAGTTAAAGGACCGGCAGATTAAGGTGGTTGTTTGGAATGACAGATCGACTAAGGGCTATTCAGTTAAGAATCGGATCGGATGAACACATCAGAGATCGGAAAATAACCAATGCAATAATAATAAGATGATAATTGTATTTCATTTCTAAAAGGGAGATTACATCATTTGGGTGATCTCTAGAGATCGGATTACATTAAAAGGGAAAATACATCATTTGGGCGATCTCTAGAGATCGGATTACATTAAAGGGGAAATTACATCATTTGGGCGATCTCTATAGATCGGCAGTGCATCCTATCTAGCGAAGGCCTATGTCAAAGCCATGTCTCGTGGCTGAATCAAAAGATGTGTTTGATCAGGAGACCAGCCATCGACATCGGATAGATGTACAGCTCAGATGGGGTGACTATGACTCTCGTGAGGATAAGAGAGATCACAATCAATATTATCGCTCGGAACCGAGCCACTGTCGGGACTCCCAATGTGGTGAGAAGCCAAATGAACTTTGAAGGGCAGTCACCAAAGATCGGAGGGAAATTAGTAGTCTTCTCTCCCGAAATCGGTTTGCCGATTGCATCGGTCGATCGATTCGGGGGTCAACGCAATCGATATTTTCGATCTGGATCGGCGAATTAGTCCGGTTCTCTCCCTGTCATCAAATATGGCCATAATGATTTTCTGATCACCAGGGTCGAAAATTGTTAGTCGGTGAACAAGGTGAATAGCCGGGAAAAGATCAAAAGCAGCTATCATGGCCGGGATTGTTACCGGAGCAGTTATAATAGGAAAAGTGAGAAAGAGGAGAAAATGAAATGCGGGAGGATTTCCTGACGAGGGTATATATATAGAGAAGGTCTGAGCATTTATGGCTAGTAGAAAACGAAGCGGACGCCTCAGAAATTGAAAGAATAAATGCCTTGACTGAACCGACCTAGACAAAGGAGAAGACTTTGGAATGAGAGAGATCGGGAGAGGGGCCCGACATGAGAGTTCGAAAAAAGAGCATATTGGAAAGATCGGAAGGGAGGGGAGATCGGAATGCAAAGAGAATAAGACAACTTCCCATGACTGTTGTCATAATCAGAGCCGAGGTAGTTAAAGCGTTGCAGACGAGATAAAATCTCCTCCGCATGCCTCATTTGCAGAATCGCCCACATTGCTGACAGGTGCCAGAGTATGTCATGACAGTCCTGTACATCTCAATCTCTACCGTTGATCTTACTTGTAAGGACAAGTCCGGAGCCCTTGGATTAAAGAAGAAGACAACAAGACCGGCGCCTTTTATTCCCAGCCCTCGGATCGCCCTTGACAAGAAAATTTTGGGCCGTCAGATTAGAAGAGAGAAAGGACAAATATTCTGAAAAGGATCTCAGCCGTTCATTTTGATTCTCATTGATTCTCAAACATCAGATCATGTCCTTTAAGATCCAAACCTTCCATCTCCTTCAAGGAGAATCCTGACCCTTCATTAGGAGCACACGTTCCCTATAAATACCTGCATGAAAATTGTTGATAGGGGAAACGACAAAAAAAAAAAGGTGGTGATTATAGTGGAGAGACTTTGAAAATTGATTTAGTTTTGCTACTCTGCTATTTTTAAGCTAGAAAGACTTTAGAAACCAGTTTTCTAAAGTATTTTCTTTGAAGAAGTGTTGGACACTAGAACTCTTGATTTTCAGTTTGTTCATTGCTCTGCGATACCCTTTCTTAAGTTTCATTTCTGTTTTCATCATCTTTATATCCACTTTTATTTTCTGAGCTCAATCTCATTCATTATCATTCTGGCTTGACTACATGCTAACTAGGCATTCGTCATTTCAAGGCAAGCATTAGTCCCCAGACTATTAGCCCGCAACTCTGCAACATTCGCGACTCCATAGTTAGTTTAATAGGTTCAACTTCCTACAGGTGAGTGCCTGAACCGTTGCCTTATCCAGTGTTCGTCTTTATTTTCTTTTTATTTATGCTCGTAATTTTTGTTAAAGTTTGTCTTGTGTCAGAAGGTCCCACGTAGGTGGTTATTCTCATGATTTTACCTTTTGATACAACAGTTCATGTTATTTATTTATTCTTGATCTTTATTTATCTCCCAACGCGGGTGTTCAGGTTACGGGTAACGTATAGGTAGTTTGATAAAGTGTTGGTAGCAGTATCTTAACATAAGAGTTTTTTTAATAAACGTTCGGATAATAAATCAAAGAGTTATGAAGTCGAACCACTAGACTAGCTCGAGAAGATGACTGGGTAAGGTGGAGAGTCGGAGTAAAATTAAATCTCAGATTAGCAAATGAAATAGAGTAAATATTGCCTGCCGAAAGGTATTAGTAAGGCGATCACATAGGAGGTCGGTAAAATTCAGTCTGATATCCCCTATCTAGTCATGAGGTACCAATGAGTTAAAAGAAGCCTCATTCGGGTCCTTGGCATCTTCGAATGCCAGAACCCTTAGTCTTAGGCTCTTATGATGTGTAGCTGTAATCAAATTTTAAGAGGTCGGAAAAGTCCTTATACGACTCTCATTCAAGTAAAAGAGATCGGAGGAGAGTTCTTATCCGATCCTTCAATCAAAATTTTTAATGAATAACTGAAAGAGATAAGAGGAGAGTTCTTATCTGATCTCCAATAGAAATTTTAATCTAAAAGGAGATCGGAGGAGAGTTCTTATCCGATTCTCAACCAAAAATTTTAATAAATATCTAAAAGAGATCGGAGGAGAGTTCTTATCCGATTCTCAACATAAAATTTTAATAAATATTTAAAAGAGATCGGAGGAGAGTTCTTATCCGATCTCCAATCGAAATTTTAATCTAAAAAGAGATCGGAGGAGAGTTCTTATCCGATTCTGAAATCGAATTTTAACACATACGCAAAACAATCCCATAAATGAAAAACCGCTACGCGACATCAATTCACTAAGGTCGTCTCATTTACTTGTGTATCTGGGTAATCCGAATTAGTGAAAAATCAAATATTCCCTTTTATGAAAAGGACTAACATTTCCATTCGGACCCCCCTAATTATCGATTTTAATTTATAAAGAAGGTAAGGTTAAATCTGCTGACCCTCATTGAGGGACGAGGTGGGGTGCCTAACACCTTCCCCACCCATTTACGGACCCCGAACGTAGAATCTCTGTATTTGAAGTGGTTTCATTTTAATTTGCATTTCACAAATGGTTTTCTTTAATTTCCCTCAAAATTAAAGTGGCGACTCCTCACTCCTTCCCACTTCGATGAGGGTTCGTCCAGGCGACCACAAAATACCTTGCGACAGCTTGGCGACTCCACTGGGGAGCGAACCAATAACTTGACCCCGGTTCAGAGGCCCAAAAGCAGATTTAATTTTACGATCCAACCTTAGTTAGGTGGGCTTAATTTGCAAAATTCCTTATGTTAATTATTGTTATTTTTGCTAACCGTTTTGCTTGTTTTAGTCCCTACAGCATTCTTCGTCTAAAAAGGAAAAATAAAAAACTCCCCCTATATTGGGAAGAGGTAAAGGTGTCCCTTCACACACTGAACACTCACATAATGTCCTCACACACTTCAGCTCTATACCCGGGCTTTCTTACCCTTTTAGGAAAATAGGAGGGGGTCATGTAGCAGTACCCATGGGTTTTACCCCGTTAGAATCCGTGAATGCTTCTGCTCAGATTGAAACTCGTTCTATTTACTGTGATACTCGTGGAACTTTCCCGACAGTATCATGGGGGATAGAATGGGGCTTTACTGTTTACAGTAGAGGCAATTTAGGAACCTGTGGCTTTTAGAAGTTAGACCTTGAGCTAAACTATCACGATAGCTGGAAGCCGTAGCAAGCTACCTTATAAGATAGAACTATCCAATTAGGTAGCACTTAGCCGGTACTAGGACTCTCCTTATTTTAGGACAAAAGGGGCATACTTACTCTTACCCTATTCTGCTTGTGTTTTATTTTGTTCTTATTTTTGAGGTAATCTTGAATCATACTGTTAAGAAAACCTACACACTTTCCTACTTTGATAAATATGTAGGTGTCACTCTGCCAACAGTATAATTCAAAATTACCCGAATTTACCCTACTAACAAGTTTTTCCTACAGGCATCACCAAATTAAGGTCTGTAAAAGGATAAGCATCATTTTTAACTTGGCATCCTCGAGTCAGTCGGCAGAAGAAGTTCTTAGACCAGAACAGAATGCTAAACCATGGCCCGAACCGCCTCATAGTTCAGTGCCCCCACAAAGTGATACTAGCTTATTACCTCCATTGGACCTGAGTAAAGTAGAGGTCATAATGAACAGTCTCCAGGGTCTATCTAATGGTTGGAGGTCATTTCCCGATCGATTCAAGGCACGATTTGAGGAGAAATATGGGAGGATTGCAACCTTGATACGAGTCAAAGTCCAAGTCCCGGTATTAAAGGCCATGCTGTCAGTTTGGAATCCAAAGTATGGAGTGTTCTCTTTCAACGATATCGATACTGCTCCCACTATGGAAGAATATCAGGCATTGCTAGAAATTCCTTATGAGGCGTAGAATCGGATCTACCTACACCTTGAGCATAGGCAGACCTGGAAACGGTTCGCACATATGATGGGGATTCCCCCAAAAGAAGCAAAGGTGAGGGAAACTGTCAAAGGGAACACGCATGGATGGTATTGGACTTATCTCAAGAAGTGGTTGAATCAATACATCCAAGATGAACAGTGGGATCAAGCTTCATTGACGCTCGCCTTAGGAATCTACAGCCTGATCTTGTTCCCTGGACCTTCGGGAATTATAACCTGCAGCGTTGCGAAGATGTTCTGGGCAGTAGAAAAACAGAAGGTCAATCTAGTACTGGCAATTCTTGCCGAGACTTTTTTAACCCTTACTTACTGCAGACAATAAGGCAAGGGATCCATTAAGTGCTATTCTCAATTGTTGCACCTCTGGATTATCAGTCATATGTGTCCTGTGGAGACGAAGGGGTTAACATGGTATCTTGACCAACCTCTCATCGAGAAGATGACCAGATTAGTAATCAGCCCAAAGGATGAGCCGCAGTGGCAAGAATGGATTTTGAGCTTCAGCAGCCATGACTACTGTTGGAGGAAATTGTGGATGTCGGGTCAATCCATTTTGGTTAGCACGGGGGGTAATCAATCAGTATCCCTAATCGGAGTGACTGGATACACAAGTTACACTCCGGCATTAGTAAGGAGACAGTTCGGCTCAACACAGTTCAGAATCAACATTGAAGAATACCACCGAGGTCATTTCTACCATGAGCTCAATAATGAGGAAGAATTGAAAATAGCTCGCAGATCCTAGGAAAATATCACTATGGTGGAAAGGTCACCTAAAGGTCCGAGTGTCACAGGCGATTATCTTAAATGGAGGGCCGGCAGGGATCAAGGATGCCTAACTACGGATCCAACCAAATTTGAAGGCAGCAACCCTCGTCAAAACATCCTTTCAGAAGAAGCTAGTGATTGCTTGGCCGACTCCCTATAAAAGGCAAACACCGAAAACTCGCAATTATAAGAGCGAATAAAATAGTTAGAAGACCAACAGCAGATCCTCAAAAGAAAAGTAAGAAGGCTCAGGGAAAAGGCAAAGACTGAAAAGACAGGGTTTGAAAAGCAAGAAATATGATGGGAAAGGGAAGAGAGCTCTCTCCAAGCTAAAATGAAAGAAGCAGAGATACAGAATGGCAAGCTTCAGGAGAAAATGAAATATCAGGATATACTCATAGAAGAGTATAAACAAGAAAGCAAAAAGAAGAAGCTTGAACTGAAGGAACAGGCACAGCTTATCAACGATATTCTAAAGGATTGTGCTAAAGAAAGAAAAGAAAAAGAAAGACAAGCCGCTCTCTATCAGGAGCTAAAAGAGAATGTTGACCAGCTGGAGAGAATGATAGCACAGGGGAAACAAGAACTCCTACCTGAATCCGAGTATGCCCTGAAAGTATTCAACCCCGCCCGACAAGAAGAAAGGCTTTATGAATATCTTAGGAAATGTCATTACATTATAAAGAACCTTCCTGAGCCTAGGCCGATGTAAAGAATGCTGTGTATGAATTATTCAGTTAATGGAATAACTTTTGGGCCGTTGTTTAGCAAAATTGTGAATGAATAGTATAACTCCCGTAGGAACCCCCTTGCTAGGGTTATGCGAAAAATTGGATGCGCCATATGGACAGGTATCATAGATGCGCATTCAATCCAGTCATTCACAGTCGGACTATCGAACGATGCCATGATAAAATTGATGCAATTATCCTTCTGCAGATTTCATTTTGGCTTCCAAATGCCACTGTATCCTTTGTCCGAACTAGGACCTTTAATTTTTTTTTTTTTTTTACGAAATTCAAAATTCATTAAAAACTTTCAACTTCCTGCAGAAAATCAATATTGCTTCAAACAAAGCAAGCCTAACCAGACACGCAGTTTAACCCAGACGAGTGTACTTAACAAGATCACGAACAAGAAGGCTAATGGAGGACCAGGAACAAGTCTAAAACCTACAAGGACAGGTTTTTGAATTGAAAGACCAAGTCTCGGAGCTCATGAGACTAATGAGGGAAATGTCCCATAATAAGCCTGCTTCGGAGCCTAACTTACCACTACCTCCCCCACCTCCTACAACGATTGATTCTCATCATGCTTCAACCTCTTTCACCTTCCAACCATCAATCCTGGATTCGATAATCATCGTCAATTCGGCCCCACTGAATAATGACCCACCTTTCTCCTATTATCCGGCTATCTCGAATGCCGAACCATACCCTTCAGTCCTGATCCCTTCAATTCATTCCGCCCCTCATTTCCCAACTGGGGAAGTATCTCTTGTAGTGGGAGGAGAAAATAAGATGAAAGAAAATGAGAAGCTATCCGCTCTAGAAGAGAGACTAAGAGCAATAGAGGGACTGAACATGTATGGTTCAGTTGATGTGGCATCGCTGAGATTGGTGCCTGATGTGGTGGTGCCGCCTAAGTTCAAGGTCCTGAACTTCGACAAATACATTGGGAATTCAGACCCTCGCATTCACTTGGCCACTTATATTGCCAAAATGTCTGCCCTGACAGAGGATGATCGACTCTTGGTTCACTTCTTCCAAGAGAGTTTGTCTGGGGCAGCCCTGAGATGGTGTATTCAGTTGGATAGGAGTAAATTGTGCTCCTGGAAAGATTTGGCAGATGCTTTCCTGAAGCAATACAAGTTCAACTGCGACGTGGCCCCCACAAGGAGAGATCTCCAAAACTTGGTGCAGAGGGATAGGGAAAGCTTCAAAGAATATGCCAAGAGATGGAGAGAGAAAGCGGCAGAAGTATATCCTCCGGTTACTGATAACGAGCTTTGCTCCCTGTTCATTGATACATTGAAGGCTCCATACTTCAATCTGATGATTGGAAACACTTCCAATAGTTTCTCGGACATCATCCAAGCTGGTGAGAGAATAGAAGCCAGCTTAAGAATGGGACGACTGCAGGAGTTGACTGAGAATCCTGTAAAAAAGACTGCCAGTTTTGGCAAGAAGAAAGAGAGTGATGTGCACTCCATCACCCGACAAAACACCCAATTTTCATTACCCCCTGTACTCAATTTCGAGTAAAGTACATTTGGTTATCTACACTTGATCATTTTGTCCATGATGACAAGTGTAATACTGTAAATGGACCCTTTTTTTATGTCATAAATATTAATGAATTAATAGCGCATCCAATTCTCTTCTCCTTTCCTTTATGAAATCCATTCTTATAATATATTCCATTTTCGTTTCTTCAGGACCATTCATCAATTAACACCTAATAATTCAATAGACTCAGAAATTCCTCTGGTTAATTTTGAAATCCCCATAACTGCCATTACCTCAAGTGATTCTGGGGTGGAGCTCACAGAAGAAAGGGATGAACCTTCCCTAGTGCCTTGTGGAGACGAAACGCACACCATAAACTTAGGCACGGAAGAAGTAAAAAGGGAACTTAAGGTTATAGAGAGTGAAGAATTGGGAGATATGATCAGTTTGCTCAAAGAATTCCTGGATGTATTTTCATGGAGCTATGACGATATTTCTGGCTTAGACCCTCATATAGTGACGCACAAGATTCCCTTAATTCCTGGGGCAATCCTGGTAAAGCAGAAACTAAGAAGAATGAATCCTGACACACTGCTCAAAGTCAGGGATGAAGTCAAAAAGCAGTATGATGCTGGGTTTCTGGAAGTGGTCAAATATCCCCATTGGATAGCTAACATTGTGCCCGTGATGAAAAAGGACAGGAGAGTCAGGGTTGTGCGTTGATTACAGGGATCTTAATAAGGCAAGCTTGAAAGATGATTTCCCTCTCCCTCACATAGATGTGTTAGTAGACAATGCTACGGGATTGGGCAGGTGTTCGTGTATCAATGGGGCATTTGGATACAACCAAATCCCAATGGATGAAGAGGACAAGGAAAAAACTGCTTTTATCACTCAATGGGGGGTATTTTGCTACCGGGTCATGCCTTTTGGGTTAAAGAATGCTGGCGCCACCTACCAACGTGCTATGGTCACATTATTCCATGATATGATGCACAAGGAAGTGGAGGTGTACGTGGATGATATGATCATCAAGTCCAGGGGAGAAGAAAGCCATGTGCAGGTGCTGAGGAAAGTATTCGAGAGACTCAGGAAATATCGATTAAAACTGAACCTTGCCAAATGCATATTCGGGGCTAGATTTGGGAAGTTGTTGGGATTCATAGTGAGTGAGAAGGGAATAGAAGTAGATCCAGACAAAGTTTGAGCTATTCAAGAGATTCCATCCCCAAAAACAGAAAGGGAGGTGCGCAGTTTCCTGGGGAAGTTGAACTACATCTCAAGATTTATTTCTAACCTCACTGCAAAATCCGAGCCAATTTTTAGACTACTCTGAAAGAACAACACTACTCGATGGGATTCAGTTTGCCAAGAGGCTTTCGAGAAAATTAAACAGTACCTTTCAAACCCACCGGTATTGGTTCCTCCGGTGGCAGGAAGGCCGCTGATTCTGTATATGGCAGTCCAACAAAGCTCAATGGGATGTGTTTTGGGGCAACATGATGATACCGGCCGAAAGGAGAGGGCTATTTATTAACTGAGCAAGAAATTCAATGATTGTGAGTCAAGGTACTCTTTCCTAGATAAAACTTGTTGCGCGTTAGCCTGGACAGCAAATCGCCTCAAACACCACATGTTGAATCATAAGACATGGCTCATCTCCAGGATAGATCCTATTAAGTATGTATTTGAAAGCCCATTCGTGCTAGGGAGGATAGCCAAATGGCAGGTCATACTCTCCCAATATGACATTGTCTATATGACCCGGAAAGCAGCGAAAGGTAGCGTGATCGCTGATCTCCTAGCAGAAAACCCTATCCAGGATTATGAAGCTCTGGATTTTGAGTTCCCTGATGAGCATGTTAACGAAGTAGACAACAGAAAAAAAGAGCCAGTTGATGTATGGGAAATGTATTTTGACGGAGCTGTCAATTTGTCCGGTAGTGGAATCGGAACTGTATTGGTATCCCCTGATGGAAAACACTTCCCAATAACTATCAAGTTGAGATTTGACTGCACCAACAATGTCGCAGAATACGAAGCTTGTGTGATGGGTCTACAGGCTGCCATCAAAATGAAAGTCAGGAAGTTGGATGTATATGGAGACTAAACCCTGATCATTTATCAAGTCAAGGGAGAATGGCAAACTAAGGATCCGAAGTTAATCCCATATCAGAAGTACTTACTGGAGCTGATTAAGAAATTCAAAGAAATCTCTTTCACTCACCTTAGTTGAGACAAGAATCAATTTGCAGATGCCTTAGCCACCCTGGCTGTTATGGCTCAAATAGAAGGACAGATGACTCAAGTATTAAAGATTAAAGCAAGGAGTGAGCCGTCATACTGCTTCATGATTGAGGAAGAACCTGATGGTAAACCTTGGTATCATGACATCTTGCTTTACATCAGAACCAGAGAATTCCCCTCAGGGGCGAGCAAAAACGAAAAGAGGATGATTCGGAGATTAGCATTGGGATACTTCCCCAGTGGAGAAATCCTATACAAAAGGAGCTCCAATGGCGAATTGTTGAGATGTGTGGATGCAAAAGAAGCGAAGAGAATCCTTTTCGAGTCTCATAAGGGAAACTGTGCAACCCATGCCAATGGGCATATGATGGCTAAGCAAATCATGAGACGGGGATATTTTTGGACTACCATGGAAAAGGATTGCGTCGAGTATTTCCGAAAGTGCCATAAGTGTCAAATCTATGCGGATCCGATAAATGTTCCGCCTCACCAATTGTTCAATCTCGTCTCACCATAGCCTTTCACAATGTGGGCCATTGACGTAATTGGTCCCATCAACCCTAAGGCATCCAATGGGCATAGATTTATCCTGGTAGCTATCGATTATTTTTCTAAATGGGTCGAAGCGACATCATATGCTCACATTACACAAAACACATTTCTCAAGTTCCTCCGAAATAATATTATCTGCCGACACGGCCTCCCCAGTGAGATCGTCACTGACAACACTAAGAATTTGAATGGTCTGAAGATCCAAAGATTATGTGATCAATACAAAATCTGACATCTCAATTCCTCACCATACCGTCCCCAGATGAATGGATCAGTGGAAGCTGTAAACAAAAATCTCAAGAGAATAATCCGGAAAATGACAGTCACTTATAAGGATTGGCATGATATGCTTCCCTACGCCCTTCACGCATACCGGACTTCTGTAAGGACATCAACTGGGGCAACCCCATACTCACTGGTTTACGGGATGGAAGCTGTACTACCGATTGAGGTAGAAATTCCTTCTCTAAGAATTCTGAAAGAATCAGGGATTGATGAGTCGGAATAGATCCAGTCAAGGTTGGACCAATTAAATTTGCTAGATGAGAAAAGGCTAGCGGCGGCATGTCATGGGCAGTTATACCAAAGAAGAATGGCCAGGGCATTTAACAAAGGTGTTCGCCCACGCGAATTTCAACCAGGGGACCTAGTCCTGAAGAAGGTGCTTCCGAATCAAAATGATCCCCGGGGTAAATAGTCACCAACCTATGAGGGACCCTATGTGGTTAAAAAAGCATTTTTTGGTGGGGCCTTGATCTTGAGCCATATGGACGGTGAAGAATTTCCAAGACCTGTGAATGCCGACACCGTTAAAAGATACTATGCCTAAAAAAAAAAAAAAAAAGGGGGAGAGTAGGGGTGAAAACCCGGAAGGGCGCTCTTAGCAAAATGTGTGAAAGAAGGCGAAAACCCTGGAAGGGCGCTTTCTGTAAAATGAGTGTGTAACACCCTCCCGGTAGCAACTCCGTACATTCCACTGTTCCGGTGACCGGTGTCGGTCCGGACAGCTAGAACGTCCGGAAAAATATTTAAACTAAAGTGAGGGACCATAATTAACTCAAATATTAATAAGAAAAATTTAGTAAAAATTTTAGAAATAAAATACAACCAAGTTAAACGAGCCGGTGCCCTAGCGAGGGGTAACTCAGAGGGAAGTTGCGGTTCTTGCAACGAGGAGCCCTAGACCCGAGGGAAAAATTATAAAATAATTTTTGGGACTCCAGAGAAAGGTCATTGAGGTTCCTATGGCATTAGAATGCCAAGAAAATATTTAGAAAAATTTTTCAATCGGTACAGACAATTTTGACCCGTTAAGCCAAACGGAGGGCATTTTGGTCATTTCGCCTTCAGAGGTGATTTTTGGCCGACTTCTCCAGTTAAGTAAATAATTATTATGATCTAAAATATGAATAAATATTGGTAAAAATTTAATTAGAAATGAGTTAAAGAAAGAAGAAAGAAAAATCAAATAAAAAGGCATTTATGACATAAGCTTGATGTAATTAAAACCCCTTAGCCAATCAAAACTTAACAAATGTATTTATAAGACATTAAATAAGAGAAAAGAAGTCAAAATATGAAAAAGCAATCTGCTCACCTTCATCTTCTTCACCGAATTTCCATGGCCATTTTCTTCATCAAATTTTCAAGCTTTAAGCTTGCATTTTCTCTTTATCTATCCACCAAAATCCCTAAGCCCCTTTACTAAAATTTATCCCCACATCAAGAGGAATATTTTTATTATCAAAAAGTGAGGAAATTCCAAAGTTTCTACAAGTGCAAGAAGTGGTTAAAGTGAGGTTAGTGCTTACTTTTACAAATATTTCTTTATTTCTATGTTAAGGGACTTGAAATAAGTAAGGAATTGTAACTAAAATGAATAATAATTATGTGTATGAATGCCATGAATTTCGGCAGCCCTATTGAAGGAATAGAAATGAGTGTTTTGTTGGACTTAGAGTGGATTAGAAATGATGTTTAAGGTACATATACACAAGTATAATGAATTGGTATGCTAACTAAGGTAATTGGTGTAACCCTTGAATTTGAGCTAGGGTTTTAAGAATGAAAGTTTGACTTGGCTTATGAAATTATTAAAGAACACTCTAATGGTCAATTAGTGACCATTTTAGGTAAGTTGACCACAATTTGGACTGAAATATAGCTTGGCAAAGTGAATGTGTAGGCTGCCTAAAGACAGCAGCAAGGTGACTGAGATTTCAGTCCACTTAGACAGCCATAACTTTGGCTGTGTAGGTCCAATTGGTGTTTGGCCAATTGGACATGAAACTAGGCTTATAATGGCACATTTTTGCTGAAGAAACCATGCCCAAAAGACCAAAGCAAGAGGACCAAAAGTTGGCCCCAATCCGGATACCCTGCAACAGCACCTGCAGAAATGACCAAATGAACAGTAACTATTCATTTGGCCATAACTCACTGTAGATATGGTCAATTGACCTGAAATTTTTACAGCAACAATTTAAGACATAGAAAAACAACTTTCATGAAGAAACCTACCCCAAATTATGACCATAACCTAACCCAAATGGCAGTGGCAGTCACTGTTCATGTTACTGTAGATATGGTCAATTCTGCAGTTTGGCAATCCGGCTAACTATGGTTTTTGGACCATATCTGGAGCTACAAAACTCCAAATGGAGTGATTCAAAAAATGAAATTCAACTAGACAAAATAAGGAACAACTTTCATGTTTACCATTTCCTCAAATTCCCACTACAACAGGGCTTAGTGGAACAGTAAAATTGGGTCACAAAAACTGAAAATTCTACCCTCTTGGTTCCAACAAGTTTTAAATGCAAAATGTGGTATCTTTGAGAACTTAGGTTCAATAAATTTATTGTGTATGAAAAAGTCAACATTTTGGTTGACTAGTAAGGTGAATAGTAAACAAAATGACACATATTACATAAGTAATACAACTTGAAATATAAAATGTAATTAACATAAATGGATTGTTTAGAGTATAAATGAGATAAAGTTATCATTAGGATTTACGTCTTTGTTTCAAATAGGATTATAATACCTTGTACAAAAATTGGTACATGAGAGGTAATAATGTGAATACTAATTCATATAAATATTGTAACGATTAGATGAATCACATGGATGTGTAAATGGGTTAATTGCTCTCATCATGAGAGAAATGGAAATATTTCGATGTACAAATGGTACATGAAAATCGATTGATGTAAATTGCAATTAACGTGAATGGTATGATGAATGCATAAATTATATAAAAATGAGATTTGAAGATTTATGCTTCTACTATAAATAAAATTAAAATACTATGAACGATAATTGGAACATAAAATGAAATAATAAAACTTATGAACATTTAATGATATTATGTGCCCTTGTATTGCCTAGACATGTGTGTCGGATTGGATAGTTTGGCATGCCAATAGGGTATTGTTTTAGCGATGCGAAAGGCTTTATGCCTGTATTCATGGCTTTATGCCCGTATTCATGGCTTTTATGCCTGTATTCATGGCTTTTATGCCGATTATGTGATATCATGGCTTTTTAGCCATACTGACTGCATACGTGGTAGACGTTCTGCGTCCCATGGTATGACGGCCCGAGGCACCGCGGTGTCCAGTGCCAACGACCCGTTATCCAGTCCAGTCGTCCAGTATAGGTTACTTGGGCAACCAAATGAATGAAAGTGGACAAAGTTAATGAAAAGAAAAAAAATAAAAAAAAGGGGATATACAAATGCAAAACAAATAAGGCATATACATTAAATACACATTTATTTTCTGCTATTTTCTTTTATTTTATTATTCCACCACTAAGCTTTATGCTTAGCGCGTTGCTTTTGCAACGCGTAGGTACTGAAGATTTGGACAGAGGGCCCAGTAGACCACAGATTGAGTAAGGCCGTTCACAGTTCTGCATAGTGTCCGTGTCACCTCACAACTCTGATTGCATTGGTAGGACACTAGGTTTCATTTTGGTATTTTGTAACTAATGTTTATTTTCTCATATGTAATTGAACGTATGTAACATATTTTGATGTTCATGTCAATAATGAAAATTGTATTTGTGAATGGAAGAGTGAATGTCTATTTATGACTTGTACATGATTAACAAATGAGATGAATGATTGAGAAATGAATGTGAACTGAAAAATATTGAGATTTTGATAAATGGAGTTGATATGAATGAATAAGAATATAGGAAGTGTTTTTCACAGCTTCCGAAGAACGGTTTTCTCCATTTTTAGCCAGTACTTTGCCGGATTTTCTATAAAATTTTCGGAACCTCAAATAAATTATAATTTCGAAAAAAGGCTTAAATAAATTATATTTCATAAATTATATTCATAAATATGACAAAAAAATTGATTAAGGTAAAATTAGAGTGTGCCGATGTGCCGTGTGACATTGCTTACTCGGATGTACTGTACACGGGTAAAGGGGTGTCACATTTAGTGGTATCAGAGCACGGTTTAGGCGTTTCTGGGCCTAGATTGAGTCCATACCATGCATTGCATTTGTAAGAGTCGAGGTGACACTAATGCAGATCTGTTTGTCTTTGTTATTTTGAATAGGATATGGACCCTACATCTCAGAGGGCAGTCGAGGAGGAAGTGGAGAGTCATGCTCCACCTGCAGCAGCTGAGACTGGGGGCATGGGAGAACCTGCTCCGCCAGCTCAAGCAGAGCTTGCTCAGCCTCCACAGGCCATGTTCCAGCAAATGGCCTATTTCTTTAGACAAATGGCCGGAGTAATGCCAGCACCACCACCACCACCAGCTCCACAACAGAAATCACACCTGGAAAGGCTAAGAAAGTTTGGAGTTGTGGACTTCTATGGCAAGAGAGAAGATGACTCTGTTGCAGCCGAGAATTGGTTGAACAGAACGGGCAGAGTTCTAAAACAACTCCACTGCACTCCAGAGCAAAACCTGGAAGCTGCCATATCTTTGTTGCAAGATGATGCCTACGAATGGTGGGATATGGTGTCCAGTGAAGTGCAGCCAGAAGCTGTAACTTGGGACTTCTTTCTCTCCGAATTCAAGAAGAAATATGTGGGTACTGTATACCTAGAAGAGAGAAGAAGAGAGTTTATTAACCTGAGGCAGAGACAGCTGTCAGTGGCCGAATATGAGAAGGAATTTGTCCGATTGAGCCGCTATGGAAGGGAGATAGTCCCTAATGAAGTCGAGAGGTGCAAGAGATTTGAAGAGGGATTGAACGACAATATAAAGCTCATGATCACTGCCTTGGGAATCACTGATTTCACCAAGCTAGTGGAAGCTGCATTAAAAGTGGAGAAAGTAAGAATAAATGAACAAAATAGGAAAGATAGGCAGCGTAAGAGGGAATTTGGACCAGGACAGTCAAGTATACCAACTGATAGTAAGAAGTTTAAGGTTTCTGGTTCACAAGATCAGACACAGGGCCACAGAGGCCAGATTGGAATATCTATAGCTAGTTTCCCGGGCACAATAACAAGGGGATTAACCCGATTGAATGTATGCATTGTGGTAGAAGACACGAGGGGAGTGTCATCGTTAACGAGAGTGTTTCAAGTGTGGGGCTACGGATCATTTCATAAGAGATTGCCCTCGGAGGAGTGGTTCAATAGCTCGGTACAAGTTGATAGACCTTCCCTATAGTTCAAAGGGTAAAAGATCGGGTAGAGCGGAACGGTGACATTACACGTAAGATTGTTTCGAGACGGTTGAAAAGCCCGAAGTCGGTGGCACCACAAGTATATTCAAAGGAAGCTCAGGAAGAGCCAAACCTGCATAACGATGAGGCGATACAAGGAAGTGAAGAAACAAGGAGGTAGCAACTCCCCGATTACTTAAGTCAGGTAAATTTCGAGGATGAAATTTAAATTAGAGGGGAAGAGTTGTAACACCCTCCCGGTAGCAACTCCGTACATTCTACTGTTCCGGTGACCGGTGTCGGTCCGGACAGCTAGAACGTCCGGAAAAATATTTAAAATAAAGTGAGGGACCATAATTAACTCAAATATTAATAAGAAAAATTTAGTAAAAATTTTAGAAATAAAATACAACCAAGTTAAGCAGTAGGTGCCTAGCGAGGGGTAACTCAGAGGGAAGTTGCGGCTCTCGCAACGAGGAGCCCTAGACCCGAGGGAAAAATTATAAAATAATTTTTGGGACTCCAGAGAAGGGTTATTGAGGTTCCTATGGCATTAGAATGGCAAGAAAATATTTTGAAAAATTTTTCAATCGGTACAGACAATTTTGACCCGTTAAGCCAAACAGAGGGCATTTTGGTCATTTTGCCTTCAGAGGTGATTTTTGGCCGACTTGTCCAGTTAAGTAAATAATTATTATGATCTAAAATATGAATAAATATTGGTAAAAATTTAATTAGAAATGAGTTAAAGAAAGAAGAAAGAAAAATCAAATAAAAAGGCATTTAAGACATAAGCTTGATGTAATTAAAACCCCCTTAGCCAATCAAAACTTAACAAATGCATTTATAAGACATTAAATAAGAGAAAAGAAGTCAAAATATGAAAAAGCAATATGCTCACCTTCATCTTCTTCACCGAATTTCCATGGCCATTTTCTTCATCAAATTTTCAAGCTTTAAGCTTGCATTTTCTCTTTATCTATCCACCTAAATCCCTAAGCCCCTTTACTAAAATTTATCCCCACATCAAGAGGAATATTTTAATTATCAAAAAGTGAGGAAATTTCAAAGTTTCTACAAGTGCAAGAAGTGGTTAAAGTGAGGTTAGTGCTTACTTTTACAAATATTTCTTTATTTCTATGTTAAGGGACTTGAAATAAGTAAGGAATTGTAACTAAAATGAATAACAATTATGTGTATGAATGCCATGAATTTCGGCAGCCCTATTGAAGGAATAGAAATGAGTGTTTTGTTGGACTTAGAGTGGATTAGAAATGATGTTTAAGGTACATATACATAAGTATAATGAATTGGTATGCTAACTAAGGTAATTAGTGTAACCCTTGAATTTGAGCTAGGGTTTTAAGAATGAAAGTTTGACTTGGCTTATGAAATTATTAAAGAACACTCTAATGGTCAATTAGTGACCATTTTAGGTAAGTTGACCACAATTTGGACTGAAATATAGCTTGGCAAAGTGAATGTGTAGGCTGCCTAAAGACAGCAGCAAGGTGACTGAGATTTCAGTCCACTTAGACAGCCATAACTTTGGCTGTGTAGGTCCAATTGGTGTTTGGCCAATTGGACATGAAACTAGGCTTATAATGGCACATTTTTGCTGAAGAAACCATGCCCAAAAGACCAAAGCAAGAGGACCAAAAGTTGGCCCCAATCCGGATACCCTGCAACAGCACCTGCAGAAATGACCAAATGAACAGTAACTGTTCATTTGGCCATAACTCACTGTAGATATGGTCAATTGACCTGAAATTTTTACAGCAACAAGTTAAGACATAGAAAAACAACTTTCATGAAGAAACCTACCCCAAATTATGACCAGAACCTAACCCAAATGGCAGTGGCAGTCACTGTTCATGTTACTGTAGATATGGTCAATTCTGCAGTTTGGCAATCCGGCCAGCTGTGGTTTTTGGACCATATCTGGAGCTACAAAACTCCAAATGGAGTGATTCAAAAAATGAAATTTAACTAGACAAAATATGGAACAACTTTCATGTTTACCATTTCCTCAAATTCCCACTGCAACAGGGCTTAATGGAACAGTAAAGTTGGGTCACAAAAACTGAAAATTCTGCCCTCTTGGTTTTAAGTTTGGAAATGGTATTTGTGACTTATTCCAACAAGTTTTAAATGCAAAATGTGGTATCTTTGAGAACTTAGGTTCAATAAATTTATTGTGTATGAAAAAGTCAACATTTTGGTTGACTAGTAAGGTGAATAGTAAACAAAATGACACATATTACATAAGTAATACAACTTGAAATATAAAATGTAATTAACACAAATGGATTGTTTAGAGTATAAATGAGATAAAGTTATCATTAGGATTTACGTCTTTGTTTCAAATAGGATTATAATACCTTCTACAAAAATTGGTACATGAGAGGTAATAATGTGAATACTAATTCATATAAATATTGTAACGATTAGATGAATCACATGGATGTGTAAATGGGTTAATTGCTCTCATCATGAGAGAAATGGAAATATTTCGATGTACAAATGGTACATGAAAATCGATTGATGTAAATTGCAATTAACGTGAATGGTATGATGAATGCATAAATTATATAAAAATGAGATTTGAAGATTTATGCTTCTACTATAAATAAAATTAAAATACTATGAACGATAATTGGAACATAAAATGAAATAATAAAACTTATGAACATTTAATGATATTATGTGCCCTTGTATTGCCTAGACATGTGTGTCGGATTGGATAGTTTGGCATGCCAATAGGGTATTGTTTTAGCAGTACTGCGAAAGGCTTTATGCCTGTATTCATGGCTTTATGCCCGTATTCATGGCTTTTATGCCCGTATTCATGGCTTTTATGCGATTATGTGATATCATGGCTTTTTAGCCATACTGACTGCATACGTGGTTGACGTTCTGCATCCCATGGTATGACGGCCCGAGGCACCGCGGTGTCTAGAGCCAACGACCCGTTATCCAGTCCAGTCGTCCAGTATAGGTTACTTGGGCAACCAAATGAATGAAAGTGGACAAAGTTAACGAAAAGAAAAAAATAAAAAAAAGGGGATATACAAATGCAAAACAAATAAGGCATATACATTAAATACACATTTATTTTCTGCTATTTTCTTTTATTTTATTATTGCACCACTAAGCTTTATGCTTAGCATGTCGCTTTTGCAACGCGTAGGTACTGAAGATTTGGACAGAGGGCCCAGTAGACCACAGATTGAGTAAGGCCGTTCACAGTTCTGCATAGTGTCCGTGTCACCTCACAAAGCATGCATTGGTAGTACACTAGGTTTCATTTTGGTATTTTGTAACTAATGTTTATTTTCTCATATGTAATTGAACGTATGTAACATATTTTGATGTTCATGTCAATAATGAAAATTGTATTTGTGAATGGAAGAGTGAATGTCTATTTATGACTTGTACATGATTAACAAATGAGATGAATGATTGAGAAATGAATGTGAACTGAAAAATATTGAGATTTTGATAAATGGAGTTGAGATGAATGAATAAGAATATAGGAAGTGTTTTTCACAGCTTCCGAAGAACGGTTTTCTCCATTTTTAGCCGGTACTTTGCCAGATTTTCTATAAAATTTTCGGAACCTCAAATAAATTATAATTTTGAAAAAAGGCTTAAATAAATTATATTTCATAAATTATATTCATAAATATGACAAAAAAAATTGATTAAGGTAAAATTAGAGTGCGCCGATGCACCGTGTGACATTGCTTACTCGGATGTACTGTACACGGGTAAAGGGGTGTCACAGAGTGAGGGATGAAAACCCGAAAGGGCGTCCTGAAAGAGCGAGCCAAAAAAAAAAAAAAAAAATCTGGGGGTGAAAACTCGAAAGGGCATCCCAAGAACCAAAAAAGGAGAAATAAGGAAGGGAGCATGAAACCGAAGATGGAAATAAACCGTCACGGCATGAATCTTCGTTAACAGAGTACTTGAAATAATGGCAGTTAAGAGACTTCAAAGCTAACTACAAGGAATTTGTGAGGTCTATCCCTGCACCCCTTTTTCTTTGAAACTGTACCTTTGTTTCTTAAAGCTATAATAAAGTCATCATTTCACTTCAATCTATCTTCTTCACATTTTAAGTTGTCTTTTTGCTTTATCTTTCTCATATACTCACACTCTAATGCTGTTTTCTCTGCGCTATTAATCTGTTAAAATTTTGTCATAAGATTAGGATTTGAATATTGATAACCTCATGTACTTTGCTATGAGATTTGCAGGGAATGGCCCAAAAAATAAAAAATAAAAAACTAGAAGTGAAAACCTGGAAGGGCGCTTCTAGCCAGATGGGCAAAAGGGAAAGTGAAAACCCGCAAGGGCACTTTTCACAAAATAAGGAAGTCAAGGGCAGAAGGGGAACTGTGGGAAGTAAGTAAGTAACCAAGGACGATGGGTTAAGTCTTGCAACTCGTCCTCCATTAATTGTCTATCTTCGCAATCCTGTTAAGTACACTTCATCGAGGAGGAACTTCTCGTGTCGAGTTAGACTTGCTTAGTAAGTTGATTTTAATTTTCCTGCATTTTAAATTTCCTGTCAATCAACCTCTGGTTCCTTGATCTAAGTTGATTTTAATTTTCCTGCAATTTAAATTTCTTGTCAATCAAACTCTGGTTCCTTGATCTAAGTTGATTTTAATTTTCCTGCATTTTAAATTTCCTGTCAATCAACCTCTGGTTCCTTGATCTAAGTTGATTTTAATTTTCCTGCATTTAAATTTCCTGTCAATCAACCTCTGGTTCCTTGATCTAAGTTGATTTTAATTGTCTTGCATTTAAATTTCCTGTCAATCAATCTCTGGTTCCTTGATCTAAGTTGATTTTAATTTTTCTGTATTTAAATTTCCTGTTAATCAACCTCTAGTTCCTTGATCTAAGTTGATTTTAATTTTCCTGCATTTAAATTTCCTGTTAATCAACCTCTGGTTCCTTGATCTAAGTTGATTTTAATTTTCCTGCATTTAAATTTCCTGTTAATCAAACTCTGGTTCCTTGATTTAAGTTGATTTTTTTCAGCATTTAAATTTCCTGTTAATCAACCTCTGGTTCCTTGATCTAAGTTGATTTTAATTTCCAGCATTTAAATTTCCTGTTAATCAACCTCTGGTTCCTTGATAGAAGTTGATTTTAATTTTCAGCATTTAAATTTCTTGTTAATCAACCTCTGGTTCCTTGATCTAAGTTGATTTTAATTTTCAGCATTTAAATTTCCTGTTAATCAACCTCTGGTTCCTTGATCTAAGTTGATTTTAATTTCCAGCATTTAAATTTCTTGTTAATCAACCTCTGGTTCCTTGATCTAAGTTGATTTTAATTTCCAGTGTTTAAATTTCCTGTTAATCAACCTCTAGTTCCTTGATCTAAGTTGATTTTAATTTCCAGCATTTAAATTTCTTGTTAATCAACCTCTGGTTTCTTAATCTAAGTTGCTTTTAATTTTCAGCATTTAAATTTCTTATTAATCAACCTCTGGTTCCTTGATCTAAGTTGACTTTAATTTTTCAGCATTTAAATTCCTGTTACTAACCTCAACATTTCAATACCCAATCGCCCAAAATATGGGTCTGAATCTTTACATAATCCCTACACGGGAAAATTTTTCCCATCAGTAGGAATTATGTAAAGAGGGGCAGCTGTCGACACCATATTTTGGTCGATCCCCGGAATCAATAAACTTTGAAATCGATCCCCAGCACCAAGCCTCTCTTTGCCAGTTAATCACATTTCTGATCTCTCTTCAAAAGGAATCAAATTAGTACTAAGTCTCCATGTCATTTAAATCCTATCCGATCTCTCGAATCAATTACCAAGTTTTTCGGCCGGTCAATCACATTTTCGATCTCTCTTGTCAAACAAAACTGAACCAATATTAACTCTTCATGCCATCCGATTCCCTATTCATAAATATTGTGGATAGCTGTTCAATAAAGTTAAATTTTTAATCCGGCTTAACGGTGCTTCCGATCTTAAGTGTTCAGATCAGGTTTCCAGTTTTAATAATCTTAAGTTCCGTTCAGTGTTTGTTCTCGGTTTAGGCCGATATCATGTCTACAAAGTTTTACCGATCTCTCATACATAGGTTAATAATTGCTTTCAAGTTGTTCTAATATGTTCAGACAATCAGGCGCTCATGCAACTTAGATACTTTCTGATCTCATTTAGTAAAAAAAAAAAGGGGAACTTCATTTCATTACAAATTAAAAATTTATACAAGTCATTCGGCTGGAGGATCACCCCCAGCCTGTTCTACATTTTGTTCACCCCCTCTATCACCTTCGGCCTCCTCCTCGCTATCCTCTTCGTCTTGTGGAGCCAGGTCTATCATCTAGGAAAAGTCCTCTTCGGGATAACGCTTCTTGAGCTCGGCCAAGAGATCCCCATGGGCGTTCACATAAGCACCGGCCTCCCTTGTCACCACCTCTTCTTCTTTTGCCTTGAGTTCGTCAGTGAGGCGAGCAACATCGATGGCTCGGAGCGGCCGAACCTCTTCAAGAACATGGGCTTGCTCGATCAACTTATCCTCGTAGAACTTCATCTGCCCCTTAATTTTAGCTATATAGTTTTGGGCGGATGAAAGTTGGGATCAGAGGGAAGCTGCTTCATGACCCACCTTCTCGATCTCTTGCCTCATACGGTGAGCTTTCTCCCGGACAATATGTTGGTTCACCAAACTCTCCACACTCAGGCTCATAGTCTGGGTCAGGATATCATCGAGATCGTTCGGGGTTAGCCTATCCCGATCCTCCCGAAGGCAGATGGAGGACCCCAAGACCTTAGCAAAGCCCGGATTCTCTCGAACCGTCCGGTTCTTCTCCAGCGAGTGGATCAGGATTTGAGCGCCGCGGGAAAGGGTCCTCACAGGTGGTTGGGAAGGACCACCTTCCGCAGTTGAAGCAACCGGAGGAGGTGGTGGCGGCTCTCCATGCCGAGGAGGAGACCGAACCACTTCTATTTCAGGAACCGGCAGTCCTGAAGGTCGGGACGAACCTCCCTGTATCTCACTCGGACCGTTCCTTGGCGTGTGAGAGGCCTCGGCGTACTTCATCTCCTGCACTTTTCTGGAGACCTCTCACTTGCGCTTTCGGCTTTCCTTGGAGGCCTCGCCGCTCACCATACCTGCACAAAGAAAAGGTCAGTGAGATTGCTAAGGCCCAAAGATCAGAGATATAGAAGGTACAGAGGCTGAGGTCAGAGAGCTGAAGCTCGCGTTCTTCGCCAGTAATCAACTCCATTGTGCAATGATGCAGTTCGGCCGTCACTGCATCTAAACAAGAGAACTTCTGTCGGGCCGCCTGATCTTTCAGTTCCATCACCATTAGGCCTTCTTCCTTATTCAGGGTGATGCGCTTCGGAAGTAAGGGACCCTGGTGCAGCCAGCTACGTGGGAAACCCTCAAAGCTGTTCGAAATTTTGCTCTTCAGAATAAAGAAGCGATTCTTCCAATTCTTAGGGAGGAGGGCAGATCGATAAAAAGCTCACAATGTGGCTTCGCCTGAAAGAACCAATACTTGTTGTCCTTTCGACGAGTTAGCCTATGTAGTTCGGCGAACACCTTAGCTGTAGGACTGAGTCCTTTGGCTTGGCAAAAGCCTCTGAAGGCTACTAGGATCCGCCATGAGTTCGGGTGAACTTGGGCAATGCGCACTTGGTGAAATTTTAGAACTTCCTTGAAGAAGTCATCAAGAGGGAACCGCAGCCCGACTTTTAATTACTCTTCGTATACCATGATCATATCATTCTCTTCGAAGAAGTGATCGATTTGAAGATCGCCGTGACACTTAATGAGTTCGTATGAATCGGGCTGAATGTTATACTCTTGGCTGAACGACTGCAGGTCGGTTTCTTGAAGGATTGATGGAAGCTCATCCATGGGGAGGCTTTCTCTCCCTGACGAATGTGTTTGCCTCGAGGGTGCTGCTTGACCACGGGCTGGAACGGAGGTCCTAGGAGGTTCAGGTCGCCCGCTCGGTCCGACCACTTCTACTTCATCTGAAAACCATGAGATCTGAATGGAAGGGGGGCTTGCCGCTCTCTGACCCTCGGCGCCGCTCATTTTCAAAGAAAAGAGAAAATTTAAATTGAAAGAAAGATCAAAATCCTTACCGGAGTGTGATCGGTGTCGAAAGAACTTGAAAAAATGAGAGGATTTTGGAATCGCTTGCGAGAGGTTGAAAATGACATAAGGGAGCAACTGGCGGACCCATCCCCTATTTATACCCGTCTGAGCATTTAATGCTCATGGTGTCCCAAGCGGCGCATCGGTTAGTGGGATTCGCCAGCTTTTTCTGACACGTCTCACGAATATTCCGGAAATTCCATAATTGAATAAGGAGAGATCGGCTGGTTAAAGGACCGGCAGATTAAGGTGGTTGTTTGGAATGGCAGATCGGCTAAGGGCTATTCAGTTAAGAATCGGATCGGATGAACACATCAGAGATCGGAAAAGAACCAATGCAATAATAATAAGATGATAATTGTATTTCATTTCTAAAAGGGACATTACATCATTTGGGCGATCTCTAGAGATCGGATTACATTAAAAGGGAGAATACATCATTTGGGCAATCTCTAAAGATCGGATTACATTAAAAGGGAAATTACATCATTTGGGCGATCTCTAGAGATCGACAGTACATCCTATCTAGCGAAGGCCTACGTCAAAGCCTAGTCTCGTGGCTGAATCAAAAGATGTGTTTGATCAGGAGACCGGCCATCGACATCGGATAGATGTACAGCTCAGATGGGGTGACTATGACTCTCATGAGGATAAGAGAGATCACCATCAATATTATCGCTTGGAACTGAGCCGCTGTCGGGACTCCCAATGTGGTGAGAAGCCAAATGAACTTCGAAGGGCAGTCACCAAAGATCGGAGGGAAATTAGCAGTCTTCTCTCCCGAAATCGGTTCGTCGATTGCATCGGTCGATCGATTCGGGGTCAACGCAATCGATATTTTCGATCTGGATCGGTGAATTAGTCCGGTTCTCTCACTGTCATCAAATATGGCCATAATGATTTTCTGATGACCAGGGTCAAAAATTGTCAGTCGGTGAACAAGGTGAGCAATGGAAAAGATCAAAGCGACTATCATAGCGGGATTATTCTGGAGCGATTAGAACTGGAAAAGTGAGAAAGAGGAGAAAATGAAATGCGGGAGGATTTCCTGACGAAGGTATATATATAGAGAAGGTCTGAGCATTTATGGCTTGCAGAAAACGAAGCGGACGCCTCAGAAATTGAAAGAATAAATGCCTTGACTAAACTGACCCGGACAAAGGAGAGGACTTTGGAATGAGAGAGATTGGGAGAGGGGCCCGGCATGAGAGTTCGGAAAAAGAGCATATTGGAAAGATCGGAAGGGAGGGGAGATCAGAATGCAAAGAGAATAAGACAACTTCCCATGATTATCGTCATAATCAGAGCCGAGGTAGTTAAAGCGTTGCAGACGAGATCAAATCTCCTCCGCACGCCTCATTTGCAGAATCGCCCACATTACTGACAGGTGCCAGAGTATGTCATGACAGTCCTGTACATCTCAATCTCTACCATTGATCTTACTTGTAAGGACAAGTTTGGAGCCCTTGGATCAAAGAAGAAGATGACAAGACAGGCGCTTTTTATTCCCAGCCCTCGGATCGCCCTTGACAAGAAAATTTTGGGCCGTCAGATTAGAAGAGAGAAAGGACAAATATTCTGAAAAGGATCTCAGCCGTTCATTTTGATTCTCTTTGATTCTCAAACATCAGATCATGTCCTTTAAGATCCAAACCTTCCATCTCCTTCAAGGGGAATCCTGACCCTTCATTGGGAGCACACGTTCCCTATAAATACCTGCATGAAAACTGTTGATAGGGGAAACGACGAAAAAAAAGGTGGTGATTATAGTGGAGAGGCTCTGAAAATTGATTCAGTTTTGCTACTCTGCTATTTTTAAGCTAGAAAGACTTTAGAAACCAGTTTTCTAAAGTATTTTCTTTGAAGAAGTGTTGGACACTAGAACTCTTGATTTTCAGTTTATTCATTGCTCTACGATACCCTTTCTTAAGTTTCATTTCTGTTTTCATCATCTTTATATCCACTTTTATTTTCTGAGCTCAATCTCATTCATTATCATTCCTGCTTGACTACATGCTAACTAGGCATTCGTCATTTCAAGGCAAGCATTAGTCCCTAGACTATTAGCCCGTAACTCTACAACATTCGTGACTCCATAGTTAGTTCAATAGGTTCAACTTCCTGCAGGTGAGTGTCTGAACCATTACCTTATCCAGTGTTCGTCTTTATTTTCTTTTTATTTATGCTCGTAATTTTCGTTAAAGTTTGTCTTGTGTCAGAAGGTCCCACGTAGGTGGTTATTCTCATGAGTTTACCTTTTGATACAACAGTTCATGTTATTTATTTATTCTTGATCTTTATTTATCTCCCAACGCGGGTGTTCGGGTTACGGGTAATGTATAGGCAGTTTGATAAAGTGTTGGTAGCAGTATCTTAACATAAGAGTTTTTTTTAATAAACGTTCGGATAATAAATCGAAGAGTTATGAAGTCGACCACTAGACTAGCTCGAGAAGATGACTGGGTAAGGTGGAGAGTCAGAGTAAAATTAAATTTCAGATTAGCAAATGAAATAGAGTAAATATTGCCTACCGAAAGGTATTAGTAAGGCGATCACATAGGAGTTCGGTAAAATTCAGTCTGATATCCCCTACTAGTCATGAGGTACCAATAAGTTAAAAGAAGCCTCATTCGGGTCCCCGGCATCTTCGGATGCCAGAACCCTTAGTCTTAGGCTCTTATGATGTGTAGCTGTAATGAAATTTTAAGAGGTCGGAGAAGTCCTTATCCGACTCTCATTCAAGTAAAAGAGATCGAAGGAGAGTTCTTATCCGATTCTTAATCAAAATTTTTAATGAATAACTGAAAGAGATCGGAGGAGAGTTCTTATCCGATCTCCAATCTAAATTTTAATCTAAAAAGAAATCGGAGGAGAGTTCTTATCCGATTCTCAACCAAAAATTTTAATAAATATTTAAAAGAGATTGGAGGAGAGTTCTTATCCGATTCTCAACCAAAAATTTTAATAAATATTTAAAAGAGATAGGAGGAGAGTTCTTATCCGATTCTCAACCAAAAATTTCGGAGGAGAGTTCTTATCCGATTCTCAACCAAAAATTTCGGAGGAGAGTTCTTATCCGATTCTCAATCCAAAATTTTAATAAATACCTAAAAGAGATCGGAGGAGAGTTCTTATCCGATTCTTAATAAAAAATTCTAATAAATATCTAAAAGAGATCGAAGGAGAGTTCTTATCCGATTCTCAATCAAAATTTTTAATGAATATCTGAAAGAGATCAGAGGAGAGTTCTTATCCGATCTCCAATCGAAATTTTAATCTAAAAAGAGATCGGAGGAGAGTTCTTATCCGATTCTTAAATCGAATTTTAACACATACGCAAAACAATCCCATAAATGAAAAATCGCTACGCGACATCAATTCACTAAGGTCGTCTCATTTACTTGTGTATCTGGGTAATCCGAATTAGTGAAAAATTAAATATTCCCTTTTATCAAAAGGATTAACATTTCCATTCTTACCCCCCTAACTATCGATTTCAATTTATAAAGAACGCAAGGTTAAATCTGCTCACCCTCATTGAGGGACGAGGTGGGGTGCCTAACACCTTCCCCACCCGTTTACGGACCCTGAACCTAGAATCTCTATATTTGAAGTGGTTTCATTTTAATTTGCATTTCACAAATGGTTTTCTTTAATTTCCCTCAAAATTAAAGTGGCGACTCCTCACTCCTTCCCACTTCGGTGAGGGTTCGTCCAGGCGATCGCAAAATACCTTGCGACAGTGTTGATCAAGATAGAATCTGTTACCCTAAGTAAATAGGGATAAAATCCTATGTTCATTTAATTATTCTTGATATTTCAAGTTCCTGGCCAGGACATATAGATTTAATCAGAAAAGAGTTTCTGATAAGAAAATCTTTTTAATGAAGAACTGGAATTAAAAGAGAACATAATATTCATAGCAAATGGGGTTTGACATAAACCATGACTCCAGCTCGAATTGGGATTTTGTAATAGAGAGATTCTAGTGTATGGTAACATATGATTATAGGTTCATTTAAGGTAAACCTTATTACTGATTGGGTGGCTATGGCATGCTATGCTAGGTGTTAACCATAGTCTATGAGTTGCAATGATTTAGAGAAATCATTTATGATAAGAAAGAGTTCTGATGATATTAAGAGTTGATATCATGTCTCATTGCCAATTAGTGATGAGCCTAGTAAGTCACACACATACACAAGTAATCACCAAATTAAATATGATTTAATTAATTAATTAAAGAGTTTAATTGATTAATTAAATAGGTTTGGTTTGCAATTAAATTACAAAGTCCCTAGCATGGCTTGAAACCAAATCTAGGTTATTGGATGTATAGTATAAATTAAATTTATATTTAAAGTGTTTAAATATGAATTTAATTAATGAGAAATTAATTAATAGAGATTAATTAATTAATTTATATTTGATATAAATTGATTAGAAGAAGAGAAATAATTATTTTGGGTTGAGAACTCAAAATTAAGACACAGGGGTATTTTGGTCATTTCACAGGGTGACATGTGGCACCATGAGATGGTGACACATGGCACTACACATAAGCTTGCCATATGTCTTTTAATCATATAAGATGATCAAAATGAAGATTAAATATAGGTTTGACACTTGGCACAATGTGATTTGGTCAATTAAACCTAGAGCCAATTAGAAGGTGACATGTGGTAAGGGTTTTAAGTGGTGACCTAGCTATATAAGTGTAAGGATGAAAGAACAAAAAATACAAGCTACTATATTCTCTTGGTGCCGCCACCCTTAGAGTGTTCTTCTTCTCATCTTCTTCATCTCTCATCAATTCAAAGAGATTTGCCAATAATCTCTTGAATTAAAAATACTAGAAATTGTTTCTAGTGTCCTGTTTACATCTGTAATCTCTCAAAAGGCAAAACCTAATTTTATAATTAATTGGAAAAGCTTTAGAAGCTGTTCAAGGGGCTGCCATTGGTGATCTTGGTGTGGACAAGCTAGAGGGACAACATCTGGTGTCCTAAGCGCATCCCAAAGATGCCAAACACACTGCAGTGCAGCAAAAAGGTTAGTGCCTTGTTCTTAATCTAATCTAGGGTTCTAATGAATTAATCTATGAATTCTAAAATCTTAAATGGCAAATATAGATCCAAAAACATATTAAAAAACATATTAAAAGAGTTTTAATATGCTATTTATCATTGAAATCAAATAGATAAAAATGAATCTTGCATGATGCATGTGACCCTAGATGAAAAATTTTTGAATTCAATGATCTAAACTTATGTTTTTCATGCTTCCGCTCCTTCAGCCTCCTGCAGCCCCTAGCACCCAAACCACCCCTAAGCTTAGCTATGATATTAACCAATATTACCAGTTCCACTAAGCCCATGGTCATGACACTGACCGAGGCTTCCAACTTAATCAATGAGATTTAAGACCTAATTGATGCCATAAAGATAGCCAATCTGGAAAACTGACCAAATACTTATAACAACCCTATGTCTAAATTCAATTTTCACCTCCACTAGGTCTTTATATGATTTCCACCATCCCAAATAACTTTGACTGAATTATTGATCTTATCCAACCCATCTAGAAGCCCGATGAACCTTAGTCTATAATGGTTGTTGACATTTGTGATAATTCTAACAATGATGAGGGTCTTTTAGATGTTTGGATTGATTTTGATAAGGAGGTAGCTATATTATAAGTAGATGGTTTAGCTCCACCAGTGTTTGGTTTTCAGGTTGCTAGGATCTATGAAGATTGGATGTATTTGAAAGTGGCTACTATGATAAAGGGGATGAAGTTTTTCTTGGCATGGGCCTAGGAAAATGTGGAGATGTCCTGGTGACTTTTCCTAGGATGAAGGGGTGGATCATAAGATATGGTTTGGGCTATGAACCAACTAAACAAGAGGAGGAATCAAAGCTTACCAAGTTTATAAAAGAGGGGACATTCACCTTGTCTTATGATCAAGAGCTACCACATGTCAAAGAGCTAGAACAAAAAATTATCACCATTGATCTAAAGGCTACATGGAAGCTAAGCACTGGACCTATACCCCTAAGTTCGATTCTATCTTTTGTAATGAAAATAAAGCTAGTGTTTTTATTCTTATGTCCTTGATGCTGATTTTGAGGCAAAGATCAATAACATGACCAGTCCTTTTACTTACTTATTTGATGTTTACCTTAATGGGTACATGCATGACATTCATAACTATTTAGAATCTATTATTATTAATACATTAAAATTGATCTCTACTAATTTGGGCACACAAAAAAACCTTAAAGATATAAAATCAGCCAAGGATCTAACTCAAAAAGAAATAAATACATTTATAACTTCATTAACAAAGTACCAAGAAGTGTTTGCCTGGTCTTATAAGGATATGTCTAAGATTGACTGAGATATAGTACAATGTAAGATCCCTTAAGACCCTAGTATAATGCCAATAAAGCAAAAAAAAAAAAAAATGTTAGCTTAAAACTGAATGGAAAGAAAAGTTAGCTCAAGTGGTAAAGAAGCTCATCGAGGCTAATTTCATTGAAGTAATTAAATATCCAGAGTGGTTAGCTAACATTGTATTGATTCCAAAGTGTCCTTATGTGAAAAGGGTGATCAAAAGTTGACTCAGCTAATTATCTTAATGAGGAGTAGAATTCTGAGCTATGAAGGATTAATAATAGCACTTTTGGACCTAGAGGACGAAGAGAAATGGTATGACGACATAAGGAGGTATTTGGAAGTAAGGGAATGCCCTCAATTAGCCAGTAAATAAGATAGAGCTACAATTAGTAGATTAGCCACTCAGCTTACTCTGGCTGGGGGGCGACTCTACAAAAGGTTCTTTGAAGGACACTTACTCTTGTGTATAACAGAAAAATAGGTTAAGCAAATAATAGAAAAAGTACATGTAACACCCCCGTTTGCATAGCCTGGTAGATTTCACTGTTTCGGTGACCGGTGTCGGTCCGGACAATTAAGGGGATTAGAACCACACTTAAGACAACTAGATAAGCCATAAACACAAATAATTAGTAATGTTTAATTAGTTAAGTATAAATAAGAAAAACAGAACAGAAGAAGTTAAACGAGCCGAGAGTCACAGCGATGGGTGACCTTCTCAGGAATGACTACGAAGTCATTTTAAACTCAAATTTCGAACCGTAAAATGTGACGCCGTAGTACTTAAAACCCTTATGAACACAGTGGAAAAGAGAAGATCATGAAAAAGAACTGTTAAGCCAGTTAAATAATTAGGTTAGGGAGCCGAAAGAAATATGGAATTAATTGCAAACCGGGATGAACCAGCGAGGGGCAATTTGGTCAATTGACCCCGAGAGCTGACTTCTGATCTAACTGTTAAATAAAATCAGAGAAAAGAAAATTTCGGAATCGAGAATTAAATTAAAGAACTAATAGAAAAAAAAAAAAAAAAAGGAGAAAATGGAAAAGTCAAAAGGTGATGACATCATGCATGACCTCATGCATGATGCCATAAAGAATAAAATTAATTTATTTACTTATTTGGATTTTTGGTCTTCCTAAAGAGATAAAAGACAAAATAAAAGAAAAGAAAAAAAAATCATTCTTCTTCTTCAAATAAAAAACGTGCATCTCTCCTCTCTCTCTTTTTTCTCCTTAGTTTCCTCCATAGCCATGAAATTCAAGCTTTCAAAGCTTGAATCAAACCCATAAATTCCCCAAAAATTCTACTAAATTATGATTAAGATTTGTTTGGGCTACTAGAAGAGGAGATTGAAGAAGCAAGAAAGAAGAAAAAAGGGAAGAAAATTAGTGATTGGAAAATCAAACAAAGGTTAGTATGTAAATTTGAATTCTTTTGTTAAATTTCTATGTTCTTAGTTTAATTAACTTAGAAAGTAACTTAAAATGAAACAAAAATAATTGTGAGGGACCAAAGCTGAATTTAGGCCAGCTAGGGTTTGATGTGTGTATGCATGAATTTGATTGAATTCAATATGTATGGAAGCTTAATTGAGTGATGGAGTGATGTTAGTATGATTTGAATTGGTTAAATGCAACAAAATTAGTGAGTTAGGGTTTTGAACATTAGGGTTTAGAGACCAAAAATGTTAGAAACTTGTAAATGGTGTCTTTGACCTAATGTGAAGTGAGAAATGGTCATTTGTGACCTAATTAAGTGTGTTAGAAGTGTTGGAATTAAAAGCCAATTCGGATTGGATAAGGTCATGTTGCTGCAGCAAGACAAAACATCCTTTGAGGGACCAAAAATGAAATTTTACAAGTCCAATGGATATGTGTTCAATTGGGAATGAAAATAGGCACTAAATGACACAATTTTTATTTAGGAAGCCTTCCCAAAAAGTGACTAAAACCTAGTGAACAAAGTGACCGAAGTTGAGAAATCGCAGGCTGCCACTGCACAAACTGACCAAATGAACAGTATTTGTTCATTTGGTCATAACTCGAGCTAGGAAGGTCTAAATGACCTGAAATTTTACCAGTGGTTAGATGAGATATATACCTAAAACTTTCATGAAGAACACCAACTCAAATTATGCCATTAACCCAATCAAATTACTGAGAAAAGTTGGTGACCTGAATCTGCAGAACTGTAGATTGCCATATGAACAGTAAAGTTTCAATGGCTATAACTCTCTCTAGAAAACTCCGATTTAGGAAATTCTTGAACCGATGGAAACCTAAGACATAGTAGAAAATTTCATATGAAGAAAATTAGACCAAATTATGGACCTAACTTGATCAAATTACTGAATGAAGTTGGATCAACAAATCTGCAGAACCAAAATTCTGCAGCATGAACAGTAAACGTAATTTGCTTATAACTTGAGCTACAAAACTCCAATTGGAGTGATTCAAAAAGGAGAATAAACTTAAGACAATAAGGAACATTTTCTATGAAGAAAATTTTGCCAAATTCCAATAGTAAACTGACCAATGAAACAGTACAATTAGGGACACCAAAATTAAAAATTTGGCAATTTTGCCTAAAAGACCTAAGTTTTGAGAAAATAACCAAAACCAACAAGTTTGGTGATCAAAATGTGGTATGTGGGTGAAGTTGGAATTCCCATACCTATTAAGCCTTAGAAAGTCAACAATTTGACTTTAATAGTGTAGTGAACAGTAACCCGAAACGCAAAATTTCAAGAACGTCGAGTTTAGCACGTTAGAGCTAGGTAAAAATGAGGCTAAATTTATTTTGGATTTATGTTAAGTTCTAGTACTAAAACATTATAAAATTTTGTGTTTCAGTTGAAAAGAATACCGGGAAAGAACCCGAGAAACCGAGTCAAGGCCAAGAGGCGACTCGCTTGAGGTTTGTGCACAACATCACTATGTTTTAAAATTCTTTGATAAAGTGAATGAAATATGTATTTTACTTTTGCTTTGAATTGTGAAAGTTTATTTGTGATATTATTTATGAAGTTTTAATTTAAATTGTGGAAAGTTATTATGTATATTTGAAATGACAATGTTTAGCAAATTGTTAAGATAAGTTTTGAAACCACAGTGTCATGACCATATATTTGAACACCTCACTAGCACGACTAGTGGGGGTAATTAGTTTCGAATTTTGATTCCTTCTCTGCAGAAGTGTTGAGGTGTGCCAGTAGAAGAGGATGTGAATGGATATCCATATATTTGAGCTAGCTAGCCTTGTGATGTGATTTCTCTTTAGCCTCTGGCTATTGAGATTCTATTTATTTCGAATGGCATGATCTAACTATGGGTTTTATGAAATGTGTTTTGATACTTTGAAATGAACTTGGTTTGCATTTAAAATCTCACAATGCATGATTTGTACTTAATTCTCATGTTCAGCCAAATTTTTGAATAAATGTGATTTAAGTTTTGCATAAAGATTATTTTAGTATGTTGTGCACTACTGAGTCCTAGTACTCAGCGATAGCTTCTATTCATTGTCATGAATATAGAGACTAGAGGAGCAGATGAGTCATGAGGTGTGAGGAGCTATCAGCTTAAAGTCTTCGGGTATAATTTATACCCTAACTGTAAATATTTCTTTTGATGTATATATTACACATAAATGTATGGACATGTAAAAATGGGTCTTGAGCAGTTTGTATAAAAATTGTATAAAGTTGTAATATATATTATAGTTTGAAATTCTCTTAATGTAAATTTTGTAATGATGTATCTAAATTGTTTTGTTTCTAATGAAATATGAATGGAACTATTTTATTTAATTTGAATGAAATGGATTGCTAGTATTTTGATGATCATTGGATAGTGGATTTGAAATTTGAAAGTTGATAAATGTGTTGAGAAATTGATTGAGATTGAGTATGAAATTGAAGCAGTTATTGAGAAAAATTTTTAGAAGTGCTTTTTACAGGTATTTGAAGAACTGCTTTCTCAAAATACAGATAGAACTCTGTCAAAATTTTTATAAAATTTGCGAAAAAATAAAATGGGCCAAAATTTCTAACTAGCGTTCCACTTAATTACATGTTTTAAATACTTATTAGAAATGCTCACCACTTATCAAAAATAAGAAAATTATTTTAAAATCCCTTGTAGGGTACTTAATGAGTTATCTGTAGGTGAAGTTCGGTAGTTCATTAGGTATTCTACGGGATCATGTTATGCCTTACAGAGAGGTAAGGTGTGACAGTACATGTGGGAATGTGTGGTCCTAACACAACTGCTCAACTTTACATTAATACATATGAACAATATTTATTTACATCAAACTAAATTACATTGGGTATATAATAATACCTGTACAAAATCAGCGAAGGCTTTTCCAGTTCAGCAGCTCACTCTGCTGTTTTTTCCTTGCTTCTATCTGTGACAGCAAAATAAGCTATCGCTGAGTATAAAAATACTCAGTGGTGCACAATAAAGATTTGAAATGCAGTACATAAAACATTCATTGATAAATCACAATTTAAATATTTCACAATTACATTTCACAAATTATCAAAACTCATTATAATACAATTTTGGTCAAACAATTTAATAAACATAGTGTTGCCAATTCATACACAACTTAAGCCATGACACAAAATTTCCAGTCAATGCCGTGTTGTATACCACGACAAAGCGATCTACAATCCCACTAATCAAAATCAATGAGAGAGGTGGCTAGCTAGCTAATGAGTACTCATCCGATCTACAACCTCAACTGGTAAACCAGAGAGGGAGGAAAATAATTGATCTCACCCCATAAATGGAGGAGGAATAATAAGGCACTGTCACGCTAAGTGTGAATCAAAAATTAATTTTAAACATTTTATTCAAATAATTCATGAGAAATCCAATAAATTTCCAAAGTCATAATTTCATTCACAAGGTGGTAACACAATTCATAATTAACATCAAATTTTCATAAATCATACTAAATCAATTTTTCAATGATAAAATGCTCAAATAAGGTTTATTATGCACAAACCTGACGTGAGTCACCTCTAGGCCTTGACTTAGTCTCTCAGACCTTCCAAGTATTTTTCAGATGAAACAGAAAATTTATAGTGTCTCAGTATCTTTACTTCATAACAATTCCAATAACTAATTCCAATATGTTTAAACTTACATTCTTGCAAATTTTCAAGTTGAGGTTACTATTTATGGTACTATTCAAGTCAAAATATTGACTTTCTTATACTTAAAAGGTATGGGAACTCCAACTATACTCACAAACCACATTTTGGTCACCAATTTTATTGGCTTTGGTTGTTTTCTCAAAACTTAGGTCTTTTAGGCAAAACTGCAAATTTTCAGTTTTGGTGTCTTATGTTATACTGTTCCATTGGACATTTTGCTGTTAGAATTTGGCAAAGTTTTCTTCATAGAAATTATTCCTTATTACCTTAAATTTATTCTCCTTTTTGAATCACTCCAATTGGAGTTTTGTAGCTCAAGTTATAGCCATTTGAATCATGGCTGTCGGATTAGACTTACCCAGATTTTCTGGGCAAATTCTGGTTCTGGCAGTTTTAGGTCACCAAATTTGGGTGGCTAAATGACTTGATTAAGGGCATAATTTGGGTTTGTGTTCTTAATGAAAGTTGTAGGTATATATCTCATCTCTCTACTGGTAAAATATCAGGTTATTTAGACCTGCCTAGCCCAAGTTATGGCTAAATGAATAAACACTATTCATTTGATCATTTTTGTACAGGTCAGATTGCCTAATCCTGATTTGGTCAATTTGTTCACTAGGTTTTGGTCATTTTTTGGGGATGATTCCTAAATGAAAAATGTGTCATTTTGTGTCTAGTTTCATTCCCAATTGGACTCACACCAATTGGGCTTGTAAATTTTTAGTTTTGGTCCCTGAAATGAACCTTGGTCATGCTGCCTGCATACTGCCCACATCCAATCCGAATTTAAACCTAATTCTAACACTTCCAACACACATCAATTGTTCAAAAATAACCATTTTTCATCTCCAACAAAGTCAAATACATCATTTAATAATTTTTCACATTTTTGTCTTCCAAACCCTAGGTGCCAAAACCCTAACTACACTAGTTGTTACATTTCGCTAAATCTAAGCATACCAACATCATTCCTCAACTCAATTAATGTTCCATACATATTGAATTCAATCAAAACACAAGCATATTCATAGCAAACCCTAGCTGGCCAAATTTACTTCTAGTCCTCCAATAATTATTTTCATTTCATTTTAAGCATAATTCTAAGTTAGTTAAGCTATAAATACAATAATTAAACTATAAATTCCAAGTTTAGCTACTAACCTTGAATGAAGCTTCCAAACCACTTACTTTTCTAAATTTTCTCCTCTTCTTTCTTCTTCAATCTTCTTCTCAAAGCTTAAACACAAGGTTTTATGAAGTAGTTATGGGAGAAACTAGGGTTTAGTAAAGGTTTTAAAGCTTGAAACAAGCTTTAATGGAGGAGAGTGAGGGAACTTAGAGAGAGAGAGAGTGTCACGGCAATGGGAGGAAGAAGACTATTTTTTGGTTTTTCTTTTCTTTTTCTTTTATTAATTTTTATCTTTTATGGAAGACCAAAATTATCTAAATTTTATTTTTTATTTAATTAGTGTTTATTGCATCATGCATGATGTCATCACTTTTCACTTTTCCTTTTTATCTTTTTTTTTCTATTTATTTTACCATTAGTTTTTTAATTTAATTCTCGATTCCGAAATTTTCTTTTCTCTGATTTTATTTGACAGTTAGGTCAGGAGTCAGCTCTCGCAGTCAATTGACCAAATTGCCCCTCGCCGGTTCGACCCGGTTTGCAAATAATTCAATATTTTTTCTGGATCCCTGACCTAATTATTTGACCAGCTTAATAATTCCTTTTCATGATTTTTTCTTTTCCACTATGTTCGCAATAGTCCTAAGGACCGCGGCGTCACATTTTATGGTTTGAAATTTGAGTTTAAATCGACTTCGCAGTCCTTCCCGAGAAGGTCACCCATCGTTGTGATTCTCGGCTCATTTAACTTCTTGTGTTCTATTTTTATTATTTATACTAAACCAATTGACAATTACTAATTATTTGTGTTCAGGGATTATCTAGTTGTCTTAAGTATGGTTCTAATCCCCTCAGTTATCCGGACTGACACCGGTCACCGGAACAGTAAAATATACCAGGCCATGCAAATAGAGGTGTTATAATTCTCCCCCCCCTTAAAATAAATTTCGTCTCGAAATTTTACCTGGTATCAACCTTTGAACAGTTGTGGGTGTTGTCTCCTCATGTCCTCCTCTCGTTCCCAAGTAGCCTCCTGGCCCGAATGATGGTTCCATAGCACTTTCACTAACGGGATCTACTTATTCCATAGCTGTTTCACCTCATAAGCTAGAATCTCTATGGGTTCTTCTTCATATGTAAGGTCTGGATTCACTTTAATTTCTTCTGCTGGTAGTACATGTGACACCCCTTACCCGTGTACAGTATACCCGAGTAAGTAATGTCACACGGTGTACCGGCACACTCTAATATTCCTCACTTAATTTATATCATGCTTTTGCATATAATTTATGAAATACAATTTATTTAAACCATTTATCAAAAGTATCATTCATTTAAGGTTCCGAAAATTTTAAATAAAATCAAATGAGTCTGGCTAAAAATGGAGAAAACCGTTCTTCGGAACCTGTTAAAAACACTTCCAATATTTTTATTCCATCATCTCAAACTCCAATATCCAAAATCTCAACAATATTTCTCACTAGCAAATTCTCAATAATCTTTTCATTTCACAAACATCCATTTCTCATATACAAGCGATAAATACATGCTCAAATTTTACATTCATAGTCATAACTTTCATTATTTACATGGACATCAAAATATATTACATGAGTTCAAATACATATGAAAAAGTAAAAATCTGCTACAAAATATCAAAATGACAAAATGACACCTAGTGCCCTACCAATGCACTGCAGGTAGTGAGGTGACACGGACACTGCGCAGAACTGCAGGATGGACTCACCCAGTCTGTGGTCTACTGGGCTCACGATCAGGATCTCCAGTACCTACGCGTGGCAAAAGCAACGCGCTAAGCAATAATGCTTAGTGGTGCAATAATAAAATAACAAGAAATAACAGATATAAATATGTATTGCATGTACATGTTTTGTTTGTCATGTATTTGTATATCCATTCATTTATTTCTTCTACATTGCTCATTTTCATTCATTTGGTTGCCCAAGTAACCTACACTAGATGACTGGACTGGATAACGGGTAAACTGGCACTGGGTATCTAGTACCTCGGGCCGTCACACCATCGGTCGCATATGCATCACCCGGTGTGCAACAGAACAGCTACCAAGCTGTAAATAATCTCAGGCACAAGGCCAAGTCTCAATGCAAAGTCAGAATGGCTAAAAGCCATGAAATCACAGAATGGCATTTTTTCCATTTGCAGTATTGCTAACTGAACCCTATTGGCATGCCAAACTATCCAAACCAATTTTGTTAGGTATACTAAGGCATTTAAAACTTTTAAATTCTTCAATTTGTGAATTTCAATTTCTTTGGTGTCACTATTCATCATTAGTCAACAAAAATGTTGACTTTTAGAATAAAAATGGGTACATTGACTTTGGCACTCCCAACATACCACATTTGGTGTTTAAAACTTGTTGGCATTAAGTGTTAATACCATTTCTAAGCATTAAACCAAAGGAGCAGATTTTTCAGATTTTGTACCATAACTTCACTGTTCCATTGGACACTGTTACTGTGGGAATTTGAAGAAATGTAAAATATGAAAGTTGTTCCTTATTTTGTCTAGTTGAATTTCTTTTTTTGAATCACTCCATTTGGAGTTTTGTAGCTCTAGATATGGTCCAAAGACCCAAGCTGGCCGAATGTGCATTCTGCAGAAAATTACCATATCTACAGTGCATGAACAGTAACTAGAGTCACTTGGTTGGATGGGTTCTGGCCATAATTTGGGGTAGGTTCCTTCATGAAAGTTGTTTATCTATGTCTTAACTTGTTGCTGTAAAACTTTCAGGTCAATTGACCAAATCTACAGTGAGTTATGGCCAAATGAACAGTTACTGTTCATTTGGCCAATTATGCAGAATCAGTTTCAGGGTTCCGGATTGGGGCCAAGTTTTGGTCCTCTTGCTTTGGTCTTTTGGGCATGGTTTTTTCAGAAAAAATGTGCTATTATAAGCCTAGTTTCATGTCCAATTGGCCAAACTTCAATTGGACTAACACAGCCCAAGTTATGGCAGTGCAAAGGGACTGAATTTTCAGTCCCTATGCTGCTGTCCTAGGGCAGTTTATACCTTGACTTTGCCATACCATTTTTCAGTCCAAATTGTATTCAACATACCTCAAATGGTCACTTATTGACCATTAGATTGTTCTTTAACAGTTTAGTAAGTCAAGTCAATTTTTCATGCCTCAAAACCCTAATATCCAATACAATTTACCCATAAGCCTCAATTAGCACCCTATTTCAACATCTATATAGGTATATAGCTTAAACATAACCTCCACTTCATGCTAAGTCCATTAAAAACATTCCTACATATTCTTTTACTAGGGCAGCCGAAATTCAAGTGTTCATACCCATAGGTTTTTGTTCATTTAAACTACAAATCTTACTAAGTTCAAGTCCAAAATCATGGAAATAAAGAGTTTAATAGGTATAAGTGCACTAACCTCAAGTGGCAGAATTTTCCAAGCCCTTAAACCTCACTTTCTTTCTCCTTCTTGGCTGCCTAGAGCTTGTTTAAGATGTGGGGTAAAGTTTTAATGAAGTGAAGTTAGGGTTTAGTGGTGAAAAGAAGAGAGAAAATAAGCTTGATGGAAGTTGGCAATGGAGGTTTAGGGCAAGGTTGATTTCGGCTGCAATTGGGGAGGATGGTGGCTGCTGGATTTTGTGGTTATTTAGTCTTCATTTTGTCTCTTTATTAGTTAGTCAAATGGTAGATTAATTGTGATTGGTTGAACATTTTAAATGGCATCACTTTGATGTCATAAATAGCCATTTTTTTGCATTTTCTTTTCTTTCCTCCACTACTCATTTTCAATTTAATTTCTAGTAATGTTTCTTCATATTTTATGTCATATTAATTATTTACTCAACTGGACAATTCGGCCAAAAATCACCTCGGAAGGCGAAATGACCAAAATGCCCTCTGTTTGGCTTAACGGGTCAAAATCGTCTGTACCGATTGAAAAAATTTTCTAGGTATTTTCTTGGCATTCTAATGTCATGGGAACCTCAATTACCCTTCTCTGGAGTCCCAAAAATTATTTTATAATTTTTCCCCCGGGTCTAGGGCTCCTCGTTGCGAGAACCGCAACTTCCCTCTGGTTACCCATCGTTAGGGCACCGGCTCGTTTAACTTGATTGTATTTTATTTCTAAAATTTTTACTAAGTGTTTCTTATTAATATTTAAGTTAATTATGGTTCCTGACTTTAGTTTAAATATTTTTCCGGACGTTCTAGCTGTCCGGACCGACACCGGTCACCGGAACAGTAGGATGTACGGAGTAGTTACCGGGAGGGTGTTACAGTACATGAGATGGGTCTGATTGATACGTCCTCAACATGGACACATGGAAGACATTATGTATCTTCTCCAACTCTGGAGGTAGTGCTATCAATATGCCAAAGGACCCGCTCTTTCCAGAACCTCATATGGCCCAATGAAATGAGGACTAAGTTTTCCCTTTTTACCAAATCTCATAATTTTCTTCCAGGGGGAAACCTTGAGGAATACTTTCTCACCCACTGCATACTCAATATCTCTTCTCTTCAAATCAATATAGGACTTCTAATGGTCTGATGCAGCCTTGAGTCTGTCTCTAATTAATCTGATTTTCTCTTCAGTCTACTGAACAATTTCTAGCCCAATCATCTTTCTTTCACCTACCTCATCCCAACACAGGGGAGTTTTGCATTTTCTGCCATTCAAAGCTTCATATGGAGGCATCCCAATGCTTGAGCTATTATTGTAAGCAAACTCAATTAAAGGCAAGTGTGTGTCCCAATTGCCCTCAAACTCAATCACACAAGCCCATAGCGTGTCCTCTAAGATCAGAATTACCCTTTCAGATTGGCCATCTGTCTGTGGGTGAAATGCCGTACTGAGGTTCAATTTAGTTTATAGGGCTCTCAGAAGACTACCATAGAATTTAGAAGTGAACCTAGGATCTCTTTCTGATACGATGGATACTGGCACTCCATGTAGTCTTACAAATCTCATCAAGGTACAACTTGGCCAATCTTTCTAAATTGTAGTCCATCCGAACTAGCAGAAATGAGCAGACTTGATTAGTCTGTCAACAATGACCCATACTGCATCATGACTCTTCTGTGTCCTTAGAAGTCCCATCACAAAATCCATTGTTATTCTCTCCCATTTCCATTCTGGTACTGATAGTGGATGTAACAACCCAGCGAGTACTTAGTGCTCTACCTTCACTTGCTGACAAGTTAGGCATTTGGAAACAAATTCGGCCACATCTCTTTTCATACCCATCCACCAGTAATGCTTCTTTAGCCCTCTATACATTTTTGTACCACTAGGGTGCATGGAAAAAGGAGACTCATGGGCTTCCTTCAAAATGATTTGCCTCAAATCAACATCATTAGGAACACAGATTCTACCCTGGTATAGCAGTAGACCATCATCTCTAATTGAGAATTCTGGTTTCTTTCCCTGCTAGACTTCTTCCAATAGCCTCTAATACTTCTGATCATTCTGAGCAGCCATTCGGATCTGATCAGTCAACACTAGCTGTACATGCCATGCAACTGCTGTTTTCTCCTCATCATTAATCTCTAAGCTAGCAAGTAATGATCTCAACTCATGTATCATAGACAAATGAGTAACCTATAGACTTGCCATAGTCTTGCGACTTAAGGCGTCAGCCACCACATTAGCTTTCCCTGGCTGATAGTCTATCAGACAATCATAGTTTTTTATCAACTCTAACCATCTTCTCTGTCTCAAATTCAACTCTTTCTGGGTGCCTAAATAGTTCATACTCTTATGATCTGTGTAGATATAGCATTTCTCCCTAGACAAATAGTGTCTCCAGATCTTAAGAGCAAATACTATAGCTGTAAGCTCCAAGTCATGTGTTGGATAGTTCCTCTCATGCAGTTTTAACTGGCGTGATGCATAGGCAATGACATTCCGGTCTTGCATCAGTACATAGCCTTACCCATTGTGAGAAGCGTCACTGTAAACTGTATATTCTTTACCCGGAGTAGGTAAAGTCAAGACTGGAGCCTCGGTCAAACATTTCTTCAATTCATCAAAACTCTGTTGGCATATATCTGTCCACTGAAATTTCACATCTTTTCAAAGTAATTTGGTCAATGGGGATGCTAACATGGAGAATCCCTTCACAAATCGATGATAGTATCCAGCTAAACCCAGAAAACTGCGAATCTCTGTGATATTTCTGGGTGGCTTCTAATTAAGGACAGCTTCTATCTTGCTAGGATCCACTTTAATACCCTCTACCGATACTAAATGCCCTAAGAAAGATATTTCTTTCAGCTAAAATTCACACTTTGATAATTTAGCGCATAGTTGTTTCTCCCTCAAAGTTTGCAGTACAATGTGCAGATGTCTATCATGCTCTTCTGCATTCCTCGAATAAACCAATATATCATCTATAAACACAACTACAAACTGGTCAAGGTATGGTCTGAAGATAGTGTTCATCAGATCCATAAAAGCAGCCAGAGCATTAGTTAACCCGAATGGCATGACCAAGAACTCATAATGGCCATAGCGGGTTCTAAAGGCAGTTTTAGAAATACTCTACTCTTGTACTTTTAGCTGATAATAACCTGATCTCAGGTCAATTTTGGAGAACACTGTTGCACCCCTCAACTGATCAAATAAGTCATCAATATGGGGCAATGGGCATCTATTCTTTATTGTTACCTTATTCAACTGCCGATAGTCAATGCGCAACCGGAGAGTGCCATCCTTCTTCTTTACAAACAACATTGGTGCTCCCTGAGGTGATACACTAGGGCGGATAAAGCCTTTATCAAGCAGCTCTTGCAACTGCACTTTCAATTTTTTTAGTTCTGTTGGTGCCATTTTGTATGGCGTTATGGAGATTGGGTCCATAGCAGGCATAACATCAATCTCAAACTGCACTTCTCTTTTTGGAGGTAATCCTGGCAATTCATCAGGAAATACATCCGGAAAGTCACATACCATAGGGATGTCCCTCAATGCTAGATTACCCACTTGGGTGTCTATCACATGCGCCAAGTACGCCTCACACCCCTTCCTAATCATGTTTCTGGCCAATGCAGCTGAAATGATGTTTGACAGCAATAACTGCCTCTCCCCATGTATTACTACATCACCATACTAAGGGAGACTAAAAGTGATTGTCTTCAGTCTACAGTCAATCATTGTATGATGCCTGGCTAATCAATCCATGCGCAAGATAATGTCATAATCTCTGAAGGGCATTTCAATCAAATTATACAGAAAAGTGTGTCCTTGGATCACCAGAGGACAATCCCTATATAGTCTATTTACCCTGACCTCTTGGCCTAATGGACTAGTTACTAGCATATCATAGTCCATTGGTACACACTGAATAGCAGTAGAACACATCATACTGGCACTGACATATGAATGTGTGGAGCCAGGATCAAACAACACATATACATCTTGGTCAAGGATGGAGAAAATACCAGCTACTACGTCTAACGTTTTAGCCTCCTCCCTCTGATGCATTGTATACACTATGACTGGTGCGCCACTGGGTACTGGCTAGTTAATAGTACTTTGACTTCTAGGAGTGTTACCAGGACCCCTACCTCTGCCTCTACCTCTACCAACTGGCTGTGACCCTCTAGAGACTTAGGCTGATCCCTCAAATGTAGCAGAAGGTCCAGAATGAAGCGGACTAGTACAATCCTTAGCGAAATGTTCGCTCCCTCCACAATTAAAACATGCACCTGTGGCCTTGAAACAAACCCCACCGTGTGTTCTACCACAAGTTTCACACTGTCATACTGATAGAGCCCCTCGGGGTGCTTGCTGGGTCTGCTGACCAGACCGGGGTGGTCTTTGGCCAGAAAATCTGCCTCTGCCAGATCTGTGAGAGCTAGATTCTCCAAACTGTTTTCTTTTCCCAGAGCCACTCTTATTAGCTTGGCCAGTAACCTTTTCAGTTTTCCCTTTCTCTTGTGTACTATTTTTCACTACCCCTTCTGATTCTATCCTTTCCAGTTCCAGGGCTTGTGAAATCAGCTCAGAAAAATTCTAGTGTCTGAATCCCACAACTTGCATTCTTAAGCTAGGCTTCAACCCAGCCTCAAACCTCTTACATCTGTCTCTGGGAGTGGAGACTAAGCTTCCCGCATAGTGACTTTACCTTGAAAAGTCTCGCTCATACTCTGCTATTGTTCTGTCCCCTTACTTCAGGCTCAAGAATTCTTGTAATTTCATATCTACATACGCATCAAGAACCCATTTCTGCTTGAATTCCCTCAGGAAGTCTGTCCATGTCAGTACAGGTGGCTCAACCAAGCTGTGGGGGATGGTATTCCACCATTCATATGCATCCCCTTATAAAAGAGATATTGAATATTCAAATTTTAATTCTTCAGCACACTGTAGTTTTCTGAATACCCTTTCCATTCTTTCTAGCCACTGTTCAGCCTTCAGTGGATCCACAGTACCCTTAAACTTGGTGGCCCCAAATTTCATTAATTTTTCATATTGCCAAGTCGAGGGCTGTGGTTGTGCTATGGGTGCTTGCATCTGAGCTTGAGGTGGCACATTTCCCGTCATTTGTTGGAAAAATGCAGTCATCTGCTGTGCAAACTGAGCAGAAAACTGCGGCACTAGAGTAGGAGCTGGAATGGCTGACCCACTCACGTTCTGGAGTACTGGGCTTCCCCTTGAACCTCAGCCTCAACAGATTGTTCCATGGAATGATCTCCCTCTAACATTCCATTTCTCAAAAATTTCTACGTCTTGAAATCAAACACAAGGAGGTTGACCTCCGTTAGTCATATTCATGATGTAAATATGTCATATCTATCAATTAAAGACACTTGAGCAGTTATACTTATCAAAGAAATATTCACACACATAGTCAAAATTTATTGTAAAACCATGCTCTGATACCACTAAAACATATCACACCTTACCCCTCTGTAAGGCATAACATGATCCCATAGAATACCTAATGAACTACCGAACTCCACTTATCAATAGCTCATTAAGTATCCTACAAGGGATTTTAAAACTATCTTCTTACATTTTGGAAGTGGCGAGCATTTTGGTAGGAATTAAAATCATTTATTCGAAGCTTTAAAACTACTTAAAATTTTTTTTTATCCCATTTTATTTTTCCTCAAATTTTATAAAAATTTTGGTAGAGTGTCGTCTGTATTTTGAGAAAACAATTCTTCAAATACCTGAAAAAAAAACACTTTCCATAAATTTCCACAACTCCAAACCTCCAAATAATCTCAATTCAACTCAAAATTCTTAGATAAAAACATTTCAAAATAATTCCATCAACATTGCATTCAATAAAGCTAATTTACATTCATAAGTTTAATTTACAGATATAAAATTCAAAAATAATATTATTACAATTTATAAATACAACTGCTCAACTTGACATTAATACATATGAATAATATTTATTTATATCAAACTAAATTACATTGGGTATATAATAATACCCGTATAAAATCAGCGAAGGCTTTTCCAGTTCAGCAGCTCACTCTGCTGCTTTTTCCTTGCTCCTATCTGTGACAGCAAAATAAGCTATCGCTGAGTATAAAAATACTCAGCGGTGCACAATAAAGATTTGAAATGCAGTACATAAAATATTCATTGATAAATCACAATTTAAATATTTCACAATTACATTTTATAAATTATCAAAACTCATTATAGCACAATTTCAGTCAAACAATTTAATAAACATAGTGTTGCCATTTCATACACAACTTAAGCCATGACATAAAATTTCCGATCAATGCCGTGTTGTACACCACGACAAAGCGATCTACAACCCCACTAATCGAAATCAATGAGGGAGGTGGCTAGCTAGCTAGCTAATGAGTACTCATTCGATCTACAACCTCAACTGGTAAACCAGAGAGGGAGGAAAATAATCGATCTCACCCCATAAATGGAGGAGGAATAATAAGGCACTGTCACGCTAAGTGTGAATCAAAAATCAATTTCGAACATTTTATTCAAATAATTCATGAGAAATCCAATAAATTTCCAAAGTCATAATTTCATTCACAAGGTGGCAACACAATTCATGATTAGCATCAAATTTTCATAAATCATACTAAATCAATTTTTCAATGACAAAATGCTCAAATAAGGTTTATTGTGCACAAACCTGACGTGATTCGCCTCTAGGCCTTGACTCAGTTTCTCAGACCTTCCAAGTTTTTTTCAGCTGAAACACAAAATTTATAGTGTCTCAGTATCTTTACTTCATAACAATTCCAATAACTATTTCCAATATGTTTAAACTTACATTCTTGCAAATTTTCATGTTAAGGTTACTATTCATGGTACTAATCATGGTACTATTCAAGTCAAAATATTGACTTTTTTATACTTAAAAGGTATGAGAACTCCAACTATACTCACATACCACATTTTGGTTGTCAATTTTGTTGGTTTTGGTTGTTTTCTCAAAACTTAGGTATTTTAAGCAAAATTGCAAATTTTCAGTTTTAGTGTCTTATGTTGCACTGTTCCATTGGTCATTTTGATATTAGAATTTGGCTAAGTTTTCTTCATAGAAATTGTTTCTTATTGTCTTAAAGTTATTCTCCTTTTTGAATCACTCCAATTGGAGTTTTGTAGCTCAAGTTATAGCCATTTGAATCATGGCTGCCAGATTGGACTTACCCAGATTTTTTGGGCAAATTATGGTTCTGGCAGTTTTAGGTCACCAACTTTAGGTGGCTAAATGACTTAGTTAAGGGCATAATTTGGGTTTTTGTTCTTCATAAAAGTTGTAGGTCTATATCTCATCTCTCTACTAGTAAAATTTCAGGTCATTTAGACCTACCTAGCCTAAGTTATGGCCAAATGAACAAATACTATTTATTTGGTCATTTTTGTACAGGTCAGATTGCCTAATCTGGATTTGGTCAATTTGTTCACTAGGTTTTGGTCACTTTTTGGGGATGATTCCTAAATGAAAAATGTGTCATTTTGTGTCTAGTTTCATTCTCAATTGGCCTCACACCAATTGAGCTTGTAAATTTTCAGTTTTGGTCCCTGAAAGGGACCTTGGTCATGCTGCCTGCATCTGCCCACATCCAATCCGAATCTAAACCTAATTCTAACGCTTCCAACACACATCAATTGGTCACAAATGACCATTTTTCATCTCCAAAAAAAGTAAAACACATCATTTAACAAATTTTTACATTTTTGTCTTCCAAACCCTAGGTGTCAAAACCCTAACTACACTAGTTGTTACATTTCACTAAATCTAAGCATACCAACATCATTCCTCAACTCAATTAAGCTTCCATACATATTGAATTCAATCAAAACACAAGCATATTCATAGCAAAACCTAGCTGGCCAAATTTACTTCTAGTCCTCCAACAATTATTTTCATTTCTTTTTAAGCATAATTCAAAGTTAGTTAAGCTATAAATACAATAATTAAACTATAAATTCCAAGTTTAGCTACTAACCTTGAATGAAGCTTCCCAACCTCTTACTTTTCTAAACTTTCTCCTCTTATTTCTTCTTTAATCTTCTTCTCAAAGGTTAAACACAAGGTTTTATGATGTGGTTATGAGAGAAACTAGGGTTTAGTAAAGGTTTTAAAGCTTGAAACAAGATTTAATAGAGGAGAGTGAGGGAACTTAGAGAGAGAGAGTGTCACGGCAATGGGAGGAAGAAGACTCTTTTTTGGTTTTTCTTTTCTTTTTCTTTTATTAATTTTTATCCTTTATGGAAGACCAAAATTATCCAAATTTTATTTTTTATTTAATTAGTGTTTATTGCATCATGCATGATGTCATGCATGATGTCATGCATGATGTCATCACTTTTCACTTTTCCTTTTTCTTTTTTTTTTTTTTCTATTTATTTTACCATTAGTTCTTTAGTTTAATTCCCGGTTCCAAAATTTTCTTTTCTCTGATTTTATTTGACAGTTAGGTCAGGAGTCAGCTCTCGGGGTCAATTGACCAAATTGCCCCTCGCCGGTTAGACCTGGTTTGTTAATAATTCAATATTTCTTTCGGATCCCTGACCTAATTATTTGACCGGCTTAACAATTCTTTTTCGTGATTTTCTCTTTTCCACTATGTTCGCAATAGTCCTAAGGACCGTAGCGTTACATTTTACGGTTCGAAATTTGAGTTCAAATCGACTTCGCAGTTATTCCTGAGAAGGTCACCCATCGCTGTGACTCTCGGCTCATTTAACTTCTTGTGTTCTATTTTTCTTATTTATGCTTAACCAATTGACAATTCCTAATTATTTGTGTTCAGGGCTTATCTAGTTATCTTAAGTGTGGTTCTAATCCCCTCAGTTATCCGGACCGACACCGGTCACCAAAACAGTAAAATATACCAGGCCATGCAAATAGGGGTGTTACAAAAGATATAAAGAACTGGCTCCAATTGATAAGAAAAGAATGAGGGCCTTATCTTACATGTAGTCTTATCAAAGGAAGATAGCCTGAGCCTTTAACAAAAAGGTTTGGCCAAGAAAGATCAAAGAAGGTGATATGGTTTTGAAATAGGCTCGATCCTTTCCTTTTGATCCAAGAGGAAAATTCAAGCCCAAAACTGGGATGGTATGTATAATGTTAAGAAAATCTTATCAGGAAGTGCCATGAGAATATCAAACCTAGATGGAAATGAGTCCAGGAATCGATTAATCTTGATAGGCTCAAAAAGTGCTTTGTGTGAGATAGGCTTGCTAGACTAAAAACCAGCAAAGGGCGGTCTAGGCAAAAGTTAGGGTCATAATAATAATAATAATAATAATAATAATAATAATAATAATAATAATAATAATAATAATAATAATAATAATAATAATAATAATAATAATAATAATAATAATAATAAATGCTAGGCTAAAAACCTAAAAAGATGGTCCAGGCAAAAAGAAAGTGAGAAAAGATATGGTTAGAAAACCTGAATTATAATTTTATGTCTGACTTTGAAAGGTTAAAAATTTAGCAAAACTAAATGTAAAAGGGGGTAATAGTGTACCGAATTAATAAAGAAGGTTTGTATTACATGACAAGAAATGGATTCTATTTAGTTATGATTGCAAATGCTTGTGACTAAAGGGATACATCAAATAACTAAGTAGTAGGACTACATGTTTCAGTTTAATGTGAGCTTTCTTATCATGATAGAATATTTAATGGTGAATTCCCTAATTGTAGTTTGAGTAAAAAAGAAAATAGAGAAAAAAAAGAGAGCTAAATTGAAAACCTGAAAAGGCGGTTCAGGCAAAAGTAAAGTTTATTAAGTTGAAAACTTGAAAAGGTAGCTTAGGCAAAAGTTAGAGCAAGCTTGCTAAGATGAAAACCTAAAAGGGCATTTTAGGAAAAAAATTAGGCACAAAGAATAAAACATACTAAAGAGAAGGAGCAGAATGAATCAAGATAAGACATAAGCTTAAACATGGTCTTTGAATGATAAGCCATATTAAGAAAGAAAAGGGACTTTAAGAAAAAATTAAAGAGAAATTATATTTTGACTTAGAGTTAATCTCTTAGTGTGCATTTTTTTTTTTTGAAAAGTTTTGAAAAATTCTTACCTCCCCAGTAGGTTTTCCACAATACTACCATGAAAGCTTTGAAATTTTTAGAAAAATTCCTAGTAATATTCATTCCCATTGAAGTTTTCAAAGATGTTCCCAAGTGGAAATAAGCATGCATACATGAAGGATAGAAAGCACATAAGTCACAAACAGTTTTAAGATCCAGTCATCTCAGTTTTCAAATCTTAGATTAATTTTTTTGGCAAGCCCTTAGACTTTGTCTAGGGCACACGAAATAGTTGTGTAAGGCATAGAAGAACATGCATTAGCATGTCACTTATAGGTGTATAAGGCATAGAAGATCATACATCATCAAAGTTTTCAAGTGTCAAACTGCGAGAGGATTTGATTCTCTTTAAAAAGGAGATACGTAGGAAGCCTAGAGGTTATAGGTTCAAAGCCTCAAAAATTTTAAATCACAAATTAGTTTTTGGTTAAGTCCTTAGACTTTATTTAGGGCATACGACATAGTTGTGAAAGGCGTAGAAGATCATGCATCAACATGTCACTTGTAGGTGTATAAGGCATAGAAGATCATGTATCATCACAGTTTATAAGTGTTAAACTATGAGTGGGTTTAATTCCTCTTCGAGGATAATGAGGGGAATGCGTAGGTAGTTTAGGATCGTAGTCTTAAAAATGAATCCATAAAATTTTCAAATCACTATTGTGGGACTATAGCTAGTCCTATGATGCATATGGTATCGACAGAGCAAGATATATTCTAAATTTCATATCACACAGTTATCACTGCTATAGGATCATAGCTAGTCTCATGACACAGAGAGTATTTACAAAGCAAGATACACTCGATTTTCATTTTTGTGAGACCGTAACTAGTCTCATAACTTAAGGTCCTGAACTTAACTTAGGCAGAGGGTATATCGACAAAGTAAGATATACTCAATCCTCATAGCTGATATTTCATTTGCCTTCATATAGTTTTCAAAAAATTTTGTTGTTACTATGATGAAATTGAAATAATGCCTTCCATTGTTTGCAAATCTCGCCAAAGTGGGGGTTGGGGGGCGGGGGGGGGGGGGGGGGGGGGGTGACCTTATGGGCATGTGCATTGTGGCCATGAGGAACCCGATAATGAAATAATGGTAATGACTATGAAGTATATTTAAAGGCATTAAAAATAAATAATTATATGTATGGCATAATTCTTGAAGAAAATTTTTTGATGAGCAGAAAATGGTAAATTAAATTTAAATAAAATTTATTTTTTTTTAAATTTAATAATGGGAATTTATTTTATTAAAATAAAAACCTAACTAAGCCTAATTGGGTTTTATGGGCCCAATAAGATCTGAATAGGGAAATAGGTCTTTCAATTGTATAACAATTCCACACTCAAACCCTATAAAAACCCTACTAGGGAGAAGAAAAAATAAAAAGGCATCTTAGAGATCAACCCCTAGAACTCTTTCTAAATTTCTCTCTTTCTTTTCTATGTTTTCTTTTCTTTAAGTTTAAGAAAGTTTTTTTCAAGATTTAATCAAGATGAGGGCTCTTGATACTTCTTATTCAAGATTCATACTATACTATAGTTGTTTCATATTTATATGTCTTAAATTAGCCTTATATATTCGTAATTTGCATGTATTATGTAAGGAATTTGAGGGTGATAATGACTCTGCACATGTTCTTATTTCTATCACTTTGTTTTTAATTAATTTTCATGTATTTTTGTTTTTGTAAAAATTGTATATAAATTATTTTTGTAATCTTCATGAAATTATTATAATTTTAGCCGTAAGAATCATGAAAAAAGCTATTAAATCAAGTAAGTTATGGCTAATCCAAATTTTGGGTGTTTGCAAATCACGATTTATAGTGTAGCCAAATTTTAAGGCCCATGTCTCCTTCAGTTGTATAACAATTCCATACTCAAACCCTATAACTACCCTACTAGGGAGAAGAGAAAAAAAAAAAAAAAGAGATCTTATAGATTAGCCTCTAGAACTCTTTTTAAATTTCTCTCTTCCTTTTCTTTATTTTATTTTCTTTAATTTATGAAAGTTTTTTTTCAAGATCTAATCAAGATGAGGGCTCTTAATACTTCTTGTTCAAGATTCATGCTATACTATAGTTGTTTCATATTTATATTTTTTTAAATTGGCCTTATATATTCATAATTTGTATGTATTATGTGATGAATTTGAGAGTGATAACAAATCTGCACATATTCTTATTTCTGTCACTTTATTTTAATTAATGTTCATGTATTTCTATTTCTGTAAAAATTGTATAAAAATTACTTTTGTAATCTTTATGAAATTGTGATAATTTTAGGTTCAAGAATAGTGAAAAAAGCTATTAAATCTAGTAATTTATGAATATCCAAAATTAGGGTATTTGCATATCACAATTTGCAGTATAGCTACATTTCAAGGCTCATACCTCATTCAGTTCTTCAGCTTTTTCTGCAATTCTTAGGTCTAAAATTAAATTCAAGATCTTGTATATCTTATTGGTTTCATTAAAAAATCTTTCATATTTTGAGAAATATCGCAGTTTTACAAAAATAGCACAAATCTGTCATTGTTAAACGTTCCGATTTTTATAAATTATTTGGTAATAATTTTGATGTAGTTATTAATTTATAACTTAATATGATATTTTATCTTGCTTTTGTAATTTTTATGCTTATTTAGATACTTTTAGAAATTCAAATGCAAAGACACAGTGAATCTACCAGATTTAGAAATTTCTTGCTATTTTATTTTTTTTTTTTAGTATTCAAGTTTTAAATTACTACTTTTTTTTTTTAGTGTTCAAGTTTTAAATTATATCTTGATCTAATTTTAATGATGTATATGATGTCATATAGTGTTATAAAGTGTTAGGATTAGGTTAGATAGTGTTATGAAGTGTTAGGATTAGATTAGAAGACCTTTGGCCATTAGGTAGTTTTAACCAAATAGAAATCTAAGCCATTTAGGAGATTAGTATTAAGTTTCAATATAATATGGTATTACTTCATTTCATATTATATATAAAATTAGTAATTAACCCCAAGATAAGTACCAAAAAGGGTAATAATTGTGTGAAGCTTAATGGGAGTAAGATAGAAATTAACTTATCATACTAGAAGAGAAGACCTTTCTTTAAGGATAGTTTCCCCAATAGCAATTGCAATAATTAAAAGGTAAGTACCTCTTAAACTTGCTTAAAATAACAATTTTATATGTAATATATAGTAATAATAAGATTTATTTGGTAAATAATAAAATTAATTTTATTTATATCTTTAACCCATTTGTGTATGAAATTTAATTAAATATTATTAGGTAAATTAAAATTTTATCTTGTTTGCATAAAAAATCAACTTTTGGCATATAAATAAAATGTAATTAAATATTTGTAAGAAATAAAATAAATTAGCATGTTAGAAATAAATATTTCTTTAGGATGTATTGCTTGAGCCTTTATGTGTTTGTAAGAATAAATTGCAACATGTACATAATTTAAGTTGTTTAATTATCCTTATGATAACTTAGTAAATAAATAAATTAATTAATTACAAAGAAACTTAAGATTGTTCGTAAATTAAATTGTCAATAATAAATTAATTTTAATCACTCCGTAAATTTTACTTAATTTAATTTAAAATCTCATAGATAGGAAGCACTTGTAAATAAAAATTATTTGTAAACAATAACCCCCTATTTGAATTATTTGTGTGTGTAGGTTTAGAAATTATATTTTTAGGTAAGAATTTGATAAAAAATAATAAATAAAATTTTTAGAACCATTAGTAGAGGACTGACACTCGAATTACTAAGGTTAGACCTGGTGTAAGGGGTGTCTAACACCTTCCTCGAACCTAGATATTGGGTTATGGTGATGACGATTGTGGAACCTCTGCAAGGAGTAAGTTGCCATCCATTATCCTATCAGAAATTGATGTCCATTAGAAGAAATAATGAATATATCATAGTTATTACCCAGGTAGCGACTCCTATCTATCTATACCTTTATGCACAAATTCTTAGTATTGTGGTAGTGTTATGGAAAAACGGTACTTACCAGCGAACTCGATTATATTAAGATTGTATAAATTGCATGTCTAGGAAATGTTGTCTAAGGAGGTGGTATTTAAGTGAGACTGATGTGACTCTACCATCTTTCCTGGGCATTACTTGGTGCAATTGATGTGATTCTAGTAGATGATCTTTTGCTTCACACCATATGATCCAACCAAAGACATAAGCGTTTGGGTCATATATGCCAAGAAAGATTAGAGAGGTTGGTAAACAATAAGATTATACTGATTCTAGATTTTGCTGATCATGATATGTGTGTGGATTGTATTAATGGAAAGCAAAGTGAACACAATAAGAAAAGAGCCATAAGAAGCAGTCAACTTCTTGAAATTATACACACTAATAAATATGGGCCTTTTAACACTCTATCTTTTGGTGGAGAAAAGTACTTTATTACCTTTATTGATGATTTTTTAGGTTATGGACATATTTATTTGCTAATTGAAAAGTCTTAATCAATAAATTCACTTAAAGTGTACATAAATAAGGTTGAGAGTCAATTAGATAGAAAAATGAAAATAGTAAGGTCAAATAAAGGTGGTGAATACTATGGGAAACACACTAAAATGGGACAATTTACTGGTCCATTTGCAAAATTCTTAGAAAGTCATTGCATATGTGCACAGTATACTCTGGCAAGTACTACTCAATAAAATATGGCGGTGGAAAGGCGAAATAGGACTTTAATGGATATAACAAGGAGTATGATGAGTAACTTTTCTTTACCTATATCTTTGTGGATTTATACACTTAAAAAAGTTGTATACATGTTAAAGACGGTTCCTAGTAAGGCAGCCTAAAAACCACCTTATGAATTATGCATGTAACACCCTCTCTGTAGCAACTCTGTACATTCTACTGTTCCGGTGACCAGTGTCAGTCCGGACAGCTAGAACATCCAGAAAAATATTTAAACTAAAGTGAGGAACCATAATTAACTCAAATATTAATAAGAAAAATTTAGGAAAAAAATTTTAGAAATAAAATACAACCAAGTTAAATGAGCCGGTGCCCTAGCGATGGGTAACATAATGGGAAGTTGCAGTTCTCGCAACTAAGAGCCCTAGACCGGAGAAAAAATTCATAAAATAATTTTTGGGACTCCAGAGAAGGGTCATTGAGGTTCCTATGGCATTAGAATGCTAAGAAAATATTTAGAAAAATTTTTCAATCGGTACAGACAATTTTGGCTTAATAAGCCAAACGGAGGGCATTTTGGTCATTTCTTCTTCAGAGATGATTTTTGGCCGACTTGTCCAGTTAAGTAAATAATTATTATAACATAAAATATGAATAAATATTGCTAAAAATTGAATTCAAAATGAGTAGAAAAGAAAAAAGAAAAGAAAATGGAATAAATGAGAATTTTGACATCATTATGATGTCATTAAAACCCCAATGACCAATCATATTGTGACACATGTCCTTAACCCATTTGAAATCAATAAAATGGGCAGAAAATGAAAGAAAAATCCAGCTTTCTTCTTCTTCCCATTTCCAGCCGTGAACCTTTTCTTCTTCCTTTAAAATTCCTTTCATTTTCTCTCTTCCAAACCTTAAATTCTCACCACTAAACCTTAAGTTCTCTTCATTAAAAATTATCCTTACCTCTTGGGAAGGTGTTTGGCAGCCAAGAAAACTAAAGAAAGTGAGGGAAAAATCTAAGTTGGGTCAAGAGAAAATTCTGCCACTAAGGTTAGTGCTATATCTCTCCATTTTTTTCCTTTAAATTTGAAGTTAGGTATATGGATTTAGTTAGAAATTCATGAAATTAAAAGAACATATCCATGTATGGACCACTTAAAATTTGTTGGCAGCCTTAGTGATGAAAGTGTTGATGAGTTTTGAATGAATTTAAGTTGTATATGGGTGGTCTTGAACATGAGTATGAGACATAAATATCATTAAATATGTTGAATTGATGTATGTGCATTAATGGATATTTGAAAATTAGGGTTTTGAGCTATATTAGGGTTTGGCCATATTGATGGTAAATGGAAGTTTTGATGGTCAATTAGTGACCATTTGGTTATGGGTAAACAAGAAATAAAGTTTGTTTAGTGATGGGATTTGGGTTTAGTGTGGCTGCCCTAGGTGACCTGCAGAATTGGACATGAGTCTAGCAGGTTTGGGCAGCCATAACTTGAATTGTAGAGATTCAATTGGTGTTTGGCCAATTGGACATGAAACTAGACACATAATGGCACAACTTTGGTGAAGAAACTATGCCCATAAGACCAAACCAAGTAGACCAAAAGCTTGCCCCAATCCGGGTGACTGCGATCTGTTTCTCTGAGAATGACCAAATGAACAGTATTTGGTCATTTGGCCATAACTCAGTGTAGAATGGTCCAATTGACCTGAAATTTTACCCACAACAAGCTGAGATATAGACCAACAAATTTCATGAGAAACCTAACCCAAATTATGAGTAGAACCTATCCAACAAGTGAGTTGAAGTCACTATTTACTGCACTGTAGATATGGTCAGTCCAGAAAAATTTCAATCCGGCCAGTTGTGGTTTTTGGACCATAACTTGAGCTACAAAACTCCAAATGGAGTGATTCAAAAAAGGAAATTCAACTAGACGAAATAAGGAACAACTTTCATTGATCATTTTGCCAAATTCCCACTGCAAAATTGACCAATGGAACAGTAAAGACAAGGAGTAAAAACTGAAAATTCTGCCCAACTAACATTAAGCTTAGAAATGGTATTGGCAACCAATACCAACAAATTTTGAATGCAAAATGTGATATGTTGATGATATTAAAACCAATGTACCTATTTCCTATGCAAAAGTCAACATTTTTGTTGACCAATGAATGGAATAGTAACACTAAAACTTAAATTCCAAAAATTGTGAAATTTAAAAGTGTGAAATGCCCTAGTATACCTAACAAGATTGGTTTGGATAGCTTGGCATGCCAATAGGGTTCAGTTAGCAGTACTGCACATGGCATTATGCCATTCTGTGATTTCAAGGCTTTTAGCCATTCTGACATTGTGTTGAGACTTGGCCTTGTGCCTAATGTTATTACAGCTTATTAGCTGTTATGTTGCACATCGAGAGATACATATGTGACCGATGGTGTGACGGCCCGAGGTACTTGATACCCAGTGCCAGTTTACCCGTTTATCCAGTCCAGTCGTCCAGTATAGGTTACTTGGGCAACCAAAAATGAAAGTGGATAAATTTAATGAAATAATGAATATAACAAGTACAAAATAAGTAAGTCTACAAATACTCAGCGAAAATTTATTTGCAATGAGACATCAATACATTCACTGCATATTTACTTTCTGTTATTTCTTTTTATTTTATTATTGGCACCACTAAGCATTATTGCTTAGCGCGTTGCTTTTGCTACGCGTAGGTTCTAGAGATACTGACCGAGAGTCCAGTAGACCACAGACTGGGTGAGACCTCTTGCAGCTCTGCATAGTGTCCGTGTCACCTTACCATCTTCAGTGCATTGGTAGGACACTAGGTTTCATTTTGGTATTTTGTAACTAACTTTTATTTTCTCTTGTGTAATTGAGACTTATGTAATGTATTTTGATGTTAATGTAAATAAATGGAAATTGTGTTTATGAATGGAAAATTGAGTATTTATTTATTGCTTATGTATGAATTCCATGGGAAATGAATGATTGAGAAATGGAAATGTTGTTGAAAAATATTGAAATTTTGATGATTATTGGAGTTTGAGAATGATTGGAAATGATTAGTGGAAGTATTTTTCACAGGTTCCGAAGAACTATTTTCTTTATTTTTAGCTGGTACTCTGCCGGATTTTCTATAAAATTTTCGGAACCTCAAATAAATTATAATTTCAATAAATGACTTAAATGAATTATATTTCACAAATTATATTCAAAACTATGATAAAAATAAATTAAGGAAGAATAAAAATGGTTGAGATAAAATAGAGTGTTCCGGTACACTGTGTGACATATTTTACTCGGATATACTGTAGACGGGTAAGGGGTGTCACAATGGATTGGAAGGAAACCTAGTTTAAGGCACCTGTATGTTTAGGGTTGCCAAGTGGAAGTAAGCATTTATAATCTACATGGAAAAAAATTAGATTCTCTAATAATAAGTGGATTATTTATTGGTTATCCAAAGAAATCTAAAGGGTATAGGTTTTATGTTCCAAATCATAGTTCGAGAATTGTGAAAACTAGTAAAGAAAGATACCTTGAGAATAGTGAAGTTAGTAAAAGTGTTGAGTGATAGGATGTGGATACACAAGAAATTAAAGTTGATTTTCATTTGCTTATTAATGTTCCTATATCCACTCCTACTCCACATATTGTTCTTGTACTTATTGAAGGATCTAAAAATGCTACATAACATAATGATGAAACACATCCTGAAGAAACTAACCCACAAAGAGCTAATGCAGGTGAACCACAAGAAATGCCATTAAGAAGATCTTAAAGAGAAAAGGGATCGGCAATTATTGATCATTATATGGTTTACTTACAAGAGTCAGATTTTAACATAGAAATTAATAAAAACCTAATTTCCTTTTCAAAAGCTATAGAAAGTAATAAGTCTAATAAGTGGTTATTATTCTTAATATTTCTAGCACAAAGTATCATAAATAGGTTCACAATCGACGATACTTCATAATAAGGACATGACTTATCCAAAAAGATTGTATTCATATTTGTTCCCAAGTTATTTATATGAGATATAAATAAGATGAAATGGTGAGTCTCATGCCATATGACAAACATGATAGCCACTTATAAATGATAAGTAGGTCGAACCAGTGACACTTATGACAAGCACATGGAGTTTACACTTGTCAATGTTTTGTCATAAATCATATCAGTGCATATAATCTTTAGACCTGAGATAGCACAGTTATCTTGTATATAGGTAGTTTGAGTATGATACTGCTTTCATACTTATACTAGGTATGGGTATGTGGGCATGTGTTGGCTCCTACTAGTTATATATGGAGGTAGGTGTTGATCAAGATGGAATCTGTTCCTTTAAGTAAATAGAGATAAAATCCTATGTTCATTTAATTGTTCTTGATGTTTCAAGTTCCTGGCCAGGACAGATAGATTTATTCAGAAAAGAGTTTCTGATGAGAAAATCTTTTAAATCAAGAACTGGAATTAAAAGAGAACATAATATTCATAGCAAATGGAGTTTGACATAAACCATGACTCCAGCTTGAGTTGGGATTTTGTAACAGAGAGATTCTAGTGCATGGTAACATATGATTATAGGTTCATTTAAGGTAAACCTTATTACTAATTGGGTGGCCATGGCATGCTTGCTAGGTGTTAACCATGGTCTATGAGGTTCATAAAATGATTTAGAGAAATCATTTATGGTAAGAAAGAGTTCTGATGATATTAAGAGTTGATATCATGTCTCATTGCCAATTAGTGATGAGCCTAGTAAGTCACACACATACACAAGTTATCACCTATTTAAATATGATTTAATCAATTAATTAAAGAGTTTAATTGATTAATTAAATAGGTTTGGTTTGCAATTAGATTGCAAAGTCCCTAGCATGACTTGAAACCAAATCTAGATTATTGGATGTGTAGTATAAGTTAAATTTATATTTAAAGTGTTTAAATATGAATTTAATTAATGAGAAATTAATTAATAGAGATTAATTAATTAATTTATAGAGATTAATTAATTAATTTATATTTGATATAAATTAGAAGAAGAAAAATAATTATTTTGGGTTGAGAACTCAAAATTAAGACACAGGGGCATTTTGGTCATTTCACAGTGTGACACGTAGCACCATGAGATGATGACACATGGGATTACACATAAGCTTGCCAAATGTTTTTTAATCATGTAAGATGATTAAAATCAAGATTAAATATATGTTTGACACTTGGCACAATGTGATTGGGTCACTTAAACCTAGAGTTAATCAAAGGGTGACATGTGGCAAGGGTTTAATGTGTTAACCTAGCTATTTAAGTGTTGTTATGAAAAATAAAAACAACCAGCAGCCACTCCTCTCCTTTGTCACGCCATTTTGAGGCTCTCCATCTATTCTTCTTCATCTTTCATCAATTCAAAGAGATTAGCCATCAATCTCTTGAATTAAGAACACTAGAAATTGTTTCTAGTGTCCTGTTTACATCTTTAATCTTTTAAAATGCAGAACTTGAATTTCTAATTTATTGAAAAAGCTTTAGAAGCTGTTTAAGGGCTTCCATAGGTGTTCTTGGTGTGGACAAGCTAGAAGGACAACATTTGGTGTCCTGAAGACAAATCTCAAAGGCGCAGACACGCTGCAGTGCATCAAGAGGTTAGTGTAATCGTTCTTGATTTAATCTAGGGTTCTAAAATTAATCTGATTAATTTTAAAAACTTAAATGGAAAATACAGATCCAAAAACATATTAAAAGATTTTAATATGTTGTTTATCATTGAAATCAAATAGATAAAAATAAATCTTGCATGATGCATGTGACCCTAGGTGAAAATTTTTGAATTCAATGGTATAAACTTGTGTTTTTCACGCTTCCGCTCCTTCAATTGATATCAGAGCCACTATATTTTCCATTTAGATTGATGATTATATGATTTAATTGTGTGTTTGATCATGAGATCAAAAGTTCATTGCTGGTTGCAAAGCCAAGGTGGCGGCACAAACGATGAACACCATGGTGCGCATGATTGATGCACCACAATGGTGTGCAAAGGTAAATGGATGGTGAATGTGCAATTGTTGTATGATCTAAGATCCATTTTATGTCTAATTAAATTGTTTAATTAGAATTTTTATCACACAATTAAATTATGATTCAAATCAGAATTTTAAAAATTGTTTGAATGTGATTCAAATCTGAATTTTAAAAGTTGTATGAATATGATTCAAATCTGAATTTTTAAAGTTATTTGAATCATATTTAAATCTGATTTTTTAAAATTGATTGAATAAAATTCAGATCTGATTTTTAAAAAAATGTTTGAATGTGATTCAAATCTGATTTTTAAAAAAATGTTTGAATGTGATTCAAATCTGATTTTTTAAAGTTGTTTGAATGTGATTCAAATCTGAATTTTTAAATTTGTTTAAATGAGATTCAAATCTGAATTTTTAAATTTATTTGAATCATATTCAAATCTGGATTTTTAAGTTGAATATGAGATATTCAATTTAATTTAATTATGTATGTTTTATTTAATTGTTAAATAGTGATGTGCATGATGGATGATCATGGACTATAAAAGACCAATGTGATTGGATTTATTTCTTTTATGTTTCTTTGGGATTGTAAATTAATTAATTTATTTTAATTTATTTTGGGCATGTATTATTAAGTTTGTAATAATTTTTGGGTTGTAATTTCATTTATTTAAGTTCTTGTAAATTCGCCTTAGTATGCCAAGGATTACTATGTAATATTGGATTGCAAGAAGTTCAAGGAGGTCAAGAGCATTGGTGGGACCAGTGGGAGGAATTCAAGATCAAGTGTTGATTATGTACTCCTTCAGCAACTCTTGTAAAATAAATGAATGAAATGCACCTAGGAATGCCCTGATTCAATTCTTGGTGGCTCAGAATTGAATCCCTTAGAAAGTCCATGATCATACCATATTTACTGCTTATCCATGAATGCATGAGATGTATGGGAATGTATGCTATTATATGATATATGCATGCTAATTGGATAATGTGCAAAGTGAGACCTTAATAGTAATTAGAATGACCATAAAATCTTCCAAATAAATGATTAAGTTGGAAATGCTATAATTAAAGTAATTATAACATAGGCCCTCCATTGGGGCAATTATTTTAAGAAATTTTAAATAGTTGCATAAGATGCAATTAATTTAAGAGATTTTCTTAAGAATAATTGTTAAGCATGAGATGTTGTAAATATGTAAATAGTTTGGTGGCCAATATTGGATGTACCTGAGGACATTAAAATTATTTGCATAATTACTGGCTTAATGGGATCAACTTAACTAATGTAAGATAAGTCAATAATGGATGTACCTGAGATTTTGAGCATTAGGGGCTAGGTAAAGGATTGAACCTCACATGAGATGTGATGGGCAAGGAGTTGCTCACTTATAGTTTATTGTAATTCCAATAACGGATGTACTTGAGGATGATCAATAGAATTATAAGAATTCAATCACCCACTAGAAATCCATCCAACTAGGATTTCCGTTTTCTACTTTGGAAGTGTAGGATTCGCTAAGTTAGTGGGAGGACCGATTTGATTAAAAGACCATAATCATTTTGGTTAATTACATGATACATTTACTAATTAATTTGATTATTTCTACAATTAATTTTCTGATAATAATGAGCACAGAACAACCACCACCATCCAATATCCTTGCAAGCATACTTGATTGCAATAGGTTGACAGGACCTAATCTCTCTGATTGGCTAAGAAATGTGAAACTTGTCCTGAACCTTGAACATATAGGATATGTTCTAGATTCAAATGTTCCTGGTCCCTTACCTCCAGAGGCCACACAAGAGGAACATGAAACTTTGGATAAGTGGAAGGAGCATGATATGAGAGCTAAGTGTTACATGTTGCTTCCATGAGTAATGAGTTACAAAAGTAGCATGAGAACATGTTAAGTGCGAGTGAGATCCTCCTTCACCTACAAGAGTTGTATGGTGAGCATAGCAGGAATGCTAGGTATGAGATATCTAGACAGCTATTCCGTATGAGGATGTCTGAGGGACAGAATTTTAGGAATCATGTCCACAAGATGATTCGGCTGATTGAGCAGTTGGAACATCTTGACTTCAACATGGATTTCCAACTACAGATGAATTTGATCCTTCAGTCCCTTCCTGAGTCATTTGGGAATTTTGTGACAAATTTCCATATGACTAAATAGGAATGCACCTTAGCTGGTTTATCAACATGCTGGTTATTGCCCAAAAGAATATGCCGAGCAATAAAGGAAAAGAGGTAGCTTTGATTGTATCTTCTTCTGCTGGAAAGTCCAACAAGAAAAAGGGCAATAAGAAAAAGAAATCTTAGATTCCTGGTCCTTCCAAGAAAATAGCTAAACAGAAAAGGAAGACTAAAGCTGATGGAGGCAAAGGAAAGTGTTTCCAATGCCAACAGGAAAGTGTTTCCATTGTCAACAGGAAAGTGTTTCCATTGCCAGTAAGAAAGTGTTTCCACTGGCCAGAATATAGCAATCTAAATGAATGCAATGCCATGGTGAAAACCAACTCAAGTTCAAAATATATTTGGCACTTAAGGTTATGTCATGTTGCAGAAGATAGGATTACAAAATTGGAGAAAATGGGGATTCTATCCTCATTGGGCTCTGAGCCTACTCCAACTTGTGAATCTTGCCTTCAGGGCAAAATGACTAGATCACCCTTTGTTGGACAAGGGCAAAGAGCTGAAAATATTTTAGAGCTAATACATAGTGATGTAAGTGGACCATTTAAAGAAATGGCTAGAGGGGGCTTTCATTATTTTTTTTACCTTTACTGATGATAAATCAAGATTTGGGTATTTGTATTTGATGAAATACAAACATGAATCCTTTGAAAAGTTTAAAGAATTTAAATCTGAAGTAGAAAATCAAACAGGAAAGAGTATTAAAGCTCTTCGATCAGATCGTGGAGGTGAATATTTGAGTAATGAATTTGATGAATACTTGAGAGAGCATGGCATTGTTTCTCAGCTGACTCCTCCAGGAACGCCACAGCTAAATGGTGTATCTGAAAGGAGAAATCGTACCCTATTGGATATGGTACGTAGTATGATGAGCTATACTGATATGCCAATCTTCTTTTGGGGATTTGCATTAGAATTCCATCAAAATCAGTTTCTTCCACACCTTATGAGATATGGCATGGAAGAAAACCAAGTCTTAAGCATGTTAAGATTTGGGGTTGTCCAGCTTATATCAAAAAGCTGAACACTGATAAATTGGAAACTAGATCAGAAAAAGGTCGATTTGTTGGATATCCAAAAGATAGTTTTGGATATTATTTTTATTTGCCTACTTCACAAAAGGTTGTGATAAGTAGAGATGCCACATTTCTTGAACAACAGTTTGTTCAAGAAGGAGGCAAAGGAAGGCAAATAGAGTTAGAATTGGAGAATTCTGACCAACCAACAGATCAGATGGATATAGATCCATCTAGTCAACCTATACCCATTGATGAAACATCTTCAGCTATTCCTCGTAGAACAACCAGGGTATCTCACCCACCAGTGAGATATGGTTTTCTTCATCAAGAAGAACAAGTGTTGTCTACTCATGAAGAAGTAGATCATGGAGATGATCCACTTACCTATGAAGAAGCTATATCAGATATAGACTCTTCAAAATGGATTGATGCTATGAAATCCGAGATTGATTCCATGTATAAGAATCAAGTTTGGGATCTTGTTGACTCACCTGAAGGTATTGTACCTATAGGGAACAAATGGGTTTTCAAGAAGAAAATTGGTTCTGATGGAAAGGTAGAGACCTATAAGGCAAGGCTAGTAGCAAAAGGGTTTCACCAAAGGTAAGGAGTCGACTATGAGGAGACTTTCTCACCTGTTACCATGCTTAAATCAATTAGGATTTTATTAGCAATAGCTGCATACTATGATTATGAGATTTGGCAGATGGATGTCAAAACAGCTTTTCTCAATGGATACATTGAAGAAAACATTTTCATGGAACAACCTAGGGGTTTTGAATCCTAAGATGGTTCCAAGGTATGCAAGCTAAAGCGATCCATTTATGGGTTGAAACAAGCTTCGAGGAGTTGGAACATCCGTTTTGATGAAGCCATTAAATCCTTTGGTTTTATAAAAAATGAGGATGAGCCATGTGTATATAAGAATGTTAGTGACAGTGCTATCACTTTCCTTGTCTTATATGTGGATGACATACTGTTGATGGGTAATGACACAGATATGTTAACAACTATAAAGGTATGGTTGTCAAATACATTCTCCATGAAAGACTTATGGGAGGCAACCTATATTCTTGGGATTCGCATATATAGAGATAGAGCGAAAAGAATAATTGGTTTATCCCAAAGTCTATACTTGCAAAAGGTGTTAAAGAGGTTTAACATGCTTGATTCCAAGAGAGGATTGTTACCAGTGAGACATGGTATTCACCTTTCTAAAGAGATGTCTCCAAAGACACCTAAAGAAAGAGATAAGATGGCCAGGATTCCATATACTTCGGCTATTGGAAGTTTAATGTATGCAATGTTGTGTACTAGGCCGGATATCGCATATGCTGTTAGTTTGACTAGCAGGTATCAATCCAATCCAGGTTTGGAACATCGATAGTCACAAGAATATCCTTAAGTACTTGAGAAGAACTAAGGATTTATTCTTGATTTGTGGAGGTGGAGACTTGCAATTGAATGGTTATACTGATTCTGATTTCCAATCAGATATCGATGATAGAAAGTCTACCTCTGGATATGTCTTCATTTGTAATAGAGGTGTAGTCAGTTGGAAGAGTTCCAAACAGAGCACGACTATAGATTCCACTACAGAGGCTGAGTATATTGCTGCATCTGATGCTGCAAAGGAAGCTGTTTGGATAAAGAAGTTCGTGACAGAACTTATAGTAGTTCCTTCCATTGAGTCAGCAATTCCACTACACTGTGACAATAATGGAGCAGTCATACATTCTAAGGAACCAAGGTCTCACCAGAAATCCAAACACATAGAAAGGCACTGCCACATTATCAGAGATATAGTTGGGCAAGGCGATATAGCCATGTAGAAAATAGCATCAGCTGAAAATCCAGCTGATTCATTCACTAAGCCTTTGTCACAAGCTCAGCTAGACCGACATCTTGAGAAGATAGGTCTAAGATATTGTAATGAATGGCTCTAGTGCTAGTGGGAGATTGTTAGTAGTATGCCCTAGAGCATATCATTTAGTATGTATCTTGTACATATTTTTATTAATAAAAGGCATTTCTACTTTTCTGTTTACATAATATATTTATGTGTAATAGAAAAGGTCCATTGATATTTTATTAGAAATATCATTCTTAAGTTGTTAAGAATATGAGTGACAAAATTTCTAGCACATAGTATCATAAATAAGTTCACAATCGAGGATACTTTATAATAAGGACATAACTTATCCAGAAAGATGTATTTATATTTGTTCCCAAGTTATTTATATGAGATATAAATAAGATGGAATGGTAAGTCTCATGCCATATGACAAATATGATAGGCACTTGTAAATGATAAGTAGGCCGAACCAGTGACACTTATAACAAGCACATGGAGTTTTGGGAACCCATATTTAATCTTAATTTTAATCATCTTACATGATTAAAAAAAAAAAAAAACATTTGGCAAGCTTATGTGTAATCTCATGTGTCACCATCTCATGGTGCCACGTGTCACACTGTGAAATGACCAAAATGCCCTTGTGTCTAAATTTTGAGTTCTTAATCCAAAATAATTATTTTTCTTCTTCTAATTTATATCAAATATAAATTAATTAATTAATCTCTATTAATTAATTTCTCATTAATTAAATTCATATTTAAACACTTTAAATATAAATTTAACTTATACTACACATCCAATAATCTAGATTTGGTTTCAAGTCATGCTAGGGACTTTGCAATCTAATTGCAAACCAAACCTATTTAATTAATCAGTTAAACTCTTTAATTAATTAATTAAATCATATTTAATTAGGTGATAACTTCTGTATGTGTGTGACTTACTAGGCTCATCACTAATTGGCAATAAGACATGATATCAACTCTTAATATCATCAGAACTTTTTCTTACCATAAATAATTTCTCTAAATCATTTTATGCACCTCATAGACCATGGTTAACACCTAGCATAGCATGCCATGGACACCCAATTAGTAATAAGGTTTACCTTAAATGAACCTATAATCATATGTTACCATGCACTAGAATCTCTCTGTTATAAAATCCCAACTCAAGCTGGAGTCATGGTTTATGTCAAACTCCATTTGCTATGAATATTATGTTCTCTTTTAATTCCAGTTCTTGATTAAAAAGATTTTCTCATCAGAAACTCTTTTCTGAATAAATCTATCTGTCCTGGCCAGGAACTTGAAACATCAAGAACAATTAAATGAACATAGGATTTTATCTCTATTTACTCAGAGGAACAGATTCCATCTTGATCAACACCTACCTCCGTATATAACTAGTAGGAGCCAACACTTGCCAATATACCCATACATAGTACAAGTATGAAAGCAGTATCAAACTCAAACTACCTATATACAAGATAACTGTGGTATCTCAGGTCTAAAGATTATATGCACTGATATGATTTATGACAAAACATTGACAAGAGTAAACTCCATGTGCTTGTCATAAGTGTCACTGGTTCGGCCTACTTATCATTTATAAGTGCCTATCATGTTTGTCATATGGCATGAGACTTACCATTCCATCTTATTTATATCTCATATAAATAACTTGGTAACAAACATGAATACAATCTTTCTGGATAAGTCATGTCCTTATTATGAAGTATCCTTGATTGTGAACCTATTTATGATACTTTGTGCTAGAAATATTGTCACTCATATTCTTAACAACTTAAGAATAATATTTCTAACAAAATATCAATGGACCTTTTCTATTACACATAAGTATATTATGTAAACAGAAAAGTGGAAATGCCTTTTATTAATAAAAATATGTACAAGATACATACTAAATGATATGCTCTAGGGCATACTATTAACAATCTCCCACTAGCACTAGAGCCATTCATTACAATATCTTAGACCTATCTTCTCAAGATGTCGGTCTAACTAAGTCTGTGACATAGGCTTAGTGAATAGATCAGCTGGATATTCAGCTGATGCTATTTTCTGCATGGCTACATCGCCTCGCCCAACTATTTCTCTTGTAATGTGGTAGCGCCTTTCTATGTGTTTGGATTTCTAGTGAGACATTGGTTCCTTAGCCTGTATGACTGCTCCATTGTAGCCACAGTGTAGTGGAATTGCTGACTCAATGGAAGGAACTACTGTAAGTTCTGTCACGAACTTCTTTATCCAAACAGCTTCCTTTGCGAGATCGATGCAAGAATATACTCGACTCTAGAGTGGAATCTGCAATTGTGCTCTGTTTGGAACTCTTCCAACTGACTGCACCTCCATTACAAATGAACACATATCCAGAGGTAGACTTTCTATCATCGATATCTGATTGGAAATCAGAATCAGTATAACCATCCAATTGCAAGTCTCCACCTCCATAAATCAAGAATAAATCCTTAGTTCTTCTCAAGTACTTAAGGATATTCTTGACAGCTATCCAGTGTTCCAAACCTAGATTGGATTGATACCTGCTAGTCAAACTAACAGCATATGCGATAGCCGATGTCGCAAGGTGTTTTGCGGTCGGCTGGACGAACACTCACCGAAGTGGGAAAGAGTGAGGAGTCGCCACTTTAATTTTGAGGGAAATTAAAGAAAACCATTTGCGAAAATAAATTAAAATGAAACCACTTCAAAAATAGAGATTCTAGGTTCGGGGTCCGTAAATGGGTGGGGAAGGTGTTAGGCACCCCACCTCGTCCCTCAATAAGGGTAAGCAGATTTAACTTCACGATAGTTAGGAGGATTTGAATGGAAATGTTAATCCTTTTGACAAAAAGGAATATTTGATTTTTCACTAATTCGGATCACCCAGATACATAAGTAAATGAGACAACCTTAGTGAGTTACTATTGTATATTAGTTTTGTTTGAGGGGCCGTTTTATATATTTATTAGAATTCAATTTGAGAATCGGATAAGAACTCTCCTCCGATCTTTTTACATATTTGTTAAAATTTTAAGTGAGAATCGGATAAGAACTCTCCCCCGATCTCTTTTTAATTAAAATTTTGGGTTGAGAATCGGATAAGAACTCTCCTCCGATCTCTTTTTTAAATATTTTGGATTGAGAATCGGATAAGAACTCTCCTCTGATCTCTTTTAATATTCATTAAAAAAATTTTAAGTGAGAATCGGATAAGAACTCTCATCCGATCTCCTTTTGATATTTATTAAAATTTTGGATTGAGAATCGGATAAGAACTCTCCTTTGATCTCTTTTAATTAAAATTTTGGATTGAGAATCGGATAAGAACTCTCCACCGATCTCTTTTAATATTCATTAAAAAATTTTTAAGTGAGAATCGGATAAGAACTCTCCTCCGATCTCCTTTTGATATTTATTAAAATTTTGGATTGAGAATCGGATAAGAACTCTCCTCCGATCTCTTTTAATTAAAATTTTGGGTTGAGAATCGGATAAGAACTCTCCTCCGATCTCTTTTAATATTCATTAAAAATTTTTTAAGTGAGAATCGGATAAGAACTCTCCTCCGATCTTCTTTTGATATTTATTAAAATTTTGGATTGAGAATCGGATAAGAACTCTCCTCCGCTCTCTTTTAATTAAAATTTGGGGTTGAGAATCGGATAAGAACTCTCCTCCGATCTCTTTTACTTGAATGGGAGCCGGATGAGGACTTTTCTGATCTCTTGAAGTTTTACGTATCGTAAGAGCCTAAGACTAAAGATTCTGGTATTCAAAGATACCGGGGACCTGAGTAAAGCTTCTTTTGGCTCATTGGTACCCTGCGACTCGACAAGGGATACGAGACTGAATTTTACCGACCTCCTATGTAGTCCCCTTTACAAGCACTTTTTGGCAAACGATGCTCGATCTACCCTATTTGCTTATCTAAGGTTTGGTTTTATTCCGCGTTGTGACGTCTTTCCCAATCGTTTCCTGTGTTGTTCTAGTGATTCGACTTTACTATTTTCTGACTTATTATTCAGAGCTTTCAATATTTTAAAGGGACTCTTAAGATACGATTACCTATATTTTGTCCAACTACTCATACACTCCTCAGGACTAGAACATTTACATTTGGGAGTCCAAAAAGAATAAACTGATGAACAAAAGAAAATTTGAGAAAAGCCTTCTTCGAGGGCCTTTTTAACACAATATGAAACTAACGAACATTGCTAGCATGAAACAAAAGAAATATGTAAAATAAAAATGAGCACTAATAAAGTAACGATAAAACACACTCACCTGTAGGGAATCAGAACTATGGGATTAACTATGGAGCCACAAAAGCGTGATAAAGTTACGGGCTGATATCCTAAGGACTGAGGTTTGCCTTGAGATGATGAATGCCTCGTTAAGATGCAATCAAGCCGAAGCAGTAACCTGGTCTGACGAGGTTAAACTTGGGAACCGGGAACGGAGATGAAGATAACAAAGACTGACCTGATGGTGAGAATGTCACGGAGCAATGAACAAACTGAAAATAAAGAGTTTCAATATTCAAGACCACGTTCAAGAAAATACTTTAGAAAACTGGTTTCTGAAGTTTTTCTATCTATCCAAACTAAAGAGAATAGCAGAGTAAAAAACTGAATCGAGTTTCAGAGTTCTTCCACTATATTTCTCACCCTTTTCTTTTCATCCGTCCGTCCGTCCCCTTGAACAGTTTTCATGCAGGTATTTATAGGAACCGGGTGCTCCACCCGAAGGGTCAAGATTTATTTTGAGGGAGATGGAGGGTCAGGATTTCAAAGGACATGATCTGAGGTTCAAGAATTAAAGAGAATCAGAACGGACGATTGAGATTTCCTTCAGAATATTTGTCCTTTTCCTCTTCTAATCTGACGGTCCCAAATTCTCTTGTCCGGGGCGATCCGAGGGCTAAGAGTGAAAGGCGCTGGTCTTGTCGTCTTCTTCTTTGATCCAAGGGTTCCAGGCTCGTCCTTACAAGTCGGATCAATGGTGGAGATTAGGATGTACAGCACTGTCATGACATGTCCTGGCATATGTCAGTAATGCGGGCGATTCTGGGGCGTGCAGTTGAGATTTCATTTGCAACGCTTTAACTACCTCGGCTTTAATCATGACGATCATGGTAGGCATCTCATTCTCTTCACTTTCCGATCTCTTTTCTTTTCTGATCCTCTCATGCCGGGCTCCTCTTTTCTGATCTCTCCTATTCCGGTCTCCTCCTTCATCCGATCCGGTTTAGTCAAAGCATTTATTCCCTCGATTTTCGAGGCGTTCGCTTCGTTTTCCGCTCACAATAAATGCTCGGATTTTCCTATTTATATACCTTCAACCGGGAAGCCCCCCACATTTGAACTTCTTCTCTTTTCCTTTCACATTTTCTATTTTAATTGCTCCGGCACCATTCCCAGACATGGTAACCGCTTTTGATCTTTTTCCGATTGCCCGCTTTGTTCCTTGCCTGAAAATTTACGATCCTGGTGAACGGGAAATTATGATAACTTCATTTGATGACCGTGAGAGAACCGGACTAATTTACCGACCTAGATCGAAGACCTCGATCTCATTGATCTCGAATCGTTCGACCGATGCAAATGGCGAACTGATTTCGGGCGAGAAGACTGCTAATATTCCCCTTAATACCGGTGACTACTCCTTGGCGTTCATCTGGCTCCTCACCACACTGGGTGTTCCAACAGCGGCTCAATTTCGAGCGGTAACTTTGATGACGACCTCTCTCATTCTCATGAGACTCATAATCCCCCCATCTAAGCTGTACATCTATCCGATGTCAATAGCCGGTCTCCTGGTCAAACACATCTTTTGACTCAGCCACGAGACTAGGCTTTGACATAGGCCTTTTAGATAGGATGTTCCACCGATCTCTAAAGATCGCCCTTAGGATGTAATCAAACCTTTAATGTAATCCAATCTCTAGAGATCGCCCAAATGATGTAATCAGACCTTTAATGTAATCCAATCTCTAGAGATCGCCCAAATGATGTAATCCGACCTTTTGGAAATAAAATTTTATTTTGTTAATTACCATTCTTATTATTATTGCACTAATTATTTTCCGATCTCTTAAGTATTTATCCGATCCATTCCCTAAATAAACAAACCTTAACCAATCCGCACTTACAAACATCCGACTTAATTCACCGATCTGTAACTAGCCTATCTCTTTTATTACGGGATTTTGGAGTATTCGTGAGACGTGTCAGAAAAAGCTGCCGAATCCCGCGAACCGATGCGCCGCCTAGGACACCGTGAGCATTAAATGCTCAGATGTGTATAAATAGGGGATGGGTCAGCCAGTTGCTCTCTTATGTCATTTTCAGTCTCTCGCGAACAACTTCAAAATTCTCTCGTTTTCTCAAGTTCTTTCGACACCGATCAGACTCCGGTAAGGGTTTTGATCTTTCTTTTCAGTTTAAATTCTCTATTTCCTCTTAAAATGAGCGGCGTCGAGGGTCAGAGAGCAGCAAGCCCCCCTTCCGTTCAGATCTCATGGTCATCTGATGAAGTGGAGGTGGTCGGACCAAGCGTGCGACCTGAACCTCCTAGAGTCTCTGTTCCAGCATGGGGGCAAGCAGCACCATCAAGGCATGTGCCTTCTTCAGGGAGAGAGAATCTTCCCATGGACGAGCTGCCATCAATCTTGCAAGATACCGACCTACAGTCATTCAGCCAGGAGTACAACATTGAGCCTGATTCATACGAACTTATCCAGTGTCACAGCGATCTCCGAGCCGATCACTTCTTTGAAGAGAACGACATGATTATGGTATACGAAGAGCAACTAAAAGCCGGGCTGTTGTTCCCTCTTGACGACTTCTTCAAGGAAGTCTTAAAATTTCACCAAGTATGCATAGCCCAAGTCCACCCGAACTCGTGGCGGATCCTAGTAGCCTTTAGAGGCCTCTGCCGAGCTAAGGGATTCCGTCCTACAGCTAAGGTATTCGCTGAACTTTATAGATTAACTCATCGAAAGGATGACGAGTATTGGTTCTTCCAGGCGAAGCCACATTGCGGGCTTTTCACCGATCTGCCCTCCTCCCTGAAGAATTGGAAGAACCGCTTCTTCATTGTAAGGAGCAAAATTTCGAATGGCTTCGAGGGTTTTCCTCGTAGCTGGCTACACCAAGGCCCGTTGATTCCGAAACGCCTTACCTTGAATAGGGAGGAAGGCCTGATGGTGATGGAGCTAAAAGATCAGGCGGGCAAAGAGAAGTTCTCTTATTTGGACGCAGTAACTGCCGAACTACATCACTGGACAATGGAATTAATCATTGGCAAAGATCGGGGGCTTCAGCTCTCTGACCTCGGCATCGGTATTTTCTTTATCTCAGATCTTCAAACCTTAGCGATCTCACTGACCTCTTCTTTGTGCAGGTATGGCAAGCGGCGAAGCTTCCAAAGAGAGCCGAAAGCGGAAGAGAGAGATTTCCCGGAAAGTACGGGAGATGAAGCGTTCCGAGCTGCTTCAAATGCCCAGTCATGATCCCAAGGAGGCTCTTCTCAACCCTCGGGTCCGCCGGTCATAGAAGTGATCCGATCTCCTCCTCGCTGAGAAGAGCCACCTCCACCTCCTCCAGTTGCTTCGAGTGCGGAAGGGGGTCCTTCCCAAACTCCTGTAAGGTCCCTTTCCCGAGGTGCCCAAGTTTTGATCCACTCGCTGGAGAAGAACCGCTCGGTTCCAGAAAACCCGGGTTTCGCTAAGGTCTTGGGGTCCTCCATCTGCCTTCGGGAAGATCGGGATAGGCTGTCTCCAGATAATCTTGATGATATCTTGACCAGATCTATGAGCCTGAACGTGGAGTGCTTGGTAAACCAGCACATAGTCCGGGAGAAGGCTCACCGCCTGGATAAGAAGGTCGAGAAGATGGGTCATGAAGTGGCTTCCCTCCGATCCCAACTCTCATCCGCTCAGAACTACATATCTGAAATTGAGGAGCGGATGAAGTTCTACGAGGACAAGCTGGCCGAGCAAGCTCATGTTCTAGCCGAGCGAGATCGCATTCTTGAGGAAGTTCAGGCGCTCCGGGCTGGTGAAGTTGCTCACTTTACTGAAGAGCTCAAAGCAAAAGAGGAAGAGGCGGTAACAAGGGAGGCCGGTGCTTATGTGAATGCTCACAGGGATCTCCTGGTCGAGCTCAAGAAGCGTTATCCCGAGGAGGACTTCTCCTGGATGGTCGACCTGGCCCCCCAAGACGAAGAGGAAAGTGAGGAGGAGGCTGAGGGTGAGAGAGGAAGTGAGCAAAATGTAGATCAGGCTGGGGGTGATCCTCCAGCCGAATGACTTGTACAAATTTTAATATGAAACGAAATTCCCCTTTTGTTCAGTGAATGGATGTGATCGGAGAATCTCTAAATTGCTTGAGTACTTGATTGTCTGAGCATATTAAAACAACTAAAAGTGATTATTAGTCTAAGTGTAAGAGATCGAAAAACACAATAAGCATGAGATCGGTAGGGAACCAGCGCTAAATGGGACTTGATTAAAATTGGAAATTTGGCTTGAACACTTAAGATCGGGATCATCATTAAACCGGATTGGAACCTTAACTTGATTATTCCTAAACTTTGAAAAGGGAGATCGGCAATAAAACTGGTGACATAAAGATCTAGCGTTGGTTCAATTTCGTTTGTCAAGAGAGATCGGGAATGTAATTGACTAGTCAGGAGATTTGACAATTGGTTTGAGAGGTCGACGAAGCTTTAAATGACATGGGGTCTTAGTATTGATTCGATTCCTTCTAAGGAGAGATCGGAAATGTGGTTGTCCGGCAAAGAGAGATCAGAAATGTAATTAGCTAGCAAAGGGAGACTTAGTGCTGGGGATCGATTTCGAAACTTATTGATTCTGGGGATCGGCCAAAATATGGTGTCGACAGATTCCCCTCTTTACATAATTTCTATTAAAGGGAAAATTTTTCCCGTGTAGGAATTATGTAAAGATTCAGACCCATATTTTGGGCGATTAGGTGTTCGAGGTTAGGGAACTAAGGCCTACTTAAGTTAGTGACCTAGAGATTGGTAACAAGAGTTAAAATGCTAGAAAATTAAAATCAACTTGGATTGGGGAACCAGAGATTGATAACAGGAAATTTAAAATGCAGGAAATTAAAATCAACTTAAATCAAGGAACCAGAGGTTGATAACAGGAAATTTAAATGCTGAAAATTAAAATCAACTTAGATCAAGGAACCAGAGGTTGATAACAGGAAATTTAAATGCTGAAAATTAAAATCAACTTAGATCAAGGAACCAGAGGTTGATAACAGGAAATTTAAAATGCTGAAAATTAAAATCAACTTTGATCAAGGAACCAGAGGTTGATAACAGGAAATTTAAAATGCTGAAAATTAAAATCAACTTAGATCAAGGAACCAGAGGTTGATAACAGGAAATTTAAATGCAGGAAAATTAAAATCAACTTAGATTAAGGAACCAGAGGTTGATAACAAGAAATTTAAATGCAGGAAAATTAAAATAAACTTAGATCAAGGAACCAGAGGTTGATAACAAGAAATTTAAAATGCAGGAAAATTAAAATCAACTTAGATCAAGGAACCAGAGGTTGATAACAGGAAATTTAAATGCTGAAAATTAAAATCAACTTAGATCAAGGAACCAGAGGTTGATAACAGGAAATTTAAATGCTGAAAATTAAAATCAACTTAGATTAAGGAACCAGAGGTTGATAACAGGAAATTTAAAATGCAGGAAAATTAAAATCAACCTAGATCAAGGAACCAGAGGTTGATAACAGGCAATTTAAATGCAGGAAAATTAAAATCAACTTAGATCAAGGAACCAGAGGTTGATAATAGGAAATTTAAAATGCAGAAAAATTAAAATCAACTTAGATCAAGGAACCAGAGGTTGATAACAGGAAATTTAAATGCTGAAAATTAAAATCAACTTACAAAGCAAGTCTAATCTCGACACGGGAAGTTCCTCCCTGATGAAGTGTACTTAACAGGATCTCGAAGGCTGATGATTAATGGAGGACGAGTTACAATACTCGACCTACAACCTCATTTCTTCGGATGCTCCTTTTCTGTTCTCGACTTTCTTCTTATTTTGCGAAAAGCGCCCTTGCAGGTTTTTACTTTCCTTTCACCCCTTTAACTAGAAGCGCCCTTCCAGGTTTTCACCTCTAGTTGTTTTTTTTTTTTTTTTAAGGCCATTCCCTGCAAATCTCATAGCAAAGTACGTGAGGTTATCAATTTTCAAAACCTAATCTTATGGCAAAACTTTAAATGATTAATAGCGCATTAGATAAAGAGATTGAAGAAGGACAATATTAAAAGGTGAGTGTACGGGAAGATAAAAGCAAAGTGAATGAAGTATAACTTTATTATGGTCTTAAGAAACAAAGGTACAGTTTCAAAGAAAATGGGTGCAAGGATAGATCTCACATATTCCTTGTGACTGGCCTTGAAATCCCTTAACTGCCATTATTTCTAGTACTCTGAAGTCTCATGCCATGACGGTTTATTTCCCTTCTCGGTTTCATGCACTTTTCCTCATTTCTCCCTTTTGGTTCTTGGGATGTCCTTTCAAGTTTTCACCCCTAGATTTTTGATTTTTTTTTTGGCTCGCTCTTTCAGGAAGCCCTTTCGGGTTTTCATCCCTCACTCATTTTACAGAAGGTGCCCTTCCAGGGTTTTCGCCTTCTTTCACAAATTTTGCTAGGAGCGCCCTTTTGGGTTTTCACCCTTTTTTTTTTTTTTTTTAGGCATAATATCTCTTGACGGTGTCAGCATTTACAGGTCTTGGAAATTCTTCACCGTCCATGTGGGTCAAGATCAAGGCCCCACCAGAAAATGCCTTTTTAACCACATAGGGTCCCTCGTAGGTTAGTGACCATTTGCCCTGGGGATCGTTTTGATTTGGCAGCACTTTCTTCAGAACTAGTCCTCGGGTTGGAACTCGCGTGGACGAATGCTTTTGTCAAATACCCTGGCCATTCTCCTCTGGTATAACTGCCCATGACATGCTGCTGCTAGCCTTTTCTCATTCAGTAAGTTTAATGATCCAACCTCGACTGGATCCACTCTGACTCATCAACCCCTGATTCCTTCAGAATCCTTAGGGAAGGAATTTCAACTTCAATAGGTAATACAGCCTCCATCCCATAAACCAGCGAGTAAGGAGTTGCACCAGTTGAGGTCCTTACAGAAGTCCGGTATGCGTGAAGAGCGTAGGGAAGCATATCATGCCAATCCCTATATGTGACCGTCATTTTTCGAATTATCCTCTTGAGATTTTTATTTGCGGCTTCCACAGCTCCATTCATCTGGGGACGGTATGGGGAGGAATTAAGGTGTCGAATCTTGTATTGATCACATAACTTCCGGATCTTCGGACCATTCAAATTCTTAGCGTTGTCAGTGACGATTTCATTGGTGAGGCCATGCCGGCAGATGATATTATTTCTGAGGAATTTGAGAAATGTGTTCTGTGTAATGTGAACATATGATGTCGCTTCGACCCATTTAGAGAAATAGTCGATAGCTACTAGGATAAATCTGTGCCCATTGGATGCCTTAGGGTTGATGGGACCAATCACATCGATGCCCCACATTGCAAAAGGCCATGGTGAGACGAGGTTGAACAATTTGTGAGGCGGCACATTTATCGGATCCGCATAGATCTGACACTTATGGCATTTTCGAAAATACTCGATGCAATCCTTTTCCATTGTAGTCCAAAAATATCCCCGTCGCATGATTTGCTTAGCCATCATATGTCCATTGGCATGGATTGCACAGTTTCCCTCATGAGTCTCGGAGAGGATTCTCTTCGCCTCTTTTGCATCCACACATCTCAATAATTTGCCATTGGAGCTTCTCTTGTATAGGGTTTCTCCGCTGGGGAAGTATCCCAATGCTAATCTCCGAATTATCCTCTTTTCGTTTTTGCTTGCCCCTGAGGGGAATTCTCTGGTTCTGATGTAAAGCAAGATGTCATGATACCAAGGTTTACCATCAGGTTCTTCTTCGATCATGAAGCAGTATGCCGGCTCATTCCTTGCTTTAATCCTCAATACTTGAGTCGTCTGCCCTTCTTCCATTTGAGCCATAATAGCCAGAGTGGCTAAGGCATCTGCAAATTGATTCTTGTCTCGACTAAGGTGAGTGAAAGAGATTTCTTCGAACTTCTTAATCAGCTCCAGTAAGTACTTCTGATATGGGATTAGCTTCGGATCCTTAGTTTGCCATTCTCCCTTGACTTGATAAATGATCAGAGCTGAGTCTCCATACACCTCCAACTTTCTGATTTTCATTTCGATAGTAGCTTGTAGACCCATTACACAAGCTTCATATTCCGCAACATTATTAGTGCAATCAAACCTCAACTTGATAGCTATCGGGAAGTGTTTTCCATCCGGGGATACCAATACGGCTCCGATTTCATTACCGGACAAATTGACAGCTCCGTCGAAATACATTTCCCATACATCAGCTTGTTCTTCTTCTCTGTAGTCCACTTCGCTAATATACTCATCGGGAAACTCGAAATCCAGGGCTTCATAATCCTGGACAGGGTTTTCTGCTAGGAGATCAGCGATCACGCTACCTTTGACTGCTTTCCGGGTCATATAAACAATGTCATATTGGGAGAGTATGACCTGCCATTTTGCTATCCTTCCTGGCACGAATGGGCTTTCGAATACATACTTGATAGGATCCATCCTGGAGATGAGCCATGTCTTGTGATTCAACATGTAGTGTTTGAGGCGATTTGCTGTCCAGGCTAGTGCGCAGCAAGTTTTCTCTAGGAAAGAGTACCTTGACTCACAATCGTTGAACTTCTTGCTCAGGTAATAGATAGCCTTCTCTTTTCGGCCGGTATCATCATGTTGCCCCAAAACACATCCCATTGAGCTTTGTTGGACCGCTATATACAGAATTAGAGGCCTTCCCGCCACTGGTGGAACCAATACTGGTGGGTTTGACAGGTATTGCTTGATTTTCTCAAAAGCCTCTTGACAGACCGAATCCCATTGAGTGGTGTTGTTCTTTTGGAGTAGTCTAAAAATAGGCTCAGCCTTAGCGGTGAGATTGGAAATAAACCTTGATATGTAGTTCAATTTCCCCAAGAAACTGCGCACCTCCCTTTCTATTTTTGGGGATGGCATCTCTTGAATAGCTCGGACTTTGTCTGGATCAACTTCTATTCCCTTCTCGCTCACTATGAATCCCAACAATTTCCCCGATCTAGCTCTGAATATGCATTTGGCAGGGTTCAGTTTCAGTTGATATTTCCTGAGTCTCTTGAATACTTTCCTCATCACCTGCACATGACTCTCTGCTCCCCTAGATTTGATGATCATATCATCCATGTATACCTCCACTTCTTTATGCATCATATCGTGGAATAATGTGACCATAGCGCATGACCCGATAGCAAAATACTCCCCATTGAGTGATAAAAGCAGTTTTCTCCTTGTCTTCCTCATCCATTGGGATTTGATTATACCCTGATGCCCCATCGATACATGAACACCTGCCCAATTTCGTAGTATTGTCTACTAACACATCAATGTAAGGGAGAGGGAAATCATCTTTCAAGCTTGTTTTATTAAGATCCCTGTAATCAACGCACACCCTGACTCTCCCGTCCTTCTTCATTACCGGGACAACGTTAGCTACCCATTGGGGATATTTGACCACCTCCAGGAACCCGGCATCATACTGTTTCTTGACCTCATCCCTAACTTTGAGCAGTGTGTCAGGGTTCATTCTTCTTAACTTCTGCTTTACCGAGATGGTCCCAGGAATTAGGGGCATTTTGTGCGTCACTATATGAGGGTCCAAACCAACCATATCATCATAGCTCCATGAAAATACATCTAGGAATTCTTTGAGCAAACTGATCATATCTTCTAATTCTTCACTCTCCACAACCTTAAGTTCCCTTTTTACTTCTTCCGTGCCTAAGTTTATGGTGTGCGTTTTGTCCCCACAAGGCACTAGGGAAGGTTCTTCTCTTTCATCCCTTTCTTCTGTGGGCTCTACCTCAGAATCTCTTGAAGTAATGGCAGTTATGGGGATTTCAAAATTAACCAGAGGAATTTCTGAGACTATTGAATTATTAGATGCTAATTGATGAATGGTCCTGAATGAACGAAAATAGAATATATTATAAGGATGGAATTCAAAAGGAAAGAAAAAGAGAATTGGGTATAGAATGCGCTATTAATTCATTAACATTTACGACATAAGAAAAGGGTCCATTTACAATATTACACTTGCCACCATGGACAAAATGATCAAGTGTAGATAACCAAAAGTACTTTACTCGAAATTAAGTACAGGGATGTCCTCTGCTGTCCAGTTGTCCAGTTCTTGCCCCTCAGCTATTGGCGAGACCAGAGCCTCATACAAGGAATCCAAGTGGATGACATCGATGGATGGTTCATCGGGTGATTCTTCCACCTCAGCCGGATTTTCAATGACCGGTTTAGTGAAGACTTCCGTGATTCTCGGGACTACTTTCATTCTCCCGATTTCCTGATCGAATCTCTGATCCCGAAGTCTGTTCCTCATCCAGAATCGCCCATCCATGAGGGCATCTTCCTCATAACCCAAACCGCAGCGGCCTACCTTCTGGATAGCCGGTATAGGTTCGACAATCCCTTGCAATGCGGCGCCTAGGCCTTTGCCCTCTTCATACCCATTCTTTGACATCACTTTGGCTACCATAGCCATAGCCCCTTCATTTCTTGAAACATTTTCTTGTAGTTCGAGAGCCTGGAAGGAACTTTCCAATGACTCCTCAGCTGCTTCCACATAAGGAAGTGATTGTGGCTTGGTGACCAATATGGCTTCTTCTCCTCTCACAGTGATGATTTTGCCGTCCATAATGTACTTTATCTTCTGGTGCAAAGTTGAAGGAACGGCATTCACTGAATGGATCCAAGGCCTCCCCAGCAACATAGTGTAGGCCGGTTCAATGTTCATCACTTGAAATGTGACGTTGAAGGTGCATGCACCAATTTGGAGTGGCAAGTCAATGTCTCCCAGGACTTCTCTTCTCGTACAGTCAAAGGCTCTTACCACCATAGCACTCTGACGTATATCCGATTGGTCAACCAGCAGCCTGGCCAAGGTGGCACTGGGCAGTACGTTGAGTGCTGATCCATTATCAATAAGGACCTTGGCCACTATACAACCTTTACATTTCACTGTCACATGGAGGGCTTTAGTGTGTGCCAAGCCTGCAGGATCTATCTCTTCTTCAGAAAAAGTGATAAAACTGGATGCCCGGATTTGTCCCACTATCTTCTCGAACTGCCCCGGTGTGATGTCCGGGTTCACAAAGGCCTGATCCAGGATTTTCTGCAATGCTTGATGGTGCACCTCAGAGCTCAAAATTAGTGACAATAGTGAAATTCTGGCGAGTGTCTTCCTTAACTGCTCAACCACGTCATACTCACTCTGCTTCATTATTTGAAGCAATAGCTCCTCCTATTTTTTAGGCCCGGCGGGTTCTACTTTCTCCGTTTTCTCAACCTCCTCTTCTGTATTTTTCTGTAACTCTCCCGTTTTTACTTTCCCTTTCTTCTTTTCTTTCTCTTCGTTACCGTAATATCTCCCACTTCTGGTTATAAACTCAACCTCTGATTCATGCGGGGAAGATTTTGTGGCAGTGGCGGGCTGCGGATTAACTTGGGGAGTAGTACTGCTGGCAGGTCCGGCATAAGTCATTTTGAAATGCTCATGAGGAGTGAAGCACGGTTTTAGAGGTCCCGGAGGTGAAGCAAGATTAGGAGTCGACGTACTGCTCGACGCTCCTTGGGTGAAAACTTGGAAGTTGTAGTTCCAAGGTATGGCATGGGTATTGGTGACGGGGAGCTAAGGCGGAGTTCGGATAATCATCACTGGTGTAAAGGCTACTGGGGGTGAGAAGGTGATTCTAGGTTTAGAGGTGGAAGCATTTTGGCTGAATCTAGCTGTGTTCACTCCCCCTTCCATCTTTGGCCTTGTCTGGCATCTCAGAACTTTGAGGGACAGTAAGTTCTGAACCTCTTGCATAAACTCTTCACAATTTTGTAGCTGGTGGTTAGCTGCCCCTCCATGATAGGAGCAACCTGCCCCATCTTCAGGTTCTGGTGCTTGAGGGTAGAGATAACCTTCCCTTACTGCCATCCTAAAAATTGCCTCAAAGTGAGGAATCAGATTATCTAGCTTTGAGGTTGACCCTTCTCCGTCAGACTCTATCATATTTACACCATTGCCCGCGTTATGATTAGGCAACGGGTTTGAGGTAACATTGGGGAGGGAACCATTTCCCTCAATCTTTAACCACCCATTTCTAATTAAAGCGTGCACTCTCCCTCTGAGTGCCCCACAGTTGTCAGTTAAATGCCCTTGTGCCCCTCCATGATACTCACAACGGGCGGTGGCATCATACCACCTGGGGTATGGTGGCTGAATTGGGTCTAGGGGAACTGGTACTATCTGATTTATACCGACGAGGTATCGGTAAATTTCGCTGAGTGGGAGGGAAAGGGGTGGATCAGGGTTTCTTGGTGGTCTGGGGTTATTTTGAGGTGGTCTGGGTTGGGTAGGTGGAGGAGGTGGTCTGGGTTGGTAATTTGTAGGTGGTGGATACTGTGGTCGTAGGTGTGGATAATTCGGGAAAGGAGGTGGAATGTTTGCAATGGTTTGGCCATGAGGGAGAGGATATGGCCGGTAGTTATTTTAGGGAAGTGGGGAATAATTATTCTGCCGGGTGATGGAATGCACATCACCCTCCTTTTTCTTGCCAAAACTGGCAGCTTTCTTCGTACGATTCTTAGTCAACTCCTGCAATCATCCCATCCATAAATTAGCTTCTATTCTCTCGCCAACTTGGATAATATCCGAGAAGCTGTTGGAAGTGTTCCCAATCATCAAATTGAAGTAAGGAGCTTTCAACTTCTCAATGAACAAGGAGCATAATTCATTGTCGGTCACTGGAGGATATACTTCTGTAGCCTTTTCTCTCCATCTCTAGGCATATTCCTTGAAGCTTTCCCTATCTCTCTGCATCAGGTTTTGAAGGTCCCTCCTTATGGGGGCCACATCACAGTTAAATTTGTACTGCTTCAAGAATGCATCTGCTAAATCCTTCCAGGAGCGCAGTTTGCTCCTGTCCAACTGAATGCACCATCTCAGGGCTGCTCCGGAGAGGCTCTTGTGGAAGAAATGAATTAGAAGTCTGTCATATTCTGTCAAGGCAGACATTTTGGCAATGTAGGTTGCCAGGTGAATGCGGGGGTCTGAGTTCCCGGTGTACTTATCAAAGTCCGGGATTTTGAACTTGGGCGGCACTACCACGTCTGGTACCAATCTCAGTGACGCGACATCGACCGAACCATACATGTTCAGCCCCTCTATTGCTCTCAATCTCTCCTCTAGAGCAGATAGCTTCTCATTTTCCCTAGTCCTATTTTCTCCTCCTACTGCATGAAATGCTCCCCCAATTGGGAGATGAGGGGTGGAGTGAACTGGAGGAATTAGTAATGAAGGGTATTGGTCAGCATTTGAGACGGTTGGGTAATGGGAGAAAGGTAGGTCATTATTTATGGTAGCCGGATTGACAGTGATTGTCGGATCTGGGATAGGTGACTGAAAGGTAAAAGAGGTTAAAGCCTGATGCGGATCGATTGTTGTAGGTGGTGGGGGAGGTAGTGGTAAGTTAGGTTCTGAAGTGGGTTTATTTTGGGACATCTCCCTCATTAGTCTCATAAGTTCTGAGACCTGGTCTTTCAGCTCGGACACTTGCCCTTGTAGGTTCTGTACTTGTTCCTAGTCTTCCATTATCTTCTTTGTTCGTGATCTTGTTAAGTACACTCGTTTGGGTTGAACCGTGTGCTTGGTCAGACTTGCTTTGTTTGAAGCAATGTTGATTTTCTGTAGGGAAGTAAAAAAACTTTTAATAAATTTTGAATTTCATAAAAAAACTAAAGGTCCTGGTGCGGACAAAGGATACAGTGGCATTTGGGAGCCAAAATGAAGTCTGCAGAAGGATAATTGCATCAATTTTATCATGGCATCGTTCGATAGTTTGACTGTGAATGACTGGATTGAATGCGCATCTATGATACATGTCCATATAGCACATCCAATTTTTCGCATAACCTTGGTGAGGGGGATCCTACGGGAGTCATACTATTCATTCATAATTTTGCTAAACAATGGCCTAAAAATCATTCTGTTAACTGAATAAATCATACACAGCATTCTTTACATCGGTTTAGGCTCAGGGAGGTTCTTTATAATGAGATTACATTTTCTGAGATACTCATATAACCTTTATTCCTATCTGGCGGGATTGAACACTTTCAGAGCATATTCGGATTCAGGTAGGAGTTCTTGTTTTCCTTGTGCTATCATTCGCTCCAGCTGGTCAACATTCTCTTTGAGCTCCTGATATAGAGCAGCTTGTCTTTCTTTTTCCTTTCTTTCCTTAGCACATTCTTTCAGAATATCGTTGATGAGTAGTGCCTATTCCTTCAATTCGAGCTTCTTCTTTTTGTTTTCTTGTTTATACTCTTCTACGAGTATCTCTTGGTATTTCATTTTTTCTTGAAGCTTACTATTCTGTATTTCTACTTCTTTTACCAGAGCTTGGAGAGAGCTTTTTTCCTTTTCCCACCTTGCCTCTTGCTCTTCGAATCCCATCTTTTTGGTTCTTGCCTCTTCCCTGAGTCTTCTTACTTTTCTTTTAAGGTTCTGCTGTTGATCCTCCAACTATTTTATTTGTTCTTGCAGTTGCGAGTTCTCAGTGTTTGTCTTATGTAGTGAGTCAGCCAGATGATTATTAGCTTTCTTCTGATAGGATGTTTCGGCGAGGGTCGCTGTCTTTGAATTTTGTTGAATCTGCAGTTAAGTGTTCTTGGTCCCTGTCAGCCCTCCATTTAAGATAATCGCCCGTGGCACTCGGACCTTTATGCGACCTCTCCATCAGAGTGATGTTTTCCCAAGATTTGCGAGCTATTTTCAACCCTTCCTCTTCCTTGAGCTCATGGTAGAAATGACCTTGGTGGTATTCTTCAATATTGATTCTGAACTGTGTTGAGCCAAACTGTCTTATTACTGATGCCGGAGTGTAACTTGTGTATCCAGTCACTCCAATTAGGGATACCGATTGATTACCTCCCGTGCGGATCAAAATGGATTGGCTTGACGTCCACAATTTCCTCCAGCAGTAGTCGTGGCTATTGAAGCTCAAAATCCGCTCTTGCCACTGTGGCTCATCCTTCGGGCTGATTACTAGTCGGGTCATTTTCTCGATGAGGGGCTGGTCAAGGTACCAAGTTAATCCCTTCGTCTCCACAGGACACATATGACTGATAATCCAGAGATGCAACAATTGAGAACAATACTTAATGGTCCCCTTGCCTTGTTGTCTGCAGTAAGTAAGGGTTAAGAAAGTCTCGGCAAGAATTGCCGGTACTGGATTGACCTGCTATTTCTCCACTACCCAGAACATTTCTACAACACCGCAGGTTATGATTCCGGAAGGTCCAGGGAACAAGATCAGGCCGTAGAATGCTAAAGTGAATATCAATGAAGCTCGATCCCACTGTTCATCTTGGATGCATTGATCTAACCCCTTTTTGAGATAAGTCCAATACCATCCATGCGTGTTTCCTTTGATAGTTTCCCTCGCCTTTGCTTCTTCTGGTGGAATCCCCAGCATACATGTGAACCGTTTCCAGGTTTGCCTATGTTCGAGGTGTAGGTAAATCCGATTCTGTGCCGCATAAGGGATTTCTAGCAATGCTTGATATTCTTCCATAGTGGGAGCAATATCGATGTCATTGAAGGAGAACACCCCAAACTTAGGGTTCCAAACTGGCAACATGGCCTTTAGTGCCGGGACTTGAACTTTAACTCACATCAAGGTTGCAATCCTTCCATATTTCTTCTCAAATTGTGCTTTGACCTGATCGGGAAATGACTTCCAACCATTGGCCAGACCCTCGAGACTGTTCATTCTGACTTCAATCTTGCTCAGGTCTAGTGGAGGTAATGAGCTAGTATCATTTTGTAGGGGTACTGAACTATTTTTGGGCCATGGTTTAGTATTCTGTTCTAATTCAAGAACTTCTTCTGCCGACTGACTCGAGAATGCCATGTTAAAAAAATGATGCTTATCCTTTTACAGACCTTAATTTGGTGATACCTGCGGGATAAACTTGTTAGAAGGATAGATTCAGGTAATCTTGAATTATACTGTTGGCAGAGTGACACCTACACATTTATCAAAGTAGGAAAGTGTGTAGGTTTTCTTAACAGTATGATCCAAGATTACCCTCAAAAATAAGAACTAAATAGAACACAAGAAGAATAGGGTAAGAGTAAGTATGCCCCTTTTGTCCTAAAATAAGGAGAGTCCTAGAACCGGCTGGGTGCAACCTAATTGGGTAGTTCTATCTTATAGGGTAGCTTGCTACGGCTTCCAGCTATCGTGATAGTTTAGCTTAAGGTCTAATTTTCTAAAAGCCACAGGTTCCTAAATTGCCCCTACTGTAAACAGTAGAGCCCCATTCTATTCCCCATGATACTATCGGGAAAGTTCCACAGGTATCACAGTGAATAGAACGAGTTTCAATTTGAGCAGAAGCCTTCACGGATACTAATGGGGTAAAAACCCACGGGTACCACTACATGACCCCCTCCTACTTTCCTAAAAGGGTAAGAAAGCCCGGGTATAGGGCTGAATTGTGTGAGGACATCGTGTGAATGTTCAGTGTATGAAGGGACAACTTTACCTCTTCCCAATATAGGGAAAAAATTTCTCTCTTTTTTTCTTTTAAACGAAAAGCGTTGTAGGAAGTAAAACAAGCAAGACAAGCAAAACAATTAGCAGGAATAACAGTAATTAGCATATAAAATATTACCGAGTGAGCCCACCTAACTATGATTTGATTGGGAAATTAAATCTACTTCTGGACCTCTGGACCTGGGTTAAGTCAAAAGTCCCCAGTGGAGTCGCCAAGCTATCGCAAGGTGTTTTGCGGTCGCCTGGACGAACACTCACCAAAGTGGAAAAGAGTGAGGAGTCACCACTTTAATTTTGAGGGAAATTAAAGAAAATCATTTGCGAAAATAAATTAAAATGAAACCACTTCAAAAACAGAGATTCTAGGTTCAGGGTCCGTAAATGGGTGGGGAAGGTGTTAGGCACCCCACCTCGTCCCTCAATAAGGGTAAGCAGATTTAACTTCACGATAGTTAGGAGGATTTGAATGGAAATGTTAATCCTTTTGACAAAAAGGGATATTTGATTTTTCACTAATTTGGATCACCCAGATACATAAGTAAATGAGACAACATTAGTGAGTTACTGTTGTATATTAGTTTTGTTTGAGAGGCCGTTTTATATATTTATTAGAACTCGTGGCAGATCCTAGTAGCCTTCAGAAGCCTCTGCCGAGCTAAGGGATTCCGTCCTACAGCTAAGGTATTCGCCGAACTTCATAGATTAACTCGTCGAAAGGACGACGAGTATTGGTTCTTCCAGGCGAAGCCACATTGCGGGCTTTTCACCGATCTGCCCTCCTCCTTGAAGAATTGGAAGAACCGCTTCTTCATTCTAAGGAGTAAAATTCCGAACGGCTACGAGGGTTTTCCTTGTAGCTGGCTACACTAAGGCCCGTTGATTCCAAAACGCCTTACCTTGAATAGGGAGGAAGGCCTGATGGTGATGGAGCTAAAAGATCAAGCGGGCAAAGAGAAGTTCTCTTGTTTGGACGCAGTGACTGCCGAACTACATCACTGGACAATGGAATTGATCACTGGCAAAGATCGGGGGCTTCAGCTCTCTGACCTCGGCATCGGTATTTTCTTTATCTCAGATCTTTGGACCTTAGCGATCTCACTGACCTCTTCTTTGTGCAGGTATGGCAAGTGGCGAAGCTTCCAAAGAGAGCCGAAAGCGAAAGAGAGAGATTTCCCGGAAAGTGCAGGAGATGAAGCGTTTCGAGCTACTTCAAACGCCCAGTCATGATCCCAGGGAGACGCAAGGAGGCTCGTCTCAACCCTCGGGTCTGCCAATCATAGAAGTGATCCGATCTCCTCCTCGCCGAGAAGAGCCACCTCTACCTCCTCCAGTCACTTCGAGTGCGAAAGGGGGTCCTTCCCAAACTCCTGTAAGGTCCCTTTCCCGTGGTGCCCAAGTCTTGATCCACTCGCTGGAGAAGAACAGCACGGTTCGAGAAAACCCGGGTTTCGCTAAGGTCTTGGGGTCCTCCATCTGCCTTCGGGAAGATTGGGATAGGCTGTCTCCGGATAATCTTGATGATATCTTGACCAGATCTATGAGCCTGAACGTGGAGTGCTTGGTAAACCAGCACATAGTCTGGGAGAAGGCTCATCGCCTGGGTAAGGAGGTCGAGAAGATGGGTCATGAAGTGGCTTCCCTCCGATCCCAACTCTCATCCACTCAGAACTACATATCTGAAATTGAGGGGCAGATGAAGTTCTACGAGGACAAGCTGGCCGAGCAAGCTCATGTTCTGGCCGAGCGAGATCGCATTCTTGAGGAAGTTCAGGCGCTCCGGGCCGGTAAAGTTGCTCACCTTACTGAAGAGCTCAAAGCAAAAGAGGAAGAGGCGGTAACAAGGGAGGCCAGTGCTTATGTGAATGCTCACAGGGATCTCCTGGCCGAGCTCAAGAAGCGTTATCCCGAGGAGGACTTCTCCTGGATGGTCGACCTGGCCCCCCAAGACGAAGAGGAAAGCAAGGAGGAGGCTGAGGGTGAGAGAGGAAGTGAGCAAAATGTAGATCAGGCTGGAGGTGATCCTCCAGCTGAATGACTTGTACAAATTTTAATATGAAATGAAATTCCCCTTTTATTCAGTGAATGGATGTGATCGGAGAATCTCTAAATTGCTTGAGTATTTGATTGTCTGAGCATATTAAAACAACTAAAAGTGATTATTAGTCTAAGTGTAAGAGATCGGAAAACACAATAAGCATGAGATCGGTAGGGAACCAGCGATAAACGGGACTTGATTAAAATTGGAAATTTGGCTTGAACACTTAAGATCGGGATCATCATTAAACCGGATTGGAACCTTAACTTGATTATTCCTAAACTTTTAAAAGGGAGATCGGCAATAAAACTGGTGACATAAAGATCTAGCGTTGGTTCAATTACGTTTGTCAAGAGAGATCGGGAATGTAATTAACTAGTCAGGAGATTTGACAATTGGTTTGAGAGGTCGGCGAGGCTTTAAATGACATGGGGACTTAGTATTGATTCGATTCCTTCTAAGGAGAGATCGAAAATGTGGTTGTCCGGCAAAGAGAGATCAGAAATGTAATTGGCTGGCAAAGGGAGACTTAGTGCTGGGGATCAGTTTCGAAACTTATTGATTCTGGGGATCGGCCAAAATATGGTGTCGACAGTCGAAGCATATGGAATCCTGGCCATCTTATCTCTTTCTTCAAGTGTCTTTGGAGACATTTCTTTAGAAAGGTGGATACCATGTCTCACTGGTAACAATCCTCTCTTGGAATCAAGCATGTTAAACCTCTTTAACACTTTTTCCAAGTATAGACTTTGGGATAAACCAATTATTCTTTTTGCTCTATCTCTATATATGCGAATCCCAAGAATATAGGTTACCTCCCCTAAGTCCTTCATGGAGAATGTATTTGACAACCATACCTTTATAATTATCAACATAGTTGTGTCATTTGTAACACCCCTAAGTTCAGTAGTGCGTTCTACTGCTCCGGTGACCAGTGTTGTCCGGACAGCTAGGATGCCTAGAACTACACTTCGATATGTGTGAGGAGACATAAAATAATGAAATACAAGAAAAGAAAATACAAGAAAAACAAAGGAAAAATAATAGCAAAGAAATGTAACCAAGTTAAGCGAGCCGGGAACCCTAGCGATGGGTGACCGCACCGGGAAGTCACGGCGTGGACCGTTGACTGGCCCTGGACTGCGGGGACCCCTGGAAAACATTTTTAGGACTTAAATAGACCCTTATTGAAGAATAAATATCATTAGAAAGATCAAAGAAAAATTAAATAATTAGTACAAAGAAAAGTGAGAAATCGAAAAATAGACAAAACCCGGTGTTACCGAAAAATCGGGAATGCAACCCGAACAGGGGCATTATGGTCATTTGACATCCCGAATTGTCTTTTGACCTAAATGTCCATTAAAAATAAATAATATTACACTTAGAAAATAAAATGAAAAATTAAATTGAGGGTACCTAAAGTAAATAGCAAAAATTTATGGGTTTAATGTGGAATAAGTAAAAGTTTCATTAAACAAACATTATCCTAATACTTAGTGGACCACTAAGGGATTTTAAAATGGATTAAATATAATCATAAGTGGGCAGATTACTCCCACTCAAACATCATCTTCCTCATTTAAACCTCCATTGCCGTGAATGAAATTCTCCAAAAAAGCTCCCATGGCCGCCCACCTTCAAGGCTTAAAAATCCCATGATCAAGCCTCCTTTTCCCACACCTAGCTTCATTAAAAATTGTCCCCACATTACAAGGAAGAGTTTGATACCAAAATCAAGAAGTTTAATCAAGGTTTGGCAAGTTCCAATCATAAGGTAAGTTTGTATTTTTGAAGATTACTTTGTTAAGTTTTGTGTGCATGTTATGGGTGTTGGATTTGTGAAGAAAATTTTTGAGCTTGAAGAGTTATTGTTGTGTTCATTTTGGACAGCCATGGAGTCATGTAATTGATGAAATAATTGTGCATATATTTGATGAGAAATGGTGTTGATCATGATGATTTAATAACCTAGTGAATTACTTCATATTTATATGGTGATTTTTGGCACTTGGATGGGAATTGATGAATTGTAGGACAATTTGGTGTTGAAGAAGATTTTCGGCAGCTTGGGGATATTTGAATAAATGTATGTATTCATGGAAGTGTTGGCAGAATATTGACATAGAAGGATTGATGGATATGTATATGAACTTGTTGTGTAAAGAGTATGTAAAAACTAGTAATGTTATGTGTAAGTGTAATGGTATTTGAACTTTGGGAATTAGAGTTATATTTGGTATGTTGAGGATAATTGTAATCTGCCCAAAGTGATGTTAATGTAAAGTAATAGATAGTTGTGGTAATGTACCAAAACAGATTTGGTAGGGAAGTAAACATATTGCAAGGTAAATGTGTGTAATTGATGTGTGTTAAGCAAAGTAACCAAGGGCAGTGTACATTTTAGCCAATAAGTTTAAATGTGTAACCTCAATTGGTATGAGACCAATTGGAGGTGAAACTAGGCACAAAATGTGCCAACTTTCATTGAGAAAACATACCAAAATTCTGCTTGCAAGGTGACCTAAGAAAATGACCAATTCGGATTAGGTGCAATTAGGACCTGAAAAATGACCAATTGGGCAGAAGTGAGTTTTTAGGCCATAACTCACTCAAAACAGGTCCAATTGACCTGAAATTTTAACCATGAATAGTTAAGACCCATACCTACAATTCTTATGAAGACACCAAAACCCAGAAATGACCAGAAGCAAGTCAAAAAGCTTGCACAAGTTCGGGTCCAAAAACTGGCCGAACCAAAGTTGACCAAATTGACCTAAAATTGACCTAATTTGATGCCATTTGACCAGCAATAGTGTAATGACCATAACTTGGTCTACTTAACTCGGATTGACCTGAAATTTTGCCCCGCGTGCAATAAGACATAGATCTACAAGTTTTTAGTTTTGACCGAAACCCGAAAACTGAGGGAACTAGGCCGTCCAGCTAGGTCAAACTAGTATCCCGAAATCCAGCAATTTGCAATGAAATGCAAGAAAACACAATATACATAGAATTGAGTTTGGTAACACGTACCAATCCTAAAACATTATCGAATGTGACATATTAAGGACACCAAAACCTAATTTACCTAGAAAATATTGAGGGTCGGTATATTAAGTGATTAAGCAAATAATAGATTTCAGTGAACCACTTAACAAGCATTATCGATAGAGACAATTTAATTTAGTACTGAAACACTTTAAATTGTGTTTCTCAGTTAGTAAAGACTCAGGGAAAGGGAAGGAAACACTGAGTCCAGACTCAGAGACACCATCGAGGTTTGTGCACAACTAGTTTTTAACTGATTTTATTTTGAATATTTCATATGATTAAATGACATATTTTTCTTATGTATTATGTTTAACAAGCATTGGATTTAATTCAATGATTATTGAAAATTGTTATAGTATGTATGAATTCAACTTTGTGAAATGGTATTTCCACAAGTATTAAGCATTGTTATGGATTGAACAAATTATGTTTTGGAAAATTGTGATAGAACATGCTTTGAATTGTGAAGGTAATTTTCATGGAAAAATGCAAATTTATGATTTGAATTGTGATGAGCATAAAAATTATTGGATATTAGAATTGACTTTGAATTGAATTATATTGTGATTTATGCTCACTAAATGGATTGTAATATTGTTTTATATCTCACTATAGATGCTTGACTAGGTTATTACCCGTCTCTCTCATTTGTTGAGAAAACAATGGAGTTAGTTGTGTTTTGATTACCATGGCACGTGCACAGGCTTAGATTTTCCTCTGATTTGAGGTTAGATCTAAGTTTATTTTATCGTTATGGCCCTTGCAGAAGATTCATTATTGTGATGGTACTGTGCACGATGATTCGACCTCCCCGACCATAGGGAGTTAGAATCTGATTCGACCTCCCCGACCATAGGGAGTTAGAATCACATCGAATATGGCCCTTTCGGATTAGTCTTGCATGGTTAGTGAGATAAAGAATGATTTTTGAGATAAAGAATGAGTTTTGAGATACAGTATGATTTTTGAGATACAGTATGATTTTTGAAATACATAATGATTTTTGAGATACAGAATGGCTTTTGAATGGTAAGGAATTTTGATTTCAATTATGGTTTATGTATAATTGATTTTATTAGAATTATTTAAATGGATAGTCATGATTTGATAAATTGAATTTTATGATCAAAGTCATTTATACAAATGATTTACATTATTGGCAATGAATATTTTGAGTTGTGGAATTTGATGAGTATTCAGATTTCCAAATTATTTACTGTAAATTTTGTCAATGTATATTGTACTATGTTTTAAATTATAGTTGTGCACCACTGAGTTCACCACTCAGCGATAGCTTTGTATGCTGTCGCAGGTAAGAAGAGCATAGAGCAGTAAGTAAATTTCCTTGAAGATATATTCAGATCAGCTCCAGGTATATCATAGGTATACCCATGTACACAGGTTTTGATGTATGCATGTAATAATATGTATGTAAATTATTTGAGCAGTTGTATAAAAACTCTTGTAAAATATTTTGGTATGTAATTAAATGTAAATTATTGTAAATGTAAATTTGAGATTTCATTTACTTGAATAGTTTTGTATTATATTTCTTGTATCTCAGTCTTTGAAAAATTACTGTGGATTTGAGTTTGAGAAAAATGTTGTGTTGAGAAATATGTTGGAGTTGAGATTTGCAAATACATATTGAAGTGCTTTTTACAGGTTTTCTGAAGAACTGTTTTATCCAAAATACAGATGGCACTCTGCCAAAATTTTTACAGAAACTCCAAATAAGTCAAATGTGTCAGTTCTATCACTTCAGTTCAAAAAGGTTTTTCACACCTGTAAATAGTGCTCACCACTGTAAAAGAAGTAAGAAAAGTTTTTAAAATCTTTTGTAGTGTATTTAATGGGTTATCAGTAGACGGAGTTGGTAATTCATTAGGTATAATACGGGATCATGTTATGCCTTATAGAGGGGTAGGGTGTGACATGTTTTAGTGGTATCAGAGCAATAGTTTTAAAGTAAATTTCGAACTGTGAATTTGAAATCTTTTTGTCGGTAACTACGACTGCTCAAATGTTTGATGCATATAGTACATTTACATCATAAATATGAACTAATGGAGAGGAATCTCCTTATGTTGGTTGTACAGGAATAGAAAATCTTGTGAAGAGATATGGAAGAGAAGAATGAGATAATAGAACAGTCTGTGATGGCAGAAGAACAAGCTGAGGCCCCAGCTCCACAAAACGTCGAAGGCCCGATCATACAGCTTTACAGACAAATTACTGCACAAATGGCCCAGCAAATAGCCACTTTCTTCCAACAAATGGCTGATAATCTGTCAGCCCAAGCCCAAGTACAGACCCAACCCCCACAAGGGCAACATGAAATAAAAAAGAGGGAGAAACCTATGGGTCAGAGCTCGAACAGTAATTTGAGAAAGAGAAAAGAATTTGAGGAACCCCGAGCTCAGGGATACGATTGAGGTGGATCATTAAGACAGAGACCACCAAGGTCCAGTCGTCGAACAACTAGAAGTTCCTACCCTTCCCGCCTATGTGAAACTTGTAGAAGATATCATGGTGGGATATGCTATATGTCACACCTTACCCCTCTGTAAGGCATAACATGATCCCGTAGAATACCTAATGAACTACTGAACTTCACCTACCGATAACTCATTAAGTACCCTACAAGGGATTTTAAAACAATTTTCTTATCTTTGACAAGTGGTGAGCATTTCTAATAAGTATTTAAAACATTTAGTTGAAATTAAAACTAATTAATATTTTTGGCCATTTTAGTTTTCCGCAAATCTTATAAAAATTTTGACAGAGTTTCCTCTGTATTTTGAGAAAACCGTTCTTCAAATACCTGAAATAAAAGCACTTCCAATAATTATCTAACCACTGCTTCAAATTCATACTCAATCTCAACCAATTTCTCAAAATTCACAAGTTCAAAAATTCTCAAAATACTGTCCATCAATATCATTTATTCATATTCCATTCAAGATAAACAATTTATATATTCATCATACTAAAATTTACATTCAAAAAGTTCAAATTAAAATTTATTACAACTTTTATACAAACTTTGTACAAGCTGCTCAAGACCCATGTACATGTCCATACATTTATGTGCAATATATACATCAAAAGAAATATTTACAGTTAGGGTATAAATTATACCCGAAGACTTCAAGCTGATGACTTCACACACCTCAGCAGCTCAGTCTGCTGCTCCTCTAGTCTCTGTATCTGCGACAGCAATAAAAGCTATCGCTGAGTACTAGGACTCAGTGGTGCACAATATACTAAAATAATCTTTATGCAAAACTTAAAGCACATTCATTCAAAAATTTGACTAAACATGAAAATTAAATACAATCATGCATTGTAAGATTTTACATGTAAACCAAGTTTATTTCAAAGTATCAAAACACATTTCATAAAACCCACAGTTAGATCACGCCATTCGAAACAAATAGAATCTCAATAGCCAGAGGCTAAAGAGAAATCACATGAATCTCAATAGCCAGAGGATAAAGAGAAATAATATCACATGATAGGTAGCTCAAATATATGGATATCCATTCACATCCTCTTCTACTGGCACACCTCAACACTTCTCCAGAGAAGGAATCAAAATTCAAAACTAATTACCCCCACTAGTCGTGCTAGTGAGGTGTTCAAATATATGGTCATGACACTGTGGTTTCAAAACTTATCTTAACAATTTGTTAAACATTGTCATTTCAAATATACACAATAACTTTCACAATTTAAATCAAACATCATAAAAATGCTATAATCCAATATTTCACATTATTCAAAACATTAGGCAAAAGATGATTATAAAAGTATATGTTGTGCACAAACCTCAAACGAGTCGCCTGTTGGCCTTGACTCGACTCCTCGGGTTCTGTCCCGGTATTCTTTTCCACTGAAACATGAAATTTTCCAATGTTTCAGTACTAAAACTTAAAATAAATCCAAAATAAACTTAACTTCACATTTACCTAGCTCTAACGTGTTAAATTCGACGTTCTCGAAATTTTGTGTTTCGGGTTACTATTCACTGCACTATTCAAGTCAAATTATTGACTTTCTAAGGCTTAATGGGTATGGGAACTCCAAATTCACCCACATACCACATTTTGGTCACCAAAATTGTTGGTTTTGGTCATTTGTTTAAAGCTTAGGTCATTTTGGCAAAATTGCCAATTTTCGGTTTTGGTTCTCCGAAGTTGTACTGTTCCATTGGTCGATCTACTGTTGGAATTTGACAAAACTTCCTTCATAGAAAATGTTCCTTATTGTCTTAAGTGTATTCTCATTTTTGGATCACCCCAATCGGAGTTTTGTAGCTCAAGTTATGGCCAAAATAAGTTTACTGTTCACATGTACTGTTCATACTGAGATTTTAGTGCTGGCAGATTTTTGGTCCAACTTTGGTTAATAATTTGACCAAGTTAAGTTCATAATTTGGTCTCACTTTCTTCATATGAAATGTTGTACTATGTCTTAGGTTTCCATCGGTTCAAGAATCGCCTAAATCCGAGTTTTCTAGAGAGAGTTATAGCCATCCAAACATTGCTGCTCAATGAAAATTCTGCAGAATCTCAGTACAGTAAATTTAACTTTGCTCAATGATTTGAATGAGTTAATGGCCTAATTTGGGTTGGTGTTCTTCATGAAAGTTTTAGGTCTATATCATATCTAATTGATGGTAAAATTTCAGGTCAATTTGACCTACCTAGCTCGAGTTATGACCAAATGAACAGTTACTGTTCATTTGGTCAGTTTAGTGCAGTGGCAGCCTGCTATCAATTCACTTTGGTCAATTGTTTCACCAAGTTTTGGTCAGTTTTTGGCCATGGTTCCTTAATGAAAATTGTGCTCTTTTATGTCTATTTTCATCTCCAATTGGTGGCATATCAATTGGACTTGTAAAATTTGAGTTTTGGTCCTTCAAATTGGGTTTGGTCATGCTGCATTTACCTCCGAATTTAGTTTTCATTCCTATCATTCCCACACAAGTTATTTGGTCATAATTGACCATTATTTCACTTCACAATAGGTCCAACATGTCATTTATGCATTTCTCCAAATTTTGGTTCATAAACCCTAGCATTGAAACCCTAATCTCACTAACTCTTGCATTTAACTACTTCTAATGATTTTAATGTTAATCATTTAACTAAGTAAGGTTTCTAAACTCATTCAATTGCATCATATTCATGCAAACCATACTCCTCTCAAGCTGCCCCAAAATTCAGTTTGTTCTTCCCCACATTTTTTTTTATTTTAAGGTTATTTACAAGCTCTTAATGCCATATAAACACTAATTAAACAAAGAAAAATTAAGGCTTGTATTACCAACCTTGAGCAGAATTTTCTTCCTCCTTTTCTTCAAATTTTCCTTCTTTCTTTCTTGCTCAATCCTTTTCTCAAGTTGCCTAGATAAGCTTTAACTATGGTGGCTAATTTTTCTATGGTGGAATTAGGGATTTGATCAAGCTCAAAATGAGCTTTAATGGAGGTTTTGGGTGAGGGAGAGGGTGGGAGTGAGAGTCACGTTTTTTATGAAGAAGATGACTTTATTATATTTTTTTTTTCTTTTCTTTTCTTTTCTTTTATGTCTTAGGAAGACCAAAATTCCCAAATTAATAAAATAAATCAATTAAGCCTTTATGACATCATGCATGATGTCATCACTTTGACTTTTCCATCTTCTTTCTTTTTTTTATTTATTTTTCTATTAGTTCTTTAATTTAATTCTCAATTCCGAAATTTTCTTTTCTCCGATTTTATTTGTGATTAGGTCGAGTCACTCTCGGTCAATTGACCAAATCGCCCCTCGCCGGTTCATCCCGGTTTGCAAATAATCCAATATTTCTTCTGGCTCCCTGACCTAATTATTTGACTGACTTAACAGTTCTTTTTTGTGATTTTCTCTTTTCCACTGTGTCCATAAGGGTCCTAAGGACCGCAGCGTCACTTTTTACGGTTCGAAATTTGAGTTTAAAACGATTTCGCAGTCGTTCCCGAGGAGGTCACTCATCGCTGTGACTCTCGGCTCGTTTAACCTCTTATGTTCTGTTTTTCTTATTTATAGTTAACTAATTAAACATTACTAATTATTTGTGTTTATGGCTTCTCATGTTGTCTTAAGTGTTGCCCTAATCCCATTAATTGTCCGGACCGACACCGGTCACCGGAACAGTGAAATCTACCAGGCTATGCAACGAGGGTGTTACACTATAAGACCTCTGGAGCTTGCTACAATTGTGGAAAACTTGGACACTTTGCTAAAGATTGTACTAAACCACCTCGATCTGCTCTCCAGAGTTCACAGACCGTCAGTCAGAGTCAAGATAGAAATAGAGTTAGTACTCCTCACCACTATAACACAGTGAATCAACCTGAATATGGTAGTGCACCAGTCAGAGCGTCCACTGTGCGCCAAGGAGAAAGAGCATAAACTTCAGATGTAGCTGCTGGTAAGTTCTTAATTTTTGAAAGAAATAATTAGTTATTATTTGATCCCAGCACTACTTAGTTGTGTGTTAGTGTCAGAACTATATGTTCTGTTGTTATTCCTTTACATGGGAATGAATTTTGATGTATTAGTGACTAGTCTTTTAGGATAATAATTGTAATAACAAGTATGATTGACATTAATTTTGGAAGAATTGTTAGTTAAAAGTATTTTCTAACATACCATAAATTATAAGGCTAATTGGCAAGCCTACTTAATGTAAGGCAAGAGGACCTAAAAGTAAGTTACAGTAATAGAATTGCTCTAGATGAGGGCAAAGATGTTACTGTTAGTAATTGTCAAGGGATATTGTAATCAGAATCGATTTAGGATATTAGTGGATTCGAGAAAGATAAGATGTTAAAAAACCTAGTCCATGAGGTTATAATGTAGTGACTATATAATGTTCTCAATGTTTGTATTGTAAGCTGCAGATTACAGTACCGACACGGGATTATTGTGTAAAGCTACGTGCTTCCTCGTGGTACAATAAATTAAGAATATTTGTAAGTAATCTATAATCGACACAGTTGCGCCCGAATAAAGTACTATTACTAGAAATAAATGTGAAAATTTTAGTCAGAAATTTAAAACTTCAGAACTAGCCTATCAAACGACTACACTTGTAAGGTAGCTAGAGTCAGTGACTCGATTACATTAATGTGAATTACCTGTACCCCAGTAATTGCTATAAGTTTAGAGATATCAGTACGACTTATCATCCTCAGACGGATGGACAGTCGAAACAAGTGATTCAGGTAAATTTTGAAACTCATTGAGTTTCTATAAATAATGAAATGAAATGATAATAATAACCTGTAAAATGGAATAAACCCTCGAGAATATACTGAGAACTTCTGTCCTTGAATCCGAGGGAGATGGGACTGATACATGCCACTAACAGAATTTTTATACAGTAATAAGTGTCAAGCTAGCATACAAACGGCACCCTATGAAACATTGTAAGGGAATGGATAACTATGGATTTGTGATGAAACTTCTGAAGACACAGAATAGTCATGATGCAGTATAGGTTATAGTTGACAGACTAACCAAGTCTAATCACTCTTTGCCAGTCCGAATGGACTATAGCCTAGAAAGATTGGCCAGATTGTACATATATGAGATTGTAAAATTACATGGAGTGCCAGTATCAATTGTGTCTGACAGAGATCCTAGGTTCACTTCTAGATTCTAGGGTAGTCTTCAGAGAGCCCTAAGAACTAGATTGAACTTCAGTACAGCATTCCACCCACAGACAGATGGCCAGTCTGAAAGGGTAATTCAGATATTGGAGGATATGCTACGGGCTTGTGTGATTGAATTTGAAGGTAGTTGGGATACACACTTTCCTTTGATTGAGTTTTTTTATAACAACAGCTACCAATCAAGCATTGGGATACCTCCATATGAAGCTTTGTATGGCAGAAAGTGCAGAACTCCCTTATGTTGGGATGAAGTAGGTGAAAGGAAGATGATTGGGCCAGAAATTGTTCAGTAGACAGAGGAAAATATTAGATTGATCAGAGATAGACTCAAGGCTACATCAGATCGTCAGAAGTCCTATGTTGATCTGAAAAGAAGAGATATTGAGTATGCAGTGGGTGATAAGGTATTCCTCAAAGTTTCTCCTTGGAAGAGGATTATGAGATTTGGCAGAAAGGGGAAACTGAGTCCTCATTTCATCGGACCATATGAGGTTCTGGAAAGAGTGAGTCCTTTGACATATCGGTTGGCATTACCTCCAGAGCTAGCAAGGATACACAGTGTCTTTCCATGTGTCCATGTTAAGGAGGTACAGATCAGACCCATCTAATGTACTATCAGTTGAAGAGATTGAGGTAAATCCAGACCTCTCATATGATGAAGAACCCATACAAATTATGGCATATGAGGTGAAGCAGCTGAGGAACAAACAGATACACCTAGTTAAAGTGCTGTGGAACCATCATTCAGGCCAGGAAGCTACTTGGGAACATGAAGAGGATATGAGGAGACAGCACCCACAGCTGTTCAGAGACTAATACCAGGTAAAATTTTGAGACGAAATTTATTTAAGGGGGGGAGAATTGTAACACCCCTAAGTTCAGTAGTGCGTTCTACTGCTCCGGTGACCAGTGTTGTCCGGACAGCTAGGATGCCTAGAACTACACTTCGATATGTGTGAGGAGACATAAAATAATGAAATACAAGAAAAGAAAATACAAGAAAAACAAAGAAAAGTTAATAGCAAAGAAATGTAACCAAGTTAAGCGAGCCGGGAACCCTAGCGATGGGTGATCAGACCGAAGTCACGGCGTGGACCGTTGGATCTGCCTCGGATCATGGGAACCCTCGAAAACATTTTTAGGACTTAAATAGACCCTTATTGAAGAATAAATATCATTAGAAAGATCAAAGAAAAATTAAATAATTAGTACAAAGAAAAGTGAGAAATCGAAAATGCATAAAACCCAAGTTACCGAAAAATCATGAATACAACACGAACAGGTTCATTATGGTCATTTGACATCCCGAATTGTCTTTTGACCTAAATGTCCATTAAAAATAAATAATATTACACTTAGAAAATAAAATGAAAAATTAAATTGAGGGTACCTAAAGTAAATAGCAAAAATTTATGGGTTTAATGTGGAATAAGTAAAAGTTTCATTAAACAAACATTATCCTAATACTTAGTGGACCACTAAGGGATTTTAAAATGGATTAAATATAATCATAAGTGGGCAGATTACTCCCACTCAAACATCATCTTCCTCATTTAAACCTCCATTGCCGTGAATGAAATTCTCCAAAAAAGCTCCCATGGCCGCCCACCTTCAAGGCTTAAAAATCCCATGATCAAGCCTCCTTTTCCCACACCTAGCTTCGTTAAAAATTGTCCCCACATCACAAGGAAGAGTTTGATACCAAAATCAAGAAGTTTAATCAAGGTTTGGCAAGTTCCAATCATAAGGTAAGTTTGTATTTTTGAAGATTACTTTGTTAAGTTTTGTGTGCATGTTATGGGTGTTGGATTTGTGAAGAAAATTTTTGAGTTTGAAGAGTTATTGTTGTGTTCATTTTGGACAGCCATGGAGTCATGTAATTGATGAAATAATTGTGCATATATTTGATGAGAAATGGTGTTGATCATGATGATTTAATAACCTAGTGAATTACTTCATATTTATATGGTGATTTTTGGCACTTGGATGGGAATTGATGAATTGTAGGACAATTTGGTGTTGAAGAAGATTTTCGGCAGCTTGGGGACACTTGAATAAATGTATGTATTCATGGAAGTGTTGGCAGAATATTGACATAGAAGGATTGATGGATATGTATATGAACTTGTTGTGTAAAGAGTATGTAAAAACTAGTAATGTTATGTGTAAGTGTAATGGTATTTGAACTTTGGGAATTAGAGTTATATTTGGTATGTTGAGGATAATTGTAATCTGCCCAAAGTGATGTTAATGTAAAGTAATATATAGTTGTGGTAATGTACCAAAACAGATTTGGTAGGGAAGTAAACATATTGCAAGGTAAATGTGTGTAATTGATGTGTGTTAAGCAAAGTAACCAAGGGCAGTGTACATTTTAGCCAATAAGTTTAAATGTGTAACCTCAATTGGTATGAGACCAATTGGAGGTGAAACTAGGCACAAAATGTGCCAACTTTCATTGAGAAAACATACCAAAATTCTGCTTGCAAGGTGACCTAAGAAAATGACCAATTCGGATTAGGTGCAATTAGGACCTGAAAAATGACCAATTGGGCAGCAGTGAGTTTTTAGGCCATAACTCACTCAAAACAGGTCCAATTGACCTGAAATTTTAACCATTAATATTTAAGACCCATACCTACAAGTCTTATGAAGACACCAAAACCCAGAAATGACCAGAAGCAAGTCAAAAAGCTTGCACAAGTTCGGGTCCAAAAATTGACCGAACCAAAGTTGACCAAATTGACCTAATTTGATGCCATTTGACCAGCAATAGTGTAATGTCCATAACTTGGTCTACTTAACTCGGATTGACCTGAAAGTTTTCCCCACTTGCAATAAGACATAGATCTACAAGTTTTTAGTTTTGACCGAAACCCGAAAACTGAGGGAACTAGGCCGTCCGGCTAGGTCAAACTAGTATCCCGAAATCCAGCAATTTGCAATGAAATGCAAGAAAACACAATATAAATAGAATTGAGTTTGGTAACACGTACCAATCCTAAAACATTATCGAATGTGACATATTAAGGACACCAAAACCTAATTTACCTAGAAAATATTGAGGGTCGGTATATTAAGTGATTAAGCAAATAATAGATTTCAGTGAACCACTTAACAAGCATTATCGATAGAGACAATTTAATTTAGTACTGAAACACTTTAAATTGTGTTTCTCAGTTAGTAAAGACTCAGGGAAAGGGAAGGAAACACTGAGTCCAGACCAGGAGGCAGTCATCAGAGGTTTGTGCACAACTAGTTTTTAACTGATTTTATTTTGAATATTTCATATGATTAAATGACATATTTTTCTTATGTATTATGTTTAACAAGCATTGGATTTAATTCAATGATTATTGAAAATTGTTATAGTATGTATGAATTCAACTTTGTGAAATGATATTTCCACAAGTATTAAGCATTGTTATGGATTGAACAAATTATGTTTTGGAAAATTGTGATAGAACATGCTTTGAATTGTGAAGGTAATTTTCATGGAAAAATGCAAATTTATTATTTGAATTGTGATGACCATAAAAATTATTGGTTATTAGAATTGACTTTGAATCGAATTATATTGTGATTTATGCTCACTAAGTGGATTATAATATTGTTTTATATCTCACTATAGATGCTTGGCTAGGTTATTACCCGTCTCTCTCATTTGTTGAGAAAACAATGGAGTTAGTTGTGTTTTGATTACCATGGTACGTGCACAGGCTTAGATTTTCCTCTGATTTGAGGTTAGATCTAAGTTTATTTTATCGTTATGGCCCTTGCGGAAGATTCATTATTGTGATGGTACTGTGCACGATGATTCGACCTCCCCGACCATAGGGAGTTAGAATCTGATTCGACCTCCCCGACCATAGGGAGTTAGAATCACATTGAATATGGCCCTTTCGGATTAGTCTTGCATGGTTAGTGAGATAAAGAATGATTTTTGAGATAAAGAATGAGTTTTGAGATACAGTATGATTTTTGAGATACAGTATGATTTTTGAAATACATAATGATTTTTGAGATACAGAATGGCTTTTGAATGGTAAGGAATTTTGATTTCAATTATGGTTTATGTATAATTGATTTCGTTAGAATTATTTAAATGGATAGTCATGATTTGATAAATTGAATTTTGTGATCAAAGTCATTTATACAAATGATTTAGATTATTGGCAATGAATATTTTGAGTTGTGGAATTTGATGAGTATTCAGATTTCCAAATTATTTACTGTAAATTTTGTCAATGTATATTGTACTATGTTTTAAATTATAGTTGTGCACCACTGAGTTCACCACTCAGCGATAGCTTTGTATGCTGTCGCAGGTAAGAAGAGCATAGAGTAGTAAGTAAATTTCCTTGAAGATATATTCAGATCAGCTCCAGGTATATCATAGGTATACCCATGTACACAGGTTTTGATGTATGCATGTAATAATTTGTATGTAAATTATTTGAGCAGTTGTATAAAAACTCTTGTAAAATATTTTGGTATGTAATTAAATGTAAATTATTGTAAATGTGAATTTGAGATTTCATTTACTTGAATAGTTTTGTATTATATTTCTTGTATCTCAGTCTTTGAAAAATTACTGTGGATTTGAGTTTGAGAAAAATGTTGTGTTGAGAAATATGTTGGAGTTGAGATTTGCAAATACATATTGAAGTGTTTTTTACAGGTTTTCTGAAGAACTGTTTTATCCAAAATACAGATGGCACTCTGCCAAAATTTTTACAGAAACTCCAAATAAGTCAAATGTGTCAGTTCTATCACTTCAGTTCAAAAAGGTTTTTCACACCTGTAAATAGTGCTCACCACTGTAAAAGAAGTAAGAAAAGTTTTTAAAATCCCTTGTAGTGTATTTAATGGGTTATCAGTAGACGGAGTTGGTAATTCATTAGGTATACTACGGGATCATGTTATGCCTTACAGAGGGGTAGGGTGTGACATCATTACCCATCAACAGTATGTCATCCACATATAAGACAAGGAAAGTAATAACACTGTCACTAACCTTCTTATATACACATGGCTCATCCTCATTTTTGATAAAACCAAAGGATTTAATGGCTTCATCAAAATGGATGTTCCAACTCCTCGAAGCTTGTTTCAACCCATAAATGGATCGCTTTAGCTTGCATACCTTGGAACCATCTTGGGATTCAAAACCCCTAGGTTGTTCCATGAAAATGTTTTCTTCAATGTATCCATTGAGAAAAGCTGTTTTGACATCCATCTGCCAAATCTCATAATCATAGTATGCAGCTATTACTAATAAAATCCTAATTGATTTAAGCATGGCAACAGGCGAGAAAGTCTCCTCATAGTCGACTCCTTGCCTTTGGCGAAACCCTTTCGCTACTAGCCTTGCCTTATAGGTCTCTACCTTTCCATCAGAACCAATTTTCTTCTTGAAAACCCATTTGTTCCCTATAGGTACAATACCTTCAGGTGGGTCAATAAGATCCCAAACTTGATTCTTATACATGGAATCAATCTCGGATTTCATAGCATCAATCCATTTTGAAGAGTCTATATCTGATATAGCTTCTTCATAGGTAAGTGGATCATCTCCATGATCTACTTCTTCATGAGTAGACAACTCTTGTTCTTCTTCATGAAGGAAACCATATCTCACTGGTGGGTGAGATACCCAGTTGTTCTACGAGGAACAAATTGTAGATGTTTCATCAATGGGTATAGGTTGACTAGATGGATCTATATCCATCTGATCTGTTGATTGGTCAGAATTCTCCAATTCTAACTCTATTTGCCTTCCTTTGCCTCCTTCTTGAACAAACTGTTGTTCAAGAAATGTGGCATCTCTACTTATCACAACCTTTTATAAAGTAGGCAAATAAAAATAATATCCAAAACTATCTTTTGGATATCCAACAAATTGACCTTTTTCTGATCTGGTCTCCAATTTATCAGTGTTCAGCTTTTTGATATAAGCTGGACAACCCCAAATCTTAACATGCTTAAGACTTGGTTTTCTTCCATGCCATATCTCATAAGGTGTGGAAGAAACTGATTTTGATAGAATCCTATTCAGAATATACAAAGCTGATTCTAATGCAAATCCTCAAAAGAAGATTAGCATATCAGTATAGCTCATCATACTACGTACCATATCCAACAGGGTACGATTTCTCCTTTCAGATACACCATTCAGCTGTGGCGTTCTTGGAGGAGTCAGCTGAGAAACAATGCCATGCTCTCTCAAGTATTCATCAAATTCAGTACTCAAATATTCACCTCCACGATCTGATCAAAGAGCTTTAATACTCTTTCCTATTTGATTTTCTACTTCAGATTTAAATTCTTTGAACTTTTCAAAGGATTCATGTTTGTATTTCATCAAATACAAATACTCAAACCTTGATTTATCATCAGTAAAGGTAATAAAGTAATGAAAACCGCCTCTAGCTATTTCCTTGAATGAACCACATACATCACTATGTATTAGCTCCAAAATATTTTCAGCCCTTAGCCCTTGTCCAACGAAGGGTGATCTAGTCATTTTGCCCTGAAGGCAAGATTCACAAGTTTGAGTAGGCTCAAAGCCCAATGAGGATAGAATCCCCATTTTCTCCAATTTTGCAATCCTATCTTCTGCAACATGACATAACCCTAAGTACCAAATATATTTTGAATTTGAGTTGGTTTTCACCATGGCATTGCAATCATTTAGATTGCTATGCTCTGGCCAGTGGAAACACTTTCTTACTGGCAATGAAAACACTTTCCTCTTGGCAATGGAAACACTTTCCTGTTGGCAGTGGAAACACTTTCCTTTGCCTTTGTCAGCTTTGGTCTTCCTTTTCTGTGTAGCTATTTTCTTAAAAGGATCAGGAATCTGAGATTTCTTTTTCTTATTGCCCTTATTCTTATTGGACTTTCCAGTAGAAGAAGATGCAATTAAAGCTACCTCTTTTCCTTTATTGCCCAGCATATTCTTTTGGGCAATAACCAGCATGTTGAGTAAACCAGCTAAGATGCATTCCTGTTGAGTCATATGAAAATTTGTAACAAAAATCCCAAAAGACTCAGGAAGGGACTGAAGGATCAAATCCATATGTAGTTGGAAATCCATGTTGAAGTCAAGATGTTCCAACTGCTCAATCAGCCGAATCATTTCATTCATTCATTTTACAAGAGTTGCTGAAGGAGTACATAATCAACACTTGATCTTGAATTCCTCCCACTGGTCCCACCAATGCTCTTGACCTCCTTGAACTTCTTGCAATCCAATATTACATAGTAATCCTTGGCATACCAAGGCGAATTTACAAGAACTTAAATAAATGAAATTACAATCCAAAAATTATTACAAACTTAATAATAAATTAATCAATTTACAATCCCAAAGAAACATAAAAGAAATAAATCCAATCACATTGGTCTTTTATAGTCCATGATCATCCATCATGCATATCACTATTTAACAATTAAATAAAACATACATACTTAAATTAAATTGAATATCTCATATTCAACTTAAAAATCCAGATTTAAATATGATTCAAATAAATTTAAAAATTCAGATTTGAATCTCATTCAAACAAATTTAAAAATTCAGATTTGAATCACATTCAAACAACTTTAAAAATTCAGATTTGAATCACATTCAAACATTTTTTAAAAAATCAGATTTGAATCACATTCAAACATTTTTTTAAAAATCAGATCTGAATTTTATTCAATCAATTTTAAAAAATCAGATTTAAATATGATTCAAACAACTTTAAAAATTTAGATTTGAATCACATTAAAAAAACTTTTAAAATTCAGATTTGAATCACATTCAAACAATTTTTAAAATTATGATTTGAATCATAATTTAATTGTGTGATAAAAATTCTAATTAAACAATTTACTTAGACTTAAAATGGATCTTAGATCATACAACAATTGCACATTCACCATCCATTTACCTTTGCACACCATTGTGGTGCATCAACCATGGGCACCATGGTGTTCATCATTTGTGCCGGTACCTTGGCTTTGCAACCAGCAATGAACTTTTGATCTCATGATCAAACACACAATTAAATCATATAAACATCAATCTAAATGGCAAATACCCCCCTTATGGGACTCAGCGTCCTCGCTGAGGTTTCTCCCACCATCGCTCAAGGTTGCACGCGGAGCGGCTCTGATACCACAAATGTAATGGCCCGGCCCACTAGTGATATTGTCCGCTCTAGGCTGAAGCCCTCATGGTTTTAAAACGAGTCACTAAGGGTTACGAACCACCAACTTATAAACCCAGTATCTCTCTCGTGTTTTGTCGATGTGGGATTTGCCTTAGGGTGTTACATGGGATCTCGTCGAATTGCCTAAAGGGTCTAAATAAGTTAGGTTTAAATGGGTCTTTAAGATTACGCATGACTCAAATGGCAAATCAAATGATATAAAGCAAGATTTGTTGCTAAGAGGTTTGCTTAGAAGGATGGTATTGACTATAAAGAAATGCTTTAACCATTCTAAAAGAAAGACTCATTAATAATTGTTATGGCATTAGTGGCTTATTATGACTAAGAGTTACACCAAATGAATGTGAAACAACCTTTTACTTGAAGGTTGTATGGTGTGTAAACTTAGGAAATTAATATACGAACTTAAGCAAGCTTCCTGTCAATGGTATATTAAGTTTAATGATACCATAAATTCTTTTGATTTTAAAGAAAACATCATTAATCAATGTATATATCTAATGATTAATGGAAGTAAGTTCATTTTCTTAATTTTATTTTCTTAATTCAGTTCGTTGATAATATCTCACTTGCTACAAATGATTTGAGCATACTACGTGAGATTAAATATTTTCTCTCAAAATATTTTTAAATAAAAGATATGGGTGAGGCATCCTTTGTGATTGGAATAGAAATTTTCTATAATAGATCATAAGGACTATTAGGATTGTCTTAGAAATCCTATATTAATAGAATTCTAGAAAGATTTAATATGTATAAATGTTCAGTAAGAATTGTTCCCATACAAAAAGGGGATAAATTTAATTTTAATCAATGTCCAAAGAATGATGTGGAATGTAAAGAAGTGGATTTCTTATGCTTCAGTTGTGCGCAGTTTGATGTATTCTCAAACCTGCACAAGACCTGACATTAGCTTTGCCATTAGAATGCTTGGCAAATATCAAAGCAATCCTGGAATTCATAACTAGAAAGTTACAAAGGAAGTTTTATGATACCTGTATCGAGCTAAAGATTAAATGGTCACTATAAGTGGTTGGATACTCAAATTCAGATTTTGATAGAAGTGTTAACAGTAGACAGTGTACCTTTGGCCACTTGTTCCTATTACTTGTAAGGGCAGTATCATGGAACGATGCCAAATTGTCTATTATTGCTTCGTCCATTATGGAAGCAGAATTTGTGGCATGTATTGTAGCCATAATTCATGCATTATAGATGCAGAACTTTGTTTTAGGATTTGGGGTAGCCGACACCATTAGCAATTGAGAATTTATTATGATAATTTTGCAGCAATATTTTTCTCCAAGAATGACAAATATTCCAAAGGTGTCAAACATATGAAATTAAAGTATTTTGCCATTATGGAGAAAGTTCAAAAATGAAAAGTATCGATTAAGCACATTAGTACTAATCTCATGATTGCAGATCCGTTAATTAAGGGTTTACAACTTAAGACATTTAAAAAACATGTATGTAGAATGAGTCTTGGTTGCATTAAATAATGATGCATTGGTTCTAACACTCTGACCTCATTGATGTGTTTTTTTGACACATATTAATAGATTTCCTATTTTGTCATAATTGTGTATACATCATATCTTGAGTAAATATTGACAAGAAAAGTCTTTTTAAGATATTATTGTGAACCATGATGTGTTATGCATATATCTATTATGAACCTACTATACTAAGTTGCTAATGTTATGGTATATGGAAGGGAGTATGTGATCAAACAATATACAACTGCCATAACCCACGCTTAGTAATTTATTATAGCGAGATAATTATGAAGTACATTATTGCAAGTGTAACGACCCAACTAAGGGCCATTACTGGCACTAGGGATCGGGTCAGCTTAAGGCTACCAGAACCCATAGCAAGCCTAAAAACCTGTTTAACATAAAACTCTTTTCATATTAACCAAAATTTAAGCAATTCATATCAATCGCACTTCAACATTTACATTGAAACATAATATATTTTCCTTTAAAAGGGTTCTAAATTTGAACTTTTTTATAGCATTTAAACTAGTTAAAGTGCTACTCTTACATTCATACATAGAAAACAAGAGTATGCTTAAAATTAAGTTAACATCCATAAATAAGGAATTCTATAGCTGTTCCTGTTGCTAGCTCTCCAAGAAGACACTTCTATCCCTCCAACTCTACATCTGGGGTTAGAGGGAAAGGGTAAACTTCAAAGAGCTCAGTGCTAAACAAGCTAGCAATATCTTATTTCCAATGTACCTGACTCATACAGAGACTCCTTAGGACTTTCACTGAAATACATAACATATCCAATGTGCCTAGCTCATAAAGAAGCTCCTTAGGTCTTCCTCTTTCATATCAGTGAGTCTTACCACATCATATCATATCATGCATGATCATAAACATAAAACATAACTGTTTCATAGCGGAAACTAGTGGGTTGCCCAACATCCATCGGGCATTAATAGTAATTATGCACAAATGCAATATATTCGTGTTCTAGATACATACATCCTGATAAGTAATGAAATGATGCATGGGAATGATTATGATTTCAATTAAATAAGTTTTCATTCGTTAAGGTTAGCATTACTCACCTCTTGCAGTCTGTCAACCACCCGACATGAATGGTAATTATCCTTGGATCCTTAGCTTCTTAAGTCCCTCAAGTCTGATCCTATAAACATCGGACCCTAAAGATCCTAGAAGCTTCTCCATACTATGAAAAACATGAAAAACACAAGTTTATATCATTAAATTCAAAAATTTTCACCTAGGGTCACATGCATCATGCAAGATTTATTTTTATCTATTTGGTTTCAATGATAAACAACATATTAAAACTCTTTTAATATGTTTTTGGATCTGTATTTTCCATTTAAGATTTTAGAATTAATCAGATTAATTTTAGAACCCTAGATTAGATCAAGAACAAGTGCACTAACCTCTTGATGCACTGCAGTGTGTTTAGCACCTTTGGGATGCATATTTAGGACACCAGATGTTGTCCCTCTAACTTGTCCACACCAAGATCACCTATGGCAACCCTTGAATAGCTTCTAAAGCTTTTTCTATTAATTAAAAAATCAAGTTTTGCCTTTTAAGAGATTAAAGATGTAAACAGGACACTAGAAACAATTTCTAGTATTTTTAATTCAAGAGATTGTTTGCTAATCTCTTGGAATTGATGAGAGATGAAGAAGAAGAGAGAATGGTAGCCTCAAGGGTGGCGGCACAAAGGGAGGCAGCAGCTGGTTGTCTTTTGTTCTTTCATCCTTACACTTATATAGCTAGGTCACCACTTAAAACCCTTACCACATGTCACCTTCTGATTGACTCTAGGTTTAATTGACCCAATCACATTGTGCCAAGTATCAAACCAATGTTTAATCTTAATTTTAATCATCTTACATGATTCAAAGACATTTGAAAAGCTTATGTGTAGTGCCATGTGTCATCATCTCATGGTGCCACATGTCACCCTGTGAAATGACCAAAATGCCCCTGTGTCTTAATTTTGAGTTCTCAATCCAAAATAATTATTTCTCTTCTTCTAATCAATTTATATCAAATATAAATCAATTAATTAATCTTTATTAATTAATTTCTCATTAATTAAATTCATATTTAAACACTTTAAATATAAATTTAACTTATACTATACATCCAATAATCTAGATTTGGTTTCAAGTCATGCTAGGGACTTTACAATCTAATTGCAAACCAAACCTATTTAATTAATCAATTAAACTCTTTAATTAATTAATTAAATCATATTTAATTTGGGAATTACTTGTATATGTGTGTGACTTACTAGGCTTATCACTAATTGGCAATGAGATATGATATCAACTCTTAATATCATCAGAACTCTTTCTTACCATAAATGATTTCTCTAAACCATTTTATGCACCTCATAGACCATGGTTAACACCTAGCATAGCATGCCATGGCTACCTAATCAGTAATAAGGTTTACCTTAAATGAACCTATAATCATATGTTACCATGCACTAGAATCTCTCTGTTACAAAATCCCAACTCAACCTGGAGTCATGGTTTATGTCAAACCCCATTTACTATGAATATTATGTTCTCTTTTAATTCTAGTTCTTGATTAAAAGATTTTCTCATCAGAAACTCTTTACATCAAGAACAATTAAATGAACATAGGATTTTATCCCTATTTACTTAGAGGAACATATTCCATCTTGATCAACACCTACCTCCATATATAACTAGTAGGAGCCAACATATTCCCATATACCCATACACAGTACAAGTATAAAAGCAGTCTCAAACCACCTATATACAAGATAACTATGCTATCTCAGGTCTAAAGATTATATGCACTGATATGATTTATGACAATACATTAACAAGAGTAAACTCCATGTGCTTGTCATAAGTGTCACTGGTTCAACCTACTTATCATGTATAAGTGCCTATCATGTTTGTCATATGGCATGAGACTCACCATTACATCTTATTTATATCTCATATAAATAACTTGGGAACAAATATGAATACAATCTTTCTGGATAAGTCATGTCCTTATTGTGAAATATCCTTGATTGTGAACCTATTTATGATACTTTGTACTAGAAATATTGTCACTCATATTCTTAACAACTTAAGAATAGAATTTCTAACAAAATATCAATGGACCTTTTCTATTACACATGAATATATTATGTAAATGGAAAAGTGGAAATGCCTTTTATTAATAAAAACATATACAAGATACATGCTAAATGATATGCTCTAGGGCATACTACTAACATTTTCTGTCTATGGGACCAGCTTTAATGAATGCTTAACTAATCTTTTTAAAGTGCTTCAAAGATGTGAAGAATCAAATCTGGTTCTTAATTGGAAAAAATACCATTTCATGGTAAGAGAGGGCATAGTCCTTGAGCACCTAGTTTCAGAATGAGGAATAGAAGTGGACAAGGCAAAAATAGAGATCATTAAAAAAATGCCACCATCTTCATCAGTCAAGTAAGTACGAAGCTTTTTGGGGCATGCAAGCTTCTACAGAAGATTCATCAAGGATTTCTCCAAAATAGCTAAGCCATCAACTAATTTGTTAAATCAAAATGTCCCCTTTGACTTTGATGAATATTGCCTTATTGCATTTTGCAAGATAAAAGAAGCCGTTATCTCAGCGTCAATAATGCAATCACCAGATTGGGAGTTGTCATTCGAGATAATGTGTGATGCAAGTGATTACGCAGTAGGATTAGTGCTTAGACAAAGAAAAAAACAAGAAAGTTCATGCCATTTACTATGCCAACACACCACTTGATGATGCACAAGTCAACTACGCAGCCACAGAAAAATAATTTTTAGCTGTTGTGTTTGCAGTTGAGAAGTTCAGATCTTACTTGCTTAGCTCCAAAGTTATCATTTACATAGATCATGCTACCATTAGGTACCTCCTAAAGAAGAAAGAAGCAAAACCAAGGTTGATCTGATGGATTCTACTTCTACAGGAATTCGACCTTGAAGTTAAAGATAGAAAGGGGACCAAAAATATGGTAGCTGACCATCTATCCAGGCTCAGGCAGAAGGAATATGGGGATAGCTTTGATGACCTGCCAATTGATGATTCCTTTCCAGATGAGAATTTATTTGTAATCTCCCAAGCCTCTTGGTATGTTAACATTGTTAATTACCTTGTATGCAGAGTTTTGCCACCCAACATGTCCTACTAGTAAAGGAAGAAATTCCTGCATAATGTGAGATACTGCACATGGGAGGAACCTCTGCTATACAAGAGATATTATGACAGCCTGATAAGAAGATGCATACTAGAGGAGGAAGCAAAGAGTATTTTGCAACATTGCCACTCATCACCTTGTGGGGGCATCTTAGCCCAACAAAAACAGTAGCTAAAGTTCTACAAGAAGGGTTCTACTGACCAAATCTATTCAAAGATGTTCCATCCTTTATGCTAACATGTGATCAATGCCAAAAAATAGGAAATATTTCAAGGAGGAACGAAATGTCACTACATAGTATACTTGAAATGGAGATGTTTGATGTATGGGGAATAGACTTCATGGGTCCATTCCCATTCTAATTCGGGAACAAGTATATTTTGGTTGGTATTGAATATGTATCAAAATGGGTGGAAGCAATAAGCATACTAATAAATGATGCTAGAGTGGTAACCAAATTCCTCAAGAAGTATATCTTCATAAGATGTGGCACCCCAAGGGCAATTGTAACACCCCTATTTGTATAGCCTGGTATATTTCACTGGTCCGGTGACCGGTGTCAGTCTGGACAATTAAGGGGATTAGAACCACACTTAAGACAACTAGAGAAACCATAAACACAAATAATTAGTAATGTCCAATTAGTTAAGTATAAATAAGAAAAGCAGAATATAAAAAGTTAAACGAGCCGAGAGTCACAGCGATGGGTGACCTCTCGAACGCATCACAAGTCATTTTAAACTCAAATTTCGAACCGTAAAATGTGACGCTGCGGTACTTAGGATCATTATAAACATATTGGAAAAGAGAAAATCACGAAAAAGAACTGTTAAGCTACCAAATAATTAGGTCGTGGAGCCTAAGAAATATTGGATTATTTGCAAACCGGGATGAACCGGCGAGGGGCAATTTGGTCAATTGACCCCGAGAGCTGACTCCTGACCTAACTGTCAAATAAAATTGGAGAAAAGAAAATTTCAGAATCGAGAATTAAATTAAAGAACTGATAGAAAAATAGAAAAAAAAAAGAGAAAATGAAAAAGTAAAAAGGTGATGACATCATGCATGACCTCATGCATGATGTCATAAACAAATTAATTAAATTATTTATTAAATTGGATTTTTGGTCTTCTAAAAGGGATAAAGATAAAAGAAAATAAAAAGAAAAAAAATTTAGAGTTGTCTTCTTCTTTCCCTTGGTTGCCGCCCCACCTTCTCCCTCTCATCTCCATGAAAATCCACCATTAAAGCTTGCACTCAAGCTTTAATTCTTCCACTCAATCTCCATAAATCCCCAATAGTTGTGGGTGTTGTCTCCTTATGTCCTTCTCACATTCCCATGTGGCCTCCTGACCCAACTGATAGTTCCATAGCACTCTAACCAAAGGTATCTATTTATTTCTCAGCCACTTCACCTCATGCACCAAAATCTTTATGGGTTTCTCATCATAAGTTAGGTTTAGATTTACTTCAATTCTAGAGCTAAAGCTAGTCTATGTGCTAATGGACCCACTCTTTCTAGAACTTTGTATGGTCCTATGAAGCGAGGACTTAGTTTTCCCCTTTCTCCATAATCTCATGATCTTCTTTCAGGGGGAAACCTTCAAAAACACCTTATCACCCACACTATCTTCAATATCTCTTTTCCTTAAGTCTATGTAGGACTTCTAACGATGTGTTATAGCTTTTAGTCTGGTTTGAATAATTCTAATCTTCTCTCACTGTCGTTCTGTCACTTATGTTCATTCATTTTTCCTTATAAAATGTCCTTATCGGTCATATTAGAAATACTTATCCAATCCTTGGCCACAGATCCCATAACTGCTATCTCACCTTATTTACTCATGACCTAGGCCTATGTGTCATTTTTCGCCATCTATGTTCACTTTTAACTAACTTACTACTTGTTGATTTACTCATTTACCTAATAGAACAATTCAGGATATCATTGTACATCTTAAAGTTTTTGTTTACTCTGATTGCATTCCTTAATTTACTTTTCTATTTATTTCTTTTAGCTTTTCTAAGACTGTATTTGTTTCCTTTAAATCCTGACTCTATTTTTCCCAATCTTATATGGGCTTCTCAATTTATTCCTTAATTAACTCACTTATCTCCACTCACAACTCAATTTTGGCTACTTTATTCTTTAGTCTCATTCTCTTTCTTAACCCGACTGTATGTCAAAAGCTGGTACCTTTTTACCATCCCCAATAAATCATCTACACTTTAATATTACTCTGAATTGGTCCTCTAACCATTCTAGCCAACACTTCCACTAATATTTGTGGCATCTCTTTACTACATTTAAACCAACTATTCAAATTTTCACTTCTACATCTTCTTTTATATATCAATATTCTATGACTTTTTTTTTTCACTAATCTACAATCATTGTCTTCTCTCTTTTACTTAATTATAAACTATCCTCTAATACCTTAAGAAGGGAGTTTAGAAGACTCTCCTTTTTCTCTTGCCATTCAAAAGTTTTGCATCAAGCATAATCTAATCATTATGATCCTCACAATGAAAATTGTACTCTTCCTAAGGAATACCTGGCTAGCTATTACCTATCACACTACTCTCCCAATTAGAACACCATTTCACAAATCATTTTATTAGTGGCACTCTTCAGTCTCTTCTGAGAAAACATTACTATACTCTTGTAGTATAACTGACTGCAAAAGAAGTACTATATCTACCACCTTATCACATCTATATAAAGTTATCTAATCTCCTTTCATACTATAAATTCCTTAAAGCATCATTTTACAAGTTGTGAACATCATCCATAGCATCTTATCTCCTTCAGGGGAACAAAATCATACTTTGTGCCTAGCTGCTACACAAATAAAATATTATTTTTCATTAAACTTTAGGCAGAAGGTTTGTTACAAGACCAGAATAATTGTAAGACCCCATATCAGAGACTAGATAACCTCAGCCTATAGGTGTTACCTTTAATTTATGACGATACTAAAATCTCTAGTTTTATATCAATTTCTGATATATTGTAGCTCATGCTAGGGTAACTGAGTCACTTACTCTATGTGACACCCCTTACCCATCTACAGTGTAGCCGAGCAAGTTATGCCACTCAATGTACCGGAGCACCAATTTATGTTTCTATTTACAATTTATCCCTTTTAATTCATTTATTTTCAATTTTGATAAATGTAAATTTTTTCGCAAATTTTATAGAAAATCCAGCAGAGTGCCGGCTATAAATTGGAAAAACAATTCTTCTGAACTTGTTTGAAAACACTTCCAATAGAATTTGCAATCCCAAACTCCATTATACACATTTCAAATCAGTCTCAAAATCTCAATCTCAAACAACAACACTATTTTCAAAACTTTTCTTTTCACTTCATCACTTGAAGTATATTCATAAATATTTCTCAATATGTCATTTATCAACATACATTATGCAGAAAATTTCAATGATATGAAATTTCATATATTTACATTAATACATAATTATAAGAGTTTATAGTTACAATCCAAACTAATACAAAATGCCAAAACACAAAATGCTCCCAAAATCCTATGTCCTATCATATGCACTGCAGGTGTGAGGTGACTCGGGACTCCGAATGCAGCTCTGAATGCTCACCCTGTCTGATGTCTGCTGGGCTCTCTAGCTAAGTCTCCAGTACCTGCGCGTGGCAAAAGCGACGCGCTAAGCAATTCTGTTTAGTGGTGACAATATAAAATAAAATAAAATAAAATGAATATGCAGAATGTGTGTTTACATTTTTTATAGACTTAACTTCTGATATTATTTGCAGTATTATTCAATTAAAATTTAGTAAGATTTATCATCATTGCCCGAGTAACCCATACTAATCGACTAGACTAGATAAACGGGTAAACTGGCACTGGGTACTAAGTACCTCGGACCATCACACTATAGGTCACATTCGCCTCCTTGTGCAGCAATGCACTAATATCTTTGTAATAATTATCGGGGTTAAAACCCAAGTGCAATAAATCAAATAACATAGCCAAAGGCTATTATGTCACAGAATGGCATGGGAAGCCATGAAACACAGAATGGCATAAAGCCATATGCAGTACCGCTAACAGAACCCTATTGGCATGCCAAGCTATCCAAACCAATCTTGTTAGGTATACTAGGACATTTTACACTTTTAAGTTTTATAATTTTTGGAATTTAAGTTTTAGTGTTACTATTCCATTCATTGGTCAACAAAAATGTTGACTTTTGCATAGGCAATAGGTACATTGGTTCTAATATCATCAACATACCACATTTTGCATTCAAAATTTGTTGGTATTGGTTGCCAATACCATTTCTAAGCTTAATGTTAGTTGGGCAGAATTTTCAGTTTTTATGCTTTGTTTTTATTGTTCCATTGGTCAATTTTGCAGTGGGAATTTGGCAAACTGATCAACATGAAAGTTGTTCCTTATTTGTCTAGTTGCATTTCATTTTTTAAATCACTCCATTTGGAGTTTTGTAGCACAAGTTATGATCCAAAAACCACAACTGGCCGGATTGAAATTCATCTGAATTTCGGATCGACCATATCTACAGTGCAATGAATAGTGGCTGCAACTCACCTTTTCAATATGTTCTGGTCATAATTTGGGTTAGGTTTCTTCATGAAAGTTGTTGGTCTATATCTCAGATTGTTGCTGGTAAAATTTCAGGTCAATTGGACCTTTCTACACTGATTTATGGCCAAATGACCAAACACTGTTTATTTGGTCATTTTGCCCAGGCAGACTGCAGGTCACCAGGATTAGGGCAAGCTCTTGGTCCACTTGGTTTGGTTTTGTGGGCATGGTTTCTTCACCAAAGTTGTGCCATTATGTGTCTAGTTTCATGTCCAATTGTCCTTGCACCAATTGAACCTCTGCAATTCAAGTTATGGCTGCCAAAACCTGCTAGACTCATGTCCAATTCTGCAGGTCACCATGGGCAGCCACACCAAACCCAAACTCCACCACTCAACACACTTCATTTTTGGTTTAAACAGAACTAAATGGTCACTAATTGACCATTAAAACTCACTTTAACCATTACATGATCAAAGTCTTCATTTTATACCCAAACCCTAACCCATTCCATCTTAATTCATGCATTCACTTACCTTTCACCATTCTAAACAATAGGTTAGTGTTATGGGCAGCCACAATACCAAATTTATTCAAGAAAAACAATCAAAACCCTACCCTTCACATAGCTACTAAAAATGGAGGTTTACATAATCATCAATTTCATTTAAGTTTCTCTCATTTTCTAGCTCAATTTTTGTCCCTAAACATGCATTTCAAAAAAAAAAAAGCAAGGATTGGTCACTAACCTCTTTGGAACTAAGTTTGGGTCTTGCAAAACTTTAGTTTTTCTTCAAAATTTTGCTGCCCAAAGCTTCCTCAATGTCTGGGGTGAATTTTTTATGAAGACAACTAGGGCTTTTATGGTGTGGAAGCTAGGGAAAATCAAGCTTTGAAAGCTTGTTCATGGTGGCCATGGGGGAGTGGTTTACAGCAAGGAAAAGAAGAAGGGTGAGAATTCTGATTTTTCTTCAATTTTCAGCCCATTAAGTCTATTTTAAATAAAGTTATTCCATGTGTCCATATGAGATAGGTTGGGAAAACTTTAATGACATCACTATGATGTCATAATGCCATTTTCTTTCCTTTTCTTTCCATTTCTTGTCTAATTAATTTCAATTAAATTTTTAACAACATTTAGTAATATTTTATATTATATAAATTATTTATTTAACTGTACAAGTTGGCCAAAAATCATCTCTGAAGACGAAATGACCGAAATGACCAAAATGCCCTCCGTTTGGCTTAACGGGCCAAAATTATCTGTACCGATTGAAAAAAATTTTTAAGCATTTCCTTGGCTTTTTAATGTCATAAGAACCTCAATAACCCTTCTCTGGAGTCCTAAAAATTATTTTATAATTTTTTCCCCCTAGTCTAGGGCTCCTAGTTGCGAGAACCGCAACTTCCCACTGGGTTACCCATCGCCAGGGCACCGACTCATTTAACTTGGTTGTATTTTATTTCTAAAATTTTTCCTAAATTTTTCATATTAATATTTGAGTTAATTATGGTTCCTCACTTTAGTTTAAATATTTTTCCAAACGTTCTAGCTGTCCGGACTGACACTAGTCACCAGAACAGTAGACTGTACAGGCTAGCTAAAATGAGAATATTACAACTCTTCCCCTCTAAGAAAAATTTTGTCTTCGAAATTTACCTGATGCAAATAGTTAAGGGAACTGTTGCCTCATCATCTCTTCACTTTCCCAAGTTGCCTCTTCAGTGTTGTGGTGCCTCCAAAGCACTTTCATCAGTGGAATTTGTTTATTTCTTAGTTCCTTGACTTCCCAAGCTAGGATCTGTATAGGTTCTTCTGTATATGTCAAGTCCGGTTGGATTTCAATCTCTTCCATGGAAATGACATGTGAAGGGTCTGAGCGATATCTTCTCAGCATAGAAACATGGAATACATTGTGAATTTTATCCAGTTCTGGTAGTAAAGCTAGCCGATAGGCCATTGGTCCCACACGTTCAATGACTTCATATGGGCCAATGAACCTAGGGCTTAACTTACCCTTTCTCCCAAACCTCAGTACTTTCTTCTACGGTGAGACTTTGAGAAACACTTTATCACCAACTGCATACTCTATCTCTTTTCTCTTCAAGTTGGCATATGATTTCTGTCTATCTGAAGCAACCTTCAGGTTAGTTTTGATTATCTTCACTTTTTCCTCAATCTATTTCACTCGGTCTGGTCCTACCAGCTTATCTTCGCCCAATTCAGTCCAACACACAGGGCTTCTACATTTCCTCCCATACAATGCTTCATACAGAGCCATTTGAATACTAGCTTGATAGCTATTGTTGTATGTGAATTCTGCCAGTGGGAGGTATCTATCCCAGCTCCCCTCAAACTCAATGACACAACTCCCTAGCATATCCTCCAGGATCTATCACATAATTCACATTGTTACTATCATTTCAATTTATTAATTGCGAAAATTCAATTAGTTCTTGGGTTTACCTGGATTACTCGTTCTGAGTGTCCATCTGTCTGGAGATGAAAAGCCGTGCTAAAGCGGAGTTGTGTGCCCAAGGCTTCTTGCAACTTTTTCCAGAATCTCAATGTAAACCTTGGGTCTCGATCAGATATGATAGAAAGTGGGATTCCATGCAGTCTAACTATCTCACTGATATACAATTCTGCTAGCTTCTCTAGTGAGTAATCAGTCCTAACTGGCAGAAAATGTGCTGACTTTGTCAATCTATCCACTATCACCCACACTGCATCATGCTTCTTTTGGGTGAGAGGTAGACCACTAACAAAATTCATAGTGACCCAGTCCCATTTGCATTCAGGTATGCTTATAGGCTGTAGCAATCCTGATGGAAATTGATGTTCTGCTTTAACTTGCTGACATGTCAAACACTTAGTCACATAGTCAGCTATATCCCTCTTCATACCAGGCCACCAATAGTGAGGCTTCAAATCATTATACATTTTCGTACTTCCTAGGTGCATAGCATAAATACTAGTGTGTGCTTCTTTCAGAATACTAGTCTTCAATTCCCCATCATCTGGTACACACACTCTTCCTCTGTACTACAAACACCCATCTGCTTTCACCTCATATTCACTTTCCTTCCCCTCTAGAATTTTACTCACAATGGCCATTAATTTTTCATCTGCCCTCTGCCCATCTTGTATCTGCTGTAGCAGGGTTGGCCTCACTTGCAACTCAGCCAAAATAGTTCCATCTTTAGCTAAGGACAGACAGGCTTTTAGTGATCTTAAAGCTGTGATGGACTTCCTGCTTAAAGCATCAGCAACTACATTTGCCTTCCTAGGATGATAATCAATCACATAATCATAGTCCTTTAGGAACTCAATCCATCAGCTCTGTCCAAGATTGAGCTCTTTCTGGGTTGGCAAATATTTTAGACTCTTGTAGTCTGTATAAATGTAGCATTTTTCACCATATAAATAATGCATCCATATCTTCAGTGTGAAGATAATTGCTGCTAACTCCAGGTCATGAGTAGGGTAGTTCTGTTCATGTGGGCTTAGTTGCCTGGAAGCATAGGCGACCACTTTCCCCTCTTGCATTAATACACACCCTAGCCTATTATGCGAGGCATCACTATAGACCACAAAGTCTTTTCTCGACACTGGTTGTGTTAACACTGGTGCTTCTGTCAACATAGTCTTTAGCCTCTCAAAACTGGCTTAGTACTTGTCGTTCCAGCCAAATTTCACATTCTTGTGCAACAACTTGGTCATTGGAGCAGCTATAAGAGAGAACCCCTTCACAAATCTTCTGTAATACCCAGCTAGCCCCAAGAAACTTCTGACCTCAGTTGTATTTCTGGGAGGCTTCCATTCCATCACTGCTTCTATCTTTTTGGGATCCACTCTAATCCCCTCTGTTGATACTATGTGTCCAAGGAAAGAGATCTCACTCATTCAGAAGTCACACTTGGACAACTTAGCATACAGCTTCTTTTCTCGCAAGGTTTGCAGAACAATCCTCAAATGTTCATCATGTTCATCCCTGGTCTTGGAATACACCAGAATATCATCAATAAAGACCATTACAAACCGATCTAAGTATGGATGGAAGATACAGTTCATAAGGTCCATAAATGCTGCTGGTGCATTTGTTAACCTAAACGGCATCACTAGAAATTCATAGTGCCCATACCAGGTTTTGAATGCAGTTTTTGATACATCTGCATCCTTTACCCTTAACTGATGATACCCTAATCTGAGATCAATTTTTGAAAATACACCGGCATCCTTCAACTGATCAAACAGATCGTCAATTCTGGGCAACAGATATTTATTCTTCACATTTCCTTTGTTCAACTGCCGATAATCAATACACAATCTTAAGGTTCCATCTTTCTTCTTCACAAACAGCACCGAAGCTCCCCATGGTGACACACTGGGGCGTATGAACCCCTTATCAAGCAACTCTTGCAACTAAGTTTTCAACTCCCTCAATTCAGTGGGTGCCATCCTATAAAGAGCAATAGAAATGGGTGCTATACCCGGCATTACCTCAATAGCAAACTCGACTTCCCTTTCTGGTGGTAAACCAGGCAACTCTTCAGGAAATACATCTGGGAAGTCTCTTGTTGTGGGTATATCACACAGGTTCGGCTTAGCTTGTCTAGTATCAACCACGTGTGCTAGGTAAGCTTCACAGCCTTTTCTCATCAATTTTCTTGCAACTGTGGCTGAGATAACATTTGATAGGAAATCTGTCCTTTCACCCACAACAGTGATCTCATTACCCACAGAAGTTTTCAAAGAAATCCTCTTCAATTTGCAATCAACTATTGCCTGATGACGTGACAACCAGTCCATACCCAAAATCACGTCAAACTCATGGAAGGGCAACTCAATTAGGTCTGCCGAGAATTCATACCCTTGAATCCTCAACGGGCAACCCTTATACACTTTATTCACTACCACACTGTGGCCCAGTGGATTTGTGACCAGAATGTCTTGATCACTCTCCTCTACTGGAACTCCCCTCTCTATGGGTAGTTTGATGCAAATGTAGGAATGAGTGGATCCTGGATCCACCAATGCATGCACAGAAGTGTTGTAGAGGGAAAACGTACCCCTGATGACATCCAGGGCATCTTACTCCTCCTGAGCTCTGATGGCATAGGCTCTGGTAGGTATCCTAGTGTCTGGCCTCTCAGCTGACTCGGATGCAGGCCTCAGTGATGGACCAGCTGCCTCAGGTTTATCGGGCTTCCTACCCCTTTGTGGTGCAGGAGCAGGTATGTCAGTTTGTGTTGGAGCAACAGCAGTAGTCCTCTTCGGACAATTCTTGATCTGATGTTCTGTCGATCCACACCATAAGCATGCACCGGTCACTCGCCAACATTCTCCCTTATGCCACTTTTGACAGTACTGACAAGCAGAAGATGTAGGGGCTGGTCCCCTAAACACCGTCCCTGGAGAGCTGCCCACTGATGGTGTGGACTGGCCTCTCCTAGGTGTGAACTGTGGTCCGCCCCTGAGGCCCGACCACGACCACGTGGTGGTCCTGAACTCTGAGCAGGAGGACCCTTACTCTTCTTGCTGGGAGCAGAAAATGTACTGGACTGACTCGGACCCCTCTTCTGTTGTCTTTCCCTTCTATTTTGTTCATTGATTCTGACCCTTTCCACTTTTGATGCAACATCAACAAGCTTAGCAAAATCTGTGATTTCCAATGCTGTGATCATGACTTTGATGTTGTCATTGAGCCCTTCTTTAAACCTTCGGCACCTCTCTGCCTCTGTAGGGACTATCTCCCTCCCATATCTGCTCAGTTTGACAAACTCACGCTCATACTCAGCCACTAACAACTGTCTCTGTCTCAGACTGATAAATTCTCTTCTTCGCTCTTCTAAATACACTTTGCTCACATATTTCTTCCTGAACTCTGTAAGGAAGAATTCCCAGGTGATCCATTCAGGTTGTACCTCACTGGTTACTGTGTCCCACCACTGATATGCGTCATCCTGAAGTAGGGACACAGCACCTGCTAGGTTCTGCTCGGGGGTGCAATTTAGCTATTTCAGCACTCTGATAGTTCTATCCAACCAGTTTTCTGCGGCCATGGGATCATCCTCCCTCTTCCTAAAGAAGTCTACAGCCCCATGCTTTCTCAATTTCTCCAAATGAGATTTCTGTGGTGCTGGTGGAGGTTGTGGATGTGGTTGTGGTGGTGGTATTGCCCCCATCATTTGCCTGTAGAATTTAGTCATTTGCTGAAATAGAGCAAACTAAGGTTGGGCAGGTGCCTCAGCTGTTGGTGGAGTAGATTTTCCCTTGCCCCCTGATTCAGCTCTTGGTGGAGCACGACTCTCCACCTCTTTCTCAACTGCTCTTTGCAAAGCAGGATCCATATCCTATTCAAAATAAGAAAACAAACAGATCTGCATCAGTGTCACCTCAACACTTACAAATGCAATACAATGGTATGCACTCTATCTAGGCCCAGAAACGCCTAAACCAATGCTCTGATACCACTAAATGCGACACCCCTTACCCGTCTACAGTGTAGCCGAGCAATTTATGCCACTCAGTGTGCCGGAGCACCAATTTATGTTTCTATTTACAATTTATCCCTTTTAATTCATTTATTTTCAATTTTAATAAATCTGGATTTTTCCACAAATTTTATAGAAAATCCGACAGAGTGCCGGCTGTAAATTGGAAAAACAGTTCTTCTGAACCTATTTAAAAACACTTCCAATATAATTTGCAATCCCAAACTCCATTATACACATTTCAAATCAGTCTCAAAATCTCAATCGCAAATCACAACACTATTTTCAAAACTTTTCTGTTCACTTCATCACTTGAAGCATATTCATAAATATTTCTCAATATTTCATTTATCAACATACATTATGCAGAAAATTTCAATGATATGAAATTTCATATATTTACATTAATACATAATTACAAGAGTTTATAGCTACAATCCAAACTAATACAAAATGCCAAAATACAAAATGCTCCCAAAATCCTATATCCTACCATATGCACTGCAGGTGTGAGGTGACTTGGGACTCCGGATGTAGCTCTGAATGCTCAAACTGTCTAATGTCTGCTGGCTCCCACTAGGTCTCGATACTGGGCAAGCGACGCGCTAAGCAATTCTGCTTAGTGGTGACAATATAAAATAAAATAAAATAAAATAAAACAAAATAAAACGAATATGCATAATGTGTGTTTACATTTTTTGTAGACTTAACTTCTGATATTTTTTGCAGTATTATTCAATTAAAATTTAGTAAGATTTATCATCATTGCCCGAGTAACCCATACTAGTCGACTGGACTGGATAAATGGGTAAACTGGCACTGGGTACTAAGTACCTCAGACCATCACACTATCGGCCATATTGTGTCTCCCAGTGTGCAATAGAACAGCTAATAAGCTGTAATAATTATCGGGGTTAAAACCCAAGTGCAATAATTCAAATAACATAGCCAAAGGCTATTATGTCATAGAATAGCATGGGAAGCCATGAAACACAGAATGGCATGAAGCCATATGCAATACTACTAACAGAACCCTATTGGCATGCCAAGCTATCCAAACCAATCTTGTTAGGTATACTAGGGCATTTTACACTTTTAAGTTTCACAATTTTTGGAATTTAAGTTTTAGTGTTACTATTCCATTCATTGGTCAACAAAAATGTTGACTTTTGCATAGGCAATAGGTACATTGGTTCTAATATCATCAACATACCACATTTTGCATTCAAAATTTGTTAGTATTAGTTGCCAATACCATTTCTAAGCTTAATGTTAGTTGGGCAGAATTTTCAGTTTTTATGCTTTGTTTTTATTGTTCCATTGGTCAATTTTGCAGTGGGAATTTGGCAAACTGATCAACATGAAAGTTGTTCCTTATTTGTCTAGTTGCATTTCATTTTTTAAATCACTCCATTTGGAGTTTTGTAGCACAAGTTATGGTCCAAAAACCACAACTGGCCGGATTGAAATTCTGTCTGAATTTCGGGTGACTCATATCTACAGTGCAATGAATAGTGGCTGTAACTCACCTTTTGAATATGTTCTGGTCATAATTTGGGTTAGGTTTCTTCATGAAAGTTCTTGGTCTATATCTCAGCTTGTTGCTGGTAAAATTCAGGTCAATTGGACCTTTCTACACTGATTTATGGCCTAATGACCAAACACTATTCATTTGGTCATTTTGCCCAGCATCGCAGTCACCCAGATTAGGGCAAGCTTTTGGTCCACTTGGTTTGGTTTTGTGGGCATGGTTTCTTCACCAAATTTGTGCCATTATGTGTCTAGTTTCATTTCCAATTGTCCTTGCACCAATTGAACCTCTATAATTCAAGTTATGGCTGCCCAAACCTGTTGGACTCATGTCCAATTCTGCAGGTCACCATGGGCAGCCACACCAAACCCAAACTCCACCACTCAACACACTTCATTTTTAGTTTAAACAAAACTAAATGGTCACTAATTGACCATTAAAACTCACTTTAACCATTACATGATTAAAGTCTCCATTTTATACCCAAACCCTAACCCATTCCATCTCAATTTATGCATTCACTTACCTGTCACCATTCTAAACAATAGGTTAGTGTTATGGGCAGCCACAATACCAAATTTATTCAAGGAAAACAATCAAAACCCTACCCTTCACATAGCTACTGAAAATGGAGGTTTACATAATCATCAATTTCATTTAAGTTTCTCTCATTTTCTAGCTCAATTTTTGTCCCTAAACATGCATTTCAAAAAGAAAGCAAAAATTGGTCACTAACCTCTTTGGAACTAAGTTTGGGTCTTGCAAAACTTCAGTTTTTCTTCAAAATTTTGCTGCCCAAAGCTTCCTCAAGGTGTGGGGGGAATTTTTTGTGAAGACAACTAGGGCTTTTATGGTGTGGAAGCTAGGGAAAATCAAGCTTTGAAAGCTTGTTCATGGTGGACATGGGGGAGTGGTTTACGGCAAGGAAAAGAAGAAGGGAGAGAATTATGATTTTTCTTCAATTTTCAGCCCATTAAGTCTATTTTAAATAAAGTTATGCCATGTGTCCATATGGGATAGGTTGGAAAAACTTTAATGACATCACTATGATGTCATAATGCCATTTTCTTTCCTTTTCTTTCCATTTCTTTTCTAATTAATTTCAATTAAATTTTTAATAACATTTAGTCATATTTTATGTTATATAAATTATTTATTTGACTGGACAAGTTAGCCAAAAATCATCTCTGAAGATGAAATGACCAAAATGCCCTCCGTTTGGCTTAACGGGCCAAAATTGTCTGTACCTATTGAAAAATTTTTCTAAGCATTTCCTTGGCATTCTAATGCCATAAGAATCTCAATAACCCTTCTTTGGAGTCTCAAAAATTATTTTATAATTTTTTCCCCTGGTCTAGGGCTCCTAGTTGCAAGAACCGCAACTTTCCATTGGGTTACCCATCGCTAGGGCACCGGCTCATTTAACTTGGTTGTATTTTATTTCTAAAATTTTTCCTAAATTTTTCTTATTAATATTTGAGTTAATTATGGTTCCTCACTTTAGTTTAAATATTTTTCCGAATGTTCTAGCTATCCGAACCGGCACTGGTCACTGGAACAGTAGACTGTGCGGACTAGCTAAAATGAGGATGTTACACTCTAGCTATCTTACAACTGTGACTTTTCAATATTCTAGCTTTAGGGCTTTAAATCCCTAATTAGGATTTTCAAACTCATTTCCAATAATAGAACTCTGTTCTAGTATAACTATGCCAAAGCAGAAGCCATTTGTAATTATCCTTGTCTTGGTGTACTACAGGGAAGTATGTAGCTCTACACAATAATTCTAAGTCGATACTGTAATATGCAGCTTACAGCACAAACATAGAGAATATTACATAGTTACTACGGTACATACCTATAGACCAAATTTTTCCTATGTCTTATCCTTCTCGAATCCACTAATATCCTAAACTTATTCTGATTGTGATATCCACTGACAATTACTAGCAGAGATATCTTTGCCCTCATCTAGGGCAGCTATATTGTCATAACTCACCCTTCGGTCTTCTTGCCTTACAACAAATAGGCACGCCAATTAGCCCTATAATTTATTATATTCTAGAAAAATACGTTTCACTAATAGACTCTTTCAGAACTGATTCCAATCACACTTATTACCATAGCTCTTATCCTAAAGGACTAGTCACTAACACATCAAAATTTATTTCCATGCAAGGGAATAGCAGCAGAACATATAATTCTAATACTAATATGCGATTGAGTAGAGCCAGGATCAAATAGTACATAATCATTCCTTTTAAAAATTGAGAACATATCAGCAACTATGTCTGAAGTCTTTGCTTCTTCCCATTGGCACATGGTGTACACCCTAGCTGGTGCACTACTCTGCTCAAGCTGATTCACTGTGCCTTGGTTACCAGTAATACTACCTCTACCTCTACCTCTACCTCTGACCCTACTAACTGTCTGTGAACCTCTGAGGACAGAACCTTGGACTAATCCCTCTAATGTAGTATGTGGCATCGGTCGACATACTCTAGTGCAATCTTTGGTGAAATGCCCGATTCCACCATAATTGTAATAGGCTCCAATGGCCTTATAGTAAATACCCCTATGTAATTTATCATAAGTGTCACAAGTACGGATAGGAAAGGAACTCCTAGTTTTCTGCTGACTGAATCTTGGTGGCCTCTACCCTGAAGATTCGCCTTTGTCATACCTACAAGCACGAGGTCCCTCAAAATCTTTTCTCTTTCCCAAGCTACTGCCTAAACTCTGACCAGTAGGCATCACACCCTTCCCCTTTTCACATTGCCATTATGGGGGTTGGGTTTGTACTTGGGCTTGAGCTAATATATTGTCAGCCATTTGTTGAAAGAACGTGGCCATCTGTTGGGCCATTTGTGCAGTAATTTGTATAGGTGAGACCTGTGCAATCGGATCTCCGACACTCTGAGGAGCTGGGGCCTCTTCTTGTACATCAGCTGGAATTGACTGTTCTACTGTCTTATCCTCCTCTTCTATATCTATTCACAGGATTTTCTATCTCGTGAACAACCAACACAAGGAGATTTCTCCCGGTTAGTTCATATTCATGATGTAAATGTACTATATGTATCAAACATTTGAGTAGTTGTACTTATCGAAAAATATTTCAAATTCACCATTCAAAACTTACATTAAAAATTTACTCTGATACCACTAAAATATGTCACACCTTATCCCTCTGTAAGATATGATATGATCCCATAGTATACCTAATAAATTACCGAACTTCGCATACCGATAATCTATTAAATATACTACAAGGGATTTTAACAAAACAATTTCATTTTTAAGTTTAATGTGGTGATAAAAATTTAATTTAAGTATTTTCAATTCAAGTGTGTGTCATAAAATTTATTTAAAAATGAATAGGCATCTTTAAAATTTTACGAAAAATCTGTGTTTATGACTATAATTTTATTAAATCATAATTTTAAAACCTGTTAAAATCACGTGTCGCAATTATATAACATAATTAAATAGGTCATTAGTCAAAAATTTTCTTTCTTTCATCCACAAACTAAAAAGTATGAAGCTTTTACATTTACAATACAAGAAATGTTTTATCACAAGTTGACTTCCATTGGAATTAAGGAAATTGATAACGAAATTTACAAATATTCAAACTCACAAGAAATAATATTACAGTAATTTAAATTTGATTAAAGTCTCATAAATAATTACTTCAAAACCTGATGTACAAGGGTATACCTCTGATATACTAGAAGATAGTCCCAACACGACTTCAAGCCACAACTTCAAGTAGTCTCACTCAACTGTTCTATCTTTTCTTTTACCTGCAACAGCATACAAAGCTATCGCTGAGCAGTAAACTCAGTGGTGCACAACTAATAATTTAAAACTTAATACAAAATATGTTTTGTCAAAACATACAAATCATTTGTTTGAATGACATTTTGATCAAGTAATCACAATTTACCAAATCATAATAAAACATTTAAAATATTCATATTTTTCTTGAACCATAAAAGTAATATAATATATTCAACCATTTGCAAGCATTTGTTTGAATCACCTTTTGTCAAAGTATGCATAATTTAAAGGTATTGCCAACAATTCACACTGTTGGACCCATTACATAAAATTTTCAATAATTGCCATGTTGTACACCACGACAAAGCAAACTCCCCCCAATAACTGAGGCTAAAGAGAGGCGCGAAAGGCTAGCTAGCTCATGAGTACTCATCTGAACTCAAACTCAATCGGTAAGCCAGAGAGGGAGGAAACTCAACTCCAACAAGTAGAGGAGATCACATCAAATATCATCTCACTAGGCAAGCTAATGAGAAATACAAAGCACATTGCCATGTCAACTGTGGTTTCAAAACACATTCAAAATAATTTCCATTCACAAAACACATTTATAAATCAATAAGCACATTTAGTTGTTGTAATTTCATGCACATGGTTGGCAACACATCAAGTTTGCAAAAATACTTCAAAACACATTCAAATACTGGTCCACCCCCTTGCTACATTAAAATTAATGGCCAACATCCGCCTTTCCATAATATAAAATCATTTCATAATTCACAATCTTCAAAACAATGCAATTAATCCTTAAATGTATAAAGGAAATCATATTTAAATCATATAAAGTCAATTCAACAATTTAAAGTTCTCAAGTGCAAGAAACATCATAACTCATTCATAATAATTTCATTCGAATCAATTACAAGGTTAAAAACATTGAAAAAGGCTAATTGTGCATAAACCTTTAATGAATCTCTTTCTTTATGTCTTAAGCCTTCCCATCCTTGGAAGTCTCTTTGTCCACTAAAATCACAGAATTACCAAACCTTAATACTCATTCTAAGTTCCATTCATTGTTAACTAAAAAAAATTCTAATGAATTCCCAAGTTCTAGTTGATTTTGGACTCAGAGCGGATTTGAAACTTGATATTAGAGCCCAAATTCAACCTAATTTTAATCATAATTTAGTAAAGTGTTCTTCACGAAAATTGTTGCTCTATATGTTAGGTTTTATTTCCAATTTGAATCACTTAATTTGAAGTTTTGTAGCTCAAGTTATGGCCAAAATATTAGACATTATTCCATGTGTCATATCCTGAAATTTCAGGTTTTCTAGATTTGTACCTTAAAATTTAATTCTGTATCCAGGCATCTTAAGCTCATAATTTGGCCCTAGTCCCTAAAAAAATATTTTAGTACTTTGTCTTAGGTTTCCAAATCATTTTAAATCACTTCAATTGGAGTTATGTAGAGCAAGTTATGGCCTGTTGACCATTTGGAGGTCACAAGGCAATTTCCTTAAGGTGCAGGGATTCCAGATTTGGCATTCCTGAATTACCCTAACATTTCCCCTACTTTGCCCTAAGAACTGGGTTTTGGTCAAAACATGAAGTTTGTATTCCTATGTCTTATGAGAATTTTGGCTTTGGAATCACCTAATTTGCATTTATATAACTCCAGTTATGGCCATTTTGCTAAAACTGGTCAGATGCCTAATCTCTCACATTTTCCAGGTTCAGTCTAGAATCTGAGCAGATTTGTTGGACTAGGTTTTGCTAGCAATTTGATCAATTTAGAGTCATAATTTGGCCCTATGGTCCTAATAATAATTGTTCTCCTATATCTCAGGTTTCCATTGGTTCAAGAATCACCTAATTTAGAGTTTCTTAGAGTGAGTTATGCCTAATTTACTAAGTACTGTTCATTTGGTCATTTTTTGTCAGGTCTAAAATTGCAATCCGAATGCAAGGCTCATTTAGGGTAACTTATGGTCATTTCCTAGGTAGGGTGTCTTCATGAAAATTCTAGCATTATGTCTTAACTTTCATCTTTAATTGGTTTCACATCAATTGGATTTAAGTAGCTCAACTTATGGGCATTTAAGTGTGCTAGACTCAAGTGTCCAGAATTCTAGCATATTAACACCCTATCCAATTCATCACTTCCCTCATCAAAACAATATTAATTCACAACCAAACACACCAAATGACCAAAATTTGGCCTCATAAATATCCATTGAACAACGTATCACAAAACCCTAATTTTCAGCAAACCCTAATTTTTCCATCTTCCAAATTCATGCAAGTTCATGTGAACTCATTACTCCAATCATGTATACTACTTCATACAAGCTCAAACTCAAGTTCAATTCAATCAAACACATCAATTCCTAACACACCCATGCTGGCCAAAATTCCTACCTTAGGTTCCATGCATGATTTTTCAATTTCTTAAGTTAATTCCCTCATAATTAACCTTAATCCCATGCACACACAATTAATTAAACTAGAAGGATGACTTACCTCACTTAGGCAATTTTTTCAATCTTCAATTTCTTCAAGGTTTTCTTGATTTCTCCACTTCTAATCTCTTTATCAATATCAAATTTTAAGCTTCCAAGTGATGAACTAGAGGATTGATGGAAGATTTCTAGGTTTCAAGAGCATGGAGTGGTTTAACAATGGAGGAGAGAGGAGAGGAATGGGTGGCTGGCACATATGGGGAGAGAAGAAGATGATAAAGCTAATTTATGACTTTTGTCTTCTTATATATGTAGATAATTATCTAAGTTAATTTATTTAATTTTTAATTGTGTCATAATTGAGTCATGCTTATGTCATAATAGTAATTACAAATTTTGAAATTTTCATTTCTTGTCTTTTCTTTACACATTTATACTTGAATTTTCCTCAAAATTTCTTCATATTTCAATACATTAATTTCACTTAATTTAATTGACATTTTGGTCAAAAATAAACTCTTGGAGTGAATGGACCAAAATGCACCTCATCGGATCATAGTCAATCATTTTCCATAATAACAATGAGTCACTGGGTTTTGATTCACTTATTTATGGTTGTCCCCATTTTATTTTCATGATTTTAAAATTCCCAATAATTTCTAATTAATTCCTTCATTAAGGTCTCCATAGGGTCCCGCGCGAATATAGGATAGCAACTAATCTTACAGTCACTTCCTGTCACACCCTAACCCTCTGTAAGGCATGACATGATCTCGTAGTATACCTAATGTATTACCAACTTCATCTACTAATAACCCATTAAATACACTATAAGGGATTTTAAAACTTTTCTTACTTCTTTTTACAGTGGTGAGCACTATTTACAGGTGTTAAAAAAAATTTTAAACTGAAGTGAAATAGCTAACACATTGGAATTATTAGTAATTTCTGTAAAAATTTTGGTGGAGTGCAATCTGTATTTTGAATAAAACAGTTCTTCAAAAACCTGTAAAAAAGCACTTCAAATATATTTCTCAATCTCAACTCCAATATTTGATCAACTCAATATGTTTCTCAACTCAAATCGATAGTAATTTTTCAGTATTTTCAAAGCTGAGATAAAAGAAATATAGTACAAATTTTACAAGCCAAAATAACTCACAATTTATTTTACAACTTCAAGGCACAATTTTAATATACAAACTCAAAACCAAGAACACTATATACATACAGTGAACAGACATTACAGTTCAAGATGCAATATGTGGTATACTCAGTATACCCGATGATCTCTCGCTGAATGCACTAGCAGCTTAGTCTACTACCCTGTCTGTCTGTCTACCTGCGACAGCAGTGAAAAGCTATCGCTGAGACAATGTCTCAGTGGTACACAACATTAACCAAATACAACTTTAAATTACAAATCATAAGTCATATAAATGGTGGATACTGAAACCATAGTTAAATTCAAGACAATGAATGTCATAAAGAATTTGAACTCCATTTCACAATATCACAATAAATCTCAATAAGTCAAAACATGATTAAATTCAAAAGACAGTGAATGTCAATAAGAATTTAAACTCCATTTCACAAATTATCAAAGGTCATAGTAACACAATTTAGTCAAATAATTTAAGAACACAATGTTGCCAATTCATACACAACTTAAGCCATGACACAAATTTTCGATCAATGCCGCGTTGTACACCACGACAAAGCAATCTACAACCCCACTAATCGAAATCAATGAGGAAGGAAGCTAGCTATATAATGAGTACTCATCCGATCTCAACCTCAACTGGCAAGCAAGAGAGGGAGGAAAATAAACGATCTCAACCCCATAAATGGAGAAAGAATAATGTGATACTGTCATGCTAAGTGTGAACACAAAATTAATTCCAAACATTTTGTTCAAATGATTCATGAGAATCCAATAAATTTCCAAAGTCATAATTTCATTCACAAAATGGCAACACACTTCATAATTAACTTCAATTTTCACAAATCACACTAAATAAATTTTTCCACACCATTTACAATGCTTTTCAAGCAATAAGTATCCATTCAAACACATTTCCATAATTGAAAACAATAATATACAAATAGTCATAACTTATTTCAATTGAAAAATTCAAAAGAAATAACTGTTGTACACAAATCTCTGATAACTGTTTCTTGGCCTTGACTCAGTGTTTCCTTCCCTTTCCCTAAGTCTTTGCTAACTGAGAAACACAATTTGAAGTATTTCAGTACTCATTTAAACTGTCTCTAACGATAATGCTTGATAATTAATTCATTGAATTCTATTATTTTCTTAGTCAACCTAAGATGTCGACCCTCGATGCGTTCTAGGTAAATTAGGTTTTAATGTTACTAATATGTCACATTCAATAGTCTTTTAGGGTTGGTACATGTTACCAAATTCATTTCCATGTATTTTGCGTTTTATTGCAATTTGATGGATTCCGGGATACTAGTTTGACCTAGCCGGACGACCTAGTTCCCTCAGTTTTCGGGTTTCGATCAAAACTACAAACTTGTAGATCTATGTCTTATTGCACGTGGAGCAAAATTTCAGGTCATTCTGAGTTTACTAGACCAATTTATGGTCATTTTACTATTGCTGGTCAGAATGTACCAAAATTGGTCACTTTAAGTCATTTTAGGTCATTTTAGGTTCGGCCAGTTTTTGGACCCGAACTTGTGCAAGCTATTTGACTTGCTTATGGTCATTTCTGGGCTTTGGTGTCTTCATAAGACTTGTAGATATATGTCTCAACTATTCATGATAAAAATTTCAGGTCAATTGGACCTGTTTTGAGTGAGTTATTGCCAAAACACTAACTATTGCCCAAATGGTCAATTTTCAGGCCTTAATTGCACTAATCCGGATTTGGTCATTTTTAGGGTCAGTTTCTAGGCAGAATTTTGGCAACATTTCTACATGAAAGTTGGCCTATTTGGTGTCTAGTTTCACCCCCCCATTGGCCTCATACCAATTGGGTTTATAGTTTGGCACTTATGGCCTAATTTAGGTACTACCTTCAATACACAACCTGCACAAAGCACATACACTTCCAATTTGATATTCCTTCTCCTCCTCATTACTTCAATATTCAATCAATAACACTTCCATATATATATTGTACAAAATTCTAGCACCAATTTTGGGCAGAATATTCCAGTGCTCAATGCACACAATTCACTATTAAGTTCAATATTCACTTCCACCAAAATTCAACATATCTCAATGTCAATATTACACATACACTTCAACATAATCATACTTCAATATCACTTACATCTGCTGCCCACAATTTAATACTAGCATATTTCATTAATAAATTACATATTCACACACAAATTCATGATTTAATAGGCTGTCAAACATGACAGTTTGCCAAAGCATCAAGACCCATATTCAAACCCTTAATTCAAGCACTAACATGCACATCATTGGATATTAACTTACTACCACTTCCATTTAAGTTAATCAACCTTAATTTCCATTCATTATAGGTAAGAAAAACTCAACTACAATAAACTTCCATGGCTGTCCGAAATTGAATATATCAATAACTCATCGAATCCTTCAAATTTCTTCACCATCCAACTCATCTCAACCTTAATACAAACATTAATGAAGCAAGGGATGAAAAACTAGCACTAACCTTTTTTGAGCTTCACCAAAACTTCATCAAATCCTCTTCTTTTTGCTTCCAACATACTGCCCAAGGTGTGTGTGCAAGCTTTGATGAAGAAACTATGGTGAAATGAGTGTTTGATCATGGTTGCATGGTGATGGAGGGAGTTTGGCCATGGTGGACTTCCATGGAGGTTTTGGGAGGATCAATTCGGCTAGTTATTTCCCAAGCTTGAAGATGATGATTTCTGCCCAATTCCACTTTGATATATCCCATTTATTTAAGGTTAGTGGAGCACTAACCAAAAAATTAATGTTTAATGATTTAAAAGTTTCCTAATTTGCACATTTAGCTCAATTCTTTTACTATTTACATATTGTATCCCATTTTAATTTTTTCATGACATTTCCTAAGTGCAATATCATTTATTATCAATGGAAATTTAGGTCAAAAGGCAACTCTAGGTGTCAAATGACCACAATACCCCTGTTCGGGTTACATTCCCGATTTTTCGGTAACATCGAGTTTTGTCTGTTTTTTCGATTTCTCACTTTTCTTTGTACTAATTAATTAATTTTTCTTTGATATTTATAATGGTATTTATACTTCAATAGGTGTCTATCTAAGTCCTAAAAATATTTTCTAGGTTTCCCGCGGTCCAGGGCTAGTCAACGGTCCACGCTGCGACTTCCCGGTGCGGTCACCCATCGCTAGGGTTCTCGGCTCGGTCAACTTGGTTACATTTCTTTTCTATTATTTTTCCTTTGTTTTTCTTGTATTTTCTTTTCTTGTATTTCATTATTTTATGTCTCCTCACTCATATCGAAGTGTAGTTCTAGGCATCCTAGCTGTCCGGACAACACTGGTCACAGAAATGAGAACGCACTCATCGAACATAGGGTGTTACAATTCTCCCCCCCCCCCCCCCTTAAAATAAATTTCATCCACGAAATTTTACCCAATAGCCATCTTACAATAGTCATACGTTTATTTTCTCCTTTCTATATGATCGTATAATCTTCTTTCCTTTGAATTTGTATAAGACTTTTAACAATCTAATACAACGTTTAATTTGTTTGTATAACACCAATCTCCTCTTACTATCGTGCTATCTAATTTTTTGGTTCATGTTCCTTCTTGAACGACCCTTGAGGTCATGTTAGAATCATTTATCTAGTCATTGGTCCTCTGACCATTCTAGTCCATAGTCTTCCTCACATTCGTAATATTTCTTTGTTATATCTGAACCAACTGTTCGAATTTTTATTTCCATAACTCTTTTTATCTGTCAATATTCTATAACTTACTTCCTTTTATACTGAACTATAACCTTTTGATATTCTAACTTTTGAGTTTTAGATCCCTAAGTAAGATTTTCAAACTTATTTCTAACAATTAAATTCTGTCCTGGCATAACTATACCAAAACAAATGCCGTTGGCAACTATTCTCATCTAGGTGTACTATCGAGTAGTACGTAGCTCTACACAATAATCTCAAGTTAGTACTGTAATCTGTAGCTTACAGTATAAACATCAATAACATTGCATAGTTACTACGATACATCCCAATAGATCAAACTTTTCTATCTTTTATCCTTTTCAAATTCACTAATATCCCGAACTTATTATGGTTACAATATCCATTAACAATTACTAACAGTAACATCCTTGCCCTCATCTAGAGCAATTTTATTACTGTAACTTACTTTTACGTCCTCTTGCCTTACATTAAGTAGGCTTGCCTTTTAGCTTTATAATTTATGGTGTGTTAGAACATACTTTTCGCCGATAAACTCTTTTAAAACCTATTTCACTTATTATCACAATCCTTATCTTAAAGGACTAATCACTAATGCATCAAAATTTATTCCCCTGTAAAGGAATAACAATAGAACATATAATTCTAACACTAACATAAAAGTATTCAGACTCCAGGTCAAACAATATATAAACGAAGAGTGCCATCCTTCTTTTTAACAAACAATACTGGCGCTCCCCATGGTGACACACTAGGGCGGATGAAGCCCTTTTCAAGTAGTTCTTACAACTGTATCTTCAACTCCTTCAACTCTGCTAGTGCCATTCTATATGGTGTTATGGAGATTGGATCCACACCAGGCATAACATTAATTTCAAACTGCACCTCTCTTTCCAGAGGTAATCTTGGCAATTCATCAGGAAACACATTTGGAAAGTCATATACTGTCGGGATGTCCCTCAACGCTGGACTCCCTACTTGGGTGTCTACCACATGTACCAAGTATGCTTCACACCCCTTTCTGATCATTTTTCTGGCTAATGCAGCCGAAATGATGTTTGATGGCAATAGCTGCCTCTCCCCATGTATTACCACATCACTGTACTGAGGGAGACTAAAAGTGACTGTCTTCAGCTTACAATCAATCATGGCATGATGCCTGGCTAACCAATCCATGCCCAAGATGATATCATAATCTCTGAAGGGCATTTCAATGAGATCAGATAAAAAAGTATATCCTTGGATCACCAAAGGACAATCCCTATACATTCTATTAACCCTGACCTTTTGTCCTAACGGACTTGTTGCTAACACCTCAAAGTCCATTTTTGTACATGGAACAGCAATGTAATCAATGATGCTAGCACTCACATAAGAATGGGTAGAACCCGGATCAAATAACACAAACACATCTTGATTAAAAGTTAAGAAGGTACCAGCCACAACATCAGATGTCTCGGCCTCTTCCCTCTGTCTCATTACGTAGACTCTAATCGGAGCACTGTCTTGCTCTAATTGTTTCACAGTGCCTTGGCTGCCTACTGGGTTACCTCTACCCCTGTCTCTACCTCTGCTGGGTGGTTGTGAACCTCTGGTGATAGGGCTCTGAACTAACCCTTTAGCAGTAGTAGAAGGTGGTCCAACTCTACGGGCACTGGTGCAGTCCTTGGCAAAGTGTCCTATACCTCCATAGTTATAACAGGCTCCTATGGCCTTGTAGCATACCCCACCATGATTTTCACCACAAGTTTCACATTGGAAGGGAGGGTAGGAACTTCTAGTTGATCGACGACTGGACCTTGGTGGTCTCTGCCCTGATGATCCACTTCTGTTATATCCTTAAGCTCGGGGCTCCTCAAATTCTTTTCGCTTCCTCAAATTACTGCTTGAGCTCTGACCCATAGGTTTCTCCCTCTTCTCTATTTCATGTTGCCCTTGTGGGGGTTGGGTCTGTACTTGGGCTTAGGCTGACAGATTATCAATCATTTGTTGAAAGAAAGTGGCCATTTGCTGGGCCATTTGTGTAGTAATTTCTACTGGTAAAACTGGTACAGTTGGGCCTTCGACACTTTATGGAGCTGGGGCCTCAACTTGTACCTCAGCCTCTATCGATTGATCGACTGAACGATCACCCTCTTCCATAGTCAATTCGAGGATCTTAGACCTCCAGAACAATTAACACAAGGAGATTTTCTCCCGTTAGTGCATATTTATAATGTAATGTACTGTATGTATCAAACAATGAAATTGAGTAGTTATACTATGAAGAAAGAATATTCAAATTATAGGTGAAAACAGAATTTAAAAACTTCGCTCTGATACCACTTAAAAATGTAACACCCTACCCCTCTGTAAGGCATGACATGATCCCGTAGTATACCTAATGAATTACCAACTTCGTCTACTGATAACCCATTAAATACACTACAAGGGATTTTAAAACTTTTCTTACTTCTTTTTACAGTGGTGAGCACTATTTACAGGTGTTAAAAAAAATTTTGAACTGAAGTGAAATAACTAACACATTGGAATTATTAGTAATTTCTGTAAAAATTTTAGTGGAGTGCAATCTGTATTTTGAATAAAACAGTTCTTCAAAAACATGTAAAAAAGCACTTCAAATATATTTCTCAATCTCAACTCTAATATTTGATCAACTCAATATGTTTCTCAACTCAAATCGACAGTAATTTTTCAGTATTTTCAAAGCTGAGATAAAAGAAATATAGTACAAATTTTACAAGCCAAAATAACTCACAATTTATTTTACAACTTCAAGGTACAATTTTAATATACAACTGCTCAAAACCAAGAACACTATATACATACAGTGAACAGACATTACAGTTCAAGATGCAATATGTGGTATACTCTGTATAGCCGATGATCTCTCGCTGAATGCACTAGCAGCTTAGTCTACTACCTCGTCACTGTCTGCCTACTGCGACAAGATGAAAGCTATCACGAGACAATGTCTCAGTGGTGCACAACATTAACCAAATACAACTTTAAATCACAAATCATAGGTCATATAAATAGTGGATACTGAAACCATAGTTAAATTCAAGACAATGAATGTCATAAAGAATTTGAACTCCATTTCACAATATCACAATAAATCTCAATAAGTCAAAACATGATTAAATTCAAAAGACAGTGAATGTCAATAAGAATTTAAACTCCATTTCACAAATTATCAAAGGTCATAGTAACACAATTTAGTCAAATAATTTAAGAACACAATGTTGCCAATTCATACACAACTTAAGCCATGACACAAATTTTCGATCAATGCCGCGTTGTACACCACGACAAAGCAATCTACAACCCCACTAATCGAAATCAATGAGGGAGGAAGCTAGCTATATAATGAGTACTCATCCGATCTCAACCTCAACTGGCAAGCCAGAAAGGGAGGAAAATAAACGATCTTAACCCCATAAATGGAGGAGGAATAATGTGATACTGTCATGCTAAGTGTGAACACAAAATCAATTCCAAACATTTTTTTCAAATGATTCATGAGAATCCTATTATTTTCCAAAGTCATAATTTCATTCACAAAATGGCAACACAATTCATAATTAACTTCAATTTTCACAAATCACACTAAATAAATTTTTCCACAGTTTCAAACCATTTACAATGCTTTTCAAGCAATAAGTATCCATTCAAACACATTTCCATAATTGAAAACAATAATATACAAATAGTCATAATTTATTTTAATTGAAAAATTCAAAAGAAATAACTGTTGTGCACAAACCTCTGATAACTATCTCTTAGCCTTGACTCAGTGTTTCCTTCCCTTTCCCTGAGTCTTTGCTAACTGAGAAACACAATTTGAAGTTTTTCAGTACTCATTTAAACTATCTCTAACAATAATGCTTGATAATTAATTCATTGAATTCTATTATTTTCTTAGTCAACCTAAGATGTCGACCCTCGATGCGTTCTAGGTAAATTAGGTTTTAATGTTACTAATATGTCACATTCAATAGTCTTTTAGGGTTGGTACATGTTACCAAATTCATTTACATATATTTTGCGTTTTATTGCAATTTGCTAGATTCCGGGATACTAGTTTGACCTAGCCGAACGACCTAGTTCCCTTGGTTTTCGGGTTTCGGTCAAAACTACAAACTTGTAGATCTATGTCTTGTTGCACGCGGGGCAAAATTTCAGGTCATTCTGAGTTTACTAGACCAAGTTATGGTCATTTTACTATTGCTGGTCAGAATGTACCAAAATTGGTCACTTTAAGTCATTTTAGGTCATTTTAGGTTCGGCCAGTTTTTGGACCCGAATTTGTGCAAGCTATTTGACTTGCTTATGGTCATTTCTGGGCTTTGGTGTCTTTATAAGACTTGTAGATATATGTCTCAACTATTCATGGTAAAAAGTTCAGGTCAATTGGACATGTTTTGAGTGAGTTATAGCCAAAACACTAACTGCTGCCCAAATGGTCAATTTTCAGGCCTTAATTGCACTAATTCGGATTTGGTCATTTTTAAGGTCAGTTTCTAGGCAGAATTTTGGCAACATTTCTACATGAAAGTTGGCCTATTTGGTGTCTAGTTTCACCCCCCATTGGCCTCATACCAATTGTGTTCATAGTTTGGCACTTATGGCCTAATTTAGGTACTGCCTTCAATACACAACCTGCACAAAGCACATACACTTCCAATTTGATATTCCTTCTCCTCCTCATTACTTCAATATTCAATTAATAACACTTCCATATATATATTGTACAAAATTTCAGCAGCAATTTTGGGCAGAATATTCAAGTGCTCAATGCACACAATTCACCATTAAGTTCAACATTCACTTCCACCAAAATTCAACATATCTCAATGTCAATATTACACATACACTTTGACATAATCATACTTCAATATCACTTACACTTGCTGCCCATAATCTAATACTAGCATATTTCATTAATAAACTAAATATTCACACACAAATTCATGATTTAATAGACTGCCAAACATGGCAGTTTGCCAAAGCATCAAGACCCATATTCAAACCCTTAATTCAAGCACTAACATGCACATCATTGGATATTAACTTACTACCACTTCCATTTAAGTTAATCAACCTTAATTTCCATTCATTATAGGTAAGAAAAACTCAACTACAATAAACTTTCATGGCTGTCCAAAATTGAATATATCAATAACTCATCGAATCCTTCAAATTTCTTCACCATCCAACTCATCTCAACCTTAATACAAACTTTAATGAAGCAAGGGATGAAAAACTAGCACTAACCTTTTTTGAGCTTCACCAAAACTTCATCAAATCCTCTTCTTTTTGCTTCCAACATACTGCCCAAGGTGTGTGTGCAAGCTTTGATGAAGAAACTATGGTGAAATGAGTGTTTGATCATGGTTGCATGGTGATGGAGGAAGTTTGGCCATGGTGGACTTCCATGGAGGTTTTGGGAGGATCAATTCGGCTGGTTATTTCCCAAGCTTGAAGATGATGATTTATGCCCAATTCCACTTTGATATATCCCATTTATTTAAGGTTAGTGGAGTACTAACCAATAAATTAATGTTTAATGATTTAAAAGTTTCCTAATTTGCACATTTAGCTTAATTCTTTCACTATTTACATATTGTATCCCATTTTAATTTTTTCATGACATTTCCTAAGTGCAATATCATTTATTTTTAATGGACATTTAGGTCAAAAGGCAACTCTAGGTGTCAAATGACCACAATGCCCCTGTTCGGGTTGCATTCCCGATTTTTTAGTAACACCGGGGTTTGTCCGTTTTTTCGATTTCTCACTTTTCTTTGTACTAATTAATTAATTTTTTTTTTGATATTTCTAATGGTATTTCTACTTCAATAGGTGTCTATCTATGTCCTAAAAATATTTTCTAGGGTTTCTTGCGGTCTAGGGCTAGTCAACGATCCACGCTGTGACTTTCCAATGCGGTCACCCATCGCTAGGGTTTTCGGCTCACTTAACTTGGTTACATTTCTTTGCTATTATTTTTCCTTTTTTTTTCTTGTATTTTCTTTTCTTGTATTTCATTATTTTATGTCTCCTCACTCGTATCAAAGTGTAGTTCTAGGCATCCTAGCTGTCCGGACAACACTGGTCACAGGAACAGTAGAACGCACTACTGAACATAGGGGTGTTACACTTCCTGTGTCAGTCACCCATCGTCGGGTCTCAGGCTCGTTTAACCTATTTGTGCTTCATTTTTCTTATTTTTATCCAACCTCATTTAATCTTTATTCATTTAATTTATGACTTCTCTCTGTAATTTAATTATGGTTCTCAATATTCTAGCTGTCCGAACTGACATTAGTCACTGGAATAGTAGAATGTACGGAACTGCTTAATCTGAGGGTGTTACAAGTCCATTGGTTACTGATAGTCTAATCCAAGTTATTTTGGGAGTAATCATAAATGAGAACAACAATCCTTCCACCTAACATTAATTCCAGGTGTTGGAATTGTAGTTACAATCTTTGTTGTTACTATAAACAGTTGTTGTTGTTACAATGTTTATAGTTTTGATGGTTCTCATGCATAAGAAACACTGAGAGCTTAAGCAATCTAAGAATATAGATAAGGCCTCTTCAAAAGACTTCCCTCCTCCTTTGTCTATACGAAAACTTCAAAAAGGTATTGTTTTGGACTGTTGTGGTTATGAGTTTTCTTATTGGAAAAATGTTTTAAGCTTACCTTTCTTTTATTATAATGTATTACTTTGTTTGGGTGGGGGTTGTCACATGGGACTAGGACATACATCAATGTTCTAAAAATTCAATTATAAGGAGACAAATGAGGCAATAGATAACTTCAACATAATCATTGGACAGGGGGGGATTTGGAACTGTCTACAAAGCTCAATTTAGTGATGGCCTAGTGGCAGTAGTAAAAAGGACGAACAAGGTTTCAAAGCAAGGGGAAGAAGATTTTTGCAAAGAAATAGAACTTTTCACTCGACTGCATCACCATCATCTTATTTCTCTAAGAGGCTTAAACATGAGAGATAATTTGTTTATCCATATAATTATGACCAAACACATCATTACACATGAATAAAACTAAATACAGGGGCTTGTTTTGCTTCCTCATGTAACCCTTTTAACTCATTCGTAAGCATAGCTTAAAGAAAGTAGGCAACTCCTAGTTTTCACCCATAGTGGAAGCTAGATGATTTCACCACAATTTTGTTTTCATAACTAGTTGCTTTTGTTATTATAATGTTTTTTAATAATTAGCTTGAGTGGATAATTAGGGGTGGTTTTAGTTTATTTGTGCATGACATGCATGGCATTTTTTGTGTGAGTTTGAGTAATAGTGAGAATGTTACAATCTTTGTTGGTTTGTAATATATGTAAATGTTACAACTTCTGGAAGTGAAAACTGGAGCAGAGGAAGAAGAACTACAATGAATAGGGTCTTGGAATAATACTTTACTCTCTCCTATGAAGAGATTTGTTTTACTTATCATTATGTATGAAAAACCAAAAAAGTTACATTAGCCAAATACACGCCCTCTATTGCTCTAACAACTACAGCAGTAGTCAAATAACAACTCTTAACAAATTAAGGGGTAAACTAAGGCCAATTACACATAACCAAAGTAGTTGTTACATCAGTACAAAATGCATAGCTATAAGGACCTAAACATAAACCAAATAGCTTTTAAGTATCTAGGAAAAATCTCATTACATCAACACTCCTTCTTGAGAGATTTCCAAAATACTCCAAGCTTCTTCCTCATTTCTTTAAATATACTTTTAGGAAGAGCTTTAGTCAGAATATCAGTAAGTTGCATTTTAGACTTACAATGAAGCAGCTTAATCTTAGCATTCTTCTTAGCTTCCCTTAAAAAGTGATACTTCACTTTAATATGTTTGGTCCTCCATGCTAAATAGGATTATTAGCTATAGCATTTGCAGATTTGCTATCACACCAAATGACAGTATGATCAACTTGTTTAATTCCCAAATCAATTATCAATTTTCTAAACCAAATGGACTGATTTGTAGTAGCAGCTAATATATACTCAGCTTCAGCAGTAGATTGTGCCACCAAATCTTGCTTCGTTGAATTCCATGATATAGGACCTAATCCCATAGAAAATATAAAACCAGATGTACTTTCTAAATCATCCAAATAACCTGTCGAATCACTGTCCCAAAACCTTCAGGCTTAACTTCCTTTCCCTTTAAATACCAAGCACCATAGTCTATAGAACCTTTAAGGTATCTCAATATTTCTTTTAGCTACAACTAAGTGAATTTAACTTAGTGAATGCATATACCTGGATAGTAGACCAGTAGAATATATCAAATCATGTCCAAAAGCTATCAAATATAACAAACTTCCAATAAGGCTTCTATACAATGAAGAATTTGCCTTTTATGCCCCATCATCCTTACTAAACTTCTCATCTTGATTGAGAGGAGTTGGCACAGACTTGCAATTCTCCATGTTGAATTTTTTTTAGCACATCAAGAGCATATTTCTTTTGAGTAATGAAAATTCCCACATCCTCTTGATAGATTTCCAGACCCAAGAAATACTTTATGATCACCAAATCTAATGTCTCAAACTCCAGCTGCATATCCCTCTTGAAATCATTTACAAACTTGTGTTCACTTCCAATCACAAGCATATCATCTATATACAATGAGACCACTAGCTAAACTCCATTCCTGTTAGATTTTATACACAAAGTTGGTTCATTGTTACTCCTCTTGAATCTATGATAAGTCAGGTGTGAGTCAATTCTAGCATACCAGGTTCTTAAAGCTTACTTGAGTCTGTAAAGTGCTTTCTTGAGCCTGTGAACCATGTCTTCTTTCCTAATAACTTTAAATCCCTCTGGTTGATGAATATAAATTTCCTCAATAAGAACTACATTAAAAAATGCAAATTTTACATCTAGATGATAAACTGACCACCCATTTTAAGCTGCAATGGACAATAATAATTTGATTATGTCATGCCTAGCTGTTGGTGCAAAAGTGTCTCCATAATCTACACTAGGCAACTAAGCATATCCCTTTACCACAAGTCTTGCTTTGCATTTGCACATTAAGCCATCAAGATTTACTTTAATTCTGTAAATCCATTTAACTTCAATAGCATTTCTCCCTTTTGGCTTAATGGTGAGTTCCTAAGTATCATTCTTTTTTATTGAAGCAATCTCCTCCTTCATGACTTGCTGCCGATCTTCCAACTGAATAGGTTCTTGAAAGGTCACAGGTTCAGCCTTTACCAAATTACATCTCTCATAAATTTCAGAAAGAGATTTAGTCTTCAACACATGAGAATCAATGCGAGAATCAACATCTTCATCAAAAGCAACATCCGAAGCTTCACCATCATCAATTTTACTATCACTAGAATCTGAATTTGACTTCTGATTGTGAGTTTGATGCCTCCATATAACTTTTTGTCTATCCTAGTCCCAAGAAGCTTTCATCAATTTTCTACATCTTTGCATACCGCCACTTTCTTTGTTTTTATATCATAAATTTTATATCCCTTTGATTTTGCTACATAACCCAAGAAGATTCCCAACTCTACTTTATCATCTAATTTAACCCTCTTGGCATCAAGAATATGCATGTAACAAATAGAACCAAAAACCCTCAAATGTTTTGAAAAAGGTTTAGTCTTAAACAAAGCTTTTATGGGTGTCTTACCCTCAACTAATCTAACGGACAACCTGTTGAGTACATACATAGCTGTATAAATAGCTTCAGCCCAAAACTCTTTGTGAAGTCCCTTCTCCTTCAACATGCATCTAGACATTTCAACAATGGTTTTATTCTTCCTTTTAGAGGCTCCATTCTGTTGTGGTGAGTAAGGCATTGAAAGCTGATGCTCAATTCCAGCTTCCTCAAAGAATTTATCAAATTCATTTGACGTGTACTCTTTGCCATTGTCAGACCTTAAAGCTTTAATAGCATAGCCACTTTGCTTCTCAACAAAAGCTTTGAATTTTTAAACAACATTGAACACTTAACTCTTATTGTTCAAAAATTACACCCAAGTCATCCTTGTCAATTCATCAATAAACAGGATGAAATATTTGATTTGGCTCAGGGAAGGAATGCTCATGTGACCACAAACATCAGTATAGATTAACTCCAACTTCTTTCTAACTCTTTTAGACTGATTACTTGGAAAAAGAATTTTTTTTTTTATAATTTTTCAAGTTGAAAACTATCACATACTTCATTACAGGTAGAGATTTCAGGCATATCCCTAACCATGTCTTGATTTTGCATAAACCTCAATAAATTTAGATTATAATGCCCAAACCTTCTATGCTACAACCAAAAATCATCATTTTAGCATTATTCACATGTTGAGATACACCAGTAGACACCAAAGGAAAACTATTGTCAATCATGTTCACCTTGACCAACTCATAGCTATTGACATCATAAACATGACAGCATAAATCTTCAAAATGCAAGGAATGACCCTTTTTAATCATTTAAGCAACACTTAAGAGGTTTTAATCTAAGCAAGGGACGTAAAGCACAACATGAATGTATTTAATACCTTACTTGGATTGCACAATAACTATTTCTTTTCCCTCTAGTTGAACCAATTCAACATTTCCAAGCTTCACCTTGGTTCTGAAAGAGTTATCTAATTGAGTGAACAAGCTTTTATCTCTAGCCATGTGACTTGTACACCCACTTTTAATAATCCATGTGAGTTTGTCTACTTGTTTGAGTGATTATGAAGACATGAATAAGTGACCATCTTGCTACCTGGACTGATCACTAGTGAAATTTGCTTATTGAGCTGGTTGTTTTTTAGCCTTGTATTGCTTAATTCTACAATCTTTGGAAATATGGCCATGCTTCTTGCAATAGTGACATTGGACGGGTTTGATTCCCTTCTTCCAGCAGTCTTTCTCAAAATGGTTAGTCTTGTTGCAAGTAGAACAAGGTGGGTATTTCCCTTATTTTTCGCTTTCCTTTGCACTTTCAGGTTGCTTCTCTTTGTTGTCCTTTTCTTTGCCATTTCTGTTTCCTTCTTTTATTGACTTTACCTTTTGTTTTGTAACAAATGCCTCCTTAGAAGCATCTTCTTATCTTATAGCTCTTCTCTTCTTAATAGCTTGTAATGCATTTACTAGCTTAGCTAAAGAAATCCTCCTTAAGTCTTTAGAGTCCTCCAAAGAAGAGATCTTTGGTTCGAACCTTTCAGGTAAACTAAACAAGACTTTCTCCATAATTCTCTTGTCAATTAACTCTTTACCAAGGAGCTTGATCTTGTCAACAACATTCATTAGTCTATCAATATAATCTTTTAGACTTTTAGACTCTGTAATCTTGAGAACCTCAAATTCCCTTCTCAAGTTGAGTACTGACATTTTCTTTGTCTGCTTACTTCCTTGAAACTCAACTTTAAATAAATCCCAAGCTTGCTTTGCTGTCTCACATGCCATAATTCTGGTGAAAATCACCTCACAAATAGAAGCATGAATGCATGATAAGGCCTTAAAACCCTTAGCACATTCCTCACTATGAGCTTTTATCTGTGCAAGAGTAGGATCCTCCCTCAAAGGTCCTAGATGCTTGCTTGTTTCAATCACTTCCCACAGATCAAAGGCTTTAAGATAAGCCATCATCTTGACAGCCCAAATAGCATAGCCTTCTCTAGAAAACACAGGTGGAATAGGAGCAGAGTATCCACTTGAAGCCATCACTTTCAACTCTAGTGTTTAAGGCTTTTTTTTTTAGTGTAGGGAATTCTTACTTGTTTTCTCCCTTTGTTTCAGGCCCTTAAAGATCATAGAGAGCTCTGATACCACTATTACAATTTTTGGAATTGAAAACTGAAGCAGAGGAAGAAGAACTACAAAGAATAGGGTCTTGGAATAATAGTTTACTCTCTCTTATGGAGAGATTTCTTTTACCTATAATTATACATATAAAAACAGAGTTACATCAGTCAAATGCACACCACATACTACTCTAATAACTACAGCAGTAATCAAATAACAACTCTCAGAAAATTAAGGAGCAAACTAAGGCCAACTACATATGATTAAAGTAGTTGTTACGTCAGTACAAAATGCACAGCTATAAGGACCTAAACATGAACCAAAATAGCTTCGAAGTATCTAAGAAAAATCTCATTACATCAACAGGAAAAAGAAAATTAAATACTTTGCCTTTTTATACGAGTATATGGAAAATAATAGCTTGAGGATCATCTTCATTGTACGTTTCCCCATTTCTTCAGTTTAGTTTTGCTGAGTCCCTCTACCAGAAGATCAAATACACTCCATCTCTCCCTCTCTCTGTGTCACACCTTACCACTCTATAAGGCATAACATGATCCTGTAGTATACTTAATGAATTACTGAACTTCACCTACCGATAACCCATTAAATACACTACAAGGGATTTTAAAATAATTTTCTTACTTTTTGAAGGTGGTGAGCTTTTTTGGTAGGAAATAAAAACTTTTATTTAAAGTTAAACCATATATCAAATTTTCAATCAATTTAAAGTTTCTACAAATTTTATAAAAATTTTGGCAGAGTGCCATTTATAATTGGAAAAAAACCAGTTCTTCAAAACTTGTGAAAACACTTCCAAATAGTGCACTTCATCAAATCTCAACCACCAATAACTCAATTCAACACAAATCAACCCAATCTCCATAATTCAAAACAAAATTGTCATCTCAAATATTTCAAATTAATTTATACACATTGCATTTAAAATAAATAATTTGCAATCACTATTTAATTTACAGGCATAAAAATCCAAAAGGTAATATTATTATAATTTACTGTACAACTGTTCAATTTTAAATACATACATATGACAATACCATATTTACATTAACCAAAACACAATGGGTATAAATAATATACCCGTACAAAAATCTTTAAGTTGTGCTCTCCTATTACTGCAGCAGCTCACTCTGCTGCTATGTCCTTTTCCCTATCTGCGACAGCAAAAGAAGCTATCGCTGAGTATATTTTACTCAGTGGTGCACAATAAAGTATAAAATGCATAATATAAAACATTTGTTGTCAAATCACAATTCAAATATTTCACAATCACATTTCAATTTTCAAAGCACATTTATAACAAACCACAATTTAAATATTTGACAATTTTCAAAGCTTAATATAATACAAATTTGATCAAACAATTTAATAAACACAGTGTTGCCAATCAATAATACAACTTAGGCCATGACACAAAATTTTCAAACATGCCATGTTGTACACCACGACAAGGCAAACTCACCCCACTAATCGAAATCAATGAGGGAGGTGGCTAGCTAGCTAATGAGTACACATCCAAACTCACCTCAGACTGGCAAGAGAGAGAGGGAGGAAAATGATCAAATATCAAACTCAACCCCACAAGTGGAGGAGGAACATAGTAAGGGACTGTCATGCCAAGTGTGAATCAAAAACAATTTCAAAATCATATTATTCGACATTTCATGCAAAACATTAATCAATTTTCATTTCAAATTTTCATTTACAAAGTAGGCAACACAACATTTCTCAAAGCATTGTTTAGCATAAATTGCTGCAAAATGTATTCAAATAAATTTTCTAATAGCAAATCGAAAGTGAAAAGTTATTGTGCACAAACCTGATGTGAGTCACCTCTAGGCCTTGACTCAGTTTGCCCTATACTTTTCCAGGTCTTTTTCAGCTGAAACACGCAATTTAAAGTGTTTCAGTATCTTATCTCATAACAAATCTAATAATTTATTTATATATACTCAATTCTAGCCCCAACATGTTTAAACTAACGTTCTTGGAAATTTTCATTTCGCGGTTACTATTTACAACACTATGTAAGTCAATTTGTTAACTTTCTTATGCTTAATAGGTATAGGGATTTCAATTTCACCCACATACCACATTTTGGTTACCAATTTTGTTAGTTTTAGTTGCTCCTTAGATTTTTAGGTTTCCTAGGAACAATTTCAAAATTTCCAAATTTGGTGTCCTATTTTGTACTATTTCATTGGTCATGTTGCTGTTAGAATTTGGCAAAGTTTTTATCATATTAGTTGTTCCTTATTGTCTTAACTTTAATTCCCTTTTTTAATCACTCCATTTGGAGTTTTGTAGCCCAAGATATGACTATTTGAATGGGGTTGGCCGAATTTGGTGTTACCCAGAATTCTGGGCATTTTCTGGATACTGGCAGTTTTGGTGTGTTGAATGCAAGAGACTTTTCGGATAAGTTATGATCAAAATTTGGGTTTATTTTCTTCATGAAAGTTGTAGAGCTATGTCTCAGTTTTCCATCGCTACAAGATTCAAGTCATTTGGACCTTCCTAGACCAAGTTATGGTCATTTAAGTTATTTGGTCATTTTTGTACAGGGCAGTGTGCCCAAATCCAGATTTGGCCTAATTGTTCACTATCCTAATGTCATTTTCTGGGCATGGTTCCTAAATGAAAAATAGTCCATTTGTGTCTAGTTTCATTCTCAATTGGCCTCACACCAATGGGGTTGGTAAATTTTCAGTTTTGGTCCCTGAAAAGGACCTAGGTCAAGCTGCTAGAATTTGAACACTAACCAATCCGAATTGTAACTTGGTTCTATCAATTCACACACACCACAAATGGTCTCAAATGACCATTTCAAACCTCAATTAGGTTCCAATACATCAATTACAAATTTTCTCTAAATTTTTCCCCAAACCCCAAGTGCCAAAAACCCTAATTTACACAATTTCTTTAACTAATGCTAACTAATGCAATTAAAGTTCACAATCAACCTTTATACACCTAATTTAACTTAACTACCACTTCAATTCCATCAAATTCATGAAATATCAATACCCCTTAATGCTGGCCAAATTTCCCTTTAGTCCCCCATAATAGTTTTCTTTTAATTTTTAAGTTGATTTCTAGTTTAATTGAGCTAAAAACACAAGTAATAAACTACAATTTTCAAATTAAATTTCTTACCTTCACTTTGAACTTCAATTCTTCACTTCACTCCCTTTTTCCTTTTCTTTTCTTCTTCAAATGCTTCCTCAAGTGAAGTTAACAAGTTTCTATGAAGTGATTTAGGGGCAAAGTAGGGTTAAATGGGTGGAATCAAGCTTGACATAAGCTTTAATGGAGGTGGAGCAATGGTGGAGAAAGGTGAAGGTGGGCTACTGATTTTTTGTGAGGAAGAAGTGAATTAGTTTATTTTTATTTTATTTTTCATGTATTTTAAGTGTATTTTACTCAATTGACTTGATCAAAATTGGTGGGGAAATTAAAATGTATTTTGACATCATTCATGATGTCATTTGTATGATGCAATAAACTTTTTCTTTTCTTTTTCAATTTTCATTTATTTTTTCATTAGTTCTTTAATTTAATTCTTGATTTCAAAATTTTCATTTCTCCAATTTTGTTGGACAGTTAGGTTAGGAGTTAGCTCTAGGGGTGAATTGACCAAATTGCCCCTCGCTATTTCGATCTGGTTTGCAAGTTATTCGATATTTCTTCCAGATCCCTGACCTAATTATTTGACCTACTTAAAAAAAAATTTTCATAATTTTCTCTTTTTCACTATGTTCTCAATAGTCCTAAGGACCGCGGCGTCACATTTTCCGGTTCAAAATTTGAGTTAGGACTGACTTCGCAGTCACTTCTCGGTAAGGTCACCCATCGCTGTGAACCTCGGCTCATTTAACTTTTTATGCTTTGTTTTTTTTATTTTTACTTTTCCATCTAATAATCACTATTTATTTTTTATCAAGACTTTTCTATGTGTCTTAAATACAGTTCTAGTCCTCTTAATTGTCCGAACTGACACCGGTCACCAGAACAGTAACATATACCAAGCTATGCAAATAGGGGTGTTACACTCTGTCATTTAGTCAGTCAATTCTTGCTAACACAGGACAATGTTTTTCTTGATAATAGTTCCTTGAATTCAAATGCTACAAAAGTTATTATTGAAATAACTTGTTTCCTATATTTTGAAAGCACCCTTTTTCAGACAACCTTGTAGTCTTCAAAGATTTCTTGTATGTGCAGCCTCCGAACTCTGAGTTGGCAGACAAGAATTCTGATAGTTATTGATGTGGCGAATGCCCTGGTAATTAACAGAAATGTACTCATATTTGGGACTGATTGGTTTAGCTTTAGAATTTTGATTCATGCTCTGAATTTTTCTCTTCCGAATCTATAGCTGTTACTCGCAGCCGCAGGAGTACCTCCACTTCTATTTGTTCCCCCTCTGTGCCATAGAGACATTAAGTCAAGCAACATTTTACTAGATGAAAACTTTGTTGCTAAGGTAGTGTAGCAGTCGGATGCACATGTATCTTCTTCTTCTTCTTCTTCTTCTTCTTCTTCTTCTTCTTCTTCTTCTTTCTGACATTGGGTTTCTGAACTTTATATTCTAAGAAGAAACTAAACACTCTGTGAACCCAGGTTTATTCATGATCTCTAGACTATATTTAGAATTTGAAAAACTATATTTTCTTGCAAATAAAACATCCTAAAAATCACAAGTTTATGTTGACGTTTTATCTCCTTCTGGCTATATTTGTCTTCCAGGTTGGCCTCACACATGCATTGAAAGATGGCTTTATTCCTTTGAACCAGTGAATACTAATGTCTAGGGAACTCTAGGTTAGTAATAAAAATACTTGATCTCTCCACCATAAAATTTTTATTTCATTGAGCTAAAATTTCTAATTATGTGATGTGGCTTTCATGGAATCAGAATCAAGACTACCTGAGCTAATGGATCCATGTATCCATGATTCCTTTGATTTAGACTAGCTTTAAACAATTGTGACTACTGTGAAATGGTGCACACAGAGAGGGAACAACAGGTTGGGCCTTCAATTAAACAAGTTCTTCGGCTTTTAAATGAGAGCTCAGACCCGATGCATGGAGGGTTATTATAGCTGTGGAAGATGAAGAGAATGAAGGAAAAGGAAGGAGTAAAGGGAAAATGTATGAGTGATGCAGTTTTTCATAGTGGGGATGGAAGATATCTTGCTTCTTCTTCAAGTAAATCAAGGTCATATTGTAGCAAAAGCTTTTTACTTGAAACTAGCTCTCCACAATCTCCCTCCAATACACTCCGTTCGAGGTGAATCATTTTTTCTGCTTGAAGCCCTTGATCTCCAATCATGTTTTACTAGAAAGCTGTAGCAGTCAATGAAGCACGAAAACAACACTAGGTCAAGTTTCCCAGTGTCAAAAATGACTTAACACGGTAGGGAAACGTTTCCGGGCTATTTTCGAAAATATTGAAAATCGGAAACACGTTTCTGGCAACGGAAATGCGTTTCTTTAAAGAAAATTAAAAAAAAAAAAAAAAAGGAAAATGGGTAAGTTAAAATCGATCACTTCACAACATTCACCATCAAGATCAACAGAAAAGGAAGAAGAAGAAAAAGAAGAAGAAAGGGAGTATCAGACCTTCAACGGCAGCATCGCAGGTAAGGATCGCAACATCCTTTCTCTTCTTTTCTCTCTGGTCTGCCATATTCACTCTCTGATATGCCCTCTCCATCCTTATCAACAGAAGAAGAAGAAGAAGAAGAAGAAGAAGAAGAAGAAGAAGAAGAAGAAGCAGCAGAAGGGAGGAACGACAAGTACATCACAGGTAACGATGGCCTTTCTTCCTTTCTGGTTCCTAATTGTGTAGTATTAGGTTTATATAGGGATTTGATTAATTTATTATTTTCCTTATCATTAATTTATTATTTTCCTTTTTTAATTTCTTTGTGAAACAATTTTATTAAGCAACTTCCATTAATTAATTACAATTTTATTTCATTAATTAATCATAAATTTATCACATTTAGTATCAATTTTTTTCCTCTAAATGTATATTCCATAATTAGATTTTTCTCAAACCAAATTTGAGGAGTTATCATAAATTTTTTTTTTTTTTTAAAAGAAAGATAAAAAAAAAAATTCTCCCAAATTCACTAAAAATTTTCAAGATTTGCCATATTTTTACAATCAACATTTTGAAGGAAATTAAGGACAAATGTAAATATATTTTTAAAGTTATTTTTAAAATTATAAAATTTCAAGTTTAAATTCTAATTAATGATAAATAAAAAAAATTCCAACACTCAAAATTTGTATTTTATATTTTTGTAATAATTTATATATAATGTGTTTAATATAATTTGTTTTAATGTATTGTTATATTATATATTAAAATTTTTCATTATAATTTTTATAGTCAATTTATTCAATTCTATTATTTAATTCTTTAATCTTTTAATATATAATTTGTATTGTGCTTTAATCCTTAGTATATAATTTGTTTAAATAATTTGTAAATTGTATAAAATTGCATTTTCTTTTTGTCATTTTGATAGGACAATATTTGAATGGATTCTTCAAACTCTAATTCTACCCAAGCAAATAGCACTAGTGCCACTTCTTCAAAAATTAGGGAGGAAGAATTTAATCCTTTTGTGCAGATATGTAACTAAACTTGAGAAAACTGGAAAAGGAGGGGATAATTGTAAATTGATATGTAATTTTTGTGGACAAGAAAAGCAAGGGACTTATACTTGAAAATCACTGGAAAAGGGATTGGTTTGTGTAAAAAAGTGATGAATGATAGTATTTGTGAAATGAGGAAACAGGAGAATGAAGCAACAAACAGAATTACCAATTCACAATCAAGATGAGTTTCTTTGCCTATTAGTATAACTTCTGTTCCTTCATTTAATATAACTGAACCAAGTATTTCAGCAGTTTTGAAAAAAAAAAGAGTTAATGATTCTCCTATTGGTAGAGCTTTTGACTTACAAACTAGAGCTCAATTAAATGCAGAGATTGCTAGAATGTTCTACACTGGGGGTCTACCTTTTAATTTTGCTAGAAATCCTTATTATGTGAGTTCTTATTCTTTTGCTGCTAATCATGCTTTGGGTGGTTATGTGCCGCCTAGTTATAACAAATTGAGAACCACATTACTTCAGTAAGAAAAAGCAAATGTAGAGAGGTTGCTTAAACCAATTAAAAGCACTTGGTTAGAAAAAGGTGTTAGTATTGTGAGTGATGGATGGAGTGATCCCCAGAGGAGGCCTTTGATTAATTTTATGGTTGTTTCTGAGTCTGGCCCCATGTTTATCAAATCTGTAGATTGTTCTGGTGAAGTGAAAGATAAGCAATTTATTGCTAATTTGCTAAAAGAAGTAATTGATGAGGTGGGTCATCAAAAAGTGGTACAAGTCATTACTGATAATGCTTCAAATTGTAAAGGTGTTGGAGAAATCATTGAGGGAATGTTTCCACATATTTATTGGACTCCTTGTGTTGTGCACATTCTTAATCTTGCTTTGAAGAATATATATGCAGCAAAAAGTTTGGAAACTAATCAAGAAACTTATGATGTGTTTCACTGGATCACTAAAATCCATGGGGATGCTTTGCAAATCAAGAATTTTATAATGAATCATTCCATGAGGCTTGCAATTTATAATCGATTTAGCCCTTTGAAATTGCTTTCAGTTGCTGACACTTGTTTTGTTTCTATTGTTGTGAATGCTTAAAAGATTTAAACTTATTATCCGTGCTTTAAAAGCAATGGTTATGAGTGATCAATGGGCACAATATCGAGAAGATGACCAAGGCAAAGCTAGATTTGCTTGTGATAAAGTGGTAGATGAGGATTGGTGGGAAAAGGTTGATTACATCCTTACTTTTACTAGGCCCATTTATGACATGATCAGAGTTTGTGACACAGACAAACCATGCCTTTATTTGGTTTATGAGTTATGGGATTCTATGATTGAAAAAGTGAAGCAAGTTATTTTTTATCATGAAGGAAAGCAAGCAGATGGGTTTTCTCCTTTCTATTATGTGATTCATCGAATTCTTGTTGATCGTTGGGCAAAGAGCAACACTCCCTTTCATTGTTTGGCTCATTCATTAAATCCAAGGTAAATTTATAACTTACATACTCATCTTCTTGTTATAATTTTTTTTATTATTTTTTGAATTTATTTTCTTATTTTTGAAGATTTTATAGTGAAAAATGGCTTCAAGGGGGAGAAGGTAGAGTGCCTTCTCATATGGATAGAGAAGTATCAACTGAAAGAATTAGATGCTTTAGGAGGATTTTTTTTTCTAATGAAGATGAGCGTATTATAGCAAATGATGAATTTGCAAACTTTTCTTTGAAAAGTGGACCTTTTGTTGATCCTGATTCTATTGGAAGTATGTATGTTACAAATCCTAAGAAATGGTGGGCATGTTTTGGTTCTAATGCACATTTACTTCAAAGGTTGGCTTTTAAAGTGCTTGGACAACCTACTTTCTCCTCTTGTTGTGAAAGAAATTGGAGTATTTATTCATTCATTCATTCATGTAGAATGAATAAATTAACTCCAAAACGTGCAGAGGACTTGGTTTTTATCCATAATAATCTTTGTTTTCTGTCGAGAAACTCCTCCCAATATTATGATGAGAAGACAAAATTGTGGGATGTTAGTGGCGATCAATTTGGAAGTATGGAAGATATGGGAGTTCTTGAATTTGCCAACCTTTCATTGGATGAACCAGAGTTAAAGTCTGTTTTATTTGATGAAAATGCAACTACAAGCATGAAGAAGGAGAAAGACAGTGAAGTTGAGGAAATGTCATAAATTTCATTATTTTTTCTTTTTTAACATTTGAATGTGTTGTAGTTAATGTTTATTTCTTATAAGTATGAAACCTCTAAATATGTATTTTTATGGTTGAATTTGAATATTGATTTGGACTTTATTTATTATTGAACATATTTCATGATATATATATATATCCTTATATTTTTTATATTTACACATTTTTCCACGTTTATATTTTTTATATTTTTTAAAATGTCGTTTCTCCGTATCCGTTTCCGCGTTTCTCCGTGTCCAGGTTTCCGTGTTACATAGGTAGTAGTGTGTAGAGTCATGGATGAGACACTCTTGTTGACAGGCAAGCTAGAAAATATTGTAAAAGTAAAATTTTAGATTTTTTTTTTTTTGCCGTCTTAAAAATTTTGGAAGAATCAAAACAAATATAAAAACTTGATCAATGAGTTTTTCCTTCCCTCAAGTGGTGATTTTACTATTACTGATTAATGCTCGTCTACCTTGTGATTTCCATTCTTGATTTTTCACAAAGAAAAATACTTTATTGAATTCATTGTCCCACTGAGTTCAGAAATTACAAATACCATCAAGGGTAAAGCATCTTCTATGGAGGTTTACGTTTATTTTGGATGTATTACCTTGCTCTCTTGCACACATGGGGAGTTGGGTTGCCATTACCTTACACACGGTGTGATGTGCTAAGGAAGAATCACTCGATCACATTTGATGCACAATTATCAAAGAGTACATAAGAAAGGATGAAACTCCAAGCATTAAGTTTGAAAATGCTAGAAAACCAAAGTGCTAAGACACTAAGCATTAGTTGTTTGATTAGTTACAAGGATGAGGCACAGAGGCATACATGGAAATTTCAAAATTAATACTCAAATCCATGCAGGACACATATTTTATAAAAACAACAAATGTGATCTAGCCTCTCCTACGATTTATGAAACAAAAGGAAGATTTATGAATAAAGAAAATACGAGAGAGCCGCAGTATACAAGAGGAAAAAAAAATCCTAGATTAGGCTGCTCTTTACTCTTGCTAACCACCGACTGCAGCCAGGTATTTCCTCTTGCTTACTGGTTCTTCATGCAACACAACAACATCACTCATCTTATTAAGAAGCTCCTCCAGCTGATCCACACCAAACCTTTGATAGTCTAGTGGTTTCTTGTATCGTTGCTGATATATTGCCTCAAAACAACCCAGGAAAATCCGACAAGAATAACTGACTAGAATTTCCTGCAACTCATACTTGAATTGCCCAAGATTTTGGTTAACTTCACATCGAGCTGTTGTCCTTGTGCTAACCTTGCCTTGATTCCTACTCTCCTCCTGTTCCTCAACTACCACCCTTTCCTCATCTGAGAACTCATCTGAAGAGCCACCTCCTGTCATAGCATCCAAACTCTCCTCTTGAGTCCCCTTTCCTTTCTTATCCTTCCTTGCCAGAACTAAAGGAGGTGCACTTGGGCTTGCTTTCCAATTTCGAAGGCAGACCAACTTCTTTTGGCCCTTGCCATCTATTGTCAAAGCATCATTCATTTTCTTGAAAAGATTAACTAGCTTGAATGCCCCATACTCTGAAACATAAAGAGGCCGTCCATAGATCTTCTGATACTCAGCAGGAACACGGGTAAGAGGCAAACATCCACCTGAAAGTTCAAGCAACTTCACCAGCTGCACCTTCAGACCATTTATGTCCCCAGGCTGTACCCACATGGTAGAATGATATTGGTCATCATAAAAAACAGGACCAGCTGAAACTTCATTAAAACCAGAAGGGAGACTCTGTGACCTGATATTTGTTGGGAAACAAGGCCTGTTTATTGAAGAACTACAGTTGTATTCAGACAAAGACTGTGAAACTGAAGAGAAATCTCTTGAATTGTAATAGCTTTGCGAGATTCCTCTGTATACAACTGCGTCGTCTTCATTTTGGCCATCAAGGTTGTCGTTTATATGGCAACCCACTAAATACCCAGCAATGTCAGCTGGTCCTGCATAAGGGGGCATTAAACCCTTTGAAGGGGGTACAAAGCCTTCCCCACGAGCCACACTAGGCCAGTCCCAAACAAACTTACCAGCATTGCTCAAAGCATATGAGACACCCACCCCAGAAGGGATAACAAGGATCACAATATATCCACGTTGACCAAGTATGTGGAGTGCTGGAGCAAAATCAACATCCCCAGATATAAGCATGATGGAAGAAGGTGGAGGGTTGTCAAGGGCAAAAAGAAACATGTCAACTAAAATAGCCTTGTCAGCAGCGTCCTTTCTACCATTAGGAACATCAATGAGTTTAACACCAGTTCTCTGACAGCCCTCTCTTAGTCTCCTAGGGAAGGAATTAAAATCCCCATATGCTGAAAACATCATAACAGCACCTTTAATTATAGGATGAACACGTAAAGCCATTCTAATATTACCGGCAACATCTTCAGGTCGGACATCACTCGGGACAGGGCAGTTCTCAATGTCCCAGAGGATAGCCACAGGACCATCTAAAGAGCTTCGGTTTTGCTGATCTAAAGGAGGTTGAACTGCAAGGGTGTTTGATTCTGCTGTAGTTATTCCCCTCTGTTCAGATGAATCAGAGGGCACCACTGAAGCTGGTATGTTTGTGTTAGCCATAACTTCTTTATTAGAAGTTAAGGAATCCTGTAGACAACCAAGAGAAGAAAATATAATTCACTAAAACAATACAAGGATGCTTCTAATTTAATTTGAGAAAAAAATGAAGTAAGCTATGTAAATAAGGAACTATGGATGACCTTGGCCATCCTAACATCCTAAGATGCATTGTTCCTGAATATTTCAATGTTTTTCCTCATCTCTCTCTTTGTACAGCATTTATATTAAGACTGGCTCACTAGGAGACATAAGATATTTCTCATCTCACACATCGCTCCTCATTACAAGAGCTTTAGTGTAATAAAGAACTTCAAAAGAAACAATATGATATCAGGGAAAAAGCATATAGCTTGCAATGAGCGAAGGCATATTGCATGCATTTAGATAATGTTTTGTAGACATAATTGAGTATAGTGAAATATACAACTCAACTCAACTAAGCCTTTATCCCAAAAATTTGGGGTCGGCTATATGGATTCGCTTTTTCCACTCTGAACGATTTTGAGTTAAACCCTCCGAAATGTGTAATGCTTCTAAGTCTCCAAAAGATATGGTCTTTCATAGTCTTCCATTCATTAAAACTTACACTATTGACATAATAAGTAGCACTTCCCATAATTCCAGTTTCCAGCATTCTATAATGTGTGGCTTATCACATTCCAATTGCCATTCTACCCACCAAATACTCAACAAATCTAGGTGAAGTTGCCAGGGTTACAATAATTAGAATAGTCCATTACCAACAGGTGGTTTCAAATTTCAAGCCAACTAAAAGACACGAGCTTCTTGTTTGATACTGAATTCCAATCCATAAGACCATGTAAAATTAAGCTATATTAGCCTGCAAAATCTAATGTTTCTCATCATCCAACATGCGAGACTTATTGAATATTTTAATCAGGAACCTCAGAAACATCAAATTAAGTAATAGAACACAATTTCACTTAATGCTCCTGTTCTGACAGCTTCAACTGGTGTAACCCTCAGCTAGCATCCACAATATTACACTGAATTTATTAAAATATACTCATATATTGCCAAATTTCCATTAAAGTTCTCTTGGACTAGTTTGATTCACTGTTTATATGGTCTCAAGTTTTATACTCTCAAGAGTTGATTCACTGTTATATGCTCTTAAGTTCTATGCAGTTAAAAACCAATTCATAATATAAAGACGTAGCAGGAAAAAAAAAAAAAAAAAAGAAGAAAAGAAAAGGGAGGAAAGAATTTCAATTAAGGCTAAAATGACAAACAACTATATGAATATCATAACACTAGAACATCGAACTGCGCTCAATTTAGCAGATTCATCAATCATTTTCCATGACTATAAGGAGCTTCAAAATTTAAACCACCAAATTAATTACTTATCCTGCGTTTTCACAGCTAAAAGAACCAAACCCACTAAATAATAAAATGAAGGGACACTAAATTTCGCCTTCGATTAACAGAATTGAACATTAAGTAAAAAAACAAAAAAAAAAGGGTACCTCAAAATAAGACCAACGCCCCTCCTCTCTGAGATTAAGCTGCTGTCCCACCAGAAAACAGTAGGCTCAGATCCTAAAGAAGAAGCAGAAGTTTGTAAAATGCTTAATCCAAGAAAGATCAAAATACAAATCCCAGATGATCACTTATGGGTAGACCTGGGCATGAAGAAAGGAATTAATCTGGTCATCGGCGTTTTTTTTTTTCGGTGGGGGAGCGGGTATTAACGATCTTGCCAAAAAACTGGGATTTTGAGGGAACAAAGTATTTTACTTCAGCATCATGCACAACTATATGCTGTCATACCGTGCAATTAGGTTGCTTCTGTGCATTTGGGCTTTAGCCAATGCACATTTGAGCCCAGGAAAGCAACAGCACAGAGGCAGAAACACATTAAACCGAGTAACCGACAGCGTCTCGCGTGTTTTCTAGAAGTTTATCTCACAATACCCGCACGCGGTTAACACCCGATAGCTTTGCCCTCTTCCGTTAGGCCATTTACAATTCGCTTGTTAAAGAACTATTTGACATTGCTGTTTAAATTTATTGTTACTGTTTTAAAATTATTGATAAGAAAATTGATATTTTGAAAAAATAATTTACCTCTTTGGTAATAAAATAGAAAGTTATTGTTAATAAAAAAGTTATTTATCATGTGTTTAATTAAAATTATTATTTAAACTGCTGTTAGAGGTAAAATGAATAAAAAGAATAAAATATATAAATATATCATTTTAATTTTATTAATAATTAATCACTTAATTTTTTTTATAAATATATTCAATTTATATAATTAAATATATTTAATTTTAATTTTTTATTGATAAAATATTAATAAACATCAGTTAAATCTTTCATTAATATTTATAAAATAATTATTAAATTAATACTTCATTAATTTTAAAATAAGCACAAATGAGTAAAATAAGCACAAATTCACTGACCTCTAAGTAAATATAGAAACATCTAAACTGAAAATGGTTTCAATTTTCCAATATAGGTAAAATTCACAGTTGTGAGAGAGGCGAGGAAGAGCAAGGGACCGTTCAAAAAAATGGGATGCTTTAATATTGGCATAATGGTAAATATGAAAAGATCTTAAGGATACTTTTGTCCACAAAAATACTAAAATCTGCTGCCCGTGTTTCTTCCAAACGTGCGTTTCCAGAAAAGCACTTCATTTGCTGCTTTTTCAAAACTAGAGTTTATGATGGTTGAAACTCTGTTTTAGCCCTTAACCAAACAGTTGACAAAAATGCTTTTTATATCAAACCTGCTTTTTCTTATTTCAACCACAGCGCCAATGGGGCCCTAAATATCAATGATAGCTAATGACATTTAAAAAGATAAATTAAAATATTTGATAAATTTAAAAATATAAAGGTGATGATCGATTGATAATTAAAGTGATATCCATCTATTACAATTTGTATCAACTCTATTTTTAAAATTATTTTTCATCAGTTGATAACTGATTTAATTTTATTTTTTATTTTGATCATATTATTTTTTTTATTTAATTTAAAAATTAATATTATTAATATTTTTATCTTTTTTATTTATAATTTTAACATCTTAATTAACGCATTTAAACTTTATTAATATATTTTTTATTAATAACATAAAAATATAAAATATTTATTTATATTTAAAAACTTAAAATTAATTATAAATTTTTTTTATGAACGATAATAATTACTTTATTATTTTATCTTTTTTTTTAATTATTCAATTATTTTTTAAAAGAATTTAATTATTTTCTTATTTTAATAATAAAAAAATAATATAATATAATAAAGTAATAATTATATATTTATTTTAATAATATAATAAATTATATAATATATTAATTTAATTTAATAATAAAATAAAATAATATAATAAATTTATAATTTTATATTTATTTCAATAATAAAATAAATTATATATAACTTTATTAGTTATTTCACATATCAACAGCAATAACTAAACATAATTTTACTAAATATTTAATATAAATCAGCTATCATTAATTAGTTAAATTTTTAAAAGATAAAGAATTGATTTATTTAGTTAAAAAGTAAGTGTTCAATTCTTAGAGAATGAAATAATTTTTTTTTCACTTACTTGACTTGACTCATTTCCTCCTGAACAGTAAAGTTATAGAAAATAATTCAACCAAATAAAACCTTAAATATGGAGTAAATCACCGATGATACTTGAATTTAAAGTTTTATAACAATGCAATAATTGAAGTTTAATTTATAACATAAAACTCATTAAACTTTAATTTAATGCAAATAAAATTCTTTCTTAGCTTCAGTAACAAGTTATTTAATTAATTTTTTATAAACATAGCACTCATCAACAATAACAGTTAAAACTCAGTTTGGTTAAATTATATGATAAAATTTATTTTATTTGCAATTTATTTATAAATGAATTTCTTTGTTTGGTATATTTTATATTAAATGTGGAATTCATTTCAAATGAAATGAATTTTATGTTTAGAATAAATAAAATAAAATAAAATGATATATAATAAGATGATAATTTTGTCACTTGAAATATATATTATTTTAAGTTTAAAATTTATTTATAAATTCTATCAATTTTAATGAAATTTGGTTTAGTTATAATAAATTTCATTGAATTAATTATTAAGAATTCCAAATGAATTTTCATTTAGCCCTTGTTTAGTTCAAATCTGTCATGGTATTCATTTCATTTGTAAATTAATTCCAAGATAGAATTCTTTTGCAAATGAATTATTTTGTTTGCTATGATATATATCAAATTTGGAATTCATTTTAAATGAAATGAATTTTATGTTTGGTATAAATGTAAAATTCAATTTAATCCTAAGAAAACATAGCAACAATATTCACTATCCATATACATAAATTCTATTACTGACGTGATCCCATTTTCATCTTCAGCCAAGAAAGTTTAATGTCATCATCACATGCAAAGAATTTTTCAACTAAATATTCATGATACTTCACATGCAAAAAGTCAAGGGCTTCCATGACCTCCCATTTGTTACTCTGTTGTAATTTCATTTGCACTATATCTACGTTGACTGGTACTTTTAATAGCACATGCAATTTATTTCATTGAGGATGTCACCTCCAAAATCTCATCACTAATAATATCAGACATCAGTCTTTTTCTTTTACCCTCTTTGGATGTCATTTTTTATTAATGAGAAGCTGATGAAAAGCTATCATGACTTGGTGAATGTTGAGCAAATTGAATTAAAGGGTCTTGATTGTCAAGGTTCATCTCATTATTTACTTGAATCTCATCACTTTCATCAATTTGCAAACCTCCATATGATTGCCACTTTCGAACCTTTTCTTTTACACTTGTAGCACCATCTCCATTTGCTCTATCCTTTTCAAATAAATCACGAGCATCCTCGAAGAAATAAAGTTACTTATCTCGCACTAATTTATACTCGTTCTTCGCCTAAAAAAATTGGTAAGAACACAAAACAACCTCTTTTTGCTTAGTTTAGCACAAATACACAAAACTCATATCAACAACATCATAAGCAAAATTATACATGCTACAAATTAATAGTTGTATGACACTTTCTCAAACACTTGGAATAGCTTCAATTTTCTTTACAATGTCATTCCACCCAAAACCACTTTTTTCATCCAAGAGTTCAATTGCAAGGTTCATCAACTTTTGGATAGTCTTTAACCTATTAACTACTTTTCCTTTATCAATTGTCTTCCCTTTCTTTTGAAACTCCACATTAAAAACAACAATAACATTGTCCCATGCTCTTTTATTAAATTTTTTCTCTTCCTTATTTCCTTTTGCCTTTTCTTCTCTCAAAAGATCAAGAAGAAGCTTATCCATCTCCTTAGGCCATCTAAGATACTTTTCAGTTTTTTCGGAGCAATTATCATCTTTTATTAGTGTAACCATCTATTTACAATAATACAGTACATAGTAAAAAAATTAAAACAATAAAAAATCAATATGAAATAAAAATAAACATAAAGGAAATTCAATAAGGTAATTAACACAAAGTAATTTCTCTTAAGAATATCGAAATAAAAACAAGCTTAAGATCTAGACATATAATCTTGCCACATGCACATAGCCATGTCATTTCTTATTTGCTTTCCTAGTCGAGCATCTGCATGCCTAATATTAGATCTAATTTCATTAGCTTCAAAGTCATTTTTCATCAATTCATTGTCAACTTGACATAAGAGATCTTCATCTAGATCAGATAACATAGGAAAATTATGCAAAATGCAACATGCTAAAATAATTTTAGAAATTGTATCAACATCATAATTTGCCTTTGATGCACTAGCTATGATAGGGAGCCTCTTTTTTAGCACTCCAAATGCCTTTTCAATCATGTCGAAGATTGAATAGCTCTTTCATATTTTTTGGAGGACAATGAGAGTACTCTTTCAAATGGTACCTAGTACTTCGATGTGGAGTGATAAATTTAGACCTTAAAGGATACCCCGCATCAACTAGATAAAATTTACCTAAGGAAAAATTGAAAAAATTTAAATAACTACTTAAAAAATGGGCAAGTAATAATAATGTTTTAATTCTTATTAGAAATACCTTGAGGAACTCTCAATTTATCTTCCCTAGTTAATGCATTTTCTAGTATCCTTGAGTCTGAAGCTAATCCTTCCCAACTAGATAACACATAAGTAAATCTCAAGTCAAATGTACATGTAGCTAGTATATTCATTGTAGGTATTCCTTTCCTTCCCTTATATCTTGATACATTTGCTTTCAAAATTTTGACTCGAATATGTGTTCCATCAATTGCACCAATGCAGTTCTATAAAATTGAATTTAATTGATTAGTATTGTAACACTCCTTACCCGATCTACAATGTAGCCGAGCAAGGAATGCCACATTCTGTGCCGGAGCACCTTTCCTTTACTTACTTTTTTCATTATCCATATTTAAGTTTATCTTGGTTAAATCCAAATATTTTTAAGTGGAGAAACTGTCAGAGTTTCCCTTGTTTTATTAATATTTGACCTGTTAAAATTCTCACCTATTTGAAAATTCAATATAATAAAAAATCTAAATTCCATTCTCAATCATAATTTCCAATCATATTGTTCATTGTACATTCCATAATTTCATACAAATAATCCATTCCATCCATTATTTTCATACATGAATTTCTTACATTTCATTAATTTATAATAAGTACATAATTGTTTTACAACTCAAAAGTGAATTTACAACTTTATATCTAATTACTAGTACAAAATCATGAATGCGAGGGCCCTTGCATTTTACCAAAATGTAGAGTAGAGGTGACAATGACTGACTCTACTGCAGATCTCCCTGTGCTATGAACTATTGGGTCTTCTCATCTGGACCTGTATGAGGAGAAACTATTGCGCTAAGCATTTCTGCTTAGTGGTGCAATAATAGAATGAAATATACTATACAAATAAAATAAATATTTCATATTATAGTAACATAAAAGTAATGCATTCTAATTGATTATGAGTCATTTTATGTTTTGTTGATCTTTGGAAACATTGGTTTCATTGGGATCTTTTCTATTTATTTGTTTAGTATTCAACCTTTTTAACTCTTTTCAATGCCCAAGTAACCTATAACAGAACTAACTGAACAGAATACGTGGGTTTTACTAGTACTGGGTACTCGATACCTTGGGTCGTTATACCATCAATCACAAAGTGTCTACTCGGTATGCAATGTAACGGCATAAGAGTCAAATAATCATAGATGTAGAATAATCATAACTAGCACTGAACACTCAGTGCCTTGGGCCATCATACCATCGAACATATGAATGTCTATCATGTATGCAATAAAACAGGGCTTAAAAGCCATAGACAGTATTGCTAAACTCGTCCCTTCTTGGCATGCCAATCTATCCAACCCATAAGCAAATGTCTAGGCATATATGGGCAATTTAACATATTTAATCAATTAATGTTTTCATTATCTCATCATATGTAGCATTTCAATCATAGTAAGAACATAAGTCCCAATCACATATTCACAAGATATATATATTCATCAAACCATTTGTGTTACATACAAAGTATAATTCAAGTTATTTTGTGATTGTTCCATAAATTCCAGAATTAGTACTTTAACTTTCCTCATAGATTTGGCTAAGATACAGAATCAGTTTGGCCATACTTTCTTCATGAAAGTTGTAGATTTATGTCTTATGTTTAATTTGCCTTTAGAATCACTTAGTTTGTATTTTTGTAGCTCAAGTTATAGCCATTTTACCAAAACTGGTCCAGTGACCAATTCTGGTTTCAGGTCTATCCAGAATAGGGCAGGTTTCTGGAACTAGTTTGTCAAGCTATTTTGGACAAGTTACACTCATAATTTGACTCCATGTTCTTCATATGAATTGTTTCCCTGTGTATCAGGGTTACACAAGTTCAAGAATCACTCAATTTGAAGTTTTACAAAGTGAGTTATAGCTAATTGATCAACCCTGACTCACAAAACCTGAGATTTCTGGATTTTTGGGTTTTCATGTCAATTTTGCATTTAACATTTCAGGGTCTTACACCTAGAATTTGTGCAAAGTCTCTGAAACAAAGTTATAGACCTATGTCTTAGGTTTTCGAATCGTTTTGAATCGTCTCATTTGGAGTTATATACTAAAAGTTATGCCCTAAACATCATACGGAGGTCAAATGGCAATTTGTTGGAATCTCAAGAAATTCTAGTTTCAGTGTTTATCATTTATCCTAGCAATCCAACCCATTTTCCCTAGGATTTTGGCCTGGGCCAAAACATAAAAGTTATAGCTATGTGTCTTAGCTTTAATTTGTTTTAAATTTCACAGCAATTAGATTTATATAGCTCAACTTAGAGCCAATTAAGCATACTAGACTCAAGCTGTCCAGAATCAAGCTCACTACACAACTCCACTTTCTATCAACCAACTTGATATCTCCTTAACATACTCCAACAATTAACACATCTAACAGTTATAATATACACTCAATTGTATCAATTAGGGCATAAATAAGAAAATCCCTAATTATACCAAACCCTAGTTGAATTTCTTAGAATTTCAAAATCAAAAGGAAATCATAGCACTAACCTTGTTCCTTAGCTTCAAACAACATTCAATCACTCTTCTCTTCTATCAAACTTCGCTTCCCCTTAGTGTACCTTCCTTGGCTGAAATTCTTGCCCTTCCAAGCTTCCAAATTTTTGTGATTTCTTAGGAGTTTTCTTCAATTCAAGGTTGAATTTGGTGGTTTCTATTGATTTCCTAAAGAAATCGTGGAAGAAACCTAGGAATTCAAGCTTAATTTTGGGTGTTAATGGAGGAAAGTGTATGAGGAAGAGAGAGAACAAGGGTCGACAGGAAACATGAAGAAGATGACTAAATTTTCTACCCAATAATTGATTTATATATTAATTAAATATTCAATGGCAAATTTGTAAATAAGTAGAATGGCAATTTTATAATTATTTTGAAGTTTATAATCATTTGACTTTATTAATAATTATATTTAATTTTTATAATCTCAATTAATTAAATTAATCTAGCTTCATTAAATTAATAACCCTCATTTTTTTTTATCAATATTGGACTTTTAAATTTAATTGACCAAGTTTGGTTCTTACCGGGTTTATGTCCGTCTTTCCATAATACCGAATAAATCATTATCTTCCTTTGCTTTGTGCTTATTTCTTTCCATTTTTTTGAGTTATTAATTCATAGAAATCCCCTTAATTAAGTTTTCATTAAGGGTCTCATAGGGTTCTACATGGATTTAGAGCAGCATTGCACTCACTGTCATTTCCTAGTGAGGTCACCCATTACCGGGGCTTGTGCTCATTTAACCGATTCTTACTTCACTTCTTTTATTTTTCTACACCCTCAATTGATCTTTATTTAATTTAATTATGGTTCCTAACTCTGGTTTAAATGTGGTTCTGTACATTCTAGCTGTCCGAACAGACCTTAGTCACTGGAACAGTACAACGTATAAAACAGCCTATAGTGAGGATGTTACAAGTATGCTAACTATGTAATTAAATTCAATTGACTTAAATGCTAATATTTATAAGTTTACCTTAAAATAAGGATAAAATCTTCCTTTGCTATTTAATATTTCTAGAGAAACCGTGGAACCATTTGGCTGCACCAAAAACTCATCTTCCAGAGAAATAATTGCTTTAAGTACTTGGTGAAAATGACGACTTATTATTTCCCCACTTCAACGAAAGAAAAAGTTCATAAGGTGATTTCTCATATTATGAGCTAAAATGCATAGAAATTTAGCAACTTGTTCCCCAATACTATTGAAACAAGCATCTTTAAGTAAATTTTTTTGCTTTAGAAGGCTTACTAGTGTTCTAAATGCACTAAGTCCCATACGTAAGATGTCTCGAACATTTGTATTATTCTCTATTTGCCACATTAACTCTTGTAGAACATTATGTCTCCTAATATTGGATTCTACCATAGGCCTTTCAATATATTGATAAACATGAAGCAAGAAAGCTAAATATCCAGCATATGCAATTAAAGCCGCTATTGCATTCCTATGAATATTCTTCATATTTCTTGATTTTAATTGCAATATAAATTTTAATTAGTAATGTTAACATATAGTAAAAAGGTGCAATGCACATGCAAAGGTAGCTTGAGATAGCAAAATCAATAGCGAAAACTATAGTATTTTGCATCAATTAAAGTTGCTAAAGAATTACACTACACACTTGATAAGTGACATCAATAAAATTGTAGATGCATAAAACATAAAACAAATAAAGATCTACCATGAGCCCCCACCCTTACACCCTTGCCTCTAATTCTGAATCACATGTTTGCTCTTTTACCTCTTCACTCAACCTCTACTGCTCTATTCTCCAATGCACCTTCACCTGGCTGTTACTTCAAAAAGATGACTCTTCTTATTTTTTTTTATTTTTTAATTGGTTAAGCTTTTTTCTTTGTTATACACCAATCTTATCATATTCAGTTGGAGTTTGTTTTATTGAGATGATAAAATATTATGTTATTCAATTCTTTGCAATGAAGCACTGAAATCTTATTGGAAGCCAATGATGATAAGAAGCCAATTTGGTTTGATGAGGTAAGGAAGTGTGTGCCCTTCTCAACTTTTCAAACATTAATATTCTATAGTGAACAGTTATATATATATGCAGAGCTGATCCTCTCTCTCTCTCTCTCTCTCTCTCTCTCTCTCTCTCTCTCTCTCTCTCTCTCTCTCTATATATATATATATATATATATATATATTTATATATATATATATAGCATAGAATTTAGAGTTTCATTAGAAGCTTTTCTCCTAATTAAATTAATATAGTCTACACATTTGCTTTTGTATTTTCTCTGTTTTGAATATTTTGTGCTTTTGGGTGGCAGCTGCACTACATCATCCAAAAATAATTAAATCTTTTTTGACTTTTCTGTGAGACCCTTTTGCTAATTTATGTGGCCTTCTGGAGTTTTAAGAAAATGACAAATTAAGAGTGGATATATAATACATGTTTTTAATCAAGCAAGTAGATTAACCAGCTATATAATTGTTTACATCATCATGGCTCTACTGCATATAGCTAGCTAAGTAGCTAGAATTTTAATTTTTTTTCCTCTAATATTAAGAGGACTAATTAACAATAATAATAATCTTAAACCTTAAGTAAAACATGTTTTAATTCCTCTATATATCTAGCACATTTTTCTTTCAAAACCCAATTAGATCTAATTAGAAATAAATGATACATTAACCTTGAACTTTTTAAAAGGACCTTGGCTGATACTATATATAAAAAAGTTTCAAAACTTCAAGATTAATGATAATCAATATATCATCAACAATATTAACTTATAATTAAAAGTTGTTAATTCTGCTAACTATAGTATTGCAACTCCATTCAATATAATACAGTAATAAGAACCCTGCTATATAATTATCTATAGACTTAGGTGTATATGTATAATTAAGAAAAGTACGTATTCTACAAATTCTAAGCCATTAACTAGATCCATAGATGGATAAAGTATGATGTTTTTATCATGATATACAAAATCTCACAAATAAGTCTAAATTCATCAAGAAAAATCCTAGACAATTTCACCTAGTGAATGTATCTGAGCAAAAAGCATGTGACAAACAATAGAAATGGAATGACTTATTATTGAATGAGACACTGGTTTATATACAGAGATTTCTAATAGAAAGCTACTAGAAAATGCTACTTCCAGAATTTATTAGAAACTACTAAATTCTTCTAGAATTACAATACTCTATTATGCTCTGTTAATTAGATTTATTGAAGAAGAGAAAAGCTGAAGGTTTAGTGGGAAACACATCCCTTAAAACAAGACTTCAAACTAGCTGATGCACACCATTTCATTAAAGTGCAGCAGCTCACTTCTTTTTTCAATCCAACACAGCGTTTTGTCCTTCATTCTCCCATTAAATAACTTCATCAGCACCCCCCCCGCCCTCAAGATGGAGACGAGGGAAGACTATGAAATGCCATCTTGGAGAGGAGATTTTGAAATGGAGAAGCATTGAGTGGTTTGGTAAATAGATCTGCAAGCTGCTGTTTAGAAGAAATATGCACGATGGAAATAAAAACCTTTTAGGAGTTGATTCCGAACCACATGGCAGTCAATATGTCATGACCCAACCTATGGTCCGAACTGACACTAGGACCTGGACAAGCATAAAGCCCCTGAAGCCCGTAGTATGCCTTGTTGTTCCCAAACTCATAACTAGGCCCTAATTTAGGCCCAACATGCATATAAAATAATTTAAATTAAACTATTATAATTCTATTTTGGGCCAATTTAACCCAATAATTATTAGAAACTAAAATTAGGGGAGTCCAGCTTAACCCTATTGCATCATTTACAAACCATTTAAAAAAACATAATTTTTTTTTCATTTATTGATATAAAAACTTAAATTCATACAGTCCCTGACAAGATTAATGTTCTTGCTAGTACATGCGGAGTTCTAAATTACAATTTAAAGAATAATAATACAATTAAGTAATTATTGATAACCTACGAGAAAAGAAGCAGGTTATTCTGAAAAAGGTCTCCTCCTGTAGCTTAGAAAAATAAGGTGAACAGGAGTGAGCGTTCGACTCAGAGAGTAAAATACCAATTTTAAGTACAATTTCTATAGCTATCTAAAACTAATGCATCCTAAAAAGTGGAATGCAACACCTTCATAGTTTTCATACAAATTACATCATAACAGCAAAAAGGTAATTTGGAGTACTCACACACCCATATAATGCTCAAACAGTACATATACGGGAGCTGATCCCCTATACAGCTCTCTTAATCCAACTTCTGCCAGCGAGTATCTCTCAAGTTAGACTTTCACTTAATGAACCAAATGCGAGGGCCAGCGAGTGTCTCTAGAGCCGTGACTATCCCGATTTATCCATAAAGGATCGGGTCTCAATGAGTGTCTCTCAAGCCACGTCTACCCGTCCTATCCATATCCAATACCACACACCACACGAATGCCAACACACGCACACTGCTCCAAATTACCATAAAACAATATCTATGGCACTTCATCAATTGAGAATGCAATATAAAATATGCCTAGTATTTAACTACATAGATATATATTTATAAGTGATGCATGGGCATGCCTGAACATATAATAATATTGAAATTATAATTAAAATTAATATTTTACTCACAGTACACCAAAGACGACGGTAGAGGTTGGGTGAAGGAATATGGTTGACCCTGATCACCTACATAATTTTTATTATAAATTTATTAGAGCTAATTCAAATAAAAATAAATTTAAAGAGGCAAACACATCCTAATATATGTTGAAAATTTAGCAGAGTCTCCCCTATACTTAAGACCTACCCAACCTGCAAAAGGGTTTAAAAGACACTTATATATTCACAAGTCTCCCAACCACAACTCAATTACATCACAAGGACCCTCCTGGGCCCACCCAAACAGTTAACAATTATAATTTAGAGAATTACCATTTAATCCCTACAACTAACTTTTTTCGCGAAAACTACCCAAATGAGCTCTAAAATTCTAAAATTTTGTCACACGGTCCTTAGTAATATTACAAAGCTATTGCAAAAAGAATTTAATTTTCTAATAACCCCTGAATATTTTATGAATTTTTATTCAAGACTATTACTCAATTCCATAAGTTTCCGATAGCTAACATATTCCTAATTCAACCCAAATCAACATTCACATATTTAACTCTCCATTCTCAAGTTTCAACCAATCATATGAAATTTAAATACCCTAAATTCAGATAATCTTATATGCTCAGATGCTAAAAATCTAACTAAAATCCACATATAAATTTTTCAAAAATATTCCATAATCACTCAAAAATTCAACAAATTCCATAAAATGTCTCCAACTAATTTTAATTTCATCATATATTTTCCTTAGAATTTTTCTCTAATTTTTCTTGTTTAAGAAACACTACATTTAAGCACCACATACTGAGAAATAATGAAAATAATCTTACCCAAAGCTTATTTATATCTCAAAATTTTTAAAAATTTATGAGAAAACCTCTGGAAGTTGAATCATCCCTAAAGCTCACTGGAGCCACTGCCGGAACCAATGCGCACGGTGGTAGGCCGCCGGCGACATCTGTCGGACTAGTTACACCAAAATGTTCCTCTCCTCATCCTGAGTCCATAGGTGGTCTTGGATCGTCGATCCAACGGTCGGATTGTGAGAAATCTCATCGGAAAGTTAAAAAAAGCTGATTTTTCTCTCCTTAAAGGCACCGGAAACGACCACCAAATCTGGCGAGGCTGGTCTCATCTAAAAGAGCTCTCTCTTAGGAGTCCATAGCCACTGGAATCACTCCAATCGGATATTGGGATCGCCGGATACGAGCATTCAAAGTTTGGGACCCATTCTCTCTCTCTCTCTTTACTGCTAGCCGGATTTTGGGCTACTGCCGCCGCTGGTGATGTCGCCGGTGAGTGTGGAGCTACCAGGGAGGTCGCTGGCCTGTCACAGAAGAAAGGAAGAAGAAGAAGAGGGGAGGTGATGAAAGAGAAATGGGGGGGAGAGAAACTCCTCCCGATTTTCTTTTGAAAAAATTTAATTTTTTTTTTAACTGACAGTGGAAGTGATTCCACTGTCACTCTCACTGCCACACGTAAAGTCACCTCAATTCTTTTTTTTTTTTAATTATATTTATAATATAATAATAATAATAATAATAATAATATATATATATATATAAATAATACTTTTTGGGTATAATTTAATAGGTTCAAAATTCTTTTTAATTGAGTTCTAAATAAAATTTTGTGTATAATTAGACAACAAAAAAAATAAATTTAATAAATATAGTAATAATAATTATTATAATATTTATAAAATTAATAACAATTTAATCAAACTATATTATGATAATTTATTTACTATTAATGTATAAAACTAACCTTTTCAATTAAAATTGGACTATTTAATAATTATACATTAGGTAGATACTATTAAATTAACATTTTAATACCATATAAAAATATAAAATTTGTATTTTAAAATTCAGGTTATTACAATCTTCCCTCCTCACGAAAAATTCATCTTCGAATTTTCGAATAAACCGGAGATAAAGAAAAAAAGATTATTCGTACAAGTGCAAGCATTACTCCTCCATTTAAAACTAAGCCATTATATTTGAGTACTCATTGATCTATTCCTGATATCTCTAATACACACGATTGCTCCCACTGCACTCATATATGGTATGTAGTAATACTAGTTTTGGTTCCTTTCTATTACCAATTCTTGGGGCAAATATGTGACTCTGCCTGCCTTACTAAGTCTCATGAATTGTCCATTTGAAATAACTACTTTTTCACGTACCTTACTCGAGATCATTACTGATTTTGTTGGTCCTTGAAACTTTAGCTAGATCCCTTCAATATTCAAAAAGTTTGCACCATCTTAACTTCATGATACGATAAGCTTCCAATTTACTTTGTGTCATTACTAAGGTCCTCAGATCAACTTCTGTCCATCTTATGTAACTAGTTATGTAGAGCTCCATCCAAGTGTCAAGCGTACCCTACACCATTTATCAATATTGGAAAGTGAACTGGGTCTCTTCTCTTATAGGACAAATGTATTTGTATTCCCTGACAACCCAGTTAATGCAACTTTATCGTTTGCCACTCCTTCTCTAGAATGGAAATATCTAGACTTCTTCCTAAAGCTTCTTAGTATGTGACCTACTTCTGACACATTGGCACTTAGATCGAGGCGCCACTACTTCTTTAATCTATCATCTCATAATAACTTATTTCAAACATCTCTTAATGTGTTCCTAGCATACCTATTCCTAACATCTCATCATTATAACTAGCTCTACCGAGCTTTCTTCCTGTCCATTGGATCTTATCCACTTCCTTTTCCTATTTCTGCTATTGTTGATATCTTTTCGACCTGCTGTACTTATTCCTTAATCTTAGTCCTGTCTCACCCTTACACCTTTTCCTTCAAGGATGTCCATCCCATTATCAACTTTAACTTTCTTTTTATTTCTTAGTCTTTTGATTACTAGTTTCATTACTTCGAGAATTCTAACCTTACAAGTGACTCCTACCAGTACATTCTTCACATTATGTAACACTTGTAATTAACCATAGAAAATTCTTTTTGTATCCCCTTTCCCAACTTAACTATCAGAACATTATCATTCCCTACTAGCCTTAGTAGAAAATTGCTCATCTGAACTAACACGGCTGTGGGAAATATGTGCCATGCCTTAATTCTGAACAAGATACTTCACATGTTCATTCTCCTTAATATAATCACATATACTGCCCATAGCTTTCCAAACTTCAGCCTCAACTTTTCCCATTAGCAACAATTTCATTCACTGTAACTCAATAGCAAATAGCACTTCCTCCAGCTTATAGTTCAAAAGGGTTGTAAGCCCTGGTAACTAGCTCGATTTAACTTCTGTCACCTCTCTGATCATTCTTTCATACTTAACATTAGGTACACCATTATCGTCATTTTCACCTCAAAAGATTGGATATGTACTAATACCCATCAAATTTTCAATTAATTGGGTCACTTTGACATGACCTCTCTTCTTAACATAATCTCCTAGAATCGAAATACGAGCAAATTTGGAAAGAAGGAGAAATGTTCTCCCACCATTTATGGTATACCATTGTTTGATAAACAAGATTTAGCTCATACCCCTTAGTCTTCCTTTTTAGTTTCATTATTTCTTTGTAATTATTGTGCTTTATTATAAGATATCAGTTGTATCTACCATTTGTTATACTATTGTCTTGCCTGACATATCATCTTAGAATTTACTATTTCCTTTTTACTCTCCATTTATCTTCCATACATATAATTATTTGTCCAGTGCTCCTTATACTTGTTTATATTCTAAAAGATGAAAGCACTCACAGATTCTTTCAGATATACTCCAATCTTACCAATAATCACTCCTCTAATCCGTGTACTTCTCAATATCTTATAATTATACCTATACCTATCTTGTCCTATTCTGACCTTTACTAGCGTTCTGCTACATATTATCATACTATTATTTATTTATTTATTATTACTCTTTTTTTTTACATAATTATCCTATTGATCACACTGAAAATATCTGTCTAATTCCAATTTTAGACTCTAAGTCTCACCATTCTAAATTTTAACATCAAGCCTTTGGGACATTATCCCTCATCTTGCATATTTAAATCCCTTATGTTGACTTTTATCCAGCTTACTCCTATTGATCTTGCTTCTTTATCTGACAATACAATTCAAGTTACCACAGCACGCTCGACAGCTACTACCTACTTTGGTCGCACAATTCACCTAATTCCATTATACTGTCAACAACCAAAAGGGTTCTTATGTCATTTTCCCATTATCCTACCTTGGGGGTAGAAAACAGATAAGATTTAATCCAGATTCTGTAACTCTAAGCTCTAGGTTCAAGCTCCTAATACTACATCAATTATGACCTGCTCTAATTCCTGTACTTCTGGGTTCCATAACTTAACAATGTTCTTCCTAATGCCATCCTTTTCTACGCTCTCTATCCTTACTTTTTTGTTTATCTCGTTTACCCTTCTTAGAACCACATTCACCTCCTTCGTATCTTGGCTCTATTCTTCCTAATCTTATCCTAATCTATTTTTCCAGTTTATTCTTTAGCCAACTCTTTTTATCTTACCCAAATTCGAACTTTCACTCTTCCATTCTTTAGCCCTATTTTCTTTTTGAACCGAATTTTCATGTCAGAAACTTATACCTTTACACTATCCCTACCACATCATCTATACCTCAATGTTACTCAGAATTGATCCTCTAACTATCCTAGCTAAACTTTTACTGGCATTCATGCTATCTCTCTTACTGCATTTGAACCGCACTCCATCAATATATATATATATATATATACATATTCTATGATTTATCGATGCTAACTTTTGTCCTTTTTCTTTACTTTATTTGGAGTATACTTTTGTCTTAAGCATTAAGAAGCTAAGGATGAACTTAGGGAATAGTAGTCATACTTCTCTTGCGTGATCTCTGTTCTTACCCTTTTGGACTACATACTACCCCCTACTACCTTAGGGAGGGGATCTGTAGCAACTCTAATTTCTCATATCCATTTAATTAGTTGAAACTTAAAATACTAGGTATCCAAATCCGTCATTTAATTTAGAAGCTTACATACATCTTGATCTTACATCTTATGATTCCTATATGGAACTTGTACCCTCTCTAGAACACCTGAGCTAACAACTCTCTATCTCACGCAACAGTCCCATCTGGGACACTAATCCATAAGTCATCATTATCAGTAATAACCTTCTATCCCTTCTGAAAAGATTGGACTATACCCTAACTTACTGCAACAAAGGTACTACATTTACCACCTTACCCAAACCATGTCAATTTAATGACTCTCTTATCATATCATAGCTCTGTAAATTATCAATTCATAGTTCCAAACTTTTCTAGGTAGTAGGTTTGTACTTTACACCTTGCTGATACACACAAGGTATACTATTCTCACTAAGCTCTAAGCAAAACATCTGTCGTACTGCAAAAACCATCCAAAATTTCATACTAAAAATCAGATGGTCTCACTCTATAGATGTCACCTTTATTTTGCAACTAATATGCAACCTCTGGTCTGATGGCAACTCTTGATATAACTGTAGCTAATGCTAGGGTAACCGAGTCACTGACTCTAGTTATCACCCAACTGTGACCTTTCAATATTCTAACTCTAGACCCCTAACCGAGAGTTCCCAACTCCTCTGTAGATATAGAACTCTATTCTGGCATAACTATACCAAAATAGAAGCCATCCACAAACACCCTTATTGTGTAGCACCACAGGGATGCACGCAGCTCTACACAAAAATCTCATGTTGGTACTGTAATCTGCAGCTTACAGAGCAGACATTGAGAACATTGTATAGTTACTATAATACGTCTTGATAGACTAGGTCTCCTAATCGCTTATCTCTCTTGAATATACTATTATCATAAACTTACTCTGACTGGGTCATCCACTGACGACTGCCAGCAGTGGTATTCTCACCCTTATCTAGTGCAATTATACTATTAAAACTCACCTTTATGTACTCATGCCTAGCACCAGATAGGCATAACACTTGGACCCATACTGATAGAAATATAGTGTTTCTTGGAGAACATATTTCCATGGCAAACCTCAACATGTCTGCTAACTCTATTTCACATTTTTATGTACTCAACGAAAATCAAGACACTAACTAAGGCACTCTTATATTTCCTAAGATATAACGCAGAATCTAGAAATAAAGAATTACAGAAAAAGACGAAATAGAATCCTATACTCCGCATGTGACCTCCTAACAAGACTCCTTTTTACACTTCCAATTACATTATTTCCCATGAATCTAGAGCCTAAGCTTTGATACCACTCTTGTCACGACTCAACCTATGGGCTGGATCGGCACTAGGACTTGAGTCAGCATAAAGCCCCCGAGTCCTGTAGTAAGCCTTGTTGTTCCCAAATCCATAACCAGGCCCACAATTTAGGCCTAATATGCATATAGAATAATTTAAATTAAACTATTATAATTTTATTTTGGGCCAAATTAACCCAATAATTATCAAAAACTAAAATTAGGGGAGTCCAGCTCAACCCTATTGCATCATTTACAAACTATTTAAAAAAATATAATTTTTTTTTTCATTTATTGATACAAAAACTTAAATTCATACAATCCCTGACAAGATTAATGTTCTTGCTAGTACATGCGGAGTTCTAAATTACAATTTAAAGAATAATAATATAATTAAGTAATTATTGATAACTTGCGAGAAAAGAAGCGGGTTATTCTAAAAAAGGTCTCCTCCTGTAGCCTAGAAAAATAAGGTGAACAGGAGTGAGTATTTGTCTCAGAGAGTAAAATATCAATTTTAAGTACAATTTCTATAGCTATATAAAACTAATGCATCCTAAAGAGTAGAATGCAACACCTTCATAGTTTTCATACAAATCACATCATAACAGCAAAAAGGTAATTTGGAGCACTCACACACCCAATGTTCAAACAGTATATATACGGGAGCTGATCCCCTATACAGCTCTCTTAATCCAACCTCTGCCAGCGAGTGTCTCTCAAGCCCGACTTTTGCTTAATGAACCAAATGCGGGGGCCAGTGAGTGTCTCGAGCTGTGCCTACCCCGACTTTTCCATAAATGATCGGGACCTAGCGAGTATCTCTCAAGCCGTGTCTACCCGTTCTATCCATATCCAATACCACACACCACACGCACACTGCTCCAAATTACCATAAAACAATATCCATGGCACTTCATCAATTGAGAATGTAATATAAAATATGCCTAGTGTTTAACTATATAGATATATATTTATAAGTGATGCATGGCCATGCCTGAACATATAATAATATTGAAATTATAATTAAAATTAATATTTTACTCACAGTACACCAGAGACAACGGTAGAGGTTGGGTGAAGGAATATGGTTGACCCTGATCACCTACATAATTTTTATTATGAATTTGTTAGTGCTAATTCAAATAAAAATAAATTTAAAGAGGCAAACACATCCTAATGTCTGCTGAAAATTCAGCAGAGTCTCCCCTATACTTAAGACATACCCAACCTGCAAAAGGGTTCAAAAGACACTTCTATGTTCACAAGTCTCCCAACCACAACTCAATTACATCACAAGGCCCCTCTTGGGCCCACCCAAACAGTTAACAATCATAATTTAGAGAATTACCATTTAGTCCCTACAACTAACCCTTTTTGTGAAAACTACCTAAATGAGCTCTAAAAATTCTAAAATTTTGTCACACGGTCCTTAGTAATATTACAAGGCTATTGCAAAACGAATTTCAATTTTCTAATAACCCTCGAATATTTTATGAATTTTTATTTAAGACTATTACTCAATTTCATAAATTTCCGATAGCTAACATGTTCCTAATTCAACCCAAATCAACATTCACATATTTAACTCTCCATTCTTAAGTTTCAACCAATCATATGAAATTTAAATACCCTAAATTCAGATAATCTTATATGCTTAGATGCTAAAAATCTAACTAAAACTCACATATATATTTTTCAAAAATATTCCACAACCACTCAAAAATTCAATAAATATCATAGAATGTCTCCAACTAATTTTAATTTCATCATATATTTTCCTTAGAATTTTTTTTCAATTTTTTCTGTTTAAGAAACACTGAATTTAAGCACCACAGACTGAGAAATAATGAAAATAATCTTACCCAAAGCTTATCTGTGTCTCAAAAATTCTAAAAATTTATGAGAAAGCCTCTGGAAGTTGAATCATCCCCAAAGCTCACAGGAACCACCATTGGAACCACCGTGCACGGTGGTCGACTGTCAGCTGCCAGCGACATCTGTCGGAACTGGTTACACCAAAATGTTCCTCTCCTCCTCCTGAGTCTATAGGTGGTCTTGGATCGTCGATCCAACGATCGGATTGTCGGAAATCTCGTCGGAAAGTAAAAAAAAAAAAATCGATTTTCTCTCTCCTCTTCGGCATCAGAAACGGCCACCAAATCCGGCGAGGCTGGTCTCATCTGAAAGAGCTCTCTCTTAGGGGTTTATAGCCGCTGGAATGACTCCAATCAGACGTTGGGATCAGCAAATACAAGCATTCAAAGTTTAAGACCAATTTTCTCTCTCTCTCTCTCTCTCTCTCTCTCTCTCTCTCTACTGCTGGCTAGATTTTGGGCTGCTACCACCGCTGGTGACGTCACTGATGAGTGTGGAGCTGCCAGGGAGGTTGCCAGCATGTCGCCGAAGAAAGGAAGAAGAAGAAGAGGGGAGAAGATGAGAGAGAAATTGGGGGGCGGGGGGCCGATTTTCTTTTGAAAAAATTTAATTTTTTTTAGCTGACAGTGGAAGTGATTCCACTGTCACTCCCACTACCACAAGTAAAGTCACCTCAATTCTTTTTTTTTTTAATTATATTTATAATATAATAATAATATATACAAAAATAATATTTTTTGGGTATAATTTAATAGGTTCATAATTCTTTTTAATTGGATTCTAAATAAAGTTTTGTGTATAATTAGACAACAAAGAAAATAAATTTAATAAATATAGTAATAATAATTTTTATAATATTTATAAAATTAATAACAACTTAATCAAACTATATTATGATAATTAATTTAGTATTAATGTATAAAACTAACCATTTCAATTAAAATTTGACTATTTAATAATTATAAATTAGGTTGATACTATTAAGTTAACATTTTAATACCATATAAAAATATAAAATTTGTATTTTAAAATTCAGGTTATTACACAATATCGAGTTGTTTTGTGCATTCATGGAACACTGGATTGGCAACAATATGCTGCGCAGCTTTATTATCACAATGAAGAGTTATGGGCAAATGAATAGAGATTTGGAAGTATGTTATCCATTGTAATTCACATACTGTTGAAGCCATGCTTCGATATTCTGCTTCAGCAGAAGAGCGACTCACAATGTTTTATTTCTTGGCCTTCCAAGAAATGAGGGAAGGACCAAGAAAAATGCAAAAGCCTATACTGGATTTACGAGAAATGGGACAAGCTACCCAATCTGCATCACAAAAAGCATTGATTTTGAAGTTGCTGGAAGCAGGAAAAAAATAACCCTTTATCTAGACACCCTTTGAGATATTTGAGAACATGAATAGCAACCTCCCAGTGTATTGTTCATAGTGTCTGCATAAATTGACTTAGTTTTTGTGTAGCATAAGTAATATCTGGTCTAGTTATACCCAAATATAAAAGTCTTCCCACCAAATGCCTGTACTTATCAGGGTCTTTGAGAAGTTCAGAATTGAGCTTGGATCCTTTTGATAAAGGAAACAGGGCAGATTTGACTTCAGACAAATTAGTATCATGAAGCATGTCTAGGACATATTTTCTTTAGTTTAAGAACATACCAAAAGAAGATCTAGCCACCTCTTAGCATACCCTAGATCCTTAATAATGAACTGTTGATCTAAAAACTCTTTCACTACAATTATGTTAGTTTCCTCTGCTCTAGTAATTAAAACATCATTAACATATACAATAAGAGCCAGAAATTGATTAGCTGAGCCTTTATTTAAAAAACAATTATCAAAGACGAACTGAGTAAACCCAAACAATTTTAATTTTTTAGTTAACTTCTTGTTCCGTTGCCTACCAGTTTACTTTAAGCCATAGAGACTTTTAACCAACTTATAAACTTGCCCTTGAGCTGCCTTAGTATAATCTTCAAGAGTTAACATATAAAGATCTTTATCAATATGCCCATGAAGATAGGCATTATTGATGTCAAGTTAATGTATTGGCCAACTGTAAGCTGTAGCAATAGTGAAGAAAACTCTGACAGTGACAAGCTTGGCAATAGGGGAAAAACTTTCATGATAATCAATCCCAGGTAGCTGGTTATAAGCTTAAGCTACCAATCTAGCCTTGTATCTGTCAACATTCCCATCAAGCTTGTATTTGATTCAGTAAACCCATTTCAATGCTATACCTTTCTTTCATTTTGGTAGGTCAGCTAAGATGCAAGTCTGATTTTTTTCCAAGGCATCTAATTCATTTTGCATTGCTTGAACCCACTTACTGTCCTCTTTAACTGCCTGATAAGATTTTGGCTCAATGAAAGCAGACATACTTGCTACAAAACACATGTAATCATGACTTTATATAGGTGAAGAAATAAAATGAGGTTGATGTTGAAAGAAAGGTATATCTGCGTCTGTTTTCCCATTGTGACTAGTATTGACAATAGCACTAAAAGGATTATTTTGTGATGAAAATTCAATAGATGCTATAAAGTCATTTAGCCATTGTGGCTTTGATGTTGGTTTGGTACTTCTTCTAGGGTGAAGTTGGGCAATAGTAGGGGCTATTGGTGTAGAATTACCAAAAGTGTAAGATGATGCAGAACCATAAGGAGATGCAGAGTTATAAGGTGGTTCGGAATTGTGATATGGTGAATTTCTGTGTGGAGGAATGGGATGTTGAGGTGATGAGGATATAGAATGTGGTGAAGATATGGAGGGAATGCGGCTAGGTAAACATGTTGGATGTTTAGGAGCATCATCTGAAATAGAATATGGAATGGGGAGATGTAAATGATGATCAATAGATTTGTAAACATGCTATTTTACATAAGGAAAATGAGTTTCATGAAAAACAACATCCTTGGATACAAATAAATTTTTGTTTTCCAAATCATACAATTTAAAAGCCTTGTAACCAGGAACATATCCTGAGAAAATACATTTAAAAGCCCTTTTATTAAATTGGTTTTTCTGTAGTTTTAGGTTAGTTGGAAAACATAAGCATCCAAAAACATTAAGAGATTTATAATCTGGTTTGCTTCCAAATAAGACTTCATGAGGAGATATCCATTTTAAAACTAAACTAGGAAGTTTGATGATAATATAGGTTGCTATTAAAATAGATTCTCCCCAAAAGATTTTTGGAAGCTTGGATTGAAACATGAGTGCTCTAGCAACCCGCAAAAAATGCTTGTGCTTCCTTTCCACAACTTCGTTTTGTTGTAGGGAGTAAGGACAAGCTTTTTAGTGTAAAATTCCTTTATTTTAAATAATTTAATGCATGATTGGTTTACAAACTCTGTACCATTGTCAGATCTAACAATTTGGATAGATTTTTGAAACTAATTTGTAACCATGGCTAAGAATTCAACTAAAATGTGGTAAACCTTTGTTTTATTAGTCAACAAATAAGTCCATGTTGCCCTTAAAAAGTCATCTACAATAGTTAACACATATTTAGCACCAGAAATTGAGTGTACAGAGTATGGTCTCCAAAGGTCAACATGCACAAGATCAAATATAGAAATAGAAGAAATTTTGCTCTTTGAAAATGAAATTCTTTATTGCTTTGCAAAAGGACATATGTCACAAACATATTGATCATCATTTGTACAGGAATAAAGTTCATCAATATGTATCATTTTATTTCTAGAAACATGACCAAGTCTATGATGCCACAGACTATACAAGTTATTGTCTGCAGCTGAATATGACATATGTGTATGAGTGCTTTGTTTGACAGTATTACATTGTAACAAGGACCTAGGAACTATTTTATTCTTTACTAGACTAAATGACATAACATCTAATTTGTATAATCCTTCATGCAACCTCCCAACGGCTACAGCCTCCTTAGTCACTTAGTCTTACAAAATATAAGACTCAGGGAAATTTTAATTACAATTTTGGAATTCTGAGTTAGTTTACTGATAAATAAAAGGTTATATTTGAAGGTTGGTATGTGTAAAACATTTTTCAATTCTAATGTTGCGTGTAACACTACTTTTCCAACATGAGTAATAGATGTGCATGCTCCAGTTGGTAAGGTGACCTTACTATGTGGTTTCAATGTGGCTAGGTTAGTGAACAAATTTATGCCATGACACATATGAGTTGTGGCTCCTGTGTCTACCACCCATATCCCTTTATCTCTATCAGAACAACTTAAAGAGTAATAAGTTGGATTCTTACTTACAAAATCAGTAAAACTTACACAACCTACAGTCTCATTACTTGTTGAAGCACTATTCTAGTTCCTCATGAACCTTTCAATTTCCTGTTGGAGAATGCTATGTCGGCCCATGTTTAAGTATTCTCCTCTCTGAGTTACTTCATTTCTAGCTTCTAGAGGTATTTCTGCAATTTGAGTCACCACATTTACCTTCTCTTTCCCTTCCTTAAGCTTGTAATCATTCCTCCAATCTGAATAACCAAGCAATTTAAAGTAGGTATCATTAGTATGTCTAGTAGCATTGCAATGACTACACATTTTGTTTTCTTTCTTCGGATCTTTCTTTTTAGACTGATACCTAGCTCCTTCGACTTCTTTAGATGCCTTGACAGGTATAGCAGTATTAAAATTCTCATTCATGTTACTATGAACCTCCTTTTGCTTCTCAATCCTAAGAGCCATTAAGTATGCTCTATTGACATTTTGTAGAGGTTCTATCAATAAGATCTGATTCTTAATATGATCATAATGATCATTTAGGCCCATTAGAAACTGAATTAAGCTATCTTCATCATTAATATTAGAAAAAATTTTAGAAGCACCGCAGGTACATGTAGGTACATGTAGCATGCCAATTCAGCACACAATTTCTTTAATTTGGTAAAATAAACTATCAGAGACGTAATAGTCTAAGAAAAGTTACTTATCTCTCTTTTAAGGTGATATAATAATGGTCCATTGCTCTACCCAAACCTCTACTTTATTTCTTGCCATAAATCCTTTGCAGATGGAGCATAGATAAAGGCATCCACAAGATCTTTGGACATAACATTCAAAATCCAAGATATTACCATGCTATCAGTTCTCTGCCACTTCTCAAACATTTCAGACTTAGCATCAAGTGGCTTGCATTTGCCATCAATGAACCCTAACTTGTCTTTTGCCCATAGCGCTATTATCATTAACTTGCTCCATGGCAGGTAATTTTTTCAGTGAGTGGAGAACTCACCAAGATCATCCCAGGGTGATCAAAATTCTGGAGAGTGATCATCGCATCATTGTTCTTGGTATGAGTGATCATCGCATCATTGCTCTTGGTACTTACTTTAGCCATTTTAGAAAAGAAATTACTCATATTTAAGAAAGAGAAAACGGATCTGAAAACACTAGTCTTCTTGGATTTCCAAATCTTGGTAGCGAAAATTTGGTGGGAAAAACAGTTACCACAGATGCTCTGATACCATGAGCAAAAAACATGTGACAAATGATAGGAATGGAATGAATTATTATTGAATGAGACACTAGTTTATATATAGAGATTTTTAATAGAAAGCTACTAGAAAATGCTACTTCTAGAATTTATTAGAAACTACTAAATTCTTCTAGAATAACAATACTCAGTTCTGCTCTGTTAATCAAATTTGTTGAAGAAGAGAAAAGCTAAAGGTTTGTTGGGAAACGCATCTCTTGAAATAAGACTTCGAACTAGTTGATGCACACCGTTTCATTAAAGTGCAGCAGCTCACTTCTTCTTTCAATCTAACACACAGCGTTTTGTCCTTCATTCTCCCAAATGCTGCATTTCATTAAATAACTTCATCAGTATCTTGTATGCAGATGGCTTACATCTGCTTTTAATTTCTACAATGACTCATAGTTACCACCCCTTTTCTTTTGCATATTTAGCAAAGCAACCTTCCTTCAATACTCAAATTTCATAATTTCACCTGCTTATTCAGTAGCAAGCAAGATATATAAACAATTTGACATAAATTAGGCTAGTTTAGGATTCACTACCACTAGGAAATTCTCACAGCTAGGACTAGAATTGTATCACACAAATTAAAAGAACCATAATTACTAGAACTTTTATTCATTTAAGTAATTGCCCGTAAATTATATTTTACATATGCAAAGGAATTGCACTGAACAATCCCATTCTTTGCTCGAAATTATATTATACACATGCATCTAATTTGCCAACTTGAGAGACCCATGATTTTTCTTTATCATTTTATCATCAAATTTTTAATCACCCACTAACATTTCAATAACCTATTAACACCCTTGTTAAATGAATATATTAATCTTACATCTAATTACTAACACTTTGATACCCACTAACACACTTGAGAGACACATGAATATTAACAACCTTGTTCAACTTGAGAGACCCATAATTACTAATTGCATCGATATGATCTGAGAACAATAAAAATAAGCTGGTCCTACTTGCTAGTAGATAAAAAAAAAAACACGTAGAAATCACAAAAATGCCTAATTAGTTTTTTAATATATAAGCAGATTCTACTCATTTCTTGAGGAAACTAGGTAATAAATATTTCATAAACAAAAAATAGACATAAACAGATTCTAAATGGATTAGATCTACAAAGAAATCATGTACAGATAACACCATTTAAGTCAAAATAGAGAGAGCGAACTTATAGAGAGCTCAAAAACAAAATGAAAAAGAAGTAGATGGACAGAGATGGAGGAGCTGGCCATAAATGGGGGAGCGCTGGTGAAGAAAGATAAAGCAAAGGGAGAAATGGTGAAAATGAAGAAATGATAGGCAGGAGATGTTTCCCCCAAATAAGAGGGGTATTTTTGTCCAATAAAAAAATTGATATCCTAAAATCAGAATTCATTTACAAATTTTATCAAATTTGATGAAATTTAGATTAATTTTATTGAATTTCGCAGAATTCTAAATTAAAATTTACAAATGAATCTTCATTTACACCAAACATGATATAAATGGATTTATAAATGAATTCCACAATATTTTATGGATTTCATTTATACTAAACATACTTTTAAACTAAACATTCAAATATTAGATTTATGAAATTTATTTACTCCAAATACTACTTAAATATTAAAATCAAACTAATTAGAGTCGGCTACATGGATTTTTTTTTGCAATTTAATTTTATTAGACATTAAAATCTCTCCTCTCTTTGATTTGAGACTTATTAAAAAATTTTAATTTGTAATAAATTTAATTAAATTCTCTCTATTCTTCCTCTACAATCCCTCCCTCTCCCTCTCTAATCACTACCCTCCCTCTTTAATAGGGACCCAAACCCAATACTAACCTCTCTTCATTTCAACCACCATGGGAGAAAGGAGGTTACTCGCCAAATTTTGATCCATTCAACCAAAGAAATTGTTAATCCGTAGTTGACTTAATTCGTGACTTGAATCGATTTGAAATTATACCAGAATCAAACGGTTTGGTTTTCGACCAGAACTTTTTTTTTTTTATTTAAAAATTAAAAAAAAATAGATCATTGGATTTAATCAAACTAGATTGAATCGAAACTTGAGTCAAAACTAGAATTAGAACCAAAATTATGGAAGGACCTTAGGAGTCTATTAAGGTTCATACACTTGGTGAACTAGAATAGACAATTCTAGACCGTGTGAGAGTACTCATAATATGTTTTCGAAGGAGATGGTGGTATACTAATGGTAGGGATAACAACAGATACAGTATTCACAAAAATCACCCTATTTGGACCCGAAATATATTAATATTCTTAACACTCAAACCAAACTCGATTAAAAACTTACCTTTAACTACCTAAACTCGACCCAAATTCAATTGTTATTACCCAAAAAAATTCAAACCCATTTATTTTATATATTTTAATTAATAATTTACATAAAAATATTTTTATATGAATAATTTATATTTTAAAATTTTAATAATTCTATAAATATTTAAATTTTATTTATTGAAAATATAATATAATATAAAAATTTTCATAAATATTATTTTTAAAAAGTATATTTATTTATATAAACAGATTTTAAAATCAAATATCCAAAATGCAAAAAACTTAAATTCGTCAAAACTATTATTTCTTATACTCGAATCCATATTAAATCTGATTATATAATACTCAACCTATCTAACTTGGCCATGGGTGAGCTGACAGCATTGACACGAGATAATTGACGGTTAGGGATTTCTTTATTTATTTATTTTTTTTAAGGCAAACGGTTTGGGATGTCTTTAATTTTTAGTAATTCAATTCAATTCAATTTTTAATTCATACTTTTAATATAAAAATTGAAATAATCAAATTAAAATGGGTAATATAAATAAAAATATATTTATGGAAGAGCCCAGCCTTTCGCAAATGCTTAAACACAAACTTGCGATCCAATGTGGGCTAACAGGTCATGTACCATTGAAAAAAGCCAGGAGCAGAGGGTAGACCTTCAGGAAGAATGCCCTATCACAATTCATTCCTCAATCGTTGGAAAGCAAATGTTCATCCAAAAGAAAACACTAACTAATCTGTTGACGAAAAAGTTGTATAAAACAGCTAGAATGCAATGAAATAAAATGTACTGCAAGTGATTAAAGATCATATGCATACATTTACAGAATATCAGAAAGGTAGAGGTAACTCCCCACTCCCAGTGCCTTTGGTTAATTGGTGATGACCAGTAAGCACATATTTGTAAACACTGTACAGGCAACATACTTGAGACAAACTCATAAACTTTCCTGATTTTCAATTCAAGCATTGATGCATGTTTACAATTGGAGAACCCTCTCAATGGCAGCAACATAGAATTCCTTTGGCATTGTGCCAACGACCGACTCCCGCTTCTCTCCATTTTTGAAAAGCAAAACCACAGGGACAGCTTTAATTTCATAATTCTCAGCAATTTGCAAGTCACTGTCTGTGTTAAGAACAAAGCATTTTAGTTTCCCATCATACTCTCCAGCAATTTCATCAATCACCCGGTGAACCATCCTGCAGGGCCCACACCAACTTGCATAAAATTCAACTAGGACTGGTATATCACTTTTCAAAATCAACTTCTCCCATGAATCCTTAGTGACAGCTGCAGCTGTACATACAGCGAAATTGTGATTAACAAGGTCATCAAACATTATCCTCTAGATGTCCCACCAACATCCTAGCACAAAATCATGATTTTGGAAACAAATAAACAAGCAGAAATTTAACAAACACCAGATATGTATGGTTAAAGATATCAGTTAACCGATAATGATCAAGAAATGAACTCGTTCTTCACAATCACTTGAATGAACAACATTACAAAGAAAAAATGCGATCTCCATCTTTTCAATGGTCTCGACTCATATTCATTTCTCATGATTTAAGTTCTAGAAAACACATTGCACGCACATGCATACCCAATGCATGGATGAACTTCTAATTAGTTCAAATCATTCCAGAACTTCTGAAAAAACAGAGCTATTCAGCAATATTCACATTTTTCACCCTGATTCTTTTCTTTTCTTTCTCTTCTCTTTCCTTACCCATTGAGAACAAACAAAATCATTACACAAATACAAAGTGGGGCGCTCTAGATAACGCAAAAATCAACCAGTTAACATGAGAATAAATAACAAGCAAACAGGATTTAAGCAACAATGACTTTATAAACATATGAAAGACCAAGTACATATAAAGCCAATCATTCTGAACCAAGTTATAGGACAGAGCAGAAAAAAGAGGACAAATGAACTCAACAAAAATTCTCCATGAGAAAGAAAATCAATCCTCCATCTATGCTAAAGTGTGACAGATCTAAAAAGTAAGGTTCCAAAAACAAAGAAGTAAACACAATCAAGAGAATATGTCTATATAACCTGTCAACTATGACTCTTTCCTATTCTATTGATTATTCTCCACTCTCACTGTATGGTTCCACAAGCATATGCCTCAACATAGATCCAATTCATCGGTTAACGAATATGCACAAAAGCTCTATTTGCCTCAGCCGTTTTATGAATCCATTCCGTTCGTCTCACAGCATTTCCATAATTCCATTCCTTTTAGCAGCATCCATTAATTCAGAACTTAACTTGAAAGCCATATCTGGACCCTGAAGTTCTCTAGCGGCCTTCAACAACCATCGTATGGCCAGTGCTCGTCCCTGCGCCGACCCTAACACAATAGGAACTTGATGGGTTGATCCACCAATACGTCTCACTTTTACAGATATATCAGGAGTTACTTCAAGAATTGCTTGACTCAAAACAAACAATGGATTTGATTTGGTCTTTAGTTGAAACATTTTCAAAGCTCGATAGATAATAAAATAAGCCAACTACTTCTTTCCATTTTTCAGTATACGATTAACGAACAAGTTAACTAAACGATTACGATAAATTGGATCAGATTTCGCAATTTTTTCTCCTGTAGCAGACCGATACCAAATCAAACACGAATGGGTATAATAACAAAACAACATCAATACAAACCAAACAAATTTAACAAATTCCCAATCAAGAACTGAAAGATTTTAGGGTTTTTGGTTTGGGTTATCTTACCTCGAGAATCACGAGAGCAAAGAACCCTGAGAGGAGAAGGCGGAGGAGGCGCGCTTTTGACAGAGAGCATAGCGAGTCTATTGGAGTGCAAGGTGAAGGGGAATGGGAGGGAGGGAAGGCGTAGATGGCAGTGGTGGAGGGAGTACGGGGAGGCGCGTGGAGAAGGAAGAGGAAGAGGAGAGGAAAGTGAAGAAGAAGAAGCCATTGGAGAAAAGAGAGGAGGTTTGTTAGTAGCAAACGGGTTTTATTTACAAAGGAAAAGGAGAATTAGTTGAGAGGAAGAGTTCGGGGGCATCAGTCAGTCTTAACAGTGTACACAGAGAGCGAGTGGAGATGGCAAACAAAAGCACGTTTTCGCTGTGGATTTTGAAATGTGAAAAAAAAAAAAAAATAATAATAATAAATATTTTATAATGTGTGTTCTTTACCTTAAAAAAATATATTTTATAATTTAAGTTTTATTTATTTCATGAATTTTTTTTTATATTTTTTTAGCATTTAAGGTATTAAAAAAATAGATCGATAAAAAATATACAGAGAGCGAGTGGAGATGGCAAACAAAAGCACGTTTTCGCTGTGGATTTTGAAATGTGAAATAATAATAATAATAATAATAATAATAATAATAAATATTTTATAATGTGTGTTCTTTACCTTAAAAAAATATATTTTATAATTTAGGTTTTATTTATTTCATGAGTTTTTTTTATATTTTTTTAGTATTTAAGGTATTAAAAAATGGATCAACAAAAAATATTTTATTAATTAAATAAAAAATTAAATTATTTGTAAGGTTTTATTTATCTTATAGAAAATAATTTATATAAGAAAAATATTTTTTAAAAAAATTATGAAAATATTTTCTATTATTTGATGTAATATTAAACTAATAGTATATGTTTATACCATGTATATATAAATATTTTCATATTTTGTCCTTTTATTGTAATAATCTATTAAATTACATTCTACAATTTTTGAAACAATATACTAAATTACATGCTACCATTTTTTAAATTATCTTTAAAAACTATTATATGTAAAAAATATATTATTATAAATGTAAACTAACTAAACTATGACTATATTAATCAAATAAGAAATTATAAGCATGAAAAATTTAAATCATTGAGTATATTTTAATAGTTATTTCTAATTTCTAATTTTAAAAATAAATTTTATGTTAACATAAATTATTTTAAGGAAAATATTATATTTTATTATAAACTTTATTTTTTGTATTGTATATTTGATTTTTCACTTATAATTCATATAACTAATTTATTTTTTTAAAGTGATTTAAAATTAGTATTATTATATTTAATAATGTGGTTGATATTTTTAAAGATTCTTTTGAAAGAGAAAAAACTTATACCATTAATGTAGTTAAGAAAATTAATTACACTTACTTTAACATTCATGAAAAGTTTAAACTGTATCTCATATAATTTATACTGGTCAAAAAGCATATTATACTAATTCTTTAAGAAATATTAACATACAATTTCAAGATTTTTGATAATGTAAACCATTATGTTAAATAAAATAAAATTATAGATTTTTTTCCCTTTTAAATTATTAAATTAGCTTATATTATATTGATTTAATAATTTTTTTTATATAGATTTTTTATGTATAATTATTCATGTCAAATTAACATATAAAATTAAAGCTAAGAGTAAAAAAAATATCATAATTATTATTAAAAGGTAATTATTATTTTAATATTTTTATTTTTTTATTTAAATTAAATTATTACTTATTTTTGTTTTATTTATTTGATTTTATTACTATTTAGATGGAAGCAATCATTTTTGATCTTATGATCATATAGGAAAAATTAATAGAAAATTATATGAAAATAAATTAAATCACAATAATGGATATAAACAACATGCATAGCAAGTTAAAAAAAATAGTCTTATTAAAATATAAAAATACTTATACAAACTGTCACAATTCGACTTTTGAGCTAGACCGACACTAGGATTTAGGTTGGCAAAAGGCTCTCAAAGTCCATAGTAAGTCTAAGCAGCCTACAACTCAATAGTAAAGTCCAAAAAAGAAGGCCTAAAATCAAGAAAATAAGTGGACAGAGTCCAGCTATAAAATGAACAATCTAATGAAGAGGACAAGTCACTTGTCCTGTAATGCCATCAAATTCACAATAGGGGAGCTCAGCTCACCCTTCACAAACCACACTAATACATAATATCAAAATAAAGAGCTCAGCTCACTATAAATCTAATACGTCACATACACCATAACTTTATCAAGTTACTTTTACAATTATAGGGAACACTAAACTATAGGGTTCTAGATGTAAATAAATAAAAATAACTATGATTATCACATCAATAGTTTAAATTTTCCTTCGAGAGAGAAAACATGTTAATTTCAAAGCAATATCCACTTATCACCTAAGAAAAATATTTGAACTGGAGTGAGTGTTCAACTCAGGGACTTATATATTGATTATAATCACAACTTCTATAATTATCTAATGCTAATGCAATCCTACAAATGAATAAATGCACCAAACAATTAAGTTACTCAAATCATCACACAAGAAGATAAGTTGAAGCTACACATACACACATAATAGATATTGGGTGCCGACCCCATATCCTAGATCTCTGAAATCCAACATATTCTCTTTGTCCATGCTACGAGAGTCAGCGACAATATAATGCACGTACTTACCTCTCAGGTGGTGAGAGTCAACAATAATAGAACCTCGCACATCTATATCCATATCTACAGGAGTTAGAGAATTTCTCATGCCGTACCTACTCTCGGATTTTCACATCCACAATATATACATATATAAACTCCAACTTATCCTAAAGGTAGCATAAGAAGGCAAAATTTATAATGCAACAAATAGGAGATGTTCCTAATATAATAACTATTTACATATTTATATAAATAAATGCATGAGGATGTTATGAAAATATAAGTAATATTGAAATTATAAGAATAATCAACATTCAACTCATAGACGGTGTGATCCAATGTCTATTGATTTTGCTGAGAAGAAGAGGAGGGCTGGTTTGGATCACCAAAGTAAATACATTAAGAAACCAATAAGAATATAACAATAACAAGTAATTAAAGAGTCAAAAGACTTCCTAAGTTCGTGTCAAAAATTCGGCAAAGTTTTCTTTATACCAAGAACCTAACCTCCCTGTAAGAAAATACAATTTATATCTCAACAACCCAAAGGTCTTAGGCCCACAACACAAAAAAATACCCATCATGGGCCTGCCAAATCAAACTAACTAGTGTTATTGCTCAATTCTAGCTCATGTGCTTAAACTTCGCTATCGTACAAAAATCATCAAAATCAACTATGAAAATTCTATATATATTCCCTACGGTCCTTAATATCACAATTTAAATTATTGCATTTCAATTATCCACATATATTTTATGAATTATCGAGCTAAAATTCAACTTAAAGCAAAAAAGGCAAATTTGAGTTCGAGTTTACTTACGTCAATTCTGACACCTGAAATAACTGTAATATTAACCCACTTCTAAGGTGGGTCTTGAGGCCCGTGCAACTAGACCAAAACTGTAGTCCAGGGCAATGATGGGATTTCTTCGAAATGAAAGTACCTATACGAAACCCATAGCATAAAGAATTAGAATATGTTGAAAATTTTTAGTGTTGAAAAATTCTCAAATTGGTATCATTTCAAAGCTCTTAGAGCATATGAGACGCTGATAACCTCAATTTTTTTTTTTTTTTATAGAAATTCTGGTTTGGAAGAAATTTTGTCCATAAGCTAAAATGGGCTAAAACTTCTGAAGCTTAATATATGCAAACTGGGAAATGATACCACACAAACTTGGTATATATGCGAAGTCCATAAGAAGAGGAGCATTTTAATGCCAAGATCGCTAGTAAAGATGGTCAGATGATGAAGAAATGGCAAAAAAATGAACCTCCATTTTTGCATTTTGGACAAAATTCGATGACTTTTAGGGTTGCTGGTAGTGGGAGTCAAGTAGGAAGGGGTCACCAAAGGTGGGGGACATCGGTGGGAAGGTGGTTGGCTAGAGGGAAGGAAGAAGGAAGGAGAAAAGAAGGAAAGAAATGGTGAGGGGGAGAGAGAGACGTGGAATTGGGAGGATGAAGCTATTCATAATTAAAAACAAAAAAATAGAAACAACATTACAATTGCTCCTTAAACTTTTCCAAATTTTTCGATATAACCTTTATGCTTTCTTCAATTAAGTCCAATTCTATTTTTGTAACAACCCGATTTTTTTTTCTTAAATTCTATTTTCTTAAATTCAAAATATTTTTTTGAATTAGATTGTAATGGTCGGGCTCCAACCACTAGAGGAATTGTCCGCTTTGGCCGTAAGCCATACGATTTTGTCCCATAGGTGGAATGGAGAACTTCCCAAGAGGTCACCCATCCTAGGATTTCTCTCAAGTAAGCACGCTTAACCCTGGAGTTCTTCCAACTCTCCAGGCCATTCCACCAAAAAGTGCCTCTAGTGATTAATTCCCCCATTTTATATATCATTACTTTTTAAATCCAAGACCATCTCCGTGCTTTACCGATGTGGGATTTGCCTAAGGGACCTTTGTCTCCCCCTTTAGGGACTCAGCGTCCTCGCTGAGGTTTGCCTCACCATCGCTCAAGAGGACACGCGAGCGGCTCTGATACCACTAAACATGTTACACCTTACCCCTTTGTAAGGCATAACATAATCCTGTAGTATACTTAATGAATTACTGAACTTCACCTACCGATAACCAATTAAATACACTACAAGAGATTTTAAAATAATTTTCTTACTTTTTGAAGGTGGTGAGTATTTTTGGTAGGAAATAAAAACTTTTATTTGAAGTTAAACCACATATCAAATTTTCAATCAATTTAAAGTTTCCGCAAATTTTATAAAAATTTCGACAGAGTGCTGTCTATAATTGAAAAAAAAACCAGTTCTTCAAAACTTGTGAAAACACTTCCAAATAGTGCACTTCATCAAATCTCAACTACCAAAACTTTCAATCAATACAAATCAACCTAATCTCCACAATTCAAAACAAAATTGTCATATTAAATATTTCAAATTAATTTATACACATTGCATTCAAAATAAATAATTTGCAATCACAATTTAATTTATAGGCATAAAAATCCAAAAGGTAATATTATTATAATTTACTGTACAACTGCTCAATTTTACATACATACATATAACAATACCATATTTACATCAACAAAAACACAATGAGTATAAATAATATACCCGTACAAAAATCTTCAAGTTGTGCTCCCATATTATCAGATGTACCACTCACTTTGCTATGTCCTTTTCCTATCTCATGACAAAGAAAAGAAGCTATCGCTGAGTATAAAAATACTCAGTAGTACACAATAAAATATAAATTGCAAAATATAAAACATTTGTTATTAATTCACAGTTCAAATATTTCACAATCACATTTCAATTTTCAAATCACATTTATCACAAATCAAAATTTAAATATTTGACAATTTTCAAAGCTTAATATAACACAAAATTGATCAAACAATTTAATAAACACAGTGTTGTCAATCAATAACACAACTTAGGCCATGACACAAAATTTCCAAACATGCCGTGTTGTACACTACGACAAGGAAAACTCACCCTACTAATCGAAATCAATGAGGAAGGTGGCTAGCTAGCTACTAAGTACTCATCCAAACTCACCTCAGACTGGCAAGTCAGAGAGGGAGGAAAGTGATCAAATATCAAACTTAACCTCATAAGTGGAGGAGGAACATAGTAAGGAACTGCCATGCCAAGTGTGAATAAAAAATAATTTCAAAATCATCTTATTCAACAATTCATTCAAAACATTAATAATTTTTCATTTCAAATTTCCATTTACAAAGTAAGCAACGCAATATTTCTCAAGGCATTATTTAGCATAAAATGCTCCAAAGATGTATTCAAATGAATTTTCTAATAATAAATCGAAAATGAAAAGTTATTGTGCGCAAACCTGATGTGAGTCGCGTTTAGGCCTTGACTCAGTTTACCCTATCCTTATCTAGGTCTTTTTCAGCTGAAACATGTAATTTATAGTGTTTCAGTATCTTATCTCACAATAAATCCAATAATTAATTCATATATACTTAATTCTAACCCCAATATACTTAAACTAACGTTCTTAGAAATTTTCATTTCGGGGTTACTATTCACGATACTATTCAAATCAATTTGTTGACTTTCTTATGCTTAATATGTATAGAGATTTCAATTTCACCACATACCAAATTTTGGTTATCAATTTTGTTAGTTTTAGTTGCTCCTTAGATTTTTAGGTTTCCTAGGCACAATTTCAAATTTTCTAGATTTGGTGTCCTGTATTGTACTATTCCATTGGTCATGTTGCTGTTAGAATTTAACAAAGTTTTCTTCAAAGAAGTTGTTCCTTATTGTCTTAACTTTAATTCCCTTTTTGAATCACTCCATTTGGAGTTTTGTAGCCTAAGATATGACTATTTGAATGGGGCTGGCCGGATTTCTTGTTACCCAGAATTCTGGGCATTTTCTGGATACTGGCAGTTTTGGTATGCTGAATGCAAGTGACTTTTTGGATAAGTTATGATCAAAATTTAGGTTTTCTTTCTTCATAAAAGTTGTAGGGCTATGTCTCATCTTTCCATCAGTATAAGATTCAGGTCATTTGGACCTTTTTAGACCAAGTTATGGTCATTTAAGTGACTACTGTTCATTTAGTTATTTTTGTACAGGGCAGTGTGCCCAAATCCGGATTTGGTCTAATTGTTCACTATCCTAATGTCATTTTCTGGGCATGGTTCCTAAATGAAAAATGTGTCATTTTATGTCTATTTTCAGTCCCAATTAACCTCACACCAATTAGGTTGGTAAATTTTCAATTTTAGTCCCTGAAAGGGACCTAAGTAAGCTATCAGCATACTGACCCTAACCAATCCGAATTGAAACTTGGTTTTAGCAATTCACACACACCACAAATGGTCTCAATTGACCAATTCTCAACCTAAGTAAGGTTAATTACATCAATTGACTAATTCTCAAATTTTTTTTTTCAATTTTTCACATGCTCAAGAACCCTAATTACAGAAAGTTCAAATCCAATACATTCAAAATATATATCCATACTCTACCTACATAATTCAACCTAGGTTAACCATTCAAATACATCAAAACCATTCAATCTAAACCCTACATAAAGCTGACCAAAATTCCTATTTGGTCCCCCAAGGATAGATTTTGTTTGGATTTAAGTTAAAATCTAAGTTAACTTAACTAAGAACATAGAAATTTAATAAAAGAATTCAAAGTTACATACTAACCTTGGTTTGATTTTCAATCACTAAGTTTCTTCTCTTTTTCTTCTTTCTTTCCTCTTCAATCTCCTTCTCTAGTGTATTTAACAAGCTTTTATCAATTGATTGGGGAAGAGATTAGGGTTTAGTGGGAGATTTGAAGCTTGAATCAAGCTTTCATGGTGGTTTGGCAATAGAGGTGGGGTGGGAGCATGGGCAGCCGAATTTGGTGAGGAAGAAGGTGAGTGAATTTTTTTGATTTTTTTTTTTATTTTTATGTCTTACTTAATGCATTTGACTTGGTTAAAAAATGTGAGAACATAAAAATTAATTTTGACATCATAATTGATGTCATCAAAGTGATGTAATAAATCAACTTTTTAATTCTTTTTCTTTTTCCTTTAATTTTTCATAGTTTTTTAATTTAATTTGCTATTCCAAAATTTTTATTTCTCCGATTTTATTGGACAGTTAGGTCAGGAGTCACCTCTAGGGGTGAATTGACCAAATTGCCTATCGCTGGTTCATACGGTTTGCAAGTTATTCGATATTTCTTTCGGATCCCTGACCTAAGTATTTGACCTGCTTAACAATTCTTTTTTGTGATTTTCTCTTTTCCACTGTGTTTGCAATAGTCCTAAGGACCACGGCGTCATATTTTCTGGTTCAAAATTTGGGTTACGATTGACCTCGCAGTCACTTCCCGGGAAGGTCACCCATCGCTGTGACTCCCAGCTCATTTAACCTTTTATGCTTTGTTTTTCTTATTTTTACTTTTTCAACCGGTAATCACTATCTATTTTCGATAAGAGCTTTTCTATATGTCTTAAACATAGTTCTAGCCCTTTTAATTATTCGGACCGACACCGATCATCGAAATAGTATAATTTACCAGGCTATGCAAATAGAGGTGTTACAATTCTTCCCCCCTTAAAAGAAATTTCGTCCACGAAATTTTACCCTATATTCATCCTAAAATAGTCATACATTTTGTTTTCTCATGTCTTTTAGTGGAATGGCCTAGAGAGTTGGAAGAACTCCAGGGTTAAGCGTGCTCGCTTGAGAGAAATCCTAGAATGGGTGACCTCTCGGGAAGTTCTCCATTCTACCTATGGGACAAAACCGTGAGGCATATGGCCAAAGTGAACAATTCCTCTAGTGGTTGGAGCCCGATCATTACAATTGGTATCAGAGCCGCTCGCGTGTCCTCTTGGGCGATGGTGGGGCAAACCTCAGCGAGGACGCTGAGTCCCGAAAGGGGGAGAGAAAGGTCCCTTAGACAAATCCCACATCGGCAAAGCACGGAGATAGTCTTAGGCTCAAAAAGTAATGATATATAAAATGGGGGAACTAATCACTAGAGGCGCCTTTTGGTGGAATGGCTTGGAGAGTTGGAAGAACTCCAAAGTTAAGCATGCTCGCTTGAGAGAAATCCTAGGATGGGTGACCTCCTGGGAAGTTCTCCATTCCACCTATGGGACAAAACCGTGAGGCTTATGGCCAAAACGGACAATTCCTCTAGTGGTTGGAACCCGATCGTTACATAGATATTTCAATTGGATGTTATTTTAATAAAATTAAAATTATTTAGAAATTTAAATTTATGTCATGGATTTAATTATAAATATTTCCAAGAATTTATTTAAACATGTTATTATTGTTATTATTATTTTTATTAATATTATTTATTGTATTTTCTTTATAGTTTAATTTTTCATATATAGTATTTTGGGACTTACTTGAAAAATATATAAAAGATCAAGGACTTATTTGAAATTTTTCCCAGGAGTGAATCTAGACAATATATATATATATATCCAGATTAATTCCCAACAATAAAAAATAAATAAATTGCAAAACGCAGCACTCGCCCCCCCTACCCCTCTTCATATTCTTCATCTCTCTTTCTCTCACTTCTCCCTCTCTCTTTCTCTCTTTTTCCGATGAGCCACCATTGCTGGTGACACCCTCTAGCATAGCATAGCTCTGGCAACTCTCCAGGGCAGCTCCAGTGGTAGCCAAAACAACTAGAAGTGGTAGCAAGTGAGGGAGAAGAGAGAGAAATGTGCACACGAGGGTAGCGACTTTCCGGTGCGATTTTGGCTTCATTTGAAGTCCGATCAAGGCGATTCAGGTGGCATTGGAAAGCTTATTCTGAGAGCTTTCTTTTGATACCAATTTTGCAGCAAATGGAGGTCAAATGAGTGAGATATAGAGGAGAGAAGTTTTAGATTTTTTAAGCTTTTAGATCAGATCTAGGATGATCTAACTGTTGGATCAAATATTTGAGACCACCATTGGACTTAGAACGATGAAACTTTCGAGATGGGACTAGCCCCGCTCTGATCGGACACTATTTGAAAAAGGCGATCATCAAACAATCTAGATCGCTTGGTGAGATTTTTAAATTTTTGATGCCCAAAAATTTAAAATAATTATATGAAAATTTTTAACAATTTTTGGGCTTAATTTAGGCGCGATCGAATCGATGATAGCTCATCGACACTCGAAACCACATTTTCAGCTAGATTTTACTGCCTAGTAGCCCGTCTTGGAATGTGGTCAATATTACAGTCGATCCTAGCAATTTCAGATGCTCCTGACACGTTCCAAGCGTCAGAATTAGCGTAAGCAAACCCGAACCCTAAATTTCCTTAATTACCTAGTATTGGGTTTAGAATAAAATTCATAAAATATACATGGATGATTAGAAAATTATAATTCTTTTTGCAATAGTCTTATAACCTTGTTAAGGACCGCAGGGTAAAATTTTAGAATTTTTAAAGCTAGTTTGAATGATATTTGCAGAATGCTAGTTTTAGGAGCTATAACTGAATCTTTTGATTCTATGAGATTTGCCTGGTTTGCAGGGCTTAGGAGGAGCTATGTGATGTTGCTAGTATGTGGGCTTGAGGTTTGTGATATTAGAAGTATTATTTAAACTACTTTGCAGGTTGGGTAGGTCCTAGGCACAAGGGAAACTCTGTTAAAATTTTAGCAAGATCTTAGAAATTATTTTGCTTTTATGGTTTAAATCAATTATTTAATTTTGTTAGTTTTTTTTAATAGAGGTCACTATGTATGTTTATGTGGTCGGTGTCGGCCGTCTTCTCCTTCTAGCCGAACCAGCTGCAATCCAATCGACCAATCAGTGAGTAGATATTAATTTTAATTATAATTTTAATATTATTATTTCACATTCAAAGCATGCTCATACATCACGTATAAATATATATATATATATATATATATATATATATATATATATATATATATATATATTTAGCTATCATAGGCACACTTTGTGTTGCATTATTACTTGATTATACAGATATGGGTGAAGGGGCGGAAGCATGTTGATTAGTTCATTAGAGCATTGAATTTCAAAAATTTTCTTCTAGGGTTACATGCATCATACCACATCTCTTATGTGCCTAATTAATTTCAATGCTCAATTGCATATTAAAACACTTTTAATATGTATTATGTTCTATGTTTGCCATTCAAGATTGTGAATTAACAAATTAATTAATTTAAACCCTAGTTTTAAAAGAGGAATTAGAGCACTAATCTCTTTGATGCACTATGGATGTAATTGGCACCTTTAAGAACCACCTAGAACCCCAAGTATTGTCCCTCTAGCTTGTCCACACCAAGATTACCAATGGGCATCTCCCAATTTGCTTCTCAAGCCTTTGCCAACAAATTATAAATTGGGTTTTTGCCTTTAGAGAGGTAGTATGTATGTATAGGACTCTAGAAATAATTTCTAGCAATTTTAATTGAAAGGATTTTGGGCAATTCTCTTTGAATTGATGAGACAAGATGAAGAGGAGAGGGAGAGAGGTGTACCGCCACCTTGAGGAAGAGAATAAGAGTGTTATATTTCTTCTTTTTCTTTTCCCTTTTATATAATTAGGTCATTAAGTCACTTAAACCCTATGTCATATGTCACCACCTCATTGCATCTTTTTTTTAATTAACTCAATCTGTCACACCCTACCCTTCAGTAAGATGTAACATGATCCCGTAGTACATCTAATGAATTACAGTACTTCGCCTACCGGTAACCCATTAAATATACTATAAGAGATTTTAAAACAATTTTCTTACTTTTTGAAAGTTGTGAGCTTTTATAGCAGGTATGAAAAACATTTACTTAATGTAACACCCCCTATGTTCGGTAATGCGTTCTACTGTTCCGGTGACCAGTGTTGTCCGGACAGTTAGGATGCCTAGAACTACACTTCGATATGAGTGAGGAGACATTAAATAATGAAATACAAGAAAAGAAATTACAATAAAAACAAAGGAAAAATAATAGCAAAGAAATGTAACCAAGTTAAACGAGCCGAGAACCCAAGCGATGGGTGACCGCACCGGGAAGTCACGGCGTGGACTGTTGACTAGCCCTGGACTGCGGGGAACCCTGGAAAATATTTTTAGGAATTAAATAGACTCCTATTGAAGTATAAATATCATTAGAAATATTAAATAAAAATAAAATAATTAGTACAAAGAAAAGTGGAAAATCGAAAAACGGACAAAACCCTGTTATTCTGAAAAATCGAATGCAACCCGAACAGGGGCATTGTGGTCATTTGACATCCCGAGTTGTCTTTTGACCTAAATGTCCATTAAAAATAAATAATATTACACTTGGAAAATATAATGAAAAATTAATTTAGGGGTACCTAATGTAAATAGCAAAAATGGGAAGCTTAATGTGGGAAAATGAAATTTTAGATTAAACTAATAATTTATTTTGACATAGTGCTCCATTAATTCATGAAAGTGGACCACTACCACTTCATTTGGACAGCAGATCATCTTCTTCCTCACTTCTCCAAGAACCAGCCAAATTTCTCCCAAGAAAATCCACCATTGACGTCCATTTGAAAGATTCATGCAAGCTTGATTTAAGCTTCCTTCTTTGCACCTTCCTTCATTAAAGTTAATCCTCACACCATGGGCAGTAGATAGGCAGCAAGAAGACCAAGTTTTGGAGAGATTTTGAAGAATTTCCAAAGTGGTAAGTTTGTATTTTTGGGTTATTGCTTCATTAAAGTTAGTAGGAATGTTATGGGTGTTTGATTTATGAAGAAATTTTTGAGTTTTGGTGTTGAATGGGAGTGTGTACTTTTGCCAGCCATGGAAGCACTTTGAAGGCAGTTTATTTGTGCTTGTAAATGGTGAATTAAATGATTGATTAAATGTATATTGTGTAGGAAATTGTTTGGGTGATGTATACTTAGTATATGTGTAAATGTAAAATGAGATTTAAAGCTTGGAAAGTAATGGAATGTAAGTGTACCATTGTGGCAGTTTGCTAACTCTTGAGGAATACTGAAATTCATGCTTGGTTTATGGAATAATGATGTTAATTTGTGATAGGAGTTATGGCAGTTTGAGTGCATGTATGATGGTGTGAAGATGGGCATGTAAATGGGCATGAATTGGTGATTGAATTGTTGTAAATTGAGTTGGACAAATTCTGCACTTGTTGGTGCACATTGAATGTAATTGTAAGCTGCCAAAATGACCTATAATATGTTATAAATTATGTTTAGGTTGTGGTACAACCAGAATTGATTTGAATGTTAAGTTTGGTGAGTGTTAAAAGTGATGCTTGATGTGTATGCAAGAATTGTAATAAGGCAGTTTGAGTTTTAGGTCTATAACTTTAAGTGTGTGGCTCCAATTGGTATGAGACCAATTGGAGGTGAAACTAGGCAAAAAATGTGCCAACTTTCATGAAGGAAGCTTGCCAAAATTCTGCTTGCAAGATAGCTTGAAAAATGACCAAATCCGGATTAAGTGCAAATGAGGCCTGAAAATTGACCATTTGGGCAGCAGTTAGTTCCCGAAAATCGAGGGAACTAGGTCGTCCGGCTAGGTCAAACTAGTATCCTGGAATCCAGCAAATTGCAAGAAAATGCAGTATACACAGAAAATGAACTTGGTAACATGTACCAACCCTAAAAGACTATTGAATGTGACATGTTATTAACATTAAAACCTAATTTACCTAGAACGCATCGAGGGTCAACATATTAGGTTGACTAAGGAAATAATAGAATTCGATAAATTAATTATTGAACCTTATTCTTAGAGACAGTTTAAATGAGTACTGAAACACTTCAAATTGTGTTTCTCAGTTAGCAAAGACTCAGGGAAGGGGAAGGAAACACTGAGTCAGAGCCAAGAGACAATTATCAGAGGTTTGTGCACAACTAGTTTTTAACTAATTTTGTTTGAATATTTCATATGATTAAATGACATATTTTTCTTATGTATTATGTTTAACAAGCATTGGATTTAATTCAATGATGATTGAAAATTGTTATAGTATGTATGAATTTAGCTTTGTGAAATGGTATTTCCACAAGTATTAAGCATTGTTATGGATTGAATAAATTATGTTTTGGAAAATTGTGATAGAACATATTTTGAATTGTGATGGTAATTTTCATGAAAATGCAAATTTATGATTTGAATTGTGATGAGCATAAAAATTATTGGATATTGAAATTGAATTTGAATCGAACTATATTGTGATTTATGCTCACTAAAAGAATTGTGATATTGTTTTATATCTCACTATAGATGCTTGACTAGGTTATTACCCGTCTCTCTCATTTGTTGAGATGATAATGGAGTTAGTTGTGTTTTGATTACCATGGTACGTGCACAGGCTTAGATTTTCCTCTGATTTGAGGTTAGATCTAAGTTTATTTTATCGTTATGGCCCTTGCGGAAGATTCATTATTGTGATGGTACTGTGCACGATGATTCGACCTCCCCGACCATAGGGAGTTAGAATCCGATTCGACCTCCCCAACCATAGGGAGTTAGAATCACCCCGAAGATGACCCTTTCGGATTAGTCTTGCATAGTTAGTGAGATAAAGAATGGCTTTTGAGATAAAGAATGATTTTTGAGATACAGCATGGTTTTTGAGATACAGCATGGTTTTTGAGATACAACATGATTTTTGAGACACAGAATGTTTTTGAACAGTAAAGAATTATGATTTCAGTTATGATTTATGTATAATTGATTTTGTTGGAACTACCTTAAATGGTTAGTCATGATTTGATAAATTGAATTTCGTGATCAAAGTCATTTATACAAATGATTTACATTATTGGCAATGAATATTTTGAGTTTTGGAATTTGATGAGTATTCAGATTTCCAAATTATTTACTGTAAATTTTGTCAAGGTATATTGTACTATGTTTTAAATTATAGTTGTGTACCACTGAGTTCACCACTCAGCGATAGCTTTGTATGCTATCGCAGGTAAAAAGAGCATAGAGCAGTGAGTAAGTTTCTTTGAAGACACTTTCAGATCAGCTCCAGGTATATCATAGGTATACCCATGTACATAGGTTTTGATGTATGCATGTAATAATATGTATGTAAATTATTTGAGCAGTTGTATAAAAACTCTTGTAAAATATTTTGGTATGTAATTAAATGTAAATTATTGTAAATATAAAGTTGAGATTTCATTTACTGGAATAGTTTTGTATTATAAATTTTGAGTCTTGTAATCAATGAAATGTTTCTTTATGATGAGAGTGGTTTGAAAATGAATTGATTGTTTATTGAGAATTGAATTGTGAATTGAAATGAAGTTAAAGTTGTATTTGAGAAACATATTGGGAGCATTTCTTTTGCAGGATTAAAGAACTGTTTTCTCAAAATACAGCCGGCACTTTGCCGAAATTTAAAAAAAAAAAAAATTTATAACACCAGATTTTAACCGATAATTTAAATTTCACGAAAATTATTTTAAAATCCCTTGTAGTATATCTAATGGGTTATCGGTAGGCGAAGTACGGTAATTCATTAGGTGTACTACGGGATCATGTTGCATCTTACAGGGGAGTAGGGTGTGACACTTAAAGTTTAAAGACTAGTTAAAATTTTTGTCCATTTTTATTTTTAGGCAAATTTTGAAAAATTTTCGATAGAGTGCCGTCTATATTTAGGAAAAACAATTCTTCAAACACCTGTAAAAACACTTCCAATAATTTTTTTTCATCAAAATAAACCACTACCACAACACAAATCAATATCATTTCTCCCAACTCCATAATTCAAAATAATTCTCAATTCATTTGTCTTCAAAAATAATATTAAATAACTTCATTCATATTCCACTAAAGAAAAATTAATTTACATTCATTACAAAACTCAAAAATAAGTTTAAACATTACAATAATTTGCATTTCATTAGATACCAAAATAATATTACAAGAGTTTTTGTACAACTGCTCAAATAATATACACACATATATTTACATACATAATCAAAATCTAATATACAAGGATATACTTATAATATACCCGAGGCTGGTCACAAGTAATCTTCAAGGTGCAGCTGTAGGAATCTCACTCAACTGCTCTATCTCTACTCTCAACTGCGATAGCATACAAAGCTATCGCTGAGTAGTGAACTCAGTGGTACACAACTATAATTTAAAATGTAATACAATATACATTGACAATAATTATACCAAAAATTTTGGAATCTTGAAACTTAATCAATTTCCAAATGTCAAAATTTTCATTGCCAATAATAATAGTCACTTGTTAAAATAACCTTGATCAAAATTTCAATTTGTCAAATCACAACTAAGCAATAAAAATAATTCCTGCAATTATGGAAATAAACAATTATTTTAACAAAATCATTTATGCACAATCTCATTTAAAATCATAATTTCTTATCAATCAAAACCCATTCTTTATCTCAATAACTATGCAAGACTAATCCGAAAGGGCCATCTTCGGGGTGATTCTAACTCCCTATGGTCGAGGAGGTCGAATCATCATGTACAGTACACAACACAATAATGCAACTTCCGACGGGTCAATAACAAAAACTTAGATCTAACCTCTAATAAGAGGAGAATCTAAGCCTGTGCACATACCATGGTATTCAAAACAAAACAAAGCTAACTCCATTGTCTCATCAACAAATGATATAGAGACGGGTAATAACCTAGTCAAGCATCTATAGTGAGATATAAAACCATATCATACATTTCTTTGTCCTTTTTGTGAGCGTAAATCACAACACCATATTTATTCAAGATCAATTCCAATATTCCATAATTTTTTATGCTCATCACAATCCAAAACAAAATTTTGTATTTTATTCATGCAAATTGCCTGTCACAATTCAAAATATAATTTATCTAGTCCAAAACAATATTCAATAATTGTTGAAATAATATTTCACAAAACTAAACACATGTTTGCTATACCAATTTCAATAATCATTGAAATAAATCCCATAATTGATAAACATAGTGCATAAGAAAGAATAAAATCATTTAATTACATAAAATATTCAAAACAAATTCAATAAAAAACTAGTTGTGCATAAGCCCCTTTTGTCGACTCAATTTACTCAAACTTTCGGTTCTTCTTTGAAAATCCCTTTCCAACTGAAACTCATAAATTTAAAGTGCTTCAGTATCCATTTCTAATACTTAAATTCCAACAATTTCTTTGCAGACTTATCCTACCTATTACGGTTTATAAATTTTGGGTCTTTCACATTTTTGTGTATGGTGGCACTATTCAAGTCAAAATATTGACTTTTCTATACTTAATAGGTTTATTAGTTTTAATTGCACCCATATACCACATTTTGGGTGTCAATTTTGTTGGCATTAATTGCCAATTCAATTTCTAAGTCTCCTAAGAGAAATTACAATTTTTCAGTTTCGGTCCCCTGTATTCTACTATTCATTGGTCTTGTTACTGTGAGAATTTGGCTAAGCGTCCTTTATAGAATTTGTTTCGTATTGTCTTAAATTTATTTCCCTTTTTGAATCACTCCATTTGGAGTTTTGTAGCCCAAGTTATGCCTATTTTTCTAAGGCTAGCTAGATTTAGTGTTACCCAGAATTCTGGGCATTTTCTAGATATTGGCAGTTTTTGGTGTGTTGACTACAGGTGGTTTTTTAGATAGGTTATGGTCAAAATTTGAGTTTATTTTCTTCATGAAAGTTGTAAGGCTATGTCTCAGCTTTCCATTGTATCAAATTCAGGTCATTTGGACCTTCCTAGACCAAGTTATGGTCATTTAAATAACTACTGTTCATTTGGTTATTTTTGCACAAGGCAGTGTGCCCTAATCCAGATTTGGCCTAATTGTTCACTAAGTTATGGTCATTTTCTAGGCATGATTCCTAAATGAAAAATGGTCCATTTTGTGTCTAGTTTCATTCCCAATTGACCTCGCACCAATTGGGTTGGTAAATTTTCAGTTTTTTTCCCTGAAAGGGACCTAAGTCAAGCTGTCTGCATCTGATCACTAACCAATCCGAATTGAAACTTAGTTCTGGCAATTCACACACACCACAAATGGTCACAATTGACCATTTCTCAACTCAAGTAAGGTCAACTACATCAATTGACCAATTCTCAACTTTTTCTCCAATTTTTTAAAATGCTCAAAACCCTAATTTTCTAAATTCCTCAATTCATGCAATTTAAACATACAAATCACCTATACAACATCAATTCACCAAGATTTCATGTTTAATCTAACTAAACACCATCAAAACCCTAGGGTACCATGGCTGTCGAAATTTCTTTATTCCCATACAAGCATGAATTCTTCACTTTTCTAAGTAATTTTCACTTGTTCAATGTTAATTCTATAAGCGTAAATTAATTTAAGTTAGGAGAGAGATTTACCTCAATGAAGTTTTTCTATCGTCTTCAATTCTTCAATTTTCCTTTTCTTTTTCACTTTCAATCTTCAAATCAAGACCCAAGAACAAGTTTTAACCAAGGAAACATCAAAATCTATGGCTGAATTTTTGGTTTAGAAAGCTTTAAAATAAGCTTTCATGGTGGAATTAATGGAAGAGATGAGAGAGAGAAGAGAGAGAGGGGCAGCTAAGGAAGAAGGTGAATAAAAAAAATTGTTTTCTTTTTATTTTTAACTTTATTTAAGTCATAATTATCTCTAATTTTCATAATTTATAAATTTAAATTAATTAGGTCATGCATGTGTCATGGGAGTGATGTCATAAACTTTTGATTTTTGATTTTTCACTTCTTTTTTTATTTCTTTTTCATTTACCTCTTCAATTTAAATCTACATTTCAAAATTTTCATTTCTCATGTTTTATTGGACAGTTAGGTCATAAGTCACCTCTAGGAGTGAATTGACTAATTTGCCCCTTGCCAGTCTGATCCGTTTTGCAAGTTATTCGATATTTCTTCCGGATCTCTGACCTAATTATTTGACCTGCTTAACAACTCTTTTTCATGATTTTCTCTTTTCCACTGTGTCTATAATAGTCCTAAGGACAGTGACGTTACATTTTCTAGTTCGAAATTTGAGTTAAGACTGACATAGCAGTCATTTTCCAAAAAGGTCACCCGTCGCTGTGACTTCCGGCTCATTTAAGTTTTTATGCTTTGTTTTTCTTCTTTATATTTAACTATTTGGTAATTACTAATTATTTGCATTCAGAGCTTATCTAGTTGTTTTAGAAGTGATTCTAATCCCTTTAATTGTCCGAACCGATACCGATCACCAGAACAGTAAAATATACCAGGCTATGCAAATAGGGGTGTTACACAATCACATTAAGCCAAGTGTCAAAGCTAGACTTCATCTTGACTTTGATCATCTTACATGATAGGACTTATATGATGCCATGTGTCACCATCTCATGGTGCCACATGTCACCATGTGAAATGATCAAATTATCCTTATGTTTTAATTTTGAGTTCTCAACCCAAAATCATTATTTCTCCTCTTCAAATCAATTTATATCAAATATAAATTAATTAATCAATATCTATTAATTAATTTCTCATAATTAAATTCATATTTAAATACTTTAAATATAAATTTAACTAATGCTATACATCAAATAACCCAGATTTAGTTTTAAGTCATGCTAGGGACTTTGCAATCTTATTGTAAACCAAGCCTATTTAATTAATCAATTAAACTCTTTAATTAATCAATTAAATCACATTTTACTTGGTGATTATCTTGTGTATGTGTGTGACTCATTAGGCTCATCACTAATTGGCAATGAGATATGATATTAACTCTTAATATCATCAAAACTCTTTCTTACCGTAAATGATTTCTCTATATCATTTTAAGCATCTCATAGACCATGGTTCACACCTAGAATAGCGTGCCATGGCCACCCAATCAGTAACAAGGAATACCTTAAAAGAACCTATAATCATATGTTACCATGCACTAGAATCTCTCTGTTACAAAATCCTAATTCGAGCTGGAGTCATGGTTTATGTCAAACCCCATTTGCTATGAATATTATGTTCTCTTTTAATTTCAGTTCTTGATTAATTAGATTTTCTTGTCAGAATCTCTTTTCTAACTAAATCTGTCTATCCTGACCAGGAACTTGAAACATCAAGAACAATTAAATGAACATAGGATTTTATCCCTATTTACTTAGGGTAATAGATTCCATCTTGATCAACACCTATCTCCATATATAACTAGTAGGAGCCAACACATGCCCATACACCCATACACAGTACAAGTATGAAAGTAGTATTAAACTCAAACCACCTATATAAAAGATAAATGTGTTATCTCAGGTCTAAAGATTATATGCACTGATATAATATATGACAGTGCATTGACAAGAGTAAACTCCATGTGCTCTTCATATGCGTCACTGGTTCGGCCTACTTATCATGTATAAGGGCCTATCATATTTATTATATGGCATGAGACTCACCATTCTATCTTATTTATATCTCATATAAATACCTTGGGAACAAACATGATTACAATATTTCTGGATAAGTCATGTCCTGTGTGAAGTATCCTCGATTGTAAACTAATTTATGATACTTTGTGCTAGAAATACTGTCACTCATATTCTTAATAACTTAAGAATAGAATTTCTAGCAAAATATCAATGGACCTTTTCTATTACATATAAATACATGATGTAAATGAAAAAGTGAAATTGCTTTTATTAATAAAATATGTACAAGATACATACTAAATGATATGGTCTAGGACATACTACTAACAATCTCCTACTAGTACTAGAGCCATTCATTACAATATCTTATACCCATCTTCTCAAGATGTCGGTCTAACTGAGCTTGTAACATAGGCTTCATGAATGGATCAGCTGGATTTTCAGCTGATGCTATTTTTTACATGGCTACATCGCCTCGCCCAACTATTTCTCTAATAATGTGATAGCCCCTTTCTATGTATTTAGATTTCTGGTGAAACCGAGGTTCCTTAGCCTGTATGACCGCTCCATTGTTGTCACAGTATAGAAAAACTGCTGACTCAATGGAAGGAGCTACTGTAAGTTCTATCTCAAACTTCTTTATCCATACAGCTTCTTTTGCAGCATCTGATGCAGCAAAATACTCAACCTCTGTAGTGGAATTAGTAGTCGTACTCTGTTTGGAACTCTTCTAACTGATTGCACCTCCATTAAAAATGAATAAAAACCCAGAGGTAGACTTTTTATCATCAATATCTGATTAGAAATCAGAATCAGTATAACCATCCAATTGCAAGTCACCACCTCCATAAATCAAGAATAAATCCTTAGTTCTTCTCAAGTACTTAAGGATATTCTTGATAGCTATCCAGTGTTCCAAACCTAGATTGGATTAAACCTACTAGTCAAACTAACAGCATGTGCGATATCCGGCCTAATACATATCATTGTATACATCAAGCTTCTAATAGCCGAAGCATATGGAATCCCAGCCATTTTATCTCTTTCTTCGGGTGTCTTTGTAGACATCTCTTTAGAAAGGTGGATACCATGTCTTACTGGTAATAATCCTCTCTTGGAATCAAGCATGTTAAATCTCTTTAACACCTTTTTCAAGTATAGACTTTGGGATAAACCAATTATTTTTTTCACTCTATCTTCATAGATGCGAATTCCAAGAATATAGGTTGCCTCCCCTAAGTCTTTCATGGAGAATGTATTTGACAACCATACCTTGATGGTTGTCAACATACCTATGTCATTACCTATTAATAGAATATCATCCACATATAAGACAATGAAAGTGATAGCACTATCACTAACCTTCTTATATACACATGGCTCATCCACATTTTTGATAAAACCAAATGACTTAATGGCTTCATCAAAATGGATGTTCCAACTCCTCGAAACTTGTTTCAACCCATAAATGGATCACTTTAGCTTGCATACCTTGGAACCATCTTAGGATTCAAAACCCCTAAGTTGTTCCATAAAAATTTTTTCTTTAATGTATCCATTGAGAAAAGCTGTTTTGACATCCATCTGTCAAATCTCATAATCATAGTATACAGCTATTGCTAATAGAATCCTAATTGATTTAAGCATAGCAACAGGTAAGAAAGTCTCCTCATAGTAGATTCCTTGCCATTGGCGAAACCTTTTCGCTACTAGCCTTGCTTTATAGGTCTCTACCTTTCCATCCGAAACAATTTTCTTCTTGAAGACCCATTTATTCCCTATAGGTACAATACCTTCAGGTGGGTCAACAAGGTCCCAAACTTAATTCTTATACATGGAATCAATTTCGGATTTCATAGCTTCAATCCATTTTGAAGAGTCTATATCTAATATAGCTTCTTCATAGGTAAGTGGATCATCTCCAAGATCTACTTCTTCATGAGTAAACAACTCTTGTTCATCTTCATGAAGAAAACCATATCTCACTGGTGGGTGAGATATTCTGGTTGATCTGCAAGGAATTCCTGTAGATGTTTCATCAATAGGTGTAGGTTGACTAGATGGATCTATAACCATTTGATCTGTTGGTTGGTCAGAATTCTCCAATTCTAACTCTATTTGCCTTCCTTTGCCTCCTTCTTGAATAAACTGTTATTCAAGAAATATGGCATCTCTGCTTACCACAACCTTTTGTGATGTAGACAAATAAAAATGATATCCAAAACTCTTTTGGATATCCAACAAATCGACCTTTTTTCTGATTTGGTTTCCAATTTATCAGTGTTTAGCTTTTTGATATAAGCTGGACAACCTCAATTCTTAACATGCTTAAGATTTGATTTTCTTCCTTGCCATATCTCATAAGGTGTGGAAGAAACTGATTTTGATGGAATCCTATTCAGAATATGCAAAGCTAATTCTAATGCAAATCCCCAAAAGGAGATTGGCATATCAGTATAGCTCATCATACTATGTGCCATATCTAATAGGGTACGATTTCTCCTTTCAGATACACCATTCAATTGTGGCGTTCCTGGAGGAGTTAGCTATGAAACAATGCCATGCTATTTCAAATATTCATCAAATTCAGTACTTAAGTATTTACCTCTACGATCTGATCGAAGAGTTTTAATACTTTTTTCTGTTTGATTTTCTACTTCAGATTTAAATTCTTTGAACTTTTCAAAGGATTCATGTTTGTATTTCTTTAAATACAAATACCCAAACCTTGATTTATCATCAGTAAAGGTATAAAGTAATGAAAACCGCCTCTAGCCATTTCCTTAAATGGACCACATACATCATAATATATTAGCTCCAAAATATTTTCTGCTCTTAGTCCTTGTCCAACAAAGGGTGATCTAGTCATTTTGCCCTGAAGGCAGGATTCATAAGTTGGAGTAGATTTAGAACCTAATGAGGATAAAATCCCCATTTTTTCCAGTTTTGCAATCCTATCTTCTGTAACATGACCTAATCTTAAGTGCCAAATATATTTTGAACTTGAGTTGATTTTCATCATGGCATTGCATTCTTTTATATTGCTTGCATTCAATTTGTGTTTATCATTATTATCCAAATAATAAAGACCATCATGCATATAACCCCAGCCAACATATTTATTTCCAAAATAAATATTGCAAACATCATCTGTGAACTGAAATTCATAACCATTTCTAGTCAAACTAGATATAGAAATGATGTTCTTAAAAGCATTAGGCACATACAAAATATTATTAAAATACAAAACATGTCCACACATGTAAAAAGATTTAGATCCTATGGCTAAAGCTTCAACAGTTGAGCCATCGCCAATCCAGAGTCTAACATCTCGAGCATGCAAGCTGCTACTGTTTGCTAGTTCCTGCATATCATAAGAAATGTGAGAACTGGCACCAGTATCTAAAACCCAAGCTGTAGATGAATTATGAGCATCATTAGCATCTAAATAACAAGATATAGACATACCTTCTGAAGATATATCCTTCTTGTCCTTCAGAGAAGCAAGATACTCTGGGCAGTTCCTTTTCTAGTGCCCATCCTTTTAGCAATGGAAATACTTTCCTTTGCCTCTATCAGCTATGGTCTTTGCTTTCTGTTTGCCTATCTTCTTGGAAGGTCCTGGAACTTGAGGTTTCTTTTTCTTATTGCACTTCTTCTTGTTAGACTTTCTAACAGAAGAAGATGCAATCAAAGCTACCTCTTTTCCTTTATTGCCTGGCATATTCTTTTGGGCAATAATTAGAATGTTAAGTAAACCAGCCAAGGTGTATTCCTATTTAGTCATATGGAAATTTGTCACAAAATTTCCAAATGACTCAGGTAGGGACTAAAGTATAAAATCCGTTTACAATTGGAAATCCATGTTAAAATCGAGATGTTCCAGCTGCTCTATAAGCTGAATCATCTTGTGGACATGATCCCCAACATTCTGTCCCTCAGACATCCTTATTCAAAATAGCTGCCTAGATATCTCATACCTAACATTCCTACTATGCTCACCATACAACTCTTGTAGGTGAAGGAGGGTCTTACTAGCACTTTGCATATTTTCATGCTGCTTCTATAACTCATTACTAATAGAAGCAAGCATGTAATACTTGGCTCTCATATCATGCTCCTTCCACTTGTCCAAAGTGTCATGTTCCTCTTGAGTGGCCTCTGGAGGTAAGGGACCAGGAACATTTGAGTCTAGAACATATCCAATACATTCTAGGTTTAGGACAAGTTTTAAATTTCTTAGCCAATCAGAAAGATTAGGTCCCGTCAACCTATTGTGATCAAGTATGCTTGTAAGGATATTGGATGGTGGTGGTTGTTGTGTGCTCATTATTATCATAAGAATAACTATAGAAAATAACTAGATTAATTAGTAAATGTATCAAGTAATTAACCAAAATGATTATGGTCTTTTAATCAAATTGGTCCTCCCACTAGCTTGGTGAATCCTGCACTTCCAAAGTAGGAAACAAAAATCCTAGTTGGATGGATTTTTAGTGGGTGATTGAATTCTTATAGTCTTATTGATCATCCTGAGGCACATCCATTATTGGAATTACAATAAACTATAAGTGAGCAACTCCTTGCCCATCACATCTCATGTGAGGTTCAATCCTTTATCTAGCCCCTAATGCTCAAAATCTCAGGCACATCCATTATTGATTTATCTTGTATTAATTAAGTTGATCCCATTAAGCCAGTAAACATGCAAATAATTTTAATGTCCTCAGGCACATCCATTATTGGCCATCAACTTATTTACATATTTACAACATCTCATGCTTAATAATTATTCTTAAAAAAAATCTCTTAAATTAAATGCATCACATGCAAGTATTTAAAATTTCTTAAAATAATCACCTCAATAGAGGGCCCATGATATAATTACTTTAATTATACCATTTCCAACTTAATCATTTGTTTGGAAGATTCAGTGGCCGGCTTAATTACTAGTATGGTCTCACTTTGCACATTATCCAGTTAGCATGCATATGTCATATACTTGGATACATTCCCATACATCTCATGCATACATGGATAAATAATAAATATGGTATGATCATGGACTTTCTAAGGGATTCAATTTTGAGCCACCAAGAATTGAATCAGAGCATTCCTAAGTGTATTTGATTCATTTATTTTATAAGAGTTGCTGAAGGAGTACATAATTAACACTTGATCTTGATTTCCTTCCACTAGTCCCACCAATACTCTTGACCTCCTTGATCTTCTTGCAATCCAATTACATTGTAATCCTTGGCATACCAAGGTAAATTTACAAGAATATGGAATTTAAAGTCCTCAAATAAATGAAATTACAACGTAAATTATTACAACACTTATAATACATGCCACCAAAAATAAAATTAATTATTTTACAACCCAAAGAAAAATAAAAGAAATAAATTCAATCACATTGGTCTTTTATTGTCCATGATCATCCATCATGCATATTACCATTTAACAATTAAATAAAACATACATACAAAAATTAAATTGAATATCTCATATTCAACTAAAATATTAAGATTTGAATCTCATTCAAACAAATTTAAAAATTCAGATTTGAATCTCATTCAAACAATTGAATCAAAATTTAATTGTGTAATTAAAATTCTTAATTAAAAAATTTAATTAAGCATGGGCCTAATTATGAGCCTTAAAAACCAAGCCCATACATAAAACCCAAAACCATGTGCATGGTTGGTGTACACAACCATGCCAGCCGCCACACATGAGGACCTCAACATGCATGCTGCCACCATTGGTTAATCCAAATAACTTTAGATCAATTCAATCATACAATTAAATCTCAATAATCAATCTAAATGGAAAAAATAGTGGCTTTGATACCAATTGAAGGAGCGGAAGCATGTTGATTATTTCATTAAAGCATTGAATTTCAAAAATTTTCTTCTAGGGTTACATGCATCATACCACATCTCTTATGTGCCTAATTAATTTCAATACTTAATTGCATATTAAAACATTTTAAATATGTATTAGGATCTATGTTTGCCATTCAAGATTGTGAATGAACAAATTAATTCATTTAAACCGTAGTTTTAAAAGAAGAGTTAGAGCACTAACCTCTTTTATGCACTATGGATGTAATTGGCACCTTTAGGAAGCACCTAGGACCCCAAGTGTTGTCCCTCTAGCTTGGCCACACTAAGATCACCAATGGGCAGCCCCCAATTTGCTTCTCAAGCCTTTGCCAACCAATTATAAATTGGGTTTTTGCCTTTAGAGAGGTAGTATGTATGTATAGGATACTAGAAATAATTTCTAGCAATTTTAATTCACAGGATTTTGGGCAATTCTCTTTGAATTGATGAGACAAGATGAAGAAGAGAGGGAGATAGGTGTGCCACCACCTTGAGGAAGAGAATAAGAGTGTTATATTTCTTCTTTTTCTTTTCCCTTTAATATAATTAGGTCATTAAGTCACTTAAACCCTATGCCACATGTCACAACCTCATTGCATCTTATTTTTAATTGACTCAATCACATTAAGCCAAGTGTCAAAGATAGACTTAATCTTGACTTTGATCATCTTACATGATAAGAAGACAAATGGCAAGCTTATATGATATTATGTGTCACTATCTCATGGTGCCACATGTCACCATGTGAAATGATCAAATTACCCTTATGTTGTAATTTTGAATTCTCAACCCAAAATCATTATTTCTCCTCTTCAAATCAATTTATATCAAATATAAATTAATAAATTAATCTCTATTAATTAATTTCTCACAATTAAATTCATATTTAAACACTTTAAATATAAATTTAACTTATGCTATACATCCAGTAACTCAGATTGGTTTCAAATCATGCTAGGGACTTTGCAATCTTATTGCAAACCAAACCTATTTAATTAATCAATTAAACTCTTTAATTAACCAATTAAATCACATTTTACTTGGTCATTATCTTGTGTATGTGTGTGACTCACTAGGCTCATCACTAATTGGCAATGAGATATGATATTAACTCTTAATATCTTTAGAATTCTTTTTTACCTTAAATAAACCTATAATCATATATTACCATGCACTAGAATCTCTCTGTTACAAAATCCCAATTCGAGCTGGAGTCATGGTTTATATCAAACCCCATTTGCTATGAATATTATATTCTCTTTTAATTCCAGTTATTGATTAATTAGATTTTCTTATCAGAAACTTTTTTCTGACTAAATCTGTCTGTCTTGGCCAGGAACTTGAAACATCAAGAATAATTAAATGAACATAAGATTTTATTCCTATTTACTTAGGGTAACAGATTCCATCTTGATCAACACCTGTCTCCATATATAACTAGTAGGAGCCAACACATGCCCATCTACCTATACACAGTACAAGTATAAAAGCTGTATCAAACTCAAACCACCTATATAAAAGATAACTGTGTTATCTCAGGTCTAAAGATTATATGCACTGATATGATATATGACAATGCATTGACAAGAGTAAACTCCATGTGCTTGTCATATGCATGTAACACCCTTCCTATAGCAAATCCGTACATTCTGCTATTTCGGTGACCAGTGTCGATTCGGACAGCTAGAATGTCCGAAAAAATATTTAAACTAAAGTGATGAACCATAATTAACTCAAATATTAATAAGAAAAATTTAGGAAAAATTTTAGAAATAAAATACAACTAAGTTAAATGAGCCGGTGCCCTGGCGATGGGTAACCTAGTGGGAAGTTGCGGTTCTCGCAACTAGGAGCCTTAGACCCGAGGAAAAATTTATAAAATAATTTTTGGGACTACAGAGAAGGGTCATTGAGGTTCCTATGGCATTAGAATGCCAAGAAAATGCTTAGAAAAAATTTTCAATCGGTACAGACAATTTTAGTCTGTTAAGCCAAACGGAGGGCATTTTGGTCATTTCGCCTTCAGAGGTGATTTTTGGCTGACTTGTCCAATTAAGTAAATAATTATTATAACAAAAAATGTAAATAATATATTATTAAAATTAAATTGGAATTAAGTAGACAAGAAAAGGAAAGAAAATGAAAGAATTTAGAATTATGACGTCACTATGATGTCATTAAAATCCTCTCACCCAACCAAACTTTGACACATGGCATTAACTTATTTAAAATGACTTAATGGGTAGAAAAAAAAGAAAGAAAAAGTCATTTGCTTCTTCAAATTCCTTGTGTGTCGAACCATATCCTCCATTGCCCTCCATTGCCAAGCTTAAAAAGCTTGGTTTTCTTGGTTTTTCTTCAACTAAGCCCTAAATTCCCAACACAAAAACTTCATAATTCATCTTAGTGAACCTTTTGGGAGCAAAAAGAAGAGCTCTTGCAAGATTGGAATTTACTCCATTCAAGGTTAGTGTCCAATCTTAGTTCCTTTTGCTTTAATTCATGTTTAAGGGCATGAATTGTATAAGAAAGGTAAGAAAATAAAATAAACAAGTGTGTGTGTGCACCCTACAATTTTGGCAGCTAGGTTTAGCTAGGGTTTAATGATTTTTCTTGGTAGAAAAATGGTTATGAGCAGCCTTTGGTAGTGGATGAGGGATTGAACATAATTGAGTAGATGAAATGCAAGAATTGTGCATGTGGTAAATGAAAAAAATTGGACACTTGAACAATTCTAGGGTTTGCTCATGTGATGGTTCATTAACCTTGTAATGGTCAATTAGTGACCATTTGAATGTGTATGATGAGGAAATAAAGTGAGTTGAGGCTTGGCATTTGTGTATGGGTGAGCTGCCTTGGCTGACCTGCAGGACTGAGCATGAGTCCAGCAGGTTTGGGCAGTCATAAATGGAGTTGTAGAGGTTCAATTGGTGCAACGTCAATTGGACATGAAACTAGACACATAATGGAACCACTTTGATGAAGAAACCCTGCCCAGAAAACCAAACCAAGTTAGCCTAAAAATTGCCCTAATTCGGGTGACTTGCATTTTGCCTGGGCAAAATGATCAAATGAATAGTGTTTATTCATTTAGTCATAACTCAGTGTAGGAAGGTCCAATTGATCTTAAATTTTATTAGAAGAAAGCTGAGACATAGACCTACAACTTTTATGAAGAATATAAATCCAAATTCTGATCATGAACTAGTCAAATTGCCAACCAAACTTAGGTTACCAAATCTGGCAGAACCAGTTTTGCCCAGAATTTTGGATTCTGTTCAATCCGGCCAGTTATGGTGTTTAGGCCATAACTTGAGCTACAAAACTCCAAATGGAGTGATTCAAAAAAGGAAATGTAAGTAGACAAAATAAGGAACAACTTTCATGAAGATAACTCTGCCAAATTTCTACTGTACAAATGACCAATGGAACAGTAAACATAAGGCTTGAAATCTGAAAATTGTGAATAATTAACACTAAGCTTAGAAATGGTATTGGCAACCAATACCAACAACTTTAGAATGCAAAATGTGGTATGCTGAGAGTATTAGAACTAATGTACCTATTTTCTATGCAAAAGTCAACATTTTATTTGACTAATGAAATGAATAGTAACACCTAAACTTAAATTTCAAGAATTAAAAAATTTAAAAGTGTAACATGCCCTAGTACACCTAGCATGATTGGTTTGGATAGGTTGGCATACCAATAGGGTTCAGTTAGCAGTACTCCACATGGCATTATGCCATTCTGTGATTTCGTAGCTTTTAACGATTCTGTCATTATGTTGATACTTGGCCTTGTGCCTAATGTTATTACAGTTTATTAGCTGTTCTATTGCACACCGGGAGATACATATGTGACCGATGGTGTGACGGCCCGAGGTACTTGATACCCAATGCTAGTTTACCCATTTATCCAGTCCAGTCATCCAGTATAGGTTACTTGGGCAACCAAAAATGAAAGTGGATAAATTTAATGAAATTATAAATATAATAAATACAAAATAATTAAGATTACCAATAATGATCGAAAAATTGTCTGCATAAGACATCAGAACATGCACTACATATTTATTTTCTGTTATTTCTTTTCATTTTATTATTGGCACCACTAAGTATTATTGCTTAGCGCATTGCTTTTTTCCATGCGTAGGTTCTGGAGAGACCGACTGAGAGCTCAGTAGACCACAGACTGGGTGAGACCTCCTGCAGCTCTGCATAGTGTCCGTGTCACCTCACCGTCATCAGTGCATTGGTAGGACACTAGGTTTTATTTTGATATTTTGTAATTAACTTTTACTTTCTCATGTGCAATTGAAACTCATGTAATGTATTTTGGTATTAATGTAAATAGTGAGAATTGTGTTTATGAATAAAAAAATTGAATATTTATGTATGACTTGTATATGAATATCATATAAAATGAATGATTGAGAAATGGAAATGTTGTTGAAAAATATTGAGATTTTGATGATGAAATGGAGTTTGGGATTGATTGAGAATTTTGGAAGTGTTTTTCTCAGGTTCCGAAGAACTGTTTTCTCCATTTTTAGCCGGTACTCTGCCGGATTTTCTATAAAATTTGCGGAACCTCAAATAAATTTATGTTCTTCATAAATGATTTAAATGAATTATATTTCACAGATTGTATTTCATAACTATGAAAGAAATAAATAAGGAAGGATAAAAATAATTAAAATGATTGAAAAAAAAATAGTATTCCGGTACACTATGTGGCATATCTTGCTCAGCTACACTGTAGACGGGTAAGGGGTGTCACATTTAGTGGTATCAGAGCACGGTTTAGGTGTTTTTGGGCCTAGATCGAGTCCATACCATGCATTGCATTTATAAGAGTCGAGGTGATACTAATGCAGATCTGTTTGTCTTTGTTATTTTGATTAGGATATGGAACCCACATCTCATAGGGCAGTTGAGGAGGAAGTGGAGAGTCATGCTCCACCTGCACCCGATTGAGGCCGGGGTAGGGAGAACACCGCCGGCTCTAGCGAGCACCTTTCGGCCTCCACAGGCCATGTTCCAGCAAACGGCTGAATTCTTCAGACAAATGGCTGGGGTAATGCCACCACCACCTCCACAGCAGAAATCCCACCTAGAAAGATTGAGAAAATTTGGAGCAGTGGATTTCTTTAGCAAGAGAGAAGATGATTCTGCTGTAGCCGAAAATTGGTTGAACAGAACAGGTAGTGTTTTAAAATAACTCCACTGCACTCCTGAATAAAACCTAAAAGCTGCTGTATCTCTGTTGCAAGATGATGTCTACCAATGGTGGGATATAGTGTCTAGTGAAGTGTAGCCAGAAGTAATAACTTGGGACTTCTTCCTCACAGAATTCAAGAAGAAATATGTGGGTAGTGTATACCTGGAAGAGAGAAGAAGAGAGTTCATTAATCTGAGGCAGAGACAGCTGAGAGTAGCAGAGTATGAAAAGGAATTTGTCAGACTGAGCCACTATGGAAGGGAGATAGTCCCTAATGAGGCCGAAAGGTGTAAGAGATTTGAAGAGGGATTAAATGATAATATAAAGATCATGATCACTGCCTTGGAAATCACAGACTTCACCAAGTTAGTGGAAGCTACAATAAAAGTTGAAAAGGTTAGAATAAGTGAACAGACCAAAAGAGAGAGACAGCAAAAGAGGGACCCGGGTCAGTCTAGCTCATCTCCTACACTTGGGAAGAAGTTCAAAGGTCTACACATGCAGTTCAGTCAACCACAAGGTCGTGGTCACCGGGGCCGTGCCACAGTTCACCCCTAGGAGAGGTCAGTCCACACCATCAGTGGGTAGCTCTCCACGGACGAGGTTTAGGGGACCAGCCTAGCATCTTCTGCATGTCCGCATTGCCTAAAGTGGCATAAGGGGGAGTGTTGGAGAGTGACTGGTGCCTGCTTAAGGTGTGGGTCGACAGAGCATCAGTTGAGGAATTGTCCACGCAGAACTGCTATAGCTGCTCCAGCACAAGCAGACAGACTTGCTCCTGCACCACAAAGGGGTAGGAAATCTGGAAAATTTGAGGCAGTGGGACCATCACAGAGGCCTGCATCTGAGCAAGCAGAGAGGCCTGAGGGTAGTCCACCTGCCAGAGCCTATGCCATGAGAGCTCAGGAGGAGCAAGATGCCCCGGATGTCATCAGGGGTACGTTTTCCCTCTACAATACATCTGTGCATGCATTGGTGGATCCAGGATCCACTCATTCATACATCTGCATCAACCTACCCGTAGAAAGGGGGATACTAGAAGGGGAGAGTGACCAAGACATCCTGGTCACTAATCCATTGGGCCACAGTATAGTGGTGAACAAAGTGTACGAGGGTTGCCTGTTAAGGATTCAGGGGTACAAATTCTTGGCAGACCTGATTGAGTTGCCTTTCCATGAGTTTGACGAGATTTTGGGAATGGACTGGTTGTCACGTCATTAGGCAATGGTTGGTTGTAAATTGAAGAGAATTTCCTTGAAAACTCCTTAGGGTAATGAGATCACAGTTGTGGGGGAAAGGACAGATTTCTTGTCTAATGTCATCTCAGCCACAGTTGCAAGAAAACTGATGAGAAAAGGATGTGAAGCCTACCTAGTGCATGTGGTGGATACTAGGCAGGCTAAGCCAAATCTGTGTGACATACCCACAGTAAGAGACTTCCCAGATGTGTTCCCTGAAGAATTGCCTGGCTTGCCACCAGAAAGGGAAGTCGAATTTGCTATTGAGATATTGCCGGGTACAGCACCAATCTCTATTGTTTCTTATAGGATGGCACCCACAGAATTGAAGGAATTGAAAATCCAGTTACAGGAGTTGCTGGATAAGGGGTTCATACGCCCCAGTGTGTCACCATGGGGAGCTCCAGTGCTGTTTGTGAAGAAGAAGGATGGGACTTTGAGGTTATGTATTGATTACCAGTAGTTGAATAAAGTGACTGTGAAGAACAAATATCCATTGCCTAGAATTGATGATCTGTTTGATCAGTTGAAGGGAGCAGGAGTATTTTCCAAAATTGATCTCAGATCAGGGTATCATCAGTTGAGGGTGAAGGATGCAGATGTACCAAAGACTGCATTCAGGACCCGGTATGAGCATTATGAGTTCCTAGTGATGCCCTTTGGCCTAACAAATGCACCAGCGACATTCATGGACCTTATGAACCGTGTCTTCCATCCATACCTAGATCGGTTCGTAGTGGTCTTTATTGATGATATTTTGGTGTATTCCAAGACCAGTGAAAAACATGATGAGCATTTGAGGATTGTTCTGCAAACCCTGAGAGAAAAGAAGCTGTATGCTAAGTTGTCCAAGTGTGACTTTTGGTTGAATGAGATTGCATTCCTTGGACACATAGTATCAGCTGATGGGATTAGAGTGGATTCAAAGAAAATAGAAGCAGTGATGGAATATAAGCCTCCCAGAAATACAACTGAGGTCAGAAGTTTCTTGGGGCTAGCTGGGTATTACAGAAGATTTGTGAAGGGATTTTCTTTAATAGCTTCTCCAATGACCAAATTGTTACACAAGAATATTAGATTGGACTGGAATGACAAGTGTCAGGCCAGTTTTGAGAAGTTAAAGGCTATGTTGACAGAAGCACTAGTGTTAACACAACCAGTGTCGGAAAAGGACTTTGTGGTCTACAGTGATGCCTCTCATAATAGGTTAGGGTGTGTTTTGATGCAAGAGGGGAAGGTGGTCGCTTATGCTTCCAGGTAGCTAAGGCCACATGAACAGAATTACCCTACCCATGATCTAGAACCTGCAGCAATTATTTTCGCGCTGAAGATATGGAGGCATTACTTGTATGGTGAAAAGTGTTACATTTACACAGACCACAAAAGCCTAAAATACTTGCCAACCCAGAAGGAGCTCAACCTTAGACAGAGGCGATGGATTGAGTTCTTGAAGGACTATGATTGTGTGATTGACTACCATCCTGGGAAGGCAAATGTAGTTGCAGATGCTTTGAGCAGAAAATCCATCACAGCTTTGAGATCATTGAATGCCCGTCTATCCTTGGCTTGAGATGGAGCTATTTTGGCTGAGTTGCAAGTGAGGCCAAACCTGCTACAGCAGATTTTAGATGGGCAGAAGGTATATGAGAAATTAATGACTACTGTGAGTAAAATCCCAGAGGGGAAAGAAACTGACTATGAGGTGAAAACAGATGGGTGTCTGTACTATAAAGGAAGAGTATGTGTACCAGATGATGAATTGAAAGTTAATATCCTGAAAGAGGCACACACCAGTGTTTATGCTATGCACCCAGGAAGTACAAAAATGTATCATGATCTGAAGCTTTAGTATTGGTGGCCTGGTATGAAGAAGGACTATGTAACTAAATGCTTGACATGTCACCAAGTCAAGGCAGAACATGAAGTTCCATTAGGTTTGCTACAGTCTATACGCATACCTGAATGGAAATGGGATCGGGTCACGATGGACTTTCTAAGTGGTTTACCTCTCACCCAGAAGAAGCATGACGCAGTATGGGTGATAGTAGATAGATTGATGAAGTCAACACACTTTCTGCCAGTTAGGACTGACTACTCACTAGAGAAGCTAGCAGAATTGTATATCAGTGAGATAGTTAGACTGCATGGAATTCCACTTTCCATCATATCTGATCGAGACGCAAGGTTTACATCGAGATTTTGAAAGAAGTTGCATGAATCCTTGGGTACACAACTCCACTTCAGTACAGCTTTCCATCCTCAGATGGATGGGCAATCAGAAAGAGTAATCCAGGTAAACAATTGAAACCAATTGAACTAATACAAATATTGAACTGAAATGATAATAACAACATGAACTATATGTCAGGTCCTTGAGGATATGCTGAGGACTTCTGTCATTGAGTTTGAGGGAAGTTGGGATAGATACCTCCCACTGGCAAAATTTGCATACAACAATAGGTACCAAGCTAGCATCCAAATGGCCCCGTATGAAGCACTGTATGGGAGGAAATGTAGAACTCCAGTGTGTTGGACTGAATTGGGTGAAGAAAACTGGTAGGGCCAGACCTGGTGAAACAGATTGAGGAGAAGGTAAAGCTAATCAAAACCAATTTGAAGGTTGCCTCAGACAGACAAAAATCCTATGCCGACCTGAAGAGAAAAGAAATAGAATATGCAGTTGGCGACAAAGTGTTCCTCAAGGTGTCACTGTGGAAGAAGGTACTGAGGTTTGGAAAAAAAGGCAAGTTAAGCCCTAGGTTCATTGGCCCATATGAAGTCATTGAACATGTGGGTCCAGTGGCATATAGGCTAGCTTTACCACCAGAGCTGGACAAGATCCACAATGTGTTCCATGTGTCTATGCTAAGAAGATACCGCTCAGATCCTTCACATGTCATCTCCCCGGAAGAAATTGAAGTACAATCAGATTCGACATATGAAGAAGAACCCATACGAATCCCGGCTCGAGAAGTGAAAGATTTAAGGAATAAGTAGATTCCTCTCGTGAAAGTGCTTTGGAGGCACCACAACACTGAAGAGGCAACTTGAGAAAGTGAAGAGACGATGAGGCAACAGTACCCTCAACTGTTTGCATCAGGTAAATTTCGAGGATGAAATTTAAATTAGAGGGGAAGAGTTGTAACACCCTCCCTATAGCAACTCCATGCATTCTACTGTTCTGGTGACCAGTGTCGGTCCGGACAGCTAGAACGTTCGGAAAAACATTTAAACTAAAGTGAGGAACCATAATTAACTCAAATATTAATAAGAAAAATTTAGGAAAAATTTTAGAAATAAAATACAACTAAGTTAAATGAGCTGGTGCCCTAGCGATGGGTAACCTAGTGGAAAGTTGCGGTTCTCACAACTAGGGGCCCTAGACCCGAGAGAAAATTTATAAAATAATTTTTAGGACTCTTGAGAAGGGTCATTGAAGTTCCTATGGCATTAGAATGCCAAGAAAATGCTTAGAAAAATTTTTCAATCGGTATAGACAATTTTGGTCTGTTAGGCCAAACGGAGGGCATTTTTGTCATTTTGCCTTTAGAGGTGATTTTTGGCCAACTTGTGCAATTAAGTAAATAATTATTATGAAACAAAATGTGAATAAATATTGTTAAAAATTAAATTGAAATTAAGTAAACAAGAAAAGGAAAGAAAATGAAAGAAATTGGAATTATGACATCACTATGATGTCATTAAAATCCTCTCACCCAACCAAACTTTGACACATGGCATTAACTTATTTAAAATCACCTAATGGGAAAAGAAAAAGAAAGAAAAAGTCATTTGCTTCTTCAAATTCCTTGTGTGCCGAACCATATCCTCCATTGCCCTCCATTGCCAAGCTTACAAAGTTTGGTTTTATTGGTTTTTCTTCAACTAAGCCCTAAATTCTCAATACAAAAACTTCATAATTCATCTTAGTGAAGCTTTTGGGAGCAAAAAGAAGTGAACAAGAAGAGCTCTTACAAGATTGGAATTTACTCCATCCAAGGTTAGTGTCCAATCTTAGTTCCTTTTGCTTTAATTCATGTTTAAGGGCATGAATTGTGTAAGAAAGGTAAGAAAATAAAATAAACAAGTGTGTGTGTACACCCTACAATTTTGGCAGCTAGGTTTAGCTAGGGTTTGATGATTTTTCTTGGTAGAAAAATGGTTATGAGCAGCCTTTGGTAGTGGATGAGGGATTGAACATAATTGAGTAAATGAAATGCAAGAATTGTGCATGCGGGAAATGAAAAAAATTGGACACTTGAACAATTCTAAGGTTTGCTCATGTGATGGTTCATTAACCTTGTAATGTTCAATTAGTGGCCATTTGAATGTGTATGATGAGGAAATGAAGCAAGTTGAGGCTTCGCATTTATGTATGGGTGAGTTGCCTTAGCTGACCTACAAGACTGAGCATGAGTCTAGCAGGTTTGGGTAGTTATAAATGGAGTTGTAGAGGTTCAATTAGTGCAAGGCTAATTGAACATGAAACTAGACACATAATGGCACCACTTTGGTGAAGAAAACCTGCCCAGAAAACCAAACCAAGTTGGCCTAAAAATTGCCCTAATCCGGGTGACTTGCATTTGCCTGGGCAAAATGACTAAATGAATAGTGTTTATTCATTTGGTCATAACTCAGTGTATAAAGGTCCAATTGATCTTAAATTCTACCAGCTGAAAGCTGAGACATAGACCTACAACTTTGATGAAGAACACAAATCCAAATTCTGACCATAACCTAGTCAAATTGCCAACCAAACTTAGGTTACCAAATATGGCAGAACCAGTTTTGCCCAGAATTTTGGATTCTATCCAATCCGGCCAGTTATGGTGTTTAGGCCATAACTTGAGCTACAAAACTCCAAATGGAGTGATTCAAAAAAGGAAATGTAAGTAGACAAAATAGGGAACAACTTTCATGAAGATAACTTTACCAAATTCTTACTGTACAAATGACCAATGGAATAGTAAACATAAGGCTTGAAATCTGAAAATTGTGAATAATTAACACTAAGCTTAGAAATGGTATTGGCAACCAATACCAACAACTTTAGAATGCAAAATGTGGTATGTTGAGAGTATTAGAACCAATGTACCTATTGTCTATGCAAAAGTCAATATTTTAGTTGACTAATGAAATGAATAGTAACACCTAAACTTAAATTTCAAGAATTGAAAAATTTAAAAGTATAACATGCCCTAGTACACCTAGCAAGATTGGTTTGGATAGGTTGGCATGCCAATAAGGTTCAGTTAGCAGTACTGCACATGGCATTATGCCATTCTGTGATTTCGTGGCTTTTAGCGATTCTGTCATTATGTTGATACTTGGCCTTGTGCCTAATGTTATTACAACTTATTAGCTGTTCTGTTGCACACCGGGAGATACATATGTGACCGATGGTGTGACGGCCCGAGGTATTTAATACTCAGTGCCAATGTACCCATTTATCTAGTCCAGTCATCCAGTATAGGTTACTAGGGCAACCAAAAATGAAAGTGGATAAATTTAATGAAATTATGAATATAACAAATACAAAAGAATTAGGATTACCAATAATGATAAAAAAATTTTCTGCATAAGACATCAGAACATGCACTGCATATTTATTTTCTGTTATTTCTTTTCATTTTATTATTGGCACCACTAAGCATTATTGCTTAGCGTATTGCTTTTTGCCATGCGTAGGTTCTGGAGAGGCCGACCAAGAGCCCAGTAGACCACAGACTTGGTGAGACCTCCTGCAGCTCTGCATAGTGTCCGTGTCACCTCACCGCCATCAGTGCATTAGTAGGACACTAGGTTTTATTTTGATATTTTTTAATTAACTTTTACTTTCTCATGTGCAATTGATAATCATGTAATGTATTTTGGTATTAATGTAAATAGTGAGAATTGTGTTTATGAATGAAAAAAATTGAATATTTATGTATGACCTGTATATGAATATCATATGAAATGAATGATTGAGAAATGGAAATATTATTGAAAAATATTGAGATTTTGATGATGAAATGAAGTTTGGGATTGATTGAGAATTTTAGAAGTGTTTTTCTTAGGTTCTGAAGAACTGTTTTCTCCATTTTTAGCCGGTACTCTGTCGGATTTTCTATAAAATTTGTGAAATCTCAAATAAATTTATGTTCTTCATAAATGATTTAAATGAATTATACTTCACAAATTGTATTTCATAACTATGAAAGAAATAAATAAGGAAGGATAAAAATAATTAAAATGATTGAAAAAAAAATGGTGTTCAGGTACACTGTGTGGCAAAAAAAATTGTGTTCTAGTATACTGTGTAGCATATCTTGCTCAACTACACTGTAGACGGGTAAGGGGGTGTCACATTTAGTGGTATTAGAGCACGGTTTAGGCGTTTCTGGGCCTAAATCAAGTCCATACCATGCATTTTATTTGTAAGAGTTCAGGTAACGCTAATGCAGATCAGTTTGTCTTTGTTATTTTGATTAGGATATGGACCCCATATCTCAAAGGGCAGTTGAGGAGGAAGTGGAGAGTCATGCTCTACCTGCAGCAGCTGAGACTGGGGGTAGGGGAGAACCTGCTCCGCCAGCTCCAGCAGAGCCTGCTCAGCCTCCACAGGTTATGTTCCAGCAAATGGCCGAATTCTTTAGACAAATGGCTGGGGTAATGCCACCGCCACCACCACCACCACCTCCACAGCAGAAATCCCACCTAGAAAGATTGAGAAAATTTGGAGCAGTGGATTTCTTTGGTAAGAGAGAAAATGATTCTATTGTAGCCGAAAACTAGTTAAACAGAACAGGCAGAGTTTTAAAACAACTCCACTGCACTCCTGAATAAAACCTAGAAGATGTTGTATCTCTATTGCAAGATGATGCCTACCAATGGTGGGATACAGTGTCTAGTGAAGTGCAGCCAGAAGTAATAACTTGGGACTTCTTCCTCTCAGAATTCAAGAAGAAATATGTGGGTAGTGTATACCTGGAAGAGAGAAGAAGAGAGTTCATTAATCTGAGGCAGAGACAGTTGAGAGTGGCAGAGTATGAAAAAGAATTTGTCAGACTGAGCCGCTACAGAAGAGAGATAGTCTCTAATGAGGCCGAAAGGTGTAAAAGATTTAAAGAGGGATTAAATGATAATATAAAGATCATGATCACTGCCTTGGGAATCATAGACTTTACCAAATTAGTGGAAGCTACAATAAAAGTTGAAAAGGTTAGAATAAGTGAGCAGACCAGAAGAGAGAGACAGCAGAAGAGGGGCCCGAGTCAATCTAGCTCATCTCCTACACCTAGGAAGAAGTTCAAAGGTCCACCTGCATAGAGTTCAGGTCAACCACAAGGTCAGGGTCAGTACTAGGGGCCCAGGCCATAGTTTACCCCTAGGAGAGTTCAGTCCACACCATCAGTGGGAAGCTCTCCAGGGACGGGGTTTATGGGACCAGCCTCAGCATCTTCCGCATGTCCACATTGCCTGAAGTGGCATAAGGGGGAGTGTTGGAGAGTGACTGGTGCCTGCTTAAGGTGTGGGTCGACAGAGTATCAGTTGAGGAACTGTGCACGCAGAACTGCTACAGCTGTTCCAACACAAACAAAACAGAATTGCTCTGCACCACAAAGGGGTAGGAAATCTGGAAAATTTGAGGCAGTGGGACCATCACAGAAGCCTGCATCTGAGCCAGCAGAGAGGCCTGAAGGCAGACCACTTGCCAGAGCTTATGCCATGAGAGCTTAGGAGGAGCAAGATGCCCCGAATGTCAATAAGGGTACGTTCTCCCTCTATAATATATCTGTGCATGCATTGGTAGATCCAGGATCCACTCATTCATACATCTGCATCAACCTACCCGTAGAAAGGGGGATATTAGTAGGGGAGAGTGACCAAGACATCCTGGTTACTAATCCATTAGGCCACAGTATAGTGGTTAACAAAGTGTACAAGGGTTGCCCGTTAAGGATTCAGGGGTATGAATTCTTGGCAGACCTGATTGAGTTGCCTTTCCATGAGTTTGACGTGATTTTGGGAATGGACTGGTTGTCACGTCATCAGGCAATGGTTGATTATAAATTGAAGGGAATTTCCTTGAAAACTCCTAAGGGTAATGAGATCACAGTTGTGGGGGAAAGGACAGATTTCTTGTCCAATGTCATCTCAGCCACAGTTGCAAGAAAACTGATGAGAAAAGACTGTGAAGCCTACCTAGTGCATGTGGTGGATACTAGACAGGCTAAGCCAAATCTGTGTGACATACCCACAGTAAGAGACTTCCCAGATGTGTTCCCTGAAGAATTGCCTGGCTTGCCACCAGAAAGGGAAATTGAATTTGCTATTGAGATACTGCTGGGTACAGCACCAATCTCTATTGCTCCTTATAGGATGGCACCCACAGAATTGAAGGAATTGAAAATCCAGTTACAGGATTTTTGGATAAGGGGTTCATACACCCCAGTGTGTCACCATGGGGAGCTCTAGTGCTGCTTATGAAGAAGAAGGATGGGACTTTGATGTTATGTATTGATTACCGGCAGTTGAATAAAGTGACTATGATGAAAAAATATCCATTGTCTAGAATTGATGATCTATTTGATCAGTTGAAGGGAGTAGAAGTATTTTCCAAAATTGATCTCAGATCAGGGTATCATCAGTTGAGGGTGAAGGATGCAGATGTGCCAAAGACTGCATTCAGGACCCGGTATGAGCATTATGAGTTCCTAGTGATGCCCTTTGGCCTAACAAATGCACCAGTGACATTCATGGACCTTATGAACCGTATCTTCCATCCATACCTAGATCGGCTCATAGTGGTCTTTATTGATGATATTTTGGTGTATTCCAAGACCAGTGAAGAACATGATGAGCATTTGAGGATTGTTCTGCAAACCCTGAGGGAAAAGAAGCTGTACGCTAAGTTGTCCAAGTGTGACTTTTGGTTGAATGAGATTGCATTCCTTGGACACATAGTGTCAGCTGATGGGATTAGAGTGGATCCCAAGAAAATAGAAGCAGTGATGGAATGGAAGCCTCCTAGAAATACAACTGAGGTCAGAAGTTTCTTGGGGCTAGCTGGGTATTACAAAAGATTTGTGAAGGGATTTTCTTTAATAGCTGCTCCAATGACCAAGTTGTTACACAAGAATGTCAGATTTGACTGGAATGATAAGTGTTAGGCCAGTTTTGAGAAGTTAAAGGCTATGTTGACAGAGGCACCAGTGTTAACACAACTAGTGTCAGGAAAGGACTTTGTGGTCTACAGTGATGCCTCTCATAATGGGTTAGGGTGTGTGTTGATACAAGAGGGGAAGGTGGTCGCTTATGCTTCCAGGCAGCTAAGGCCACATGAACAGAATTACCCTACCCATGATCTAGAACTTGCAGCAATTATCTTCGCACTGAAGATATGGAGGCATTACTTGTATGGTGAAAAGTGTTACATTTACACAGACCACAAAAGCCTAAAATACTTGCCTACCCAGAAGGAGCTCAACCTTAGATAGAGGCGATGGATTGAGTTCCTGAAGGACTATGATTGTGTGATTGACTACCATCCTGGGAAAGCAAATGTAATTGCAGATGCTTTGAGCAGAAAATCCATCACAGCTTTGAGATCATTGAATGCCCGTCTATCCTTGGCTCGAGTTGGAGCTATTTTGGCTGAGTTGCAAGTGAGGCCAAACCTGCTATAGCAGATTTTAGATGGGCAGAAGGTAGATGAGAAATTAATGACTACTGTGAGTAAAATCTCAGAGGGGAAAGCAACTAACTATGAGGTGAAAGCAGATGGGTGTCTATACTACAAAGGAAGAGTATGTGTACCAGATGATGAATTGAAAGTCAGTATCCTGAAAGAGGCACACACCAGTGTTTATGCTATGCACCCAGGAAGTATAAAAATGTATCATGAGACTCACCATTTTATATGGCATGATACTCACCATTCCATCTTATTTATATCTCATATAAATACCTTGGGAACAAATATGATTATAATCTTTCTGGATAAGTCATGTCTTGTGTAAAGTATCCTCGATTGTGAACCAATTTATGATACTTTGTGCTAGAAATACTATCACTCATATTCTTAACAACTTAAGAATAGAATTTCTAACAAAATATCAATGGACCTTTTCTATTACACATAAATACATTATGTAAAAAGAAAAGTGAAATTGCCTTTTATTAATAAAATATGTACAAGATACATATTAAATGATATGCTCTAGCACATACTACTAACAGTGGGTGTCTCCTTAGGGTAATTTGGAGCTATGTGCTTGTGTCGGCGTACGTGTGGTGTACTAGTAATAGACATGCATAGGATGGGAAAATCGGCTTGAGCTAGTCTCGCTTGGAGCCCAGCCCTTTTTATGATAAGTCGGGGTGAGTACGGCTTTGAGTTGATCTTGCTGACCCTCACATGTGACACCCCCTCACTCGTCTACAATGTAGCCGAGCAAGGTATGCTACATTTAGTGCTGGAGCACCCTAACTTCATGCCTTAAACCCTAATTTTCAAATGTCCATTTCATACAACCCATGCAAAACTGACATTCTAATCATATATACACACTAAACAACTCCAATAATCACAATTTATTTCATTCAAATTCATCAACTCCCTTAACTCATAAGCTGGCCAAAATTTTGCTTGAATTAAACATGAATAATTTCTCAATTTCTCTTGAATTTCTTTCCATTTTCCTACTTAAGTTCAAGTTTAAAGAAGAGAAAGGGAAGAAGGTAGCACTAACCTTGAATTAGCCAATTCCCAAGGCTTGAAAACTCCACTTTTTCTCTTTCTTTTTGTTGCCCAAGTCTTGCTCTAGGTGTGAGGAGGAGTTTTGGTGTAGGGAACTTATGATTTTATGGTGAATTTTCAAGAGTTTTTCTAGTGAGAAGATGAAACAACAATGGAGGTTGGCAAGGGAGATGGGTCTCGACTGGAGAGAAGGAAGAAACCAAAAATTTTTTTTTGAATTTTGACTCATTTTTCCCTTTTTAATTAGTTTAAGTGTGCTTGTTGAAATTTGATTGGTGGAGACCTCACTAATGACATCATGTGATGTCATATTTCCAATTTTCTTTTATTTTCTTTTATTTTCTTTTCTTTACTACCCATTTTCAATTAAATTTTTAGCAATATTTATTCATATTTTATGTCATAATAATTATTTACTTAACTGGACAAGTTGGTCAAAAATCGTCTCTGAAGGTGAAATGACCAAAATGCCCTCCGTTTGGCTTAAGGAGCCAAAACTGTCTGTACCGATTGATGAAATTTTAGAAGCATTTTCTTGGCATTCTAATGCTATTGAAACCTCAATGACTCTTCTCTGAAGTTTCAAAAATTATTTCATGAATTTTCTCCAGGGTTTAGGGCTCTTAGCTGCGAAGAGCGCAACTTCCCACTAGGTTACCCATCGCTAGGGCACCGACTCATTTAACTTGGTTGTATTTTATTTCTAAAATTTTTTCTAAATTTTTCTTACCATTATTTGAGTTATTTATGACTACCCACTTTAGTCTAAATATTTTTCCATGAGTTCTAGCTGTCCAAACTGACACCGGTCACTGGAACAGTCGAATGTACAGACTTGCTAAAGTGAGGGTGTTACAATTCTTCCCCTCTAACAAAAATTTTGTCCTCGAAATTTACTCGGTGTGAATAGTCGAGGAGCTGCTACTTCCTTATTTCTTCACCTTACCAGAGAAAACAGATCTGCATTAGTGTCACCTTGACTCATATGAATGCAGTGCATGTTATGCATACTATCTCATTCTATTTATCGATGCTTAGGAACGCCTAAACCTGGCTCTGATACTAATAAATGTGACACCCCTCACTCGTCCACAGTGTAGCCGAGCAATGTGTGCTATATTTGGTGTCAGAGCACCCTAACTTCATGCCTCAAACCTTAATTTTCAAATGTCCATTTCATACAACCCATGCAAAACTAACATTCTAATCATATATATACACTAAACAACTCCAATAATCACAATTTATTTCATTCAAATTCATCAACTCCCTTAACTCATAAGCTGGCCAAAATTTCTCTTGAATTAAACATGAATAATTTCTCAATTTCTCTTGAATTTCTTTCCATTTTCCTACTTAAGTTTAAGTTTAAAGAAGAGAAAGGGAAGAAGGTAGCACTAACCTTGAATTAGCCAATTCCCAAAGCTTGAAAACTCCACTTTTTCTCTTTCTTTTTGCTACCCAAGTCTTGCTCTAGGTGTGAGGAGGAGTTTTGGTGAAGGGAACTTATGATTTTATGGTGAATTTTCAAGAGTTTTTCTAGTGAGAAGATGAAACAACAATGGAGGTTGGCAAGGGAGATGGGTCTCAGCTGAAGAGAAGGAAAAAACCAGAAATTTCTTTTTGAATTTTGACTCATTTTTTCATTTTTAATTGGTTTAAGTGTGCATGTTGAAATTTGATTGGTGGAGACCTCACTAATGACATCATGTGATGTCATATTTCTAATTTTCATTTATTTTATTTTCTTTTCTTTACTACCCATTTTCAATTAAATTTTTAGCAATATTTATTCATATTTTATATCATAATAATTATTTACTTAACTGGATAAGTTGGTCAAAAATCATCTCTGAAGGCGAAATGACCAAAATGCTCTCCGTTTGGCTTAAGGAGCCAAAACTGTCTGTACCGATTGATAAAATTTCAGAAGCATTTTCTTGGCATTCTAATGCCATCAAAACCTCAATGACTCTTCTTTGGAGTTCCAAAAATTATTTCATAAATTTTCTCTTGGGTTTAGGGCTCCTAGCTGCGAAGACCGCAACTTCCCACTACGTTACCCATCGCTAGGGCACCGGCTCATTTAACTTGGTTGTATTTTATTTCTAAAACTTTTTCTAAATTTTTCTTATCATTATTTGAGTTATTTATGACTCCTCACTCTAGTCTAAATATTTTTCCAGACATTCTAGCTGTCCAGACCGACACCGGTCACCGGAACAGTCGAATGTACGGACTTGCTAAAGTGAAGGTGTTACACCACATTTAGATTATTAAGAGAAAGTTTGACTCGAGTTGATCTCACTGGTAGGCATTGGATTAAGAGAGCTGTATAGGGGATCAGCTTCCATATTATATATATTGATGTGATACACGGTGTGTGAGTGCTCCAAATTATTCTTTGTCCGAATATTATCTGAATTTAGTTGAACATGCTAATCTATGTCACATTGCATCCCTTAGGGATGCAATAGTGCTAGATAATTATAGAAATTGTAACTAAAATCAATATCTTACTCTATGAGTCGAATGCTCACTTTTGTTCACCCTATTTTTTGAGGCTACAGGAAGAGTTTTTTTTTCAGAATAACCTGTTTCCTTCCTCACAGGTTTATTAGCAGTTATTTATTTATATTATTATTTTTCAAAATTATAATCTAGAACTCCGCATATATTAGCAATAGTAATAATCTTGTCAGGTGCTATATAAATTTATGTTTTGGTGTTTTTAATAAATTCAAAATTTTTATGATATTTAAATTGTTTACAAATAGTGGTATTAGGGTTGAGCTAGGCTCCCCTAACTTTAGTATCTAATGGTTATCAGGTTAGTTTGGCCTGAATAAAAGTATAATATTTTATTTTTATTTTATTTGCATGTTGAGCCTCAGATTTTAGCCCTGATTATAGATTTGGGGAACAGTAAGGCTTACTACGGGCCTCGGGACTTTATGCCAGCTCAGGTCCTAATGCCAGTCTGGCCCGTGGGATCAGGTTGTATCAAAATTGGTATCAGAGCTTAGACTTTAGATTCATGGGAAAGAGTATAATTGGGAGTGTGAAAAGAGTCATTTTAGGAGGTCACATGCGGAGTATAGGATCCTGTTTTGTCTTCTTTTATAATTCCTTATTTCTAGATTTTGCGTTATTTCTTGGGTAATATAAGAGTGCTTCAGTTAATGTCTTGATTTTTGTGAAGTGCATAGAGACGTAAAATAAAGTTAGTAGACGTGTTAGGGTCTGCCATGGGGATACTTATTCCAAAGAAATGTTGTGTTTTTCTCATAGTGAGGCTAAATGGTGTGCCTATCTAGTGCAAGGCACAAATAAATAAAGGTGAGTTTTGGTAGTATAGTTGCCATAGATAAGGGTGAGGGTATCACTACTGGCAGTCGTCAGTGGTTAGTGATGTGTTAGCTATGAAATAGCTTCCGTAAGTGCACGGGTCACAGTAGTATAGTTTTAAAAAATAATATCGTTCCCACAGGGAATTGTGCTTAAATTTGAAATAAAATGATAAGCTAATTAGAATGGTAAAATTTAAAGATATTAAAAATAAATTTTAAAATTAAAATTGGTATTTGAGGAATTTAAACTGAATCAAACAATTAACTAAATTAATTAGACTAGATTACCAAAATTTAAATTGAAATTGCTAATTATGAAATTGAGAGGAATTAAATCTAAATTCAATAAAAATTAAAGTGATTCTAGAGATAGGGTTTTCAATATTATTTGCATGTGGTTTATCCCCAATTTAGCCAAATACATGAGAATTACAATTTTGAGGGAAATCAATTCTTAGTTCTTTGAAACGTTTTTCAAGCATTTCAAAGTTGGTATTCATCAAATCAAACCCTATTTTCACGATATTTCAAACCTGACAAAAACCCAATTAAAGCTCTAATTGATTTTTGAAAGTCCCCTTGATCCTCTTAGCTTATCTCTAACACCAAGAAAACTAAGTTTATTGCAAGATTATCTATCCCAAACATTCGCTTTTTAGTCCATCTGTCAATGATTAAAACTTAACTTAATGAGAGCCCATTCATCAAGCAAGGCAACAAGCTCACAAGCAATAAATCAAAATGCAGCAAATCTCATTTAAATGACTAAATCAGTTCAAAACCACAATACGAAGCAATATTTACGAATCCATCTATAGAATCTCAAAGATTTACTCACAAATCATGGTTTCAAGACAAACACGAGTATAGAAATGAAGAAATAATGAAAATCTAAGCTAAGGAACAGAAAAACCCAGTAAAATGATGAAGGATTTACTATTGGAGTGTTGTAGAAAATGTCTTTTGCTGCTGTTGCAAAATGGTCTCACGTGCTCCTCTTCCTCTCTCTCTCTCTTGCAAAAATCTTCCTCTTTTTCTCCTTATGGAAAGAAAGAGATAAATGAGCTTTTATATGGTTCAGAGGTCTGCCCTAGAATGGGTAAAAAGGCAGAAGATTCTAGAGAAAGTGATGTATTAAATCAAAGGGATGAAAGTGCCACATTAGCCATTTTCATTAAAACGACATAAGCTAAACCGGTTATGTCGTGCCTTGTGTCACTGGTTGTGAAACCTGCTGCCCGAGAAAAACTTCATATCTAACAATCGACACAACCTATGACACAAGCTGTGTCGCAGGTTGTGCAACTTTTTGTCTCTTTAACTCAACTTCAAAATTTTGCAATTCAACTCTAATTTCTTCCAAATGGCTGCTCTGATCAAAATACACCAAAATTCTTCAAATTTAACCTACAAAACAAATAAATTCCAAAAATTAAACAAAAAAGTGTAAAAAGGCAAAATTGACTAAATATATACTAATATCTATAATAATAGCTATGAACAAGGGTAAATAATGTGCAAAAATTATACCTAAATAATGATATAAAATGCATGCATCAAATTCCCCCCATACTCAAACTCTTGCTTGTCCTCAAGCAAAATTTCATTAAAACTCATTTGGAAAGGAATAGAATCAGTCTTTGAAAACACAAAAATCACTAATCCAAACCACTAACTTACCTCTAGCCACCAATATTCCAAATTCCCACCAGCAAAGCACAAAGAATGAAGCAATCACTCTCAATAATTACAGAATAGCTAAGAATTAACCAATCAACCCAAGCAACAAATACGAACCAGCTACAAGTGTCAATTGTGCCTAAACAAACCTAAATGAAATAGATAGCCAATGTGTCTCAAATAGAAGGTGAGTAATATATGGAGGATTGTATTGCCAAACCCATATGCAAGCATAAAAGATCTAACTCTACTAATGTAACAAGCATTTTTCAAAGAATCATTAGGTCTTTTTAAGGGTTATAATGGGGTCAAATAAGGTAAAATTGTAGTTAACAAAGAAAGAGAATAAGAAAAACAAAATATGAGAATAATATTAATCATGAAACTCAAAGTGCATCCAATATTTTTTTTTAATAATTTTTTTCTCTTTTTATAATAATTTTTTTCTTGTAAATCAAGAGGAAAGAAATTCACAATGAATCTCAAGTGTTATCTCAATGATTATATAAAGGGACTACTTTTTATACTATGTCCCTATTTCATGTCACACCCAAAATTTCCTTTGGGATATTTTGGTGACCCCCTTTTTTTTTATTTTATCTAGCACTTTTTAAGATGTTTCAATCCTCCAAGTTTTTTTTTTGTGCACTTAATTGCTAAAATATTATTCTCATAAATAGGTGGTAGTGCTTAGGTTTTATGTCTAGGTAAATGATTTGGGTTCCAAATAAATTAGGGAATTAAGGTTCAAGGGGGGTTTGCAAGGGTTGAAATGAAATTAAGGTAGGTTAAGGCTAAATATGAGGTTTAAAATATGAGGAATGCCTAAATCATATTCTTATCAAGTGCAAGTTAAAAATTTTGCTTTGAAAGATCTAAAATGCTTGTTCTAGGAATGTTGAGACAACAATGACCATTTTCTTCCTTAAAGGCTTATTCAGACACTCAGAAACTCAAAATAACTAATCAGAATCTGTATACCTAGATGAATATATTAATTTTCAGCTATTAAGTAAGAGAAAGAATAATGCTTAAGACTTTGTACCCAACTGGAAACTTTCATTCACTAACCATCTAAAGGCAAGTTAGATTGCTTGAATAAGTAACTTCTAGAATTCAAAGACTGGTTTAAAAAAATCCAAAAATTTTAAATGAATAAATGAAATGCATGAATGTATAAATGTATAATGAACCTATATGCAACTAAGTATGCATAACTAAGTATATGAAGCTATATGCAGTGTATATATGTGAATATGTACAAGTATGAATTAATGAATGAGTATGTCACTATATGCAAATGAAAAGGAAAAATAATTTTTGCAAAAAATTTATCCTCTCCCTCATACTCAGAATGGACATTATCCTCAATGTTAAAAAATTGCAAGGAATGGGATAATTTGGCTATAAATTCAATGGGTTCTCTCAAATATTGTGCAGAAAATAGGTGGCTAATATGTGCATAAAGAATGGATATGTAAGCCTAAAGTGGATAAGGGGTACCCTGTTTCATAAGTGGTAGCGCAACTTGTGCTGAAAATGACACAAGCTGAGATAAGAATTATTAAACTAAAAAAAAAAATACTGAATAAGCAAATGTTTCAAATAAAAGAAAAGTAACACAAGCAAAATATTAACTAAACAAGTCGCTAAAAACACTAATTAATGAAGCAACTAAAATAAAGACATGAAATATGTAAAATGAAACTAAAAGCTGGTCAGTCATGAATGATAACTCCTTTGCCCTTGCCATCTGGTGGAGATGGTGGTGCTTTTGGGAATGGGTTTGGTTTAGTTAGTTAGTGGGTTTTTTTTTTTTTTAAATCAAATGGGTTAGTGGGCTTTTTGGGCATGGGTTTGGTCGCGGGCCCATTCTGGTGAATTGGGTTGTCAACCTGCAAAATAAAATAAATGACACAAGTTAGAATACAGGGATGGAAGTTGTGCCAGAAGTTGTGAAATTCTCGGCCCAAATTGTGCCCAGTGAACACAAGCTACGACACAACCAAAATCGATTGTGCCGCATGTTGTGAAATCTTCTGCCCAAATTGCCCCCAGTGAACACAAGTTACGATACAAACAAAATCGATTGTGCCGCAGGTTGTGAAATCTGCTGCCCAAATTTGACAAAATTACACAGTTCCTAAAAAATTAAAACAAATTAGATTTCAAGTGATTAGACCTTCATAACATGAATTCTAATTGCTTAACCTGCTATGTTCATCAAACACTTATAAAAAAAAAAATTTTAAAGCACCAATTTACACATCCACATTCAAATAATTTTCTTTTTAAGCCAAGATGACAAAGTTTGGAGAAACTTCCTCTTAAAATTAATAAAAAGAGCAATGAGTCCTGCAAAAACCACCCAGCAAATATTTAGCCATAGAAAGATGAAAAGTATAAGGGAACAAATTTAAAACTAAAATTTAAAGCTGAAATTTAAACTAGACTAAAACAGAATTTTTAATGCTCATTTGCTTGCAATGAATTGTATCCCATCTGCATAAGAAAATTATAACAATGTCAAACTTTGAATAAAGAGTATAGAAAAACTTAAAACAAATATATGAAAAAAATAAAGAATTAATGAAAAATTATGGGTTATGCCCATAAATGCTAAGTTTAGGTCTTTAGCTTGACCTTACTCAATCAAAATATTATGAAGAATGAGAGAGATAGCAGGTTGTTATCTTCTCAATTGGCTCACCAACTGAATAATGCCTCAACCTTTGCCCATTTACCTTGAAATTACCAGATTTTTCACCAAAAATTTCCACAGCACCATGAGGGAAAACTTATACAACTTTAAATGAACCTGACCACTTTGATTCTCCTAGAAAATATTTCAACCTTGAATTGAATAAGAGCACCAAATCTCCTTCTTTAAAGTCCTTTTTCTTGATATGCTTATCATACCATTTTTTTGTTCTCTCTTTATAGATCCTAGCATTTTCATAAGCATCAAGTCTCAATTCTTCTAACTCATCAAGTTGCAAAAATCTTTTGTGTCTAACAGCTTGTAATTTCAGGATTTCCTTTTTCACAACATCCTTCATTGTAGGATTTAATCTTCTTTGGTATTCAATAGAAGGTCTACTATTTGACTCTAGGAAAATCCTATGCATACAGATTGTTGGACTAATTCCCTTTATATCATCAATTGCATAACCCAAAACTCTCTTATATTCTCTCACAACTCTCAATAATTTTTCAATCTCAATATCAGTCAAAAATGCATTAATTATAACAGGATATGTTCCATTAGGTCCAAGAAAAGCATACCTGAGGTTGGAAGGAAGAGGTTTAAGATCTGCCTTTGAGGCATCCTCTACCTTTAATGATGGTGGTTTAATCTCCAAAGTTTGCACTTCTTCAAGCTGAAAAATTGTGGCTTTAGGATGTGGTGGAGAGCTCTCCAAGTGTTGTGCAAAGGCAGCTATGTTATGATTATCATCATCAACGCTCCCACCATGGACTAAGCAATTTTCAAGTGGGTCTTGTGGATAGCTTTTTCTGAAATGCTCTTGAACAATCTCATCAATGATGTCTACCCACAAATAAGACTCAACTTCTTTATGTTTCCTTTTCATGGCTGGATTGATGTTGAAAATCATTTGATCAACTCCCATTCTAAGTGTCAATTTCTCACCCTCTACATCAATTAATGCACCAGCTGTTGCCAAAAAGGGTCTTCCCAATAAGATAGGAATTTTTGTGTCTTCTTCCATATCTAAAATGACAAAGTCCACCGGAATGTAGAATTTCTCAACCTTGATAGGCACATTTTCTAGAATGCCTTCTGGATACTTAATTGAATGGTCAGCCAATGAAAGATACATGTTTGTGGGCTTCAACTCTCCCATATTCAACTTCTCATATATTGAAAGTGGCATTAGGCTAACACTAGCTCTAAGGTCACATAAGGCATTTGCCACACAATTATCACCTATATGACAAGGAATGGAAAATACACCCGGATCTTTGAGTTTGGGAGGTAACTTCTTCTGAATTATAGCACTACATTGCTCTCCTAAGTTGATGGTATCATAATCTTCTAGCCTTCTCTTGTTGGTAAGAATCTACTTAAAAAACTTGGCATAACTTGGCATTTGGGATAGTGCCTCAGTGAATGGCGCATTGATATACAACTTCTTTAGCACTTTGCCAAATTGTTTATCTAGCTTATGCTTGATGAATCTTTGAGGGTAGGGAAGGGTGCGCTTGTAAGGCTCAGATGGGATGTATGGTTTTTCTCCCTCATCTTGCTCACTTTTGCTTTCTTCTTCTTTTTCATTTTTCTTGCTCTCAATTGAATTTTCTTCTTTTGTGCTCTCTTTTTCTTCTCTCTTGTTTTCACTCTCTTGACCAACTTTTTTACTACTTCTCAAGGTCACAACCTTACATTGTTCATGAGGGTTTTGTGGTTGGCTAGGTAGTTTGCTATAGGATTTGCTTCCTGATGAGCTTGCTTATTGAGCCAATTAAGTCTCCAACATACGATTGTGGGCTTGTAATTGATCCATGGTTTGTCTCATATGTTGCATTTCTTCCTTCAATTTGCTATTCATCTTACTTTGTTCAACAAAAAATTTCTCCATCATGCTTTCCAAGGTTGGCTTCGGTTCATGAGGTGGAAGGGATTGTTGTGCTCTTGCTTGATATCCAGGTTGTGGCTGCCTTGTTGGCTGAAATTGAGGCTGAAACTGAGGCCTATTCTGCTGCATATACTGCTGGTTATGAGCATAATTTGAGCTTTGACCTTGTTGAGCAAAAGTTGCTTGTGGTCTCCATGTTGAGTTGTTCACATTAGAGTAAGAATTTCCCATAGGTTTCTGCTGATAACCTTCTGCATAAGTAGCTTGTTCTTGCAAATAATCATCACCATAAGAAGAGTAATCAACTCCACAAATTTGAGTTCCATCTATGTAGGTAACTTGTTGCATAGTTGTAGGAGTTGAGGTTGTTGCCTTTGTGCAAAAATCACTAAGAAGCTGAGTCAACTGATCAAATCTTGCATTCATGTAGTTAACTGAGTCAAGTTTATAAATCCCATCCTTCTTTGGCTCAAGTGCTCTAGGATTTCCCCATAAATGGGTATTATGAACAATATTCTCTAATAGATCATAGCATTCTTCACTTGTAATTCTCATGAAATCTCCTCCTACTTGTGAATCAATTATGTTTCTTATGGCTGGAGTAACTCTGGTGTAGAAATTCTGAACAATCATCCATTTGGGTATTTCATGACGAGGACATTGCCTTTCAAGCTCCTTAAATCTCATCCAAGATTCATACAAAGTTTCATCATACCTTGGCTTAAAAGCTACCATCAAATTCCTCAAATGAGTGGTCTTCCCAGATGGGAAAAATTGAGATAGAAAAGCCTGAGATAGCTGCTCCCAAGTAGCTATAGTAGCTTGTGGAAGTGAGTCATACCACTCTAATGCTGAATCCCGAAGAGAGAATGGAAATAAGGTGAGCCGAATCACTTCATCTGAAACTCCAGGCTGTCTTTGTGTACCACATATCATCAAAAATTTCTTCAAATGAGAATGAGGATTTTCAAGTGGACTACCACCAAATTGTGAATTCTGAACCATTTGAATGAGACCAGTCTTTAACTCAAATTAATTAGCTCCAATGATAGGTCTGTTATCTCTCACAGCTGCACATCTACGAAAAGCATAATCTAACATAGATCTTTTCTGAGGATCATTTTGATTAACAACTTTATTCTGCCTATTTTGCTCATTTCCTCCATTATCTCCACCAATAGCTCTATTTTGATTCTCCATATTTTCAATTTTCTCCTCTTGCTCAAACCTTTGTTATTCTTCTTTTTCTGCTTCCTTTCTCCTCTTAGATTCCTTTTTGTTGGCTCGACTGAATTTTTCAATTTCAGGGTTGAACAACAATTCAGTATCACTTGTGCTTTTCGATCGTCTCATAAACAAGAAAAGTACCTGAAAAACACAAGGAACAATAATCAAAATAAAAGAAAATAAAAATTCTAATCAGCTTAAAACAATTGAAATCCAACTTAAAAACAAATAATTCCCCGGCAACAACGCCAAAAACTTGATGTGTTAGCTACGAAATAGATTCTGCAAGTGCACGGGTCACAGTAGTATAATTTTAAAAAATAATATCGTTCCCACAGGGAATTGTGCTTAAATTGAAACTAAAATGATAAGCTAATTAGAATGGTAAAATTTAAAGATATTAAAAATAAAATTTAAAATTAAAATTGGTATTTGAGAAATTTAAACTAAATCAAACAATTAACTAAATTAATTAGACTAGATTACCCAAATTTAAATTGAAATTGCTAATTATGAAATTGGGACGAATTAAATCTAAATTCAATAAAAATTAAAGTGATTCTAGAGATAGGGTTTTCAATATTGTTTGCATGTGGTTTATCCCCAATTTAGCCAAACACATGAGAATTGCAATTTTGAGGGAAATCAATTCTTAGTTCTTTGAAACCTTTTTCAAGCATTTCAAAGTTGGTATTCATCAAATCAAACCCTATTTTTACGGTATTTCAAACCTGACAAAAGCCCAATTAAAGCTCTAATTGATTTTTGAAAGTCCCCTTAATCCTCTTAGCTTATCTCTAATACCAAGAAAACTAAGTTTATTGCAAGATTATCTATTCCAAACATTCACTTTTCAGTCCATCTGTCAAGGATTAAAACTTAACTTAATAAGGGTCCATTCATCAACCAAGGCAACAAGCTCACAAGTAATAAATTAAAATGCAACAAATCTCATTTAAATGACTAAATCAGTTCAAAACCACAATACAAAGCAATATTTACAAACCCATCTCTAGCATCTCAAAGATCTACTCACAAATCATGGTTTCAAGACAAACCCAAGTATTGAAATGAAGAAATAATGAAAATCTAAGTTAAGGAACAGAAAAACCCAGTAAAATGATGAAGGATCTACTGCTGGAGTGTTGCAGAAAATGTCTTTTGCTGCGGTTGCAAAATGGTCTCACGTGCTTCTCTTTCTTTCTCTCTCTCTTGCAAAAATCTCCCTCTTTTTCTCCTTATGGAAAGAAAGAGATAAAGGAGCTTTTATATGGTTTAGAGGTCTGCCCTAGAATGAGTAAAAAGGCAAAAGATTTTGGAGAAAGTGTTGTATTAAATCAGAGGGACGAAAGTGCCACATCAGCCATTTTCATTAAAACGACACAAGCTAAACCAGTTGTGTCGCGCCTTGTGTCATAGGTTGTGAAACCTGCTACCTGAGAAAAACTTCATATCTGACAATCGACACAACCTATGACACAAGTTGTATCGCAAGTTGTGCAACTTTCGGTCCCTTTAACTCAACTTCAAAATTTGGCAATTCAACTCTAATTTCTTCCAAATGGCTGCTCTGATCAAAATACACAAAAATTCTCCAAATTTAACCTACAAAATAAATAAATTCCAAAAATTAAACTAAGAAGTGTAAAAAGGCAAAATTGACTAAATATATACTAATATCTATAATAATAGCTATGAACAAGGGTAAATAATGTGCAAAAATTATACCTAAATGATGATATAAAATGCATGCATCAGATAGCCCAGTCAGAGTAAGTTTATGATATTAGTTGGTTTAAGAGAGATAAGAGATTGGAAAATCTAGTCTGTTGGGTTGTACCATAGTAACTATGCAATGTTCTCAATATTTGTGCTGTACCAGAGTAAGTTTATGATATTATTGTGTAGAGCTATGAGCATCCCCCTGGTGTTCCATGATAATAGTGTTTGCATATAACCTCTGGTTTGGTATAGATATACCAGGACAGAGTTTTATTTCTATAGAGGAGTTAGAAAAACTCCTAGTTAGGGTTTAAGACCTTAGAGATAGAACATCAATAGCACGAGACTAGAGGTTTTTATTATGGTCGCAGTGTAATGATGACACCCACTTAATAGGGTCATTTGGTCTCTAATATGGGGTCTTGGACAGCTTTGGCATTACAAGAGACATTCAATCTAAATTTTAGTAAGAATATTATATCCTTTGTGTGTTAGCAAGATGCAGTATCCCTATTGCAGTCAGTTATGATGTAGGGTATGATCTTATGCTTTTAGGAAAGACAGAAGATTACTACTAGTGATGGTAATCTAAAGAATAATGTCCTAGATGGGACAATAGAGTGTGGTAGAGAGTAGTTGGCTCAAGTATCCTGAAGAGGACATAAGATTCATTGTAAGGACTATAAGTGATTGGCTCATGATGGATGAAAAGCCAGTGAATTGAATGACAGGCTAAGGTACCCAGTATCATAAGTTTTGACTAATTGAGTGGATATGAGAAAATAGAATCCTTATAGATTTCCTCTTTGAGGTATTAGAGGGTAGTTTGTAGCTAAGCCGAGGAAAGGACAATGACTACAAATCAATGAGAATAAGTCATAGAATGTAAGTTGTCACACCTTACCCCTCTGTAAGGCATAACATGATCCCATAGTATATCTAATAAATCACTGAACCTCGCCTACCGATAATCTATTAAATACACTACAAGGGATTTTAAACAAATTTTCATTCATTTTAAAGTGTAAGGTAATATTACATGATTACTAAAAACCTTTAATTGAAGTCTTTGTCATAAGTCAAAATTTTAATTAATTCAGTATCACAAAAATTTCAGCAGAGTACCGGCTGTAATTTGAGAAATTAGTTCTTCAAAACCTGTTAAAAACACTCCCAATATTTTTCAATATCCATTACTCCATTTAAATCAACAATCCAAATTCAATCAACACAATTGCAATATATTTTCAATAAAACTCAATATTATTTAATTCAACCTCATTCACATACAGAAGTCTCAATTTATAGAAAAGAAAACAAAAATAATGTTATTACAAATTTTACTATACAACAACTCAGTAAGTTCTACAGATAAATATGAACAAAAATTTTACATCAAAGTAAATTTACAAGGGTATAAAATATTATACCCATACAAGATCCAAAAATATATCTTCATTGCAGCCAAAAGCAGCTCATTCTGCTGCTTTATTTGCCTCTTTGCCTGTAACAACATAAGAAAGCTATCGCTGAGTATTACACCTAGTGGTACAGAACTAAACTTTAAAAACTCATTTATAAAGTATATTATTTATATATATATATCATAACATAACAAAGCAGAATTTTCAAAATTTCAAGTCAATAAGATTCATCTATTTCAAACCATATTTTACAAATCACAAAGTAAGGGTATTGCTAAGAACACATAGTCTAGACCATGACACAAAATTTCACGATCAATATCGTATTGTACACTATGACAAAGAAAATCACCTCACTAACCATTATCAATGAGGGAAGGGCTAGCTAGCTAATAAGTACTCATATAGTCTTACCCCACTAACCGTTATTAATGGAAGACATAAGCAATTTTTAATTATCAAACCCCAAATTGCCGTTACTACTGGAGAGTTCCGAACGAGACTGTCATGCTAACTGTGGTTTTAAAATAATTTCTTGAAATTTCTATTCAAATAATTGCATTTCAATTCACATAACGCATTTCATTCAATGAAATTTCTCTTATAAGGTTGGAAACACATAATTTATAAATTTCAAAGAAAAACCATAATTACATCCAAATAGTTTATAATCATAATTTTTTCAACTCATTTACAAAATTAAAATCAATTGAGAAACTTAGTTGTGTACAAACGTCTTTCGTTTGCTTTAATTCAATCCCCTCTACTTCCTTCCTTAGAAGGCTCTTTTTTCACTAAAACAAAAAATTAAAGTGTTTCAATACCTATCTAAATTATTTATAATAATAATTTCAACGATTGAGCTTTGCATTTTCAATTTACTTATATAGTCCCATAAGTTGAGTTCTTTTTATTTTTGTTATGGTGATTACTATTCATTTGACTAGTTGTATAAAATGTTGACTTTCCATTTTTAATAGGTACACCACTTCTAAACTCATGGTCATACCATATTTTGGGTTTTACATTTGTTGGTATTGGTTGCCAAATTCAATTCAAAGTTTCCTAAGAGAATTTACAAATTTTCAGTTTTTGTCTTTAAGGTTTATTGTTCCATTGGACCAATCTACAATGAAAATTTGGCTAAACTTTCTCTATCAAAGTTGTTCCTTAATGTCTTAGCTTTAATTCCTCTTTTGAATCACTCCATTTAGAGTTTTCTAGCTCAAGTTATGGTGCTTTTACCATAACTGGTAGGATTGGTCAAATTTCAGAATTCTGAGCAATTTTTTGGTTCTGGTAGTTTTGATGAATTAAATTTCGTTAGCAATTTGAATGTGTTATGGTCAGAATTTGGGTTTCTATTCTTCATGAAAGTTGTTCTACTATGTCTAACCTTTCCATGGCCACAAAAATCAGGTAATTTGGACCTTTCTACACCAAGTTATGATCATTTGAACATGTATTATTCATTTGGTCAATTTTATCCAGTAATAGGGTACTAATCCCAGATTCAAGCAAACTTTAGGTCAACTTGGGGTTAGTTTTAACCAAGGTCTCTATATGAAAAATGTTGCTTTATGACCCTATTTTCATATCCAATTGGCCTCACACCAATTGGAGTAACAGAATTCAACTTATAACCTCTCAAATGGACAAGGGTCAAGCTGTCCAGAATTCAATCTTACCATATTTACACTCACTTTAATTCCATTCATCAAATTGTACTTATAAGTATCCTAATTGACCAAATTAAGCATTAACAATACCTATTGGTCATCAATTCTGAAAAATTCCCAATTTCCAACCACAACCCTAATTGCCAAGAACCCTAATTTCCAATTGCTTAATTCATGTCAAATTCATTACACTAATCATGTCCAACACCTCATAAAATATCATAAAACATGTTTAATTCAAATTAACTCATCAAATCCTTCACTCTCACAAGCTAGCTGTATTTTTATCTCTCCTCCAACATGCAGAATTTTTCAATTTTTAAGTTAATTTCTACTTACATCATTTCCATAAGTAATAATCAATTTAACTTAGGAGAAAGAGACTTACCTCTATGGTGCTCATGAATCCTTAATTCTTTCTCTAATTTTTTCAAATTTCTCCCTTCAATTCTTCTCTTCTAGGGTCAATTAAGAGTTTTCTATGGATTTTTGTTAGGGTTTATGGGATGAAATCAAGCTTTGAAAGCTTGAAGTAGCTTTTTAATGGAGGAATTTAGAGAGAGAGTTTGAGAGAGAGTGGGACGGCAAAGGGGTAGAAGAAGACCCAAAAATTTTCTTTTTAATTTGTAATTATCTCCTTTTATGCTTATCCCAAAATTAATTTAATTAAATTAAAATCTTTTATTGTGTCATGCTAGTATAATGATGATGTCATAATTTACTTTATTTATATTTTCTTTTTTTTTCCTTTTTCCTTTCTTCTATTCACCTCTTCACTTTTAACCCATTTTTTATAATTTTAATTTCATACATTTTAATGGACAATTAGGGCAAAAGTCACCTCTAAGGGTGAATTGACGTTATTACCCTTTATCAGTCTGATCGATTTTTCTAGTAACACTAAGTTACTTCCTGAAGTCTGTCTCAATTGTTTGAACTTGTTCTTTATTCTTTTCTATGGTTTTCAAAATACCATTAACTCCGCAATTATCCTTAGGCCTGAGGTGTTACAAGGTCCCACACGAATTTAGGGCAGCAACTGAACTCGCAGTCACTTCCCAGTACGGTCACCCATCACTGGGACCTCAGCTCATTTAACCCATTATGCTTTGTTTTTCTTATTTGTATTTCACCTTCATATAATTTCTAATAATTTTTATTTATGGCTTTTCTAAATGACACAAATATAGTTCTAGACATCTTGATTATCCGGACAGACACTCATCACTAGAACAGTAGAATGTATAGACTACTTCATATGGGGGTATTACAATTCTCTCCCCTTAAATAAATTTTGTCCCAAAATTTTACCTGGTTTTAGTCTCTGAAGAGCTGTGGGTACTGCCTCCTCATGTCCTCCTTAAGCTCCCAAGTAGCCTTCTGGCTTGAATGATGGTTCCACAGCACCTTAACCAGTGGTATCTGCTTGTTCCTTAGCTACTTCACCTCATATGCCAGAATCTCTATGGTCTCTTCCTCATAAGTGAGGTCTGGATTCACTACAATCTCTTCAATAGGTAGAATGTGAGAGGGGTCTGATCTGTACCTCCTCAACATAGACACATGGAAGACATTATTTATCTTTTCTAACACTGGAGGTAGTGCCAATCTATATGCCAAAGGACCTACTCTTTCTACAACCTCATACGACCCAATAAAGCGAGGACTCAATTTCCCCTTTCTTCCAAATCTCATAATTTTCTTCCAAGGGGAAACTTTGAGGAATACCTTGTCACCCACTGCATACTCAATATCCCTCCTCTTAAGATCAATATAAGACTTCTAATGATCTGATGCAGTCTTAAGTCTATCTCTAATAAGCCCAATCTTCTCCTCTATCTGCTATACGATTTCTAGGTCGATCAGGTTTCTTTCACCTACCTCATCCTTACATAAGGGAGTTCTACACTTCCTACCATACAGAGCTTCATATGGAGGCATCCCAATGCTTGATTGATAGCTATTATTGTAAGCAAATTCAATCAAAGGCAAGTGTGTATCCCAACTACCTTCAAACTCAATCACACAAGCCTGTAGCATATCCTCCAAGATTTGAATTACCCTCTCAGACTGGCCGTCTGTCTGTGGATGGAATGCAATGCTGAAGTTCAATCTAGTTCCTAGGACTTTTTGCAAACTACCCCAAAATTTAGAAGTGAACCTTGGATCTCTATCTGATACAATCGACACTGGTACCATGAAGTCTCACAATCTCATCAATATAGAGTTTAGCCAATCTGTCCAGGCTATAATCCATCCTCACTGGTAGAAAGTGTGCAGATTTAGTCAATCTGTCCATAAAAACCCATACTGCATCATGATTCTTCTGTGTTCTAGGAAGTCCCATCACAAAGTCCATTGTAATTCTTTCCCACTTCCACTTGGGAACTAACAATGGCTATAGCAAACCAGTTGACACTTGGTGTTCAGCCTTAACTTGTTGGTAAGGCAGGCATTTGGATACATATTCAGCTATGTCTCTCTTCATACCCATCTATCAATAGTGCTCTCTGACTGTTCTATATATTTTTGTCCCACCAGGATGTATAGTAAAAGGAGATTCATGTGCTTCTTTCATAATAATTTGCCTTAATTCCACATCATTTGGAACTCACACTCTGCCCTTGTGTATCAATAAGCCATCATTATTCACAGAAAATTTAGGTTTCTTGCCATCCCGAGCTTCTTCCATCAACATCTGATACTTTTTATCATTTTGTGCAGTCATTTTAATCTGATCAATCAACATCAGTTGCACTTGCCAGGTAGTTACCATCTATCCCTCACCGTCAATCTCCAGATTTGCATGTAGTGCCCTTAACTCATGCACCATAAACAAATGAGAGACCCTTAAACTAGCCATAGTCTTGCTATTTAAGGCATCTGCTACCACCTTTGCTTGTCCTGGCTTATAATCTATCAAGCAGTCATAGTCTTTGATCAATTCTAGCCATCTCCTCTGTCTCAAATTCAACTCCTTTTGTGTGCCCAAATATTTCAAGCTTTTTTTATCTGTGTAGATATAACACCTTTCCCCATACAGATAGTGTCTCCAAATCTTGAGAGGAAATACTATAGCAGCAAGCTCCAAATCATGTGTAGGGTAATTTCTCTCATGTGGTTTTAGCTGACGTGATGCATAAGCAATAACATTTCAGTCTTGCATTAGTACACAGCCTAACCCATTATGAGAAGCATCACTATAAACAGTGTATTCTTTACCCGGAGTAAGTAAAGTCAGGATTTGAGCTTCGGTCAAACATCTTTTCAACTCATTAAAACTCTACTAGCATTTATCAGTCCATTGAAATTTTACATCTTTCCGAAGTAGTTTGGTAAGTGGAGATGTTAACATAGAAAATTTCTTCACAAAATGGCGGTAGTAACCAGCTAAACCCTGAAAACTGCAAACTTCTGTAACATTTCTGGGTGGCTTCCAATTAAGGATAGCTTCAACCTTGCTGGGATCTACCTTAATACCTTCAACTGATACAATGTGCCCCAAGAAAGAAATTTCCTTCAGCCAAAATTCACACTTCGATAGCTTGGCATACAGTTGTTTCTCCCTTAGAGTCTGTAGCACAATCCGCAGGTGCCTGTCATGCTCCTCTGCATTCTTGGAATACACCAAGATGTCTTCAATAAACACTATAAAAAACTGATCTAGGTATGGCCTAAAGATAGTATTCATCAGGTCTATAAAAGCAGCTGGAGCATTGGTTAACCCGAATGGCATAACCAAAAACTTATAGTGGCCATATTGAGTTCTAAAAGCAGTTTTTGAAATGCTCTGCTCTTACACCTTCAACTAATAATACCCCGATCTTAAATCAATTTTGGAGAACACAACTGCACCCTTCAACTAATCAAACAAACCATCTGTGCGGGGCAATGGATATCTGTTCTTTATTATCACTTTATTCAACTGTCTGTAGTCAATACACGGACGGAGAGTACCATCTTTCTTCTTAACGAACAACACTAGTGCTCCCCAAGGTGACACACTAGGGCGAATGAAGCCCTTATCAAGCAACTCCTATAACTGTACCTTCAGCTCTTTCAATTCAGCAAGTGCTATTCTATATGGAGTAATGGAGATTGGGTCCACATTAGGCATAACCTCTATTTCAAACTGCACTTCTCTTTTCGGAGGTAACCCTAGTAATTCCTTAGGAAATACATCCGAAAAGTCACATACAGTAGGAATATCCCTCACTGTTAGACACCCTACTTGGGTGTCTCTCACATGGGCCAAATATACTTCACACCCTTTTCGAATCATTTTTCTAACTAGTGCAACTGAAATAAGATTTATGGCAATAACTGCCTCTCCCTATGTATTACCACATCACCATACTGAGGGAGACCAAAAGTGACTGTCTTTAGTCTACAGTCAATCATAGCATGATGTCTGGCTAACCAATCCATGCCCAAGATAATATCATAATCTCTAAAGGGCATTTCTATTAAGTCGGATAGAAAAGTATGTCCTTAGATCACCAAAGGACAATCCTTATACATTCTGTTGACCCTAATCTCTTGTCCTAATGGACTAGTTACTAGCACCTCAAAATCTATTTTCACATAAGGAACAACAATACAACAAGTGATGTTGGCACTAACATAAGAGTGTGTAGAACTCAGATCAAACAGCACATATACATCTTGTTTAAAGATAGAGAAAGTACCAATGACTTTATCAGAAGTTTCAGCCTCTTCTCGCTGCCGCATGGTATATACCCTAACCGGTACACCACTCTATTCAAGTTGGTTGACTGTGACCTGACTGCTAAAAGAATTACCCCTGCCTCTTCCTTGGCCTCTACTAACTGTCTGCGAACCTCTAGAGGCAAAACTCTAAACTAAGCTTTCAACTGTAGTAAGTGGTGTAGCTTTGCGAGCACTCACATAGTCTCTGGCAAAATGGCCAGTTCCACCACAATTATAACAGGCTTCAATAGCTTTATAGCACACCCCTCCGTATACTTTTCCATATGTTTCACAAGTATGGACTGGGGTTGTTCCTCTGGATGTCAACTAGCTAGGCCGGGGTGGCCTCTGTCCTAAAGATCTACCTCTACTAGACTTGCGAAAACTGGATCCCCCAAAGTGTTTCCTCTTTCCTGATCCACTATCAGAAGATTGATCAGTAGTCTTTCCACTTTTCTCTTTCTCTTTTATACCCTTTTTAGGTGCCCCTTCCAATTCAATTCTTTCCAACTCCAGGGCTTGAGATATCACTTCAAAGAAGTTTTCATGTTTGAACCCCACTGCCTGCATCCTCAAATTGGGCTTCAAACCAGCTTCAAACCGGTTACATCAATCTCTACTGGTGGTAAGTAGGTTCCCCGCATAGTGACTCAAGCTAGAAAGTCTCTCTCATACTCGGCCATGGATCTATTCCCTTGCTTTAACCCCAAAAATTCTTATAATTTCATATCTACGTATGTATCAGGGACCCATTTCTGTTTGAATTCCCTCAGAAAATCTGATCGGATTAGAACTGGAGGCTCTATTAGACTATGGGGGATGGTTTTCCACCACTCATAAGCGTCCCCTTGCAACAGAGAGATCGATTATTCAAACTTGAGTTCTTCTGTGCAATACAGTTTTTTAAACACCCTTTCCATTCTTTCCAGCCACTGCTCTGCTTCCAAAGGGTCCACTGTATCCTTAAACTCAGTAGCCCCAAATTTCATCAACTTATCATACTTCCTGGCTGGAGGCTGTGATTGCACTGCCGGTGTTTGAATTGGGGCTTGTGTTGGCATATTTCCAGCCATTTGTTGGAATAAAGTAGCCATCTGCTAAGCGAACTGAGCAGGAAACTGCGGTATGAGTGGAGTTGGTGTAGTTGACCCACTAACATTCTGGAGAGCTAAGGCTTCCCCTTGTGCCTCAGCCTCAATAAACTGCTCAACTGAGCGATCCCCTTCTTTCATATTCAATGAGAGGATATTTTATCTCTTAAACAAACAACACAAGGATATTTCCCTCCATCAGTTCATATTCATGATGTAAATGCATCATATGTATCAATTAAGAACACTTGAGCAGTTGTACTAATCAAGAAAATAATTTAAATGCATAGTTCAAAACTCATTCAAAACATTGCTCAGATACCACTAAAACATGTTACACCTTATCCCTCTGTAAGGTATAACATGATCCCGTAGTATACCTAATGAATCACCGAACCTCGCCTACAGATAACCCATTAAGTACACTACAAGGGATTTTAAACAAATTTCCATTCATTTTAAAGTGTAAGGTAATATTACATGATTATTAAAAACCTTTAATTGAAGTCTATGTCATGAGTCAAAATTTTAATTAATTTAGTATCACAAAAATTTTATAAAAATTTCGGCAGAGTACCGGCTGTAATTTGAGAAAACAGTTCCTCAAAACCTGTTAAAAACACTCCCAATATTTTTTAATATCCACTACTCCATTTAAATCAACAATCCAAACTCAATCAATGCAATTGCAATACATTTTCAATAAAACCTAATATTATTTAATTCAACCTCATTCACATGCAGAAGTCTCAATTTACAGAAAAGAAAACAAAAATAATATTAATATAAATTTTACTGTACAACTGTTCAGTAAGTTCTATAGATAAATATGAACAAAAATTTTACATCAAAGTAAATTTACAAGGGTATAAAATATTATACCGTACAAGATCCAAAAATATATCTTCACTGCAGCCAACAGCAGCTCACTCTGCTGCTTTATCTACCTCTTTGCCTACGACAACATAAGAAAGCTATCGCTGAGTATTACACCCAGTGGTACAGAACTAAACTTTAAAAACTCATTTATAAAGCACATCATTTATATATATATATATATATATATATATATATATATATATATATATATATATATATATATATATATATATATTAAAACATAACAAAGCAGAACTTTCAAAATTTCAAGTCAACAAGATTCATCTATTTCAAACCATATTTCACAAATCACAAAGTAAGGGTGTTACCAAGAACACACAGTCTAAACCATGACACAAAATTTCACGATCAATGCTGTATTGTACACCACGATAAAGCAAATCACCTCACTAACCATTATTAATGAGGGAAGGGCTAGCTAGCTAATGAGTACTCATATAGTCTTACCCCACTAACCGTTATTAATGGGAGACATAAGCAATTTTTAATTATTAAACCCCAAATAGCCATTACTACTGGGGAGTTCCAAACGGGACTGTCATGCTAACTGTGGTTTAAAAACAATTTCAGGAAATTTCTATTCAAATAATTGCATTTCAATTCACATAACGCATTTCATTCAATGAAATTTCGCTTATAAGGTTGGCAATACATAATTTATGAAATTCAAAGAAAAATCAAAATTGCATCCAAATAGTTTATAATCACAATTTATTCAACTCATTTACAAAATTAAAATCAATTGAGAAACTTAGTTATGTACAAACCTCTTTCACTTGCTTTAATTCAATCTCCTCTACTTCCTTCCTTGGAAGGCTCTTTTTCCATTGAAACACAAAATTAAAGTGTTTCAATACCTATCTAAATTATTTCTAATAATAATTTCAACAATTGAACTTTGCATTTTCAATTTACTTATATAGTCCCATATTTTTGTTATGGTGGTTACTATTCATTTAACTAGTTATGTAAAATGTTGACTTTCCATATTTAATAGGTATACCAATTTGAAACTCATGGTCATACCACATTTTGGGTTTTACATTTGTTGCCATTGGTTGCCAAATTCAATTCAAAGTTTCCTAAAAGAATTTGCAAATTTTCAATTTTTGTCTTTAAGGTTTACTATTCCATTAGACCAATCTACGGTGAAAATTTGGCTAAACTTTCTTCATCAAAGTTGTTCCTTAATGTCTTAGCCTTAATTTACATTTTGAATCACTCCATTTGGAGTTTTTTAGCTCAAGTTATGGCACTTTTTGAAGGATCGAAAGCATAAAAAACATAAGTTTAGATCATTGAATTCAAAATTTTTCTTCTAGGGTGTTATGCATCATGCAAGATTCATTGTTTATCTATTTGATTTCAATGTTAAACAACATATTAAAACTCTTTTAATATGTTTGTGCATCTACATTTGCTATTTAAGATTTTAGAATTAACAGATTAATTCATTAGAGCCCTAGATTAGATCAAGAACAAGTGCACTAACCTTTTGATGCACTGCAGTTCTGTTTGACACCTTTGGGATGTGCCTAGGACACCAGATGTTGTCCCTTTAGCTTGTCCACACCAAGATCACCAATGGCAGCCCCTTGAACAGCTTCTCAAGCCTTTCCAATCAATTAGAAATTCAGGTTTTTCCTTTAGAAAGCTTACAGATGTAAATAGGATACTAGAAACAATTTTTAGTATTTTTAATTCAAGAGAATGTTGGCAATTCTCTTTGAATTGATGAGAGATAAAGAAGAAAAGAGGAAGAGCACTCCAAGGGTGGTGGCACCAAAGAGAGAACAACAGCTTGTTATTTTACTCTTTCATAACAACACATTATATAGCTAGGTCACCATTTAAAACCCTTGCCACATGTCACCTTCTTATTGGCTCTTAGTTTAATTGACCCAATCACATTGTGCCAAGTGTTAAACTTAGATTTAATCTTGACTTTGATCATCTTACATGATTAAAAGACAATTGGCAAGCTTATGTATAGTGCCATGTGTTATCATCTCATGGTGCCACATGTCACCCTATGAAATGACCAAAATACCCCTATGTCTTAATTTTGAGTTCTCAACCCAAAATAATTATTTCTCTTCTTCCAATCAATTTATATCAAATATAAATAAATTAATTAATATCTATTAATTTCTCATAATTAAATTCATATTTAAACACTTTAAATATAAATTTAACTATACTATACATCAAATAACCTAGATTTGGTTTCAAGCCATGCTAGGGACTTTGTAATCTAATTACAAACCAAACCTCTTTAATTAATCAATTAAACTCTTTAATTAATTAATTAAATCACATTTAACTTGGTGATTACTTGTGTATGTGTGTGACTCACTAGGCTCATCACTAATTGGCAATGAGATATGATATTAACTCTTAATATCATCAGAACTCTTTCTTACTATAAATGATGTCTCTAAATCATTTTATGCACCTTATAGACCATGGTTAACACCTAGCATAGCATGCCATGGCCACCCAATTAGTAATAAGAAATACCTTAAATGAACTTTTAATCATATATTACAATGCACTAGAATCTCTCTGTTACAAAATCCCAATTCGAGCTGGAGTCATGCTTTATGTCAAACCCCATTTGCTATGAATATTATGTTCTCTTTTAATTCCAGTTCTTGATTAAAAAGATTTCCTCATCAGAAACTCTTTTTTTATTAAATCTATCTGTCCTGGCTAGGAACTTGAAATATTAAGAACAATTAAATGAACATAGGATTTTATCCCTATTTACTTAGGGTAATAGATTCCATCTTGATCAACACCTACCTCCATATATAACTAGTACGAGCCAACACATGCCCATATACCCATACACAGTACAAGTATGAAAGCAGTATCAAACTCAAACCACCTATATACAAGATAACTGTGCTATCTCAGGTCTAAAGATTATATGCACTTATATGATTTATGACAATACATTGACAAGAGTAAACTCCATGTGCTCGTCATAAATGTCACTGGTTCGGCCTACTTATCATGTATAAGTGCCTATCATATTGTTATATGGCATGAGACTCACCATTTCATCTTATTTACATCTCATATAAATAACTTGGGAACAAACATGATTACAATCTTTCTGGATAAGTCATGTCTTTATTGTGAAGTATACTCGATTGTGAACTAATTTATGATACTTTGTGCTAGAAATATTGTCACTCATATTCTTAACAACTTAAGAATAGAATTTCTAACAAAATATCAATGGACCTTTTCTATTACACATAAATATATTATATAAACAGAAAAGTGAAAATGCCTTTTATTAATAAAAACATGTACAAGATACATATTAAATGATATGCTTTAGGGCATACTACTAACAATCTCCCACTAGCACTAGAGCCATTCATTACAATATCCTAGACCCATCTTCTCAAGATGTCGGTCTAGCTAAGTTTGTGACTTAGGCTTAGTGAATGGATCAGCTGGATTTTCAGCTGATGCTATTTTCTGTATGGCTACATCGCCTCGCCCAACTATTTCTCTGATAATGTGGTTACGCCTTTCTATGTGTTTGGATTTCTGGTGAGATCGGGGTTCCTTAGCCTATATGATCGCTTTTTATTGTCATAGTGAAGTAGAACTACTGACTCAATGGAAGGAACTACTACAAGTTCTGTCACGAACTTCTTTATCCAAACAGCTTCCTTTGCAGCATCTGATGCAGCAATATGCTCAGCCTTGGTAGTGGAATCTGCGATTGTACTCTGTTTGGAACTTTTCCAACTGACTGCACCTCCATTACAAATGAACACATATCCAGAGGTAGACTTTCTATCATTGATATCTGATTGGAAATCAGAATCAGTATAACCATCCAATTGCAAGTCACCACCTCCATATATCAAGAATAAATCCTTAGTTTTTCTCAAGTACTTAAGGATATTCTTGACAGCTATCCAGTGTTCCAAACCTGGATTGGATTGATACTTGCTAGTCAAACTAACAGCATATGCGATATTCGACCTAGTACACAACATTGCATACATCAAACTTTCAATAGTAGAAGCATATGGAACCCTGGCCATTTTATCTCTTTTTTCAGGTGTCTTTGGAGGCATCTCCTTAGCTCACTGGTAACAATCCTCTCTTGGAATCAAGCATGTTAAACCTCTTTAACACCTTTTCCAAGTATAGACTTTGGGATAAACCAATTATTCTTTTTGTTCTATCTCTATAGATGTGAATCCTAAGAATATAGGTTGCCTCCCCTAAGTCTTACATGGAGAATGTATTTGACAACCATACCATTACAGTTGTCAACATACCTGTGTCATTACCCATCAATAAAATGTCATCCACATATAGAACAAGGAAAGTGACAGCACTATCACTAACCTTCTTATATACACATGGCTCATCCTCATTTTTGATAAAACCAAATGACTTAATGGCTTTATTAAAATGGATGTTCCAACCCTTCGAAGCTTGTTTCAACCCATAAATGGATCGCTTTAGCTTTCATGCCTTGGAACCATCTTGGGATTCAAAACCCCTAGGTTGTTCTATGAAAATGTTTTCTTCAATGTATCCATTGAGAAAAGCTATTTTGACATCCATCTGCCAAATCTCATAATCACAGTATGTAGCTATTGCTAATAGAATCCTAATTGATTTAAGTATGGCAACAGGCGAGAAAGTCTCCTCATAGTTGATTCCTTGCCTTTGGCAAAATCCTTTCGCTACTAGCCTTACTTTATAGGTCTCTACATTTCCATCAGAACCAATTTTCTTCTTGAAAACCCATTTGTTCCCTATAGTTACAATACCTTCAGGTGGGTCAACAAGATCCCAAACTTGATTCTTATACATGGAATCAATCTCAGATTTCATAGCATCAATCCATTTTGAAGAGTCTATATTTGATATAGCTTCTTCATATGTAAGTAGATCATCTTCATGATCTACTTCTTCATGAGCAGACAACTCTTGTTCTTCTTCATGAAGGAAACCATATCTTACTGGTGGGTAAGATACCCTCGTTGTTCTATGAGGAACAGCTGTAAATGTTTCATCAATTGGTGTAGGTTGACTAAATGGATCCATATCCATATGATCTGTTGGTTGGTCAGAATTCTCCAATTCTAACTCTATTTGCCTTCCTTTGCCTCCTTTTTGAACAAACTGTTGTTCAAGAAATGTGGCATCTCTACTTACCACAACCTTTTGTGATGTAGGCAAGTAAAAATAATATCCAAAACTATCTTTTGGATATCCAACAAATCGACCCTTTTTTGATCTGGTTTCCAATTATTAGTGTTCAACTTTTGATATAAGCTAGACAACCCCAAATCTTAACATGCTTAAGACTTGGTTTTCTTCCATTCCATATCTCATAAGGTGTGGAAGATACTGATTTTGATGGAATCCTATTTAGAACATACAAAGTTGATTCTAATGCAAATCCCCAAAAGGAGATTGGCATATCAGTATAGCTCATCATACTACGTACCATATCTAATAGGGTACGATTTCTCCTTTTAGATACACCATTCAGCTGTGGTGTTCTTGGAGGAGTCAACTTGGAAACAATGCCATGCTCTCTCAAGTATTCATCAAATTCAGTACTCAAGTATTCACCCCCACGATCTGATAAAAGAGCTTTAATACTTTTTCCTGTTTAATTTTTTACTTCAGATTTAAATTCTTTGAACCTTTCAAAGGATTCATGTTTGTATTTCATCAAATACAAATACCCAAACCTTGATTTATCATCAATAAAGGTAATAAAATAATGAAAACCACCTCTAGCCATTTCTTTAAATGACCACATACATCACTATGTATTAACTCCAAAATATTTTCAGCTCTTTGCCCTTGTCCAACAAAGGGTGATATAGTCATTTTGCCCTGAAGGCAGGATTCACAGGTTGGAGTAAGTTCAAAACCCAATGAGGATAGAGTTCCCATTTTCTCCAGTTTTGCAATCCTATCTTCTGCAACATGACCTAACCTTAAATGTCAAATATTTTTTGAACTTGAGTTGATTTTCACCATGGCATTGCATTCTTTTAGATCACTTGCATTCAATTTGTGTTTGTCATTATTATCCAAACAATAAATACCATCATTCATATAACTCAAACCAACATATTTATTTCCAAAATAAATATTGTAAACATCATCCCTGAACTGAAATTCATAGCCATTTCTAGTCAAACTAGATATAGAAATGATGTTCTTAAAAGCATCAGGTACATATAAAATATTATTCAAACACAAAACATGTCCAGACATGTAAAAAGATTTAGATCCTATGGCTAAAGCTTCAACTGTTGAGCCATCACCAATCCGGAGTCTAACATCTCAAGAACGCAAGCTGCTACTATTTGCTAGTTTCTGCATATCATAAGAAATGTGAGAACTAGCACCAGTATCTAAAACCCAAGCTGTAGATGAACTATGAGTATCATCAAAATCTAAATAAAAGGATATGGACATACCTTCCGAAGGTGTATCCTTCTTGTCCTTTAAAGAAGCAAGATACCCTGGGCAGTTCCTTTTCCAGTGCCCATCCTGCTGGCAGTGGAAAGACTTTCCCTTGCCTCCATCAGCTTTAGTTTTCCCTTTCTGTTTAGCTATTTTCTTGGAAGGACCAGGAATCTGAGGTTTCTTTTTCTTATTGCCCTTCTTCTTGTTGGACTTTCCAGCATAAGAAGATGTAATCAAAGCTACCTCTTTTCCTTTATTGCCCGACATATTCTTTTGGGTAATAACTAGCATGTTGAGTAAATCAGACAAGGTGCATTCTTGCTAGGTCATATGGAAATTTGTCACAAAATTTCCAAATGACTCAGGAAGGGACTGAAGGATCAAATCCGTTTACAGTTAGAAATCCATGTTAGAGTCAAGATGTTCCAGCTGCTCAATCAGCCGAATCATCTTGTGGACATGATCCCCAACATTCTGTCCCTCAGACATCCTCAAGCGGAATAGCTGTCTAGATATCTCATACCTAGCATTTCTGTTGTGCTCACCATATAACTCTTGTAAGTGAAGGAGGATCTCACTCGCACTCTACATGTTCTCATGCTGCTTTTAAAACTCATTACTCATAGAAGCAAGCATGTAACACTTGGCTCTCATATCATGCTCCTTCCACTTGTCCAAAGTTTCATGTTCCTCTTGAGTGGCCTCTGGAGGTAAAGGACCAGGAACATTTGAGTCTAGAACATATCCTATATGTTCAAGGTTCAAGACAAGTTTTAAATTTCTTAGCCAATCAGATAAATTAGGTCCTGTCAACCTATTGCGATCAAGTATGCTTGCAAGGATATTAGATGGTGGTGGTTGTGGTGTGCTCATTATTATCAGAAAATTAACTGCAAAAAATAACTAGATTAACTAGTAAATATATCATGTAATTAACCAAAATGTTTATGGTCTTTTAATCAAATTGGTCCTCCCACTAACTTAGCGAATCCTACACTTCCAAAGTAGAAAATGGAAATCCTAGTTGGATGGATTTCTAGTGGGTGATTGAATTCTTATAATCCTATTGATCATCCTCAGGTACATCCATTATTGGAATTACAATAAACTATAAGTGAGCAACTCCTTGCCCATCATACCTCATGTGAGGTTCAATCCTTTACCTAGCCCCTAATGCTCAAAGTTTCAGGTACATCCATTATTGACTTATCCTGCATTAGTTAAGTTGATCCCATTGAGCTAGTAAACAAGCAAATAATTTTAATGTCCCCAGGTACATCCAATACTGGCCACCAAACCATTTATATATTTACAACATCTCATGTTTAACAATTATTCTTAAGAAAATCTCTTAAATTAATTGCATCATATGCAAGTATTTAAAATTTCTTAAAATAATTGCCTCAATGAAGGGCCCATGTTATAATTACTTAATTATACCATTTCCAACTTAATCATTTGTTTGGAAGATTTTGTGGTCATCCTAATTACTATTAAGGTCTCACTTTGCACATTATCCAATTAGCATGCATATATCATATACTTGCATATATTCTCATACATCTCATGCATTCATGGATAATAATAAATATGTTATGATCATGGACTTTCTAAGGGATTCAATTCTGAGCCACCAAGAATTAAATCAGGGCATTCCTAGGTGCATTTCATTCATTCATATTACAAGAGTTGCTGAAGGAGTACATAATCAACATTTGATCTTGAATTCCTCCCACTTGTCCCACCAATGCTCTTGACCTCTTTGATCTTCTTATAATCCAATTACATAGTAATCCTTAGCATACCAAGGCAAATTTACAAGAACCAAATAAATGAAATTATAACCCAAAAAATATTACAACCTTTATAATACATGCTCAAAATAAATTAAAATAAATTAATTAATTTACAACCCAAAGAAACATAAAAGAAACAAATCCAATCACATTGGTTTTTTTATTGTCCATGATCATCCATCATGCATATCACTATTTAACAATTAAATAAAACATACATACTTAAATTAAATTGAATATCTCATATTCAACTTAAAAATTCATATTTTAATATGATTCAAACAAATTTAAAAATTCATATTTGAATCACATTCAAACAAATTTAAAAAAATTCATATTTGAATCACATTCAAATAAATTTAAAAATTCAGATTTGAATCAAAATTTAATTGTGTGATTAAAATTCCTAATTAAACACTTTAATTAGTCATGGGCCTAATTATGGGCCTTGAAACCAAGCCCACAAACAAGCCCAAACAACCATGCACATGGTTGAATGCATCAAACCATGCGCACCATGGTGTTCTTCATCAAGCCGCTACCTTTGCTTTGCAACCAGCAATGAATCAATCATCTCATGATCAAATCAAACAATTAAATCACATAATCAACAATCTAAATGCCAAGTATAGTGACTCTGATACCAATTGAAGGAGCGGAAGCATGAAAAACATAAGTTTAGATCATTGAATTCAAAATTTTTCTTCTAGGGTGTCATGCATCATACAAGATTCATTGTTTATCTGTTTGATTTGAATGTTAAACAGTATATTAAAACTTTTTTAATATGTTTTTGGATCTACATTTTCCATTTAAGATTTTACAATTAACAGATTAATTCATTAGAACCCTAGATTAGATTAATAACAAGTGCACTAACCTTTTGATGCACTGCAGTTGTGTTCGACACTTTTAGGATGCACCTAGGATAACAGATATTGTCCCTCTAGCTTGTCCACACTAAGATCACCAATGGAAGCCCCTTGAACAGCTTCTCAAGCCTTTCCAATCAATTAGAAATTCAGTTTTTGCCTTTAGAAAGATTACAGATGCAAACAGGACATTAGAAACGATTTCTAGTATTTTTAATTCAAGAGAATGTTGGCAATTCTCTTTGAATTGATGAGAGATGAAGAAAAAGAGAGGAAGAGCACTCCAAGGGTAGCGGCACCAAAGAGAGAACAATAGTTTGTTATTTTACTCTTTCATAACAACACATTATATAGCTAGGTCACCATTTAAAATCCTTGCCACATGTCACCTTCTGATTGGCTCTTAGTTTAATTGACCTAATCGCATTGTGCCAAGTGTCAAACTTAGATTTAATCTTGACTTTGATAATCTTGACTTTTATAATCTTACATGATTAAAAGACAATTGAAAAGCTTAAGTGTAGTGCTATGTGTCACCATCTCATGGTGCCACATGTCACCCTGTGAAATGACCAAAATACCCCTGTGTCTTAATTTTGAGTTCTCAACCCAAAATAATTATTTCTCTTCTTCTAATCAATTTATATCAAATATAAATTAATTAATTAATATCTATTAATTAATTTCTCATAATTAAATTCATATTTAAACACTTTAAATATAAATTTAACTTATACTATGCACCCAATAACCTAGATTTGGTTTTAAGCCATGCTAGGGACTTTGTAATCTAATTGCAAACCAAACCTATTTAATTAATTAATTAAACTCTTTAATTAATTAATTAAATCACATTTAACTTGGTGATTACTTGTGTATGTCTGTGACTCACTAGGCTCATCACTAATTGGCAATGAGATATGATATTAACTCTTAATATCATCAGAACTCTTTCTTGCCATAAATGATTTCTCTAAATCATTTTATGCACCTCATAGACCATAGTTAACAGCTAGCATAGAATGCCATGGTCACTCAATTAGTAATAAGGAATACCTTAAATGAACCTTTAATCATATGTTACCATACACTGGAATCTCTCTGTTACAAAATCCCAATTCGAGCTGGAGTCATGGTTTATGTCAAACCCCATTTGTTATGAATATTATGTTCTCTTTTAATTTCAGTTCTTGATTAAAAGGATTTTCTCATCAAAAACTCTTTTCTGATTAAATCTATCTGTCCTGGCCAGGAACTTGAAACATCAAGAACAATTAAATAAACATAGGATTTTATCCCTATTTACTTAGGGTAACAGATTCCATCTTGATCAACACCTACCTCCATATATAACTAGTAGGAGCCAACAAATACTCATATACCCATACACAATACAAGTATGAAAGCAGTATCATACTCAAACCACCTATATACAAGATAACTGTGCTATCTTAGGTCTAAAGATTATATGCACTGATATGATTTATGACAATACATTGACAAGAGTAAACTCCATGTGCTTGTCATAAATGTCACTGGTTCGGCCTACTTATCATGTATAAGTGCCTATCATGTTTGTTATATGCAATAAGACTCACCTTCCATCTTATTTACATCTCATATAAATAACTTGAGAACAAACATTATTATATTCTTTCTGGATAAGTCATATCCTTATTGTGAAGTATCCTCGATTGTGAACCAATTTATGATACTTTGTGCTAGAAATACTGTCACTCATATTTTTAACAACTTAAGAATATAATTTCTAATAAAATATCAATGGACCTTTTCTATTACACATAAATATATTATATAAACGAAAAAGTGAAAATGCCTTTTATTAATAAAACATGTACAAGATACATACTAAATGATATGATCTAGGGCATAATACCAACACTTTTACCATAACTGGCCGGATTGGTTAAATTCCAGAATTCTGGCCAACTTTTTGGTTCTAGCAATTTTGATGACTTAAATTTCATTAGCAATTTGAATGTGTTATGGTCAGAATTTGGGTTTTTGTTCTTCATAAAAGTTGTTCTACTATGTCTAAGCTTTCCATGGCCACAAAAATCAGGTCATTTGGACCTTTCTACACCAAGTTATGACCATTTAAACATATACTATTCATTTGGTCAATTTTGTCCAGCAATAGGGTACTAATCCCAGATTCAAGTAGACTTTAGGTCAACTTGGGGTCAGTTTTAGGGCAAGGTTTCTACATGAAAAATGTTGCATTATGATCCTATTTTCATCTCCAATTGGCCTCACACCAATTGGAGCCACAGAATTCAACTTATAACCTCTCAAATGGACAACGGGTCAAGCTATTCAGAATTCAACCTTACCACATTTACACTCACTTCAATTCCATTCATCAAATTGCACTTATAAGTACCCTAATTGACCAAATTAAGCATCAACAATACCACTTGGTCATCAATTCTCAAAAATCCCCAATTTCCAACCAAAACCCTAATTGCTAAGAACCCTAATTTCCAATTGCTTAATTCATGTCAAATTCATTACACTAATCATGTCCAACACATAAAATATCATAAAACATGTTTAATTCAAATTAACTCATCAAATCCTTCACTCTCACAAGTTGGCCAAATTTTTACCTCTCCCCCAACATGCATAATTTTTCAATTTTTAAGTTAATTTCTACTTACTCACATCATTTCCATAATTAATAATCAATTTAACTTAGGAAAAAGAGACTTACCTCTATGGTGCTCTTAAATCCTCAATTCTTTCTCTAATTTCTTCAAATTTCTCCCTTTAATTCTTCTCTTCTAGGGTCAATTAAGAGTTTTCTATAGGTTTTTGTTAAGATTTACGGGATGAAATCAAGCTTTGAAAGCTTGAAGTAGCTTATTAATGGAGGAATTTAGAGAGAGAGTTTGAGAGAGAGTGGGACGGTAAAGGGGTAGAAGAAGACCCAAAAATTTTCTTTTCAATTTGTAATTATCTCCTTTTATGCTTATCCCAAAATTAATTTAATTAAATTAAAATCTTTTATTGTGTCATGCTAGTGTAATATGATGTCATAATTCACTTTATTTACATTTTCTTTTCTTTTCGTTTTTCCTTTCTTCCATTCATCTCTTCACTTTTAGCCAATTTTTCATAATTTCAATTTCCTATATTTTAATGGACATTTAGTCCAAAAGTCACCTCTAAGGGTGAATTGACCATATTACCCCTTATCAGTCTGATCAGTTTTTCTAGTAGCACTAAGTTATTTCCTGAAGTTTGTTTCAATTGTTTGAACTTGTTCTTTATTCTTTTCTGTGGTTTTCACAATACCATTAACTTTGCAATTATCCTTAGGCCTGGGGTGTCACAGGGTCCCACACGAATTTTGTGTTAGTAGTATGCCCTAGAGGATATCATTTAGTATGTATTTTATACATTTTTTATTAATAAAAATGTATTTTCACTTTTCCGTTTACATAATATATTTATGTGTAATAGAAAAGGTCCATTGATATTTTGTTAGAAATTCTATTCTTAAGTTATTAAGAATATGAGTGACAGTATTTCTAACACAAAGTATCATAAATTGGTTCACAATCAATGATACTTCACAATAAAGACATGACTTATCTAGAAAGATTATAATCATGTTTGTTCCCAAGTTATTTATATGAGATGTAAATAAAATGGAATGGTGAGTCTCATGCCATATAACAAACATGATAGGCACTTATGCATGATAAGTAGGCCGAACCAGTGACATTTATGATAAGCACATGGAGTTTACTCTTGTCAATGCATTGTCATAAATCATATCAGTGCATATAATCTTTAGACCTAAGATAGCACAGTTATCTTGTATATAGGTGGTTTGAGTTTGATACTACTTTCATACTTGTACTGTGTATGGGTATATGGGCATGTGTTGGCTCTTACTAGTTATGTATGGAGATAAGTGTTGATCAAGATAGAATCTGTTACCCTAAGTAAATAGGGATAAAATCCTATGTTCATTTAATTGTTCTTGATGTTTCAAGTTCCTGGCCAGGACTGATACATTTAATCAGAAAAGAGTTTCTGATGAGAAAATCTTTTTGATCAAGAATTAGAATTAAAAGAGAACATAATATTCATAGCAAATGGAGTTTGACATAAACCATGACTCCAGCTCGAATTGGGATTTTGTAATAGAGAGATTCTAGTGCATGGTAACATATGATAAAAGGTTCATTTAAGGTATTCCTTATTACTAATTGGGTGGCCATGGCATACTATGCTAGGTATTAACCATGGTCTATGAGGTGCATAAAATGATTTAGAGAAAACATTTATGGTAAGAAAGAGTTCTGATGATATTAAGAGTTAATATCATATCTCATTGCCAATTAGTGATGAGCCTAGTGAGTCACACACATACACAAGTAATCACCAAGTTAAATGTGATTTAATTAATTAGTTAAAGAGTTTAATTGATTAATTAAATAGGTTTGGTTTGCAATTAGATTGTAAAGTCCCTAGCATGACTTGAAACCAAATCTAGGTTATTGGATGTATAGTATAAGTTAAATTTATATTTAAAGTGTTTAAATTTGAATTTAATTGTGAGAAATTAATTAATAGAGGTTAATTAATTAATTTATATTTGATATAAATTGATTAGAAGAGGAGAAATAATTATTTTGGGTTGAGAACTCAAAATTACAATACAAGGGTAATTTGGTCATTTCACAGGATGACATGTGGCATCATGAGATGATGACACATGGCACCATATAAGCTTGCCATTTGTCTTCCAATCATGTAAGATGATCAAAGTCAAGATTAAATCTAGCTTTGACACTTGGCTTAATGTGATTAGGTCAATTAAAATTCTGAGCCAATTAGAAGATGACATGTGACAAGTGTTTTAAGTGATGACTTAATTATATAATGTGATGTTATGAAAGAATGAAAGAACATTCTGATTTTTTCAAAGAGGTGCCTCCACCCTTGACGTCTTCTTCCTTTCTTCTTCATCTCTCATCAATTCAAAGAGAATTGTCCATATTCTCTTGAATTAAAATTGCTAGAAATTGTTTCTAGTGTCCTGTATACATCTACAACCTCTCTAAAGGCAAATCCCTATTTTCTAATTGGTTGGCAAGGCTTTATAAGATATTCAAGGGGCTACCATTGGTGATCTTGGTGTGGACAATCTACAGGGACAACATTTGGGGTCCTAGGTGCTTCCCAAAGGTACCAAACACAGCTACAGTGCATCAAAAGGTTAGTGCATATATTCTTGAATTAATCTAGGGTTCTAATGAATTAATATGTTAATTCTAAAATCTTAAATGGAAAATGTAGATCCAAATACATATTAAAAGTGTTTTAATATGCTATTGAACATTGAAATCAATAGGTAAATAATGAATCTTGCATGATGCATGAGACCCTAGAAGAAAATTTTTGAATTCAATGTTCTAATCTAATAATTTTGAATTCAATGTTCTAATCTAATAGCAAATGGAGTTTGACATAAATCATGACTCCAGCTCGAATTGGAATTTTGTAACAGAGAGATTCTAGTGCATGGTAACGTATGATAAAAGGTTCATTTAAGGTATTCCTTCTTACTAATTGGGTAGCCATGGCATGCTATGCTAGGTGTTAACCATGGTCTATAAGGTGCATAAAATGATTTAGAGAAATCATTTATGGTAAGAAAGAGTTCTAATGATATTAAGAGTTAATATCATATATCATTGCCAATTAGTGATGAGCCTAGTGACACATACACAAGCAATCACCAAGCTAAATGTGATTTAATTAATTAGTTAAAGAGTTTAATTGATTAATTAAATAGGTTTGGTTTGCAATTAGATTGCAAAGTTCCTAGCATGACTTGAAACCAAATCTAGGTTTTTGAATGTATAGTATAAGTTAAATTTATATTTAAAGTATTTAAATATGAATTTAATGATGAGAAATTAATTAATAGAGGTTAATTATGTCACACCCTACTCCTCTGTAAGGCATAATATGATCCCGTAGTACACCTAACGAATTACCATACTTTGCCTATCAATAACCCATTAAACATACTATAAGGGATTTTAAAATAATTTTCTTACTTTTTGAAAGTGGTTAGCTTTTATAGCAGGTATTAAAAATATTTACTTAAAATTTAAAGACTAGTTAAAGTTTTTATACATTTTTATTTTTACACAAATTTTGGCAAATTTTCAGCAGAGTGCTGTCTATATTTGGGAAAAACAGTTCTTCAAATACCTATGAAAACACTTCTAATGTTTTCAAAACAAACACAACTCCAATACACTCATTTTCATATCCTCATTAATCACAATCAATTCAATTCACTTATCTAGCCAAACTCATCATAAAAGAAACCATCCATAAATTTCAATTTCCAGAAGAAAGTAAATAATACATTCATTAAGGTACTAAAATTATTGTTACAATTAAATTTGCATTTCAATTACACACCCAAAATAACATTTCAAAAGTTTTATATATCTACTTAAATAATTTACACACATATATTTACATGCATATTTAAAATCTAATATACAAAGGTATACCCATAATATATCCAAAGCTAATCGCAATGAGTCTTCAAGGCGCAGCTACTGGAAATCTCACTCGGCTGCTCTATCTTTACTTTCACCTGCGATAGCATACAAAGCTATCGTTGAGTGGTGAACTTAGTGGTGCACTACTATAATTTAAAATGTAATACAATATATATTGATAATAATTATACCAAAAATTTTGGAATCTTGAAATTTAACCAATTATCAAATGTTAAAATTTTCATAGCCAATAATAATAGTCACTTGTTAAAATAACCTTGATCAAAATTTCAATTTGTCAAATCACAACTGAACAATAAAAATAATTCCTGCAATTATGGAAATAAACAATTATTTTAACAAAATCATTTGTGCACAATCTCATTTAAAATCACAATTTGTTATCAATCAAAACCCATTCTTTATCTCGCTAACTATATAAGACTAATTCGAAAGGGCCATCTTCGAGGTGATTCTAACTCCCTATGGTCGGGGAGGTCGAATCATCGTGCACAGTACACAACACAATAATGTAACCTCTGACAGGTCAATAACAAACACTTAGATCTAATTTTTAATAAGAGGAGGATTTAAGCCTGTGCACATACCATGGTATTCGAAACAAAATAAAGCTAACTCTATTATCTCCTCAACAAATGAAGGAGATGGGTAATAACCTAATCAAGCATCTATAGTGAGATATAAAACAATATCATGCATTTCTTTGTCCTTTTTGTGAGCATAAATCACAATACAATATTAATTCAAGATCAATTCCAATATTACATAATTTTTTTATGCTCATCACAATTCAAAACAAAATTTTGTATTTTATTCATGCAAATTACCCGTCACAATTCAAAACATAATTCCAACGCAATTTTCCAAACATAATTTATCCAGTCCAAAATAATATTTAATAATTATTGAAATAATATTTCACAAAACTAGAGTCATGCTTACTATACCAATTTCAATAATCATTGAAATAAATCCCATAATTGATAAATATAGTGCATAAGGAAGAATAAAATCATTTAATTACGTAAAATATTCAAAACAAATTCAATCAAAAACTAGTTGTGCACATACCTCTTTTATCGAATCAATTTACTCAAACTTTCATTTCTCCTTCGAAGATCCCTTTCCACTGAAACACATAAATTTAAAGTGCTTCAGTATCCATTTCTAATACTTAAATTTCAACAATTTTTTTGCGAACTTATCCTACCTATTACAGTTTATAAATTTTGGGTCTTTCACATTTTTGTGTATGGTGGCACTATTCAAGTCAAAATGTTGACTTTTCTATACTTAATAGGTTTATTAGTTCTAATTGCACTTATATACTAGATTTTGGGTGTAAATTTTGTTGGCATTGATTGCCAATTCGATTTCTAAGTCTCCTAAGAGAAATTACAATTTTTCAGTTTTGGTCCCATGTTTTCCATTGGTCTAGTTACTGTGAGAATTTAGCTAAGTGTCCTTCATCAAAGTTGTTCCTTATTGTCTTAACTTTATTTTCCTTTTTGAATCAATCCATTTAGAGTTTTGTAGCCCAAGATATAACTATTTGAATAGGGTTGGCCGGATTTGGCATTACCCAGAATTCTGGGCATTTTCTGGATATTGACAGTTTTTGGTGTGTTGATTGCAAGTGATTTTTCAGATAGATTATGGTCAAATTTTGGTTTATTTTCTTCATGAAAGTTGTAGGCCTATGTCTCAGCTTTCCATCGGTATAAAATTAAGGTCATTTGGACCTTCCTAGACCAAGTTATGGTCATTTAAGTAACTACTGTTTATTTGGTCATTTTTATACAGGGCAGTGTGCCCTAATCCGGATTTAGCCTAATTGTTCACTAAGTTATAGTCATTTTCTAGGCATGATTCCTGAATAAAAAATGGTCCATTTTGTGTCTAGTTTCATTTCCAATTGGCCTCACACCAATTGGGTTGGTAAATTTTCAATTTTGGTCTCTAAAAGGGACCTAGGTCAAGCTATCTGCATAATGACCCTAACCAATCTGAATTGAAACTTATTTGTAACAATTCTCACACACCACAAATAGTCACAATTGACCATTTCTCAACTCAAATAAGGTCAACTACATCAATTAGCCAATTCTTAACTTTTTCTCCAATTTTTCAAAATGCTCAAAACCCTAATTACATAGAGTTCAAATCTAATGCATTCAAAACATATACCCATACTTCACATACACAACTCAACCTAAACAACCATTCAAACACCTCAAAATCATTCATTTCAAACCCTAACTAAGGCTGGCTGAAATTCTTATTACTCCCCCAATAAGTGTTTTTCTTTTGATTTTAAGTTAATTTCTAAGTTACTTACACCAATAACACAAGTATTAAACATAAATTTTCAATTTAAACCACTAACCTTAAACTTTGAAGTTCAACTCTTCAATTTCTTCCTTTTCTTCTTTTCTTTCCTTCCTCTAAAGCTTTCTCAAGTTGAACTAACAAGCTTTTGTAGACTAGTTTGGGGTCAAAGTAAGGTTTAGTGGTTGGAAGCAAGCTTGAACTCAAGCTTTCATGGAGGTTCATCCATGGTGGTGAGAGAGAGAGGTGAGGCGACTAACTTGATGGGAGAAGACAAGAAATAGTTTTTCTTTTCTTTTTTAGGTATTTTATGTGTATTTTTACTTAATTGACTTGGTTAATTATGGTGGGGAAAATTAAAATTAGTTTTGACATCATGATAATGTCATAAAGGTGATGTAATAAACTTTTTCCTTTTTCTTTTTCTTTTGCATTTATTTTTCCATTAGTTCTTTAATTTAATTCCCTATTTTGAAATTTTCTTTTCTTCAATTTTATTGGACAGTTAGGTCAGGAGTCAGCTCTAGGGGTGAATGGACCAAATTGCCCCTCGCTGGTTCAATCCGGTTTGCAAGTTATTCAATATTTCTTCCAGATCCCTGATCTAATTATTTGACCTGCTTAATAACTCTTTTTCGTGATTTTCTCTTTTCCACTGTGTTCGCAATAGTCCTAAGGACCGCTGCATCACATTTTTCGGTTCGAAATTTAAGTTAAGACTAACCTCGCAGTCATTTCCCGAGAAGGTCACCAATTGCTGTGACTCCCAGCTCATTTAGCTTTTTATGCTTTATTTTTTTTCTTTATACTTAACTATTTAGCAATTAGTAATTATTTGCATTCAAGGCTTATCTAGGTGTCTTAGATGTGTTCTAATCCCTTTAATTGTCCGAACCGATACCGGTCACCGGAACAGTAAAATATATTAGGCTATGCAAATAGGGGTGTTACAAATTAATTAATTTATATTTGAAATAAATTTATTAGAAGAGGAGAAATAATTATTTTGGGTTGAGAACTCAAAATTACAACACAAGGGTAATTTGGTCATTTCATAGGGTGACATGTGGCATCATGAGATAATGACACATGGCACCATATAAGCTTGCCATTTGTCTTCCAATCATGTAAGATGATCAAAGTCAAGATTAAATCTAGCTTTGACACTTGGCTGAATGTGATTAGGTCAATTAAAATTTTGAGCCAATTAGAAGATGACATGTGACAAGGGTTTTAAGTGATGACCTAATTATATAATGTGATGTTATGAAAGAATGAAAGAACATTCTAATTTTATCAAAGAGGTGCCGCCACCCTTGAAGTCTTCTTCCTCTTTTCCTCTTCATCTATCATCAATTCAAAGAGAATTGTCCATATTTTCTTGAATTAAAATTGCTAGAAATCATTTCTAGTGTCCTGTATACATCTACAGCCTCTCTAAAGGTAAATCCCTATTTTCTAATTAGTTAGCAAGGCTTTAGAAGCTGTTCAAGGGGCTGCCATTGGTGTTCTTAGTGTGGACAATCTAGAGGGACAACATTTGGGGTCCTAGGTGCTTCCTAAAGGTACCAAACACATCTACAGTGCATCAAAATGTTAGTGCACATGTTTTTGAATTAATCTAGGATTCTAATGAATTAATATGTTAATTCTAAAATCTTAAATAGAAAATGTAGATCCAAATACATATTAAAAGTGTTTTAATATGCTATTGAACATTGAAATCAATAGGTAAATAATGAATCTTGCATGATGTATGAGACCCTAGAATAAAATTTTTGAATTTAATGTTCTAATCTAATAATTTTTATGCTTTCGCTCCTTCATTTAGGGCAGCAACTGAACTCGCAGTCACTTTCCGGTACGGTCATCCATCGCTAGGACCTCAGCTCATTTAACCCATTATGCTTTATTTTTCTTATTTGTGTTCTACCTTCATATAATTTCTAATAATTTTTATTTACGATTTTCTAGATGATACAGATATAGTTCTAGACATCCTGACTGTCTCGACAGACACTCGTCACTGGAACAGTAGAATGTATAGACTACTTAATATGGGGGTGTTACATAAGTAGATAAAAGGAATTATAGAAATGAAAAATTTGGATAGTTGGCTTCAGATGTAACAAGAGAAAAATTTGAATGGCAGTAGAGTGCTAATCAGAATGGTCGAAAGACCAATTCTAAGTAGTACAAAGGTGATGATGACTTAGCAGAGATACTGAAAAGTACAGTTATTTAGCATAGCTGTTAGGTCAAGGAGAAGAATGGAACTAAGGAATAAAGTAATTAAGGTTCCATTTTGGGTAAGATAAAAAAAAATATGAATTAAAGAGCAAACTAAATAGCCAAGAATAGGACAAGATTAGAAAGATCAAAGTGAGATACAAAGTACATTAACTGCCATCTTGGGCAAGATAAATAGGATGAACTGAAAAGTAATATTAGAAAGCTCAGAATGAGATTACATGAGTGAGGATGGTTGTCAATATATAGAATTCAGATGTGTAAGACTCAAATTAAGTCATAGTTTGAGCAGTGTCAGGAGCCAAAATATGGAGTTCAGGGTTGCAGGATATGGATCAAACTCTATCTATTCCTGTTCCCAGGATGGAATAGGTAGCAATGGGATAAGATCCATTTAAACTTTTAACAGCATGAGGAAAGTTAGATGAGGAATGCAACCAAAGTAAACAAAAGTTATAGGATATGCAATAGTGTATTGAACTGTTCTATCAGGAAATCAGTGAATTAATAAATAGTAAGTTAAATAAAAGTAAACCTAATGGTTTAAATAGGCATGACGAATAAAAAGGATGGTAAAAAATGGCACGCAGGCTTAAAACATGAGTAGAAATGGTGAGATAGCAGTTATGGAGTCTACAATCAAGGGTTAGTTGAGCATTTTCAGTATGACTAATAGGGTCACTTTATAAGGAAACATGAATGGCAATAAGTGACAGAACGACAGTAGGTGATAGAGCAGGAAGAGATATGTATGAGTGGTAGTCACAAGTCACTAAGAAGTACAAGGATAAGAGTTATGACAGTAAGCATGATTAGAATCAATTCTAAAAGAGTCTATTAGTGAGAGGTATCTTCTAGAATACAGTAAAATATAGGGATGCAAAGGAGCAATGGTAGGCATAAAAGGTAAAAATGGAGCATAAGTAGAAATTGTAAATCTTAAGATGATATGTCAGGCAAATCAGTGGTACAACAAAAGGATTGTTACAGCTGATATCTTATAGAAAAATATGATGAAATTTCAAGGAAAGAGCAAGAGACATGGGTTGAACATTATTCTATAGACAACAGTGTGCTAATGACTGTAGGAGAAGATTTTTCTTTTTCTTCAAGTTTAGCTTATGCTTTTAATTCTAGAAGACTACATAAGCAAGGGAAATTGTGTTGAGGTGGCCTAGTATTTAAGAATTTGGTAGGCACTAGTCCATGCACATTATCCTTAAAAGGAAATAACTGTAAGTGTGTACCTAATGTTAAGTATGAAAGGATGATCAGAGTAGTGACAGGAGTAAATCGAGTTAGTTACCAAGGCTTATAACCCTTCTGAAATATAAGCTAGAGGAAGTACAATTGGTGGATGAATTTCAGTGGATGAAATTATTGCTGATGGGTAAATTTGAGGCTAAAGTTTGGAGAGCCGTGAGCAGTATATGTGGTTATATTAAGGAGAATGAAAACGTGAAGTATCTTGTCTAGAATTATAACATTTTACATTTTTCCACAACCATGTAAGTTCAGGTGGAACTTATAGTTTCAAGGGCTCCTATCTAACCATGATGAGCAATTTCGTACAAAGGGGAGTAGGGAATGATAATGTTGGATGGTCAAGTTAGGAAAGGATATACAAGGAAAAATTTTCTATGGTCAATTATAAGTGTCACATAATGTGAAGGATGTGCTAGTAAGAGCCAATCGTAAGATTAGAATTCCAGAAGTAATGGAACTAGTAATCAAGATAGGACTAAGAGATAATAAAAAAAAAAAAAAAAAAAAAAAGGTTAAAGTTAATGATGGGATGAACATCCTTGAACGAAAATGTATAAGAGTGAGAGAGGACAAAGGTTAAAGAATAAGTACAAAATGATAGAAAGATATCAATAATAGCAGAAATAGGAAAAGGAAGTGGATGAGATCCAAAGAGAGTTGGTTACAATGATGAGAATAAGAAGGAATAAGTATGCTAAGGACACACTAAGAGATGTTTAAAATAAGTTATGGTGAGATGATAGATTACAAGAATAATAGAGCCTTGATTTAAGTACCAATGTGTCAGGAAGCATGTCAGATAGTAAGAAGTTTCAAGCAAAAGTCAAAGAACTCTCTTTTTTAAAAAAGGAGTAAGATATGATAAGTTGTATTGACTGGGTGGTTTGGGAATACATAGACTTTAGTCAGGTCAAAGAAGAGACCTAGTCCACTTTCTAATAGTGATAGATAGAATATGGATGTTCAACACTTGGATAGAGCTCTACATGATTAGTTATATAAGATGGATAGGAGTTGGTCTAAGGACCTTAGTAATGACACAAAGGAGATTAGAAATTTGAAGTATCATGGGAGTGAGAATATGTATAGGTGTTGACCATTAAGGTCATAAGATAAGTAAAGATTTCGAACGAGATGCCTATGATAGGTGCTACAGGAAAGCATCTCATAGGATACCATAGGATAAAAAACATAAGTCATGTCTTTGGGGAGCAGAGGTTGTTGAAATAGAGAAATGAATACTGAAGTCACTAAGAGACACGTTGGGGCACAACGAAAGAGAGGTAAGCACCAAAGTTGATTGAAGTTATGAGATATCAAGTCAAGCATAATGGAGGTTTGCTGAGTACTTGAGATATCAGAAAAAGAGTCAAAGAAAAGTTAGAGGTACGAGTTCCGCTATGGAATGATGATGATAGTTAGGACACTACAACAGAGTCAGAGAAGCAACGAATAACCACTTTCTTTTCCTTGGTGCTTTTTATTTAAAATTTAAGGACAAATTTTTTTTAAGGGGGAGAAGAATGTAACAACCCAATTTTTTTTTTCTTAAACTATATTTTCTTAAATTAAAAATATTATTTTGAATTAGATATTTCAATTGGATGTTATTTTAATAAAATTACTATTATTTAGAAATTTAAATTTATGTCATGGATTTAATTATAAACATTTCCAAGAATTTATTTAAGCATGTTATTATTATTATTATTATTATTATTATTATTATTATTATTATTATTATTATTATTATTATTATTATTATTATTATTGTATTTTCTTTATGATTTAATTTTTCATATATAGTATTTTGGGACTTACTTAAAAAATATATAAAAGATCAAGGACTTACTTGAAATTTTTCCCAGGAATGAATCTAGGCAACATGCATGTCTAGATTCATTCCCAGCAATTAAAAAAAAAGCAGATTGCAAAATGCAGCACCCCTCCCCCCCCTTTCGTCTTCTTCATCTCTCTTTCTCTCACTTCTCCCTCTCTCTTTCTCCCTTTTTTTGGTGAGCCACTACCACCGGTGACACCTTCCAGCATGGCACAACTCCAGCAACTCTCCAGGCTAGCTCCAGTAGCTGCCAAAACCACCAGAAGCAGTGGCAAGTGAGGGATAAGAGAGAGAAACATGCACGCAGGGGCAATGGCTTTCCAACGCAATTTCGACTTCATCTTACGTCCGAACAAGGCGATTCAGGTGATGTCGAAAAGCTTATTCGAAGAATTTACTTTTGATACCGATTTTGTAGCAAATGGATGTCGAATGAGTGAGATATGGAGGAGAGAAGTTTCGGTTTTTCAAGTTTTTCAATCAGATTTGGGATGATCCGAATGTTGGATCGAAAATCTGAGACCACAATTGGACTCAGGATGATGAAACTTTCGATATGGGATCAAGCTCGCTCCGATCGAACACTATTTGAAAAAGGTGATCATCGGATGGTCCAGATCGCTTGGTGAGATTTTCGAATTTTTGATGCTCGAAAATTTAAAATAATTATATGAAAATTTTTAACAATTTTTAGGCTTAATTTAGGCGCTATCAGATTGATGATAGCTCACCAGCATCCGAGACCACATTTTTTACTAGATTCGACTGCCCAGTGGCCTGTCCTAGAATGTGGTCAATATTATAGTCGATCCTAGCATTTTCAGATGTTCCAAACGCGTTCCAAGTGTCAAAATCGACGTAGGTAAACCATAATCATAAGTTTCCTTAATTACCTAGTATCGAGTTTAGAATAAAAATTCATAAAATATTCATGGATGATTAGAAATTTACAATTCTTTTTACAATAGTCTTATAACCTTGTTAAGGACCATAGGGTAAAATTTTAGAATTTTTATCGCTAGTTTGAATGATATTTGTAGAATGCTAGTTCTAGGGGCTATAACTGAATCTTTTGATTCTATGAGATTGTTAGTAGTATGCCCTAGAACGTATCATTTAGTATGTATATTATACATGTTTTATTAATAAAAGGCATTTTCACTTTTCGATTTACATAATATATTTATGTGTAATAGAAAAGGTCCATTGATATTTTGTTAAAAATTCTATTCTTAAGTTGTTAAGAATATGAGTGACAGTATTTCGAGCACAAAGTATCATAAATTGGTTTACAATCAAAGATACTTCACAATAAGGACATGACTTATCCAGAAAGATTGTAATCATGTTTGTTCTCAAGTTATTTACATGAGATGTAAATAAGATGGAATGGTGAGTCTCATGCCATATAACAAACATGATCGGCACTTATGCTTCACAAAGGTACCAAACACAACTACAGTGCATCAAAAGGTTAGTGCACATGTTCTTGATTTAATCTAGGGTTCTAATGAATTAATCTGTTAATTCTAAAATCTTAAATGGCAAACATAGATCCAAATACATATTAAAAGATTTTTAATATGCTGTTGAACATTGAAATCAATTAGGTAAATAATGAATTTTGCATGATACATGAGACCCTAGAAGAAAATTTTTGAATTCAATGTTCTAAACTAATAATTTTCATGCTACTACTCCTTCAGAGATTTTCCTAGTTTGGAGGGCCCAGGAGGGGCCTTGTGATGTTGCTAATATGTGGGCTTAAGGCTTGTGATATTAGAAGTATTTTTTAAACTACTTTGCAGGTTGGATAATTCTTAGGTACAGGAGAAACTCTGCAAAAACTTCTTTAAGATCTTAGAAATTATTTTGATTTTATAGTTTAAATTAATTATTTAATTTTGTCGATTTTTTAATAGAGGTCAGTATGTATGTTTAGGTGGTTGGTGCTAGCCGTTTTCTCCTTTCAGCCGAACCAGTTGCAGTTCAGTCGACCAATCAATGGGTAGATATTGATTTTAATTATAATTTCAATATTATTATTTTATATTAACTTTGCCTAAGTAGTTTGTGCTTAGCCGATCCCAAGCTTGGATAAAGGAGAAGGGTTGCGGTAGGTGACAACCAACGTAAAAATTTTGTCCCACCTTATGATATGGATTCTTATGATATAAACATTGGAGCATCCTCTACTTATGACATGCTACATCGGAGCCCAAGTATAGTGAGAAATATGCAAGGGTGTAGAGCATTCCCCGAAAATGACGCACCATGCCGGCGCCCAGGTGTGGTGTTAAATGAGATAGGGTTTCCACATCATAGACGTGTGTGGGTAAAGAAGTTAGTCCATAGGACAGATAGTAGGACAAATAGTGGAATAAAACACAAGATAGTCATAGAGAATAATAGAATATATCATAGAAGGAGATCAATTAGGAAGGAACAGGATAGGAGAAAAATCAGGGTTAGTACTTAGAATGTTGGATCACTTACAAAAAAATTAATGGAGCTTATGGATACCTTGGAAAGGAGAAGGGTGAATATTGCTTGTATTTAGAAGACTAAATGGGTAGGAGAGAAAAGCAAGAAAGTAGCTAATTCATGATACAAACTGTGATTTACCAAAAAAGAGAGGAACAAGAACGGAGTGGGCATAATCATAGACAGGATATTGAAAGATTCCGTAATAGCTATGAAAAGAGTAGGAGATAGAATTATACTAGTAAATCTAGTACTAGAAGGAGAAATAATAAATGTAGTTAGTACTTATGCCACATAAATAGGACTAGATAGTGAGAGTAAATAAATGTTTTGGGAAGATATGGATGATCTAATGCAAAGCATAACGAATGAAGAGAATGTTTTCATCGGTGGAGATTTAAATGGACATGTAGGAAGTAATAGACATGGTTATGAGAATGTTCATGGAGGTTTTAATTTTAGTAGCCGAAATGAGAAGGGGAAAAACATCCTGGATTTTGCTATGGTGTACGACCTAATACTAGCAAATACCTACCTTATAAAAAGAGAGTCATATTTAGTAACTTTCAAAAGAGGGCAACATAGAAGACAAATTGACTTCCTCTTAACCAAGAAGACAAATAGAGCTCTATGCAAGGCTTGCAAGGTCATTCCGAGAGAGGCTTTAACAAGTCAACATCGGTTAGTGGTCTTAGATGTCAAGTTTAGAAACAATTCCAGTAAGGCTAGAAGAAATATTGTAGCTTGAACAAAGTGGTGGGAGTTCAAAGGAGTAAAGCAAGTGAAGTTCAAATATGAGCTTATCAAGTTCGAAGCGTGGAAGCTGGATGTGGAGGCCAATGGTATGTGGATACAGATGGCATCTAAGATTAGAGAAGTAGCTAGAAAAGTACTTAAAGAGTCTAGAGGGCATGGACCACCCTCAAAAGAGAGATGATGGTGGAATGAGGAAGTACAAAAGGCAGTAAAGAGAAAAAGGGAATGGTATAAGAAATTATCTAAGTGTGATAATAATGAGGAGTATGAACAGTACAAGATACCAAAAAAAGAGATAAAAAATATAGTTAGTCAAGCAAGAGCACAGGCCTTTGAAAAGTTATATGAGAAACTTAGAACTAAAGAATGGGAGAAAGATATTTATAGATTAGCAAGGAGGAGAGAAAAGAAATATCAAGATCTCAATCAAGTTAGGTGCATTAAGGATAAAGAAGGAAAAGTGTTGGTAAAAAATGAGGACATTAAAGAAAGATAGAGAAATTATTTTGATGATCTCTTTAATAATAGTCAAAGTGGTAATAGCGTGAATATAGACTACAGAGCAATAGAAAAGAATATGAATTATACTAGAAGGATTAGATCTTCAGAAGTAAAGGAAGCACTTAAGAGAATGAAAGCGAGTAAAGCCTGTGGACCTGATGAAATACCAATTGAAGTGTAGAAGTATTTGGAAGATATGGGAGTGGCATGATTAACTAAATTATTTAATAAGATTCTAAACTCAAAGAAAATGCCTGATGAATGGAGGAGGAGTATTTTAGTACCTATTTTTAAAAATAAGGGGGACATATAGAGTTGCTTAAACTATAAGAAAACTAAACTCATGAGCCATACTATGAAGTTGTCAGAGAAAGTTGTAAAACATTGACTATGTCATAACACTTCTATCTCTCCCACTCAATTTGGCTTTATGCCCGGTGGTTCAACTATGGAAGTAATCTTTCTCATTAGAAGCTTGATAGAGAAATATAGAGATGTGAAGAAAGATCTACACATGATTTTTATCGATTTGGAAAAGGCTTATTGTGACACCCCTTACCCATCTACAGTGTAGCCGAGCAAGATATGTCACACAGTGTGCCGGAGTGCCAATTCATATTTCCATTACAATTTACCCTTTTTAATTCATTTATTTATAATTTTTTATTAATCTGAATTTTTCGCAAATTTTATAGAAAATCCGGCAGAGTGCCGGCTGTAAATTGGAAAAACAATTCTTCTGAATCTGTTAAAAACACTTTCAATATAATCATAATTTCAATCTCAGTCAACCACCAATATATTTTCAACAATTTCTCAAATAACTTCAATATCTCAAAATTCATTTCATTTCATATCATACTCAACTCAATAAGAAATACTCAAATTTATTACTAAACATGATTTATAGATAATTACATCAAAACATAATTACATAAGTTTATAATATACATGGAAAAATAAAGGTCTAATTACAAAAGTTTACAAAATACAAAATACCAAAAGTAGCCTAATGTCCTACCAATGCACTGCAAATGTGAGGTGACTCTGGACTCTGTGTGCAGATATGACAATTCACCCAGTCTGAGGTCTGCTGGACTCCCCAGCTATGTCTCTAGTACCTGCGCGTGGCAAAAGCGACGCGCTAATCAATTCTGCTTATTAGTGACAATATAAAATAAAATAACTAAAATAAAATAAATATGCAGAATGTATGTTTACATTTTATGTAGACTTAATTTCTGGCATTTATTGCAGTATTATTCGATTAAAATCTAGTAAGATTTATTTTAATTGCCTGAGTAACCTATACTAGTCCACTGGACTGGATAAACGGATAAACTGGCACTGGGTACCAAGTACCTCGGACCATCACACCATCAGTTACATTGTGTTTCCCGGTGTGCAACAGAACAACTAATAAGCTGTAACAATTATTAGGGATACAACCCAAGTATAACAACTCAATCAACATAGGCAAAGGCTATTATATCACAGAATGGCACGAAAGGCCATAAAACATAGAATGGCATGAAGCCATATGCAGTACTGCTAACAGAACCCTATTGGCATGCCAACCTATCCAAACCAATCTTGTTAGGTATACTAGGGCATGTTACACCTTTAAATTTTACAATTCTTGAAATTTAAGTTTAGGTGTTACTATTCATTTCATTAGTCGACTAAATGTTAACTTTTGCATAGATAGTAGGTACATTGGTTCTAATATTCCCAACTTACCACATTTTGCATTCTAAAATTGTTGGTATTGGTTGCCAATACCATTTTTAAGTTTAGTGTTAATTGTTCAAAATTTTCAGATTTCAAGCCTTGTGTTTACTGTTCTATTTGGTCATTTTTACAGTAGGAATTTGGCAAAGTTGTCAACATGAAAGTTGTTTCTTATTGTGTCTAGTTACATTTCCTTTTTTGAATCACTCCATTTGAAGTTTTGTAACTCAAGTTATGGCATAAACACCATAACTAGCTAGATTGCAAACTTTCCAGATTTTCTGGACTGACCAAATCTATAGTGTTTTGTGCAGTAACTTCAGGTCACTTTTTGAACATGTTATGGTCCAAATTTGGGTTATGTTTCTTCATGAAAGTTGTAGGTCTATATCTCAGCTTTCTACTGGTAAAATTTTAGGTCAATTAGACTTTTCTACACTGAGTTATGACTAAATGAATAAACACTATTCATTTAGTCATTTTGCCCTGGCAGAATGCAGGTCATCCGAATTAAGGCAATCTTTAAGTCAACTTGATTTGGTTTTCTGGGCAGGGTTTCTTCACCAAAGTTGTCCCATTATGTGTCTAGTTTCATTTCCAATTGGCCTTGCACCAATTGGACCTACACAACTCCAGTTATAGCTGCCCAAACTTGCTGGACTCACACCCAGTCCTGCAGGTCACCAAGGGCAGCAACACTAACTTCTATTCCCACTAAACAAACCACTTCATTTCTTATTCATACATAACCAAATGGTCACTAATTGACCACTAAAACTTACTTTCACCATTACATGATCAAGGTCTTAATTTAATACCTAAACCCTAACCCATTACATCTCAAATCATGCATTCACTTACCTTTCACTATCCTAAATAATAGGTTAGTGTTAAGGGTAGCTAGGGTACCATTTTAATTCAAGAAAATCTTCAAAACTCTACCAAGCCCAAGGCTACTGAAATTTTAAGCAAGGCATACACATAATGTTTATTCAATTTTCTTGTAAATTTGCATTCAATTTCACTCCTTCAACATGAATTGAAAGAGAAAGATTAAGTTTGGTCACATACCTCTAATGGAGTCACTTCCAAACTTGTGAGAATTCTTCCTTTACACTTCTTTTTGCTCTCAAAAGCTTCACCAAGATGAAAGAACAAGATTTTATGTTGGGAACTTAGGCTTTAATTGGTTAAAAACCAAAGAAATTAAGCTTTAGTAAGCTTGACAATAGAGGAACAAAGGGGACGGCTTGAAGAAGGGAGAGAGAGCTGCTGGTTTGTTCCAGATTTCTGCTTTCTTTTCTTTATTTTTAATGTATTTTAATTGTGGTTCTTTATTTTGATTGGCCATACTACTGAATTACCTCATGCTTATATAAGCATTAGATAATAAATCCCATTTATTTTCATTTTCTTTCCTTTCTCTTGCTATTCATTTTTAATAAATTTTTCATCAATATTTGTTCATATTTTATGTCATATAATTCACTTAAATAAATGGACAAGTTGGTCAAAAATCATCTCTGAAGACGAAATGACCAAAATGCCCTCCGTTTGGTTTAACAAGCTAAAATTGTGTGTACCGATAGATTAAATTTTCTTTGTGTTTTCTTAACATTTTATTATCATGGGAACCCCAATAATCCTTCCATGAGGTCTCAAAAATTATTTTGTGAAGTTTTCCCTGGGTCTAGGGTTGTTAACGGCCTTCACCGTCACTTCCCCTTCGGGTTGCTCATCACTGGGGTTTTGGCTCATTTAACCTTAGTGTATTTCATTCCTAAAAATTTTCTTTGATTTTTATGAGCATTATTTGATTTCTTTATAACTCTCCACCTAGTCTAATTATAATTTCAAACATTCTAGCTGCCCAGACCAACATTGGTCGCCGGAACAGTAGACTGTACGGACTAGCTAAAGTGAGGATGTTACACTTATGATAGTGTTCCAAGAGATATCTTATGGAGAGTGTTAGAACAAAAGATTGTATCTATTAGGTACATACAAGTGTTGAAAGATATATATGAAGAATCAACTACTATTGTGCGCACAGTGGGAGGGGACACGAGATTTTCCTATCTCAGTTGGATTACACCAAGGTTCAGCTATAAGCCCTTACCGTTTTACATTAGTTCTAGATCAATTGACAAAACATATACAATAAAGTATCCCTTAGTGCATGATGTTTATGGATGATATAGTTCTGATAGATGAGACGCAAGAAGGAGTCAATAGAAAGCTAAAGCTTTGGAGAAGTACTCTAGAGTCAAAGGGCTTTAAGTTAAGTAGAATGAAGACAGAATACATGCATTATAAGTTCAGTGAAGGCCGAACTGGTGATAGGGAAGAAGTTAGTTTGGATGAAGTAGTATTACCCTAAAGTAATCACTTTAAATATCTCGACTCAATCCTTCAAGTAGATGGGGGATGTGAGGAGGATGTTAGTCATAAGATTAAAATCGGATGGTTGAAGTGGATACATGCTATGAGAGTTTTATGTGATCGCAAGATTCTTAATAAGTTAAAAGGAAAATTTGACTATACAGCCATACGATCGGCCATATTATATAGTAGTGAGTGTTAGGCAATGAAGGAGTCATATGTGTCTAAGATAAGAGTTGCAGAGATGAGAATGTTAAGGTGGATTAGTGGCCATACTAGACTAGATAAAGTCCATAATGAGAGTATTAGAAAAAAGGTAGGAGTGGTGCCAATTGAGGATAAGTTAAAAGAAGAGAGATTGAGGTAGTTTGGTCATGTGAAGCATAGACATACGGAGGCTCTAGTTAGACAAGTAGAGCACATTGTGTTAGAGGATAGAAAGAAAAGAAGGAGTAGACCTAAACTGAATTGGAGAATAGTAGTACAACATGACCTAGAAGCATTATACATTTCTGAGGATTTAACTCAAAATCATTTAGAGTAGAGAAAGAGAATCCATATAGTCGATCCCAATAAATTTTTGGGATAAAGGCTTAGTTGAGTTGAGTTGAGTTGAGTATTATTTTATATTCAAAGCATGCCCATGTATCACTTATAAATATATGTGTTTAGCTATCATATGCACACCTTGTGTTGCATTATTACTTGATTATACGAATATGGGTGTCGCCTTAGGGTAATTTGAAGCTATGTATATGTGTCAGCGTGCGTGTGATGTACTGGTAATGGATATAGGTAGGAGGGACAAATCGGCTTGAGCTAGTCTCTCTTGGGGCCGAGTCCTTTTTGTGATAAGTCAGGGTGAGTATGGCTTTGAGTTGATCTCGCTGATCCCCGCATTTGGATTATTAAGAGAAAATCCGGCTCGAGTTGATCTCGCTAGCAGGCATTGGATTAAGAGAGTTGTATAGGGAATCAACTTCCATATTATATATATTAATGTGACACACGGGTGTGTGAGTGCTCCAAATTATTCTTTGTGCGAATATGGTCTGAATTTTGTTGAATATGTTGATCTGTGTTGCATTTCATTCCTTAGGGATGCATTAGTGCTAGATAGTTATAAAAATTGTAACTAAAATCAATATCTTACTCTATGAGTGGAACGCTCACTCCTGTTCACCCTATTTTTCCAGTCTACAGGAAGAGTTCTTTTTCATAATAACCTGCTTCCTTCCTCGCAGGTTTATTAACAGTTATTTATTTATATTATTATTTTTCAAAAGTGTAATCTAGAACTCTGCATGCGTTAGTAATAATAATAATCTTGTCAGGTGCTATGTAAATTTAAGTTTTGGTGCTTCTAATAAATTCAAAATTTTTATGATATTTAAATTATTTGCAAATTGTGGTATCAGAGTTGAGCTGAGCTCCCCTAACTTTAGTATCTGATTGTTATCGGGTTAGTTTGGCTGGAATAAAAGTATAATATTTTATTTTTATTTTATTTGCATGTTGGGCATCAGATTTTAGCCCTAATTATAGATTTGGGAAATAGTAAGGTTTACTACAGGCCTCGGAGGCTTTATGCCAGCTCAGATCTTAGTGCCGGTCTAGCCCATGAGTTCGGGTCGTGACAATTTTAACACATTTAAATTCAAATTTAAATAAAACAACAACAACAACAACAATAATAATAAATTAATTTTTATTTCACAATCTCAAAATAGTTAAATACCAAAATATCTCAACTAATACAAGAATCCATTCAACTTATATAATACTAATTATTATTTATTCAACAACTAAAACATTATATACATATTTAATAAAACAATATTTAATTAATATAAATAATTCAATTTCAACAACACCAACATTTAATTTAATATAATGATGATAATTTTTAAATAAAATCTTTAAATTACAATAATATTAAAATTGTCAACAACTAAAACATTATATACATATTTAATAAAACAATATTTAATTAATATAAATAATTCAATTTCAACAACACCAACATTTAATTTAATATAATGATGATAATTTTTAAATAAAATCTTTAAATTACAATAATATTAAAATTGTGACACCCCTTACCCGTCTACAGTATAGCCGAGCAAGATATGCCACGCAGTGTGCCGGAACACCAGATCTTAACTCATTGATATTTATTATTTCAAAACTTATTTATTTATGGGTTTCTAAATGAAACTTATGAAATTGATATCAGTTACATCATTTATTGAAATCTTAAATTTATTTGAGATTCTGAAGATTTTTCAGAAAATTCGGTAGAGTGTTGGCTAAAAATGAAGAAAACAGTTTTTCGAAACCTGTGGAAAACACTTCCAAATATTTTTCCAATCATTCTCAACTCTAAATAATCAATATCATCTCAACATTTCTCAATAATTTTCATTCATTCAATTCATATCATATATAATTCAATTCGAACTCAAATTTATGAAGATAATACTTAATTTCATTAATTTACCGTATAAAATAATACAAGTGTTTATAATTTACATGATGACATGAAAATCTAAATACAAAATACAATTTACAAAAATACAAAAGAGAATCCTAGTGTCCTACTAAAATACATTGCAGATGAGAGGTGATACAGTACACTGGCAGATCTGACTCTCACCCAGTCTGGGGTCTACTAGGCTCACGCTCCGTATCTCCTGTACCTACGTGTGGCAAAAGCAGTGCGCTAAGCAATACTGCTTAGTGGCACCTATAATAAAACAAAAATAACTAAAAAGAAATAAACATGCAAAGTGTATGCTGACTATTTATGCAGACTGAGTTTCTGGCAATTATTTGCAATAATCTGTTACTTTTTATGTTAATTATTTAATAAAAATTTGGTAAGATTTATTTTGATTGCCCAAGTAACCTATACTAGTCGACTGGACTGGATAAATGGGTAAACTGGCACTGGGTACCAAGTACCTCGGGCCGTCACACCATCGGTCACATTGTGTCTCCAAGTGTGCAACAGAATAGCTAATAAGCTGTAATAAATACTAGGCATGAGGCCAAGTATCATAATAGTGTCACAATGGCTAAAAGCCATAAAATCACGAAATGGCCTCATAAGCCATAAATCACAGAATGGCATGATGCCATATGCAATACTGCTATCAGAACCCTATTGGCATGCCAACCTATCCAAACCAATCTTACTAGGTCTACTAGGACATATTACAAAGCTCTTAATTGAATATTTGTGTTTAACATGTAAGGTTACTTTTCATTTTACTATTCGAGTCAAAATATTGACTTTCTTATACATAATAGTTAAATGAGTTCTAATCACATGAAATTACCACATTTTGGTTCACAAAAGAATTGGCATTGGTTGCCAATCAATACTTAAAACTAATAGGAAATAAATTAAAAATTTTAGTTTTGGGTGCTAGAGTTCACTGTTCCTTTAGGCAATTCTACAATGAGAATTTTGCCAAATGTTCTTAATCAAAGTTGTGTCTTTATGTGTCTTTTTAATATTTCCTTTTTGAATCACTCCATTTGGAGTTTTCTAGCTCAAGTTATGCTAATTTCTTTAAGGCTGGCCGGATTGGTATCTATCCAAAATTTCTGGGCAGAAATGGTTCTAGCAGTTTTGATACCCTGATTTTGGTTAGCAATTCAGATGGGTTATGGTCAGAATTTGATTTGGTGTTATTCATGAAAGTTGTTCTAAATTGTCTAAGCTTTTCATTGATATAAATTTCAGGTCAATTGGAATTTCTGCACTGAGTTATAACTATTTGAACAAATACTGTTTATTTGATCATTTTCCAGGGATAGCAGATTGGTCACCCAGATTAGGGTAGTTTTTAGGTCAATTTGGGTTAGTTTTCCGAGCAGGGTTTCTTCACCAAAGTTGTGCCATTATGTGTATAGTTTCATGTCCAATTGGTCTTGCACCAATTAAACCTACACAACTCAAGTTATAGCTGCCAAAATCTGCTGGACTCACATCCAGCCCTGCAGGTCCTATGAGGCATAATACCCAACCTCAAATCCAAAGCCACAATTCACTTCAATTCCTCATAAAACACAGCCAAATGGTCACTAATTGACCATTAGGACTTTCATTCATGAAAACATGAGCAAAACCCTAATTTTGCTCAAGTCCCCAAATTCTCAAAGTTCAATTCATGCATTAAACTTATAATTTCAGCTTATATCATGTCCTTAAACATGAATTGAATGAGAGAGAGAATAAATTGGGCACTAACCTTAGTTGAAGAGTTTCTCATACATGCACAACCTCTTTGTTTCCTTTCCTTTTTGCTGCCTCAAGTTTACAAAAGGTATAAAGATCAAACTTAGTGAAGACAAGGTAGGGTTTTATGGTGATTTAAGGTGGGAATTGAAGCTTTGTTGAGATGGCAATAGTGGAACACCATGGAGCTGGTTCGGCCAGCTGAAGAAGAAAGACAATTCTGATTTTTTTTTCTTAATTCTTATCTCTTTTATTTGTTTTAAGAAGACTTGCTAAATGGTGATTGGTGGGAGGGTTTTAAATGACATCATTATGATGTCATAATTAAGCATTTTATTCTTTTTTCTTTTTTCTTTCATTTCTACTCACTTCAAATTAATTTTTCATCAACATTAATTCATATTTTATGTCATATAATTTATGTACTTAATTGGACAAGTTGGTCAAAAATCATCTCTGAAGACGAAATGACCAAAATGCCCTCTGTTTGGCTTAACGAGCTAAAATTGTGTCTACCGATTGATTAAACTTTCCTTGTATTTTCTTAGCATTTTATTATCATTGAAACCCCAATAATCCTTCCTTGAAATCCCAAAAATTATTTCATGGAGTTTTTCCCAGGTCTAGGGTTGCTAACAGCCTTCACCATCACTTTCCATTAGGGTCACTCATCACTGGGACTATGGCTCATTTAACCTTAGTGCATTTCATTTCTAAAAATTTTCCTTAATTTTTCTTATCATTATTTGGTTTATTTATAACTGCTCACTCTAGTCTAATTATGATTCTAAATATTCTAGCTGCCCGGACTGACATTGGTAATCGGAATAGTAAAACGTACGGATTAGCTAAAGTGAGAATGTTACAAAAATAATATCAAAATTCATAAAATTTGTATTTTTGAAAAATATTGAGGTTATTACAATCTTTTCTCCTTAAAAAATTTGTCATTGAATTTTAACCAAACAGGGGATATCGAAAAATATATAAGTGGAACAAATGCGAGTACTTATTCCTCAAACCTTATTTTGATGTCAACTTAGTACATATTCCTCTTTTACTGTGTAGTGATGTGATTCCTTGTGACTCCTATCTTCATTCCTTTGTCTCATCAAACTCTGCTCCCCAAAGACATGATTTACCTTCTTAGACATGTAGTGTCCCATGAGATGCTCTCCTGGATTATCTTGTCATGGGCGCCTCATTTGAGACTATTACTTGCCCTATGGACCATGGAATTCCTAGCAGGACTTTCTTTAGGCTTAATGTACCTATACCCTTTTAATTCCATAATATCTCAAACTTCTAGCCTACTTCATGCCAACTCCTATCTATCTTAGGTAACCAACTATTTAGAGCTCCATCTAAGTGCTAAACATCCCTACACTATCTATTAACATTGGAAAGTAGACTGGGTCTCTTCTCTAACATGACAAAAGTCTATGTATTACAAAGCAACCAAGTTAGCACGACTTTATCCTTTCCTACCCTTATTTAGAATGAGAGTTTCTTGACTTCAACCTGAAACTTCTTACTATTTAACATACTTCTTGACACATTAGCACCTAGATCAAGGTTTCATTGCTCATTTAACCTGTCATCTCACCATAACTTGTCCTAAATATTCCTTAGTGTACGCTTTTCTTACTCATTCCTTCTTGTTTCATCCTTGTAACTAACTCTTCTCAAGCCTTTCTCTTGTCCCTTGGGTCTTATTTACTCCCCTTTATTGTTTATGCTATTGGTAATACCTTTTTGAACCTACTATACTTCCTTTTTAATCTTTGTCTCAATTTTTGTGCTTATATTACCAGCTATGCTTAGTTGTCCATCTTGCCTTTATTTAACTTTGCCCCTTTTCGCCCTTGGGTCTATTCTTTTGAAGATATTCATCCCATTATCATCAACTTAACCCTTCACTTTTTAATCCCTAACTTGATTACTAGTTCCATCATTTTTGGAATTCTAATTCAGCGATTAGCTTCTACTAGCACATACTTTATATTATATAATACTATAATACTAACCTGCTATTCATATTATGCAACACTTGCAATTCACCATGGAAGGTTCTTCATGTGCCTCCTTCCCCATCCCAACCATCATAACATTATCATCCCTTAATACCCTTTGTAAGAAATTACTCATTATGGTTTGTTAGGGCCTTTTGAACCTATAAATTTCACATGAATTAACACGGTAGTTGCCACAATCTCAAACAAGATATTTAATGCTTCATTCTTCTTGATATTTGCCCACAGCTTTCTAAACTTCAACCTCAATCTACCCATATCACTTATACTTCTTCTTCAAATTTCATCATCTATTTATTACTATTGTGCTCTTTCAATAAGATATCAATTGCACCAATCCTCTATTATATCATTATCATACCTAACATATCATCTTACAAAATTCTAGTCTCTGCATATACTCCATTTATCTTCCATACTTATCATCATTTGTTTGGTGCTCTTGTATTATACTGTATTTTAGAAGGTACATACTTCTCAGTAATAGATTCTTCCATAACTATTCCAATCATACCTATGGTCGTTACTCTAATCCTTGTCCTTTCCAGTAACTTATGAGCACCATCAATACCTGTATCTTACTGTTTTGTCCCTTACTATCATTTTGTCATTGATGCTTTTGCACAAGTGACTCTATCAGTCACACTGAGGACATTAACCTGATTTCTTATAATAGCCCCTGACTATTGTTTCACCATCTTTACAGTCTAACCTAAAGCCTCTATACCATTACCCATCATTCTTTTTTATCATAATGCTTATTTAAACCATCATGTTGACCTTTAATCAACTTACTACCTATTAGTTCCACTGCATGACCTGATAGAACAGTTTAGGTCAGCATTACACATCCTCTAGCTTTTGCTTGATCTGGTTGCATTCCCTACCTAATACCTTGATACTAGCCATAGGCAAAAGGGATCGTGTCCCTTTGCCACCTACTCCACCTTGGAATAAGGAACAAACAGAGTTTGATCTTGATCCTGTAACTCTAAGCCCTGTGTTTTGGCCCTTGGCACTGCCCCAACTACGACCTGCTCTGATTTCTGCACTTCTGGGTTCTATACATTAACAATTGTTCTCACTGTTGTGGTTTTACTCTACGCTTTCTAATCTTGCCTTTGAATTCATCTTTTTTATATAGTTAAGTACCAAAATATCTCAACTAATATAATAAGCCATTCAAATTGCATAATTCTAATTATTATTTATTCAACAACTAAATCATCATATACATATTTAATAAAACTAAACTTTTTAGATTGTGCATTATATGTTATTTGTACTTGTCACTCGTTATTAATCAAAATGTAGAATTAATAAATGTAGAAATTAATCAAAAAAAGAATTAATAAAATTCATCAAACTTGAAAACAGGCAGCACAACCAACTCCACTTTTTAAATAGTATAAATACCAACTGCAACTTGTCCACTATTGAAACTTGGTGCACCGTAGCCACAAGCCCCAACTGCACTAAATTCATAAAGGAAAAGTTACCACAAAAATCTCTTGAAAATATCAATGCAAATACATTTTAAAAACTGGATATAATCTTACTAAACTATTTGTAAAGTAATTGACTAAATTTAGATGGTAATTATATCACAAGTTTAATTACCAGATAATATATTTCTCTATGAACTAAGCCAGTATAATGTACCTCTTCAGCAAATACATCAAAAGGCCTCTAACCGTCAGACACCAATGTAACACAAATAAAAATAGCTTTTGAAATCTTGTATGGAAAATGGTCCAGAACATAAGAGACACATGCAATTCTAGTACCATGATCAACCAAAATAGCCTACACAAGATAATCATAGTAAATGCCACCAGTGAGGTGAACACTGTCACAAGCTGCAAATGCAAAGATATCTGCACATAAAATTGTGTTGGGGCAAAAAACCTTTATCTTGGTTTGCTGCATCTATCACCTCAAAGCATCCTATCCCTTTGTTTCTCACGCTTTCTTTCTCTACTTTGTGACTTGGAGTGGAATCAAGAAGAATGGAAGCATCACTATATGTGTGTGTATATATATATAAGGGCATTAGATCTCTACACTATGTTATTATATTTAATTGAAGTTAAATATAAGTAGGATTAAGAATTTTAAATTTATACAAACATTAAATTTAATGTAAAAATAAAAATATAGTTATAATTAATTTAAAAAATGAATCTTTTTTGGCAAAGCTAATGTTTCCCTCTCCCAAAACACCTCCCCCCTCCCCCCTCTCACATTTATATATAGTATAGATAGATAAATAATCTTTAGTTAATATAAATAATTCAATTTCAACAACACCAACATTTAATTTAGCATAATAATGATAATTTTTAAATAAAATCTTTAAATTACAATAATAATAAAATAACATCAAAATTCATAAAATTAATATTTAAAAAATTCAAATTATTACACATTTATGTCATAAACACATATAATTGATTTAACATTGAAACTAAATAACAGAAAATATTTTTATAAAAAAATATTTTTCATTGAAAAATATTTTTTATATATAAATTATTTTTTACAAAATTAATGAAATCTTAATATATAAAATATGTTAAAAGAATCACAATTTAATCATCTTCTGAATCTTTAAAATAAAATTTTATTAAGAAAATAATCATTTTTTAAAATTCACTATTAATCAATCATAATTAAAGCAATCAATTCAAATTTTAATATAAATTATTAAAATAAAATATAATTGATTAAATTATTACTTTAACGTTATTTTCTGTCATATTAGAAAGGCTAAATTATCGAATGTCACGCTCGGTGGGACTCGAACCCACAATCCTCTGATTAGAAGTCAGATGCCTTATCCATTAGGCCACGAGCGCTTGTTGCTAATCTCATCTTCAATTAAGCAAATATAGAGAACACTGAACTTGTACCAAAATTCAATTAGGTTGAAATTGAAAGTCGCAGCTGAATTAATACATAACTATCCATTTTAGGTCAATTTAGTTCTATTTTTTATTTAAAAAATAAAAAAAATTCATTAGTTTAAATGATGAATAATTAATTTCACATTCTAAATAACTAAAAATTCACTCAAATTAAAAAATATTTTCCATTTCAATTTTTAAAATTTCAACTTTTTAAATTCAAAAATATTAAATTTTTTATTCATTAAAATATATATATATATATATATATATATATATATATATATATATATATATATATATATTAATTAAAAAAAATGAATTCAAAATATTGCACCAGAGGTATCTAAATTCAGAATTTTAAAGTGTGGATGCAATTTTCATTCTATTTAATGAAGTGCGAAATATTAAAACATTTTCAATTCATCAATTTAAACTAAAAAAAAAAAAAAAGAAATTGTAAAGTTTTTGAAATTAAAAAAAATCTTTTCTTCTTTAAAAAAATATTTCTTCTAAATAAATATAATATTTTAAAATTTTATACCTTTTAAAAACTTCTACTAGATTTTTATAATTATTTTATTTTATAAAAAATTGCAAATTTCATAAAATATTATAAAAAATATTTTTTTAATAAAATAGTTATTACATAAAAATATTTTATATTTTATATTAATATTAAAAATTAACTTTTGAAATTTTTTATAAAATTAATATAATAAGTAATATTTTAAATTGATAATGAATAGCATTATTAATATTTTTTTAGTATAATTAGCTTTTATTTAAATTTAAAACTCTAAACTTCACAGACCTGTTGATTTTATTAATTAAGACTTAAAACTCATTGCTTATGTTATTTATATTTTATTATTAAATATCAATAATTCTATTATTGTTATTCATTTAAAATAATATTTAATTTTATAAAAAAAATTTATAATCATATATATTTTGTGAAATAATTATTTAAAAAATAAATCACTTCGCATAAATATAAAATATAAAATATTGATTTTTAAAATAAAATAAAATAAAATAATCTTATTTTGAACAAACTCCACCCCTTTCTTAATAAGGTCTTAGAAATTTTTTATTTATTTTTTTTTTTTATTTTTTTTTATTTTTTATTTTTTTTTAAGCCTGAGATTGAGACTAAAGAAAGCATTACTTTGGCACTGTAAACCTTGCCAGACAACTCGCTGGATTCTTCGCAGGATGTTTATAATAGCAACCCAACAATTCAACAACACATTTGCAGTAATGAGAAGAAAGTATTTGGCTACTGATGCTCTTATTCAACTAAAATAAATTACGTTTTTGTTATGCAATTTAGTCCTGAAGTTGCATTTTATTTTACATTCTAAAGACACCAAATTTGGTGTCTTCTAAAGGACGGTTCATGGAAGCAGAGATGCAAAGACCTATGATTTTCCTTGTGTCAGCAGGATCAATGATTCCATCATCCCAGAGCCTTGCTGTGGAGTAATAAGAATTTCCTTCTCTCTCGTACGCATCCACAACCTTTGTCTTGAATCTATCCTCTTCTTCCTTTGTCCACTGTAATGCACAAAGACGTACCCTTAAACAATTAAGTATCACCAATATTTGTACAAGGACTTGAAAATGTTTAAGAAAGTGAAGTCACCTGAATTCCTTGCTTTTTCTTGTTTGCCTTTTCTATTTGAGACAGTACACCAGCAGCCTGAAAATTGCCAAGCAAAATAAGCAAATCAGAACTCAAAGAGAAAGTGATAGATTCCAGACCCAAGAAATTAGAATCTATTTAGAAATTATCATGCAAATTCAGAAAAGCAAAGGAAAAGTTTAACAATTGCTGAGAGAAGAATAAAAAACATGTGAAGGAATTAAGGAAAAATACAGCAAGCCAAATAAAGTTGGAATAATTTTCAAACTTTTGCTTTACTAATGAACCAGTTGCTGTGTTCATGATAAACAAATGTTATTATCAATTGTTGGACTTGTCAGTTAGGTGCATCCCCTAAAATGTACTGATGTCTGATACACTGAATCTGTATCCATGTTGACATAGGCATCTGATCCAAAGTGTAGAAATTCAAGAGAGGACAGCCAAATTAAAGGGCCTAGAAAGCACGGCCAAAGTTGGGAGGTGTATCTCAGCTGGCCGAACTAATCAACCCTTTGCCCCTTGAAGTAGCCTGGAAACCCCAAGAGGCCGATAGTGGAATATCAGCCTCTGGGTCACACTTGACATCCCCCAAAACTCGAACTTGGGATGTTTCCATCCAGGCCAGCACATAAAAAAACTAGAAGGTAAAAAAAAAAGGCACAGCCAAAATTAGTCAGACAAATAATGCACGTGAGATCCTCATAATAACTCAAATGTTTCATTTCTAGATGTAATTGTTCATTTAAAGCTGACATAAAAAACTGTTAACGTGTTTATGTAAAAAGAAGTTCAGAAACTACCTGAGCACCACCCATCACAGATATTCTAGCATTTGGCCAAAGAAACAAGAAATCAGGACTATATGCACGACCACACATTGCATAATTTCCAGCACCAAAGCTTCCACCAACAATGATAGTTACCTTGGGGACCTGTACAACCAATAATCAGAAACGATAAAATCATTTTTCTCAGTGAATCACAGCATGTAATAATCATAAAAAAGATCTGTGTCCTCACTAGTTTAGTGATTTTCTTACTGAAACATCATGGAATTTACACAGGAGTGAAGATAAAATGGTATGAAACGAAATAAGAGGAATAAACCAACCTTTGCACAAGAAACAGCCATCACCATTTTTGCACCAGATTTTGCTATACCATTTGCCTCAGACCTTGAACCAACCTGCCAAATGAAAATGGAGTCATTTTTCCATGCTAGTCAATTTAAACCAGTTTAATATCTTAAAAGGTTGTGTTTTTCCCAGTGAAACAGAAGCAAAATCATGGTTGAACCAAAAGCAACATTGTTACGGTCCCAAGAAACTAATCTGGTTACAGGGCAATCTAACAGAAAATCAAAGAGAGGATCAGCTTGCTGGGAATTATTTTTCTTAGTTCTCCTTTGTTACCTATTTTGGATTTTAGGGAATTAGAGAGCATTGAAGAACTCTAAGATCTCTGAGTTTCAAGGACTCAACCTTGTGAAAATACTTGCTTCTTTCCATTCATAACCATAAATTAATAATACATTGTTTGAACACAAAAACTAATTTGGTAACTATCACCCACAAAGGAAACTACTCCACAATCAAAACAACACAAGAGAAGAAACTGCCCCACAATTTAACCAATATAAAGGAGTAAAAACAAATAAAATATCACACAACTACTACTTTTAAGAGAAATTCTTAGGTAGACTCTACCATGTCATTCATAGATTATACCAATGGTATCATCCCATGTTAGGATAGTGATGGATAAACTCGTCAATTATCTATAATTATCCTTGAATTGTGGATATGTGAAAAAAAAATCATTGGATAAAGCTCTAAACACATAACACAAAGATTAAATTAAAATAAAAGCATCATGTAATATCTTAAACATTATAATATACAAGACAATGAAACGACATACAGTTTTGTATATATTTGCATAAATTCATAAAACAAAGCTAGCAATAATTTGTCTTTCATCCTACATACCATTTTTCATTCTAGAAGAGAATTCATATAAACTTTCTGGCCTGGATTATATTAAAGGTCACTCGTGTTTTCGTAAAAGGGAAAAATGTCAAAACTGTGAAAACCTCATTTGACTACTTTAGGCATATCCATGCAATAGGATATCAGCGTAGAACAAGCAAAGCAGATATTTTTTTACTGGATTTGAGTTAAATGCTTGGGTTTCCCATTTTGTTCATTTTAATTAGAAAAAAAAATGAAGCGATGTGAGAAACATGTACAGTTTAAGATCTTAAGTTTCAATCTTTTTTTTTTTTTTTTGAATCCATTCACTCTCATTTCCTTCCTTCAATACTTTCCTTTCATATTGAATTCCATGTCATGCCTTCAGTAACCTCATATTATGGAATTTTTATTTGGTGAAATCAATATATATACAACAGTTTCATCATAACCATTATCATGGTGGGACCTACATGAGACCCATAACAATCAATGGTTATAATGAAACCATTGTACATACATCCGTTTCATTGTATAATTTTTGAAATTATGTGGCTCAGTCAATTCTTTTTTTAAAATCACCCATGCTAAAGTATGTGTTCGAATTTTTAAAAGCAACAAACATAATAGTTCTACTTTATTAATTAGTTCAGTATCTTCATTCTCATAAGATTATATACAACAAAATCAGAAATATCTTGAAAGCAAGACCGAACAACGTACCATGAATCCAGTAATGTTCTGAAGGAAAACCAAAGGAATGTTACGTTGAGTACATAGTTCAATAAAATGGGCCCCCTTTAGAGCAGATTCATTAAACAATATCCCATTGTTTGCAAGAATGCCAACAGGTTGCCCATAAATTCTAGCAAACCCTGTTACAAGAGTCTGTTCAACATGCAACAGAATCACATCATTTAACAGATTTCACAAGGACAATTCATAAGATTAGTAATTCAAGTGATTAAATTGTCCTCACAGTTCCATACAGTTTCTTGAACTCATCAAATTCACTACCATCAACAATTCGAGCAATAACAGAGCGGATATCAAAGGCCTGCTTAAGGTCAGCTGGCGCAATAGAACGAAGCTCCTTTACATCATATAATGGTTCTTTATAATCAAGATTAAGATTATGCAATCCATTCATCATCCGTAGTTTTCCAGCCATGTGCAAGTTCTTGATGATGCTCCTTCCAATAGCAAGTCCATGCAATTCATCTACAAGAAGATATTCAAGTATGTGGTAAATTAAGCAAAAAGAATAGATTTTCATCATTTTCCTTGGAGAGAGAAACTGAAAGAACCATAATATTACATTTCCTCATCTTTAACTTAACTCATCAGATAACATTCTATAACTAATATATCATACTAGCATAAACTAAAGTTTATCTTAGCATGGAACACTAGAAAAAAAATCACAAGTAGCACATAAGAGTAAGTATAGTAACCACAGGACCATGCATACCTTGAGCAAAATAGTCTGAAACTCCAGACGTCTTGCAATGAAGAGCAGCACCCCCCAAATCCTCAGCAGAGACTTCCTCTCCTGTAGCAGCCTACCACAACTTCTCCTTTAGATGTAATTTCAAATTTTTAAGAATTTGAATCTGTTTGTTAATTCCCATACACATAAAACATAGATCAAGAAGCTTCTCTACTCCCTCTTCAATCGCTTATATTTGGGAGGGAGTATTCGTACTCTTTGTTCCATTTTTTTTTCTCATTTTGTAGTTATTTACAGGCATGCAAAAAAAATATATCCACATATGCCATGTTATCCTTCATAGCCAATACAAAATATAAATAGAACATATTAGTAACTACAGCATCAAGTAATTTGAAACACTAGCAGTTTGGAACTGACCTTCACAAGTGGTGGCCCAGCTAGAAATATGGTTGCATTTCCTTTGACCATTACACTTTCATCAGCCATTGCAGGAATATACGCACCACCAGCAGTGCAGGAACCCAATACCAGTGCAATTTGAGGAATGCCTTCAGCAGACATTATGGCTTGATTGTAGAAAATTCTACCGAAATTGTCCCTGTCAGGAAAGACCTCAGCCTGCTTTGGAAGAAAAGCGCCTCCACTGTCGACAAGATATATACATGGTAATTTGCAATGGAGAGCAATTTCTTGTGCCCTGAGATGTTTCTTCACTGTGATTGGATAATAAGTTCCCCCCTTAACTGTAGGGTCATTTGCAACAAACATACAAAGGCGACCATGAACTGGACCAATTCCAGTTATTATTCCTGCTGATGGTAAGGCATCTTCATATAATTCATGGCCTGCAAGCTTAATACATTAAATATACAATAAGAAGCAGAGGCATCATCAAAATATGTTGAAGGATGTACAAGTAGATCTTCTCACTAAAAAAGGAAACGTCTGCATCATTATTCATACTAGTTACAGCCACATAAACTTCACCAGAAGGCTACAGGTGCAAAATCAAGTATGCATGTGCACTTGTGTTGCTAGTGGTTGAACAATATGGTTATGTTTGTTTGATCTAATACCTAGAATACTGAAGAATTACAATATTTAACAAGCACAGTGCTGAGGTCTTGCAAAAACAAGAGACAAGATCCACTGATCAGAGAGCACTCAAAATGAAAACCATAAATAATAATAGCCTCTGCTGCTAGAAAAACAAGACTATAGTCACTAGTTCATCCTTATTCATTGCATAATACCTTTGAAAAGATGCAATTACGTAGTCTGTAGTTACAGAAGGTACAGCTGAAATTCTGCATCCACCTTCTTGATTCACAACATTTGGTAAATTGACCATTATCACAAAATTCTAATATATATATATATATATATATATATATATATATATATATATATATATATATATATATATATTAACTCAAAAATAAACAAATGCCAAGAAGAAAAACTAATATGTTTTTTTGTCCGTAATTTGTTACAGAAAGCCAAGTAAATAACCATATATCAGTACACCAAAAAGAGAACCTTAGTCCTAGCAAAGATTGGTGCCAGCAAGGCATTTTTCTAGCTTTTTCAGGTTGAGATATCAGTGGCCCTCAAGAGCCCATAAGCTAAATGATTCCAAGAAGCACTTAGTGCACAATCACAGTCTAAATAACAACATAAGTGTTATTTACAGTCTTATAGCTTCCTCAAACTGAAAATATCGATGCATCAAGCCCAAGTTAAAAAACTGTATACCTTCTTCCAAATCTCAAAAGCTGCATATATATAAACCAAAATTCTTAAGCCTTTCTTTCCATGTTTCCATTCTCAGCGTCCAAAAAGAGGCTAAAAGAAAAGAAAAGAAATCCTAAAACCTGTGAGAGCTCGAGGAACGAAGATCCAGGGTCAATTAGCCTATCAATTCTTTCTCTGGGCAAAAGCTTGTTCCTACTTCTGTTCCTTTTCACAGCTAAATCTCCTCCTCCAGCCAAAACCTTAAATAAAAAACAACCCATTTCAAGTTTCGCCCAGATAAACACATATGCACACACATATAATTGTTTAATACAAATATTACATACCTTATTTATGTGGGATTGGAGATCAGATATCAGGCCATCCATGGCATTGGAGTTACCAGTAAAGGCCTCGGAGTTTCTGTCGATGCCATTGGGAAGGACTGCCATGCAGAAGTGTCTTCTCTGCTGGAGAAAATGAATTGGGTTTGCTTTCCATGGATATGAATTCAATTGTATGGAGGCTGAAATTGCTTTCCTCGCCAATTTCCTCAACATGTTTGATATGCAAGTTCTTTTATTAATTTCTGTTTTTTTTCTATCTTCTTGTTTTTCTTCTCACAATAAAAATAATAGATGGTTTGACAGGGACAAAAGCTATTAATCTCCCAAATTCTCTATCGTCTTTGCTTGATTGATTGCTTGTGTGGAATCCATATCCATTCCCACACTTCTGCTTATCATGGAACGCTCACCGAAGAAAAAAAAAAAAAAAAAAGGGCTATACGCGTTTGGTCGCGAAAAAAGAACAACAACAACAACTTTCATTTTTTTAAAAAATAAAATGCTTTTTTCCTTTAAATTAATTGTTTTATCCGTGTTAGATGATTTATTTATTATTTTATTATAATAATATAATTTAATATATATTTTTTATATTTTATAATTTATAATTGTTTTATAAAATTTTGTTAATATAATTTTATTTTGAGTATTAATAAATAATTAATTTAATTAATTATTATTTTATAAATTATTTAATATATATATATATATAGAGAGAGAGAGAGAGAGAGTTTTTAAGCACCTGTTGCTTATATAAATAAAATACAAGTGCATTAAAATCTAAACTATTGTGCAAATTTATGTTTTAATTTAAATTTTTTAATTGTGATAGTTTAGATTAAAATTCAAAAAGTGAGTGAGATTTATCCAATTAATTAAATTGATTAAAATTTTACAATAAAAGTTATTAAAAATTATAAATTTATTCTGATTAAATTATATTTTATTTAAATTAGGGAGGCCAATAAATAAATATTAAATGTAGTTATTTAATTTAAAATACTCATTTGAATAATATTTTTAATTAATTCAATAATAAAAATATTTATCAATTTAAGAATTATTATATTATATATTACATTTTTGTGAATAGATATATGTTAATTATACAATTAAATGAAGTTGAAAATTTCATTAATTTTTAATAAAATATAAATATTAATAGACCTGAATGTAGTAGACAATAATATAAGAAATTAATTTATAAATAACTAAAAAGTATGTGATAAAAAGTTAAAAAATTATAATTTATAATATTCTATTCTTCATCATAATTAATTTAAAAATAAATGCATTTTCTATTATTATTATTATTATTATTATTATTATTATTATTATTATTATTATTATTATTTTGTTGTCACATTTATGATATAACTAGTTTTTTTATTAAATGTATATTACATATTTTCTTTACTTGTTATATATATTCGTAATTTAATATTTTTATATATAATTTTTATTAATTTTTTATATATAATATTATTATTATATATTAATTATTATCATTATTATTATTATAATATAATATTTTTTACTTTTCATTATATGTATATTATATGTGTATTATTTTTAGATTAATTTAATAAAAAAATATAATATATCAATGGAAATAAGAAATTAAACAAGTGAAATTTATTATGAAAATGTTATCACTAGAACACAATTATATAATTGTAAGGATTTTATAAATATATAAATTTAAATATTTATTATTTTGTTGGTTCATATATTTTTGTATTAAATATCTTTAATATAAAGTATTGAGTTTATCAAGATAAATTAGTTTTTAGCATTTTATAATTTTTATAAAACATATATAATTAGCATGAAAATTTAAACTCTTTCTAATATTATTTAAGAGTTTATATATACAATAGGAAAATAAATTTAATTTGGTATAATTTCATATAATGTTGTTCTTTTTTAGTTTTAGTTAATTTTGATTTTATTTTTTAAATTTTGTTTAATAAAATTAACTGTGTACCCCTATATTAATAAGTATTAATATTATTAATTTTTATTTGACATATAATTTGCATAATTTCATATTTTCTTACTATATGAAGAACAATTTAAAAAAAATAAGATTGATAAATATATTAACTAATAAATTATTTATAAATAATAAATTAATGACTAAAATTTTTCTTTTATATAAAAAATAAAAAAATAAAAAATATTGACATTAGTATATTATTATTTTTAATTGTAATGATTATAGTAAAAACATTTAGACAATTATTTGGTTCATAGTAAAACTCTTTATCAAACTAATATATAACGTATTTTTAAATTTTTTATAATTATTTTGTAGAAGTAAATATCAAATTTTAATAAAAAAAATTTGTTAAATCCAAATAAATAGAAAATCTATTAAATGATATAATACTTGTATTCATATGAAAATTGTACTCTTTGTAAATCAAAATATCATTTTATATTTATATTTAAATATAAATTTTTAAATTAAAATAATAATTCTATATTCAAAGTATGATTCATAATTCTTTTTATAGGTATTCACTATTTGTCAAGTTAGGATAAGATTAAAAAATAAAAATTATTATATTTTTTTTTATACATATAGACATATTAACATTTTTAAACTTTTAGTAATGTACCATTTTAAAATTTAAAGAAATAGTATTATAAATTCTAATCATCCTATTAGTTACATTAATTTTATAATTAATTTCAAGCATGTTATTGTTTGCTTAGTTTTACAACCATCGCAAGTGCATGGATCACTAACAAATAATAAAGTGATGAGTACAGTATCGTTTCCACGATGAGTTAAAAATGTAAGTACTAAACGACACAGCAATATTAACTGTTTAAACTTCAGTAAGTTATGCAAAGGTTAATTCTAAACTAGAATAAAGCAACTATTAAGAATTGAAGAAAGTAAATCTAGAAGCTTAAGGAGAATTCTAATTTTGTGAACAATCCTGAAATTTCATATTTCACACCTAACCTTGTTATAGTTTTGATATTGTTTTATCAATGGATTGAGTGTTTGCCTCTTTGATGGAAATTAATCTTAAGATATCTTACATCCTCTATCAAGACATTTAAGGTATATTTTAAGTAGAGCTAAACCCTACTTTCGTTGGTGATTAGTCCTAATCAACATCCTTTGAGATCTGTGATCAATTTTGAAACTCCATAAGGGTTATCTGCCTATCTCTAGGCCAAATTTCCTAGGTTTAAAGTCTTGATTTTCTAATACTAATCTTCACCTCTCAGTTCATCAATTAGTATCTTAGATTATGGCTAGGTGGATACTAACACATAGTATGCAATAAGAGCATAAGAGATTGAATCAAAAAGCAAAACTCAATTCCATAAATAAAACTCAGTATATACCTATAATAAAAGTCAAGAATCCTACTTTCTTAATTCTAGAATTTAAGGAGTTACTCACTCATGGTGAATTTGACAAACATAATGAAATAAAAATAAAAGCACATGAAAACCAAAATGAGAAATAAGAACAAAAGAACCGAGGGAAGATTCTACAGCTGTGATCTTGTGGAACTTGGTTCAGAAGTCTATCCTTGGCGCTGATGTAATCCTTCTTCAAGACAGCTGGGGTTCCTTAGGAAGGCTTCTTTCAAAACTCTCCTCTTTTGTGTATGTGTGTCTCCTCTAGAAAGCTCCCTCAAAAGCTCTCTTTTCATTTTCTGCTAGCTATTATTTATATTGGGTGTCCTAGGGTTAATCTTTAGAGTTCCAAAGGCATTAGAAAGTCTGATTGGTATGCCAAAATAGGAGTTGGAGTCGTATTAAAGAGAGATTGCTGAAATGTAGTACACGGCCTGGGGGCGTGTAAGTTACCGGAGCATGTTGGCTTTCTCTCGGATAGGGGCAGTAAGTTACACAGGCCTTGGAAGTTTACACAGGTCTACTTATACGGCTCATGTACTTGTGAATATACTGCTTGCTTCTTCAAGCTTTGGCAACAGAAAGTTACACGAGTCTCTGAGGCTTACAAAGACCATATTACATAGCCCATATACTTTGGCTTTTCTACACTTCTTCAAGTTTCACCAGGCAGGAAGTTACACAGGTCTGAGTTTGAGTTTACACAACCCATGCAAGGTGCATCAGTAGCTTGCCTTGCTCCTTAAGTTCTTTCAAGCTCCTTTTCTTGCTTCTATGCCTTAAATTTCCTTCAGAATACCTGAAAACATATAGAAAACATAGATTTTGGTATGCATTAATGAATTTACGAAAACTAATGAAATAACCAAATATGTCACACTTTACCCCTCTGTAAGGCATAACATGATCCCATAGAATACCTAATGAACTACCAAACTTCACCTACCGATAACTCATTAAGTACTCTACAAGGGATTTTAAAATAATTTTCTTACTTTTGACAAGTGGTGAGCACTTTCTAATAGGTATGTAAAACATTTGATTAAAAGTAAATCTAATTAATATTTTTTGTCCATTTTATTTTTTCGCAAATTTTATAAAAATTTTGATAGAGTTCTGTCTGTATTTTGAGAAACCAGTTCTTCAAATATCTGTAAAAAGCACTTCTAAAAATTTTTCTCAACAACTACTTCAATTTCACAATCAAACTCAATCCATTTCAATAACTCCAGAATCATTTCATTAGAGACAAAACAATTTATATACATCCTTACAAATTTTACATCAAAAGAAATGCAAACTAAACTTTATTACAAACTTCATACAAATTTTGTACAAGCTGCTCAAGACCCATTTTACATGTCCATACATTTATGTGCAATATATACATCAAAATAAATATTTACAGTTAGGGTATAAATTAGACCCGATAACTTCAAGCTGATAGCTACTCACACCTCAGCAGTTCAGTATGCTGCTCCTCTAGTCTCTGTATCTGCGACAACAATAGAAGATATCGCTGAGTACTAGGACTCAATGGTGCACAACATACTAAAAGAATCTTTATGCAAAACTAAAATCACATTTATTCAAAAATTTGACTGAACATGAGAATTAAGTACAAATCATGCATTATGAGATTTTAATCCCAAACAATTTCATTTTGAAGGATCAAATCACATTTCACAAAACCCACAGTTAGTTCATGCCATTCGAAACAAATAGAATCTCAATAGCCAGAGGCAAAAGAGAAATCACGTCATAAGGCTAGCTAGCTCAAATATATGGATATCCATTCACATCCTCTTCTACTGGCACACCTCAACACTTCTCCAGAGAAGAAATCAAAATTCGAAACTAATTACCCCCACTAGTCGTGCTAGTGAGGTGTTCAAATATATGGCCATGATACTGTGGTTTCAAAACTTATCTTAACAATTTGCTAAACATTGTCATTTTAAATATACACAATAACTTTCAACAATTTCGATTAAAGCATCATAAATAATGTCTCAATTCACTTTTTCAAATCATTCAAAACAATATGCAGCAAATAATTTACAAAAATTACACGTTGTGCACAAACCTCAAGCGAGTCGCCTCTTGGCCTCGATTCGGTTCCTCGGGTTCTGTCCCGGTATTCTTTTCCACTGAAACACACAATTTCATAGTGTTTCAGTACCATAACTTAGCATAAATCCAAAAATAAATTTAACTTCACTTTTACCTAGCTCTAACGTGTTAAATTCAACGTTCTTGAAATTTTGTGTTTCGAGTTACTATTCACTATACTATTCAAGTCAAATTGTTGACTTTCTAAGGCTTAATAGGTATGGGAATTCCAACTTTACCCACATACCACATTTTGGTCACTAAATTTGTTGGTTTTGGTTGTTTTCTAAAAATTTAGGTCTTTTAGGCAAAATTGCCAATTTTCAGTTTTGGAGCCCTAAGTTGCATTATTCCATTGGTCACTTTACTGTTGGAATTTGGCAAAACTTTCTTCATAGAAAATGTTTCCTATTGTCTTAAGTTTATTCTCCTTTTTGAATCACCCCAATTGGAGTTTTGTAGCTCAAGTTATAGCTAAAATACAGTTACTGTTCATGCTGCAGAACTAAAATAATCTTTATGCAAAACTAAAATCACATTTATTCAAAAATTTGACTGAACATGAGAATTAAGTACAAATCATGCATTATGAGATTTTAATCCCAAACAATTTCATTTTGAAGGATCAAATCACATTTCACAAAACCCACAGTTAGTTCATGCCATTCGAAACAAATAGAATCTCAATAGCCAGAGGCAAAAGAGAAATCATGTCATAAGGCTAGCTAGCTCAAATATATGGATATCCATTCACATCCTCTTCTACTGGCACACCTCAACACTTCTCCAGAGAAGGAATCAAAATTCGAAACTAATTACCCCCACTAGTCGCGCTAGTGAGGTGTTCAAATATATGGCCATGATACTGTGGTTTCAAAACTTATCTTAACAATTTGCTAAACATTGTCATTTTAAATATACACAATAACTTTCAACAATTTCGATTAAAGCATCATAAATAATGCCTCAATTCACTTTTTCAAATTATTCAAAACAATATGCAGCAAATAATTTACAAAAATTACACGTTGTGCACAAACCTCAAGCGAGTCGCCTCTTGGCCTCGATTTGGTTCCTCGAGTTCTGTCCCGATATTCTTTTCCACTGAAACACACAATTTCACAGTGTTTCAGTACCATAACTTAGCATAAATCCAAAAATAAATTCAACTTCACTTTTACCTAGCTCTAACGTGTTAAATTCAACGTTCTTGAAATTTTGTGTTTCGAGTTACTATTCACTATACTATTCAAGTCAAATTGTTGACTTTCTAAGGCTTAATAGGTATGGGAATTCCAACTTTACCCACATACCACATTTTGGTCACTAAATTTGTTGGTTTTGGTTGTTTTCTAAAAATTTAGGTCTTTTAGGCAAAATTGCCAATTTTCAGTTTTGGAGCCCTAAGTTGCATTATTCCATTAGTCACTTTACTGTTGGAATTTGGCAAAACTTTCTTCATAGAAAATGTTTCCTATTGTCTTAAGTTTATTCTCCTTTTTGAATCACCCCAATTGGAGTTTTGTAGCTCAAGTTATAGCTAAAATACAGTTACTGTTCATGCTGCAGAATTTGGTTGTGCAGATTTATTGATCCAACTTCGTTCAGCAATTTGATCAAGTTAAGTCCATAATTTGGTCTAATTTTCTTTATATGAAATGTTCTACTATGTCTTAGGTTTCCATCGGTTTAAGAATCACCTAAATCGGACTTTTTTAGAGAGAGTTATAGCTATTGAAACTTTACTGTTCATATGGCAAATCTGCAGTTATGCAGGTTAAGTGACTCAACTTTGCTCAGTAATTTGATTGGGTTAATGGAATAATTTTGGTTTGTGCTCTCCATGAAAGTTTTAGGTATATATCTCATCTAACCACTGGTAAAATTTCAGGTCGTTTTGACCTGCCTATCTCAAGTTATGACCAAATGAACAAACACTGTTCATTTGGTCAATTTATACAGGGCAGCCTGCAATTTTCCAACTTTGGTCAATTTATTCACCAGGTTTTAGTCACTTTTTGGGCATGCTTCCTAAATGAAAATTGTGTCATTTAGTGCCTATTTTCATTCCCAATTGGTCCCATACCAATTGGACTTGTAAAATTCCATTTTTGATCCCTCAAAGTTGACTTTTGGTCATGGTGCATACCCAATCCGAATTTGGCTTTGATTCAAACACGTCTAACACACTTAATTAGGTCACAAATGACCATTTCTCACCTTAAACTATGTCAAAGACATCATTTAGCACTTCATCACATTTTTGGTCTTTAAACCCTAATGTTCAAAACCCTAATTCATGTCATTTATTGCATTTAGCTAATTAAACACTTATAAACATGCTCCCTTAACTCAATTAAGCTTCCTAACATGTTTAGCTCAAAAAAATTTATACTTTGTCCAACCAAACTCTAGCTATCCAAAATTCTATATAATCCCTCAACAATTTTCTTTCCATTTTAAGTTTATTTACAAGCTCAATAAGTTAGAAATGTAAGAATCAAACTCAAATTATCAAATTTGATTACTAACCTTTTATGTAGAATGTCTTTTTCTTCAAAACTTCTTCCTTTCTTTTTCTTTTTGTTGTCAAGCTCCTTTCCAAGTGACTAGAATAAGTTTTTGTGAAGCAAGTATGGGAGAAGTTGAGGTTTAGTGAGGGTTTCAAAGCTTGAAGATAAGCTTTAATGGAGTTTGCAATGGTGAGGAGAGAGAGAGTGTGTGAGGGCAGCAAGCTTGGTGGAAGAAGACTTTGATTTTTATTTTTCTTTTGTTTTGTTTTGTTTTTATCCTTATAGAAGACCCAAAAATCCCGATTAAATAAATATATTAAGTATTGTTTTTATGGCATCATGCATGATGTCATCACCTTTTAACTTTTCTATTTTCTTTTTTTTTTTTCTATTTATTTTTTTCTATTAGTTCTTTAATTTAATTCTCGATTCTGAAATTTTCTTTTCTCCGATTTTATTTGACAGTTAGGTCAGGAGTCAGCTCTCGGGGTCAATTGACCAAATTGCCCCTCGCCGGTTCTTCCTGGTTTGCAATTAATTTCATAATTATTTAACTGGCTTAACAATTCTTTTTCATGATTTTCTCTTTTCCACTGTGTTTATAAGGGTCCTCAGGACTGCAGCGTCACATTTTACGATTCGAAATTTGAGTTTAAAATGACTTCGCTGTCGGTCCCGAGAAGGTCAACTATCACTGTGACTCTCGGCTAGTTTAACTTCTTATGTTTCGTTTTTCTTGTTTATACTTAACTAATTGGACATTACTAATTATTTGTGTTTATGGCTTCTCTAGTTTTCTTAAGTGTGGTTTTAATCTTCTTAATTGTCTGGACTGACTCCGGTCACCGGAACAGTGAAATATACCAGGCTATGCAAATGGGGGTGTTATAATTCTCCCCCCCCCCTAAATAAATTTCGTCTCAAAATTTTACCTAGTATCAATCTCTGAACAGCTGTGGGTGCTGTCTCCTCATGTCCTCCTCTCGTTCCCAAGTAGCCTCCTGGCCCGAATGATGGTTCCACAGCACTTTTACCAACGGTATCTATTTGTTCCATAGCTGTTTCACCTCCTAAGCCAGAATCTGTATGGGTTCTTCTTCATATGTGAGGTCTGGATTCACTTCAATTTCTTCCACTGGTAGTACATGAGATGGGTCTAATCGATACCTCCTCAGCATAGACAAATGGAAGACATTATGTATCTTCTCCAACTCTGGAGGTAGTGTCAAACGATATGCCAAATGACCCACTCTTTCCAGAACCTCATATGGCCCAATGAAATGAGGACTCAATTTCCCCTTTCTGCCGAATCTCATAATTCTCTTCCAAGGAGAAACTTTGAGGAAAACTTTCTCACCCACTGCATACTCAATATCCCTTCTCTTCAGATCAATGTAGGATTTCTGACGGTCTGATGCAGTCTTAAGTTGATCTCTGATCACTCTGATCTTCTCCTCAGTCTGCTGAACAATTTCGGGTCCAATCATCTTTTTTTCACCCACGTCATCCCAACACAACGGGGTTCTACATTTTCTACCATACAAAGCTTCATATGGAGGCATCCTAATGCTTGATTGGTAGCTGTTGTTATAAGCAAACTCAATCAAAGGCAAGTGTGTATCCCAACAGCCCTCAAATTCAATCACACAAGCTCGTAGCATGTCCTCCAAGAACTGAATTACCCTCTCAGACTGGCTATCTGTCTGTGGGTGGAATGCAGTACTGAAGTTCAATCTAGTTCCTAGGGCTCTCTAAAGACTACCCCAAAATCTAGAAGTGAACCTAGGATCTCTGTCTGATACGATGGATACTGGCACTCCATGCAATCTCACAATCTCATCAATGTACAATTTGGCCAATCTTTCTAAACTGTAGTCCATCCAAACTGGCAGAAAATGAGCAGACTTGGTTAGTTTGTCAACAATGACCCATACTGCATCATGACTCTTCTGTGTCCTCGGAAGTCCCATCACAAAATCCATTGTTATTCTCTCCCATTTCCACTCTAGTACTGGTAATGGATGTAACAACCTAGCGGGTACTTGATGCTCTGCCTTTACTTGCTGACAAGTTAGGCATTTGGAAACAAACTCTGCCACATCTCTTTTCATACCCATCCACCAGTAATGCTCCTTTAGCCCCCTATACATTTTTGTGCTACCAGGGTGCATGGCAAAAGGAGACTCATGTGCTTCCTTCAAAATGATCTGCCTTAAATCAACATCATTAGGAACACACATTCTTCCCTGGTGTAGCAATGGACCATCATCTCTGATTGAGAATTCTGGTTTCTTGCCCTGCCAGACTTCTTCCAACAGCTTCTGATACCTTTCATCATTCTGAGCAGCCATTCTGATCTGATCAATCAACACTGGCTGTACATGCCATGCAATTGCTGTCTGCCCATCATCATTAATCTCTAAACTAGCATGCAATGATCTTAACTCATGTACCAAAGACAAAGGAGTAACCCATAGACTTGCCATGGTCTTGTGACTTAAGGCATCAGCCACAACATTAGCTTTCCCTGGCTGATAGTTTATTAAACAATCATAGTCTTTTATCAACTCTAACCATCTCCTCTGTCTTAAATTCAGCTCTTTCTGGGTGCCCAAATACTTCAAACTCTTATGATCTATGTAGATGTAACACTTTTCCCCATACAAATAGTGCCTCTAGATCTTAAGAGCAAACACAATAGCTGCAAGCTCTAAATCATGTGTCGGATAGTTCCTCTCATGCGGTTTTAGCTGGCGTGATGCATAGCCAATGACATTTCGATCTTGCATCAATACACAGCCTAACCCATTGTGAAAAGCATCACTGTAAACTGTGTATTCTTTACCCGGAGTAGGTAAAGTAAGGACTGGAGCTTCAGTCAAACATTTCTTCAATTCATCAAAACTCTGTTGGCATTTATCCATTCACTGAAATTTTACATCTTTTCTAAGCAGCTTGGTCAATGGAGATGCCAACATGGAGAATCCCTTCACAAACCGACGGTAGTATCCAGCTAAACTCAGAAAACTGCGAATTTCTGTGACATTTCTGGGTGGCCTCCAATTAAGGATAGCTTCAATCTTATTTAGATCTACCTTAATGCCCTCTTCTGATACTACATGCCCCAAGAAAGATATTTCTTTCAGCCAAAATTCACATTTCGACAATTTGGCATATAGTTGTTTCTCCCTCAAAGTTTGCAGTACAATGCGCAGATGTCTATCATGCTCTTCTCCATTCCTCGAATAGACCAATATATCATCTATGAATACCACAACAAACTAGTCGAGGTATGGTCTGAAGATAGTGTTCATCAGATCCATAAAAGCAGCCGGAGCATTAGTTAACCCGAATGGCATAACCAAAAACTCATAATGGCCATAGCGGGTTCTAAAGGCAGTTTTAGCAATACTCTGCTATTGTACTTTTAGCTGATAATAATCTGATCTTAGGTCAATTTTGGAGAACACAGCTGCACCCCTCAACTGATCAAACAAGTCATCAATACGGGGCAATGGGTATCTATTCTTTATTGTCACCTTATTCAACTGCCGATAATCAATACACAAGTGGAGAGTGCCATCCTTCTACTTAACAAACAAAGACTGCACTCCCAAGGTGACACACTCTGGCGGATATTTCCCTTGTCAAGCAATTCTTGCAACTGCACTTTCAACTCTTTCAATTCTGCAGGTGCCATTATATATGGCGTTATGGAGATTGGGTCCACACCAGGCATAACATCAATCTCAAACTGCACCCCTCTTTCTAGAGGTAATCCTGGCAATTCATCAGGAAACACATTCGGAAAGTCACATACAGTAGGGATGTCCCTTAGTGCTGGGCTCCCCACTTGGGTGTCTATCATATGTGCCAAATATGCTTCACACCTCTTTCTGATCATCCTTCTGGCTAGTGCAGCCGAAATGATGTTTGATGGCAGTAAATGCCTCTCCCCGTGTATTACCACATCACTGTACAAAGGGAGACCAAAAGTGATTGTCTTCAGTCTACAGTCAATCATGGCATGATGCCTGGCTAACCAATCCATGCCCAAGATGATATCATACTCTCTGAAGGGCATTTCAATCAAGTCTGATAGGAAAACATGTCCTTGGATCACCAAAGGACAGTCTCTATCGATTCTATTGACCCGGACCTCTTGTCCTAATGGACTAGTTACTAGCACTTCAAAACCCATTTGCACACATGGAACAACAAGTGAACTGACTATGCTAGCACTAACATATGAATGGGTTGAACCTGAATCAAATAACACAAATACATCTTGCTCAGAGATAGAGAATGTACCAGCTACAACATTAGAAGTCTCAGCCTCTTCTCGCTGTCTCATTGAATAAACCCTGACTGAAGCACTCCCTTGTAACACCCCTATTTGTATAGCCAAGTATATTTCACTATTCCGGTGACCGATGTTGGTCTGGACAATTAAGGAGATTAGAACCACACTTAAGACAACTAGAGAAGCCATAAACACAAATAATTAGTAATGTTCAATTAGTTGAGTATAAATAAGAAAAACAGAACAGAAGAAGTTAAACGAGCTGAGAGTCACAACGATGGGTGACCTTCTCGGAAACAACTGCGAAGTCATTTTAAACTCAAATTTCGAACCGTAAAAAGTGACGCTGCGGTCCTTAGGACCCTTATAGACACAGTGGAAAAGAGAAAATCATGAAAAAGAACTGTTAAGCCAGTTAAATAATTAGGTCAGGGAGCCGGAAGAAATATGGAATTATTTGCAAACTGGGTTGAACCGGCGAAGGGCAATTTCGTCAATTGACCCCGAGAGCTGACTCCTGACCTAACTGTCAAATAAAATCGGAGAAAAGAAAACTTCAGGATCGAGAATTAAATTAAAGAACTAATAGAAAAAAAAAGAAGAGAAAATAAAAAAGTTAAAAAAGTGTAGGAAGATGACATCATGCATGATATCATGCACGATGCCATAAGTCATATAATTAATAAATTAATTAAATGAATTTTTGGTGTCTTCCATAAGACAAAATAAATAAAAGAAAGGTAAAAAAAAAAATTTCATTGTCTTCTTCTTCCCTTCCAAGACCTTTTCTCTCTCCCTTAGCTCTCTCTCTCAAACTCCATTAGAGCTCTTAAGTCAAGCTTCATAAACCTTCAATCCCACCATAAAAACCTTACTCTCCAACATTAAATCTTGTAGTTAGACCTAGATAAGGAGCTTGACAACAAAAAGAAAAAGAAAGGAAGGAGTTTTGAAGAGGGAGAAATTCAAAAATAAAAAGGTTAGTAAGCAAACTTGATTTTAGTTTGATTTCTACATTTTTAACTTACTGAACTTGTAAATAAATTTTAAATAAAAGAAAAATTTGTTGAGGGACCATGAGTGAAATTCGGCCAGCATGTGTATAGGGGTATATTTGCATGGTTTGACAGATTTAATACATATGTGAGCTTGTTTGAGATGAAGAAACATGTATGTATGCATGGAATCAATCAAATGCAACAATTTAGTGTGGTTAGGGTTTGGATACTTAGGGTTTAGAGACAAAAAATGTGAAGAAGTGATAAATGATGTCTTTGACATAGTTTAAGGAAAGAAATGGTCATTTGTGACCTAATTAAGTGTGTTAGAAGTGTTTGAATCAAAGTCAAATTCGGATTGGGTATGCACCATGACCAAAAGTCAACTTTGAGGGACCAAAATGGAATTTTACAAGTCCAATGGATATGGGACCAATTGGGGATGAAAATAGGCACTAAATGACACAATTTTCATTTAGGAAGCCTACCCAAAAAGTGACTAAAACCTAGTGAACAAAGTGGCTGAAGTTGGAAAATCGCAGGCTGCCTCTGCACAAACTGACCAAATGAACAGTGTTTGTTCATTTGGTCATAACTCGAGCTAGGTAGGTCAAAATGATCTGAAATTTTACCAGTAATTAGATAAGATATATATCTAAAACTTTTATGAATAACACCAACCCAAATTATGCCATTAACCCAATCAAAATACTGAGCAAAGTTGGTGACCTGAATCTGCAGAACTGCAGATTGGCATATGAACAGTAAAGTTTTAATGGCTATAACTCTCTCTAGAAAACTCAGATTTAGGCGATTCTTGAACCGATGGAAACCTAAGACATAGTAGAACATTTCATATGAAGAAAATTAGACCAAATTATGGACCTAACTTGATCAAATTGCTGAACGAAGTTGGAATCAATAATCTGCCAGAATAAAATTCTGCAGCATGAACAGTAAACATAATTTGCTTATAACTTGAGCTAAAAAACTCCAATTGGGGTGATTCAAAAAGGAGAATAAACTTAAGACAATAAGGAACATTTTCTATGAAGAAAGTTTTGCCAAATTCCAACAGTAAACTGACCAATGAAATAGTACAATTAGAGACACCAAAATTGAAAATTTGGCAATTTTGCCTAAAAGGCCTAAGTTTTGAGAAAATGACCAAAACCAACAAGTTTAGTGACCAAAATGTGGTATGTAGGTGAAGTTGGAATTCCCATACCTATTAAGCCTTAGAAATTCAATAATTTGACTTGAATAGTGCAGTGAATAGCAACCCGAAACACAAAATTTCAAGAACGTCGAATTTAGCACGTTAGAGCTAGGTAAAAGTGAAGTTAAATTTATTATTGGATTTATGCTAAGTTATGGTACTAAAACACTGTGAAATTGTGTGTTTCAGTGGAAAAGAATACCGGGACAGAACCCGAGGAGTCGAGTCAAGGCCAACAGGTGACTCGTTTGAGGTTTGTGCACAATGTATACTTTTTATAATCATCTTTTGCATACTGTTTTGAATAATGTGAAATATTGAATTATGGCATTCTTATGATGTTTTGATTTAAATTGTTGAAAGTTATTATGTATATTGAAATGACAATGTTTAGCAAATTGTTAAGATAAGTTTTGAAACCACAGTGTCATGACCATATATTTGAATACCTCACTAGCACGACTAGTGGAGGTAATTAGTTTCGAATTTTGATTCCTTCTCTGGAGAAGTGTTGAGGTGTGCCAGTAAAAGAGGATGTGAATGGATATCCATATATTTGAGCTAGCTAGCCTTGTGATGTGATTTCTCTTTAGCCTCTGGCTATTGAGATTCTATTTGTTTCGAATGGCATGATCTAACTGTGGGTTTTATGAAACGTGTTTTGATACTTCGAAATGAACTTGGTTTGCATTAAAATTTCATAATTCATGTTTTATGTTTAATGCTCATATTTAGTCAAATTTTTGAATAAATGTGATTTATATTCTGCATAAAAATTATTTTAGTATGTTGTGCACCACTGAGTCCTAGTACTCAGCGATAGCTTCTATTGCTGTCGCAGATACGGAGACTAGAAGAGCAGCAGACTGAGCTGCTAAGGATTGAGGATCTTCCTGTTTTGAAGCTATCGGGTATAATTTATACCCTAATTGTAAATATTTCTTTTGATGCATGTATTGCATATAAATGTATGGACATGTAAATGGGTCTTGAGCACTTGTACAAAAATTTGTATGAAGTTTGTAATAAAGTTTAGTTTGTGTTTCTTTTGATATAAATTTGTAAGGATGTGTATAAATTATTTTGTCTTTAATGAAATATGAGTGGAACCATTTTATTTAATTTAAATGAAATGTATTGCTAGTATGCTGAGGATTATTGAATTTTGAACTTGAGAAATTTATTGAAATGATTGTGAAATTGATTGAGTTTGATTGTGAAATTGAAGTAGTGGTTGAGAAAAATTTTTAGAAGTGCTTTTTACAGGTATTTGAAGAACTGTTTTCTCAAAATACAGAGAGAACTCTGTCAAAATTTTTATAAAATTTGCGTAAAAATAAAATGGGCCAAAAATATTAACTAGTTTTAAATTTTAACTAAATGTTTTAAGTACTTATTAGAAAATGCTCACCACTTATCAAAAATAAGAAAATTATTTTAAAATCCCTTGTAGGGTACTTAATGAGTTATCGGTAGGTGAAGTTCGGTAGTTCATTAGGTATTCTACGTGATCATGTTATGCCTTACAGAGGGGTAAGGTGTGACATGTTTTAGTGGTATCAGAGCAAAATTTGAAGTATGTTTTAAATTGTGAATTTGTGTCTTTTCTTTGTTAAGTATAACTGCTCAATGTCCATAATTGTTACATACAGTGCATTACATCATGAATATGAACTAACGGAGGGAAATCTCCATGTGTTACTTGTTCAGGAGATACCCTAACTTCAGCCTGAAATGGAAAAAGGGGATCGCTCAGTTGAGCAGTCTGTTGAAGCTGAGGCACAAGGGGAAGCCCTAGCTTTACCGAATGTCGATGGAGTCGATAGCACCCATAAATGCCGCAGATTCCACTGCCTGGTTTACAGATGGCGGCAATGTTTCAATAAATGGCTAGGGGTATGCTGCTCAAGCTCCACCCCAACCACATGGCACAACCACCGCCTCGGCGAACGGTATGTTAAGTTATTATATTATGGGGCTGCAGAATTTAAGGGTACAGTGGACCCTTTGGAGGAAGAGCAATGGCTTGAAAGAATGGGCCAGTATTTAAGAAGTGCCGCCAAGATGAACAAGTTTGAATACTCGTGTCGCCATACTGCAAGGGATGCATATGATTGGTGGAAGACCATCCCCACGGCTTGGTTGAACCACGGTGCTAACACAGGATGACTTCATCGGAGAATTGAGACAAATACATCCCGGATGCATATGTTGATCGAAGCGCAAGAATTTTGAGTTTGAAACAAGGAAATCGATCAGTGGCAGAGTATGAGAGGGAGTTCTCCCGCCTGAGTCACTATGCGGGGAGTCTCCTTACTACCAGCAAGGCAAGGTGCAAGAGATTTGAGACGGGTTTGAAGCCCAGCATAAGGATGCAAGTTGTGGGATTTCGACACAGTAACTTCTCAGAGCTTATGTCTCAAGCACTTGAACTGGAGAGAATTGAATCAGAAGCAACCCCAGTGAAAGAAAAATCAGAAAAAGCTGAGAAATCAGAAAAAGACAAGGGGGAAAAATCAGTTGAACAGAGTTCTGGTGCTACCTCTGGAAAAAGAAAGAAGTTTAGTGGACCCAGCAGGGGTTGAGGTGGAAGATTTGGTAGGGGCTGATTCTCCGCAGAGACCCCTAGGTGCAGTCGACGATCGGCGAGGTTCACATTGCCGCGCTGTGATACTTGTGACAAGATTCATGGGGGAGAGTGTTATTGGGCCACTGGAGCCTGCTTTAACTGTGGAGGCAAGGGTCATTTAGCAAGAGACTGCACTAGTGCTCCGTCTCCAAGATATGGTCCAACTCCTACTACTGCCGAGGGATCTATTCAGAGTCCTGCTCCCAGAGGCTCACAGTCTATTGGCAGAGGAAGAGGCAGAGGTAGAGGCACTACTTGACGATCGAGCCGCGATTGGTCAGTCAGGACAAGGAAGTGCTTCAACCAGAATCTACACAATGAGATAGCGAGAAGAGGCTGAGACTTCTGATGTGGTAGCTGGTATATTCTCTATCTCTGATCAAGAAGTATTTGTATTGTTTGATCCGGGTTCAACCCATTCATATGTTAGTGCTAGCATAGTCAGTTCACTTGCTGTTCCATGTGTGCAAATGGGTTTTGAAGTGCTAGTAACTAATCCGTTAGGACAAGAGGTCCGGGTCAACAGAATCTATAGAGACTATCCTTTGGTGATCCAAGGACATGTTTTCCTATCAGACTTGATTGAAATGCCCTTCAGAGAGTATAATATCATCTTGGGCATGGATTAGTTAGCCAGGCATCACGCCATGATTGACTGTAGACTGAAGACAGTCACTTTTGGTCTCCCTCTGTACGGTGATGTGGTAATACACGGGGAGAGGCATTTACTGCCATCAAATATCATTTCAGCTGCACTGGCTAGAAAAATGATTAGGAAAGGGTGTGAGACGTACTTGGCACATGTGATAGACACCCAAGTGGGTAGTCCAGCATTGAGGGACATCCCTACTGTATGTGACTTTCTGGATGTATTTCCTGATGAATTGCCAGGATTACCTCCAGAAAGAGAGGTGCAGTTTGAGATTAATGTTATGCCTAGTGTGGACCCAATCTCTATAACCCCATATAGAATGGCACCTGCAGAATTGAAAGAGTTGAAAGTGCAGTTGCAAGAATTGCTTGACAAGGGCTTTATCCGCCCTAGTGTGTCACCTTGGGGAGCGCCAGTGTTGTTTGTAAAGAAGAAAGATGACACTCTCCATTTGTGTATTGATTATCGGCAGTTGAATAAGTGACAATAAAGAACAGATATCCATTGCCCCGCATTGATGACTTGTTTGATCAGTTGAGGGCTGCAGCTGTGTTCTCCAAAATTGACATGAGATCAGGTTATTATTAGCTGAAAGTACAAGAGCAGAGTATTCCTAAAACTGCCTTCAGAACCCGCTATGGCCATTATGAGTTTTTGGTTATGCCATTCGGGTTAACTAATGCTCCGGCTGCTTTTATGGATCTGATGAATATTATCTTCAGACCATACCTCGACCAGTTTGTTGTGGTATTCATAGATGATATATTGGTCTATTCGAGGAATGCAGAAGAGCATGATAGACATCTGCGGATTGTACTACAGACTTTGAGGGAGAAACAGCTATATGCCAAATTGTCAAAGTGTGAATTTTGGCTGAAAGAAATATCTTTCTTGGGGCATATAGTATCAGAAGAGGGCATTAAAGTAGATCCAAGTAAGATTGAAGCTGTCCTTAATTGGAGGCCACCCAGAAATGTCACAGAAATTCATAGTTTTCTGGGTTTAGCTGGATACTACCATAGATTTGTAAAGGGATTCTCCATGTTGGCATCTCCATTGATCAAGCTGCTTAGAAAAGATGTAAAATTTCATTGGACGGACAAATGCCAGCAGAGTTTTGATGAATTGAAGAGATGTTTGACTGAAGCTCCAGTCCTTACTTTACCTACTCCAGGTAAAGAATATACAGTATATAGTGATGCTTCTCATAATGGGTTAAGCTGTGTATTGATGCAAGATCGAAATGTCATTGCCTATGCATCACGCCAGCTAAAACCGCATGAGAGGAATTATCCAACACATGATTTGGAGCTTGCAGCTATTGTGTTTGCTCTTAAGATCTGGAGACACTATTTGTATGGGGAAAAGTGTTACATCTATACAGATCATAAGAGTTTGAAGTATTTGGGAACCTAGAAAGAGTTGAATTTGAGACAGAGGAGATGGTTAGAGTTGATAAAAGACTATGATTGTCTGATAGACTATCAGCCAGGGAAAGCAAATGTTGTGGCTGACGCCTTAAGTTGTAAGACTATGGCAAGTCTACGGGTTACTCCTTTGTCTTTGGTACTTGAGTTGAGATCATTACATGCCAGCTTAGAGATTAATGATGATGGCAGACAGTAGTTGCATGGCATGTACAGCCAGTGTTGATTGATCAGATTAGAATGATTGCTCAGAATGATCAGAAGTATCAGAAGCTGTTGGAAGAAGTCTGGCAGGGTAAGAAACTAGAATTCTCAATCAGAAATGATGGTCTACTGCTACACCAGGGCAGAATGTGTTTTCCTAATGATGTTGATTTAAGGCAGATCATTTTGAAGGAAGCACATGAGTCTCCTTTTACCATGCACCTTGGTGGCACAAAAATGTATAGAGGGCTAAAGGAGCATTACTGGTGGATGGGTATGAAAAGAGATGTGGCAGAGTTTGTATCCAAATGCCTAACTTGTCAGCAAGTAAAAGCAGAGCATCAAGTACCCACTGGGTTGTTACATCCACTACCAGTACCATAATGGAAATGGGAGAGAATAACAATGGATTTTGTGATGGGACTTCCGAGGACACAGAAGAGTCATGATGCGGTTTGGGTCATTGTTGACAGGCTGACCAAGTCTACTCATTTTCTGCCACTTCGGATGGACTACAGCTTAGAAAGATTGGCCAAGTTGTACATTGATGAGATTGTAAGACTGCATGGAGTGCCATTATCCATCGTGTCAGACAGAGATCCTAGGTTCACTTCTAGATTCTAGGGTAGTCTTCAGAGAGCCCTAGGAACTAGATTGAACTTCAGTACGACATTCCACCTACAGACAGATGGCCAGTCTGAGAGGGTAATTCAGATCTTGGAGGACATGCTACGGGCTTGTGTGATTGAATTTGAAGGCAGTTGGGATACACACTTGCCTTTGATTGAGTTTGCTTACAACAACAGCTACCAATCAAGCATTGGGATGCCTCTATATGAAGCTTTGTATGGCAGAAAATGTAGAATCCCATTGTGTTGGGATGACGTGGGTGAAAGAAAGATGATTGGACCCGAAATTGTTCAACAAACTGAAGAGAAAATCAGGGTGATTCGAGATCGACTTAAGATCGCATCGGCCGTCGAAGTCCTACATTGATCTGAAAAGAAGGGATATTGAGTATGCAGTGGGTGAGAAAGTTTTCCTCAAGGTTTCTCCTTGGAAGAGAATTATGAGATTCGACAGAAAGGGAAAACTGAGTCCTCGTTTAATTGGGCCATATGAGGTTCTGGAAAGAGTGGGTCCTTTGGCATATCAGTTGGCACTACCTCCAGAGTTGGAGAAGATACATAATGTTTTCCATGTGTCTATGTTGAGGAGGTACCGATCAGACCCATCTCATGTATTACTAGTAGAGAAAATTGAAGTGAATCCAGACCTCACATATGAAGAAGAACCCATAGAGATTCTGGCTTATGAGGTGAAGCAGCTACGGAACAAGCAGATACCATTGGTGAAAGTGCTGTGGAACCATCATTCGAGCAAGGAGGCTACTTGGGAATGAGAGGAGGACATGAGGAGACAACACCCACAGCTGTTCAGAGATTGATACCAGGTAAAATTTTAAGGGGGGGAGAATTGTAACACCCCTATTTGTATAGCCAGGTATATTTTACTGTTCCGGTGACCGGTGTCGGTCCGGACAATTAAGGAGATTAGAACCACACTTAAGACAACTAGAGAAGCCATAAACACAAATAATTAGTAATGTTCAATTAGTTGAGTATAAATAAGAAAAACAGAACATAAGAAGTTAAACGAGCTGAGACTCAAAACGATGGGTGACCTTCTCGGGAACAACTGCGAAGTCGTTTAAACTCAAATTTCGAACCGTAAAAAGTGATGCTGCGGTCCTTAGGACCCTTATAGACACAGTGGAAAAGAGAAAATCATGAAAAAGAACTGTTAAGCCAGTCAAATAATTAGGTTAGGGAGCCGGAAGAAATATGGAATTATTTGCAAACCGGGTTGAACCGGCAAAGGGCAATTTGGTCAATTGACCCCGAGAGCTGACTCCTGACCTAACTGTCAAATAAAATCGGAGAAAAGAAAACTTCGGGATCGAGAATTAAATTAAAGAACTAATAGAAAAAAAAAGAAGAGAAAATAAAAAAGTTAAAAAAGTGTAGGAAGATGACATCATGCATGATGCCATAAGTCATATAATTAATATATTAATTAAATGAATTTTTGGGGTCTTCCATAAGACAAAATAAATAAAAGAAAGGAAAAAAAAATTTCATTGTCTTCTTCTTCCCTTCCAAGATGTTTTCTCTCGCCCTTAGCTCTCTCTCTCACACTCCATTAGAGCTCTTAAGTCAAGCTTCATAAACCTTCAATCCCACCATAAAAACCTTACTCTCCAACATTAAATCTTGTAGTTAGACCTAGATAAGGAGCTTGACAACAAAAAGAAAAAGAAAGGAAGGAGTTTTGAAGAGGGAGAAATTCAAAAAAAAAAAAGGTTAGTAAGCAAACTTGATGATTTTAGTTTGATTTCTACATTTTTAACTTATTAAACTTGTAAATAAATTTTAAATAAAAGAAAATTTTGTTGAGGGACCATGAGTGAAATTCGGCCAGCATGTGTATAGGGGTATATTTGCATGGTTTGATAGATTTAAATACATATGTGAGCTTGTTTGAGATGAAGAAACATGTATGTATGCATGGAATCAATCAAATGCAACAATTTAGTGTGGTTAGGGTTTGGATACTTAGGGTTTAGAGACCAAAAATGTGACGAAGTGCTAAATGATGTCTTTGACATAGTTTAAGGAAAGAAATGGTTATTTGTGACCTAATTAAGTGTGTTAGAAGTGTTTGAATCAAAGTTAAATTCGGATTGGGTATGCACCATGACCAAAAGTCAACTTTGAGGGACCAAAATGGAATTTTACAAGTCCAATGGATATGGGACCAATTGGGGATGAAAATAGGCACTAAATGACACAATTTTCATTTAGGAAGCCTGCCCAAAAAGTGACTAAAACCTAGTGAACAAAGTGGCCGAAGTTGGAAAATCGCAGGCTGCCTCTGCACAAACTGACCAAATGAATAGTATTTGTTCATTTGGTCATAACTCGAGCTAGGCAGGTCAAAATGACTTGAAAATTTACCAGTAATTAGATAAGATATAGATCTAAAACTTTTATGGAGAACACCAACCCAAATTATGCCATTAACCCAATCAAAATACTGAGCAAAGTTGGTGACCTGAATCTGCAGAACTGCAGATTGCCATATGAACAGTAAAGTTTCAATGGCTATAACTCTCTCTAGAAATTCTTGAATCGATGAAAACCTAAGACATAGTAGAACATTTCATATGAAGAAAATTAGACCAAATTATGGACCTAAATTGATCAAATTGCTGAACGAAGTTGGAATCAATAATCTGCCAGAATAAAATTCTGCAGCATGAACAGTAAATATAATTTACTTATAACTTGAGCTACAAAACTCTAATTGGGGTGATTCAAAAAGGAGAATAAACTTAAGACAATAAGGAACATTTTCTATGAAGAAAGTTTTGCCAAATTCAAACAGTAAACTGACCAACGAAATAGTACAATTAGGGACACCAAAATTAAAAATTTGGCAATTTTGCCCAAAAGGCCTAAGTTTTGAGAAAATGACCAAAACCAACAAGTTTAGTGACCAAAATGTGGTATGTGGGTGAAGTTGGAATTCCCATACCTATTAAGCCTTAGAAAGTCAATAATTTGACTTGAATAGTGCAGTGAATAGTAACCCGAAACACAAAATTTCAAGAACGTCGAATTTAGCACGTTAGAGCTAGGTAAAAGTGAAGTTAAATTTATTATTGGATTTATGCTAAGTTATGGTACTAAAACACTATGAAATTATGTGTTTCAGTGGAAAAGAATACCGGGACAGAACCCGAGGAGTCGAGTCAAGGCCAACAGGTGACTCGTTTGAGATTTGTGCACAACGTATACTTTTTATAATCATCTTTTGCATACTGTTTTGAATAATGTGAAATATTGAATTATGGCATTCTTATGATGTTTTGATTTAAATTGTTGAAAGTTATTATGTATATTGAAATGACAATGTTTAGCAAATTGTTAAGATAAGTTTTGAAACCACAGTGTCATGACCATATATTTGAACACCTCACTAGCACGACTAGTGGAGGTAATTAGTTTCGAATTTTGATTCCTTCTCTGGAGAAGTGTTGAGGTGTGCCAGTAGAAGAGGATGTGAATGGATATCCATATATTTGAGCTAGCTAGCCTTGTGATGTGATTTCTCTTTAGCCTCTGGCTATTGAGATTCTATTTGTTTCGAATGGCATGATCTAACTGTGGGTTTTATGAAACGTGTTTTGATACTTCGAAATGAACTTGGTTTGCATTAAAATTTCATAATTCATGTTTTGTGTTTAATGCTCATGTTTAGTCAAATTTTTGAATAAATGTGATTTATATTCTGCATAAAGATTATTTTAGTATGTTGTGCACCACTGAGTCCTAGTACTCAGCGATAGCTTCTATTGCTGTCGCAGATACGGAGACTGGGAGAGCAGCAGATTGAGCTGCTAAGGATTGAGGATCTTCCTGTTTTGAAGCTATCGGGTATAATTTATACCCTAATTGTAAATATTTCTTTTGATGCATGTATTGCATATAAATGTATGGACATGTAAATGGGTCTTGAGCAGCTTATACAAAAATTTGTATGAAGTTTGTAATAAAGTTTAGTTTGTGTTTCTTTTGATATAAATTTGTAAGGATGTGTATAAATTATTTTGTCTTTAATGAAATATGAGTGAAACTATTTTATTTAATTTAAATGAAATGTATTGCTAGTATGCTGAGGATTATTGAATTTTGAACTTGAGAAATTTATTGAAATGATTGTGAAATTGATTGAGTTTGATTGTGAAATTGAAGTAGTGGTTGAGAAAAATTTTTGGAAGTGCTTTTTACATGTATTTGAAGAACTGTTTTTTCAAAATACAGAGGGAACTTTGTCAAAATTTTTATAAAATTTGCGTGAAAATAAAATGGGCCAAAAATATTAATTAGTTTTAAATTTTAACTAAATGTTTTAATTACTTATTAGAAAATGCTCACCACTTATCAAAAATAAGAAAATTATTTTAAAATCCCTTGTAGGGTACTTAATGAGTTATCGGTAGGTGAAGTTCGGTAGTTTATTAGGTATTCTACGGGATCATGTTATGCCTTATAGAGGGGTAAGGTGTGACATCCCTTGTGTCGACTGACCAATTGTGCCTTGACTTCCTGAAGCAGTGCCTCTACCTTTGCCTCTTCCTCTGCCATCTGGCTGTGAACCTTTAGGAGCAGGACTCTGAATAGATCCCTCGGCAGTAGTAGGAGCTGGACCATATCTCGGAGACGGAGCACTAGTACAGTCTCTTGCTAAATGACCCTTGCCTCTGCAGTTAAAGCAGGCTCCAGTGGCCCAATAACATTGCCCCCTATGAATCTTGCCACAAGTCTCACAGGGGCAGGCAAAATGTGAACCCCTGCTCGATTGCTGACTAGACCTAGGGGTCTCTGTCCAGAGAATCGGCCCCTACCAAATCTTCCACCTCGACCCCAGCTGGGTCCACTAAATTTCTTCTTCTTCCCAGAAGTTCCACCAGAACTATGTTCTACTGGCTTTTCCCCCTTTTCTTTTTCTGATTTTTCGGCTCTCTCTGATTTTTCTTTCACTGGGGTTGCTTCTGATTCAATTCTCTCCAGCTCAAGTGCTTTAGACATAAGCTCTAAGAAGTTGCTGTGTCGGAATCCCACAACTTGCATCCTTATACTGGGCTTTAAACCCGTCTCAAATCTCTTCCACCTTGCCTTGCTGATAGGAAGGAGACTCCCTGCATAGTGACTTAAGTGGGAGAACTCCCTCTCATTCTCTGCCACCGATCTATTCCCTTCATTCAAACTTAAAAATTCTTGCAGTTTCTGATCAACATATGCATCTAGGATGTATTTCTGTCTAAATTCTCTGATGAAGTCATCCCAAGTTAGCACTGGTGGTTCAGCCAAGCTGTGGGGGATGGTCTTCCACCAATCATACGCATCCCCTTGCAGTAGAGATACAGAATACTCAAACTTCAGTTCGTCATGGCAGTGCAGCTTCTTAAATACTCTATCCATTCTTTCGAGCCATTGCTCTGCCTCTAAAGGGTCCACTGTACCCTTAAATTCTGCAGCCCCATACTTCAGTAATTTATCATACTGTCTGGCTGGAGGCAGTGGTTGTGTCACAGGTGTCTGGGGTGGAGCTTGAGCAGGCATACCCCCAGCCATTTGTTGAAACATCGCAGCCATCTGCTGTGCAAACTGTGCAGGAAACTGCGGCATTTGCGGGGCTGGTGCTACTGATCCACTGACATTCGGTAAAGCTGGGGCTTCCCCTTGTGCCTCAGCTTCAACAGATTGCTCGACTGAGCGATCTCCTTCTTTCATTTCAATTTGAAGTTAGGGTATCTCCTGAATAAGTAACACAAGGAGATTTCCCTTCGTTAGTTCATATTCATGATGTAATGCACTATATGTAACAAATATGGACATTGAGCAGTTGTATTTAACAAAGAAAAGACATAAATTCTCAAGTTAAAACATACTTCAAAAATTTGCTCTGATACCACTAAAACATGTCACACCTTACCCCTCTGTAAGGCATAACATGATCCCGTAGAATACCTAATAAACTACCAAACTTCACTTACCGATAACTCATTAAGTACCCTACAAGAGATTTTAAAACAATTTTCTTACTTTTGACAAGTGGTGAGCACTTTCTAATAGGTATGTAAAACATTTGATTAAAAGTAAATCTAGTTAATATTTTTGGTCCATTTTATTTTTCCGCAAATTTTATAAAAATTTTGACAGAGTTCTATCTGTATTTTGAGAAACCAGTTCTTCAAATATCTGTAAAAAGCACTTCTAAAAATTTTTCTCAACAATTACTTCAATTTCACAGTCAAACTCAATCCATTTCAACAACTCCACAATCATTTCATTAGAGACAAAACAATTTATATACATCCTTACAAAATTTACATCAAAAGAAATATAAACTAAACTTTATTACAAACTTCATACAAATTTTGTACAAGCTGCTCAAGACCCATTTTACATGTCCATACATTTATGTGCAATACATACATCAAAATAAATATTTACAATTAGGGTATAAATTATGTGACACCCCTTACCCGTGTACAGTATACCCGAGTAAGTAATGCCACACGGTGTACCGGCACACTCTAATATTCCTCAATTAATTTATATCATGCTTTTGCATATAATTTATGAAATACAATTTATTTAAGCCATTTATCAAAAGTATTATTCATTTAAGGTTCCGAAAATTTTAAAGAAAATCCGGCGGAGTACCGGCTAAAAATGGAGAAAACGTTCTTGAACTGTGAAAACACTTCCAAATAATTTTCAAACAAACCCAACTTCAATTCATCAACAGAGTCTCAATATCAAAAACTCAACAATATTTCTCAATTTCAGTTCTCAATAGCCTTTTCATTTCTCAAACATCCATTTCTCAGGGTTCTCATATATATAAATAACAATTAAAAGCTCAAATTACTTCCATACATAACCATAAATCTTTATTATTTACATGAACCTCAAAATACATTACATAATCCCAAATACATATGACAAAATAAAAATTTAATTACAAAATGACAAAATGACACCTAGTGCCCTACCAATGCACTGCAGGTAACGAGGTGACGAGGACACAGTGCAGAACTGCAGAACAGACTCACCCAGTCTGTGGTCTACTGGGCTCACGATCAGGATCTCCAGTACCTACGCGTGGCAAAAGCAACGCGCTAAGCAATAATGCTTAGTGGTGCAATAATATAATAAAAGAAAATAGCAAGAAAATAAATGTGTATAAAATGTGTATGCTTTCTTTGTTTGGTATTGGTATATTCATTATTTCATTAACTTTGTTCACTTTTATTCATTTGGTTGCCCCAAGTAACCTACACTAGACGACTGGACTGGATAACGGGTAATCTGGCACTGGGTACCTAGTACCTCGGGCCGTCACACCATCGGTCACATATGCATCTCCCGGTGTGCAACAGAATAGCTAACAAGCTGTAAATAATATCAGGCACAAGGCCAAGTCTCAATACAAAGTCAGAATGGCTAAAAGCCATGAAATCACAGAATGGCATATTGCCATGTGCGATCGCTAATCGAACCCTATTGGCATGCCAAACTATCCAAACTAATCTTGTTAGGTATACTAGGGCATTTGAAACTTTTAAATTCTTCAATTTGTAAATTTCATGTTTTGGTGTTACTATTCACCTCATTGGTCAACAAAAATGTTGACTTTTGGATAGAAAATATGTTCATTGACTTTGGCACTCCCAACATACCACATTTGGTGTTTAAAACTTGTTGGCATTAAGTGTTAATACCATTTCAAAGTGTAACCCAACACAAATAGAATTTTCAGTTTTGGTGAGTCAACTTCACTATTCCATTGGACACTGTTACTGTGAGAATTTGAAGAAATGTAAAACATGAAAGTTGTTCCTTATTTTGTCTAGTTGAATTTCCTTTTTTGAATCACTCCATTTGGAGCTTTGTAGCTCCAGATATGGTCCAAAAACCACAGCTGGCCGGATTACCATTCTGCAGAAAATACCATATCTACTGATATAGAATGTGAACTTCCACTACCATTTGGGTTAGGTTCTGGCCATAATTTGGGGTAGGTTCCTTCATGAAAGTTGTTTGTCTATGTCTTATTGCTGTAAAAATTTCAGGTCAATTGACCATATCTACAGTGAATTATGGCCAAATGAACAGCCATCGCTCATTTGGTCAATTCTGAGAACGATTCAGTGGTATCCGGATTGGGGCTAAGTTTTGGTCCTCTTGCTTTGGTCTTTTGGGCATGGTTTCTTCAGCAAAAATGTGCCATTATAAGCCTAGTTTCATGTCCAATTGGCCAAACACCAATTAGACTAACACAGCCCAAGTTATGACAGTGCAAATGGACTGAATTTTTAGTCCCTATGCTGCTGTCCTAGGGCAGCCTGCAACCTCATTTTGGAATCCTATTTTTCAGTCCATTTGGTGGTCAAATTACCTAAAATGGTCACTAATTGACCATTAAAATGTTCTCTAACAATTTCCTAAGCCAAGTCACATTTTCACCTTTCCAAACCCTAATGTCCAACTAAATTTACTCATAACCTTAATTAACATACTTAGTTTAATGTCCATGTATATTAATACCTTAACCATCATTTCTAGCCACTCTAATTTTATTAAAACAATCAACCTCATACTTCCATAGGGCTGCCGAAAATTTAAGGTACCATAACACATGTAATTTACTTCAATTCCTTAAAATTTCTTAGCTCAAAATGATGTTCTAACTAGGATTAAAAGAAGGAGAATGAAATTGTAGCACTAACCTTGAGTGGCAGAATTTTCCAAGTTAAATCTTCACTTTCCTTCACTTTCTAGGCAGCCAAACACTTTCCCAAGAGATGTGGTTAGGTTTTAATGAAAGGGTTTAGAGTTTAGTGGAGTAAAATCAATGAGAATTGAAGAAAGAGATGAAAAAAATTTTTTCATGGGAGAGGGAGACTTGATTTTGGCCATGGAGAAGTGAAATGAAGAAGATGGCTGTTTTTATTTTGTTTTTATCTCATTTTAGTTCATTTTTATCTCTTTTATTAATTTGTCAAATTTTGATTGGTGGAGCTTTTTAAATTGCATCACCATATGTCATAAATGGGCATTTTTATGGATTTTTCTTTTCTTTTCATCACTACTCAATTTCAATTTAATTTCTAGTAATGTTTATTCATATTTTATGTTATATTAATTATTTACTCAACTGGACAAGTCGGCCAAAAATCACCTCGGAAGGCGAAATGACCAAAATGCCCTCCGTTTGGCTTAACGGGTCAAAATTGTCTGTACCGATTGAAAAATTTTTCTAGGTATTTTCTTGGCATTCTAATGCCATGGGAACCTCAATAACCCTTCTCTGGAGTCCCAAAAATTATTTTATAATTTTTCCCCCGGGTCTAAGGCTCCTCGTTGCGAGAACCGCAACTTCCCTCTGGTTACTCATCGCTAGGGCACCGGTTCGTTTAACTTGGTTGTATTTTATTTCTAAAATTTTTACCAAATTTTTCTTATTAATATTTGAGTTAATTATGGTTCCTGACTTAAGTTTAATTATTTTTCCGGACGTTCTAGTTATCCGGACCGACACCGGTCACCGGAACAGGAGAATGTACGGAATGATTACCGGGAGGGTGTTACAAATTATACTCGATAACTTCAAGCTGATAGCTCCTCACACCTCAGCAGCTCAGTCTGCTGCTCCTCTAGTCTCTGTATCTGCAACAGCAATAGAAGCTATCGTTGAGTACTAGGACTCAATGGTGCACAACATACTAAAATAATCTTTATGCAAAACTAAAATCACATTTATTCAAAAATTTGACTGAACACGAGAATTAAGTACTGATGTCCCAAAATATGTCCAAGAGGTGGGTGAATTGGACTTTAAAAACAATTTTCGGTTCTTGCTCAAAACCTTTGAAAATTGCAGCTAGGTTCAACTCAATTTACTAATGTGAAATATGACCAATACAACTCTATTGACAAGTTGATTCAAAGTTAGCCTATATGCAATCAGTATACTGATCTAACAAATTATATCAGCATTCAACAGAGATATCAGTAATTTAGATACGTTTTTAACACAGCAACTAGAGCAGTATACCATATATACTGACTGACAGCAGATCAACTAACAAGCAGATTATATCAGATATCAGCAAATTCAGCAGTAAACAAATTTTCTCAGTTTGCAGCAAGGTTAACAGCAAATAGCCTCAACTTTCATATCAGCAAAAACATATCAATCATAAAGTTAAATTGCATAAATGTAAAGAGCAAGGGTTGAGAAAATGAACACTGAAATTTTTATAGTGGTTCGGCTTCAACTAGCCTACATCCACTCTCTCAAAGATCCCACTTTGAGTCTTCACTTCACTATTATTCTCTTTTAAAGGCAAGAGACAAAAGCCCTTTACAAATCTTCTCACCAAAACTTTTACAAGTAGCTTCACACTTCTACCAAGTGTTATCCCAAACACTTTTCACAATCAAGCTTCAATAGGTGCTTGAATGACCTCTCATAAATGATAATAAGGTGTTTAAAACTCACTCTCACTCAATACAACAGAATCTATAAAGAAGAGTTGAGTAAATAAGCCAATGATGAGCAATAAAACACTTTTGAGCACTTTGAATGAAAGCTTTAATGATTTTGAACAGTAGAGGGACTTTCATTAAGTGCAAAATGGCCAAAGGAAGGTGTATTTATAGCTTTGGAACGTTTTTTACCGTTGCAGAACTCATTTGAACATTACAGATACGAATTTCAAGAAAATAGCCATTATTTTGTCGTTTTCTGCGATGTTGTGCAGAGTTGAGACAGTTAGCATACTTGATAAAATAGCAAACCAGTTAGCATACTAAAATAAGTAGCAAACCAGGAAAACTTTTCTGCATAACTTTCAAAACTATAAAACTTTACACCAAATCATATTCAAATACTTTTAGGCCAATAATGATATTTAAAAGAAAATCTTTTGAGGGATTGAAAATAAGCATCATTGACTTTTACTCCTCAATTCTTTTCACAAGTAATCCTAAAAATAAAATTAACTTCTATACTATATGTACCTTTAAATCTGATTTTCAATGCAGCCTTGGAAGGTAACCTTTTCTTCTTTTATCTCCTTTGATTCGTCCTGTGTTATCCTTAGAATGTCATCCTTTCTTCAGAAGCACGAATCCATCATAAAATCCTTGTGACTTTCCTTTTTATTCTTTTGAGAAACACAACACTTAAAACAATGTTAGTTTGATTCTAGTTGAGTTTTGGTATCATCAAAATCTATGCTCCTTTGAGCTTGTGGGGTCAACAAGTACAAATCATGCATTATGAGATTTTAATCCTAAACAATTTCATTTTGAAGGATCAAATCACATTTCATAAAACCCACAGTTAGTTCATGTCATTCGAAACAAATAGAATCTCAATAGCCAGAGGCTAAAGAGAAATCACATCATAAGGCTAGCTAGCTTAAATATATGGATATCCATTCACATCCTCTTCTACTGGCACACCTCAATACTTCTCCAGAGAAGAAATCAAAATTCGAAACTAATTACCCCCACTAGTCGTGCTAGTGAGGTGTTCAAATTTATGGTCATGATACTGTGGTTTCAAAACTTATCTTAACAATTTGCTAAACATTGTCATTTTAAATATACACAATAACTTTCAATAATTTCGATTAAAGCATCATAAATAATGTCTCAATTCACTTTTTCAAATCATTCAAAACAATATGCAGCAAATAATTTACAAAAATTACACGTTGTGCACAAACCTCAAGCGAGTCTCCTCTTGGCCTCGACTCGGTTCCTCGGTTTCTGTCCCGGTATTCTTTTCCACTGAAACACACAATTTCACAGTGTTTCAGTACCATAACTTAGCATAAATCCAAAAATAAATTCAACTTCACTTTTACCTAGCTCTAATGTGTTAAATTTGACGTTCTTGAAATTTTGTGTTTCGAGTTACTATTCACTATACTATTCAAGTCAAATTCTTGACTTTCTAAGGCTTAATAGGTATGGGAATTCCAAATTTACCCACATACCACATTTTGGTCACTAAATTTATTAGTTTTGGTTGTTTTCTCAAAACTTAGGTCTTTTAGGCAAAATTGCCAATTTTCAGTTTTGGAGTCTTAAGTTGCACTGTTCCATTGGTCACTTTACTGTTGGAATTTGGCAAAACTTTCTTCATAGAAAATGTTTCCTATTGTCTTAAGTTTATTCTCCTTTTTGAATCACCCCAATTGGAGTTTTGTAGCTCAAGTTATAGCCAAAATACAGTTATTGTTCAAGCTGCAGAATTTGGTTCTGTAGATTTATTGATCCAACTTCGTTCAGCAATTTGATCAAGTTAAGTCCATAATTTGGTCTAATTTTCTTCATATGAAATGTTCTACTATGTCTTAGGTTTCCATCGGTTCAAGAATCACCTAAATCGGACTTTTCTAGAGAGAGTTATAGCCATTGAAACTTTACTGTTCATATGGCAAATCTGCAGTTCTGCAGGTTCAGTGACTCAAATTTGCTCAGTAATTTGATTGGGTTAATGGCATAATTTGGTTTGTGTTCTTCATGAAAGTTTTAGGTCTATATCTCATCTAACCACTGGTAAAATTTCAGGTTATTTTGACTTGCCTAGCTCGAGTTATGACCAAATAAACAAATACTGTTCATTTGGTCAGTTTATACAGGGCAGCCTACAATTTTCCAACTTTGGTCAATTTGTTCACCAGGTTTTAGTCACTTTTTGGGCATGCTTCCTGAATGAAAATTGTGTCATTTAGTGCCTATTTTCATTCCCAATTGGTCCCATACCAATTGGACTTGTAAAATTCCATTTTTGGTCCCTCAAAGTTGATTTTTGATCATGGTGCATACCCAATCCGAATTTGGCTTTGATTCAAACACTTCTAACACACTTAATTAGGTCACAAATGACCATTTCTCACCTTAAACGATGTCAAAGACATCATTTAGCACTTCTTCACATTTTTGGTCTCTAAACCCTAATGTTCAAAACGCTAATTCATGTCATTTGTTTCATTTAGCTAATTAAACACTTATAAACATGCTCCCTTAACTCATTTAAGCTTCCTAACATGTTTAGCTCAAACAAATTTATACTTTGTCCAACCAAACCCTAGCTGTCCAAAATTCCATATAATCCCTCAACAATTTTCTTTCCGTTTTAAGTTTATTTACAAGCTTAATAATTTAGAAATGTAAGAATCAAACTCAAATTATCAAATTTGATTACTAACCTTTTATGTAGAATGTCTTTTTCTTCAAAACTTCTTCCTTTCTTTTTCTTTTTGTTGTCAAGCTCCTTTCCAAGTGACTAGAACAAGTTATTGTGAAGCAAGTATGGGAGAAGTTGAGGTTTGGTGAGGGTTTCAAAGCTTGAAGACAAGCTTTAATGGAGTTTGCAATGGTGAGGGAGAGAGAGAGTGTGTGGGGGCGGCAAGCTTGGTGGAAGAAGACTTTAATTTTTATTTTTCTTTTGTTTTGTTTTGTTTTTATCCTTATGGAAGACCCAAAAATCCCAATTAAATAAATATATTAAGTATTGTTTTTATGGCATCATGCATGATGTCATCACCTTTTAACTTTTCCATTTTCTTTTTTTTTTCTATTTATTTTTTCCTATTAGTTCTTTAATTTAATTCTCAATTCTGAAATTTTCTTTTCTCTAATTTTATTTGATAGTTAGGTCAGGAGTCAGCTCTCGGGGTCTATTGACCAAATTGCCCCTCGCCGGTTCTTCCCGGTTTGCAATTAATTTCATATTTCTTCCGGCTCTCTGACCTAATTATTTGACTGGCTTAATAGTTCTTTTTCATGATTTTCTCTTTTCCACTGTGTTTATAAGGGTCCTAAGGACCGCGGCGTCACATTTTACGATTCGAAATTTGAGTTTAAAACGACTTCGTAGTCGTTTCCGAAAAGGTCACCCATCACTGTGACTCTCAGCTCGTTTAACTTCTTATGTTCCGTTTTTCTTGTTTATACTTAATTAATTGGACATTACTAATTATTTGTGTTTATGGCTTCTCTAGTTGTCTTAATGTGGTTCTAATATCCTTAATTGTCCAGACCGACTCTGGTCATCGGAACAGTGAAATATACCAGGCTATGCAAATGAGGGTGTTATAAAATAAGCATGCAATTACCTATCTAAATGCTATGAAATGATGTACAATTATACTTAAAAACATCTGTATAATACAAGTGTATCAAATACCCCCAAACTCAAACTTTTGCTTGTCCTCAAGCAAATTTAAAACTCTTTTCGAAACACTTTTTAGGGGAAATTTAGAGACATAACCAAAATTTCAACTTGCACACAATCGAAATCCTTCCACCATTCATACCATTTTCCCTCTTTCAAGGCATAGAGACTTCAACAGCTGCCTGCTTAGGGCCTTATCTCCTTCATGGAGCTTCAACTAATTATTCCTCTATGCAATGCCATTAATAAATCATAAATAACTTATTTCATCAGGATAGACTTAAGAAATACTTACTCCTCCAAGTTTGCCTCTATTGAATATGATTGTGGTGAGTTTGATTTAATTCCAAATCCATAGGCATGTCTCAATTTCCTATCTCCACTAATATAGCATACACTTTTCAAAAGATTAAAAGGTCTTTAAAAGGGTTGTAATGGGGCTAAAGGGATAATGACTTGGTTGCCAATGAAAGGTTTTTAGGAAATGCAAATATGAGGATAGCATTTATGTATAAACTACCAAGTATACTAAGTTTATTTCTACTGCTTTTGTATGGAGAGGAGGGGCTTTTGGTTTTTATAATGCCAAGCATGCTTCCATGATACTTATCTTAGGACTTCTTTTTCTTCTCCCTTTTCTTTTTTATGTCCCTTTGTCCTCTCCCCCAAACTCATTGCTTTTATTGCGTTGGAAAGGTAAATTTTTAGTTGACTTCAATTACACACTTGCACTCTTTCTTTGAGTTTTACATCCTCTTCTCATGTTTTCTATGCACCTAATATACTTTTTTACTTATACATTTAACTTTCTCAAAAGGGTAGGGTAGGTGTTTAGGCTAGGGGCTAAGTAAATAATGTGGGTAGGCAATAAATTCTAACGGATAAATATAGGCTTCAAGTTAGCTACAAGGGATATAAATTTTAATTAAGGATGGCTAAGGCTTAATGGGGCTATATCAAAGAATGCCTTAATCATTTCTTTATCAAGCATATGCTAGGATTTCGCCTTGATAGGTCTAAGAGACATGTTCGAGAGCAGGTGAGGTATTTTTAGGTTTGCTTGTATTTTAAAAATTTTCTCCTAATTTTACAAGTTCAATGTGACAAATTAATAACTATGAAAGGGTTTAATTAGTTTAACTCCACTTAGATGAATTGGCCTTTCACAAATAACATATTAAAGCCTTTTTACCTATCCAAATACATTCATTCCTTAATCCTAGGGAGTTCAATCATTAGCTTATCAAAATTTTGATTATAACTCTAAGTTAAAAGCTTTTTGAAAAAGTTTAAAATTTTCAGAATTTGCAAAAAATTTTGGATTTCTGATACATAAGTATAATGTGGATATAATTAAGCAATAAAATGCAATGTGAAAATGTATAAATGCATAAGTACACCCCTAAACTCAGAATTGGCATTGTCCTCAATGGTAAGCAAAGTAAACAAAAGATGCAGAAAAGATCATTTTATTTATTAGTGAAGAGAGCAAAACAGAACAAAATAATTAATAGTCATGGACCTAGATACCAAAATTAAGTTCTATGTCATTACAGTATATCAAAAAGGAAGGCCTATCTATGGTCTTATTAACTAAAAAGTCTTGGAAGGCGAGGAAGTGTTGTCTGTGTCGTAGCGCTCTAATATCATGTCCAATTTATTATGGGCCTCTTGGAGACTTTCTTCCACTATGCGTAGCCAGTCCTCAAAAGTGGTTTCCAATGCCCTTATCCGAGCATCAATGGTGGTCTCCATCCTCTGTAGGAAGGCAAGCACGGGGTCAGTAGGGGGAGGTGTGTAGGGAGGGACTCTGGCTAGGGATCCTTACAAAATGGGGTCTGGTTCCACCTGGTCCTACTACTGCAGTGCTGTACTGGAGGATTTGCCTCATTTTCTCCCTCTCGATACTGCTTGGGGAATGACATTCCCCTCAACATCTATCAAAAGGCACTGATCCCCCACTACCTTGCATATCCCCATGGAGATGCAAATGGTCTAGTCAATCCTGGAGGCACCAGCGATGGGGCATAAGTGGACGTGGGCAGGCACGAATTTAAAGTGGAAGGAAATGGCAATAATCAGGCCACCCACTGTGATGTTTCCCATTGCTTGGTGGGATATCCGATGAAAGTGGTTACAGAGGAAGTATTCGGTACTGCAGCGCTGGCCAGTCACTATGCACCACAGGAAGAAGAGTTCATTGGCGTTTACCATGGCCAAACTGTCACCGCATCCCATTATGGTGTGGGTGTGACACCCCTTACTCGTCTATAGTGTAACCGAGTAAGATATGTGACACAGTATGCCAGAGCACCATATCTTATTCCATAACAATTTACCCTTCTTAATTTATTTATTTATTATTCACCAAGTGCAAAATTTTTCCAATTATATCATTTATTTACAAATTTGATTAATCTGAATTTTTAATAAATTTTTATAGAAAATCCGGTAGAGTGCCGACTGTAAATTGGAAAAATAGTTCTTCTGAATTTATTAAAAAAAACACTTCCAATATGGCTTTTAGATCCAGAACTCCAATATACATACATATCAACTCAATCTCTAAATCTCAACACAATTTTCAAAATTTTTTTGTTCACATCACAATTCGAATCAATTTCATGAATAACTCCCCAACATTTTATTTTTCAACAAAATATACTGATAATTACAGTAACATGAAATTTCATATATTTACATTATCATATGATTTCATGAGTTTGTAATTATAATCAAGAACTAGTACAAAATGCAAAGTACAAAATACAACCCAAAATCCTAATATCCTATCAAGTGCACTGCAGATATGAGGTGACTCTGGACTCTGCGTAGATCTGACTAATCACCCTATCTGAGGTCTACTGGACTCCCCAACTATGTCTCCAGTACCTGCGCATGGCAAAAGCGACACGCTAAGCAATTCTGCTTAGTGGTGCCAATATAAAATAAAATAGCTAAAATAAAATAGATGTGCAGAATGTATGCTGACATTTTATGTAGACTAAGTTCCTGGCAATTATTGTAGTATTATTTGATTAAAATTTGGTAAAATTTATTTTGATTGCCCAAGTAACCTATACTAATCGACTGGACTGGATAAACGGGTAAACTGACACTAAGTACCAAGTACCTCGGGTCATCACACTATCGATCACATTGTGTCTCCCGGTGTACAACAGAATAGCTAATAAGTTGTAATAATTTTTAGGCATGAAACCCAAGTATAGTAAACTCAATCAAAATAGCAAAGATTATTATATCACAGAATGGCACGTAAGGCCATAAAACATAGAATAGCATAAAACTATTTGCAGTACTGCTAATAGAACCCTATTGGCATGCCAACCTATCCAAACCAATCATTCTAGGCATACTAGGGCATTTTACGCAGTTAATGATTCAATTATTTCTTTCTGTAATGTAGAGGTCACTATTCACTTGACTATTTCCACTCAAAAGATGACTTTTTAATTTATAATAGATTTGTTGAACCTAAATTCACCAAGATACCACATTTTGGTTTACAAAAGTGTTAGCATTAGTTGCCAATCAATACTTAAAACCAATAGGAAATAAATCAAAAATTTCAGTTTTGGGTGCTAGAGTTCTCTATTCCATTAGGCAATTCTACAATGAGAATTTTGCCAAATATTCTCAATCAAAGTTGTTCCTTGATGTGTCTTCTTTAATTCCCTTTTTGAATCACTCCATTTGGAGTTTTTTAGCTCATGTTATGCTACTTTCTTTAGGACTGGCCGGATTGGCATCTACCCAGAATTTCTGGGCAGAAATGGTTCTGACAGTTTTGATACTCTGATTTTGGTTAGAAATTCAGATGGGTTATGGTCAAAATTTGGTTTGGTGTTCTTCATTAAAGTTGTTCTAAATTGTCTAAGCTTTTCATTGATATAAATTTCAGGTCAATTGAACTTTTCTACACGGAGTTATGACCATTTGAACAAACACTGTTCATTTGGTCATTTTCCAGGGACAGCATGTTGGTCACCCGGATTAGGATAGTTTTTAGGTCAACCTGGTTTGGTTTTCTGGATAGGGTTTCTTCACCAAAGTTGTGCCATTATGTGTCTAGTTTCATGTTCAATTGGCTCTGTACTAATTGAACCTACACAACTCAAGTTATAACTACCCAAATTTGCTAGACTAACACCCAGTCCTGTAGGTCACCAAGGGCAGCATACCTAACTTCAATTCCCATGGAACAAATTACTTCATCTCTTAATCACACATAGCCAAATGGTCACTAATTCACCATTAAAACTTTCTTTCATCAATACATGAACAAAGTCTCAAATTTGTGCCCAAATCCTAACTCTAACATTTCAAATCATGCATTAACTTACATTTCATTATCCTAATCATGAGATTAGTGTTAAGGGTAGCTATGATACCATTTTAATTCAAAGAAATCTTCAAAACCCTACCAAGTACAAGGCTGCTAAAATTTTGGGGGAGGTATACACATGATTTTTATTCAATTTTCTTATAAATTTCCACTCAATTCCACTCCCTCAACATGAATTTAAAGAGAAAGGAAGAGTTTGGTCACTAACCTTGAATGGAGTCAATTCCAAGCTTGTAAAAACTCTTCTTTGTTACTTCTTTTTACTCCCAAAAGCTTCACTAAGATAAAATATTAACGTTTTGTGTTGGAAACTTATGGTTTTGTTGAAAGAAAACTAAAAAAATGAAGCTTTGGTAACCATGAAAATGGAGGAGAGAGAGAGTGGAATAAGGTTCGGCCAAGGAAAGAGATGAGGATGGTTGATGGCTTTCTTTCCAACTTTGACTTCTTCTTTTCCTTTTTGATGTATTATAATGATTTTATTACATTTTAATTGGCCAAAGGTTTTTAATGACCTCATGCTTACTTCATAAATATATTTATCTTTATTATTTTCTTTTCTTTACTACTCACTTTTAAATTTCATTTTTAGCAATGTTTATTCATATTTGATATCATATAATTTATGTACTTAATTGGATAAGTTGGTCAAAAATCATCTCTGAAGACAAAATGACCAAAATGTCCTCCGTTTGGCTTAACGAGCTAAAATTGTGTGTACCAATTGATTAAATTTTTCTTGTGTTTTCTTAGCATTTTATTAAGACCCCAAAAATCATTCCCTAAAATCCCAAAATTTATTTCATGGAGTTTTCGTCGGGTCTAAGGTTACTAAAGGCCTTCGCCGTCACTTTTCGTTAGGGTCACTCATCATTGGGGCTACGGCTCATTTAACCTTGTGCATTTCATTGCTAAAAATTTTTCTTAATTTTTCTTATCATTATTTGGTTTATTTATAACTCCTCACTTTAGTCTAATTATGATTCCAAATATTCTAACTACCCAGGTTGACATTGGTCACCGGAACAGTAGAACGTACAGATTAGCTAAAGTGAGGATGTTACAGCTCTTCCCCTCTAATAAAAATTTTTTCCTTGAAATTTACCCGTTGCAAATAGTTGAGGGAACTGCTGCCTCATCATCTCTTCACTTTCCCAAGTTGCCTCCTCAGTATTATGGTGCCTCCAAAGTACTTTCACCAGTAGAATTTGTTTATTTCTCAGTTCCATCACTTCCCGAGCTAGGATCCGTATATGTTCTTCTGCATATGTCAAATCCTGTTGAATTTCAATCTCTTCCATGGAGATGACATGTGAAGGGTCTGAGCGGTATCTTCTTAGCATAGAAACATGAAATACATTATGGATCTTATCCAGTTCTGGCGGTAAAGCTAGCCGATAGGCCACTGGTCCCACACATTCAATGACTTCATATGGGCCAATGAACCTAGGGCTTAACTTAACCTTTCTTCCAAACCTTAGTACCTTCTTCCACGGTAAGACTTTGAGAAACACTTTGTCACCAACTGCATACTCTATCTCTTTTCTCTTCAAATCAGCATAAGATTTATGTCTATCTGAGGCAACCTTTAAATTAGCTTTGATTAATTTTACTTTCTCCTCAGTCTGTTTCACCAGGTCTAGTCCTACTAGCTTATCTTCGCCCAATTCAGTCTAACATAGTGGGGTTCTACACTTCCTTCCATACAGTGCTTCATACGGGGCCATTTGAATGCTAGCTTGGCAGCTATTGATATATGCGAATTCTGCCAGTGGGAGATATCTATCCTAACTCCCCTCAAACTCAATGACACAACTCCTCAGCATATCCTCAAGGACCTATCACATAATTCACGTTGTTACTATCATTTCAATTTATTATTTGTAAGGATTCAATTAGTTTTTAGGTTTATCAGGATTACTCGTTCTGACTGTCCATCCGTCTGAGGATGAAAAGCTGTGGTAAAGTGGAGTTATGTGCCCAAGGCTTCTTTTTACTTCTTCCAAAATCTTGATGTAAACCTTGGGTCTTGATCAGATATGATGGAAAGTGGGATTCCATACAGTCTAACTATCTCACTGATATACAATTCTGCTAGTTTTTTCAGTGAGTAGTCAGACCTAATTGGCAAAAAATGTGCTGACTTCGTCAATCTATCTACTATCACCCACACTGCATCATGCTTCTTCTGGGTGAAAGGTAGACCACTGACAAAATCCATAGTGACTCGGTCCCATTTCCATTCAGGTATGCTTATAGGCTGTAGCAATCCTGATGGAACTTGATGTTCTGCTTTAACTTGCTGACATGTCAAGCACTTAGTAACATAGTCAGCTATATTCTTCTTCATACCAGGCCACCAATAATGAGGCTTCAAATCATTATACATTTTTGTGCTTCTTGGGTGCATAGCATAAACACTAGTGTGTGCCTCTTTCAGAATACTAGTCTTCAATTCCCCATCATCTGGTACACACACTCTCCCTTTGTAGTACAGACACCCATCTGCTTTCACCTCATAATCAGTTTCCTTCCCCTCTGAGATTTTACCCACAATAGCCATTAATTTTTCATCTACCTTCTGCCTATCTTGTATCTACTATAGTAGGTTTGGCCTCACTTATAACTCAGCCAAAATAGCTCCATCTTGAGCTAGGGACAGATGGGCATTTAGTGATCTTAAAGCTGTGATAGACTTTCTGCTCAAGGCATCAGCAACTATATTTTCCTTCCCATAGTGGTAATCTATCACACAATCATAGTCCTTTAAGAACTCAATCCATCGCCTCTGTCTAAGGTTGAGCTTTTTTTAGGTTGGCAAATATTTTAGACTTTTATGGTCTGTATAGATATAGCACTTTTCACCTTACAAATAATGCCTCCATATCTTCAGTGCGAAGATAATTGTTGCTAGCTCCCGATCATGAGTAGGGTAGTTCTGTTCATGTGGCCTTAACTTCCTAGAAGCATAGGCGACCACTTTCCCCTCTTACATCAATACACACCCTAACCCATTATATGAGGCATCACTGTAGACCATAAAGTCCTTTCCCGTTACTGGCTGTGTTAACACTGGTGCCTCTGTGAACATAGCCTTTAGCCTCTCAAAACTAGCTTGGCACTTGTCATTCCAACTAAATTTCACATTCTTGTGTAATAACTTGGTTATTGGAGCAGCTATGAGAGAGAACTCCTTCGCAAATCTTCTGTAATACCCAGCTAGCCCCAAGAAACTTCTGACCTCAGTTGTATTTCTGGGAGGCTTCCATTCCATCACTGTTTCTATCTTCTTGGGATCCATTCTAATCCCCTTAGCTGATACTATGTGTCTAAGGAAAGAGATCTCACTCATCCAAAAGTCACACTTGGACAGCTTAGCATACAGCTTCTTTTCTCGCTGGGTTTGCAGAACAATTCTCAAATGTTCATCATATTTTTCCCTAGTCTTGGAATACACCAGAATATCATAAATAAAGACCATTATAAATCGATCTAAATATGGATGCAAGATAAGGTTCATAAGGTCCATGAATGCTGCTAGTGCATTTGTTAACCCAAACGGTATCACTAAGAATTCATAATGCCCATATCGAGTTCTGAATGCAGTTTTAGATACATCTGCATCCTTTACCCTTAGCTGATGATACCCTGATCTGAGATCAATTTTTGAAAATACACTGGCTCCCTTCAACTGATCAAACAGATCGTCAATTTTGGGCAACGGATATTTATTCTTCACAGTTACTTTGTTCAACTGCCGATAATCAATGCACAATCTCAAGGTTCCATCCTTCTTCTTTACAAACAGCACCGGAGCTTCCCATGGTAACACACTGGGGCGTATGAACCCCTTATCTAGTCACTCCTGCAACTGAATTTTTAGCTCCTTCAATTCAATGGGTGCCATCCTATAAGGAGCAATAGAAATTGGTGCTGTACCAGGCATTACCTCAATAGCAAATTCAACTTCCCTTTCTGGTGGTAAACCAGGCAATTCTTCAGGAAACATATCTGGGAAGTCTCTTACTATGGGTATATCACATAGGTTTGGCTTAGCCTGCCTAGTATCAACAACGTGTACTAGGTAGGCTTCACAGCTTTTTCTCATCAATCTTCTTGCAACAATGGCTGAGATGACATTAGATAAAAAATTTGTCCTTTCACCCACAACTGAAATCTCATTACCTCAGGAGTTTTTAGAGAAATTCTCTTCAGTTTACAATCAACTATTGCCTGATGACGTGATAACTAGTCTATTCCCAAAATTACGTCAAACTCGTAGAAGGGCAATTCAATTAGGTCTGCTGAGAATTCATACCCCTGAATCCTCAACAGGCAACCTTTATACACCTTATTCACTACCACACTGTGGCATAATGGATTTGTGACCAGAATGTCTTGGTCACTCTCCTCTACTGAAACTCCCCTCTCTATGGGTAGCTTGATGCAGATATATGAATGGGCAGATCCTAGATCCACCAATGCATGCAAAGGTAAAGTGTAGAGGAAGAACGTACCCCTGATAACATCTGGGGCATCTTGCTCCTCCTGGGCTCTCATGGCATAAGCTCTGGCAGGTACTCTGGCCTCTGGCCTCTTGGCTGACTCAGATGTAGGCCTCAGTGATGGACTAGCTGTCTCAGATTTACCAGACTTCCTACCCCTTTGAGGTGCAGGGGCAGGCCTATCTGCTTGTGTTGGGGCAACTGTAGTAGTCCTCTTCGGACAATTTTTGATCTGATATTTGTAGACCCACACCATAAGCAAGCACCAGTCACTCGCCAACACTCCCCCTTATGCCACTTTTGGCAGTATGGACAGGTAGAAAACGCTGGGGCTAGTCCCTTGAATACCGTCCCTGGAGAGCTACCCTCTGATGGTATGGACTAGCCTCTCCTAGGTGTGGACTATGGTCTGGGCCCTTGGGACTGACCTTGACCTTGAGGTTGATCCAAACTCTAAGCAGGAGGACCCTTAAACTTCTCACTGGGAGCAGAGAATGAACTAGACTGACTTGAACCCCTCTTCTGCTGTCTTTCCCTTCTGTTTTGCTCATTTATCCCGACTCTTTCTACTTTCAATGCAGCATCAACTAATTTGGCAAAATCCGTAATCTCCAATGCTATTATCATGACCTTAATATTGTCATTTAGCCCTTCTTCAAATCTTCTGCACCTCTCAGCCTCTGTAGGGACTATTTTCCTTCCATACCGGCTCAGTCTGACAAATTTATGCTCATATTCTATCACTGATAGCTACCTCAATCTTATACTGATAAATTCTCTTCTTCTCTCTTCTAGATACACTTTACTGACATACTTCTTCCTGAACTCTATGAGGAAGAAATCCTAGATGATCTGATCTGGCTGTATCTCACTGGATACTGTGTCCCACTACTGGTATGCATCAACTTGAAGTAGGGACACAGCTCCCTCCAAGTTTTGCTTGAGGGTGCAATGAAGTTGTTTCAACACTCTTACAGTTCTATCTAGTAAATTTTCAGCTATTATGGGGTCATCCTCCTTCTTCCCAAAGAAATCTACAGCCCCATGTTTTCGTAGTTTTTCCAGATGGGACTTCTGTGGTGGTGGCGGAAGTTGTGGCTATGGTTGTGGTAGTGGAATTGCCCCCATCATTTGCCGGTAAATTTCAGTCATTTTCTGAAATAATGCAAATTGAGGTGGGATAGGTGCCTCAGCTGCTGGTGGAGCAGGTTCTGCCTTGCCTCCCGATTCAGCCCTTGGTGGAGCACGACTCTCCACCTCTTTATCAATTGCTCTTTGAGAAGCAGGATCCATATCCTAATAAAATAAAAAAATAAACAGATCTGCATCAGTGTCACCTCAATACTTACAAATGCAATGCAATGGTATGCACTCTATCTAAGCCTAGAAACGCCTAAACCGATGCTCTGATACCACTAAATGTGACACCCCTTACCTGTCTACAGTGTAGCCGAGCAAGATATGCTACACAGTGTGTCGGAACACCATATCTTATTCCATAACAATTTACCCTTCTTAATTTATTATTTATTATTCACCAAGTGCAAAATTTTTCCAATTATATCATTTATTTACAAATTTGATTAATCTGAATTTTTCGTAAATTTTTATAAAAAATCCAGCAGGGTGCCGGTTGTAAATTGGAAAAACAGTTCTTCTGAACCTGTTTAAAAAAACACTTCCAATATGGTTTTCAGACCCAGAACTCCAATATACATATATATCAACTCAATCTCCAAATCTCAACACAATTTTTAAAATTTTTTTGTTCACATCACAATTTGAATCAATTTCATGAATAACTCCCCAACATTTTATTTTTCAACAAAATATACTGATAATTACAGTAACATGAAATTTCATATATTTACATTATCATATGATTTCATGAGTTTGTAATTATAATCAAGAACTAGTACAAAATGCAAAGTACAAAATACAACCCAAAATCCTAATATCCTACCAACTGCACTGCAGATATGAGGTAACTCTGGACTCTATGCAGATCTGACTAATCACCCGGTCTGAGGTCTGCTGGACTCCCCAGCTATGTTTCCAGTACCTGTGCATGGTAAAAGTGATGCGCTAAGCAATTCTGCTTAGTGGTGCCAATATAAAATAAAGTACCTAAAATAAAATGGATGTGTAGAATGTATGCTGACATTTTATGTAGACGAAGTTCTTAGCAATTATTGAAGTATTATTTGATTAAAATTTAGTAAGATTTATTTTGATTGCGCAAGTAACCTATACTAGTCGACTGGACTGGATAAACGGGTAAACTGGCACTGGGTACCAAGTACCTCGAGCCATCACACCATCGGTCACATTATGTCTCCCGGCGTGCAACAGAATAGCTAATAAGCTGTAATAATTTTTAGGCAACAAACCCAAGTATAGTAAACTCAATCAAAATAGCCAAAGACTATTATATCATAGAATGGCACGTAAGGCTATAAAACATAGAATGGCATAAAACTATATGCAGTACTGCTAATAGAACCCTATTGGCATGCCAACTAATCCAAATCAATCATTCTAGGCATACTAAGGCATTTTATGCAATTAATGACCCAATTATTTCTTTTTGTAATGTAGAGGTCACTATTCACTTGATTATTTCCACTCAAAGGTTGACTTTTTAATTTATAATAGATTTGTTGAACCTAAGTTCACCAAGATACCACATTTTGGTTTACAAAAGTGTTGGCATTAGTTGTCAATCAATACTTAAAACCAATAGGAAATAAATCAAAAATTTCAGTTTCAGGTGCTAGAGTTCACTGTTCCATTAGGCAATTCTACAATGAGAATTTTGCCAAATGTTCTTAATTAAAGTTGTTCCTTGATCTGTCTTCTTTAATTCCCTCTTTGAATAACTCCATTTGGAGTTTTCTAGCTCAAATTATGCTACTTTCTTTAGGACTGGCCAGATTGGCATCTACTCAGAATTTCTGAACAGAAATGGTTCTGGCAGTTTTGATACCCTGACTTTGGTTAGCAATTCAGATGAGTTATGGTCAAAATTTGGTTTGGAGTTCTTCATGAAAGTTGTTCTAAATTGTCTAAGCTTTTCATTGATATAAATTTTAGGTCAATTGGACATTTCTACATGGAGTTATGACCATTTGAACAAACATTGTTCATTTGGTCATTTTCCAGGGACAACATGTTGGTCACCCGGATTAGGGTATTTTTTAGGTCAACTTAGTTTGGTTTTCTAGACAGGGTTTCTTCACCAAAGTTGTGCCATTATGTGTCTAGTTTCATGTCCAATTGGCTCTGTAGCAATTGAACCTACACAACTCTAGTTATAGCTACCTAAATCTGCTAGACCCACACCCAATCCTGTAGGTCACCAAGGGCAACATACCTAACTACAATTTCCATGGAACAAATTACTTCATCTCTTAATCACACATAGCCAAATGGTCACTAATTGACCATTAAAACTTTCTTTTACCAATACATGAACAAAGTCTCAAATTTGTGCCCAAACCCTAACTCTACCATTTCAAATCATGCATTAACTTACATTTCATCATCCTAATCATGAGATTAGTGTTAAGGGCAGCTATGATACCATTTTAATTCAAAGAAATCTTAAAAACCCTACCAAGTACAAGGCTGCCAAAATTTTGGGGGAGGTATACATATGATTTTTATTCAATTTTCTGATAAATTTCCACTTAATTCCACTCCCTGAACATGAATTTAAAGGGAAAGGAAGAATGGAGTCAATTCCAAGCTTGTAAAAGCTCTTCTTTGTTACTTATTTTTGCTCCCAAAAGCTTCACTAAAATGAAATATTAAGGTTTTGTGTTGGAAACTTAGGGTTTTGTTGAAAGAAATTAAGGAAATGAAGCTTTGGTAACCATGAAAATGGAGGAGAGAGAGAGTGGAATAAGGTTCGGCCAAGGAAAGAGATGAGGATGGCTGATGGCTTTCTTTCCAACTTTGATTTCTTCTTGTCCTTTTTGATGTATTATAATGATTTTATTGCATTTTGATTGGCCAAAGGTTTTTAATGACCTCATGCTTACTTCATAAATCAAATTATCTTTATTCTTTTCTTTTCTTTACTACTCACTTTTAAATTTCATTTTTAGCAATGTTTATTCATATTTGATATCATATAATTTATGTACTTAATTGGATAAGTTTGTCAAAAATCATCTCTGAAGACGAAATGACCAAAATGCCCTCCGTTTAGCTTAACGAGCTAAAATTGTGTGTACCGATTGATTAAAATTTTCTTGTGTTTTCTTAGCATTTTATTGTCATTGAGACCCCAAAAATCCTTCCTTGAAACCCCAAAATTTATTTCATGGAGTTTTCCCCAGGTCTAGGGTTACTAATGGCCTTCGCCGTCACTTTTCGTTAGGGTCATTCATCACTAGGGCTATGGCTCATTTAACCTTAGTGCATTTCATTACTAAAAATTTTCCTTAATTTTTCTTATCATTATTTGGTTTATTTATAACTCCTCACTCTAGTCTAATTATGATTCCAAATATTCTAACTGCCCGGACTGACATTGGTCACCGGAACAGTAGAACGTACGAATTAGCTAAAGTGAGGATGTTACAGTGGGCAGCGAATCGGTGCATGTAGTGCAGAACGGGGCTTGCCAACCCACTAGACTTTAATCAGCTAGAGTTGTAAATCTTTGAGTTTGGCATAATAGATAGACAGAACTAGACACTGTTGTAGACCAATATGTTCTGCGGGATTTCTTAGTGTCCCAAACTTTCAAAACCAAAGATGGCATTGAACTCGTCTATGTTCAGGACATGGTCGACCCCCAGGTGGCAGAATGTGATCTTCCATCTATCACCTCTGTCAGTGGACCAAAAAATGGCCTGAAAACTCCTTAGGAACTCCAAAGTGGTGTCCCTATATGCAGGGTAGCATATTTTGGGCAAAACGAGTCCATCCAATACTGTCAAGAAGAATATCTACCTCTGCTTTCAATCCTAGTCGTTCCAGCAGAGCAATGTCCATGTATTTGGTGGATGAAATCTTGCGATGATCAAGTCTGGCACATAAATCTCTATGCTCAGTGTTTCAAAAGGGCCAGGCAATGGAGAATTCTAGTGCCAGTGATTATTAGGGTTGTGGAGGTTGTGGTTGTGGCTCTTGTGGTGGTACTTGGCTAGTTTTTGGGCATTGGGGTAGAGGTTGAGAGGGAAGGGATGGAGAATCACGTCCCCCTTGAGATGAGGAGTCGACTCCACCTGCGGCTCTCTTCGTTGGTTTCTTGGAAGAGGAAGGGATGAAGAGATTTTTAAGGTTTGGAGAGGGGAATCAAGATGAGAGGGGAAACTTGTAAGGAAATCTTTGGAAAGAGGGGTATTTGTAGGAGTTGAAGGGGTAGGTAACCATTATAGGGCATTTAAAGGGGTGAAGATGGCATTTGGAATCGCTTTCTCGCCTCTTCAGTGCACAATCTGTGACATTTTACATGGGTCTGTGTATCACTACATGGCCCAACCCGTGTAACCTTCTGTATTGCTCGTTCTTTTTCTCGGCAAGTACATGAGTCGTGCACTATTACACGGGGTGACTCAAGTAACTTTCTATCGAAGAATTCATTTATTTCTTATTTTACACAGGTTTACACAGGGCTGTGTCCTAAGGAACAAGGCCCATGTAAGTTTCTGCCCTTAGTTGTCCCAACCCTACTTTTTAGGTTCTTTGGTTACATGGTCCGTGTGTATTCACACGAGGTGCCCCGTGTAACTTTCTGGAGTCCCTATTTCTGTGAGTTTTCATAGTCCAGAATGTTACACGAGGTGTGTAACATTACACGGCCTGGCCTGTGTAACTTTCTGGGCAAAAATTTTTTTTTAGCTGTCCAAGGGTATTTTCTTGTCCTAACTCTCCAAAAGGTTATGCTAACTTATTTTATGTGAAAGAATTTAATGCAATTAGGAGTTAGCAACAAAATACTCCCCTGTGTTGTGGTTTTCCTCTCTTGCATGGATTAGACTTGGTGATCCCCTCTCCTTTTCTGTGTTCCTCTTTTCCTTTGTGCAATATGAAGAGTGGGGTGCCTACAAAATGAGAAATAATATAAAGAAAAGGAAATTAAAGTATATAAAAGAAATATAAAATCTTGGGTTGCCTCCCAAGTAATACTTGTTTATAGCTATTAGCTCGACTATCTTTCAGCTTTTAACATTGAATTGGAGGATTGCTGAAGGATTATGTGAATCCTTTCTCAATTGTATCTCCTTAGAAATATTGCTTCAATCTTTGCCTGTTAACCTTGAAGGTACCGGATGTTTTGCTCCATATTTCTACTACTCCATGAGGAAAGATTTTAGTGACTTTGAAGGGTCCAGACCATCTTTACCATAGCTTTCCTAGGAAGAGCTTTAGTCTTGAGTTGAATAGCAGGACAAGGTCTCCTTCGTTAATTTCTTTCCTGATTATGTGTCTGTCGTGCCATCTTTTGGTCCTGTCCTTAAAGATTTTGGCTTTTTCGTAGGCATCTTGCCTAATTTCTTCCAGTTCATTGAGCTGTAGTAGTATTTTCTCTTTAGCAGCTCTCAGGTCAAAATTTAGGGTTTGAATTGCCCAATAGGCTTTGTGTTCAAGCTCGACTGGGAGTTGGAATGATTTCCCATAAACCAAGCAAAAGGGGATTGTTCCAATGGGAGTCTTGTTTGCAGTGCGGTAAGCTCAGAATGCATCATCTAATTTTAAAGACCAATCCTTCCTTGAGCGATTGACTATTTTCTCAAGGATTTGCTTCAGTTCCCTATTTGAAACTTCCACTTGACCACTGGTTTAAGGGTGATAAGGTGTTGCCACTTTATGAGTCACCTTATGCTTCTTTAATAATGTTTCAAATTGCTAATTGTAAGAGTGACTTCCTCCATTACTGATGATTGCCCTTGGGGTGCCACATCTTGTGAAGATGTACTTTTTGATGAATTTGGTTACCACTCTGGCATCATTTGTTGGCGTGGCTATTGCTTCTACCCATTTTGATACATATTCAACACCAACCAGAATATACTTGTTTCCAAATGAAGATGGAAATAGACCCATGAAGTCTATTCCCCATACATCAAATAACTCTATTTCAATTATACCGTGCAGTGGCATTTCATTCCTTGTCGAGATATTTCTTTTTCTTTGGCATTGATCACATGTTAGCACAAAGGATCACACATCTTTGAATAGATTTGGCCAGTAGAACCCTGCTTGTAGAATTTTAGCTGTTGTTTTTGTTGTACTAAGGTGTCCTCCATAAGGTGATGAGTGGTAGTATTGCAGGATACTCTTTTCTTCCTCCTTTGGTATGCATCTTCTTATTAAACCATCATTACATCTTTTGTACAATAGGAGTTCCTCCCATGTGTAGTATCTCACATCATGTAGGAATTTCTTCCTTTGCTAGTAGGGCATGTTGGATGGTAAAACCCTATAGATAAGGTAATTAACAAAGTCAACATACCAAGGGGCTTGGGAGATTATAAACAAATTTTCATATGGAAAGGAATCATCAATTGGCAGTTCGTCCAAGCTATCCCCATATTCCTTTCGCTTAAGCTTGGATAGATGGTCAGCTACTACATTCTTGGTCCCCTTTCTATCTTTAACTTCAAGGTCGAATTCTTGTAGAAGTAGAATCCATCTGATCAACCTTGGTTTTGCTTCTTTCTTGTTCAAGAGGTACCTAATGGCAGCGTGATCTATATAGATAACAACTCTGGAGCTAACCAAGTAAGATCTGAACTTCTCAACTGCAAACACAACAGCTAGAAATGCTTTTACTATGGTTGCATAGTTGACTTGTGCGTCATCAAGTATTTTGCTTTCATAGTAGATGGCATGAACTTTCTTGTCTTTCCTCTGTCCAAGCACCGCCCCTACTGCATAATCACTTACATCACACATTATCTCGAATGGCAGCTCCCAATTTGGTAGTTGCATTATTGATGCTGAGATGATGGCTTCTTTTATCTTGTAAAATACAACAAGGCAACTTTCATCAAAGTCAAAGGGGACATTCTGATTTAACAAATTTGTTAATAGCTTAGCTATTTTGGAGAAATCCTTGATAAATCTTCTATAAAAGCCTGTATACCCCAAAAAGCTTTGCATTCCTTGACTGACGAAGGTGGTGGCATTTTTTCAATGACCTCTACCTTTGCCTTGTCCACTTCTATTCCTTTTTCTGAAACTAGGTGCCCAAGGACTATGCACTCTCTTACCATGAAATGACATTTTTCCCTATTAAGAACCATATTTGACTCTTCTCATCTTTGAAGCACTTTAGAAAGGTTAGTCAAGCATTCATCAAAACTGGTTCCATAAACAAAAAAAATCATCCATAAAAACTTTCATTATATTTTCAATATAATAAAAAAAAATGGCCATCATACATCTTTGAAAAGTTGCAGGAGCATTACAAAGACCAAAAGGCATTCTTCTATAAGGGCAAGTGAATGTGGTCTTTTATTGGTCATCAGGGTGAATGGAAACGTAACGCCCTCATATTGGACACTCCTATACCGTCTACTATTCCAACGCCTGATGTCTGCCTAGATAGTCAAGACGTTTGGAGCTATATTTGTGACATTCAAAAAAGCCATGGATAAAAATAAATAACAATTATAAGAAGGAAAAATGAAAGTGAAGAAATCTAAGCATAATGGTTAAATGAGCTTGGGGTCACGGCGATGGGTGACCACTCCAGGAAGTGACTGCGAAGTCAACTGTAACCCTAAATTCGTACGGGACATTATGACAGCGCAATCCTAGAAAAAATTACGAAGCTATGGGAAATGTGAAAATCATAGAAAAAGGTTGAGAAGCAGATCAAATAATTAGGTCAGGGTTCCGGAAGAAATACTGAATTATTTGCAAACCAAATCAGACCAGCGAGGGGCAAATTGGTCAATTCACCCCTAGAGGTGATTTACGACTTAACTGTCCAATAAAATCAAAGAAATGAAAATTTTGAAATATAGATTTAAATTAAAGAAGTGTGGAAAAAGAAAGGAAAAAGAAAAGAAAAGAAAAGAATAATGACATCACTAGGGTGACATCATCTATGATATCAAAATTAAATTAAATTTAATTATCATTTTGACCAAGTCAATTTTTATGATAAATGCAATTAAAAGAAAAAAAAAAATAAAAATGACATTATCTTCTTCTTTAGGCCGCCCATCGTCTCTCTCCTCTCTTTTATTTTTTTTTTTCCAATTCCTCCATTGACACACATATCAAGCTCTCTTAAACCCTAATTTGTGCCATGAAATCCCTACATCTCGTAATTAAAACTTGCATTTGAGCTTTGATAAGAAGATTATTGGAGGAAGAAAGGAAGAAATTTGAGAGCTTAAGAAGATTGGAAAGTTCTAAATAAGGTTAGTAAAGATGTTCTTAATCATCTCTTTAATTTTACCTTTGAACATATATTTTGAATTAGAATTGGTAAGAATTGAAGCTAAATTCAAACAAAACAAATTGGTGGGACTACTTGTGAAATTCGGCCAGCCTATGGAGGGGGTAGGAATTGCATGATTTTGATGAAAGTAAGAGAGTAATTAAGCTTAATTAAGTATGTAGACAATGCCTATGCACTTTAATGTCATTAAGTGAATGAATTACATAAATTAGGGTTCTTGAGTTTTGAAATTGGGGGGAAAATTGGAGGAAATGGTCAATTGATGCAAATGACCTTAATTGAGGTTAGAAATGGTCAATTGGGACCAATTGTGATGTGTTTGAATGAGTGAAAATGAAGTGTAATTCAGATTAGTGAAGGGTCCCAATCTAGCAGTTTGACCTAGGTCCCTTTGAGGAACTAAAACTGAAATTCTACCAATCCAATTGGTGTGAGGTCAATTGGGAATAAAATTAAACACATAAAGACACAATTTTCATTTAGAGACCATGCCCAAAAAATGACATGAAGATAGTGAACAATTAGGTCAAATCTGGGTATTGTGCACTGTCACTGTACAAAAATGACCAAATGATGTTTGTTCATTTGGCCATAACTTGGCCTAGGTAGGTCCAAATGACCTGATTTTTATGGCATTGGAAAGCTATGATATAGCACTACAACTTTCATGAAGAACACAAACCTAAATTCTGTCCATAACCAAGTCATTTGGTGACCCAAAATTGGTTGCCCAAAACTGCTAGAACCAAAAACTTGCCTAGAATTCTGGGTAGATACCAATCCAACTAGCCTAAGGAAAATGGCCATAACTTGGGCTACAAAACTCCAAGTGGAGTGATTCAAAAAGGGAATTAAATATAAGACATTAAGGAACAACTTTGATGAAGGAAAGTTAGCCAAAATTCCACTGTAGATAGACCAATGGAATAGTAGAAATTTGTGACCAAAAACTAAATTTTTGAGATTTTACTTAGGTAGTTTGGAAATTTAATTGGCAATCAATGCCAACCAAATTGACACCCAATATGTGGTATATGAGTGCAATTAGAACTAATAAACCTATTTAGTAGGAAAAAGTCAACATTTTAACTTAAATAGTGCAATGAATAGTAACTCCAAAATACAAAATTCAAAGGATGCCAGTTTAAGCAAATTTAAGGCTACAACTAAGTAGACACGAAAAAAATTAATGGATTTATTATGAGATATGATATTGAAACACTGTAAACTGTGTGTTTCAGTTGAAAAAAAAGACTGAAAAGGGATCTTCAAGTAAAAACCGAGATTTGGAGTAAAATAGTCAACAAAGAGGTTTGTGCACAACTAGTGTTTTTATTGTTTATGTTTCTTCATATGTCTTTTGAGTAAATGATTTTATTTCTTATTGTATTATATTTACCAAAAATTGAATTTATCTCAATAATTATTGAAATGTGTTATGGTATGAATGAGTTTAGTTTTGGAAAATGAAATTAGTTATGATTTTATTTTGTCATGAATTGAATAAAGTTAGCTTTGGAAAAATTTTAATTGAAACATACTTGACATGGAAATGGATAAAATTTGTTTTGAATTGTGATGAGCATAAAAAATTATTAGATATTGGAATTGATATTGAATTGAATTGTGTTGTGATTTATGCTCACAAAAAGGACAAAGAGATTTACGATATTATTTTATATCTTACTATAGATGCTTCACTAGGTTATTACCCATCTCTCTCAATCGTTGAGGAGACAATGGAGTTAGCTTTGTTTTATTTTGAATACCATGGTATGTGCACAGGCTTATATTCTCCTCTTATTAGAGGTTAGATCTAAGTTTTTTGTTGGCCCTTTTGAAAGTTTCATTATTGTGCTGTGTACTGTACATGATGATTCGACCTCCCCAACCATAGGGAGTTAGAATCTCGATTCGACCTCCCCGACCATAGGGACTTAGAATCGCCCCGAAGATGGCTCTTACGGATTAGTCTTGCATAGTTAGTAAGATAAAGAATGGGTTTTGAATAGTAAAAATTGTGAAATGGGATTTGGATTTATGCATAATTGATTTTATTGGAATTAAGATTTGTTTCCATAAATTAATGGAATTACTTTAAATGTTCAGTTATGATTTGATAAATTGAATTTCTTGAGCAGTCATTTTAACAAATGATTTATTTTATTGACAATGAATATTTTGATTATTGGAATTTTGATTGAATTTCAAGATTTTCAAATTCTTTGCTAAAATTTTGGCAAGGTATTGTATATTATGTTTTAAATTATGGTTGTGCACCACTGAGTTCACCACTCAGCGATAGCTTTGTATGCTGTCGCAGGTAAAAGTAAAGATAGAGCAACCGAGTGAGATTTTCGGTAGCTGTGCCTTAAAGACTCATTGGGATTAGCTTCGGGTATATTAAAGGTATACCCTTGTACATTAGATTTTGATGTATGCATGTAATTATATGCATGTAAATTGTTTGAGCAGTTGTACAAGAACTTTTGTAATATTATTTTGGGTATGTAAATAAAAATACAAATTATTGTAATATTCAAATTTATTTCTGAGTTTGTAATCAATGTAAATAATTAAATTTTTGTATTTTGTGAATGAGAAATTATTCTTTTTTTTTTTTAAATGAGATGCTTTGAATTGCGGTTGAATTTGAGTTGAGCTTCGTGTATGAGATTGTGAGATGAAATGGATTTATATTGGAGTTATGGTTGTGTAAAATTATTGGAAGTATGTTTCTTTTCAGGTTTTGAAGAACTGTTTTCTCAAAATACAGCCGGTACTCTGCTGAAATTTTTGTAAAAATTGCGGTAGTTTTAAATATCCAAAAATTTGATTTGTGACTTAATGTCAATTAAAAGTTTTTAATATTTGTGAAAAAAATTTACCCACCAGCTTAAAAATGAATAAAAATAATTTTAAAATCCCTTATAGTATATTTAATGGATTACTGGTAGGCGAAGTATGGTAATTCGTTAGGTGTACTACGGGATCATGTTATGCCTTATGGAGGAGTAAGGTGTGACAGGAAATTTGGAAGAATCTAGAATACCCATCTAGGTAGCAGAAATAGGAATATTTAGCTAGCCACTCTAACATTTGATCTATAAATGGAAGAGGAAATGGTGGCACCATTCAATTTTCTATAATCAATGTACATTCGCCAAACAGTGACTACCTTAGTAGGGATTGAAGGAACGGAAGCATGAAAAACACAAGTTTATACCATTGAATTCAAATATTTTCACTAGGGTCACATGCATCATGCAAGATTTATTTTTATCTATTTGATTTCAATGATAAACAACATATTAAAACTCTTTTAATATGTTTTTGGATCTGTATTTGCCATTTAAGATTTTAAAATTAATCAGATTAATTTTAGAACCCTAGATTAAATCAAGAACGATTACACTAACCTCTTGATGCAATCGCAATGTCTGCGCCTTTGAGATTCGTCTTCAGGACACCAGATGTTGTCCCTCTAGCTTGTCCACACCAAGAACACCTATGGCAGCCCTTGAAGAGCTTCTAAAGCTTTTTCTATTAATTAGAAAATGAAGTTCTGCCTTTTAAGAGATTAAAGATGTAAACAGGACACTAGAAACAATTTCTAGTGTTCTTAATTCAAGAAATTGATGGCTAATCTCTTTGAATTGATAAGAGATGCAGAAGAAGAGATGAAAACCCTCAAAGTGGCGTGACAAAGGAGTGTGGCTGCTGATTTTATTTTATTTTCTCATAACAACACTTAAATAGCTAGGTTAACACATTAAACCCTTGCCACATGTCACCATTTGATTAGCTCTAGGTTTAAGTGACCCAATCACATTGTGCCAAGTGTCAAACCTATATTTAATCTTGATTTTAATCATCTTACATGATTAAAAAACATTTGGCAAGCTTATGTGTTATGCCATGTGTCACCATCTCATGGTGCCACATGTCACACTGCAAAATGACCAAAATGCCCCTGTGTCTTAATTTTGAGTTCTTAACCCAAAATAATTATTTTCTTCACAAGTATAATCTCATTATAACTTAAATTCAATTCACATACTAAAATACTTACTTTGAATAGCTTCCATAATTCATAGGTTAATTACATGAGTTTATTTTGTACAAGATATACAAATAATTTACAATGTGCTAGGAATGAACAATATACATAACATGTATAAAATGAGCCCTATCTACATGCATTCTTGAGAGGTGACAATCTTGAACTCTTCGACACTTCGCAGATCTGGACTCCAAAATCTCGATCGATAGATCTCTGGTTTTACCTTCAGATACTGCGAGGAAGCAATTCCATCGCTCTAACCATTTCTGCTTAGTGGTGCAATAATATAACCAGAAATAATATATACAAGTAAAGAAAGAAATAAATAATAATTCAGATACTCAAGAATCAATTTAATTTGGTATGGTATTTCCAGTATCAACGATCTTATATACTAGTTTGTTCCTCTTTGGAAGTGCTTAGTTTATAACTTTTCAGTAATACTAGCGGGTATATAATTTATTCTATCTGTATTGTATTTCAAGTGCATGCGATTACGCAATTTATATTTTTGTTATGTTTCTTTTGCTAATCTCTTTTGCTTATTCGTTCAATACTTAATTTAATTGTACTGGATTTTCATTATACTTAACTTAACTTAGCTTCCTGAATTGAATAATACTTTAATTGACTGCCCAAGTAACCTATACTAGACGACTGGACTGGATAACGGGTCGTTGGCACTGGACACAGCGGTGCCTCGGGCCGTCATACCATGGGACGCAGAACGTCAACCATGTATGCAGTCAGTATGGCTAAAAAGCCATGATAACACATAATCGGGCATAAAAGCCATGAATACGGGCATAAAAGCCATGAATACGGGCATAAAGCCATGAATACAGGCATAAAGCCTTTCGCAGTACTGCTAACACAATACCCTATTGGCATGCCAAACTATCCAAACCAATCTTGTTAGGTATACTAGGGCATTTGATATTTTAAAATGTTAATATATTGTGCTTTATGACTTCATTTTTTTCATGATAAATTTCAATCATAATTCATACATTCATTTGATCATTTATATGATCACAATTCACATCAATTATCCTTTTATACCATTGTACTCAAAATACTTCTCCTCTTTACAATAATGAGAACTAATGTCTCATTCATACATTAATATGGTTTATTTATCCATTCATTATGTTATTCATATTGATCACAATTCTAAACAATTGTTCACATGTACCATTGTATTCAAAACATTTTTCCTTTCTCATTTATACATTCAAGAATCTACTTATGTAATTACAAATTTTATATTTCAAGTTGAGTTTCTAATATTTTATGAATTCCATTTGTGATGGGCATATATGCCCTAACTATCTATTCACATCAATTAGGTGACTTATTTTTCATGTTTCAAGTAATCCATGAATATTTCATGGATTTCAAATTTATGGCCTAAATTTCTTTTTAACAATTTTGACTAGGATGCAGAGTCCATATTTGTCATACAATTCTAAGCATTTAAGCTTAGAATTGGTTCTAGGTCTTCATCTTAATTTACTAATCATTTTGATTACTATTCACCTTACTAGTCAACCAAAATGTTGACCTTTTTATACTTAATGAATATATTAATTCTTATTACACCAAGATCCCACATTTTGAGTTTTACATTTGCTAGTATTAATTGCCAATTGCAATTTAAAGTCCCCTAGATGCATTTCAAATTTTGAATTTCAAGTTTTGGTGTCACTATTCATTTCATTAGTCAACTAAAATGTTGACTTTTGCATAAACAATAGGTACATTGGTTTTCATACTCCCAACATACCACATTTTGTATTCAAAACTTGTTGGTTTTGGTCACTTTCTCAAAGCTTAGGTCATTTTGGCAAAATTGCCAATTTTTGGTTTTGGTGTCACTATTCACCTTATTGGTCAACAAAAATGTTGACTTTTGGATAGAAAATAGGTGTATTGGTCTTAACACCTCAAACATACCACATTTTGTATTTCAAACTTGTTGGTATTGGTTGCCAATACCATTTTTAAGCTTAATGCTAATTAAGCAAAATTTTCGGTTTTCATGCTTCATCTTTACTGTTCCATTTGTTATTTTTACAGTGGGAATTTGAGGAAATGGTAAACATGAAAGTTGTTCCTTATTTTGTCTAGTTGAATTTCCTTTTTTGAATCACTCCATTTGGAGTTTTGTAGCTCAAGTTATGGCCAAAATAAGTTTACTGTTCACGTGCACTGTTCATGCTGAGATTTTGGGTCTAGCAGATTTTTGGTCCAAATTTGGTCAGTAATTTGATCAAGTTAAGTTCATAATTTGGTCTAATGTTCTTCATATGAAATGTTCTACTATGCCTTAGGTTTTCATCGGTTCAAGAATCACCTAAATCCGAGTTTTTTAGAGAGAGTTATAGCCATCCAAACATTACTGCTCAAATGAAAATCTACAGAGTTGCAGGTTTGAACAGTAACTGTGACTGCCATTTGGGTTAGGTTCTGGTCATAATTTGGGGTAGGTTTCTTCATGAAAGTTGTTTGTCTATGTCTTAACTTGTTGCTGTAAAAATTTCAGGTCAATTGACCAAATCTACAGTGAATTATGGCCAAATGAACAGTTACTATTCATTTGGTCATTTGTGCAGGGGCTGTTGCAGGGTGTCCGGATTGGGGCCAAGTTTTGGTCCACTTGCTTTGGTCTTTTGGGCATGGTTTCTTCAGAAAAAATGTGCCATTATAAGCCTAGTTTCAGGTCCAATTGGCCAAGCATCAATTGGACCTACACAGCCAAAGTTATGGCTCTGCAAGTGGACTGAATTTTCAGTCCCTCTGCTGCACTAACAAGGCAGCCTACACATTCACTTGGCTATACTATTTTTCAGTCCAATTCATGGTCAACATACCTAAAATGGTCACTAATTGACCCTTATAATGTTCTTTCACAATTCCATAAGCTAAATCCAAGTTTCACTTCTCAAAACCCTAATGTCCAATTTAAATTATCCATAAACCTCAATTAGCACACTAATTCAACATCCATGCATATTCATACCTTAAACATCATTTCTATCCATTCTAAATTCATTAAAACAATCAACCTCATCCTTCCTTAGGGCTGCCAAAAATTAAAGATGCCCTAACACATATAACTTACTTCAAACTCTTACAATTTCTTAACTTAAAATGATGCTTTAACAAGGATTAAAGGAGTGAGAGTGAAAGGATAGCACTAACCTCACTTTAACCTCTTGTAAGGCAGATTTCTTCAAGCTAAAACTTCACTTTCCTTCTTCTTCTTGGCTGCCAAAAGCTTCCCCAAGTGATATGGTCAAGGTTTAATGAAAGGGGTTAGGGTTTAGTAGTGGAAACAAGAGAGAAATGAAGCTTAAAGGAGCTTTAATGGTGGAACCTCTTCTCTCTCTCTCTCTCAACGTTTTTTAGGCTGCCCAAGGTTGAAGATGCAGATTGGTTTTTCATATTTTTGGTCTCTTTTATCTCTTTTAATAAGTTTAACAAATTGTGATTGGTGGAGGAAATTTAAATGACATCATATGATGTCATAATTAGCATTTTCTTTCATTTTCTTTTCTTCTCTTCTCTACTCATTTTCAATTTAATTTTTAGCAATATTTATTCATATTTTATGTCATATTAATTATTTACTCAATTGGACAAGTCGGCCAAAAATCACCTCGGAAGGCGAAATGACCAAAATGCCCTCCGTTTGGCTTAACGGGTCAAAATTGTCTGTACCGATTGAAAAATTTTTCTAGGTATTTTCTTGGCATTCTAATGCCATAGGAACCTCAATGACCCTTCTCTGGAGTCCCAAAAATTATTTTATAATTTTTCCCCCGGGTCTAGGGCTCCTCGTTGCGAGAACCGCAACTTCCCTCTGGTTACCCATCGTTTGGGCACCGGCTCATTTAACTTGGTTGTATTTTATTTCTAAAATTTTTACTATATTTTTCTTATTAATATTTGAGTTAATTATGGTCCCTCACTTTGATTTGAATATTTTTCCGGACGTTCTAGCTGTCCGGACCGACACCGGTCACCGGAACAGTAGACTGTGCGGAATTGCTACCGGGAGGATGTTACAACTCTTCCCCTCTTATTTAAATTTCGTCCTCGAAATTTACCCAGTGTAAATAGCCGAGGAGCTAATACCTCTTTATTTCTTCACCTTTCCGTGTTATCCTACTTCACTTTCTCCTTAGTCTCAATCCTATCATTAAACAGTTCTGTACTCATCCTTTTTCATCTTAAATACAGTCTGCTTCTCATCTCCATTCGCTACCTCATTGTCTCTTCACTCTCTTATTCCATACCTTAACCTAAAATAACCAGGAAATACAGATCTGCAATAGTGTCACCTCGACTCATATGAATGCAATGCATGATATGCAATCTATCTAGGTCCAGAAACGCCTAAACCGCGCTCTGATACCACTAAATGTGACACCCCTTACCCGACTACAGTGTAGCCGAGCAAGTTATGCCACTCAGTGTGCCGGAGCACTCTATTTTATCTGATTTCATTACAGTCCTTGATTTATTTATTCAAAAACTTTATTGAAGATTTAGGCTATTTTTACTTTTATCAAAATCTAACTAAATTGGAAATTTCAAAAATTTTAACGATAATCCGACAAAGTGTCGGCTGTAATTTGGACTAACAGTTCTTCTGAACCAGCCAAAGACAATTTCAATATATACTCAATTTCTCAAACTTAATAGTCTCAAAAATTTTCAAACATAATGTATCTCAATACAGTATCCAGATTTCTCAGAAATCTCATTAGATTTTCAATATCTCAATATTCACAAGTATAATCTCATTATAACTTAAATTCAATTCACATACTAAAATACTTACTTTGAATAGCTTCCATAATTCATAGGTTAATTACATGAGTTTATTTTGTACAAGATATACAAATAATTTACAATGTGCTAGGAATGAACAATATACATAACATGTATAAAATGAGCCCTATCTACATGCATTCTTTGAGGAGGTGACAATCTTGAACTCTTCGACACTACGCAGATGGACTCCAAAAATCTCGATCGACAGTCTCTTGGTTTTACCTTGATTACTGCGCGAGGAAGCAATTCCATCGCGCTAAGCATTTCTGCTTAGTGGTGCAATAATATAACCAGAAATAATATATACAAGTAAAGAAAGAAATAAATAATAATTCAGATACTCAAGAATCAATTTAATTTGGTATGGTATTTCCAGTATCAACGATCTTATATACTAGTTTGTTCCTCTTTGGAAGTGCTTAGTTTATAACTTTTCAGTAATACTAGCGGGTATATAATTTATTCTATCTGTATTGTATTTCAAGTGCATGCAGTTACGCAATTTATATTTTTGTTATGTTTCTTTTGCTAATCTCTTTTGCTTATTCGTTCAATACTTAATTTAATTGTACTGGATTTTCATTATACTTAACTTAACTTAGCTTCCTGAATTGAATAATACTTTAATTGACTGCCCAAGTAACCTATACTAGACGACTGGACTGGACAACGGGTCGTTGGCACTGGACACAGCGGTGCCTCGGGCCGTCATACCATGGGACGCAGAACGTTAACCATGTATGCAGTCAGTATGGCTAAAAAGCCATGATAACACATAATCGGGCATAAAAGCCATGAATACGGGCATAAAAGCCATGAATACGAGCATAAAGCCATGAATACAGGCATAAAGCCTTTCGCAGTATTGCTAACACAATACCCTATTGGCATGCCAAACTATCCAAACCAATCTTGTTAGGTATACTAGGGCATTTGATATTTTAAAATGTTAATATATTGTGCTTTATGACTTCATTTTTTTCATGATAAATTTCAATCATAATTCATACATTCATTTGATCATTTATATGATCACAATTCACATCAATTATCCTTTTATACCATTGTACTCAAAATACTTCTCCTCTTTACAATAATGAGAACTAATGTCTCATTCATACATTAATATGGTTTATTTATCCATTCATTATGTTATTCATATTGATCACAATTCTAAACAATTGTTCACATGTACCATTGTATTCAAAACATTTTTCCTTTCTCATTTATACATTCAAGAATCTACTTATGTAATTACAAATTTTATATTTCAAGTTGAGTTTCTAATATTTTATGAATTCCATTTGTGATGGGCATATATGCCCTAACTATCTATTCACATCAATTAGGTGACTTATTTTTCATGTTTCAAGTAATCCATGAATATTTCATGGATTTCAAATTTATGGCCTAAATTTCTTTTTAACAATTTTGACTAGGATGCATAGTCCATATTTGTCATACAATTCTAAGCATTTAAGCTTAGAATTGGTTCTAGGTCTTCATCTTAATTTACTAATCATTTTGATTACTATTCACCTTACTAGTCAACCAAAATGTTGACCTTTTTATACTTAATGAATATATTAATTCTTATTACACCAAGATCCCACATTTTGAGTTTTACATTTGCTAGTATTAATTGCCAATTGCAATTTAAAGTCCCCTAGATGCATTTCAAATTTTGAATTTCAAGTTTTGGTGTCACTATTCATTTCATTAGTCAACTAAAATGTTGACTTTTGCATAAACAATAGGTACATTGGTTTTCATACTCCCAACATACCACATTTTGTATTCAAAACTTGTTGGTTTTGGTCACTTTCTCAAAGCTTAGGTCATTTTGGCAAAATTGCCAATTTTTGGTTTTGGTGTCACTATTCACCTCATTGGTCAACAAAAATGTTGACTTTTGGATAGAAAATAGGTGTATTGGTCTTAACACCTCAAACATACCACATTTTGTATTTCAAACTTGTTGGTATTGGTTGCCAATACCATTTTTAAGCTTAATGCTAATTAAGCAAAATTTTCGGTTTTCATGCTTCATCTTTACTGTTCCATTTGTTATTTTTACAGTGGGAATTTGAGGAAATGGTAAACATGAAAGTTGTTCCTTATTTTGTCTAGTTGAATTTCCTTTTTTGAATCACTCCATTTGGAGTTTTGTAGCTCAAGTTATGGCCAAAATAAGTTTACTGTTCACGTGCCTTCGCTCATGCTGAGATTTTGGGTCTAGATTTTTGGTCCAAATTTGGTCAGTAATTTGATCAAGTTAAGTTCATAATTTGGTCTAATGTTCTTCATATGAAATGTTCTACTATGCCTTAGGTTTTCATCGGTTCAAGAATCACCTAAATCCGAGTTTTTTAGAGAGAGTTATAGCCATCCAAACATTACTGCTCAAATGAAAATCTCAGAGTCGCAGGTTTAAACAGTAACTGTGACTGCCATTTGGGTTAGGTTCTGGTCATAATTTGGGGTAGGTTTCTTCATGAAAGTTGTTTGTCTATGTCTTAACTTGTTGCTGTAAAAATTTCAGGTCAATTGACCAAATCTACAGTGAATTATGGCCAAATGAACAGTTACTATTCATTTGGTCATTTGTGCAGGGGCTGTTGCAGGGTGTCCGGATTGGGGCCAAGTTTTGGTCCACTTGCTTTGGTCTTTTGGGCATGGTTTCTTCAGAAAAAATGTGCCATTATAAGCCTAGTTTCAGGTCCAATTGGCCAAACATCAATTGGACCTACACAGCCAAAGTTATGGCTCTGCAAGTGGACTGAATTTTCAGTCCCTCTGCTGCACTAACAAGGCAGCCTACACATTCACTTGGCTATACTATTTTTCAGTCCAATTCATGGTCAACATACCTAAAATGGTCACTAATTGACCCTTATAATGTTCTTTCACAATTCCATAAGCTAAATCCAAGTTTCACTTCTCAAAACCCTAATGTCCAATTTAAATTATCCATAAACCTCAATTAGCACACTAATTCAACATCCATGCATATTCATACCTTAAACATCATTTCTATCCATTCTAAATTCATTAAAACAATCAACCTCATCCTTCCTTAGGGCTGCCAAAAATTAAAGATGCCCTAACACATATAACTTACTTCAAACTCTTACAATTTCTTAACTTAAAATGATGCTTTAACAAGGATTAAAGGAGTGAGAGTGAAAGGATAGCACTAACCTCACTTTAACCTCTTGTAAGGCAGATTTCTTCAAGCTAAAACTTCACTTTCCTTCTTCTTCTTGGCTGCCAAAAGCTTCCCCAAGTGATATGGTCAAGGTTTAATGAAAGGGGTTAGGGTTTAGTAGTGGAAACAAGAGAGAAATGAAGCTTAAAGGAGCTTTAATGGTGGAACCTCTTCTCTCTCTCTCTCTCAACGTTTTTTAGGCTGCCCAAGGTTGAAGATGCAGATTGGTTTTTCATATTTTTGGTCTCTTTTATCTCTTTTAATAAGTTTAACAAATTGTGATTGGTGGAGGAAATTTAAATGACATCATATGATGTCATAATTAGCATTTTCTTTCATTTTCTTTTCTTCTCTTCTCTACTCATTTTCAATTTAATTTTTAGCAATATTTATTCATATTTTATGTCATATTAATTATTTACTCAATTGGACAAGTCGGCCAAAAATCACCTCGGAAGGCGAAATGACCAAAATGCCCTCCGTTTGGCTTAACGGGTCAAAATTGTCTGTACCGATTGAAAAATTTTTCTAGGTATTTTCTTGGCATTCTAATGCCATAGGAACCTCAATGACCCTTCTCTGGAGTCCCAAAAATTATTTTATAATTTTTCCCCTGGGTCTAGGGCTCCTCGTTGCGAGAACCGCAACTTCCCTCTGGTTACCCATCGTTTGGGCACCGGCTCATTTAACTTGGTTGTATTTTATTTCTAAAATTTTTACTATATTTTTCTTATTAATATTTGAGTTAATTATGGTCCCTCACTTTGATTTGAATATTTTTCCGGACGTTCTAGCTGTCCGGACCGACACCGGTCACCGGAACAGTAGACTGTGCGGAATTGCTACCGGGAGGATGTTACAACTCTTCCCCTCTTATTTAAATTTCGTCCTCGAAATTTACCCAGTGTAAATAGCCGAGGAGCTAATACCTCTTTATTTCTTCACCTTTCCGTGTTATCCTACTTCACTTTCTCCTTAGTCTCAATCCTATCATTAAACAGTTCTGTACTCATCCTTTTTCATCTTAAATACAGTCTGCTTCTCATCTCCATTCGCTACCTCATTGTCTCTTCACTCTCTTATTCCATACCTTAACCTAAAATAACCAGGAAATACAGATCTGCAATAGTGTCACCTCGACTCATATGAATGCAATGCATGATATGCAATCTATCTAGGTCCAGAAACGCCTAAACTGCGCTCTGATACCACTAAATGTGACACCCCTTACCCGACTACAGTGTAGCCGAGCAAGTTATGCCACTCAGTGTGCCGGAGCACTCTATTTTATCTGATTTCATTACAGTCCTTGATTTATTTATTCAAAAACTTTATTGAAGATTTAGGCTATTTTTACTTTTATCAAAATCTAACTAAATTGGAAATTTCAAAAATTTTAACGATAATCCGACAAAGTGTCATTGTAATTTGGACTAACGATTCTTACGAACCAGCCAAAGACAATTTCAATATATACTCAATTTCTCAAACTTAAAAGTCTCAAAAATTTTCAAACATAATGTATCTCAATACGATTATCCAGTTTCTCGAAATCTCATTAGATTTTCAATATCTCAATATTCACAAGTATAATCTCATTATAACTTAAATTCAATTCACATACTAAAATACTTACTTTGAATAGCTTCCATAATTCATAGGTTAATTACATGAGTTTATTTTGTACAAGATATACAAATAATTTACAATGTGCTAGGAATGAACAATATACATAACATGTATAAAATGAGCCCTATCTACATGCATTGCTGAGGAGGTGACAATCTTGAACTCTTCTGACACTTCTGCAGATCTGGACTCCAAAAATCTCCGTCGACAGTCTACTGGTTTTACCTTCAGTACCTGCGCGAGGAAGCAATTCCATCGCGCTAAGCATTTCTGCTTAGTGGTGCAATAATATAACCAGAAATAATATATACAAGTAAAGAAAGAAATAAATAATAATTCAGATACTCAAGAATCAATTTAATTTGGTATGGTATTTCCAGTATCAACGATCTTATATACTAGTTTGTTCCTCTTTGGAAGTGCTTAGTTTATAACTTTTCAGTAATACTAGCGGGTATATAATTTATTCTATCTGTATTGTATTTCAAGTCTGTACGGTTCTGCAATTTATATTTTTGTTATGTTTCTTTTGCTAATCTCTTTTGCTTATTCGTTCAATACTTAATTTAATTGTACTGGATTTTCATTATACTTAACTTAACTTAGCTTCCTGAATTGAATAATACTTTAATTGACTGCCCAAGTAACCTATACTAGACGATCGGATCGACAACGGGTCGTTGTACTGGACCTGATGGTGCCTCGGGCCGTCATACCATGGGACGCAGAACGTTAACCATGTATGCAGTCAGTATGGCTAAAAAGCCATGATAACACATAATCGGGCATAAAAGCCATGAATACGGGCATAAAAGCCATGAATACGAGCATAAAGCCATGAATACAGGCATAAAGCCTTTCGCAGTACTGCTAACACAATACCCTATTGGCATGCCAAACTATCCAAACCAATCTTGTTAGGTATACTAGGGCATTTGATATTTTAAAATGTTAATATATTGTGCTTTATGACTTCATTTTTTTCATGATAAATTTCAATCATAATTCATACATTCATTTGATCATTTATATGATCACAATTCACATCAATTATCCTTTTATACCATTGTACTCAAAATACTTCTCCTCTTTACAATAATGAGAACTAATGTCTCATTCATACATTAATATGGTTTATTTATCCATTCATTATGTTATTCATATTGATCACAATTCTAAACAATTGTTCACATGTACCATTGTATTCAAAACATTTTTCCTTTCTCATTTATACATTCAAGAATCTACTTATGTAATTACAAATTTTATATTTCAAGTTGAGTTTCTAATATTTTATGAATTCCATTTGTGATGGGCATATATGCCCTAACTATCTATTCACATCAATTAGGTGACTTATTTTTCATGTTTCAAGTAATCCATGAATATTTCATGGATTTCAAATTTATGGCCTAAATTTCTTTTTAACAATTTTGACTAGGATGCATAGTCCATATTTGTCATACAATTCTAAGCATTTAAGCTTAGAATTGGTTCTAGGTCTTCATCTTAATTTACTAATCATTTTGATTACTATTCACCTTACTAGTCAACCAAAATGTTGACCTTTTATACTTAATGAATATATTAATTCTTATTACACCAAGATCCCACATTTTGAGTTTTACATTTGCTAGTATTAATTGCCAATTGCAATTTAAAGTCCCTAGATGCATTTCAAATTTTGAATTTCAAGTTTTGGTGTCACTATTCATTTCATTAGTCAACTAAAATGTTGACTTTTGCATAAACAATAGGTACATTGGTTTTCATACTCCCAACATACCACATTTTGTATTCAAAACTTGTTGGTTTTGGTCACTTTCTCAAAGCTTAGGTCATTTTGGCAAAATTGCCAATTTTTGGTTTTGGTGTCACTATTCACCTCATTGGTCAACAAAAATGTTGACTTTTGGATAGAAAATAGGTGTATTGGTCTTAACACCTCAAACATACCACATTTTGTATTTCAAACTTGTTGGTATTGGTTGCCAATACCATTTTTAAGCTTAATGCTAATTAAGCAAAATTTTTGTTTTCATGCTTCATCTTTACTGTTCCATTTGTTATTTTACAGTGGGAATTTGAGGAAATGGTAAACATGAAAGTTGTTCCTTATTTTGTCTACTTGAATTTCCTTTTGAATCACTCCATTTGGAGTTTTGTAGCTCAAGTTATGGCCAAAATAAGTTTACTGCTCACGTGCAATCGCTCATGCTGAGATTTTGGGTCTAGCAGATTTTTGGTCCAAATTTGGTCAGTAATTTGATCAAGTTAAGTTCATAATTTGGTCTAATGTTCTTCATATGAAATGTTCTACTATGCCTTAGGTTTTCATCGGTTCAAGAATCACCTAAATCCGAGTTTTTTAGAGAGAGTTATAGCCATCCAAACATTACTGCTCAAATGAAAATCTACAGAGTTGCAGGTTTGAACAGTAACTGTGACTGCCATTTGGGTTAGGTTCTGGTCATAATTTGGGGTAGGTTTCTTCATGAAAGTTGTTTGTCTATGTCTTAACTTGTTGCTGTAAAAATTTCAGGTCAATTGACCAAATCTACAGTGAATTATGGCCAAATGAACAGTTACTATTCATTTGGTCATTTGTGCAGGGGCTGTTGCAGGGTGTCCGGATTGGGGCCAAGTTTTGGTCCACTTGCTTTGGTCTTTTGGGCATGGTTTCTTCAGAAAAAATGTGCCATTATAAGCCTAGTTTCAGGTCCAATTGGCCAAACATCAATTGGACCTACACAGCCAAAGTTATGGCTCTGCAAGTGGACTGAATTTTCAGTCCCTCTGCTGCACTAACAAGGCAGCCTACACATTCACTTGGCTATACTATTTTTCAGTCCAATTCATGGTCAACATACCTAAAATGGTCACTAATTGACCCTTATAATGTTCTTTCACAATTCCATAAGCTAAATCCAAGTTTCACTTCTCAAAACCCTAATGTCCAATTTAAATTATCCATAAACCTCAATTAGCACACTAATTCAACATCCATGCATATTCATACCTTAAACATCATTTCTATCCATTCTAAATTCATTAAAACAATCAACCTCATCCTTCCTTAGGGCTGCCAAAAATTAAAGATGCCCTAACACATATAACTTACTTCAAACTCTTACAATTTCTTAACTTAAAATGATGCTTTAACAAGGATTAAAGGAGTGAGAGTGAAAGGATAGCACTAACCTCACTTTAACCTCTTGTAAGGCAGATTTCTTCAAGCTAAAACTTCACTTTCCTTCTTCTTCTTGGCTGCCAAAAGCTTCCCCAAGTGATATGGTCAAGGTTTAATGAAAGGGGTTAGGGTTTAGTAGTGGAAACAAGAGAGAAATGAAGCTTAAAGGAGCTTTAATGGTGGAACCTCTTCTCTCTCTCTCTCTCAACGTTTTTTAGGCTGCCCAAGGTTGAAGATGCAGATTGGTTTTTCATATTTTTGGTCTCTTTTATCTCTTTTAATAAGTTTAACAAATTGTGATTGGTGGAGGAAATTTAAATGACATCATATGATGTCATAATTAGCATTTTCTTTCATTTTCTTTTCTTCTCTTCTCTACTCATTTTCAATTTAATTTTTAGCAATATTTATTCATATTTTATGTCATATTAATTATTTACTCAATTGGACAAGTCGGCCAAAAATCACCTCGGAAGGCGAAATGACCAAAATGCCCTCCGTTTGGCTTAACGGGTCAAAATTGTCTGTACCGATTGAAAAATTTTTCTAGGTATTTTCTTGGCATTCTAATGCCATAGGAACCTCAATGACACTTCTCTGGAGTCCCAAATATTATTTTATAATTTTTCCCCTGGGTCTAGGGCTCCTCGTTGCGAGAACCGCAACTTCCCTCTGGTTACCCATCGTTTGGGCACCGGCTCATTTAACTTGGTTGTATTTTATTTCTAAAATTTTTACTATATTTTTCTTATTAATATTTGAGTTAATTATGGTCCCTCACTTTGATTTGAATATTTTTCCGACGTTCGAGCTGTCCGGACCGACACCGGTCACCGGAACAGTAGACTGTGCGGAATTGCTACCGGGAGGATGTTACAACTCTTCCCCTCTTATTTAAATTTCGTCCTCGAAATTTACCCAGTGTAAATAGCCGAGGAGCTAATACCTCTTTATTTCTTCACCTTTCCGTGTTATCCTACTTCACTTTCTCCTTAGTCTCAATCCTATCATTAAACAGTTCTGTACTCATCCTTTTTCATCTTAAATATGATGCCTTCTCATCTCCATTCGCTACCTCATTGTCTCTTCACTCTCTTATTCCATACCTTAACCTAAAATAACCAGGAAATACAGATCTGCAATAGTGTCACCTCGACTCATATGAATGCAATGCATGATATGCAATCTATCTAGGTCCAGAAACGCCTAAACCGCGCTCTGATACCACTAAATGTGACACCCTTACCCGACTACAGCAGCCGAGCAAGTTATGCCACTCGGTGTCTGAGCACTCTATTTTATCTGATTTCATTACAGTCCTTGATTTATTTATTCAAAAACTTTATTGAAGATTTAGGCTATTTTTACTTTTATCAAAATCTAACTAAATTGGAAATTTCAAAAATTTTAACGATAATCCGACAAAGTGTCGGCTGTAATTTGACTAACAGTTCTTCCGAACTACCAAAGACAATTTCAATATATACTCAATTTCTCAAACTTAATAGTCTCAAAATTTTCAAACATAATGTATCTCAATACGATTCAGATTTCTCGAAATCTCATTAGATTTTCAATATCTCAATATTCACAAGTATAATCTCATTATAACTTAAATTCAATTCACATACTAAAATACTTACTTTGAATAGCTTCCATAATTCATAGGTTAATTACATGAGTTTATTTTGTACAAGATATACAAATAATTTACAATGTGCTAGGAATGAACAATATACATAACATGTATAAAATGAGCCCTATCTACATGCATTGTTGAGGAGGTGACAATCTTGAACTCTTCTGACACTTCGCAGATCCGACTCCAAAAATCTCAATCGATACCCACTGGTTTTACCTTCAAGACTACTGCGAGGAAGCAATTCCATCGCGCTAAGCATTTCTCGCTTAGTGGTGCAATAATATAACTGTAAATAATATATACAAGTAAAGAAAGAAATAAATAATAATTCGATACTCAAGAATCAATTTAATTTGGTATGGTATTTCCAGTATCAACGATCTTATATACTAGTTTGTTCCTCTTTGGAAGTGCTTAGTTTATAACTTTTCAATAATACTAGCGGGTATATAATTTATTCTATCTGTATTGTATTTCAAGTCCGCATTTGCTCGCAATTTATATTTTTGTTATGTTTCTTTTGCTAATCTCTTTTGCTTATTCGCTCAATACTTAATTTAATTGTACGATTTTCATTATACTTAACTTAACTTAGCTTCCGAATTGAATAATACTTTAATTGATCGCCCAAGTAACCTATACTAGACGATCGATCGATAACGGGTCGTTGGCACCGATGACACTCGGGCCGTCATACCATGGGACGCAGAACGCCAACCATGTATGCGATCGGTATGGCTAAAAAGCCATGATAACACATAATCGGGCATAAAAGCCATGAATACGGGCATAAAAGCCATGAATACGGGCATAAAGCCATGAATACAGCATAAAGCCTTTCGCGATCGCTAACACAATACCCTATTGGCATGCCAAACTATCCAAACCAATCTTGTTAGGTATACTAGGGCATTTGATATTTTAAAATGTTAATATATTGTGCTTTATGACTTCATTTTTTTCATGATAAATTTCAATCATAATTCATACATTCATTTGATCATTTATATGATCACAATTCACATCAATTATCCTTTTATACCATTGTACTCAAAATACTTCTCCTCTTTACAATAATGAGAACTAATGTCTCATTCATACATTAATATGGTTTATTTATCCATTCATTATGTTATTCATATTGATCACAATTCTAAACAATTGTTCACATGTACCATTGTATTCAAAACATTTTTCCTTTCTCATTTATACATTCAAGAATCTACTTATGTAATTACAAATTTTATATTTCAAGTTGAGTTTCTAATATTTTATGAATTCCATTTGTGATGGGCATATATGCCCTAACTATCTATTCACATCAATTAGGTGACTTATTTTTCATGTTTCAAGTAATCCATGAATATTTCATGGATTTCAAATTTATGGCCTAAATTTCTTTTTAACAATTTTGACTAGGATGCATAGTCCATATTTGTCATACAATTCTAAGCATTTAAGCTTAGAATTGGTTCTAGGTCTTCATCTTAATTTACTAATCATTTTGATTACTATTCACCTTACTAGTCAACCAAAATGTTGACCTTTTTATACTTAATGAATATATTAATTCTTATTACACCAAGATCCCACATTTTGAGTTTTACATTTGCTAGTATTAATTGCCAATTGCAATTTAAAGTCCCCTAGATGCATTTCAAATTTTGAATTTCAAGTTTTGGTGTCACTATTCATTTCATTAGTCAACTAAAATGTTGACTTTTGCATAAACAATAGGTACATTGGTTTTCATACTCCCAACATACCACATTTTGTATTCAAAACTTGTTGGTTTTGGTCACTTTCTCAAAGCTTAGGTCATTTTGGCAAAATTACCAATTTTTGGTTTTGGTGTCACTATTCACCTCATTGGTCAATAAAAATGTTGACTTTTGGATAGAAAATAGGTGTATTGGTCTTAACACCTCAAACATACCACATTTTGTATTTCAAACTTGTTGGTATTGGTTGCCAATACCATTTTTAAGCTTAATGCTAATTGAGCAAAATTTTTGGTTTTCATGCTTCATCTTTACTGTTCCATTTGTTATTTTTACATTGGGAATTTGAGGAAATGGTAAACATGAAAGTTGTTCCTTATTTTGTCTAGTTGAATTTCCTTTTTTGAATCACTCCATTTGGAGTTTTGTAGCTCAAGTTATGGCCAAAATAAGTTTACTGTTCACGTGCACTGTTCATGCTGAGATTTTGGGTCTAGCAGATTTTTGGTCCAAATTTGGTCAGTAATTTGATCAAGTTAAGTTCATAATTTGGTCTAATGTTCTTCATATGAAATGTTCTACTATGCCTTAGGTTTTCATCGGTTCAAGAATCGCCTAAATCCGAGTTTTCTAGAGAGAGTTATAGCCATCCAAACATTACTGCTCAAATGAAAATCTGCAGAGTTGCAGGTTTGAACAGTAATTGTGACTGCCATTTGGGTTAGGTTCTGGTCAGAATTTGGGGTAGGTTTCTTCATGAAAGTTGTTTTTCTATGTCTTAACTTATTGCTGTAAAAATTTCAGGTCAATTGAACAAATCTACAGTGAATTATGGCCAAATGAACAGTTACTGTTCATTTGGTCATTTCTGCAGGGGCTGTTGCAGGGTGTCCGGATTGGGGCCAAGTTTTGGTCCACTTGCTTTGGTCTTTTGGGCATGGTTTCTTCAGCAAAAATGTGCCATTATAAGCCTAGTTTCATGTCCAATTGACCAAACATCAATTGGACCTACACAGCCAAAGTTATGGCTCTGCAAGTGGACTGAATTTTCAGTCCCTCTGCTGCACTAACAAGGCAGCCTACACATTCACTTGGCTATACTATTTTTCAGTCCAATTCATGGTCAACATACCTAAAATGGTCACTAATTGACCCTTATAATGTTCTTTCACAATTCCATAAGCTAAATCCAAGTTTCACTTCTCAAAACCTTAATGTCCAATTTAAATTATCCATAAACCTCAATTAGCACACTAATTCAACATCCATGCATATTCATACCTTAAACATCATTTCTATCCATTCTAAATTCATTAAAACAATCAACCTCATCCTTCCTTAGGGCTGCCAAAAATTAAAGATGCCCTAACACATATAACTTACTTCAAACTCTTACAATTTCTTAACTTAAAATGATGCTTTAACAAGGATTAAAGGAGTGAGAGTGAAAGGATAGCACTAACCTCACTTTAACCTCTTGTAAGGCAGATTTCTTCAAGCTAAAACTTCACTTTCCTTCTTCTTCTTGGCTGCCAAAAGCTTCCCCAAGTGATATGGTCAAGGTTTAATGAAAGGGGTTAGGGTTTAGTAGTGGAAACAAGAGAGAAATGAAGCTTAAAGGAGCTTTAATGGTGGAACCTCTTCTCTCTCTCTCTCAACGTTATTAGGCTGCCCAAGGTTGAAGATGCAGATTGGTTTTTCATATTTTTGGTCTCTTTTATCTCTTTTAATAAGTTTAACAAATTGTGATTGGTGGAGGAAATTTAAATGACATCATATGATGTCATAATTAGCATTTTCTTTCATTTTCTTTTCTTCTCTTCTCTACTCATTTTCAATTTAATTTTTAGCAATATTTATTCATATTTTATGTCATATTAATTATTTACTCAATTGGACAAGTCGGCCAAAAATCACCTCGAAGGCGAAATGACCAAAATGCCCTCCGCTTGGCTTAACGGGTCAAAATTGTCTGCACTGATTGAAAAATTTTTCTAGGTATTTTCTTGGCATTCTAATGCCATAGGAACCTCAATGACCCTTCTCTGAGTCCCAAAAATTATTTTATAATTTTTCCCCGGTCTAGGGCTCTCGCTATAGAACCGCAACTTCCTCCTCGTTACCCATCGCTTGGGCACCTCATTTAACTTGGTTGTATTTTATTTCTAAAATTTTTACTATATTTTTCTTATTAATATTTGAGTTAATTATGGTCCCTCACTTTGATTTGAATATTTTTCCGGACGTTCTAGCTGTCCGGACCGACACCGGTCACCGGAACAGTAGACTGTGCGGAATTGCTACCGGGAGGATGTTACAACTCTTCCCCTCTTATTTAAATTTCGTCCTCGAAATTTACCCAGTGTAAATAGCCGAGGAGCTAATACCTCTTTATTTCTTCACCTTTCCGTGTTATCCTACTTCACTTTCTCCTTAGTCTCAATCCTATCATTTAAACAGTTCTGTACTCATCCTTTTTCATCTTAAATACAACGCTTCTCATCTCCATTCGCTACCTCATTGTCTCTTCACTCTCTTATTCCATACCTTAACCTAAAATAACCAGGAAATACAGATCTGCAATAGTGTCACCTCGACTCATATGAATGCAATGCATGATATGCAATCTATCTAGGTCCAGAAACGCCTAAACCGCGCTCTGATACCACTAAATGTGACACCCCTTACCCGACTGCAGTGTAGCCGAGCAAGTTATGCCACTCAGTGTGCCGGAGCACTCTATTTTATCTGATTTCATTACAGTCCTTGATTTATTTATTCAAAAACTTTATTGAAGATTTAGGCTATTTTTACTTTTATCAAAATCTAACTAAATTGGAAATTTCAAAAATTTTAACGATAATCTGACAAAGTGTCTACTGTAATTTGACTAAATTTCTTCCAACTCGCCAAAGACAATTTCAATATATACTCAATTTCTCAAACTTAATAGTCTCAAAATTTTCAAACATAATGTATCTCAATACATTATCCAGATTTCTCAGAAATCTCATTAGATTTTCAATATCTCAATATTCACAAGTATAATCTCATTATAACTTAAATTCAATTCACATACTAAAATACTTACTTTGAATAGCTTCCATAATTCATAGGTTAATTACATGAGTTTATTTTGTACAAGATATACAAATAATTTACAATGTGCTAGGAATGAACAATATACATAACATGTATAAAATGAGCCCTATCTACATGCATTGCTGAGGAGGTGACAATCTTGAACTCTTCGACACTTCGCAGATCCGACTCCAAAAATCTCAATCGATACCATCGGTTTTACCTTCAGTACCTGCGCGAGGAAGCAATTCCATCGCGCTAAGCATTTCTGCTTAGTGGTGCAATAATATAACCAGAAATAATATATACAAGTAAAGAAAGAAATAAATGATAATTCAGATACTCAAGAATCAATTTAATTTGGTATGGTATTTCCAGTATCAACGATCTTATATACTAGTTTGTTCCTCTTTGGAAGTGCTTAGTTTATAACTTTTCAGTAATACTAGCGGGTATATAATTTATTCTATCTGTATTGTATTTCAAGTCTGCATTTGCTCGCAATTTATATTTTTGTTATGTTTCTTTTGCTAATCTCTTTTGCTTATTCGCTCAATACTTAATTTAATTGTACTTGATTTTCATTATACTTAACTTAACTTAGCTTCATGAATTGAATAATACTTTAATTGACTGCCCAAGTAACCTATACTAGACGACTGGACTGGATAACGGGTCGTTGGCACTGGACACAGCGGTGCCTCGGGCCGTCATACCATGGGACGCAGAACGTCAACCATGTATGCAGTCAGTATGGCTAAAAAGCCATGATAACACATAATCGGGCATAAAAGCCATGAATACGGGCATAAAAGCCATGAATACGGGCATAAAGCCATGAATACAGGCATAAAGCCTTTCGCAGTACTGCTAACACAATACCCTATTGGCATGCCAAACTATCCAAACCAATCTTGTTAGGTATACTAGGGCATTTGATATTTTAAAATGTTAATATATTGTGCTTTATGACTTCATTTTTTTCATGATAAATTTCAATCATAATTCATACATTCATTTGATCATTTATATGATCACAATTCACATCAATTATCCTTTTATACCATTGTACTCAAAATACTTCTCCTCTTTACAATAATGAGAACTAATGTCTCATTCATACATTAATATGGTTTATTTATCCATTCATTATGTTATTCATATTGATCACAATTCTAAACAATTGTTCACATGTACCATTGTATTCAAAACATTTTTCCTTTCTCATTTATACATTCAAGAATCTACTTATGTAATTACAAATTTTATATTTCAAGTTGAGTTTCTAATATTTTATGAATTCCATTTGTGATGGGCATATATGCCCTAACTATCTATTCACATCAATTAGGTGACTTATTTTTCATGTTTCAAGTAATCCATGAATATTTCATGGATTTCAAATTTATGGCCTAAATTTCTTTTTAACAATTTTGACTAGGATGCATAGTCCATATTTGTCATACAATTCTAAGCATTTAAGCTTAGAATTGGTTCTAGGTCTTCATCTTAATTTACTAATCATTTTGATTACTATTCACCTTACTAGTCAACCAAAATGTTGACCTTTTATACTTAATGAATATATTAATTCTTATTACACCAAGATCCCACATTTTGAGTTTTACATTTGCTAGTATTAATTGCCAATTGCAATTTAAAGTCCCCTAGATGCATTTCAAATTTTGAATTTCAAGTTTTGGTGTCACTATTCATTTCATTAGTCAACTAAAATGTTGACTTTTGCATAAACAATAGGTACATTGGTTTTCATACTCCCAACATACCACATTTTGTATTCAAAACTTGTTGGTTTTGGTCACTTTCTCAAAGCTTAGGTCATTTTGGCAAAATTGCCAATTTTTGGTTTTGGTGTCACTATTCACCTCATTGGTCAACAAAAATGTTGACTTTTGGATAGAAAATAGGTGTATTGGTCTTAACACCTCAAACATACCACATTTTGTATTTCAAACTTGTTGGTATTGGTTGCCAATACCATTTTTAAGCTTAATGCTAATTGAGCAAAATTTTCGGTTTTCATGCTTCATCTTTACTGTTCCATTTGTTATTTTTACATTGGGAATTTGAGGAAATGGTAAACATGAAAGTTGTTCCTTATTTTGTCTAGTTGAATTTCCTTTTTTGAATCACTCCATTTGGAGTTTTGTAGCTCAAGTTATGGCCAAAATAAGTTTACTGTTCACGTGCACTGTTCATGCTGAGATTTTGGGTCTAGCAGATTTTTGGTCCAAATTTGGTCAGTAATTTGATCAAGTTAAGTTCATAATTTGGTCTAATGTTCTTCATATGAAATGTTCTACTATGCCTTAGGTTTTTATCGGTTCAAGAATCGCCTAAATCCGAGTTTTCTAGAGAGAGTTATAGCCATCCAAACATTACTGCTCAAATGAAAATCTGCAGAGTTGCAGGTTTGAACAGTAATTGTGACTGCCATTTGGGTTAGGTTCTGGTCAGAATTTGGGGTAGGTTTCTTCATGAAAGTTGTTTTTCTATGTCTTAACTTATTGCTGTAAAAATTTCAGGTCAATTGAACAAATCTACAGTGAATTATGGCCAAATGAACAGTTACTGTTCATTTGGTCATTTCTGCAGGGGCTGTTGCAGGGTGTCCGGATTGGGGCCAAGTTTTGGTCCACTTGCTTTGGTCTTTTGGGCATGGTTTCTTCAGCAAAAATGTGCCATTATAAGCCTAGTTTCATGTCCAATTGACCAAACATCAATTGGACCTACACAGCCAAAGTTATGGCTGTGCAAGTGGACTGAATTTTCAGTCCCTCTGCTGCACTAACAAGGCAGCCTACACATTCACTTGGCTATACTATTTTTCAGTCCAATTCATGGTCAACATACCTAAAATGGTCACTAATTGACCCTTATAATGTTCTTTCACAATTCCATAAGCTAAATCCAAGTTTCACTTCTCAAAACCCTAATGTCCAATTTAAATTATCCATAAACCTCAATTAGCACACTAATTCAACATCCATGCATATTCATACCTTAAACATCATTTCTATCCATTCTAAATTCATTAAAACAATCAACCTCATCCTTCCTTAGGGCTGCCAAAAATTAAAGATGCCCTAACACATATAACTTACTTCAAACTCTTACAATTTCTTAACTTAAAATGATGCTTTAACAAGGATTAAAGGAGTGAGAGTGAAAGGATAGCACTAACCTCACTTTAACCTCTTGTAGGGCAGATTTCTTCAAGCTAAAACTTCACTTTCCTTCTTCTTCTTGGCTGCCAAAAGCTTCCCTAAGTGATATGGTCAAGGTTTAATGAAAGGGGTTAGGGTTTAGTAGTGGAAACAAGAGAGAAATGAAGCTTAAAGGAGCTTTAATGGTGGAACCTCTTCTCTCTCTCTCTCTCAACGTTTTTTAGGCTGCCCAAGGTTGAAGATGTAGATTGGTTTTTCATATTTTTGGTCTCTTTTATCTCTTTTAATAAGTTTAACAAATTGTGATTGGTGGAGGAAATTTAAATGACATCATATGATGTCATAATTAGCATTTTCTTTCATTTTCTTTTCTTCTCTTCTCTACTCATTTTCAATTTAATTTTTAGCAATATTTATTCATATTTTATGTCATATTAATTATTTACTCAACTGGACAAGTCGGCCAAAAATCACCTCGGAAGGCGAAATGACCAAAATGCCCTCCGTTTGGCTTAACGGGTCAAAATTGTCTGTACCGATTGAAAAATTTTCCTAGGTATTTTCTTGGCATTCTAATGCCATAGAAACCCCAATGACCCTTCTCTGGAGTCCCAAAAATTATTTTATAATTTTTCCCCCGGGTCTAGGGCTCCTCGTTGCGAGAACCGCAACTTCCCTCTGGTTACCCATCGCTTGGGCACCGGCTCATTTAACTTGGTTGTATTTTATTTCTAAAATTTTTACTATATTTTTCTTATTAATATTTGAGTTAATTATGGTCCCTCACTTTGATTTGAATATTTTTCCGGACGTTCTAGCTGTCCGGACCGACACCGGTCACCGGAACAGTAGACTGTGCGGAATTGCTACCGGGAGGATGTTACACCAAACCTATTTAATTAATCAATTAAACTCTTTAATTAATTAATTAAATCATATTTAATTAGGTGATAACTTGTGTATGTGTGTGACTTACTAGGCTCATCACTAATTGGCAATCAGACATGATATCAACTCTTAATATCATCAGAACTCTTTCTTACCATAAATGATTTCTCTAAATCATTTTATGAACCTCATAGACCATGGTTAACACCTAGCATAGCATGCCATAGCCACCCAATTAGTAATAAGGTTTACCTTAAATGAACCTATAATCATATGTTACCATGCACTAGAATCTCTCTGTTACAAAATCCCAACTCAAGCTGGAGTCATGGTTTATGTCAAACTCCATTTGCTATGAATATTATGTTCTCTTTTAATTCCAGTTCTTGATTAAAAAGATTTTCTCATCATAAACTCTTTTCTGAATAAATCTATCTGTCTCCGCCAGAACTTGAAACATCAAGAACATTTAAATGAACATAGGATTTTATCTCTATTTACTTAGAGGAACAGATTCCATCTTGATCAACACCTACCTCCATATATAGCTAGTAGGAGCCAACACATGCCCATATACCCATACACAAGACAAGTATGAAAGCAGATCAAACTCAAACTACCTATATACAAGATAATCGTGCTATCTCGTGTCTAAAGTTTTTATGAACTGATATGATTTATGACAAAACATTGACAAGAATAAACTCCATGTGCTTGTCATAAGTGTCACTGGTTCGGCCTACTTATCATTTATAAGTGCCTATCATGTTTGTTATATGGCATGAGACTCACCATTCCATCTTATTTATATCTCATATAAATAACTTGGGAACAAACATGAATACAATCTTTCTGGATAAGTCATGTCCTTATTATGAAGTATCCTCGATTGTGAACCTATTTATGATACTTCGTGCTAGAAATATTGTCACTCATATTCTTAACAACTTAAGAATAATATTTCTAACAAAATATCAATGGACCTTTTCTATTACACATAAATATATTATGTAAACGGAAAAGTGGAAATGCCTTTTATTAATAAAAATATGTACAAGATACATACTAAATGATATGCTCTAGGGCATACTACTAACAGGGATTAGTTTATCATTGTCATTTTTAACCATAATTGTCCCACCTTTCTTAGGCACTATATGCACTGGACTAATCCATTTGCTATCAGATATTGGGTATATAATACCTGCATCTAATAGTTTCAAATTTTCCTTTTTTACTACTTCTTTCATGTTAGGGTTTAGTCTTATTTAGTGTTTAGTGGTGGGTTTACTGTTTCTTCCATAGTATCCTATGCATACAAATGGATGGGTTGATTCCCTTGAGGTCCTCTATAGTGTACCCTATAGAATTGCTATGGGTTCTAAGTACCTTTAAGAGTTTTCCCTCTTTAGCAGAATTCAGGCTAGCATTTATAATGACAGGATGTTTTGAATTAGAGTCCAAAAATGCATACATCAGTGTAGAAGGAAGAGGTTTTAATTTTACCTATTTTCTTTCTTCATGAAGGTCATTCTTGAGTTGCTCTTTTTGCATATTTTCCACCAGAAGTGCTTGGGCCATAGGTAGAGGTGGATTGGCTTCAAGAATTTATGCATATGCTGCAATTTCTTTGTTTTCATTCTCCACTGTGTGGTTATGCACTATACAAGCTTCAAGAGGATTTTCAGGATATCTCTTTTGAAATTCTTTCTCCATTAACTTGTCTATGATGTCAACCCTTAAACACTCATCAGGTTTAGATTTTTGCTTCAGTGCTTGAAACAGGTTGAATTTTACTTTTTCACCCCCTACTTTGAGAGTTAGACGCCTATTTTTTACGTCTATGATTGCTCCGACAGTTGCCAAGAAAGGTCTTCCCAATATAATGAGAATTTGGACATCTTCTTCCACCTCCAGGATAATAAAATCTACTGGGATAAAAAAAATTTTCACTTTGATGGGAGTATTTTCTAGGATACCAATTGGGTACTTGACAGATCTATCCACTAGTTGCAAGGAAATAGTAGTGGGTCTCAGTTCCCCCACATTCAACTTCTGACATATAGACAAGGGCATTAGGCTCATGCTAGCTCAAAGGTCACAGAGGGCTTTGTCGATGTTCATATTGCCTATCAAGCATGGTATGGAAAAGCTTCCAGGATCTTTCAATTTTGGAGGCAACTTGTTCTATAGGATGGCACTATATTCTTCTATTAGAGCAACTGTCTCATAGTCCTCCAATCTCCTTTTTTTTTTAAAGGATTTCTTTTAGAAATTTTGTATAGGAGGGCATCTGAGATAATGCTTTTGTAAAAGGAATGTTGATGTAGGGCTTCTGCAAAACTTCTAAAAACTTGCCAAATTACTTATCCAATTTAGCTTTATGAAATCTTTGAGGAAAAGCTAAGGGGGGATGGTATGGCCGGTGGCGACACTTCCAAGGAGAGCTGCAAGCGAAAGAGGGAGGTCTCCCGAACAGTGCAGGCGATGAAGAAGGCCACTGTTACTGCTGCTCAAACTCCTTAACAAGAATTGGTAGAGGTACCGAGCTCCCCTCCCTGACCTCAGGAGCAGCCAATCCCAGAAGTAGAGGTCATCGTTCCTCCTCCTCCTCAGCAAATCGAACTTACACCTCCCTTGCCTCCTCCGATCTCTTACAATGTGGAAGGGGAGTCCTCTGGTCCTATGGTTAGGATGCTTTCCTGGGGCACTCAACTCCTGATCCAATTGCTAGAAAGGAACCGCTCTAGCCGAGGGAATCCTGGCTTAGCTAAGGTTATGGGTGCCTCCATCTGCTTCGAAGAAGATCGAAACAGGTTGGCAGAGGAGAGCATTGATGATATTTTAACTCAGGCAATGAGTTTGGGCTTGGAGGCCATCGCAAATCAATATGTAATTAGAGAGAAGGCCCACGCCTTAAGGACGGAGATTCTTAAGGTGGTCCAGGATGCCTCAGCTGCACAGGCTTAACTCTCCTCTGCCAATGACTACATCGCCAGATTGAAAGATCGGATGAAGCGTTACGAAGAGAAAATAATCAAAGTAGAGCAGGAACTTGAAGTCACTCGAGCTAGTCGATCTACTGATCTCGCTCATTTCGATGAGGAACTTTGGGCAAAGGAGGAGGAGCTCCGAGCCAAGGATGAGGAGCTCTAGGCCAAGGAAGAAAAAAGCACAACGAAAGAGGCTGGGGCATATGTGAATGCCCATAATAATCTAATGGCTGAGTTGAGGAAGCGTTATCCTGAGGAGGACTTCTCCTAGATGAATCAGCTCATTTCATAGGCCGAAAAAGAGAGCGACGAGAGCCAGAGAGAGAGAGAGGGAGAGAGAATCAGAGAGCGGATGATGTACCTGGGGAGCAGGTTGGGGGTGATCCACCTACTGAATGACTTGTATATGTTTTACTTTGAAATGAATAGAAATCCCTTTTTTGTTCAATTTCTTTAATGAGATCGAAAAGCATCCAAATTATCTGAGTACTTAATTGATTGAACGTATTTGAACATTAAAACAACCATTAATCAGAGCATAAGAGATCGAAAAAATATTATGCGTGAACATGAGATCAGACTAAGCCCTAACCAAACACCGGGTAAAACTTTAGAACATTAGAATTGGAAAGACTTGACATTGACTTGAACTTTTAAGATCAGAATAGTCATTAGACCGGATAACAACCTTAACTTTTTTTAAGGAAAATCTGGGGTCTTCAAACAAGAAGCCCGATCACCTCATTAGTCGGATGAAGTTCTACAATATTTGTACAGATGGATCTGGGAGCATCAATAGGCAAGAATGGATGGTCCAGAGACCCAACATTGATTTGAACCCATCTTATAAGAGATCGGAAAACAATTAACTAAGTGTGGGATCGGTTTATTCCATGGTCGAGCAATCGGTGAGTTCAGAAAAGTCATTTGTGATCGAAGGACATCAGTTGAGAGCGGATGATAAAGTTAATTTTAAAGTCCCTTGACTTTGGAGGTCGGCCAAAATATGGTGTCGATAGTGAGTTTGACAAACATAATGAAATAAAAATAAAAGCACATGAAAACCAATCTGAGAAATAAGAACAAAAGAACCGAGGGAAGATTTTGCAGCTGTGATCTTGTGGAACTTGTTTGAGAAGTCTATCCTTGGCACTGATGTAATCCTTCTTCAAGACGGCTAGGGTTCCTTAGGAAGGCTTCTTTCAAAACTCTCCCCTTTAAAAGAAAGTGTGCCTCCTCCAAAAAGCTCCCTCCAAAGCTCTCTTTTTGTTTTCTGCTAACTATTATTTATATTAGGCATCCTAGGGTTAAGGTTTAGAGTCCCAAAGGCATTAGAAGTCTAATTGGTATACCAAAATAGGAGTTGGAGTCATATTAAGAGAGATTACTGAAATGTAGTACATGGCCCGTGTGTCACTACATGGCCTGGGGCGTGTAAGTTACTAGAGTATATTGGCTTTCTCTCAAATAGGGACAGTAAGTTAAACGGGCCTTGGAAGTTTACACAGGTCTACTTACACGGCCCGTGTACTTGTGAATGTACTACTTGCTTCTTTAAGCTTTGGCGATAGAAAGTTGCACGGGTCTCTGAGGCTTACACGGACCATGTTACACGGCCCGTGTACTTTGGCTTTTCTACACCTCTTCAAGTTTCACCAGGCAGAAAGTTACACACTCTGAGTCTGAGTTTATATGACCCGTGTAAGGTGCATCAGTTGCTTACCTTGCTTCTTAAGTTCTTCTAAGCTCCTTCCTTTGCTTTTATGCCTTAAATTTCCTTCAGAACACCTAAAAACATGCAGAAAACATATATTTTAGTATGCATTAAGGAATTTATGAAAACTAATGAAATAACCAAATAAGCATGCAATTACCTATCTAAATGCTATGAAA